>NC_049181.1:7500000-8750000 GCF_009769625.2 Cygnus olor
TTGAAACACCTTCAGTGGTGCTTACTTGGATCCCAGAGACATTCCCAGTTGGGCAGCACCGGGCTAAGCATTAGTTTATTTTTCAGCTGTTTTAAGGGCGATTTCAAAAAAATACTGCAATTGGATATGTGGCCACAGGGCTGGCGTAATGTAGGAGCGCCTTGGGATGTAATTCAGCTTCTTCCCTCATGGAAGAGTTAACCCAGCCCAGCAAAACCATCCTGACTGTTGATTGGGAGTGCCGTAGGTATTGTGCTCTGATAGATGCTCCTCCAGCTGTTGTCCCCTGTTCTTGTTTCCTTTGTGGGCTTCGTTCTTTGCTTGGTGTGATGCAGAGGGATTGGGGAGTGCAGGGTAAATCTCAGACGTTGTTTTTGCTTTACCAGATCAGCCGTCAAAAGGGCCATGTTCGCATCTGTCGTCTCTTAGCTCTGCGGCTGGAGGTGCCCACGCTGACGCCAACAGCACAGCTTCACAGTCAGCAAGGGTGTTAAGGAGGCAGTCCAAGCCTGTGGTATCCTTTATTTAAAATTTTATTAAGGGTTTAATGGCTGTGGGGGCAGAGGGATGTGAGCAGTACCTCTGGGTCGAGCATGCCAGCGTGGCTTGTTCTGCCCTGATCTCCATCGCAGCTTTGCTGCCTAGGCTGGAGAGAGCCTGGTGGCTTCTCAAACTGTGGTGCTTCTCTCTGGGAAATGAAGAGGGCGATGCTTATCTGCTTCCCAATGCACTGTGAGACTGAGTTAATTCTTGGGAGGGACCTTGTGATCCTCTGGCGGGAGTGATTACACAAGAGCAAGATGTTACTGCTGTTTTGAAGTGCAATACTGAAAAAAACAGCTGTAACAACAAAGAACAATGGCTTGTCCTACTGGCTTCTGCTTTTTTGGACTATCCACTAATGTTTTTCCATGTTTCTTTCCTTAGGAGATGACCGAGAATGGCAGTCATCAGCTGGTGGTAAAGGCCAGGTTCAATTTTAAGCAGACCAATGAGGATGAACTCTCCGTTAACAAAGGAGACATTATTTATGTCACCCGGGTTGAAGAAGGGGGCTGGTGGGAAGGGACCTTGAATGGAAAAACAGGCTGGTTCCCAAGCAACTACGTCAGAGAAATCAAATCCACCGGTAAGCAAATTGCTTTCAAGGGCTGATTGAATGACAGTGGTATAATGCAGTGTAGATCCTTATGCCTTTGGGAAATTGCTGCTATTTATTAAGGACCGTTAGTGTGCTTAAAGCAGCAGTGCTAATGGAAGTATGAATGGCGCCAGGAGGGGAAAGCTCAGGCTTTCGCATGACTTCTTTGAGAGCTGCTTTGCCCTCTTCCCCAGCGTGCTTTGCCGAGCCCCAGCAGCACAGCGGCACGTCGCTGCAGGACGAGGCTGGAGATTGCTCCGTGGGTCTGCTTGCCTCCCGCTGTTCTGGGGAGCTGTCAGGTCGCTCCAGTGTCGAAACACAGAATTAGCTTTTTGTTAGAGACCTAGGGCAGGCAATGCATTTGCCTTTGATCCTGCCATTTCTGGCAGTGGTGGAATGGATACTCCCAGTCTCAGTGAGGAAAGCAACAAAAACTGTATGGCCGTAGGGAAAGACCCCTGGTTTTGTGCATAGCAATGGCTGATTTCACATAGTACGTTTTCCCCCAGATGCATTTTCTGCTGTGAAGCTACAGGCAGTATTGAGAAAAGAGTGAGGGAACAATCCAGCTGATGACATTTGCCTTTATTGAGCTTTGTCTCGAGTGTCCTTAACATCTTCTGAGGTGTGATTTTAACCAGATGTGGGGTGACGATGACATGAAGCATGCCCCTGGCGAACTGCCCTGTGGTGTTACATAGCCATTCAAGCAGTTCACCCTGTTGTGCTTCTGAGGATGCGTGACAGTAAACTTGTTTTTTCTTAACGTGCCTTGAAGACTTACAATAGATGCAGACCTGTTGTGTGATCAGTGTTGTTTGTGTGGGTCAGGATCAGCCCTGGCCTCAAACACCGTGAGACATAAGGAGTGGGCTGCTAAAGGGCTGCAAAATGTGCAGCCCCCATTAGACATCGTTACTCCCACACTAGCAGTCAAAAAAGAAGAGGAAGGAAGAATAAAAGTAATGAGTAAGTGTTCAGAATTAGGCCAGTTTTTATTTAACTCTAAATGAAATGATCTTTGTTAGGATATCTCATCTCCCACTATTTCCCTCTGGGAAAATGATGTCTGAGCTGGAGCAGGACGTTGCAGCAGAGATTGAAGCCTTGTCTGGCACAACCCAGGAATCACTAATTAAGTCAGTGAGTGGAGAAGAGAACCACTTTATAAAACGAGAGCAAAATTCAGTCCCACGGGATAAGTCAGATGGGAGCTGCATGAAGTAGCAGCACCTCATTGAAGCCACGGATGAATCCCCCATTGATCCCGATGTAGGAGCCCATCAGATTTTTTTATGAGCAAAGCTTTTGCCCCCCGGTCTTCCCACTTCCCCACTTCACGTGGGAGCAGGGCTTGTTCCCGTGGTGCAGGCACAAAGCCAAAGAGCGGTCTCCGCTTGCTCGAGGGCACGTGGCTGTATTTCAGCGACTGATGCAGGGAGCATCAGCTAACCCACCGTGACTGCTGCCCGGGGGACAGCCCTTGCTGCAAGCCAGCGGGAGCTGCTCTCCTCGCCTCCGAAGCGCGAGACTTGTCACTCTAAATAGAGTCACTCGTTTTTCAGCAGTGTCTGTACTTCCACTGTGTCCTAAGCCTGCCCTTTGGGTCGAAATAACTAGCTGCGTGGAGCAAAGCTCCTTGGAGCCTTTAAACGAGGCGCAGAGCTCCTGGCTGGAAGTGACAGGAAGCTCTACAAGGGCAATAATTAGACAATACGTCAAGCTGCGCTTCCCAGCAGCTAAATTTATCAATTTCAGCTTCTCCCCTGCTGTCAGCATGAAAGTAATTGCTTTCCCTCAGTGCGTACAGGGAGAAAGGCCGGCCTGGCCGCCTTGCACAGCGCAGCCCTCCGAGGGGCTGTGGGCTGGCCGGCTCCACAGCTGCGACCGTGCCTCTGGGCTGCCCGGCCAGAGGTGTCAAAGCCGCTCTCACCTGGGTCGTGCCTGCGACGGGAACATCTCCCAGCAGATGTGGGAGTTTCCCAGCTGCATGTCCTGGCAGCAGCGCAGCAGAGGTCTTGCTTCCTCTGCTGAGAGCGCACACTGCTTGTTGGTGGGTCTGCTGGCAGGGGATGCGCTTTGCGAGGGAAGGAGCAACGGAGCGGGGACTGGTGTGGGGGTGTGTTCGTGCCTGTGCGCACGTGTGGCGTCCGCAGCGATTCAGCAAATGCATAAGAAAAGGACGACAAGAATTGACGAGGTTTGCGTGAGCTTTTTTTCTTCAAACCTGCCTTCATTCACACACGGATTTTGCATCACAGGTGACCGCAGGGGTGGAACAGGGTTAATTTACTGATTGGCGTTGGCTTCAGTTTGTGAATTGCCTGGAACTAAACGCTATATCCAGCATTTTTGGTAGACACCCGTTTTTAAAACCCAAATTTTGTGGGCCAGGTGAAGGCGCACCGTAGCTCCAAGCAGTGCCAGACACGGGGCTGCTGCCAGGGATTTGGGAGCAAACCTGCGAGTTGCTGCCAGGTGCTGTGCAGTGCCGCGGCTGCGGCTCGCTCGGCTGCAGCCAGCGACTGCACGTCGTCGATTCGCTCCTGAATGTTCTGAAGCAGAAAAACCAACCCTGCAACTGAAGTTGTGTGTTTACAGGGGTGATGTTATGTTTGCTGGACATGATGCAGCAGTGACTCTTCCTGCTAGAATGAGAGCTGTGCACTATAATTTATTGATGTGTTTTTTTGTACAGATAAACCACTCTCTCCCAAAGCATTAAAAGGACTTGAAAGCACTCAGCTGACAAAGAATTATTACCCTGTGGTAAGTTTTAAAGTGCTGATCATACATTTTAATAAGTAGCACATTATTAATCTTCTGAACTGTCTCCTTACCTTAGAAATCATTGAAACGATTTGTAACAATTGGTGATGAGACTCTGTATTTAAAATGCAGCTGTTGCCATTTGCTTGATTCAGGGCTATCAAGACAATAAACCGCAAGTGGAAGTCACTGCAAAATGTCACGAGGAGAGGCTGAAAGTAGGCAACTAAGATAGCATAGCAGAGGTGGTAGTTTGAGATCGGTGTTGGAGAATAAGGCACGATATCTCAGTCCCAGCCCTTTCCTGTCTGTTACTATCTCCCATCGATAAAGGTAGGGAGATAATGTCATGGCGCAAGGCGAGCCAGATTAGGGCTGTGACCCACGATCTCTTTTTTGGGTTTGGCTGGAGGTGTTACACCCGAGCTGTCTGCCCACTGCCTCTGCCAGAAGCTGCAGCCCCCGAGAAGGGGCAGTGGTCACAGCTCCCAGCCTGGCTTGTTGGCTTGGTTTTGGAGCAGGTCGGTATGCCAGGCTGTGAAGGGTGGCTGCAGAAAGGTTAGAGAAACATCGCCTGTTCTGCCATCTCGCTACCAGAGTGGTGATGTCTGGCAGAGGGGGCAGGTACCTTCCTCCAGGCTTGAGTAGGCCCTGCGGTATAAGCCAGATAAAATGCATGCATGTGGACATCCCTGCCTCTCAGTGCTGGAGGTGAAACATGCTCATCAGCATGTCTAAATATATTTCAAACAAAGCAAAGCAGAAACAATATCTCCAGACAGCTGGGAACCACCTCCACTGTCTCAAAAGCTCTTCTGCATTGAGAAACTGGAGTGTGTTGTTGTTTTTTTTTTCCTGCATTGAGAATCTGGGAGCGAGGGCCGTGGGTTTGATGTGCCCTGTGCTGGAGGCAAATTGGCTGCTGAGGTGGAATCGCAGGGCCAAGCCAAACTCGGCACTTCCTTGCAGTGGCCAGTGAGCTGTGCCCTGGCTTGAGCTGTCTCAAGAGCCGTCCTTATTCCGGCCACTGTTGTGTTTAAATCGCTGCCTGCCTTTGTGCAAATGGTGGTCCCAGGATGCATGCACGAATCGTTTGTTTGCATACCTTGGCAGCCAGTTCTGCATGCAGGGTTAGGCATGAGCCTCTCAGGAATCAAATACTAAACTCAGATCTGAACTTACATTATATTCATGCTTTGCCAGAGAAGAAGAAACAGCCCTTAACACCTGCTGTCCAGGCCTCCCCCGGTTTGCAATGTAAAATCCATAAATTGAACCACCAGGGTTTTCCTGAGCATTCTGGGTTCTGCATTAACAATTTTAAATGCATTCATGGACGTAAAATACACTTCTGTGGTTTGCCACACTTGGAAGCTGATGTCATGTTCCTTTGACTAGTCCCTAGTACTAAGATCTACTCAGTGCTCTGTCTCTCACCCTAGGTGTTGCAAAATATTCTGGAAACAGAACGAGATTATGCGAAGGAACTACAGTCACTTCTGGGAACTTACTTAAGACCCCTCCAGTCTTATGATAAGTAAGATATAAGGGCATCTGAGATGGACAGAACCCCGTAAAATTGACCATAGTTCATTACTTTCCTGCTTTTGAATGTTTAGGGACTGTTACTGCCATTCTCGTAAAGCCTCACAACTTCTCTGTGAACCAGAAAAAACCCACACGTTTGTACAGGTTTCTGCTCTTTCCTATTCCTCAGCAATCATGCAGGCGTTCAGCTGCTAGAGACGGGCGTTTCTGTCCGACCGAGGGCTGGCTGCTGCCTCCATCTGCAAGCTCCTGTGTGGCTGTCCTGGCATGCATGTTTCCTGGCGGTGTGCCTTGCATGGCTTCTTCCCTTGTAATTTGTCTTGCTGTGACTTCTCAGCCCCAGGTGGCACCTCCTAGTCATCTCTTTGTTTAGTGAGCAACAGCACATATTCCTGTGGTTAGGTTGCTTCTCGCTAAACCCAAACTGCTGCTGAGCAAGAAGTGATCTCCCCGTCTCCCCATCTATGCAGCGATCTGCTTAAAGACCCTCCACGTCTTGCCTTCCTTGGCCAAATCTTCGCATTGGGATATCTCCAGCTGTGAAAATTTCCCATGCTCTCAGCCTGCCTACCTTGTAGGCGGCAAATGGCTGAAACGAGGAGTGTAAGGGAGTGACAGAAGCAGGATGACAGAAGCAGACATGGTACTTTTGGTTAGGAAAAATCCAGCCTTAGGGAACAAAGCGACCCCCACCTGAGGGGCTGCACTTCAGGACCCTCTTCGTGTAAGAAACCCACAGCATGAGCCCATGAAGACAAAACGGTCTTTGTGTCTGTGCACACACCTCCCTCCCCGCCCCTGGTAGAAATCCCATCTGTCTGTGTCTATTAGACAGCTAAACATCTGAGAAGATTAGCGTGATTAAGTGATTAAAATCCAATTAAGGTAATCCTTGACAGCAGACATCTTCTCCAGGAGGCTGTGTTCTGTAGCTCACAGATCATGGGTTTTGTGTTTCCCCGTGCCCCATGGTGTATCTGGGGAAACAGAAATTCATAGGCCTTTTTGGAAGGGCTGCTTGCAGATACCATGGGTGCTCCTGAGAGCTGTGCTCAGAGGCACTGCCCAACATCTCTTTGGTGCTAATTGGTGATTTGACTCTTCTAGGCTCAGCGCTGTGGACATCGCATCATTGCTGGGAAATGTGGAAGAAATCAGCGCGTTTCAGCAAACACTGAATCAAGCCTTGGAAGATGTTGCAAAGTAAGCTCATGCCACGGCAGTGAGGGTGTTAAGCTATTAAACTGCAGCTAAAAATAATAGAAAGACCCATTCATTAACGTTCCTCCTGGCTCCTGTCTTAGGCTTGTTAAATATAGAAGAAAATAACAGGATTGAAGAAAGGCAACAGGTAGTGCTTTGGCAGGAGGTAGAAGAAACGTTGACATTTCTACTACTCAGCTGTCTGCTGAAGCAGCTGACTTCAGAGTGTCACTAGCCCAAAGATGCAGACACATGCATGATGGGAGGTATGGTAGGCGTGAAGGTGGGATTGCCTGTGAGCAAAAAGTAAATTATCAGAGGTAATCCTTTCCCTTAGAGACCAGCCGCAGGGGGCTGCAGCATCCCATCTGCAACTCAGCCGGTGGGACAGGGCAGGCTGGGTCACCCTGTGTCCCGGGCTGGTACTGGGCTGTGATACTATCTGCAGCACAGACATCCAGTCTCACCTGAGGACCTTCTTCCTCCTCCTCAAGTGTCAGGCATGGGTGTTTGGATGGGTGCTCCAGTCTTGCAGTGACCTGGGAGTGTCCCCGTGCAGTGGGTGGCTCCTGGGCAGATGGGTGAGTGTGTCGTAGCTGCAGGGTGCAGATGAAGAGCCTCAATAACAGCGTGCTGGTGTGTTGGTGTTCGTAGGCTCTCCGAGAACCAGCAACGCGTGGGAGGCTGCTTTATGAACCTGATGCCCCAGTTCCGGTCCCTCTACCTGACGTACTGTGCTAACCACCCGTCTGCAGTCAATGTTCTCACGCAGCACAGGTGAGTAATGCAGGAGGAGACCCAGACCGAAATTCCTCCTTTAAAAGTTGCTTCTGTCATTAGTGCGTGAGCCGGCATGGCTTTTGCCCCGCACGTTGACAGCAGGCTTTGGGCTCTTCAGCGTTGCCTCTCTGCTGCAGCGTGCAGACATCGCCTGCTGCTTTGGTCAGCTCGTGCAGCTCTGCCATGCACTGACCTGAGCTGGTCTCACAGGTCCTGTCTGTGCATGCAGAGCTCTCTTGCCTTGCGTAAAGCAGAGGCAATAACCCTTTGCCTCCCTCAGCCCTTGCAGCAGCAGCTCCTGTGCTTGTTATAGGCTAGGGACCCGCATGCTGTTTCAGACCCACTGCTGCAGTGCCCACACACTTGCAGATGGGGGGGATGTTCCCTTGTGGCAAGATGGTGTGGGGCACATTCTTGCAAAAGGAGGGTGCTTGTTAAAATCACCCAGAGTTACCCAGTTTAATAATTGAGCTGCTGTTCAGCTGTCTGGTTGCTTTGCAGACTCTTTGATAGATCACAGTAATAACGCCTTCCTTCACAACGTGTCCCACTTGAGCAGACACCTGAATTTGTGTAAGGTCATGCTAAAGAGCACGCTAAGCTGAAAGGCTACCACTGTGTCATCCCTAAGGCAACTTAGCTGTCTCCCTACAGTGATGTTAAAGCCAGGATCCCAGCTGTACTGTTTAATTCTTCCCTTTCTGTAATGGAAGCTTGCAACATATTTACTTACCTGCTGAAATCCAGCTTTAATTCAGCTTAACAAAGATCCGGGTTCCTGTAAATGATTCTCACTAGCCTGACCCCTTTTCTTAAAGAATCAGCTTGGACAAATGGGCTGACAAGGGCGTTGTGTGTGCTAACAGCAGCGTCCCAGAGGGTTCCCGGTGGCACAGCTCCCACCGCATCGCTGCACGTCCTCTGGCATGGCATGAGCACTGTCAGCCAGCCCACACCATCAACCAGACACCTCGCCCTGGGCCACTCTGCTGTGCCATCACCGATGTGCCCCAGACACTGCATGCACAAACACCCACCACCACGCAGCATCCCCAGGGAGCGGGCTCTTGTGCTGCTGTGTTAGCAGGTGGTTACTGGGAGGGGAGGCCGGAACGCCTGTAAGTCAAGTGCAGCTCAGAAGAGAGCCCTGGCCCTCAGGAGAGCAATGGGAGGCGGCAAAACACAGCCCTCAGCGGTGGTGAGCCCAGCTTCTTGTTGTTGTATCTATTTATAGTGATGAGCTGGAGAAGTTCATGGAGAGCCAGGGTGCGGCCAACCCAGGCATTCTCATCTTAACCACGAGCCTCAGCAAACCCTTCCTGAGGCTGGATAAATACGTGACACTTCTGCAGGAGCTGGAGCGGCACATGGAGGTAGGTGGGACACCAGGCAGGCTGCGCCCCCGGGTGCTGCAAGAGCTGTCCCCAAACTGCAGGAGGCATCTCTGCTCCTTCCCCTAGTGTTGAAGCATCACACTGCTAAATGTACTTAAACCCCCGCTCCAAGGAGCTGGAAGGGGCTGTTATATCTGCATGGGACGTTAGCTGCCCCAGAGCAGGAAAGGTGGGGGAGGCTGGGGGAAGCTGTGGGAAGACATCGCCTGCTCTTTGCCTGAGCCAAATATGGGCCAGTCCCAAAGTGGAATTCAGCGTCAGGCTACAGCTGGCATTTATTTGCCCAGCACCTAATAAATCAGTATTTTTATAACCGTTTTATGGGATTTCTATCCCTGGCTGCTCACTCCTGCTGCACACAGGCATGTCCCCATTCCTCGCCCAAGGCTGGCGCTCCGGGCTGGAAGCAGAGCCGCGCACACAGGCGTGGATCTGGCAGCCAGTGCAGACACGGGGGCGGAGGAGCGAGTGCCTGGGAGCAGGAAGAGCAGCCAGCGGGTAGAGACTTCCTCAGCAGGCAGCAGATCTGCTCTGGGACGTTTGTCCCCCAGGCATTGTTGTCATCTCTGTCCCTTACTGCTTTGGCTCTGCTACTCGCATGGTGGTGTGCTCCAGCCATGGTGCAGACCTCCAGTACCAGGAGGTGAGGAAAGCAAGACGTAACAATCTGGTTTGAAATGTTTTTGCTTTTCCCTCTTCTGATATTAATTACCACCAGTTAATTACTCAGCAGACTTAGCCATATCATTCGAATCCATGTCCCAGCCAAAGGATTATAACCACTGTGTTTGAACAAGAGGTTTTTCTTTATAGGAAAGGGCGTAAGACCCAGCACCTTAGGCAAACCTGACCTCCCCTCCTCTTGCCTGGCCTGGCTGAGCTGCAGGGGCAGAGTTGAGCTTGGATGCAGCCACTGTGACCATACATGGACCGGCGTGCTCTTTGCAGAATGCCATGTCAGGGTCAGCAGTGGATTCAGGGACACGCACGTCACCTGTTTCTTTTAGTTTCTAAGCCGGGTGTTGGGAGTAGAGGTTTTATTGCATGAGTAAGGAGGGTTGAGGTTTAAGCTGTGATGCCCTGGGAAGCGTATGTATGTATACAATGTGGGTGTAGGCAGTGTGGATGTATAGCACAACATTCCCTGCACTGCTGCACAGCTGGAGATGGGGCAGGCCTCTGAAAAGCCATGGGGGTAGCTCCATCACAGCCTAAATACCTTATGATTTGCTTGGCATGAGGTCTGGATGGTGAAGAGCTTGTGATGTAGGGCCCTGAATGCCCAGGGAGCGTACCAGTGTGCAGCTGCAGCCAGAGATAAGAGGCAGCATCCTGCTTTCCCCTCCCTGGCCTGGGATGCGCCCTCCCTTAAACCCAGAGTTGGAGCTCCCACTGATGTTCATGGAAACTGCACCCTTGATGGTGCAATGGCTGGAATATTTGCACACTAATAGAAGTTCCATTTGTGAATGTGAAACTAGAAATCCACCCTACCTGCCTGTCGGGTCTGCCTGTTTGAATTTATTTTCCTTAAGCTTTGTAAAATCATCTCTAGTCTTGCTCTGGCCTCTTTACACTCATTAAATAGGCTGATATCATTGAATTGCATAGCTGCTTTAAAAGATGCCAAGTTGAGCAGGGTGGTGAGGAAGCCAGCACTGGTACCTGGGGGATTTGGGCTGCCCCCTGCAGTCCCTGATGCCTGCCCCTGGGGCCCTGCAAGCCCTGGGTGCACTGGAGCCATCAGTCATGTTGGGCGCTTTGCAGGGCTGTTGCTGTTCGTGATTCAGGGTTTTTTCTCTCCCTTCACTAGGAGGCGCATGCAGATCATGAAGACATCTTGAAAGCCATCACATCCTTCAAGTCTCTTGTGGTAGGTGGCAATTCTTAAAATAGAGCACTCCATTTCAGAGCTGCATTTCATGAAGAATGAGTCAAGCCTGACATTTGTCTCCTCATTTAAAAGAAAAGAAAGGTCTTTTGGAATGGAAAAGATGGGTGATAAAGATGCTTAATTTCAGGTTTCAAGCCTAGAGTGCCCCTCTGGTTGCATGCTTCAGCAGTTACACGCTGGCTCTGTGGTCCCAGCAGCAGAAGTCTCTGGCTCTGCACAGTGCTACAGAAGGCCGTGTATGGGTAGTGGTGGGGGCTGGGACCCTTTCATCTCCTTTTGCCTTTTTACCCTGGTCATTTGCCACCTGAAACTATACAACTATACTGCCCCTTGCTCTTGAAGGTGAGCTGTGAAGGAGTAGTACCGGTGTCTGACTCAAATGCTGGTGCCAGCCGAGGGGTCCCCTCTGAGCCACTGGACAGCTCAGGGCTTTGTTGAGATGTGCTCCACGGGCATCAGGAGGCCCTAGCCGTGGTGCAGATATTTGTGGCTCCTGGTGCCGTGGCCATCAGTGGGGAAAGGACAAATGGCAGCAAAGTGATGAGTCAGAGGAAGGTACCAGCTCTGTTTCTGTGCGCTGTATTACCTATGCCCCTCAAAATCCTGGTGCAATGAGATCAAAAAGAGGGGTGAAAACCATCCACATGCACAAAGGTTTTACCTAGCAAAGCTTTTTTTCAATTATTATAAAAGCTATCATTTCTCTCTGTAGCCACTAAATACCTTTCACTATAACCACTCCAGATGTGGTCCAACTTCCTTCCTTAGCATGGCAGATGCAGGCTGTCAGTGCTTAGCAGTGCAGATAAAAGATGCGGAGGAGAAAGTTCATAGAAAACAGGAAAGGGCGATCATGTTACATTTACTTAGAAACTCAGCTCCCGTTCCATTAATTCTAGTAGGTAGTAGGGGAATAATTCAGTTAAATTATAAGATGTCATTCATCTTTAGGAATGCTCGTATTTTTTTTTACTTGAGAAGTGCACTGAGCAATTCAGTGTAATTATGATAGAACGAAAGGGGTTTGGCATGGGTTCGAGGTTAGATGGGCAGAGATGCTCCTCGCAATGCAAGCGTGGTGCCTGGGACCAGAGGCTCCTGGGCAAAGGCAGGGCAGTAATTGCAGAACTCTGCCATTTGGTGCCTCTGTACAGATCGTGATGGACTGCTGTGCATTTAGTATGAATTTGCATCCTGAGAACTTCGAATTCAGACAGTCAGGGAGCTGCCGAAGCACCCGGTAGTTGCAAAACCAGAGGAAGCCCCCACAAAATTGTGTCTTTTCATACTAGACCCAGGGCAGCCTTTCCTTTGGGCATGCCTGAAGATCTGGATAGTCAAAGAATTTGCATGAAACTTGACTCCTTCCTGAGTCTGAAAGGAGGAAAATCTCCATCAGAAACCAGGGTTTGGAAAAACCAAGCAGTGGGTGAAAACTGAGCCCAGATTTGGCCTTGCAGCAATTTTTCCCATTGGCAGAAAGGTCAGTTAAAACAAGTTTTGCTTGGATTCGCAGGGCTGCCTTTGCTCAGTCAGCATTGTCCTTTGCTTTCTGAAAGCAGCTGCAAGACCGGCTGCTCCATGGAGCTCTGAGTCCACAACTGGAAGTATCGCTGCAGTCTTTTGAATTACGGCAGCCTCAGAAGCTGCCTTTCGTGTTGCTGTACTGCATTGCTGAAATACTGTGCCAAGTTCTCACTTCTGGGTTTGCAGATTTTGATAAGAAAATATCTGCCTATCTGGGTTGTGGGGGCTTTGCAGTGCTGCAAGGATAAGTCTTTTTGCTGTTTCAGCAAAGTTGGACGAATCTTTCTGAACACCAGCAAAATTAGCAACATTTAACTCTGTGGCTATCTTGGTTTGGAAAATGTGACCCTATACTCTCAGAGGTAGAACTGGTTTGGAAAGAAAAGTTTGCTCGGTACAGTATGCAATTTCTTTGACATTTTAACATATTCATTACATCATAAATTGCTGTGGTGTGATTTTTGACAAGGTTTGTGTAGTAGAGCCAAAGCAGGCTTTTCTGGTTGAAAAGTAGTGATGCTTTCACAGGATGGCAAGCGTTTTGTGTTTGTAACTCTGGCCAATACTATCGACCTTTGCTAAGTTTGTCTCATCGTTCTGGGTCTCTTTTGGGGTAAAGTGGTGAAACCTGGAGCACTGCAGGCAAATTTTGCATGTGGTGCAATCTGTTGAGCACTGAGCCCACATGCAAGCTTGGCTGGTGGAGCCATCTTCCTTAGGATGGTCTGCGTTCACATCTGCACTTTTGCTAACAAAACATACCGTGGTGATTTCCAGTCACAGTGTCAGGAGCTGAGGAAGAGGAAACAACTTGAGCTGCAGATCCTTTCTGAATCCATTCAGCGCTGGGAAGGAGAGGACATAAAAACGATGGGGAACATCATCTACATGTCCCAGGTTATGGTGCAGAGTGGGGGGAGCGAGGTGAGTGCAGCTTCCAGGTAAAGACATTGTGACCAAATGCCCTCTGCTTGGGGGATCAGCTGTGCAAGGTGACAACTACTCTGACCCCAGGCCAGCAAAGAGCTCACAAATAATGCCGATACATAATTTTACTTGGACAAGCACTGCGCGACTGGAACTGTGCACGTCTTTGGAGTCAGGTATCAAGACCTGGTTGCTTAGCTTCAGCCCTTCAGTGACACACTTTTCCAGCAAAAGAAGTGTCTTAGTGTCATACAGCACATTAATTCCCCTCCTTTCCCCCTGTGACTTGCTCTGAGAAATGAGAGTGACTTTAACGTGTGCATTAGCATCATCATTTTGCCACGTCCTGTGCGCAGCATGGTGGCTGTAATGGTGTTCCACTCCAGAGCTGACTGTGTTTAGCAGGGAACCGGAGGGATCCCCGCCAAACCCATCGCTGGTCCCGAAGTATCACACCTGTGCTTTCAGCAGATGCTCGCCAATAGTGTTAGACCCACGAATACCGCATGTTTGGTGTTTGCTGTCTGGGAAAGTGCCTGCTATCGATGAATTACTTGCTTGCTGTAGCAACTTTTCTCTGGGAAGGGAAGACCTGTAAAACAAAACTCGGCAGAGTCTAGTCCTAGAGTTTTGTTTGGGACTTGAAGTGCTGGGGACATAAGGTCTTAGTCTTCTGAGGCATTTTGAAATGATGGGAAGGGGAAATTAAAAACATCTTTAGGACTAGCAGGATGCAGACAAAAATGTACGCAGGCTCCCTTGGAAAAGCCAGTATAGATGTAAGATGCTGTAAAGAAAAAAAGCCAAAATAATTGGTTTGGGTTTGGTCTCTCTAAGGCTGTGGTTCCAGCTGCAGTGGGTGCCTTTTGCTGCAGGAAAGTACTTGTGATACACTGCAAACTGGACTAACCTACATTCTTATCCCCGCAGGAGAAAGAAGAGCGGTATTTCTTGTTGTTTTCCAATGTTTTGCTCATGCTGTCTGCAAGCCCACGGATGAGCGGGTTCATCTATCAGGTAGGCATGCTTAATTTGAGGTTGCAAGGCATTAGGTGTGAAAAAGGAAATCAGATATCTCTGATCAAATTCAAATCCCCTTCTTCCATAAATCTCTGTTTTATGTAAATGGGCTGGGAACCAAGGCTTGGTTTTGCCATGCATGCCAGGACACTTACTGCAAGTAGCTTTGTCCTGCCAACTGGTTAGACAGCATTTGGTAAGTGTGAATACTTTGAAATTAGAAAAAATATAAAAATAAAACACACCAATCCCTATCTTTCATGCTCTTCTCAAGAATTCAGTGTGTGTGTCAAGTGTCTGGAGCCAGCTGTGGGGTTTTGCCCCAGACAGCCAGTTGGCTGTCCATGTTGTGTTGTCTCCGTACAGTATCTCACTATTATAAAGCCCACTGTAAACAAGCCCAAATTTCCTGTGTGTGAGGCACCCCAAATGATGCGCTTCAGGTGTCTTACTTTTCCGAATGGCTGCCATCGGGCTCTTTCGAGCTTGGCTTCTCTCCAGTTGCCTGAAACAATCAATGCCCTCCAGGAAAAGGACACTCCTCTGCTGATGTGTCATTTGTCATATGAGAAGGTGGTGAGACAGACGGTGAAGATTTGGGAAGGATTTGGCTGGGTCTTTAGTTTTTACCCACCAGTGGGAGTAAGGTGAACGGGCAGCGCGCCATGCAAAACAGAGGGACAGGGAAGGCTTTCAGAAAAAAGAGGGGAAGTTGATAGTCCTGACTTCTTTGTAAAAAGGGTTTGCACCTCATGAATAGAAAGGGTGGCAGATGAGCTGGGGATGACTCAGTTGTCATGGGAGCCTCTTCTCAGGGGTTTGACCTAATTGTGCAGGGAAATCTAGATCCATACATTAAAGGATACTCTTCCTGCAGTCTGAGGCCTTCGCAAATCAGTTTTTAATGGCAGTTCCCAAAGAGTCAGCAGAAAGGAGCAGAACGACATTGGAAGTAGATGCAGACATTCACTCCTCCTCAATTCTCCTAGGGAAAGCTGCCTTTAACAGGAATGACGCTGACAAAGCTGGAAGACGCCGAAGGGAACGAGCACGTGTTTGAAATTGCAGGTGAGTGGGGCCCCTGCCTGGGGCCGTCCCTAGCAGTCCGAACAGCAGCTGCCACCAGTGATACCAGTCCTCCTCACAACCACCACGCTGTGCTTTTTGCTCTTTTCCTGCGCATTGTCTGAGTTCTGGGCATGTCCCTCCTGGTTGAGGCTACCTCCTCCCAGTGCCGGTTCCCTTGGCTTCTCTGTGCTGCTCCAAGGCTGCCGGGCACTGGCAGCCCGGAGCAGGACAGGCAGCCACATCTTTGTGGTCTCTGGCCACTGAACTTTGCAAACAGAGGAGCCACTTGCTGCCCTGCTGAGCTGAGCTCCTCCTGTGTTTCTTCCTGCATCTCTACCACTCGCTAAAGATGGTGGTTTGACCCTCTGCTGCAGGGAACATGACAGAGCGGATCACCGTGTCCTGCAGCACCAGCCAGGATTTGCACGAATGGCTTGACCACTTGCAAAGGCTGACCAAAGGGACGTGCAACACCGTATCCAAAACGCAGTCCTGGAGCGCTCATTCGGTAAGTGTGCTGCCTCCCAGCCTGTTTGCTGCCTGTTGTTTCTCAGCCCTGGCTGATCTCTCTTTTTCAGCAGCGTGCTGTGATATTGAGGTAATACAGCTATAAAACTTCTCACATCCTGCAGTTTTGTTTATAACCATGCGGTGCTTGTACCATTTTTCATATATCCTGCCCTAATTTTGTTGCAACTTAGGTGTCTAAAAGGCATTCATGGTGAACCTTTGTCCATCCCCCTCTGCTTGACTACTTTGTTTGGTGGCTAACAATCTTCACTGCTTCTCATCTATTTTCTCAGACATTTAGCTCAACCGGACAGATCCGTGGCCCTCTGGAACCCCCCAAAATCCTCAAGCCTTGGAGCTTGAGCTGCCTCCGTCCTGCTCCTCCACTCAGACCATCAGCGGCACTGAGTTACAAGGAGGTAATCCTGCGTGCGTGCAGAGGACCCTGATTTCATGGCAATCCCTAGTGCTTGTGCCCAGGTTTCTTACCCATCGCGAAGGCACAGGTTTGCTGCTCCTTTAGTTAATAGGGATGCTGAGAAAAAATACTGTGTAAAGCTATGCCCAGTCGTGCAAACCAGTGATGGATGCTTGTCGCTGCAGCTGGCTTTGAGCTGCAAGCAAAGCATGAGCACGTGTGTTTGCAGAGTCAGCCCTGTCCCTGGTGTTTGCTGTAGCCAGCGCTCTTGGAACAGGTGCAGGGGATTTTGTTGCTGTAGCTTGCAGCGTCCCTACCTCGCCTGCCGGATGTCACTGGTCTCCTCTTCTGGGTTTGGCCAGAGCTGTGTCAGAGCAGCGCTCAGGATCGAGCCCCCAGCCTTGCTGCACCACGAGGAGGAAAAGGCCTGTTGGTATTCTGTACGATTCCCACCTATGTTTTTGTGGGGTGCTCAACCCCAGTGCTTTGCACACCCGTAACTTGCTGGGATGCAGCAGCTGGGGTGTCGCTTCCCCCGCAGCAACCCCCAGCCTGGGAGGCAGGAGGTGGTGTGGGGAAACCCAAAATAAACCCCAGCTCCCATTCTCACCCCCTGTTGCAACTGCAGCGCTGTCCTTCCCTACCTTGCGGTAAACTTTTGGGATTACTCACCAGTAACTCTGTAACGTTCCTTTTACTGAATGAGCACTCCGGTTCTGAGTCACCAGCCTTTCTTGGTACAGCAGCCTGGGAGCTTCACTGCCCAGGCTCCCAGCAGGGACAGGGACAGGGATGGGACTCGTGTCAGGCTCAGCCCCCCAGCATCCAAGGAATGGAATGCCCGGCAGCCGGCGGGGCCGTGGGTCCTCTGCTCCAGGCAGATTCTAGGTAGCTTCACGGCGTTTTGTTAGG
Source organism: Cygnus olor (assembly GCF_009769625.2). Taxonomy (NCBI): domain Eukaryota; kingdom Metazoa; phylum Chordata; class Aves; order Anseriformes; family Anatidae; genus Cygnus; species Cygnus olor. The sequence continues at coordinate 7,517,112 of NC_049181.1, forward strand.
TTTACTTCTTAAAATTCATTAAACATTAATTATTACATTAAGCATTAAATTCATTAAACTTTGGGAATTAAATTGTTCCGAAACCAAACAAGCAGGCTGGAAACCACGCTTAATCTTTGCATGTTCCAAATCCCTGATGTAGACTAAACAGTCTTGCGCTTGCATGGTACATTAAAATATAAGGAAAGGCTTTAATTAGAGGAGAAATTTTTCTGTATGAAAGTGCAAGGATGGTATTTATTTATGATGTAGGGCAAAACCACAAATTGAGTGATATCATTAATACCACAGCTCTCTGCAATTTCTCAGTTATTCTCGGCTGCGCACAGCAGGAGTTAAACCAGCTGCATAGAAAGGAGCCAAGAGGTTTTTCAAGAGAGGCTGTGCTGGCAGGGAGCTCCAGGGGCAGGATGGGGCTGCAGGCTGGATGGCAGCATGCAGGGCGTGGAAGGATCAAAAATGTGGTCACAGGCATCCCCCCCCGACTCTAATGAGCCTTCAGTTAAAGGCTCTGCAGAGGCTACTAAGTCCCCAGATAGAGAAAAGCATATCACGTCCTTGCGTTGGGTGTGGACATGCAGCCTGTGGACACAAGCTTGTGATGACAAACACGAAATAAGTTCAGTTGTTGGCCCAGAATTAAAGTAGGGCACAAAATGAGCTATGCTAACAGCTCAGCACAAGTCACCTTTCTATAACAAAGAGATAATGAATGAATTCAAATATCAAATGTTATTTGCAGGGAAGGGAGTAGGGGAGTTTGGTTAAAAGATTAGAGATTTTCAGACATCCAGTGTTACTTTAATTGGCTTCTAGTAACGTAGGATGGGATGGCATAGTCTTGTGCATTTCCTCATACCTAGTTGTGTTCAGGAAACCCCAGAACCTGCTTGCATACCGCACAGCACTGTTGTTATTTCCATTGAAATTGGGTCATTTTTCCTGTTCTGTTTCCAGTAATCATTTGAAATGACAGAGCAGGTGCTGTGGGTAAAGCAGTGTGTCCGGATTCAGGTTAGCAAAGCGAAAAAGATTTACAGATGATTTCCACTTTTTTTTTTTTTTCCTTTTCTATTTTTAAGCGGCCTGCTTTGCATTAGGTGAAGGGGTTTTTAACACCGGGATTTCTAGCTTTTGTTGGCCAGACTGGCAGGAGAGCGGTGAGGCTCCCTGTGCCGGGCATCCCATGGACGGGACCCTCTGCAGGGTGTGGAGGGAAATCCTACTGCGCGAATGCGTGATACTGTCAGGTTTCCAGTGAGCATGGCAGGTGCCCTCCAGGACGGTCCCCTTTGAGAAGACAAAGTCCTGGAGGATTGTCACCAGGTCGGGCAGAGCAGCGCATCCCTTCATCCCCAGGGCTCGACGGAGCCTGGCGGGCTGGGTGGCTGCGGCACTGGCACCAGCTGTGTAGGTGCTAGCCTATTTTAAGCACTTTCCTCTTAAGCAACCAATATCTACAGAAATCTACTACTAACACAGGAGGCATGTTCTCTATTTTGATGTGTTCAGAGTGCATTAATGCCCACTTACCATGCGTTTCACATGTAACTTTTTCAGTTTTGCATAACACCGTTCTTTGCATGTTGATAGCAAAACCAGTACAGAGGGTGTGCCAAATTAATCACAACACTAACATTTAAATGTGGTTTAGAAATGTTGATTTAATGGACTTGGTCAGTAAAATCATCAGTCTCTCACACTCATCTTCTCTTTCTTTGCATATTCATTGTAGAGGATGTCTTATATCTTAAAGGTAAGGGTAGATACATCTCTTTGGCTTACTGTGGCAAAGACTGCTTGTTGCTGTTCATGCTTCGTGTGCTTGCATGACCCTAATTTTGCCTGGCTGTATCAGTAAGTTAACATGAGAGTCAGTGGTGACTGGTAAATGTATTTTGAGAGGTCTTTCAAGAAGGATTTAGGACTGTGGTACTAAACTTCCTGGCATGCCTCTCCTGCCGCTTGTCATTCCTTAAAGTTTGTACTGCATGTAACCTATTAATATACTAATTCTCTCCAAATCAGCATGACTTGTAACTCAGTGAAGGAGATAAAAGCTAAAAGCTTGTGTTTCTTACTTGTGGAGTCAAAGCAAACACTAACTTTGTGTGTATTTGTTTGTTTTCCGTGTATGTTGGGGGGTATTTATACTCTCAAACAAATTGTGTACATTGAGAAACGATGTCATTTGCCCACTTCCTTTTAATTAGAAATCAAATTGAGTCAAGGAAATAAACAGTATTTAAGGTTTTTTAACAAAGACCGTGGAGTTGATAAACAGACCCAAAGTGCTGTGAATATGTTGAAATTCTTTGGCCAAAGGATATTAGCTGAGGGATATTAGCTAAAGGAGTGTGTCCGGACCTGGACCTGCAGGTGCAATTCCCACCGCTGTTAGAGGGAGCAGTGGCTACAGGACTAGTGCATGGGAAAGGCAAAAAGCATAATGTCCTCCAACTTTATTGTCGTCTGCTTTGTAGTTCTCTAATGTGTTGTGCATAGCACAGATAACCACATTCAGCCTGAGCTGCTCCATTGTTTGAGCTGCCTTTGGTTCTGGTCAAGTACAAGAGTCTGTTTCTCTGTAGGACTCCAGCAAAAGTCCAAAAACCATGAAGAAGTTTCTTCCAAAAAGGAAAACTGAGAGAAAAGCATCAGATGAAGAGTTTGTTATTAGGAAAAGTAAGTGTTGAATTTTTCTCTTCTTTTCTGTGGTTTCTTTGTGCTCAGTAATCCCCACAGGGCTTTGAGAACAACCTTTCTTATGGCGCTGAATGCGGCACGCGAGCAAGCCTACGTGCTGCTGAGCACGGGAGGCTCCTGCAGGTGCAGCCTTTCCCAGGCACATACGGATCCCCTCCGAGCTGTGACTGTCAGGCAGCACGATTGTCCTCATCGTGATTCCTACCGTGAGATCACGTGGCTCTGGGTGGTCTTGCTGTGGCTACGAAGCCAAGAAATTACGCCAAAGCAGTTAAAAGCTGCACTGAAAGTGCACACCCATGGTCATCCAGATGTGTCTGAGCTGGGACAAACTCTTACCTGTCCATGCCGTCAGGTCCTGGAGCCGTTTCCACAGGGGACAACAGAATTAAAATAAGGCCCTGTTCTTGCAGAGGTGTTCGCCTGCAAAGAAAGATGTCCTGACTGCTACCTGAAGCCAGTCTGGGATATTCCTCAGGGGAGGGAAGGGTGAAAGGCCAGTGGTGCGCTGCTGCAGTATGAACCTGAGGTCACTTGAAGACAGCACCGAGCTAGGGTTAGGAATGAAGACTTCACCTTTCAGAGTCCTGTTGTGTTGTAGCTGTACCAGACATCCCCAGGGCACTGCCCTCCTCTGGGAAGCCCTCCCAGGAAGGCTGTTCTGCCTGCCCATCTCCCTGTGCTGCTGGCACCCAAAGTCAGGCATCGTTCCCCAAATTTTGCTATGGTGAGCCCTAGAAGTGCTTTTTCCTACCATTTAGTCATGGTGCTTGATGTCACAGGATGTTGCAAAGGCCAGAAAATGTAAGGGAACTCAAAAAGGGATTAGGGAAAGTCCCCAAGACTGTCAGTCAAGGAAACAATGCTGTCTTGCTCTGAAGTCCCTTAACAGGAAGGCTGGGAGAGAAGAATCCAGAGCACTTGGCTTTTTGTGGCAGCTGTTGTCTGCAATGTTTTACAGGTACTGCTGCATTGGAAGAAGACGCTCAGATCTTGAAGGTGATCGAGGCATACTGTACCGGGGCAGGCTTCCAGCAAGCTCTCAGTTCAGGTGGGCACAAACAGATTATTTAATGTTCATTCTGCCTGTAACACTGATAACCTGTCTGGGAAAAAACAGATGGTTGCATCAGACAGCAATGAGACTCATGCTAGGAAACTGTGTGGTGTTCAATCTTCAAGATAAGGGAGCTTCATCTACCTAGTGGTTTAGTTGCCATTGTTTTTCTTCTAAACACAGAATGAGCAGGTAGGAGGGTAGATGAGACACAGCTACTTCACCAGCACTTGCAGCACTTGTTAGGAATTAAACGAACCTAGTCAGTGCCTGTGGCTGTCAGCACTGAAAATCTGATAGTAATCTCAGGTTGCATATAGCTTTAGAAAGGAAGCATGAATATTATCTCTCAATCAGCTGCGTATTTAAGAACAAGCTACTTCATAAGAACCTATCTAACATCTTAAACTCTGGAAATATAACTATTTGTCATTGCTGGTAAGATGTCAAATTAAATCACTGAACTATCAAATAATGGCACATTTACAAAAGGGAGACCGTATTTCTTCTGAGAGCTCTTGACCCGAACTGAGTGATTTAATTTATAAATAATGATGTAGCTTTAGGTGCCCTGAGCACTCTTGGAAACTTTCCCTTCATGGCCTGGCTCTGGCTCAGCCACGCACACCAGCCCGCGTTTAACCCTGCCGAGCCTCCCGCTCCCAGGGCGAGCGAAGGCTGCGTTTGCTGTGCTGCCTCCGGCACGGCGTGGGCGCCAGGGAAAGTCTCCCTTTTTCTTCATGATGAGTAATTCTTGCACACAGGCTCCCGTAAAGAATCCATCCCCCAAGTCCTTCTTCCTGAGGAAGAGAAAATCATCATCGAGGAAACAAGAAGCAACGGCCAGACTGTCACAGAGGAAAAGTAAGCAAGGCTGCAGATTCCCCTGTCACTTTTTGGAAGGATGGTTAAAAACCAGTGTCCTCTCCGTCCTCCACCCACAGAAGTGGAGCTGGTCAGGAGCCTTGTCCTGGCTGTGCCAGAAATGCTGGGCTATTCCAGTTGCTATTTTGTCCCTTTTCAAGACCAGAGCCACATTCCCAGCTGCTCTGACATGGCTGCAGCCTCCTGGGAGCCTGTGCCTGGGTCTTGAGAGCCAGTTTATTGAGTCCCAGAGCTTCTCCGGATGTACTGAACTGGGTCAGGGAGGACAGAACCAAACAAGTGGGGTTTTTTTTGTTTTTTTTTTTTAAGCTACAGACATAGCAGGCTGCTGCCACCCCTCATGAGGCTGCGTGATGCTGCCTGTGAGTGCTCCCAGTCTGCTCCATAGTGCTTCAGCATCTGGGTTATGATGTTGGTCCCCTCCTTTTCTAACCCAGGCAGTACATTCCTTTTTTGTTTGTTTTTTTTATCAGCACAACCTCAAGGAATCAGGGCCATTTAACAAAAGATGCTCAGGCACTTGAATTTTAAAACTTTTTTTTTTTTTTTTTGCAGTAGCATAAACAAGGAAGCCAAAGCCACAGACCTTTGTTGTTAACTTAAAGATAGCAGAACAAGGTTGCTTGGTTTGCTTTTTTTTTTTTTTTCAGTGTTGAGAAAAGAGCCCTGAATTTTTGGCTGGTGGTCCATAAATGCTCCTGGGCTCTGTTTCCAGAGTGACTTCATAGGTAACAGTGCCAGTGGCAGTCCCATGCCTGCAGTGGGCAGTGGAGAAAAGGGCGCTGGAAGCACCTTCCCCACGAGTGCTTCAGTCACAAAAGCTCCCAGGCTGTTGCTGTTTTACTGCACTTCAGCTCGTTCTGTTTTAGTTTGGTTTTTGATGTTTTGCCTTTTTTTTTTTTGCAGGAGCCTTGTTGACACAGTTTATGCACTGAAAGATGAAGTCAAGGAACTGAAGCAGGTAATTTGAGTGGTTTTGTTTGTGCTGTGAGTCGACTGGTCCATGCCCAGGAAAAGTCACACCAATTGCTGGTTCCATCCTGAAGCTGCTCCGTGCGTGCAGCTGGATGGTGCCGTGACAGGATCCTCCATCCAGGCTTGCAACTAGGTTTCTGGGAGGATGCTTCTGCCTGCTTAGTCCTGGAACTTCTTTGCATGTCTGTAAGGTGGTGGGGTCTGCTTGAACAGCTCAGAGCACATGTAATGTGTGTTCATCCTCTCAGGCAAGCATTGACCTGCCAAACGTCCCTGGTATCTTACTGCCCCTGAGCCACAGGCAACCAGGATAACAGAACTACCTCATTGCATCAAGTGCATGGGCATTAACCGCATCTTTGTTCCTTTACTTTTCGCCTTGTAGGAGAACAAAAGGATGAAACAGTGTTTGGAGGAAGAGCTCAAATCCAGGAAGGACTTGGAGAAGCTGGTCAGAAGGCTGCTGAAGCAGACAGATGAGTGTGCCAGGGAGGACACGGGGCGCAAGTCGTCTCTGATTGCCTGAATTTGGGGAGAAGCTGCTGGCAGTGGTGCGTGACCTCAGGTGTTTTTTGGGAAGCAGAACTGGATCCTTTGCCTCTTCTTGCTCCTTATTTTGTTGGTTTGGGGAATTTTGTTACCAAAAAAATGTCAGAGAGAAAAAAAATAGTTTTTCTTCCATCCAATAAGGTAATAAAGCAAACAGAAACAATCAATCACAACTAAAACAGTAAGCAAGTGGTCCATGATTCACAATTCATCTGCAGCAACTAATACCTCATCGTACCTACTACTGGGAGCAAACACAATCTCTGCTAGTGATTGCCGCTCACAAAGGGTATGGCAGCAGTTTCCTAGAGGAAGCTTAAGCACTTTTTAATGCTTTCATTCTTTTCAAAAGCACCGGTACCTATTTATTGAATGAAAACATTACTGAGTTGGCATTGAGCAGAAACCAAAAAGCACCTTGCTCCTTTTTTTCAGATAATCATAGCTGGGGAAGCTTTTCCCATCCACCTTCTTTTTTCCCCATTAGTTGACTGTAGCGAACTAGAGCCCAGCAATACTGTGGTTCCCGTGTGGCCTTGATACTGATTAAAATGTGCAATTAACATGAAGACATTTTAACTCCTTGGGGAAGTCAGATGTGGAGCACCTGTCAGAGCGCACGGGAAGGTATGTTGCACAGTACTGCCTCCTAACAGCTCGTGATTAGCACAACAGGTAACTGCTGTTCTGTCCCCAACCCCTTTTGTTAAGCATGACCTGAAACTCCTACACCCTGCTTTCTTTTCACTTTGAGTGTCCAGGTATTGTATGAGTTTATAGTTTTGCTGTGCTTCCCCTTGCAGGACATGCTTTTCTCTGTATGAAATGCAAACACTGCTTGACAGCAAAAACAACACCCGAATATGCTTGTCCCCCGCTCCCTTCTTCCCACGTTAGGCTCTCCTTCCCAAAGGCTAGGAACGTGCAGCCAACGGTCACTTCTCCCCCATTGCCCCAAAGGGGCTTTGCTCTAGGAAAAAGGAACTTTTGGGATAGGAAAGGTATTTATATTCAGGCTTTGACAAGAGCTGTAACGCTCCTGGGGCAAGGACGTGCAGTACCTTCCCGATCCATGCACAGCTCCTCGAACACAGCACACGGACAACATGCATATGTATCGGCTATCTTCATCTTATTTGGTGTTACATCCTAGTTTATAACTGATGTTTTCCTTCCTTCCTTAGCAGCATTATACAAGTAACTTTCTGTTAAAGTTAATAATAAGTCTTATGTATGTCACAGGGCAGCATGGTCCCAGGGTGTGCAGATACACTGCAGCTCCTTAGTCATACTGTTACATTGTTCATGAAGGATGTAATAGAGGCAATAATAACAACTCCCTCATCGCAATTAAAATTCAGCCAGAACATAGCAAATGGTGTTTGGGGAGAGCTAGACTCTGAATCATCACAAGGAATGTGAAAAGAAGCCCTCTTTAAGCTGTTTCTAGGACAAAACAGGGGCCTTTTTTTTTTTTTTTTTTTCCTCTGGCTACATTTGCTATCTCCAGGGCATCCTGGTTAGACAGCAGCTCTCCGCATCCTTGCCTGGGTACACAGTTGAAAGATTGGGTCAACAATTGAGTTCTGCTGTGCTGGATAATCATTTTCTAGGATACCGACCTTTGCTGCACAAGTTAGCACGGCTGAACCGCTGTTCTGGGATGCCATGCCCAGATGCCCCAGCATCATCCAGTCCAGCTGCCTGCTCGAGGGTGGGCTAGAAACGAGGCTAGCAATGTGCAGTCAGTGCAAGGAAGTCAACCAAGGGCCATTTGTACTCCCACGGGAAGGTAGAAATGTTTCCCTGCTGCCCACAGTTCAGTTAAAATCCATGCTGTGTACATATGCATGTTTCTAAGATGTAATGTGATGGAGGGCACACTGGGACATTTTTGGATCAGGCGTTTGTCAAGAGCTAGAAGCCAAAAAAAAAAAAGAAAAGAAAATAAAAAGGAAAAGAAGCCATGCCAGATGGACAGCAATGTTTCCATATTTACTTTGTTTACAGTGCTTTGTAAATAGGTTCCAGTGAGTCCGTCTTTAGATGGATGTTGTGTCAGCTGCCTTCCAGTTTATCTTTGTCATGTAGGTTTATTTACTGTTACTACTTATGCAAGTTCAACTTTTCTAACATGTTTTTATTTTGAACAGTTTTTTAAATTGACATTTTCAACAAATAAAGAAGGATAAAAATCGCTTCTTAGCCCTCAGTGCTGCTTCCTTTGTGTCTGTCTCACCTCTCTCTGGGGCTGCACCCAGGGAAGCAAGTGGGTGCAGTACGAAAACCTCGCTGAGCGCTCAGCAAACATTATAATGAAAGCAAAGCCAACACTTGCTCTGGGCATTCCTGATTTAAGAAAAGATATCAGAACGCCCACAGCTTCATCACGTCCCCTCTGGTCCATTGGGCACCGGGGGGTGCTTGTGCGAATGGTCATGCTGGCATTTGGACTGTCACTCCCACCATCGCATGGCCCCACAGCAGGGAGGGAGTTGGTCCTGGGGCAGGGTGATGCATTTCCCTCCCTCAAGTCCCAAATGCACATTGCTAACAGGGATGCTTTATGGAGAAATTGCTCTTCGTTGCACCAGTTGGTTGCTGTAGATCAGTCATTTCCTGCCTGAGATTTTTTTTTATTATTATTTTTTTTTTTTTCTGGGGATTAGGTGTGGTGACAGGATTTCCTTTGGTCTACCACTTGGACAAGACCTCCTGCATGCTGGTATTTTTAACTCTTTGGTGAGGATGCCACATTCTCAACCTGTGCCTGAAGCGGGTCTGGGGCTCGGCTGTGGCTGATGCTCAGAGCCAGCAGAGCAGTGGCACAGGAGAATGGCTGAGGATGGCTGTTCTCAGCATGCAGGAGGGTCCAGCCCTGCTCTTCCTCTCCAAGCACATCAGTCAGAGCAGGAGAGAGGAAAAACAAGCAAGACACACTGACCATGGGTGGAAAACACTGAGGTCTGCAAGGGAGCATGTTTGAGCCCAAGTGGTGCTTCAGGGAATTACTGCGGAGCCAGAACAGGACCACATTCAGACCCAGATGCCCCCAAACCTGAACTGGTCAGAAGAGCAAGGACAAGGCATCCCACAGGCTCATTCTGGAGGGAACATCTCCCCTCTTGTGCCACCATGAAGCCAAATCCAGGCCTTAGCCAGAAAACCTCCATCCTACTCTCCCACTGAATATGGGGTCCGTTTGTCCCCTTCTGTTATGCCAGGTCCCAAGTGTCCCCTTTGCACAGGCAATATAACGGAGGCAGCACCAGCATCCTCCGAGCGGTAGGGTTTGGCACCAAACAACCATCAGTGTGAAATCAGACCAGGAAAGAAAACACCAAAAACCAGCTTCATCTGTGCAGCCCAAACCGCCGGCGTGACTGGGGAAGCCCCGGAGGTGCCAATTCACAGTAGCCTCCCTGGCACGTGGCACTGCCACAAAACCCCCCCGAGCCTGAGCCAAAGGGATGAGGGAAGCGAAGGCTCCCATCGCCCACGGGGCTGCGTGGCGCTCAGAGCACCGCCCGCTGCGTCTCGCCACCCAGTGTGGGGTCAGCGACTGCAATGCAATGGGAAGCAGGCGAGCAGGGCTGGTCTTTCTAGGGACAGGAAAAGATCATTTGCTAGGTTAATGGTTGGACTTGATCTTAGAGGTCTTTTCCAGCCCGAATGATTCGGGAAGGGACGCTAGGGCAGGCTTGTCGTATCAGCAGCCACATCACAGCCACACAGCCCTAGGCTTGGTGGCACAAGCTGGGGGGGGACCCCACTTGGAAAGTGGTATCACGACCTTTGTTTGAGGAAAACAAACAAAACCAAAAGCCTCATTTCTTATACAAACCTAAAACCCAATACATTTCCCAGTGGGATCAACAGTTGCAAAGCCACATGAGCACCACCCCCAGCAGATGACCACGCTGTTCTCCTGCCACGGCTCATCGATGTCCCTCTGTGCCACTCCTGCCAATGTGCCCAATGTATTCACCTCCCCCTCAGCCCCTTTTCACTTTACTCAGAACAAAGAAAAATCAGCTCACGAACTATAAATTCCACACCCAGAGAAGTGACAGAGAGGCCCCGCAGTGAGGGAAAAATCAATGTATTGACGACCTTCAAACTTTCCACGGGGAGAGGAAAACTGTCCGCCACGGCACCGAGGAGGGGAGGAGAACAAAGCCGCTCAGGAGAAGGCCACGGTCTCAAATTCACAGCTGGATGGCAGCACACGCATCTCCTCCCCTCCCACGCATTACCTCTCATCTGCATCCCACAGGCTATTTTTGGCAAGCGAAGAAACAGAGGCAAGAAACAAAAGCCCCAGGAAAGACAGCGGCACAAGGCAAGGAGCCCCACTTGCAGGGGGAGGCAGCAGCTGTTGTTGCACAATTTCATTTAGTGGTTTTTCAGCCCAACAGCATTTCTGCTCCTGAAGGTTTCCTGCACCTGAGGGCAAGCACTTCCCTCCCCACCCACTCGCACCCATCCTGCTTTTTCTCCCTTCTCAGACTGCACCACTTTGATCGTTTTTTTTGTTCCCTCCTGAAGTATTCAAGACCCTATCCCCACGGTGGCCACGCACATCCCCAACCCCACACTGTCCCTGCCACCCCTCACTGCCCCCGCCAGCCCGTCCTGCAGGGGCTGCCTGGGTTTTGGCAGCAGCAGGGACGCAGCCAAACCTGTGCCCGTGTAGGTGCTGACTAGTCCCTGCCGCCCCGTGTATGGCAGCTGCGGTATCTGACCTGATGCAGCATCCAAAGCAGACAGCCCTGCAGGGTCCAAGTAGGTGCAGGAATCTTCTCTTCTAGCCAGGTGCTGTAAATCCCCCTAAATGAGCCCCTACAGCTGTACCTCATGCCTCATCACTGCCCTCCTGCCCCCTGCTCCAGCCCAACCTGGCCAAAATGTGCCCAGCCTGGCCAAAATGCATCCAGCGCTGCCCAGCCCCAAATCCCACTGTGCCCCAAGAAGGGTGCAGAGGCTGCCCCAGGAAGTCTTTGGGACTGGCCGTCCCCACTGTGCCCCTGCACTGCCCTGCTGCCCTCTTAGCCCCCAGACCCCGAGCAGGGCCCCAGGAAGCCTCAGCATGCCCCAAGCAAGCCTCAGCCCCAGGTGAGAAGGGGCGGTGGCATCCGAAGCAAAGTGCCCAGCCGCAGATGTCCTAATTCATCGCTTGCGTTAGTTGTAGCATGGTGGCGTGCAAAGCCCTGCACTAGCACATGTTGTGGGGCACACAGCTATGCAGCCTGCGCGGTGCTTTGGATGTGCTCAGAAAGGGGGACCCTAAATGTCGAAATAAACTGCAAAACAACCATAGCCACGCTCACCTCATCACGCTAGGCAGTTTCCCATGCACTTTGGGTTAGTCTCTCTTTTCTGTCCACAAACACAAGGCAGTTTTAGCTCTAGTTAAATAAACAGTTTTATACATAGCATTGGACGAGAACAGTCCATTCTCTGGCAAAGTTATACAGCTTTGGAGAACAGCCACCAAACTGCAAATTAAATTACAGCGATACCAGGCTGGCAGCCTCCGAGCAACCCTCTACTGAATTTGGGAGGGACCAGCGGCAGGCACCCACCACTGGCAATGCCCTGTGCAACGACTGCCCCGTCCGTCCTGGCGCTGCCTGCAGTTGAGCACTACAGCAGTAGCAGGTCCACAGCCTCAAGCCAAGCAAACCCTAACGAGTGCTCAAATCTGAAATCTCTTCCACTTGCAGACCTGCTGACTTGTAAGAGTATTGCCAATCTTTGTGCTCAGGTGAGTATCACCTGGATATTTAAAATCACTGTACCAGCAGCCTTGTGTCCTGCTACGGCTCAGCTCAGCCTCCCTGTGTGTCAAGCTGGAGAAGAGGGTCAGGGGATGCCCTGGTGAGCTGTGTCACCTGGGTGCCCCTGCCTGAGAGCATGTCCTGCCCGTCTGCATTGTCCTGCTCTCCTGCAGCACCAGAAAATGTGCCACTGTGGACACATCCATCCTCATGAGGACAGCCAGGAGATGCTCTACATGTGCTTCTTGGAGGACTTGGGAGGAAGCCGTTTCTGCCACCCCTGTGCTTTCCTGGTCCTCCTTCCAGGGGAAGACAGGCCTCAGGGGAGGAAGCTGGTCCAAATCTGACCGTGGTGGCCAATGCCCCTTCCACAGGGTCTGAAATAATCCACAGACAGAGGACCCTCAACCTGGGAGGAGGACAGCCTCATGAGCACATTCAGCTCACCAAGAGCAGAGCACCACCAGAGCCTTACCAGAGCTCTGGGCTGAAATCAGCGGCTACCCGTTGGCCACCAATAGCCCCTCTGGTGTGGGGCGAATTCCGCCCAGTGCAAACCTGGCCAAGGCAATGCCACTCTGAGCAAGAAGGCTTGTTGAGCTCTGTAGATAGCTATGGGTGGAAAAAAGGGAGTTCTCAAGATAACACAGGCAGTTAGGGTGGCAACGATGCATCACCAGCAGCCACCACGTAAGGACAGTGCATGGCTGATTGATTCCTTTAGAGGAGACGTTCCTAAGCCTTTTAATGTTTTTTCCGTTGATGTTTTGTAAGCAGATTGGTACAGGAGATAAGCATGAACCTAGCGTGGAGGGAGTACCCTGAGCCATCCTATGGTGTTAGGAAAGAAAGGCTGCTGGCAGAGCCTGCTAAATAAAGCTTATGTGGTACAACGGAGCCATCCTCCCTGCCAGGCGAGCGGGGCACGGTGGCACACAGCCCCAGCACCTCCCAAATGGTCAGCAATGAAAGAAAACAGCAAAGTGCAGACAATGACAGCTTCAAACTTTGTTCCATTTCTGTTCTTAGGGCCCCTTGGCCCCCATTAATAAATAACAAAATATACAAATTAACAAACAAGGACAATAAAGAGGCAGAGGAACATAAATACGGGAAACACGGAGAGCCACTTGGCTCAACAAAGTCGGGCTGGGCCTCCTGGGGGGGGGGGCAGCTTGGAGTGGCCCCCTCCTACAGCTTGAAGATGCCAAAGTAGGTGCTGCCATGGCTGTAGTTCACTATCGTTGAGTCTGTCACGTTGACAAAGATCATGTCGCCCTCCCGGAGCTCAAAGACACCTCCCTCCCGGATGGACTGGAGGTCACAAACAGCCGTGGAGGTGCTGTGCGTGTTGAGTCCCTTCAGCAAGAGCCGGTCCTCTTCCATGGGGAGGTACAAATAAATATAGAGGGTAAACGGTGCCGAAGCCGCTGCCTTGGTGCAGAAGCTGACTTGTGCGTAGATGTAGTAGAGCCCTGCCTTCTCCACCTTCAGCTTCCCCTCGTGGTAGGATATCAAGCTGTTCATCGGGGCGTAGCTCGTCGTCTTCCACTCTAGCACTGTGAGGAGAAAGCACGGCTGTTGAGCTGGGACAGATCCAGCTTGGGAGGCTGATTTTTGGGGGATATTGGATATTGGACATCACAGCGTCCATCCCCTATGGGGCAGGCAGGGTGGTGCTGTCCATCTCAGGACACCTTCTCCAGCCCATGGGACAGGGGTCCCTGTCTCCGAGGCCGGGGCGTGCTTAACCCCTGTTTCTGGTTGCTGGCCTGCCCTGCCACAAGCCCTTGTGTTGATGATGTGAGTGGAGGAGCACTTTGCTTCCTTTGTCTAGCCAAGTGGAAATACTTGGGATGGAGGACTGCAAACAGTTGCCACTACAGGCCAAGTTCCCTGGTATCTCCATGGCTTTTGGTGGCCCAGCCTCCAAGCCCCGCGAGCACTTCCAGAACACCCTTCAGTTCCTATATTCAGAGGCACCCATCCCAAGCCACAGAGTTTTTCCAAGCTGGAAAAACCGCATTTCTTCCAAAGTCCTTTCTCCACTCAGCCTCCACCAGCTCCTGGAGAAGGTAAGACTTCTCCAGGGAAGTACAAAAATGACCGTCCCTCAGGTTTGGTGCACTGGGTCCCTGGCAGGGTGCAGAGCTCCAAGGGTTTGCATGGTACGTGCTGCTCCCACCTCCCAGAGCTCTGCTCACCTCACAGACCTGCTGCTGCCATAGCTTTTGGGGCACTAGTGGTGTCCTTGGAGCAGCTCATGGACATTAATTCTGACTGGAGCCAGCACAGAGAGCTGAGGGACAGAAACCAGGAGACCATGGCCATGGGTGTTGAGCCGGGCTACGGCTCTGGGAAGGGTTCTGCACCTCCTTCCTACAGAGACAATCATGCAAGCAGTGAGAGTGAGCAAACCAGCTCCAAACCCTGCTCCAGGGAGAACCACATGCAGCCTGTGGTCTGTGCCCGTGCATCCCACGGGGACACCCCTGCTCCCCACCACCGAGCTGCGGAGTCAGCTCCAGGCAGCCTGCTGAGCGCGGGGCAGCGTCAGCCCGCTTTGTAATCGCAACAAGTGCTCGAGCGGGGAGTTTTAAAATGCAGCTAGCATCTCGCTTCTTTGATCTTATCTAACACAGAGCTTTCCACAGGTAGACTGAGCTCTGGGTGAATTGCTGCGTCAGAGATGGAAAGAGCAGTTGCTGATTACTGGCAGTTACTCCAGAATTAAATCAAACATGCTCAGATTGAGAAATCCTTGCCAGATTGAGAGGCTGACCTTGCAAACTCTTATTCACCTCGGCTAGCCTTGCTCTTGCAGCTGGGAGGTTTGCTGTGCCATGGGACATGCTCCTGTGCTGGAGGTGCAGTGTCCCCATCCCTGTTGGATACCCACCACCATGCCCAGCCCTGCCTGGTGGCACCAAGGGATCTGCCTTACCTGGCACCGCCTTGCTGCTCCTCTGCCCTGCCAGGTGGGCTGCAATCGGCTGCCTCTTCTCGGCTGAAATTGGGAAAGGCCAGTGTTACTGAAGGCCGAGCACCCTCTCTCCCCCCTGCAGCATGGCTCTCTACCAGGACCGCAGCGCCTCCCAGCCGTGGGGTTTCCCCAGGGGCCAAATCCAGCTCAGAGACACAGTCTCCAAAGCAGCCCCTGAGTGAGGCAAGGTCTGGCCCCTTCTTAGCAACAACAGGACCTGGACGTGTCCGCTCCTTACCTGCCACAGATGTCTCATTCCTGCTCTTCGAGTGGGGGTGCTCGTGGCCTGCAAGGAGAAAAGGTTGCGGTTTTAATTTTGGGTTCATTTTCATTGACTTTGTGCAGTGCAGCTGACTGGCGAGATAGCCATGCCTGGTGCCCGGTCTCTGCCAGCTCTGTGTCGTGCACAGTCCTACCCCCATGGGGACGCCCTGCTACGCCCGGCTGACCCCACCATGGGCACCAAAGGACCAAACCGTGTCCCCTGCAGCCGCTCATCTCCCTGCCCTCCAGCAGCACCAGGACACTCACCTCTTTGCATTTCAAACTTTGGCCACTCCTTGTTGGCTGCCCCATCCTGAAACAACAGCAAAAATATACATTCAAAACATATATTCTTACATTTCTAAAGTATAATATTTTAAGATGTACAAATCAAACATTGGAAAAGCCTACGAAGCCCCCCAGGACTGTGCGTGGCCATGGTCTGCCCTGATTTTTGCAGAAGGCGGGGTTGCAAGGCTTTTGTTCTTAGGTTTAACAATGCTGTGCAATTAATTTAAAAAATGCTGTGCAATTAAAATGTTGTGCAAGGTGGCTCTTCTGCACCCAAGTGAGAGAAGTCTCTGGACTGGTGGGAGGTGATGTCCCTGAGCCATGGGGAGGCATTTGCATAACACCTTCCTCCTCCTCCTCCTCGCAGGAGCTGTGCCGCCTGGCCCAAGCCCTGCACCATCATCAATGTCTAGGCAAAGAGAACATAAAGGTGCTCCCATCATCAAGTGGCCACGAGCATCCTCATGCCCACCAGGTGCAGGATGCAACAAGGTGCCAGACAGCAGAAAAATCAATATTTTTCAGGCCACGATGGAGCACAGGGGTGGCAGCTCCATCCCACCCCACCTTGGCCATGCCACAGTTGGGTGCGCTCTGCTCAAGCCCGCTTTGAGAAAAAATGGATGAGAGTGATGTCAATACAGTGTAAAAACATAGTGTTAAAAAGAAAAGTACAAAAAAGGGCACATGCTCTGCAGCCCCGATACTAAGGACACCCCTGGCTTTCAAAAAAGCTTTGGGTGATGTGTGTGTGTCTGGGATCCTCCCTGCACCTTCAGCAGGGTCTGTATCCACTCAACAACAATCTACCTTGCACTGGAGGTCCTTGAAGCCTTTTAAAATTTTTTCACAGTCCAATAACGTCGACTTCTGACCTTCTGCTGTTTGACATTTCTGTACTTTCCTCAGGAAGATGTAGTCTTCATTTAAGCTCAACGCCTCTTCCATCTGCCGGCGGGGGAAAGAAGAGAGGGTCAATGGGCCGTTACTGGGAAAAGCAGGAGCGCAGCCAGGCGATATCTACCCCTTCCCACAAGAAACTGCAGCTTGGAAGCTCGGTGGCAGTTGCTCAGCTTTGGGAGGAGAGGGGCAGACTCCCACAAGCAGCCGGCATGGCATGTGCGCACACATCCACCAGGAGCTGCACCGACCCGCTGGCTTGCAGCGCTGGGTGAGAGGAGAGCTGCTCCCACCCTCCTGGACCTGCATCAATAACTAATTTATATTTTCCGCTCTACTTTTTACAAAAGGTGGCTGGCAAATGTGCATCTGACTGCATTTATGATAGTGGCACAGAAATGCCAGCGAGCAGTTTGGGCAGGTTGCTGGGAAGCCTGCCTAGCCCACCAGGGGCAGCTCCTTGGTTTTGGGTAGCTTATTGGCTAAACAAGCTACCAAAAGGCCAACACAGCTTGTGAAGTGTGGCTGAATTCTGCCAGGAGTTTCAGATTAAAAAAAAAAAAAAAAAGATAAAAAAAAAATCGGAAAGCTGAAAAAGAATGATATATATATAATTATATATAATTATATACATTGGTATATATATAATTATATACATAATATATAATTATATATTATATATACAATTCTAATATAAATATAATAATGTAATATAATATAATGTAATTATATTTATATAATTATTTATATACATATATAAAAAGATTGATTTTTTAAATGACACCTGTTTTCAGAAAAACTAATATTTGGCTAGTCAACAAAGAGAAGTCCAGGCTGACTTCTGGCAATGCTGGGTCAGGTTTAAAACCTGCCATGAGCACTGCAGAGAGCTGCAATCCTCCTGCCCGTTACAACTGCGCCTCATCTGCTCTGCTCCAGTGGGGCAGATGCCACGGCCCGGAGCTGCCACACTTGGCTCCACAGAGACCCCCAGCCCCCAGGCTGTAGCGCTCGATGCAGCAAAGTCCCCCTCCCACCCTCTGCTCCAAGCCACCCAGCTCAGATTTGCTGCCTGCCCGTGAAGATCGGCAGTCACCCACTTGTATCTCAATTCGGATCAAGAAAACACATTTAAAACCCACTTATATAAATCTTATCTTTGCATCTGCTGAGGAGATGGGTTTTCTGTAACTGGTAGTCTATGTGTTTTCTGCTTTGGGAAAGAAATGTTTTAGATCGGTGACTTTAAGCATCATGCAGTGCAGCTGCAGTCATAGCAACCTCAAAAACAGTTTTTCAATTTTTTTAAAATTTTCGGTATGTATTGTCCCACGTGTGGGACAGGATTATGGATATTGTGTCCCTTTCATAAAAATAAAGACAAATTATTAAGATCCACTGTTTCCTTCCCAAAGCAGAAAGACAGTATCTGAAGTGAGAAGTTGGTAAAATTAATACATGCAAACACAGAAAAAAATCATTTTTGGACTCCCGCCTCCTCCTGATGAGCGTCCCGGTGCTGCCAGGTGCCATGGCACCAGAACGACCACCAGGTAACCTGAAAAACCTGAAACAGTCCTTCGTGTTTAAGCCCCCTCTCCTCTCCCAGACTGGCCACTGTCTGCCAGTTTTGCTCTTAGCAGCTCCTCTTTATTGACCCGTTCTCTCTTTGTTAATGAAGGGAACAGGTCTCCTCCTCTGCGTACATCTTCACTTAGTGGCAAATTAAAGCAGAAATAAGAACATGGGTGTATAAACACCACTCCTGCATCAGCCCAGTGGCCATCATCATCTTGCACCATATTCATCCTGAGGGCGATCAGGGCTCTCCACACCGAAGGCAAATTGTGTTAGCAATCCAGCAGAGACAACCTTATTTCTACACTTACCTTATCCATCTTCATGTGAAGATACAAACAGAAGAGTACAGTCCCGATCGTCTGTACTACCATAAATACAGCGAGGAAGCACATGAACATTTTCATGGTGCTGGGAGAGGTGCTGCTCATGGACCGGGGTGCAGCAGAGCTGTAGGCTTCATTCATCCTCCGGGCACGTTGCTGGGGCGCCTTCAAATGATCTGCTTGCAAGTAGCATGAGAACTGTTGTGTGAGCACCCGCTGCTCAAGGGATACAGGTTGCAGCAACCTACACTTCCTGGAAAAAAACCTTCGTAGTGGGTACGTTTGTTCACTACCATCTCCCACAACAAAAAAAAAAAAGGTTACTTAGACTTTCTTCTCTGGTTCACTTCCATGCTTTTTCCTACCATCCTACCAGAAGCAGATATCGATTCTTATTCCGTATATTCATATTTGCCTTCGAAACACTCCTGACTCTGCCCCGGTGTTTTTTTCCTGTTGTGGATGAAAGCCTCACGACTAGTCATCATCAGAGCAATGAAGACTGTGAATCCACGGGCAGCACTGCTGAATGGTGGTGCGGGCTGCCAGGGGTTAGGAAGCACTTGGGAGGTCGGCTGTTTCTCAAAAGGAGAAGAAAGGCTTTCTGCTCTCTGTTTTCTTCATGAGAAGGACAATTGTGCAGTGAGGATGCTTGGCTGAGGCAGGTGGGTTGTGCTGGCTCCTGGCCTTCCCTCGTGCTCCCCGTAGGTGAAGTCTGCCCAAGTAAGATGGATGCTCCTGGGGAAAGGGACGTCTCTTTGGGCACTGGGACCCCAATGTGGATGTCATGCTCCTTGATGGACAGCCAGAAGGACTTTGGGTCTCAGTGCTTGGCCACCAGTTTGGAGAGACAAGTTTTGAGCCGCTTTCCCAATACCACAGTGAGGTTCTTACCCTGCATCCATGGGCACAAGGATCCTCAGATCGTACTCCCATTTATACATATGATATTTATTATCTGGGCATAAAAATGGCTACAGGGGACGTTGCCGCTCCTGACAGCCACTGACGTCCCAGCACAACCTCCATGCAACTTCAGGCGACCCGTGTCCTCCCCACGTCCCTTGGCCCAGCAGCAGAGGTGTGGTCCTGCCCCTGAGCATCCCCTGCCCATGTTTCCAGCTCTTCAGGCATCTGACACTACACAGCCATGCAGGACCCATACAAAAATTCATGGTAAATGCAGAGGGGCCTTGCTTTCAAGAAGGGACAGGTCTCCTTTGCTCCATGCTAGAGCAAAGAGGATGAAGCTGGGCTGCCAGGCTGCCTGCACGGGGGCTGGGGCGCTAGTTTAAAGGCAGCGATCAAACCATCATGCAAAGTTGTTTTGAAAGTAACAGCCTGAAGGCAACGGTCTTATCAGATGTGCATGCAGCAAATAACGGGCCGGATCCTGCCAGCAGCAGAAGGGCACTGAGCAGGGTGCTGCTTGCCTGGCAGCCACAGCAGAGGATGGCACTCAGCACCGTGGGGTTGCTCAGCGTGGCAGGATGGGGTCCAGCATTCGCTTTTTCTATCTACCCAATCTCTCGCATCCTGTCCTGTGTGGTTAGGGTGCTCTTAGCTGCAAATGCAAGCTCTGGTAACAAAGCACAAACATCTCTGCAACTCAGTCAGCTTTTGACCTTGGCAGGTTACCATGTGCCTAAATATAGCACCCAAATCACAAACGTGTGACAGCGCCAGGGTCTTTGTCGGCAGCAATTCAGTGACCAGGCAGAGTCCTGCCTGGGGCTGATGTCCTGATGGTGCTCTGGGGCCATGCATTCCCTTGCCAGGGCTGCCACCTCCCTGTACCAAGGGGAGCTTTGGGATGGGTCTGTAGCACACCCCCCCCACACACACAGCCTGAGGGCTCTGCCAACCAGTGCTTTCCTTCCTCTCTATCTTAAAATTGGTGTTACCTTTAGAAATGCCAGCCCTGGCCCCCTGGCAGGGGTCTGAGCTGACACCAAGCTCCCAGGCACTGACTGCCGTGGAGAGCTTTCCACCTTCACCAGCAAGAAGCTGTTTCATGGTGGACATCTCCAAGGACACCCCATGGCACTGAGGGCCACAGCTGTGCTGCTGTACGGGGCTTGGGGCCATGGCAAGCACCAGCGCCCGTTCTCCAAAGTCCTTGTCCCATGCATTGACCAGATGGCAATCACCAACATTTTCCAAGGCTCTTCAGAGTTTCCTCTGAACTGAAGAGTTATGTTTGGAGGAAGTCTTCATATGAGAAACAAAACGACATGAGAAGTCATTACTTAATACTTTCCCCGAATCCTGAGTGTCAGGACTCAGAGGCAGTCGATAACGTGTGAAACCACAGCAGTGAGTGATGCAGAGAGCAAGTGAGGTTTTGCACAGCTATTCCTGAGCCCTGGCCGTCCCCATCAGATGAAACTTTTTCAAAGACGTTTCTGGATAGTCACCCATCACCATTTCACTGAAATGAGAAGAAGCTGCAGGTAATGACGGAAAAACCCGGCACAGCTCTGGCCGCGTTGCACACACCTGGCTGGGGAGACAGGAGTTCGGTGAGGATGAGGAATGGCTCCCCTTCAGCATCCCCAACATGAAACATCGACAGAGGGCTGGCCAGCTTGCTCTGAAAACCAGGAAACCCGTACTCAGTAGTTACCAGTGCCCTGACAAAAAAGATGGGGTGGAAATTATGACGGGGGGGGGAGGGGGGGGGATCCTGGCAAAGATTCGTCAGCACGCCTCGCTGGGAGGGCAGGCTGGCAGCTCCTCTTCAGGAAAACATTGCTTTGTGTTGGCAACCCAGCCCTGGCCGTCTCCTCCAGCCCCCATCACCAGGTCCTGTGGTGGCTCCTGCTGGGGGCAGGAGCCCAAACCTATGAGGAGGTGTTGGCTGAGCTCTGGGCAAGGCAGAGCCCCGTCGGGCCATGCCCTCACCTCTGCTGGGCAGCGCCAGGCAGCCTGGTGGGTGCTCTGTCACTGTTTCACACAGATGGTAGGGATGGGGCAAGAGGCTCCGACTCCTCAAAGCTCATGTCATCTCTTGCCAGGGTCAGGTTGTGTCATGGCTGCACATCCTTGGCCGCTTGGCTGCTGTAGGAGCTTGGGGGAGTGTTGCAGAGAGGTGAAAGAGGGTCATGGTCTGGAGGGCTGATAGGCAACAGAGGAGGACCCAGTGCCTGAGGAAAGAGCCTGTCTACATGGGATTTCCCCGGGGAAGGTGAAGTTCACCTGCACCTGGTGACAAGCCCGTCGCTGAGCAACCAAAAGGGCTTTCTTTCACCCCAAACTCTCTGAACACAACCATAACCATCCGCTTGCGCACCCAAACGGGCACGGTTCCTCCGGCCAGATAACGCCTGGGTGAGACGATGGGAAAATGTGATCCATCGCTTGCATTCCTATTGACCTAGTTGCGGTATTTCCGCTGATCAGCAAATTGTCTCCACTGCACTCGGCACTCGGGGCTTTGTTTACCGAGAAAATATCCGGTTGCCTGCCACGGTGATCTGTCAAAGGCTGGGAGCAGTTCTGAATGCAGTAAGGTGAAAGCTAATGAAAAGAGAGTGATTTTTTGGGTGCCCGCTGTGGTTTCGTATAACTAGCTCTATAAATTGTGCTGCTCACCTCACATACTCTTTACAATTAACAAAAGCCAGGTGCTGTGAAGTACTAAGAACAATACATTCAGAAAGAGGATTTTATTCTGAGTCACAAAAGGAGTTTGCTTGCAATGCCGTGGGAGGGATGCAAAAGGGAACCTGTAAGAGAAACCTGAATTTGTCCTTCAGCGCAGGGCTATGGTTAGAAGGGAAATTTGAGCTTGTCCATAATTTGTTTTGTCATTTCTTTAGATTTTCCTTCTGCTGTATCTCCCAAGTCTTCAGGATTACGCCTGTCACCAGAGAGACAGGACAGACAGAGCCAGAACGTCACAGAAAACATCACCAGCATCCGGAGAAAGAAAGGTTACATTGCAGTTTCCGTTCATTTCTTTAACTTTGTATGAATTAGAGAATGCTCGAGTCAAGAGTAGCAAGAAGCAGGCTCAAGGATAGGAGGAGAGGTCAATACTTGTGATGGTTACATCTCCCTGTGGAAGAAAACAGCAGATGTTGGCTGTAGATAATACTACCATAATAATACCACTGCGATAATGGCAGGCTGCAGCCTGGTCGTTCGTGGTGTCCTTCACCCATGGAGTCCCATGTGGAGGTCAGCAACCTTCCCAGGCTCCAGCAGGCATGAACACGAGCCGTCCTGGGCTGTGACACAGCCTGGCTGCTGGGGAGCACCCGGGCTAAGGAGCCGGGGCCAATGCCCATACAGGTGAGGGGACATCTGCCCCTTCTCTGCCACCTTGCAGAGCAGCTAAGAGCAATGGGGAAAGGCTGCAGGGGACAGCACCAGGTGCTGCTGTCCCTCTGAGCTGCCCTGCTCCAAGGGCTGTCATCTCCTGTGCCCTTCCCACTGTCTGTCCTCTCCCCCAGCCCCTTGGATGCACTCCAAGCTGGTCTTTCCCAAGGGGGTCGGGGGGGTGAAGAGCCAGGAAAGGCAGAGGAACCAGCCCCACTGGAGGATGGAGAGCACCGAAGGGCACGTGGCTCTCGTCACATCTGGGCAGCACATGCCACATCTGGGCAGCGATGCCAGCCCTGCCGTGCTGAGCCACTGAGAGTGCGCATCTCCAAACTGCTGATGCAGAGCCTTCCTGCAGCCGTGAAACCACAAATGGCACTAGAAACTTCTTGCTGTGACGGCTGCACCTACCTCTCCCAGCTTCCTAAAAATAGAGCTTGGCACAGGGCACGCTGCAGCCCCGGCCCTGCCAAACAAGCGTGAGTCACCACGGAAGAAAGCAGGAGCACCCCGCACATCCCGGGGCGCAGCTCTGCCCAGCGCAGGGTGCAGAGACCCAGAGCCATCAAAGCCAAAGCGAAACGCGCTGGGGATGAGCAAAGCACACGGGAGGTTTTGCACCCAGCGGCCGCCTCCCACGGCAAGGTGCCATTGGGTGGGTGGGGGGGGGCCCAGCTTTATCTGTGCGTCGCCCCCGGCTCCCCAGCCCAGGACGGGACCAAAACAGCCACGGCATCTGCATCTGCGTGGGGCTGGCGAGCAAAACAAAAGTCTCCCGGGGGAGAGGAGGAATGCGGCTGCTCCCCCCATACCGTGGGGGTCAGCAGTGCCCACCAGGGCAGGGCCACCCACCCTTCAGCTCCCACCACCCCACAGGGGTCCCCGCCGCCTGGGTGGGAAATGCCCCTAGGTCAGGGTCTCTACCTAAGGACAGGATCACAGCCCGCGGCCAAATTTCGGGATGTGAAATTATCAGACAATGGGGAATCACCCAAAGCTGATTTGGCAGCCTCTAATTTAATCTTCCGCCTTGCTCTCCCACTCTGAGCATTCCTCCAGCACCACCTCAACCCTCCAAAGCAGTACCCGTGCAGAGAAGGTGGCAGAGGTAGCAGGGTGCTGCTGGAGCTGTTTGGGCTTCTGTCCACGCATGCCACAAGGTTTGTGTCACCAGGCAATCTGGAAAGCAAAGGCACGTTGTGTTGTACTCCTGTCTCATCACTCCATGTGAGATCGGCCACGCTCCGAGTGGTGACAGCAGGGGCTGGAAAGGCTGGTTGCTAAATCTTATTAATGTTTCTTCTTGCATTAAAGTAGAATTTAGAGACTGTGGAGAAGATGGTGGCCAAACCCACTTGAAGGGGTCCCCCCAGAAGTGCTGGACAGTGGGAGAAGTGGTGTCTGCTTGGGAGACACCCAGCGTGCATCCCCTTGGGTCACTGGGATCCCTTGGGATCCTGCACAGCCCCGAGGTGAGAAAGGGAGTCATGCTGCTGAAAATAACAGGAGGCAGGATGGCAGGGGTGAGCTGCCGAGTGGGCGAGCCTGCTCGAGAGAGGCAGACAAAGAGAAAAGCTTTAGCCCCTGCCTGGGACTGACCATACCATGGAGAAGGCAGCACCTGCATGTAAATCCACACGCTGCCACACTTCCCTAATAAATGCTCAGTCTGAGAGCCCAAGCGACACGATGCACACACGTCCTGAGCCAGCCAAACCGATCCCGAATCTCTCACAGAGCAACGCGAAGGCAGGGTAGCATCGCCTTCAGTCGTGTGCAACAGATACTGCAACGGTAACCCACAGCGCTTCGGGCTCAGCGCTGGCAGCAGCGAAGCTTTGAGCCGGGCTCGTGGGTGTTGCTGCGCCTGCCAGGAGCCCTCTACCCGTGCCCCATCCCTGCCGTGCTGCAGCACCACGGCCTCGGCTGGTTTGCAGCAGGCCTGGCCGCAGCTCGCTCCGAGGCCACGCCGCAATGGCCCGAGCCTTGGGACGCGATCTCGCTAACAAATCCAACACAAAATCCCTGTGAGCTTGCGAGAGATGAGGCAGAGAGCGGATGCTAAAACAACTCTGCCATCTACTGACTCCTCGGCTCCCCTCCCTCCCCTGCCCATCCCTCCATCCCTGCTGCGGCCACGCTGAGGCTAAAAACGAAGCGTCTGGCCGGATCAGAGCACCATCGCCTCTCTAGTGAAATTAAAAGGAAATGACACAGGCAGAGGTGGAAATAGAAGAAAAACAGCCCTGAAGGCCTCAGGCCTGGCGCCGTGCACCCGTCACCCTGCCAGCATGGGAAGGCACCTCTTGGGCTGAGCCCTGGCCACGGGGTCAGCTCCCTCCTTCCAGCACCGCAAGGCAAAGGAGCCGCTGCTGCAGAAACTATCAGTGGGAGGCACCAGCCACGAGGACGAGGACGTCACCTCGGGGTGCTTCTGCAGAGGAAAATGTCAGCAGCGTGGTGACAAATGTCAAACCTGCATCTCAGAGGCCACACACAGCCTCTCCCCGTAGTCCGCTGGGGAGGTACCAGATGAGGACATTTCCATGGCCGTGCGGCAGCGGGATGATGCCACCAAAAGCATCGATGTGAGGGCGTGTAAAATGTTTCTTTCTAAAGAGGAGTGCACAGAGGAGCTGTGGCATGGCCATGGGCTCTCAGCTGGATGCACTGGAGCCTCAGGGTCCTGAGCTCTGCGCCGCTGCAGGCTCTGAGGTCCCTTATGCCCTCTCTTAGTGCCTTGGGTGAGCAAGGGACAGGGTGACAAAGCAAAGATCACAGTAGCTGCATAGACAGGCTGTTCCACAAATACAGTATTTTGCATACTTCGTTTTCAACACAGGCATCAATGACTAAAGGCTGTGCTGCAGCTCTAACTCTCCTGCTCACTCGCACAGCATCTCCATTACAGCCAGGCACTTTTGTCACCAGGAAGCCCTGTTTCGAATAATTTTGTCATCTGCTGGAGAGAAGCAAGACTCTGAGCATCCTGCTGAGCTATCTGGGCTATGCATCCTTTCTGCAAAGGGTGCTTCACACTTGAAAATGAGTAACGAGGTCAACAGATGTGGCCTCACACAGCACCATGCAAAGGCACGGCATCGTGTAGCCCACCTCCACCGCTCCTTTCTGCCCTTTTCAGCCAGCCCCAACACTTCTGATGGCACAGGCAGCTGCAGTGCCGAGATCCTGCTCCCACCTCCAGCCAAGCCCACCCCTCTCAGGCAGCATCACTTCTCCTTGGGTGTCTGCCTTTAGCTAGAAGGCACAAGGCTCCAGGAAAAGCTTGGAGATGCTGGCTCTGCCCACCAAAATTGTCCGTGCAATGGCTGGGAGCTGGCTCTGGCTCCGCAGGCAGTGGGTTGGAGCCTAAGCCAGGGTGGTCAACAGGACCCTGGGCTTGGGAGAGGGCAGCAGGGCGAGCTGGGGGCTCAGGATGCTGTCTGGAGGTGGTTTTGCAAGGATGTTCCCAGCACCTTCACTCCTAAGGGAAGTAGCTATTTTCAGAGCCATCCAGATCTCCTCCATCACCTGCGTTTTGTGACCAGAAGGGGCTCAGTGCAGACAGCCTGCAGCTGATGGCGGCCTATCCCGGGCAGGCTTTAGACCATTTTAACACCCTGTTCTTCCTCCACCGCTCAGCCCACACCATGGCCCTGGAGCATCCCCTCCATGGGCTGGGAGTCCAGGTTGGCAGATCTGCTGCAGCCGTCCCCAGGCATGACCAGTGGTTTGTGTTTGTACTGCTGCTGACCGCTGTGAACGTCACCGTTGCAGCATCAGCCTTCTCCAAGGTGCCAAAGGGAGGGAGCAGAGAGGGTTTAGGCAGGCCAGGGCTCCCCCAGAGCTCCCCAAGTCAGAGAAGAGGCATTTCCAAGAAGTGGCTGCAGACCCCATGAATCACCGCTCAGGTGGGGAGCCGGGCATCTCCCTTCCTTCCAGGAACGCAACGGCAGAAAATGCTGCAGCCTCACCCCATGGCCCTCTGACACTGGGAACAAATTCACTGCAGTTTCTGGGTACAAGTCAGCCTTACCAGCAGATGTGAAACACTTCTCGGAGCTTGTAGGCTGCTTGCAGAGGGCTGGGAGACGTCAGCTTGCCTCGTGTTCACCACAGGGGCCAGGCTCGCACCCAGGCGGCTGCTGCAGGGTGCTGCTGCGCTGGGAGCCCCGCACCCGGCCCCGGTCATGGCCGCATCCTGGCAAGAGCAGGGTGAAATGAGACAGCACCTGGAGTTCCTTGGGACAGCAGGATGGGGCTAAAAACCCACATGGAAGGAAATGAGAGCTAGCCACATGCAGCCTGCCCAGGGTCACATCACACTGGAGGAGCAAGCTGCACCTGGAAAGGGCTACTGCAAACTTACCCCACTTACCCTTAAATTGGACACAGAGCTCTGGGTGCATGTGCTGGGGCTGATCCTTACAGCAAACTGTAGAATTATGCGATTCAGCTTTCCTGCTAACATCCCAGTATAATGCTCCTACTGCCCCAGCAGATTTCTAAAAACCCTGAGAAATCCCTCTCTTGCTGCAAAACACCGTGAAAGAAAAACCCACAGAACATGTTGAAGGAAAACACCCAATGGCATGAACCATAAGGAGAGAGAAAAGGATTGTGTTCAGGGAGGGGAAGAGCAACATGCTGCTCTCAAGAAACTGTCACCATTTTGCTGAGCCATGAGAAAACCTACCCACATAAGTGCTGAGTGTGGTCAGCCCTGTGACTGTAACCTGGGGCAGCTGTGCTAGAAACGGGGCTGAGCGGTTTGAGAGAAAGGAAAGCAAACCCCACAAACATCCCGGCTCCTTCCCTCAGACTCCTTCATGCCTGCCACGGGCCAGAGCCATTGGGATGTGGCTCCTGTTGGGTTGTCCTGCTGCAGTCTGTGTCAGGATGCTCGCGATACCCTGGAGAAGCCAACTGGGCTGGATTTCACTAGAGGTGGGGCATCTCTGCTGCTGGGGAAGATCCAAGGGTGGAAAAAGGCAAACCTACTCCGTGGGTTTAGAAAAGAGTCACTGTGCCAGCTCTCGCCTGAAGAACAATAGGATTTCAGAGGGGAATTCGCTTCCCCTGCTGCACACAGCATCCCACGAAATGCAGCTCCTGAGGAGCACGAGTGAGCTTTTGGGTTTCCTGAGCGCAGAATTCCCCCTAATTCTCAAAAAACTAGGCAGACCCTCTGCAGTCAGCAGCAGTATTGTAGCAGCTTGGTATTGCAGTGCGATACCGAGCCCCAGAGCTGCTGCACACACACACGTCTCCTCCCCACCAGCCATCCCGCAGGACCAGAGAGGTCTCTGGCAGTGCCACGTGCAGAAGCCTACATTTGGTGCAGGAAGGCAAATTTCCCCCCACTCCCTCTTTCAGTGTGTGAAATAACAGGTGAGCACATGGTCTCTGAGGTGGCCATCAGGACCTTCAGAAAGGGACCGCTTAGGTTTTTCTCTTTTATTTTGCACGGCAAGAACATCAATGGAACTGAAAGTAGGTTCACACCACAGTGCCCACCCATGCAAAGCTATAACGAACCACAAAACCAGGCAATTACACAATCTTCTTTTAATATTTACCAGGCTCGTTTTCCGAGCACTGGCTGATGCTGGAAACAGCCTCCGAAGAGTTTAGTGGTGGAAATGACCTCTTGGCCTGCTCTTGCTAGAAAAAACACTGAGCTTGTCCTTGAGAGCAGAAGCACATGATTCAGGTCTCTAAGAATGAGCCCCGGTCTTCAAATAATCCCGCAAGTGCTCGGATTGCTTTTGGTACAGTCCCAGGAAGGCATATATTACTGTCCCTCACATAGCTCAGCTCAAAGAGAGGAGATGTGAAGCATCTCCACCCAGCTGACCTTCCTCACCCTCAGGCCTCTTCACAGCCCGTCAAGGCTTCCTGAATCCCCACTGCCAGCAAAACCTCAGCTGCTGGCTGTCAGGGGGTGGACACTGGGGTTTCCTTCCGGGCAGAAATCCAGTGGGGTATGTGGGCAGGACATGAGCTGCCATCACAGCGTGCCAGAGCATGCCAGGGCACCTCCCGCTGTCTCCTGGAGTCTCGTGCCCACAAGACGCAACCCAGGACCTCAGGGCAGAGGCAGGACAAACCCTTTCAGCAGCAGCAAGACAAGCACAGCTTTCCCTGCCGTGAAACCTCCACTTCCACTTAGGTAACAAGAATCCCACAGTAAAATCAAAGCAACCAGAACATCAGCTCATTTGTTGAATTAGCACATTTGGCCAATTAACCTCAAGCCAGACACAAAAGCAGTGTTGGCTGCTGAACAGCTGTTTGCACAAGGCAGCTCCTGCCAGGACATGCTGTGCAGGGCAGCCCATTAACCATGGAGATCAACAGCATGGTCCCACAGGGCTCTTTTTCACCCTGACACTTGGGGGATGCGATCCAAAGAGAAATAAAAGCCAAGCTCCCCTTGTCAAGCTCCAGAGAAGTCAGTGCAGGCTCAGGAGGGGCAAATGTCTTCCTTCAGAGATGTGAGTGGTAGAGTGTGCTGTGCACACCTGGCAGAGGAGACGTACCAAAGGAGTGTGGGCACATCCCGAAAACCTGTAATTCTTTCACAAAAGGCAGGCCGAGACCTCTGTAGTAAGCTGGGGCAGCGGAGCTCTCACTGAAGTCCACAGACCAGGGAAGTGAGGATGAATGATTGCACCCAGCATCACTGAACAGGTTGAGAGCTGGGTTATGATGCAGCCTGAACAACTGAGCCAGGCCAGCCCTGCTGGAGCTCAGGGGACACCATGAAGACGAGCCCTGAGACCAAAGGTTTGATGCCCACCTCCAGCAGTAGCTGATGGTCAAGGAAATTAAAGTCCCACCTAAGTTTGTTTGCAATTACCTAAACTGGGGATTGCATCAAGAGCACTGCCTTTAGGAGAGCCTTGTGTGTACCTCTGCCTCTCCAGCATCCCAGGGCTGGGAGCACCATAGTTTGCTTATGCACTGCAGCAGAAACACTTCCTTCCCCTTGTCGCACCCTGCTGTCTGATCCTTGCTGAGCCACTCTCCAGTTTTCATTTCCTTAGCAGCAGGAATTCACTAGTCCTGCTGATGCAACACACCAATGTAGCACTTATCAGGCTAAGCCTGGTGGGAAGTCGGCTTCCCACGCTGCACCGCTTGCTGGCAGCTCAGGGATGCAGTGCGGCTCCCGGGGAAGCAGCAGTCGCTGTGGGAGCCAGGACCTGGCCTGTGGCGTGCAGTCTGCTGTTGCCTCCTTTTGTGGACTAAGGCACATGCAGGCACCGGCAGCATGCACGAGCTTTGCATAACACCTCTTCTGCCAGGCTTTGCAGTTTGCTTTTCCAAATATCTTCTTGTTTTATTATCAGGCAGGAGGACAGGATTTGCATTCCTTACCTCAGTCCATTCCTTATTCTTGCGTTTTTTTTGCTGTCTGTTCAGCAAATGTAATGTTCAGAGACTGCAACAGCAGCAGACCATGAAAAATGTTAAAGTCTTTGGGATCAGCAAGCATCTTTTCATTCTGTTCATTTACATGGTGGACGAGCCTTGTCCTGAAGGAGCCTCCTGGAATTACCACGCCAGCATCAGGACTTTGCATTTTTCACCCAGGCACCAGATATCCGTCGCAGTCACTGGCAACACGGTGAATCCA
Source organism: Cygnus olor (assembly GCF_009769625.2). Lineage (NCBI taxonomy): Eukaryota > Metazoa > Chordata > Aves > Anseriformes > Anatidae > Cygnus > Cygnus olor. The sequence continues at coordinate 7,547,374 of NC_049181.1, forward strand.
CCCACAAACAAGTGGCAAACCTAACAGCGTGTGTGGCAGCACACTGCATGTCCTCAGGCTTGCAAAGCTCTGCTGTTAGCATTAGCAATATCAAACAGCGATATAATACACACAAGCAGCCAGAGGTGACCCTTGCTGTTTTGACTGCAGGTCCAAGCCCTGAATCAGGCCCTTTAAAGAAACAAAGAATAATGAATCACAGTTATCCATGAAATAAATGGCAACGTTGAGCACGCAGGAAATGCACAACCAGACTCACTTCCTACATGGGGAATAACATCTTCTTTCATGCCAGAATGGCTTTCTGCTCTCAGGACTTTTACTGTATGCCAGATGACTGAAATAGAGCTACTTGTGTTTAGAGCCCCCGCAGACAGAGTGGAGTTAATGAAACTGTTACTTTGGCTGAGGTTTCGGAGGAAGGGCTTGTAGAGACCTACAGCAACAAACCAAGCCTAAACGCAGCCTTGCAAGAAGGGCTCTTAGATTTACATACAACCACTGTGAAAACCTTAGAACTGACAGATTATCAGCTGCAAAATTTACCCAAACCTACTTCTAAATAATCATGAAAGTAGCTGTCAACCGAGAGCAGTCTCAAAAACACATCAAGAGCCAACACAACAGCTTAAAAAATCCTTTAAATGCATAGACAAGGGAAGCTGTACAGCTTGACTCATTTAATTGCTTAAATCAAGCAAAATTCCAGTTTAATAACAGCCTTATATACAAGGAATATGTCACAAATAATGCGTCAACAGAAATACGTTTAACACAAAGAGGTTAAACTGGTTCTGTGGCAGATGCTCGTTCACATATGTATTGATTTAATTACAGATTTCTCTCCCTGCTTTCAAGATTGCTAAAAAAGATTCAGAACACAATTCCAGAACCTCTCAAGTTGAGCCAGACCGATGAGATGCACTAATTTTTCCTTTGGTTGTGCCGACAGAGATGTGCAACAATCCTGCTCTTATTGACGTAAACAAAGTCAGAGGCGAGGGCAGTCCTGGCACTGCCGAAGCTCCTGATGCACCACTGGATGCGCCGATGTTTGTGGCTGCCTTCATAAGCATAAGAGGTGGAACCAGGCCAGAAGATCCTTGGGTTTTCAGTCTGCATTAAAGCGAATTTCTGTGCATGCTTCAGCTGTGTACATGAAAGATGGGGGGGGGAATGGGTGCGCAGAGGGGAATAAACCCAACTTTAGGTTCAAGCGCTTCCCAGTTTGCAAACCACAGAAAGCATTGTTCCCAGGCGAGGAGGAGCAACAGAGAAGGCTCTTATTTCCCTGAAACCCCTCCCTTCCCAAGTGTTTCTGCATGGAGACAGGCAGCAGTTCTCATTAGTCACTGTTAGACAGTTGTTTTGTGCCCTCCAGCCTGTCAGTGTGGGAAAAATGCCTAAGAAAGCTTAGCCTGACAGCCTGCTGCAGAGCCGGCAGTGCGAGCGCCCCGCGGAGCTATTCCAGAGCTTGTTCCCAGACAGTTATTTCTCACCAGTGTTTCCAGGCTGCTTTCCTGTGTGAGGAACAAGAAGAAAGAACTATTTTCTAGGGTACCATTACAAGCCTGCAGGCAGACACTGGGTTTCTACGCAGGGACCGCTTCAGCAAAGCAGAGATGGCACCAGGCACTTACCTAGGCACCCAGTGATTGTGCCCGGATGTAAGACACGTGTAAAAGATGTCAGAATTCACACCCCCATAAAGGGGAGCCCCAGAATCAGACACCTGCATCTCAGGAATGCTCCTCACACACCCCAAAGCTAGCAAAGCATCCTGCTGGGATGCATGTGGTGACTGCTCACCCATGAACAGGGTACCTCTGCTTGCGTCCACGCTTGGGCAGGACAGCCTAAATCACCCAGGGCAGGCATTGGGCAATCGTTTCATGCTCTGTCAGCAAACAGGGAGATCAATGAGTGGGTGCTTGGAGTCTGCATGCAGCAAACTGGAAACAGCCCCTGCCCCTCCTGCCCCAGCCCTTTTACTCGGTGTAAATCACACACCGTCCTGCTACCTGCAATGCCCTGTGCTCCTTGATGCTGTGGCTCTAGCAAGGACCTTTGTGATTCATGAGCAAAATCATGCCTAGCTGCTCTTTGCACACTTAAAATCAGCACCTATTGCCAACACCTTAGGAGTGGAAAAGAGTATTTTGATGCTGAACTCTTCTTAAGATGTGGAGCTAAGCTAGCATCAACAAGTAATGCATGGTGGATGGAACCGTTAGTATAACATGGCTTAAATGCCTCAGTTATGTGGTAGCTTGACTAAAGTCAGGATTTTTTTCCTTAAAATCTACTTATTCTATGTTTTAAAACCTCCTTTATGCATCAAAAAGTCCAGCTGGAGTACTAATCTAATTACCCATCATTTTTAATTAGCCCTGGTGTTTTTCTCTGGAGCGATTTGAGTACAGTACCCAGATTGCACACAACATTCTTCACCCTGGTGAGCTGCACATGGTGACGTCTGTTAAATATCATTTATCCGGCACTCACTTGAGAATTGATGATATCTAGGTAGTTCACAAGAAGCAGTATTTGTCCTTCCTGCCCTCCTGAGAAGATCCAAACCTGATGTTTCTGGTTACCCCATACTCCTACACAACACTGTAAAAATCCACAGGTCCTGGTCTCCAAAGCCACCGCCAAAACCAGCTGGACATTGAGGCTGCTCTGTGGGACCAGGAGCTGGATAGGGTCTGTGAAGCCTGTGGACGAATAGAGAGTTGCTCTGCCAAGATTGTGTCAGGCTGGCTTTTGCTGTGCTTCCCCAAACTTTGTTCTCCTTCAACTGTCTATCCAAGAGAAAAACCTCTTTTAGGGTCTCTTCGTAATTACTGCAGAGGACAAGGGACTTTCAGCATGTGGTTTACCTGATCTGTTTTATACTTCATGGTGGGATGTTCAGGCCTACAAACTTTTTGTCTGCACTGTCTGTAAAGAGACCTTAGAGGGACTCCACTGTCTGTCTACATGGCTAGATACATATGGAGAAACAACCAAGACAAACAGGAGGAAAGCAAAGCTTTCATAGGAACTAACCTTTAAAGACCAAGAGAGAATTAATTGTGTGAAAGGCCAAAACAAAGTGTTGTCCCTTGACTGCATCTTCCAGTGGTATCTGCAATAGTGGGGACCAAATCAGCTTCAGCAAGGAAGCAAGACAGGCAGGCAAGGCAAAGTGACAGAACAATAAGTAACAGAAAAACAAAGAAGGAGAAAAGTTGTTTAAATCATTGATAGAAAACTCCTTTGTAGAAACGCACTGTGGTGGAGGCTCTGGGCTGGACAGTGACCTGCTCCTTAACATAGATGCAATGGCTTCTGAGGACAAGGACTCTGGTGAGCCCTGGGTGCAGCCACCACCAGTGCACAGCGGGTGCCTCTCCCCAGCAGGGCCAGCGCTCACAGGCGGCAACTTGCAACAGGCAGCCAGCCCAGGATTATTTTAGGCTGTGCTCAATTACAAGAGACACCCTTTGGGTGTTCAGTACATTCAGTTTCCTTCGATCCGCTCAATTTGTTTTTCCAGCTGGCAGAGGGATTTACCTAGAATAACATTTCTCTTTGGTAAATACATGGCATTGTGAGCTAATGCAAGTGGTTTATAATGCTGAACATAGAAACCTTTAATCCTGCTGGCTGGGAGAAGGTTACTTTGTCCCTCACTCAGGTAGAAAGGTAGTCTGTAGGAAACGTACAAAGTATTGCTTGTTCCTGTTTATGTTACCCTGCCCATTACCTAGCACTTGCCAGGTGGATAAAGACATGGGGAAAACACAGCTCCCTCTGCTCAGGCTTAAACCCAGAGTCTGCAAAAGCCCAGGCTGAAGCGATGGGGATGCAAGAGCACAGGATGCTGCAACCCTTTGCACTTTCCTGTGAGCATGAGCTGGGGCTCTTCTGCACAACCAGGACGGGTCTGCACCACTTCCCCTGTGCTCTAGGACCTGAGAAACCCATAGAGTGATGGAACCTGAATACACGGAGACAGCTCAAAGACCTCAGGTCAGCCTGGGGACAGCACTGCTGCAGGAAGCTGGCACACTGGGAGGCAGTGTAGCTGCTGACAAGCAATGCAGCAGGAATGGCAGTGGCTCGGTGGGGATGGGGTGCTCTCTTCATGCCATGCTTTGGGGATCACCACATTTCAGCAGGCTCTTATCCAGCTCCAGCCAGCCAGGTCTGCCCCAGCTGCAGCCATGCAAAATCCCCAGGAGCAGCAGGGCCCCACACTGCTGCCACCCCCCCACAAACACACCTTTGCACCTCTTCAGCAAAGAAACCACGATCTGGATGATGTGACCACAGCCGAGCTGCTTGCACAGCAGCACTGTCACTGAGGTGACACACAGCCCTCCGAAACGGCGTGTGATACCAAAACAAGGAACAAGTCCCAGCACCCAGCCCCTGAGGCACCAAAACCACCAGCCTGCAGCATTTCCCTGCTGAAACCCTCCAAGATACAGGAGAACGCGGGGGAGAGCTCTCTGGATCACTTGGAAATGGCACGAGAGGAGGCACGAGCGTCAGGCACAGGGTTGGGCTTGGCCGCCATTTTCCTGGTAGCTTCTAGGCACAGGAGCTCACCTACCCCGGGACAAGGAGCTGGCACATTCACAAACGAAGATTAAAGCCTTTCTGTTCACATCACAAGCTTTTTCCTACCCTTGCTTTCTCTCTCCATGCTGGGAGAGGGAGGATGCCATAAATTCACTGTTCTCTTCCCAAAACTGCTTGTTTTCTTCGATGCTTGGAGATATTTTTTTCTTAAAAATAATAATAATAAAAAATGGACACCTACAATCACTAGTTTCCTGACTTTTGCAGCACTGTAGCTGTCTGAATTAAAGGCGTGAGACGTTCCAAGCCTGCTCTGGCCAGAGCTTGTCCTTCCCCCGAGGCTCAGCTGTTCAACAGGAGCAGGGCTGTTTGGCAGAGCCTGCCAGGGGAGAGCTTTAAAAATCAATAAGATGGCTGTGGCCAAGTCACCTGGTAGCATTCCTGCCTTATTTTTCTTTTATTTTTTATTTTTTAACCTTTAGGTTTTTCTTTAATAGTGAAAGAATTGTTCCTGTTTGTCACCACAGTCCGTGACTATTTTTAACGCTGCTCACAAGTGACTAAAGCAGGGTGGAGCAGCTAAGCCAGTCACGCTGCTCCCAGCCACCCACAAAGTTTATCTGACCATCAGAGCAGGAGCTGGAATGTGGCCACCTGTCTCTGCAAACGTCTGTGTCCAGGGACACACATGGTTTAAAGGTGCAACAGTTCTGCTGGCTTATTAAAAAAAAAAAAAAAAGAAGACCCAGACTCCTCACAGGATGTGTGTATCAAACACACTTGCAAGAGATCGATGATTTCTCTCGGTGTTCATACTCACAGAGCACATAGTTCACATCTCAGCTGCCCCGTGATCACAAAAAGATGGGAGGAAAGCCAACATTCAAATAAAATAATCCTGGGCTAGAGCAGAATGCTGTGAGCTTACACGCTACCCAAATAACTGTTTCCTACAGGGTCAGTAAATTACCAGGAAATGTAATGCCCAGGCCACATTTGTCCTTCTGTCCTTTGGAGCAGTCTCTGCAGAGATGCGTGAGCATGCAGGGAGACGGAAGCTGCTGAAATGGGCACAGACCAAGCATCCCTTCTCCTCCCGTCACCACAGTGATTGCTGCATTCAGAGTGGGAACCGAAAATAAACGTGGGAAGTGCCAGATGGTAGCTGCTGAATGCAGGGCGCTGTTTGACAAGCCCTTCTGAGCAAGAGAGCACCCATTCTGAATGGGAATGAAGATGCTGTCATCAGAGCATAACGGCAGTGTGACAGGATCAGGGACATGTCGCAAGGCCGAGCAGAAAAGCAAGAAATGGTACCTTCTGGACAGATAATATTGTAGAGGGAGAAATAATATATATTGTAGGCTTTTTATAAATAAGATACCCTCAGGCTGGCCAGGCACTTGCTCTCTTTTGCCAGGTCTGCTGCACAGGGGCAGGACGACAACATTGCCAGGCATTGCAGCAATAGCTTGAAGCATTCCAGTGTCAAGGCAGAACCACTGATGTCTCATGTCCTTCCAGTAAGAGACATGCATTTAAAAAAACATCTCCACCCCCAACTCCCTCCACACACACTTTGTCCAACTCTACGTGGTTGGCTCAGCAGAAATACTGACTTTATAATTCATCTTGAATATTTCTATCTGTGACATGCACAGGACCAAATTGTTTCAAGAAGCATTAAACTTTAAAAGCATTTAAATATACTGTTATATGTCTTTACAGACCTTAGGGATAAATCATTTCAGCATTTTCTTTTAGGAGGGATGGCAGAGGCAGACAAAAATTTTAAAGAAATAACTTCAATGGAATTAAAACAAATTGGTAAGACAGATGTAGAGAGTACAGCACAGAAATCTTTGCTTTGACTCATAGAGAAAGCCAGATTATTTTACCATGTGGCCTTAAAAAACTGGGAAAGGTGGATGTAATAACCAAAGAACTAATTGGAAATGCATTAATAAAGTTAAAAGAGAAGAAAGGCAGTTTTGTAAAAAAAATCAAAAATCACCTTGTTCAGACAGCTGAGCCCTGCAGTATAATTATTTAAAAAAAAAAATCAATCAATTGATTTAGAAAAAAGTTCCTTTTTACCTGCAGAGAGGCTGGGAAAATAAAGCATTCCCAGCTCCAGCTTTTTGCTCATAGTGGGATTTTAATTGCATCCAATGATTTCTAGATTTCTTTCCAGATCTAGAGTTAAATTATTGTTTTCCAGAAAATTATACATTATGAGGGCAAAACAGAGCCTTCATGCATATGCTTATTATATAGTTTCTGAAGAATGTCCCCGTGAATTGCAAACATGGCCACAAATTATCATATTTATATTTTGGGAAGTGCAGTAATATACTTCTCTGGTGGCCTGTGGTTGTCTTGAAGTCTTGCAAAGGGAGCCCACAGTCTAATACTATTTTAAACAATATGGAGATATAAAATCAAGATAAGAAGTTGCAGCAATGAATTTATATTAATTGCATCCCTCCAAGATGGAATTGTGCTTCTTATCAAGAATGAATAAAAAGTGCTGAAAGTCCTTTCAGAGAGGGTTAAGTGTAAAAAGCTGTAAGTAGACAATATTTCTTCACAACAAAGTCTGTTAGGTTGAATACCTTCAATACCACAACCATCAGAAATTATTTACTGAATAAAGAAAGATTTTTCATTCCTAAAATAGTAAATAGTATGTGTATTCTTCCATCCGAAAGAAAAAGCATGGCATAGCTGCAGTTCATTTCTTCTTGATTCACAGTTGTAAATAATAAAAGTTCATGGCAAGAACTTTCTCTGTCAGAATAAAGTAGAAACATCCTGTTGCTAGAAGTACAAATCCCGTCTTCTGTCATGAATCTGAATACCTGAAAGACATCGCATTATCAGGACTGTCGAACAGCATAGTCCATGCAAACCCTTAGGATGTTGTGCAAACAAAATTGTACCTTTTGGTCTTCTCTGATGCAAGAGGGCCATTACTAGAATAACCAGAATGACCCATCCAAGGTCTCCCCAAAATATTGCACATCAAAGAACCAGCATCAGCGTAACCTCCCAGATACAGGATACAATCTCTAGACCGAGAACAACACGGAAGAGAACAACACGGAAGCCCAAAGGCTTTGGGAATAATTTTGTAGAGCAACTCTCCTAGCAGTGTGGCAGGTTTGCTGGTGAAAAGGGGTCTAGAGCTAGCACACAGGTCAAACAGGGAGCTCAGTATGAAGCTGGATGCTTGAGATACAAAGCAAGGAGCAGCCTGCTGCAAAGCCACAAACTCCACAGCTACACCTCAACACCCCTGGGGACACACAATAAACATAAGTCCTGCAGAAAGATGTAGTGTAACTGTGCTTCACCAGCAGGGAAGCCAGTAAGTTTCTTCAGCTAAGATTATGACAAATCCACCATCTTACATTTGGCATCTTTCTGGGATTTGAAACTTGGACAGGTAGTGAAAAATATGCATGTTGTGAAGTGGCAGTCTGATGCTACAACAACAAAAACTAAGGTAGATGTGATTTTTCTAACTTCATCTCATCTTAACAGAATGTTTTCCCTCTTTCTTGTTAATGTAGTTTTAGGAGGTAGTATCTCTGGGGAAAAGATAAGCTTTTGAAATACAGTCTGGAAGCAAACAAAAAAAGCTTGAATTCTTTGTGCATAAGAAAGGCAGCTATCCTTTACAAGTGAGCATTAATTTGTCCCAAACCTGCTAGCTTCATTACTCACCTGCAGTGGCATGGCTTGCACTGGGATTTTCTGAGCCCTGGTAAGCGCTTGCTTTCCTGTCTTAAAAAAAAAGAAAAGAAAAATACTGGAGATGAGCAGAGATCCAGCATAGAGCTAAAAGTAGGAAGCAGTTCCTAAAGAAACCTTGTGCTTTTGCAGCCCAGCCTATAGCACAGGTGCTGGGGAGCTCTGTGCTGTCTGGCACAGAAATACACACTTCCATAAATATAAATATCAGCTGTTCTTAAACATGACACAGCGCAATGAGGAGTATATTTAACAGAGCCAAGAAACAGGGGCTCTGACAGCCAGACTAGATGCATACATCCTAGGGACTTGCCAAAGGCTCCCTGTGTGCACAGGCCAGCTGCTTATCTCTTCTTTTTGGGTTGCTTGATAAGCACATGTGCAGCATTACACACGTGGTGTTATGAGGCTCCCCAGACATTCAGAAAGGCCTTGCGAACATCCCTAAAGAAAATACTTTAATTGCAGATGGTTGTGGGATATTAATCTGTTTCATTTTCTTTCTTTTAATTTTTCTCTCAATTCCTTTCTGAAACATTGAACTGAAGTTGACCATTGTTAATGCTATTTCCTCTTTTTGACCTGAGTTTCATGAAACATCTCATTTTTTTTGGAGGAGTCAGTTCCTCAGGCTCGCAAACCTTGATAGGCTCACATTGCCCCCTTGGGGAAGAGAGCACTTAACCCTTGTTCTTAAATGAAATCCTAGAAGCCCAGACAGTGTCTTTAAAGCAATTAGACTGCCCCTTAATGGCTGAAAAAATCTAGTATGCATGCCTGCAAAATGCATATGTATAGTTTCAGCTAAATCTATACAGGTGCCTATCACGAGCAGAAAATTTGCATTCCAGATGAAGACACACACACTCCCTTTTCCATGCATGGGAAGGCATACATTAGGCACTCTAGTAGGAATAAGTTAGCAACACACCTACAGCTGGGGTTCTTATAACAACAAAGCTTTGGTATAGCCTCAAAAGAGGGACTGCGGACCAGACCACATGCAGAGATAAACAGTACTTTTAGCTCACGTCCTGCCAAATTCCTGCTGATGCAGATTAGAAACTGGGTAACCAGTAGGTGTTTTGCAGCAGGTTATTTTTCAAAACCAAAGGCTCGTGATCACTTCTTCACACGCCTGGTCCTTTTTATCTAGAAGCACCAGGTAGGACGTGCTGTTTTTTTCCAGCAGACTCCCTGAACAATTTCACAACCCATTTTCTTGGAGGCCAGTGCCAAGCTGCCACCCGGGAACGCCCAGGAGCAGCAATGCAGCTGTACCTTAGCTGGGCACCCAGGCTCCAGCCAGGAAGCCTGGTCACAAAGAACTTCTCAAATGCAGAAATTATACACAAGGGAGTGGTGTCATCCAGCAGCCCCACGTGCTGTAGGTATGTAAGCACCTGGGAAATAGACTTTAGTCCTGATGCACATGTCAGGATTGTGATTCCTACTAATTGTTAAAAATAAATAAAACAATCTTTGCAACTCCGGTGTGAACTGCTTTAGGTATGGAAACTACTGCAGAGAGCAGTCACAGCCTTTCACATACACACAGGGCAGCACAGCTTCACGGAAGAGAGCCATTAGCCATGAGATGAGGCAATGCTGGCCCACCAGCCCCCCTACCCACATCCTTCCAGCTGCAGACTGAGACTAGTGAAGGGAGAGAAACACTTGGCCTTTCTGATAAGGGCTGCAATTTCACGTCTTGTATTCACAGTATCATTAATGCCATGAGTAGTAAGATAGTTGCTCAGGGCTCTTCCCTAGGCACCCCTTTCTAATAATATGGGAGCATCAGTGCCACCATGCCTGTTACCTACAGGCTAGAAGTCTTGATAGCATATGGGTAATATCTATATTCACTTAAGCGAAGCACCACAGTACCTAGCAATGGTTATCTACTGAAAACTATTTCTATGAACCAGGCTGAAGAAGTCTCAGATTTTAGCACTTTTGGGGCAGACTGTTATTTTGTCTCTTTGCATAAGTTGCCATCAAAGAATAAAGCGACAGTATTTCCTTACCTCCCCCAGGAACTGAACTTTGACTTATATTTTGTAATCCAGTAGGTCCAGTCATACAAGCAGGACTTGAGTGTTGCTTCATGGTACATTCTTGCATGGATGTTAAGCACCTTTCCTGTTGCAGAAGACCAAGAAGAGAACCGTATTTCCTGTCAGAGATCGGTTCATCTACCACGTGCAGGTCAGGCAAGGCATGATGATACACCGAACTGGTAAGAGCGGGAGTACCGATCGAAGGGAAGGGCCACAGATCTGCAGGTTGAGTTGGATGACTCCGCAGAGCTGATGGCTGGTACTGGCCTGCCATACCAGCAGCAGAAAAATTCAGACCAGAGTTTGACATGCTTGTAGCAGAAGATGAAGGATATGGTTTGGAGCAATGTGAAGAGAAATTCCATTGATGGGGAGACATGCTATCTACTTAAAAAGAGAAAGAAAGCATCTGAAGTCTCATCAATTCCTGCTTTTTTTCCCCCCCAAGGCAAATTCCAATGTATTTCTAAGGGAACACTACTAGAATGCATATTCTTTTTTTACTGAAATATATATATTCAGTTTAGTGCTGCCTATCTTAAGAATCAATAATAAATTAATACCATAAGCAGGCTAAATCACCACCACCTATACTTTCAAATTAATATTATACTTTTTTATTCATCTTCTTACAGGCCACTGGCATAGACCGAGTTTTAACACTTGCAAGCTTAGATGATCTCTTTTTGCAAAGACAACAAATTAAGCCATAATGCACTTACTGCATCTGACAGTGACAGAAGCTGGAAAATGAGGACCTGGTCCTGCCAACAAGCCCATGCAGAGTTTGGGAAGCATCCCAGCAAAGAGAGGGATCTATCCAGGAAGTCCCTGCTTCATAAACCAGTGCTTTCAAAGCATGATTTTGCTGCCATTTGCACACAGTTCCAAACTCTATTCATCAACAAGGTATGCATGAGAAAATAAAGCACATTGCATCTTGTATTTCTTAGTGAGAACTAGTCACCCTGGCTCACCGTTCTTCAGGACAACAGTCTCGCCCTTGTGCTTCATGCTCAGGTCTTGTGGGTTCTTGGCACCACTTAGAGCTCTAGAAAAATGTTCATCTACCACGCTGTTAATATCCCCTTGGAAATATGTAAACACGACACTCTGAGACCCCCATTCTGTTTTCACGGGTTCTTTGCTTTTACATGGCTTTGGAGAGAGCTTCCTTGTTTCCTCCATTTTCAATAATGAGCAGCTCCTGCCAAAAAAAATAGAGTGGTACAAGAAGTACTATTCAACTTACATTGCACAGCCAGCGTGAGCCCATCTTCCTCCTGAAACTGGTAGTGCCAGAAGAACTGTTGCTGGTAAAATGAGATCCTTTATCTGGGTTTCTGCCCTTGTCACTCACCTTTTCTTTCTGATTTCCTTAACATATCCTTCTAATGCAAAATACTTTAGGAATATAACAAAAGGAGAAACCTTTCAATAAATATGCATTACATTTTTCAGAATCATGATGGAAATGCATTTGTCCCAATCAGATAAATTGAGTTACACTCATCTAACTCATTCAAAACAGTGTTTTTTGCTGCTGAGCTTTATGTTTGATATCACTATACAATATATAATGTTATTAAGGGATAGAGTATCTCGAAAGCAGAAAATGGACCTAATGGTTATCAGCATTGTATGAATTACTAGTTAATGCCATAGCACAGGCTCTCTTGCAGAATAAAATTGGCACGTCTGTCCACCAGCTGCCATTTCTCACCCATCTTCATCTTTATAACCCTGGGCCTAGGATATGGTACTGTGCAAAAATACCCTGAGGATGGAACTATACTAAAAGAATTGAAGCACTCCAACAAGTAATTCAGACAAAATACAGAGGTGGCAGTAGCTGTGGATGACATTCAGGATGAACTTATCAAAATGCTTTATTCAATTCTGTTTTCTGCATTGTTCAAAAGGTATATTGATAAAGTGAAAAAAAAATTGAAAAAGAAAAAAAGACTAATTGAAGCTTAAAATAATAAGTTCAGATAAGGGAAAGTACCTCGATGACTTGTCAGCACACACCTCCACAAGGAAAAGATTTTTGTGAGTAGTTGTTTGCTTCACCTGTTAGACAGACAGACACTCAACTTCAAACTATAGTAAATAAGTTTTAAAAGGCTTTTTTTTGGGGGGTGGGGGGGGTGGGGGAGCAACTTACCTAGAAATGCAGTGGGTCTGACAGTTGCTTTAAACTTTGGTAGCAAGACTGATAAAAAAAATGCTGTAGCTCAACCAGAAATTAAGGATTTAAGGCAGGAATTACTCTAAAATCATTTGCAGGAAGTCAACAGAAGACTGTAAGACTCCTTTTTGTTCTCCTTAAAATCTTTGCTGCCAGATATGGTAAGAGTAGGGCAAGGAACGTCACCGCTTGCACTGGAAAAGCCTCGTTTTTATGCATTTGTGCAGTTTCTGGCCACAGGGGAGCTAGTTCTATAGCCAGACCTCGCACATTCTGCTGTAATCAAAATCATATTTAGCAGTGCTCATACTATGAACGCAGTGAGAAACGCCTGCTGTTTCTATTCAGTTTTTCAGTCCCACTGTCAGCTCATCACATGGCATAGCATAATCGATTCACCTTGGTAGCAAAAGGAGGCTGCTATTTTTTGGACACCAGGGGAATCTTTGCCAATTATGCAAAACCTAACGAATCATCAGATTTGTGTTTCAATCCAACTAACCCTGCAATGGGAAGCATTGATTAGCCCACTCCTATATATTTATCATATTTTTTCTAATAAACCCTCTCAATCCTCAGAGGTTTCCCAATAAACATTGCGTTCATCTGCGTGTCTGAAGTATCTGCAATGGCTGTCTCCAATTGCCTGTGTTTCTTACACATGAAAAGACCATTCAGGCTGCAAAGTCAAGTACTCAGACATTAGGAAATTAGGGGGATTAACATTATCCAGCCATAATCCCTCCCCCTTTTCATGACTAATCCTTACAATCCAATCCTTAATTATATATGTCATTTTAATCTAGTCACTCAACCCCCCAAAGCTGAGACAGAGCCTATTTCTTCCCCTCTTCCTCTCTTGTTTCTCTCCACTGCCCCCTCCCCAGACATCTAAACTCCCCCAACTCCTATGTCTGGTTTTGCGTGTTAACTCTGCCTCCCCCATATGCTCTGTTCAGTTCTCCCCCTCATCATGGTCCCTCCCTCAGCTAGCCCTAATCCCCTCTCATCAGCTACCAATTCGCGTTAAAACTCAAGAGTTCCTCAGTCCTCATTTTAGGATTTCAACTGCTTTGCCTTTCCTGCATCCTTTCCCCAGCACCAGCCTCCAGTCCACCCAAACACAGTGGTGAGGATAGGACACGCACAGGTTGGGTACCAGTTAGGAAATGCAAGGAGATACTCCATAACAGTTATCTGATTGGGAAGACAATCTTCCAGAAATTCTAATACTGACCAAGCTTTCCCAAATGCAGTGAAGTTAAACCAAAAACCTTCCTTCTGATTTACAGCTACCTTCCCATGGCATATGAGGGGAACAGGAACTAGCACACCTCAGCCAAACATCTAGTTTAAGCACAAGGACAGGCACTACATTTCTCCAGTCTTGTTTTAGAAAGCAGCGCACTATTTAGGTTATGAAACTTTCTGGTTGCTCAGCTGGAGGCTGATGCTTGCCATGGAAAATTCCAACCCGAGCGGTGAAAGTTTGGCAAAGTCATCAGCAACCATATGGCTCGAGAAAGGGTTGAGAAAGATCAGATGATCTCGACAGCAAGCACCAAACCAGCTCCTCTTACACTGCTCCAACTACACATCAGCATACAATTTAAAAGGCATTAGCTCTGGCCCAAAGGACCATTTTTCTTGTCCCTCACACACTGCAAGCCAGCCATTGTGTCTTCATTCCACTTTATTAACACATTTAAGTTGCTCATGACATTAATTGTTAGCTCCTTTGGCACCATTTATTGGCGTGTAGCAGCTGGTACGCTTGTGTGAACTGTGACAACAGTACAGTTACAACACTAGGAAAAAAAATAGGCTGATAAAGAAATAAATCACGGTTCTTGCTTTCTCATTCCTCTTAAAAATCTTTTGGGTTTTCCAACAAGTAGTCATAAGAACGCTGGATATAACCTGTTACCTCAGTCCTCTCAGTGCACACGAGGAGTCTAATGCCATGAGAGTCAGGACCTAGATTTTGTGGTCTCCATTACCTGAACATCTCACTCTTCTATCTTCTAGCAGGATGTCTGGAAAAAAGGCAGATCTCCTTCCAGTCTGCCTGCCACAAACTGCTGCCAAAACATAGTAGAAGTGGAGCTCAGGGTGAACAGACTCAGCTAGCCTTATGTTGCTCTCAGAATGAGTGGATTATGGCAAAACAGTGCAAGTAATTGTCCAAGTTATTCGTCCTTCAGCAGACAAAGCTACATGGTAAACAGGCTTAATAGATGTGGTTGTTGACTGCTCACCGCAAGTGACAACACTTTGTTTCTCATATTTCCAGCCCTTGCCTGTGCTACTGATTTCCCATCACTATAGCTTCAGATAGGGAACTCTTTGCTATTTCGCACTGCCTGAATCAGTCTTAAAAATAAAAACAAGAAGTTTCCCACTTTCCAAGTGCTGAGCAATAATTCAGCAAGTAAACAATTCTCCTTCATTAAGCGTCTTTCAAATAAAGGGGCATTTGATAAAGCCAGTGAACATGCATTGAAATTATCATTAAATTCTCATACCTTAACTCACTGTCACGAGCTCTGGCACACCGGTAAGATTTTCTCCTGGCGGGATGGTCATACTGTGTCCAGCAGCTTGCGATCCTTCTCCTGTACAGCTATATACACAAGCAGCGACTGCAGGAGGAGACGAGCAACGTTCATGAACTCCCTACATGCTTTCTAGCCTCTAGCTGTGACTGAACTAGGCGTTTCCCTCAGCCTATCTACTAAGAATGCATGAAATGCACTCCAACAAGTCAACCAGGTTAGGAGGTTTCAGGAATGAGGAAAATAGGATTGTAAGCAGGGCTTTTTTCATGACAATGTACACAATCAACACGACAGTGTCTGGACCTCAGAAGAGTTTAGAATAAAGTGATAAACAAGTTATAGTAAAGAGCCAAACTGCTTGCTTGGCCAGGGTCAGAAAGGACTTTCCTGTTATAGGTTATATCACATTCGGCATTAAGTGTTTCACTAGAAATGTCTGCAAGGAGATCATCCATCTCCATTCCACATACGCTGGCTAACCAATTGTGGTTTATTTATTTATGGATCTCTTTAAATGGCTACAGAAATCTTCAGAAAATAAAAATATCAATCTTGTTCTGTGAGTGCTGTAGCAAGAAACCAGTGGGTTTGTTCTGTCTTTTGCTTTCATGGTAAGTTTACCAAAATTACCAAATTGCTGCCATTCCAGAAATGCTGCATCAAGGTCAAATTCACGTCTCAGCTAGAAAAATACACTGGCAAACTAGTCACCAAACTGGTGACAATACCTCGTCTCTTTTATTCAGTGGCTTAAGAGTTTGTTTACTCACCTAGGCAGAAAGTAGGGCAGCACAAGACAATTCCCTCTGTAGAAACACGGCACAGAACGGATTCATACATCTCCCAGAACAAGTTAACTATCAGCCTGTAAGATTTTCCAGGACTGTGCTTAAGTCTTTTGGTTGACACACTCTTCACGTAAACAAGTTTCAACCACGAGACAGGCTGGATTTCCAGTGTATCAGCAGGGCCAGTGCCCTCAACATCTGAATCACTCTCGGATCCACCTTTCTAAATTCAGTTCTATATTGCAGAGATAATTTCTGCTAAAGCTTTTTTAGATGTTGCTCATGAACATCCTCTGAGGCTTGCAGTTAAAGCATAGTGGTGTCAGATGGCCTCAATTTACAGCCCCTCAGTGAACACCCTGAAGAACGGTCAGGTAAAGATGAGATTGCTGTCCCTGTTTCTTTCCAGTGTATGAACTGAGACAGCAGACTACCAATGCTTTTGGTTTTAGCATTCAAAATGTCAAGCTTTCAACAAAATAACAGTTTTGATTTGTGAGAATGATTAAAAAAAAATCTGGTTGTCCTAACTTGGGGGGGGGGGGGGGGGGGGGGGGGAGGAGGTCAGAATATGACCATGCACACACACAGCAGAAAAAAAATCTCAATTATATCTCTGTTGTTTATGCAGTCATTCCTCCTGATCATTCTATCTTCAAGCAAGGCCCATAATGCACCAAACCAGGAAACCAGGATGAAGTCTGGGGCAAAACCCACAAAGGAGGAACAAAAGATGTGACCCAGAGTAAGCATTAGCAACTCTAGCAACGTCTATGCTAGACTCCAGTTCAAAAGCTCTGGCATGTTAACACACGTGCTTTATGAACTGAAATCACTGCCCACCAAATGATATGGTACTTTTTTACTGAGGAAAAAAAGAAATACATTCTCTCAGAACTCATAAGAAAAGACTTTTTGTTCACGAGTTTGTTTATTAAAAAGGTAGTATAAAACACAACCCCTTTAAGAAACAAAATTGAAGACAAATCAAGGGATTTTCAGATGCTGTCACAGGTCTAGAAATTATTCAATCTTTTGAAATGACTTTTTTTCTAAAAGATAACTGAAAATGATCAATTTAACTTATCAAAAGAAAATAACCTGTCAGAAAAATTCAAAGTCAACTTAGTGAATTTTAATCTAACAATATACTTTGATATTACAGAATGAGCAAAAAACCAATCTGCTGCAAAAGATTCCATACTTCTCTAAATATTTTAGAGAACTTTCAAGAGTATCATGACAGTAAGACTTCAAGCCCTGTATCATGAGCACTGAAATACACACAAGCCAAATCAACACAAGTACACAACTTACATAATTATATTGCAGTATGTTTCCTCAAATCAGAAATTTTAAAATCTAATTAAAATCTATAGGTATCTATCCCCCCCCTCTTTTTTGGTTAGGTTATACAGTTCAAGAATTCAGGGTAATGATACTGATTTTTATTGGAAAGTTTAAAGGCAAGTCTGGGTTTCTACGAAGCACCCAATACCTTTACGTTTTAAGTGAATTAAGCTAAATAAACTTGAAATTGTGAATAGATTAACCTTAACTGAATAATGACTAGGACATGGTTTAGTTAAAATGCACTGCATTTAACATACTAATGATTTTAAGTGAACTGCAATCCCTATACAAAGTGTAAGTTGTATGAGGGACTAAAATTCAATTAAAAAAAGTAATAAAAAAGAGTCAGCAGGAGAAACAGGTAAACATTTTGATGCAAAATGAAACTAACTCTCTTTACAGCTGCATATGCACATTCGAGAACCTGTTGCAACTTCCATGCCTGTTCTTTTGGGGCTTTTTGTTTCTAGATGTCTACCTTGGCCATGCTCCTCAAACACATAATCTCTGATGAATACTTTTAATTCCATACAATTACCTTGCCAGCAAACCACTAAACAGTGTTTTGATTGTAAAGCAAACCACCAATATGTCTTGAATCTAAGCAACTGATTTTGTACTACCTGGTTAGGAAAGTGATCACCTATGCTGAATTACACAGCAGTAACAATTAGTTGATATTCTTTCCCCGCTGTTAGATTTAAATTGCTTCACATCCAATTTGTCACACCATGCGAATTAGCAGAAACATGTATTTAGTTCAGAACTGAGCAACAATTATCCACAAAGTGTTTCAACCCAATGATAGTTATTGTTTTCATAAAATACTAAGAGGAGGAGACAACTTTTCTTAAAATGCACCTCTCCCTAAAAGGCTAGGGATGAAGAAACATGCAGTACCCTGGACCCAAGGACAATTAAAAACTTAGAAATTGAGCAAAAAGTTTGATTTTGTTGCTACTGATGAGCAAAACAGATTATAAAGTCAATCCTGCATTCTCAGGAAAGATCCACTTGAGTGAAGTCATTAGAAAGAATTTTTTATTTAAGAAAAAAAAGACAGTGAGAACTGGATTGGGGCTTTAACCCTTTACTAATCTATTTATGATGATGCTCAGAAAAAAAAATTAAAAGCAACTCAGCTCGTTCAGCTTCCAATTTGTTAAAATTTGGTACTAAACAATACTGCTCTACACTATGAGAATTTTTATAACCTTACTTTAAAAATAGTAATTTGAACTTTTGTGAAAAATGTAATTTATGTTCAGATTAATTTATAAAAGCTTGCATCATTTAGAAGAGGAAATCAAAAAAATTCAATCTCAATGCTGAAAAAAAAGTCACAGCTGCATTAACCTCTCCATGAGCCATTAAATGCCTTGGTAACTCAATGAATAGTTTATAAAAATATATTTTTACATTTTACTGGGGAATAACAGAGGTAGACAAAAAGAAAATACCAATTTGAGTGTAATGTAACTTCAGAACAACATTTTTGTGGAAAAACAGCTTTTATTTTCTTAAGAATCCTAGTTAATAGGAAAGCCAGTAAAGCATTTAGTCTCAGTCTTTGTCAGTGCTCTACTTCAGCGTGAAGTCTAGAGGAAAAGGTGAAGCAACTAACATCACATTCGACTTTTTGAAACAAGCCAATCAAATTTGTACATCAACTGCAGAGAGGAAGATTACTGCACAAGCAATGTTTCTTTATTTTTCAGTCTTTTTTCAAACACTAATACTAACCTTGTTTTTCGTATTTGATATCATGATAAGGCTCCATAGAACTGTACATTATTTATACATTTGTCAATAGCTTCCCTATATCAATAGCAATTCCACTGTAAAACAGGTGATTTAACTGTGTAGAGTGTTGCATGACTAGGCTCTCTTAAAAAAGCTAACAAAACACAATAGTTTAACAGACCTAAAACTTCGAGTCTAGAAGCTGGAAGAAAAAAGGAGCACTGAAAGCAATACTCACCATATTAAATTACATTCTTTCTGTGCCAAAGCTCTTTCTGCACCCTCAGAGGTCTGTGGTGTTGTTTACCAATAAAAATCCCAGGCTGAACAAACACAACCCAGAGATGTAATCTGAATATGCCACCTCGTGCAGCTACAAATCAAGCGGTATTTCAGATTCCCTAAACTATTACAACACTTGCTTTGCTTAAATGTACAATTCACACTCTTGTAAAGAAGAGAAAGTGGTCTTACTTAGATGGCAAGCGTTAAGAGTTCTCCTTTACAATACAGCTCATTAAAATTGGAATTTTGTCATACCAAGTCATAATTAGCCCCCAGAGTTTTAAACCTTGAATTCAAATATCATACTTGTTGTAAGACCACGTATTTTGTCACAAAAGGATGTAATTTATAACCACAATGACAAGTGTTAACTTAGATGTTCTGGTTGCCATAACTACCCAAATATACTGATTACAAAAAAAAATTAGAGTATGAGATAGACCACTGGAAAAAAATAGATGGCGATCTAAGAACACAAAGTTTGAAAATACCAACTTTCAGAGTATTCTGAATACTTCAGGATTGAAATATACCTAAGAATTAGCATCTATGGTTTCTCGCAATCCAATATGAATTAAAAAAAATTAAAAGATCCTCCTTACAAACGTGCATTAACAGCCATCCATATGAACAATGTGCTATGAATTTAGCACCAATATTTTAAACAATTCCCTAAATCTTTACTCTTATATCCTTAGGTATCAAAATAATGGGATTATAAATGAAGAATGACCATGCCCAAAACAGCTCCCCCAGAGTTATTTTCAAAAGCCTGCTTACCTAAAGCTAGAATATCTTCTAAATCTTTGTTTTGGGAAATATTTCTAAGAGAGCAATATATGACTAGCTTTTGATTTTTTTTCCCCCATAGAAAAGAGAAATATTCTTTTAAAGCATATGTTCAAGTATTCTAACATTTACACAACAAGATGTAGTTCAAGTTGCCAAAAGCCTTTAGGTTTTATGGAATACGGGAGATCTCCCCGTTACCCATTGAAGGGCACATTAAGGCTAAACCAAAACGTTGAAGAGAACTCATACTCATCATCCTAAGTTAAACAAAAACCCTTATTCTAATGTTAAAAAAAAAAAGTCAAACCATCAAAAGCATGTCTACTGCATGCAGACCATAAGTTTAAGATCAGTCTTCTCTCATTATAGGCTAGAATGTTTGCTCATGCATTTCTAGTCTCCTTCACACAATTCCAGCCTCAAAAGAAGATCTAAACATCAATAAAGTTCTAAACGGGAGAAGAAGAAAAATAATGTACTGAATGCTGTGATTTAACCTTCTATCTTCACTCGGTTGCCTTATGTTGGCCATAGAAATCTTGTTTGTTTTCCACTTCTTTAAAGTTTGCAACTTAATATTATTCTATCGTTTGCTACTTGATGTATAGTAACATATACAATGCATTCATCCTATATGTATATCACAGCATCCGTTCCATAAAATGATCAGAAGTACTCAGGACAAGAATAATTTTAAGAATGAGATACCAAGTTTTGAGGGCTACAGGAAAATTAATGGCAAAATCCACAAATCTTGTAATAGCTTTGCATTACTTAAGTTCTATTTAGTTACATAAACTTTAGTGTTGGAACATATTTTACACTTACATAATGAAACACTGACAAGCATAGATAGAACAAAAGCCTGATGAGTTCTGCTGTATTCTTGGCAACTTGAGTTACTTTACCTGAACAGCCAATTAATACAAACTTTAAGAACCTCATTAAATACTGCTTTTAATGAAAACTTCAAAGCACACAGTTGATGACATTCTAGTAATGCATATCATATGAACATTGTCTGCAGTCACCCTGAAGAAAGGGATAAACTCAAACATCACCCTAAAAACCATGCTTTCATAAAGCATTGAAAATGTTATGTATCTGCTTCAACATCACTGCCTGCGAGGCTGCTGTCTGTGGATGGAGCACCGTCTTCATTAATGCCCTCACCATTATTCTCCCTCTTATGGGCTTCATCATTTACATCCTCCTTAGAGGTGTCATTAACTTTTGAAGGTTGTCTGCCTTCAGGCATTTTAACGCTACTTGTTGCGGAATCTGAATCAGACGTAGTTTGCTGCTCCTTTGCATCAGGATCCTCTAGAAATGATCCCCACACCTTCAGCCTTTCTTCCCTTTCTCTTGCAGTCTCCTCCACCTATTAAAGATACATTTATACAAGTCACTACAATATCATACTTGTAGAGCGAACAAATTTACACAGATAAAAGTTATACGAACATTTATATTGCAGTAACACCTCAAGACTTCGGTAGGACTTGTTTGACCGCAAACTAATAATGTTTATATCCAGTAACCAATCCTCTATGTTTACATCTCTAATACACAATTTTAAAGATGAAACAGGTCCTTTTTTTTTTTTTTCTGAATTGAGTAATTAAGGATAATCCTGTCCTTTTGAAGGCACCCTAGCAGTTTTTGTGGAGAAGCAAGATGGGACAAGGGAGAAAGTGGAGGGGTGTAGGAAGGGGGTCACAAAGCAATTCTCAAATGAACACAGATTTACAGTTTAGATGGAGAATTTAGTGAAATAGAACCATGAAAGACTACCTGATAATCTGTTACACCATCCCACGTTTCAGCACTGAGCTGACGGCCACCAAACCACCTTCCATTTAGAGTTAGTTTGCACAGATCAGCTTCTGTTGCTTCTTTAAATGACACAGAAGCCACACCATCAGGATGTCGCTGTAAAGGGAGACAAGTTTTATTTAATAGTATTCTAAATAGCATAACTATTCCATTATCTTTTAACTTGCCTTACAAAATCAGTCAGGATATAGCTCCATCCTGACAATACATAATCTTGTTTGAAAAATAGATTGTAAGCTTACATGTTTTGTTCTACTGCTTAAGACTACCTTAATTTTTCTGTTACATAGAGCAGAATTTTTGAACACAGAAAACAAAACATTTCAGCTAGTTTAGCTATGAAGAAATTTATTTATAAACTTCAAACTTGTGGCATGTGTCCAAGTTACTAGGAAAAGTTAGATTTTGTCTTTACATAGGCTAAAGTGGACAGGTGCTTCAAAATTAATTTCTGAAACAGCTGATTTTAAAATACTGAAAGATTAGGTCAGGTTTCTATTAAATAAATCCATGAAAAGAAATGCTTCGCTCATATTTAAAGAATCCTATTTTGCACACTTTCAGACTACATCAATTCTGCCAACACAACATGTAAAAATACCTACATCAAATATGAGAACCTTCTTTACTTGACCAAACTTTTCACACTCTGTCCGTAGATCTTCTCTGATCTCATTTAGCACTAAGGGATCCTCCTGCAATGCAATCACACATTAATTTAAACATTTTTTGCTTAACCACCAATGGAATACATCTGCCAATCTATTACGAGTTCACAGATCAAGTGTTACACTGCGTTTTCAAAGCTACTTGAAGTTGACAGCCCTCACTTGAATAAATTTATTCAAAATAAACTACTTATTAAGAAGGTTATTTTGTGCTAACTTCTCCACTCTAACACAGTTACTATGGACTCTTGGCAGGAAGTTCAATGTTAGCTATAATAGCGTATAATCTATAGTAGCAAATTGCATCTTCCTACCTCAAAGTCCTTTGGGTGAAACATATTCCTGATAATAACGATGCGTTCATGTCGCATTCGAGCTGCGCCATCTTTCTTCTCAGGCCTCCAATCCAGCTGTCTAATGAAATGAAGCAACAGTAAGAAGATATTGTTGCGGCTCTCTTCCGTTTCTACAAGTATTTGTTGAAAAAAAATCATTAATTTTGTATTTCTTGCAATACATCAACTAAAACATGTATTTTGACAGAGCTAAATTACTCTTTAAAAATGCAATAAAAATACAGTTCTAACACTTCTACTACAAAGTAGTTGAGGTTTTAAAGTACTTAAATGCTCACAGAAATAAAAGCTACTTTAACAATCAAAGCATTTTCCTAAACAGTGATAAGTCTTCCAAGTTTCAATTCCTCCCTCATCAATTTAGATTAACCAGCTGCTGCCAAATACAATAAAAGCGTCAATATTCTAATAACCCTTCTAAATGAAGATTTATTTTATAAAAGGAAATCCACTATTCCCTTTGGTAAAATTTTACTGCTTATGTTTAAACAAACACGCAAGAACACCTTGAGTCTTACAAAGATTGCTACAATCACAGTGTACAGAGCCACTGCCACAAACTAGCAACGCAATTCAGGATATCTGTCCTAGGACTTTGCTGTCTCATAAAAATGATACTTCTTGGAGAAAAGTCTACTTCATATCCTGTAACAAAATAAAAAGGGACAAATTCACTTACACTTCTAAGTCTCAAAATCTTAGATTTAAGGGAAAAAAAAAAATCTTGTTTAAAATTCCTCTTTGTATCTGCTAGCTGAAGAAAACCTGGATTCCCCATCAAGGTAGTTTTGCAAGTAAATTATGCTCTTCAACTCAAAAGGAACACCAACTGAAGTCAATTTGTATAAGATAGGTTCAAAACAGCTAAATGACTAAGAAAAACACGATTTCTTTATTCACACAAATTGCTGTCAAATGCAATTTCATTATTTTCATACTTCTCCCCCCTCCACACTAGAGACTTCTTAAAACAAGAACTAGCAGTGTATCTGTGAGGCAGATACATTTCAAGCTACTTTAATTCTTAGACTTTGATCCCTTTAACTACGGCAAAGTATATCTGCATTATTATTTAAAATATTTAGTGGAATGATGCTTTCATTAAAATGAGAGTCCTATACAAACTTTTTCTTCTTTTTAAATCATCATCTTCCAAAATGCAGAAAATCAATTATTAAAAGTTAAAACCAATATATGCATATATAATTAAAAAAACAACAAAATATCACATACCAAAAGGCAGATGTCTGGGGAAACCTACAGAGAGATTTTCATATTTGCTCCTAAGACAACATCTCTTGCCATTTGCAGAAAGTAAAGTACGGTACAAATAGTACATAGACACCCAGAGTGTTACCACCTTATGCAAGTAAGCTTAAATATGACAGAACTCAGGCATTCTCACACACCGGGGGAAAAAAAAAAAAAGTCTTAACTCCCCAAAGTTGTAATATTTTCTTCAATAACTGAAAGAAAAATATTACATAGGGAGCAAAGATTCCTAATTTGGCAATTGTGAAGAAGTTCATTATGTCAACAGTTAACTTAGAAGCTCCTCCCCTCCAAATGTATATTATTTACACTATTTCTCTCTCAGACTCTAGCTTTTGTGCAACTCAGCATTTCATCTGAAAGCAACATCTTACTAATAGCACTTAGAATTCAAGCAATATTCTACTGAAAGAAAAAAAAATACAAACTTCTGCTGTTGAGACAATTTCTTCTTGTAGTCTTTACATTTCTTCTTCTTTTTGCTTGCATCATACTCCCCCTTCAGTTGGAACTTTGCAACTTCAACATGCAATTTATAGCCTCTAATTTCTGCCTCATCCAGAAGTCTCAAAGCAAGTTGAACTGATTCTCTCTATGTGAAGACAAAACAGAGCACAAGCTTTAAAAAACAGAACAAAAAGACAACACAGCGCAGACAAATTATTCCAGTAACGTTTAATTATTATTATGCTACAGATTAATTCCCTGACACTGAAAGCCGTAAGGCCAGATCTCCTCTGAGTCTCGACTAAAAATACTTCACTGAAGCACACAAAGTTGGCCATGTGTTTCTTTTATTATCAAAATAAAACCAGTATTTCTTTACCATTGTTTTAGCAGACTAATGCTCCCAAAAGCAATTGTTTACATTTCAGTCAAGTACATCACAATAACTAGTCTGCAATACATAAACTAGTGAGCTTAAAAGAATAAAAAAATCAGATGGTTGATTAATTTTCTGTATAGCTTGTATCACTCCTCCTAGAACAGCAGACAGTTAAGACTCTTAAGCCATTTAAAAAGTTTTCCAAGAAGTTCTTCAGAGGGGAGACTGTCTTCATACTTGCGTGCTATGCAGCCCTAACTTCTAAAATCATAAAGCCAGAATACAGAATGCAAGACAGCTGAGTTAGTACTACCTGGTGCTTCCTGCAGAGTTAAAACAGATTGCACTAGCATACACTAACTTTCCAAATGATCCACAAGTGAAACACATGTAGGAAATACTACTGGAACACTAACTTTTATAGATTAACCAGTTTTAACTGTTTTATTGAGAACAAGAACAGTTCTAAAATCAAAGTCTGAACTTAAAGCAGGTGTCAATTAAAAGCCATAAACACACAGCTACAGTATATGTTCCTTTTCATCTCATTATTTCTATATTTTTGGCAACACAGTAGTGTAGTGTATTTTTTTTCTAAGTAAAAGGTGAAGAGGTCCCCCGTTCCACACCGTAATTGCTGACACCTAAGACAGGAACCTTTTTTAGACATGTTTGGCAGGTATTAACGGACATTTTCAGTGGGGGGGGGTGGATAAAGGAAAAACAAATGAGGCGCACATACAGTGATTCCAGAACTGCCCACGTCTGCTTAAAACAGGCACCCATGTTCTGTGTTGTACTTCAGATACATTAAGAATCTTCTGAACATGATTCTGAGGCAGTGGCCAAAAGCATCTTTACCAGGAAGGAATACCCCATTTCATTGGGCCACTGACCTTTAGATAGCAACACAGGCCGTCTCCTTTGAGATTTCCTTCCTTATCTTTGTAAAGTTTGATTTTGTGTTCTTCTGTCTGAGGATCTCGCATAATGATACCACATTTTGACATGACTTGTACAAATTCATCTTTTGTAATGTCTGGTGGTAAACCTACAAAGTATGTTAAAACAGAAGGCTAAGTATGTTCAGTTGGTTCAATTATTTTTTTTTCATATCTCACTAGAACAAAAAAAACAGAGTGTTTCTTTAAATGAAAGATAGGAAACTTGAAAAATGTCTACATACAAAATAGTAAGTCACAGCCCTTGGAACCAATATTTTTGTTATTACCTTTTAAATATCACTTCATACCAATATTTTGAGAACATTATTACTTCTAAATAGGTTTCACATAGTGATATTGCTGTGCTCCCCAATATACAGACCTAGAGCATTCCTGTTACAGACAATACCAACCTTCAAGAGCTCACAGTGATCTACGTGAATGCTGCTATCCTGACCAAGTTTTAAGTTCCACTACACCTCTAAGCAACACAGAAAAAGCCTTATGATCAACTGTTTTCTCCACCCACAAATTCAATAAATTTGCAACCGATAATTGAAGATAAAAATGCAAGTGATGCATACAAAACAGTGTGTCAACTATAAACTTGTTCTCTTTAACCTATTCCTTACAAGTTTGCAGGGACTGGAGAATGTCCCTTAGATTACTTTTCTACATGTGCAGTTATAAAGGTCACACAGATGTTATGTGGACAGGAACAACGTTAAGTAGCTTGCAAATGGCAGACTAAAAATGTAATGTTAGAAGTCAGTGAGACATGTCCAATTCTCTTTTACCACATTTAGGTCAAAGTAGGTAAATAAATGCTGTTACTTACCAGTCACATAAACATTTGTGTTTCTGTCCTCTTCAACATGAAACCATCCTAAAAAATAGATTTTTTTTTTTTTTACAATAATTACACCAATATAGTAAACATGGGAGCACACAACAATGCACTTCTGATGTTTATGTTCCATCAGAGTTCTAAGAAGTTTTTGCTTATTCACAGGAAAACCTCTGAACATGCTTGAACTTGCTTATTTTCCACCTTGTATATGGTCTCAGAAAGATGCCTATGAAATATCACAATTTAAAATTTGTTTTGGAAGTTTTCAGAACGATATATACCTTTACTGCTCATGGTAACACTGAACAATTGACAGTTTCCACTTGGTACTATACAGGTTGAGGCCTACACAGAAAGAAACACTTCATCACTTACCCGGCTCAAGCTTCCGTTTTTCTGATTTTTGTTTTGGATCTGTTTGTTTTGGTCCTCTCTCATTTGCCGATGGTTGTGTATCTGATGTCTTAGAACTTACTGGTAGCTTGCTGTCAGTTGCTGTGCCAGAAGCAGATGAACTGTCTGTGTCATCTGCATGGAAGCCATAGTTAGCATGATACGTTGCCAGAAAATCTTCCGTTATCTGAAAAAGAAATTGGGAAAATTAAAACAAAGGTTCAAAGAACTACAAATCCAGACTTGTGTTTTACTGTTAATGTTCTGCAAATAAGCGTAATTAATGATGGTCATTTTCTAATCCAGCACCACAGGAAATAACAGCATTTTAAAACTTTTTTAAAAAAGCTTTGTAAAAAGCCGTACGGACGGCAAAAATTATCGAGATATTTCCTGACCTGGACTAACGTATTAATTCCACACAGTACATGAAGGTTTTAAACAAACATTTCACAAGTTCTGCCTTTTTTTCATGCAAAGCTTTCCGCTTTCAATTTAAATGGGAACCGCCTGAAGGTCAGAAACTAAGAGCTCCTGACCACGTTGAAGAGATAAAGTGACACTGAAGGTAAGCCAACAATTTATCCACAGATGATGAATGACGGACACCGTATGATGTAGGCATCTGCCTTTTCACAGAAACATTTTCAGAGATGAAATATATTTGTGGTGATAGACAATAAATATTGCACTTGAACAGAGTGATATTAACACGTTGTTTATGGCTGCATGTTGTACTTTACGTTCTACTAATACATTCCATATGTTTTACTTTATATTCTACTAACAGATGAACAATTAGCTTGCTCTTTTCTGGAGAGAGATTATTTGGATAAAAGGTGAGATTAGCTAATGTCTATCTTTAGAGACTGAAAACTACAAATTGCACCCAGTGCTTTCAGCCAAGTACATTTTAGTACTAGCCACTATCTTTTTGCAAGTTACTGATAACATATCATAGCTGATTTTACTAACATCACTGCACAATAAAGTGCTTTCTGAAGTTACACACATTGAAATTATTCTTTCCCAATGCTGAGTCTTAAGCTTTGACCTGCGCTGCACTTGCTTTATCTGCATTAAGAAGGGAACAAACTCCATTCCAGTACGCTATTGTAAGACTGACACAACAGACAGTAACAAGAGACCACGACAGCGTGCTCTCATACCTTCCACAGTGATTTGAAGCTTAATATTTCAACTCTAAACTTTTATTTTTGACAAATCAAATATGCAGAGTTGACAGAGACAGGCTTGCCATGGACCATAAGTGGCTGCTCTTACAGACATGGCATGACATAACACCGAGAGCAATGAAGAGTAAAACAAACTCTGGAGGAAAAAAAGACTCTGCGATCCAATAACATTTAGTATATTTGACACTACCAATCTTACCAAGTCCACAGCTTCACAGCTGATGAAATCTAGAGAATTAAAAAGCTTCTAAACTTTCTGGTGAACAGTATTATCATCAGGTTCTCTGATGAAAATGAATAACTTAGTGATTAAACCTCCTATAACTAGCCACCGTTTTCTAACAATATCATTTTCAACTTCACAAGGAACCTTTTCCTTAGGTAAAGTTAAATTTATTCTTCGCATGTGACCTACTACGGACTGTCAAATTCTACCAGTCGATATCAAAGACTTCCGTTATGTGTGATCAGAGTACCATTTCTATCATTACAACTACATCATTTTTTAAATACCTCTGTACAAGCATTAAGGAATGCATGCAAGTATAAGGGCTTTTACTGGAATTTAAGTGACTCCATGCTTGCACGGAAAACAAGCAGCCACAGAATTCCTTAATCAGGACTTCAAACTAGTTCTGGTGGCAGCCATCATGGACAAGTAGTAAGATCTATCTCCATACCCACTGTTGAACGGTTTGGTTCACTTAACCTTATAGGAAAAGAAATACAATACTACAGGACATGCTAGCATATAATTAGCTACTAATTACTCTGAAGTGGAAAGGAATCAATTAACCAAATGAAACACAGGTACTCCAAGCTTACAGAACAAAATCCCACATCTATTTTTTCCTAGTAAGCAAGGAAGGAAGATTAATTCAATGCGTGATTTTGTGCTGTGTCTAAAGGACTATAAAACGGTGGCATCCATTCTATGGTACCTTTGAAAGAAAAAGGCATTAAACAATACACAAAGTTGCAAACACTTTTATTAAGTATTTGAACGTCTCCAAATTTTTGAACAGGAAGGAACACAGGGAATGGAAGAACCCTTTTTTAAAACTTTTGTGCTTACTGGATACAGCAACCCACAGGGAGCCAGAGAATACTCTGTTCTCTGCTGCTCCACCTTGTGAGTCTGGATTTTGCACATGGTTTTAGCCCTCTGTGAGCCATCTGCTGCACGGACACCTTACTAGGGCTACGGTATACAAACCTGGCTTCATTCTCACTCAGATCCTCTGAACTGCAGTGAATTCATGGTCACAAACATGAACTGGCACAACAGATTTCCCAAATAGATGGGGTAGAGCGTCTTCACACTTGTAAACGAAGCAGCTACCCCGCACCGCTGTATGGTAACAAGAGCATTTACTTGCAGACCGGCAGGCTGGTTCACCACGTTAAACCGATGCCACCTCTCACCAGGCTCACCTTTTCTATTTAAGCTACCCCAAGGAAACGCTGCAGAACCAGCGCTTCCCACCTGCGGCACGCCCGCAGCTCACACCCACTGCGTTCCGACGCCCAAGATCTCAGGAAAGGCGGCAAGAGGCGGGTAGGAGCGCCGGGGGCAGGAAGCAGGCACTCCCCCACCTCCCCCCAGCCCTCCCCGCCCCCTGCCCCTGCCGTGCCCGCCCCGCCCGGAGGCACCTTGGGGAACCAGGCCTTCTTCTCGCGGTCCCACTCGTAGGCCGCGCCGTCGGCCGGGTCCACGTAGGTGAAGGGGTCGGGGGCGGCCTCGCCTTCGCCCTCGCCCTCGCCGCCGCGCTCGGCGCCGTACTGCTGCTGGAGCTGCAGCTGCCGGTAGAACTCCTCGTTGCCGTCCTCGCCGCTCATCCTGACCCGCGACGGGACCGGCGGGGGGGGGGGGGTGAGGGGTGGCCGGGAGCGCGCGGACACGCGCAGGCGGCCGCGGGGGCGCGCACCGGCACAGGCCCGCCGCCGCCGCCGACCGAGCGGCCCCGGGCACCGCGCAGCGCAAGAGCGGAAGCGGCTTCCCCGCCCGCCCCGCCTCAGCCACTGAGGAGCGGGCTGGGCGGTCACGTGAGGGCGGCGCAGCCAATAGGGAGGAGAGCTAGGGGCGGCGGGGTGCTTCCCGGGTGAGGGCGGGCCGAGGCCTGCAGCCCGCTGGGGGCCCCGCGCCGTGCCCTGCCCCCCTGAGGCGTTGCCCGTTCGGGCGCCGCTCAGCCGGAGAAACAAAAGGCCGCTCGGGGGGCCGGGCCTCGCAGCGCCCCGCTCCTGCGGTGCCTTCCTCCCCCTGTGCCGCAGGGAGCCGAGCAGTCGCGCTGCGGCCGTCTTGTCACTGAGCCCGTTTTCATGTCGCACTCCAAGCAAACACAAAAGTCACGGGCGGTGGATGACGCCGAAATGGCGTGGAAAATGCCAAAACGACGTCGGTTCCTGCCCCTGCCTTGGCACAGGTGGCAGCCCAACGCCTTCCAGAGCCCCCCCCGTCACACTGCCTTCTGAAAGGGTTCTGGCCGTCGGTGCTACGCAAGGCATCAAGCTTGTCTTGGGATTTTTAAATACGTTTTAATTAACAAAGTTCGTAATTAGGTACTCACCGGTGCAGTGATCTATAGGTGCTTAAATATTTTTAATAAAAGAATCTTGAATCGGTTCACTTAACAGAGCCTTACTTGGTGCCATCTAGTGGTTTTTACACTGCAGTCTGGATAGGTTTGCATCAATAGTAAATTTACTTGATAAAGGGTGTATTCAAAAGTATTTTTATTTAGAGTAGGAAGAAGCACACTATTTACGTGTCAGTATGCAAACTTTAACATGGAGCTATAAAATCTAGGTATTAAAACAGTGCAGGTGTTTTAAACGGAAATATAACGGTTCCATCAAAGATGGCAGGGGCAGGTTGCCAGATGACTTTAGTGACAAAGCAATCGTTGCACTCAGAAATGAAAATGATATTCTGTACAGAAGCTTTCTGGAAATAAGCGTTCCAAGAACAAATATATCTTTACTGTCATATAGACTGGAATGATAATAAAATCAAAGACACAGTCCTGAGCTTGTGAAGCTCTGTAGGGAGAGAAGACCAGTGTCAGCTAACTGGCTGGTCAACAGACCGTCAGATAAAATTGCTAAGGATATAAATATAGACTTTTAGTAACCTTTGGCTGTTACACAAAGAACACGCAGCCTAGTTAACAACATCTTTCATGCTTCAAGAATTTTCTCTTGGCAGGGCTATTCCAATAGTTGTCGAAAGATTGTTTCATGTTCTCTTACCAGCCGACAGCTTAAGAGACTCTTATTAGCTCTCAAATAGCTCATTTTGGTGGGGTGCATGTGAGGCTTAACATAGAATCACAGAATCACAGAATGGATTAGGTTGGGAGGGACCTTAAAGATCATCTAATTCCAAGCCCCTGCCATGGGCAGGGACACCTCACACGAGACCAGGTTGCCCAAAGCCCTATCCAGCCTGGCCTTGAACACTTCCAAGGAGGGGGCATCCACAGCTTCTTGGGGCGGCCTGTGCCAGTGCCTCACCACCCTTATAGTAAAGAACTTCTTCCTTATATCTAATCTAAATCTACCTCCTTTTGGTTTCACATAAACTGTGCATATTTGAAAAGTAAAGTATGTCTAACTGTAGGTCAGAAAAATTATTGTCCTTGATATGTTGCTGACACTGGTAAACTCAGAGTAGCCTAAACTGATGTTTGAGGGAAAAAAAAAATAATGAGTTAGCTACTGAGGTTTGATGCCCACTCCCTCAATTTCCATTCTTAGATGATAAAATGAAGGGAGGCCAAGTCTAATTGTTCTAAGCATTTGCAGGGTTTGAATTGGATATATGTTTGAGAGTAAGATAATCATAGCATTAAATCTTGTAAGAGCTATACAATGTAAGTCTTAAACTGCTCATTTGATTCTGGCACTTTTTTTACCTTTATAACCTGACTAAATGTAGTGAGCACTGTGTGGACAGTGTCCACTACATTTCACAGTGTTCCCTGTGCTCACCAAAGTGTTTTGCTTTTTACTTTAATGAACAGTGGATCAGATGTCCTTGGACCAATCATCCAGTTGGTGGTTGGACCAATGATTCAGAGAGCTAGTACATAGCTCTCTTTTTTCCCAGTTGAGTGCTTAACAGTTAACTTAAAAATTCAAATTCCTTCTTTTACTTTCCAGTGCAACAAATGTTTTGTAGAGTGATATAGCTGTGATGGGAGGAGTGGAAAGTGTTTTCACTGCAAATCTGCCTAAAACAAGTTGTTAGGGCACTGTCCTGGGGAGTAAGACATTAAAGGTTAATCCCCACCATCTGATGGAAGTGAGAGCATGGTTGCATGCAGCAGGGTTAACAAGCTGCCACACATCAGTTCCTGCATGGTAAATCTAATCTGTACACTTTCACTGCAGATATGAGGACAAACTACCTCAAATTCCTTCGCACTTCCCACAGATAACAGCATGCATGAAGGCAGCTACTGAGGAACAGCTGACATCCAGTAGCTTCCTACCTTGTCACCACCATCTGTTCTCTTCCTCTTCAGTAAAGACTGCACAGTGATCCAGCTCAGGGAGCTAATTCAGCTGAAAACCAGTAACTTTTTTTGGTGGAGACAGCTTTCATCTCAATCATGTCCTTGAAACAGTTGAATTCATGGCTGCACAAACACAGCCGCTGCAGCAGTGGAAGGATGAGCTGCAGGTTCTGGGCTATGTGAACATCACAGCTCAGCTCAGCCTAAACTGTCAGGAAACGGCATTTTAAATGACAAAATATCTCAAAGAAAACAGTAAAAGGAGGCATTAGCATGTTAGGTAATGATGATTTTGTATCTGTGTCTGACTTTTCTGAGTGATAAAAGGAAATCTTGATGCATCAGAGCTGATTGTTGTTCTAGAGATACCACCTACTAAAAGTACAAAATCTTGGCATAATAAAGTGTTTTGATTTCTATTAAAGCAGAACCAGCAATTCACTAGCTAATGCTAATCAGCTAAACATTTAACACTTTTTTCTTAAGAAGATTCTTTTTTACGTTAAATCAAGGAGGCAGTAAATACTGATTAATTATAGAAAGGTTACTCCTCTTTGTGCTTTCCGTGGGGCTGGAGCCTTATCTGGTACACACACACACTAGGGAGGGTGAAGAGGTGTCTTAACTGTGCGAAAAATGACAGGACTGGATCCAGATGTGCTAAAACTAAATAAGCTTTCCTATGTTGACAATGGAAATTCCACAGAACAGTTAGCCTGTCACTGAGGGCATCGGTTGCAGCAGAGCCTGTATATTTTTTTTTAATTCCAAGTACCACTGATTGAAATGTACAAGTGGTGTAGCTGTGTGTAACTTTAGCTTATTCTTTAATTGCAATATTCTTAGCAGAAACACATGACCATCAGCAGGCAGACCATATTTAACTATGTAAAATAAAACAATGCTTTCTATGGAAACAAGAGGGTGAGCTTTAAAATGGCTATAGTTTCACAAACTGATTTTAATGTTATTCTGTGCCATTTGCTGCAGATGCAGCCTGTTACACCATATCCATGCTTTGACATGATTTTGTTCATTTTATCTGGAAAATATTTTTTGAAACTAAACCAATATCTTACACTGAGAGTGCAAATCAGAGCACCGATACTGAACCTGTTGCTGACTCAAACATGATTTGTTACGTCTATATCTATTAAAGCTGGCAGCGTGAACATATTCACAAAACAAACTATAAAAAGGTACATCTTAAAAATAGTATTTACTTACCCAATAAAATTCCACATGAACAAGTCCTGTGATAGAGTTTTGTCTTTCAGTATTTTGTACCTTTCTTCTACATATTCTTTCATTGTGGATATAAATAGTAAAACGCTAATTCCTCATGCCAATTCTTTGCTAAATGACATTCAATATTTCTGTAAATACACATTATTCCCATGTTTTTTTATAGAATTGCACGCATATTACCTAGGGCTGAAAGAACTGTTTTTAACACTGAGAAAAGGTACCAAAAGAAACAATTCCTTTCTCCTAAATCCAGTTATGGTAACATGGAGACATTTTATGGATAGTTATATTGGATGACTAGATGGAATGAGTAACATCAGACCATTTAGATAAAAATAAATATTGATCAATATATCACCCCCATTCAACATTTCATGAAGATTTGAAAATATAGAATTATTAACATAGAATAGTTAAATCATGACTTGAAATATTGCCAGTCTTTAACCAAAATATGTGTAGCATATAGCAAAACCATCACATTTCTAATACAATATATTAGCAAAGGATAGACCATCCAGTTGGAGGAGTAGTTACACAAGCAAAGAGTAGCTGCATGCAAAGCAAAGAAAATGGTGAATTAGGAAACTGATTTTTAAGGGCTACTGTGAGGTATCACCAAGGACTTTGTAGTGAAAAATATGCCCTCCAGCAGAGACAAATTGTGAAGTCCAGAAACATGTGGCAGATTTATTTTCTAAAAGTTTCAATAAACTAAAATAGAAAGTGTTGTGAGGGACTATAACATTTGTTGATCTTTCTTTTATTTAGAATTCCCTACAGTAAGATCTAGGAAAAGAAAAGTAGGGTCTTAAGTGTGTAGGCTTATTTGCCCATTTCAGTCTCACCCTGCAGCTCCATTAAAGAAAATGAGAAGGGGAAAATATCAGTGTAATGAGTTGTATTTTTACGTTGCTCAGTACCAGGGAATGTGTTCTATTAAGACAAAGAGAGTAAGATGAGGTCTCTGGAGTCTGCTTTGCCATAAATTGCATTTCTGTGCTGTTACATTTCTATTTACTTCAATGATCCTATCCTGTTATACAATTGGTACAATAAAATGGAGAAACCATTTGAAAATTAGTGCTTACAGTCTTGCAGCAAATAACATGAAGAGCGTAGTACAATAAGGGCAGGCCTGATGGGATTAAAATGGGCTATCATTAAACTGGTTTAAGATGACTACAGAGGTTGTATTCCAATGCCTTTGGGATTTATAGATTAATTTTATTATTCTGATTAGGACAGTCAGAAGAGAGAGACTGCAAATAGATTTTCTGCATCTTATAATGAACTCAAATAACAGTGCACGGATGGATGGATTTCCGTCCATGTGTTGTTAAGGGCTCTGTACAACTGGAGGAGTGTTATGTCTTCAAGGGTTAGTTAGTCTTTCAAATAAGAAATAAAATTCAAACTTCTGTGACTGACAGCAGCAGTTTGTGTAATTCATATGTTGCAACCTCACTTCAATAATTCAATGCACAACTTCTTTTTTGAAAAAGAAGTCCCTTATTTTAAGCAATAGAAAATCTATTGTGGATTTTTAACACCAACTCCCACAGAACAAAATTTTGGTTCAGGGTACACAAGCCTAATAAAAATAGGTTTCATTCAACATTTTGGTAATGTGGGGCTGGAAGATTTGCTTCTTGTATTTCCTGATAGGAAGACAGTCCCTGCCAGCAGTGCTGCTTTGCTTTTTAGGCATAAACAGGCTGCCCATGATAGGCTATAGCTGACTTGTTTACACATGCAGAGTCATCAAAACCAGTGGATTTGAGATTAAAAGGCCAATCTCATAAAGACAGTCTATCATAATATGAAAAAGGGATGCTACTTGAATAACTCAAAAATAGAAGGCTGATACAATAGAAAAATCCAGCTCTCCCAGCATGCTTGTAAATGTGCAGATGATTTAGAAATGACCACATTATCAAGCAATACCCTACAGGTGCAGTGGATCTCTATAGGGAAATGGTTAGCCTGACACCCACAGTCTACACTTTTGGGGGCTCTACTTCACTCCAGCTCCAGTCTGGTTCCATGGACTGAACACAGTTTTATCTGAAAGAAAGGCAGGTTGTGCACTCTGGGAGGCAGACCAAAGTAAGGCAGGTAGGGTCGTCTGAGCAGTTTGCTTCAAAAGTGCACTGCAAATCCAAACTACAACTCTCATACAGATCCAACCCAATTGCTTGATGTAAAATCATTATAACCATGAATAATTCTGCTCATTTGAGAAGTATCCATAGATCACAAAGAACTTCACAAAAGTGGCTGAAGATGATTATCACAGCTTAAGAGAGATGATCACCTACTGGATCGCTTGACCTTCTTGGGATGTGAGAAGGGCATCGCTTTAAACTGCAATCAGCTCCTACCCCAAATTTCAAAGTCACTGGCAGAGCAAAGGGTAGCATTGATCTGGCTCATAATGCTTTTTTTTTTTTTTTTTTACTACACCATACTACAAACTTTTTTTTTTTTTTTTTCATTTCAACTTGCTTCCCAATGGATTTACTCATTTTCAACATCTGGGACAAGAAAAGAAATAAAAATCTGTCAGGTTGATGGTTTTATCAAGATGCATGGTTTTACTTGCTTGCTTTAGAAGGAAGTACTTCACAGAAGGGAGCTCCCAGTCTCAAGTCACCAAGGACAAAACAATCCCCACAGCCAATTCTCACAGCAACTTTGCTGGCTCCGGTCCTGCTCAGCACAAGAATCTCTGCTAAGGTCGCCTGTTGATGCTCGGGCAAATGAGCAACTCCTTTGAGCCTACGCTGAAAATTTCAGCTGCTTTATCTTCGTCTGCCACACACTTTGATTTCTTTGTTGTATGCTTAAAGAAATTAGGAACTCCTGGTGAAAATCCTTTCAGAGGCAGGGCAGGGCATGGCATTTCTCCACGATGCAGACAGTAGTGACTCAACTGCAAACGGTCAGTTTCTGTCCTTCTTCATCACAGATGGACTAAACACTTTCCTCTTCTTTTGTGATACTGTAATCTGTTAGCAGTGTAACACTGATTTCTGAGCCATGTGTGCTGCCTGTGATTGACAGGGCTCTGGTAGGTGAATTGCTTTGGGTAGCACTGGGAGGCTTTGTACGAAGTTTTGCCTTGCAGCATGAGACTTGCTTTTTAAAATGTTGCCGGAAACTTTTACTCAGCCAATAAAGAGCAAAAGGATTGACACAAGAATTGCTGAAGGCCAATGCACGGGAAAAAATAGTAGCTATCAGATGAAAGGTGGAAGCATCTACAGAAGAATGGTATGTAAAGGAGCGGTATAGGTAGAGGATGTGGTTAGGCAACCAGCAAAAGGCAAACAAAGCAACAAGCACCAGCACTGTTTTTGCAACTCTCTTGCGGGATTCAATCTACAAGAAAATAATGCATACCTGGTATTAATAGCAATTAGTAACACAGTTATGTACTTGGTGCTGATTTTCAAAGGAGTCTAAAAGCCTAAATGCATTAGTGACCAAAAAAAACCCCAACATGAAATGGCAAAGAAAAAAAAAATAAATAAAATAAATCAATTCCATATTTTTTTAACAAAGTATTTCCAACGCAAAGCACATTCCCCTTCTATTATAAATCACATGGGAATCTCAGCTAGATTAGGATTTATAAGTAAGTACAAGTCAGCTAACATGGATGAGGTCTTACTCTTTAGAATTCAACTTCATAACTCTTGAGTTTCATAGGGTCATAATAAAGCAAAGCAAACTTTTAGGAAAAAAAAAGTTTCTCTTTAGGAAAGCATGTACACTCACGATTAAGTTGATGAGACATAAGAATATGCGTAAGTGTACAGCTGCATTTGGATTGCTAATATGCACTGAGTTTATGGAGAATTTTATTCATCTGTTTGTGCATATTATTAGGAGAAGGTTTTGCACTTGAGAACAAAGGCTTGAATCAGCTTGATAGATTCTGGAAAATTGGACATTTTGGTCTTTGATCATAACTTACCTGCTTACGGGCGTGACCATGTTCTTCTGCTGGCATGTTGAATGTACTTTTATATAAAGTTCTGGCAATGAGAAAATAATAGACAGAAATGACAGCTAATGGCACAATGTAGAACACTAAGAAGCAAACCAGGGAGTGAGCTTCCTGCAGTATCTTCTCAGATACAGGATAGGGGGCACATGCCTCAAAAGTTACGTTTTTCTCAGGATTGCTGAAAGAATACAGATCTGAAAAAACGGCCTCTGGAATAGCAAATATCATGGAGACAATCCAGACAGAGCCGGCTTTACAGCAGGTCTTCAGGAGCGCATCTGAGGTCTGCAGTTCCAAGGGCTTAACAATGGCTCTGTACCTAAAAGCAACCAACACCACTGTCAGAGTAAATACAGTAGTAGTGCAAGCACTGATTGTGTAAACTTTCTGAGGGTAAAGCCATCCCTATTTGCACTAAACTAAATTTTGAAGAATCATCTTGGAAATGAAACATATACTAGCTCATTACAATTAAGATGAAAATGCAAAAGTTAATTTCAAGCATGTATCGTTTTAATGAATTGGCTGGCAGGACTTGTGATTGAAGCCTTCCTTAGTAAAGGCGCTTTCTACTGTTTGGATTAGAATCAGTAAACTCTCCTAGTTTTGTGGAGCTGCGCAGAAAGATAAATGAGAGAGTTAGCTGCAAAACTGGTAAACGTATGAATTAAGTTAACTGGCTTATAAATACATGAAACCTTCTATGTGCACTCTTCCTTTCCGTCTTGTTCCTAAGATCCTAGCTGAGTGCAGTGATCTTACTCAAACTAATGCTCAGGTGTTCATTCATATTCATAAAATATGAGCTAACACTGCTGTTGGTTGATTCATGGCTGTGATTCTGCTGCATCCGGACTGAGTGAAACGTTTGAGAAAATCTGGGCAAATCTATGGATGAGTCAAAATCTCTGTGGAAAGGGGACATGGAAAAGGAAGCAGCTCCCACAAAGGTGGGTGAGGCACACGAATCAACATACCCTGCTCTCAAAACATCAGTGACACTTAATGATGAGGACAGAAGAGGTCTTTCCAGGGGTGCACAAGACTGGCATGAAAGGAAACATAGTGAAAAAGGATCCAGAGAACAAGACAGTTCAGATGTACTATTTTGCGCAAGCTGAGGATCTGGTCTTCTCTTTCTCCTCTAGTCAAGTTTAAGT
This sequence comes from Cygnus olor, assembly GCF_009769625.2. Taxonomy (NCBI): domain Eukaryota; kingdom Metazoa; phylum Chordata; class Aves; order Anseriformes; family Anatidae; genus Cygnus; species Cygnus olor. Next base: position 7,586,756 of record NC_049181.1, read on the forward strand.
TGAAAACTGAAGTCTGGATTGTTGTTTATCAAATAAACACAATTTTTATTGACCTCAAGCTCTTCTAGTGTACTGGAACATGATTGTGCACATGACTTATGTTCTGAACTGTCTGAGTAAGTTTGCCATATAGTTATCCTGTGAAAACATCTTATGGAGTATTTATATAACAGCTACTATGAAGAATCAAATACAGAAGGAAGTGTCTCAATGATGGATGTTGAATTGACTTCGTGCAGGACCACAATCTTGAAACTGTGATAAATATTTCAATGAAAACTTCATCTTAATATTAGTAACAAATAAAATGCAAAATGTTAGGAATTATTAGGAAAGCAAAGGATTGAAAAGAGAGATTGTGCAATTATCTTTATGTCTGGCTCAGGCAACTCATGAATACCATGTGCTGCTCTGCACACATCTCAGAAAAGCATACTAAGGATGGAATATAACATGAGCAGCCCGGAGAGGATGGATAGGGATTATTGTCTTCTGGCACAAGAGCCAGAGCCATCAAATGAAGCCACGTTCAAAACAAAACAAAAAAAAATCAAAACAACAACAAAAAAGAAAGAAAGAGGCAGTGAAAGTCATTGCTAACCAAGTTCAAGAAGAGACTGGACAAGGATCTAGAAGAAAAATGCACTGAGGTTATTAAGTAGACAGAAACCACATCTGCTCAGGAGATCATCTGAAGGCTTAGGTGTCGTGTTGTAACATCACCGTGTTCTTACCCTACCTATGTGTCTTTTCTTGTCTTTGTATTACCACTGCTGGAGTCTGGGTATCGGCCTGCATGGACCCTTGATCTGACAAAGTATGGCCGGTCTTATGTTGGCCGAATTTTTTGGGGGTTACAGTAACAGTAGCATTACTTGGGATTTAAAGTCTGGACACGTGCTATTGCATACAATCTACAACTGCTGATATCCAAGATGAGAATCTTTTTCTTTAGTACTAAAACTAATTTTGTCTTTTTCTGCTCCTTGCCATGCTCACGCTGATTGGTCTGGCATCTCATCATAGTCTTGTTCATTCAGAAAGGAGGTGCACTGAAAAATGGTTATTCAGCAGTTCCTCATGACAAGAGTCAGATGGGAGCACTGATCCCTATTAACAGGGATCATTTTTATCCTGGGTTTAATTTCAGGACTTCTGGGCTAAAATATATCTGGAAAAAATGTAAGAACTGTAAGCTCAAAGCAGAGAAAGTATTCCAATTGTGCCACGTTATCTCACACTAAGCACTTACCAACATGAAAACTACTATAAGTATTGCAGTAACCATCAAGTCACGAGAGTCATGAAAGTAGTTTGTCCCACAGTCTGTTCTGAGTTTACTTTTGGCTCTTCATCCCACACGCCACTTGTTTTGGTTCTAAGATTTTAGAGCCTCACTGAGTGCACAGGAGTAAGACAAAGGATTTCCACTCAGTCATTTTTCGCAGTTTTATTTTTCATCTACATTGACTACTTTAGTGCACCACTAGATAGCACCAATATACTGTCTTTTCCCTGCCTTAAGCAATTTACCTTTTCTGTGCAATGGAGAAAAAAAAAAGTACTTCAAAACTAATAAAAGGTCAGAAGACTTAAAGAGTCTTTCTCACTTCACTCTATTAAAAATAACTGTTCCAATTTTTCTAACACACATTTTTAAAATAAATGGGAGGGTTTTTTCTTTTTTTTCAGTCCATTAAAATGTGCCATTTACTATTGTGCAAAATGATCATTTCTGCTCTTTTATTCATTTCTAATTTCACACTGGCAAACCAGTTGCATCAGACCCACCTGTCAGCACTGAGAACAGTCAGTGTGAACACTGATACTCCAACTGAGGTTAACTGGATGAAAGACAGCAGCTTGCACCCAATTCTTCCGAAGATCCAGGTATCCACAATGTAACGTGTCGCATCTACAGGCACACAAGTTAATAAAAGCAGTAGGTCTCCAAATGCCAGGCTGGTGATGAAGATGTTTGGAACCGTCTGCATTGATTTAATCTTGAAAAAGACTTTGATGAGTATAGCATTTCCAAGGAGACCCACTGAAATGATCACAGCATATGTAACGTAAATTGTGCACAGTATTTCTAATCCTGGAAAGGAGTCTTCAGTCCATTTTTCATTTGTGGTTTCATTATCAATGATTAATTTCAGTTCTGTACCATTTGTAGATGCACACAAAGTCTGATTAGATGAATGCAAGTATACTTGAGACATTTCTTTAACTGTTTCTTCTCCCCAGGCTGGACTTAAATTGATCCAAAAAAAACCACAAAAGTTTAATAATTAGCTTGCAGCATATCAGCAAGGTCAATAGAGAGGTACAGATTAGTGTCTGAAGTTAAGATTCCCGTTGCACATTGACTACTTGCATCCCCTTCTGGGTCTCAAAGCATGCCTAGGATAAATGCACACAGATCTTGTTCTGAACTGTGTAGGAGGTGGAGAATTTTTTTATTGGCTTTTCAGCTAGTGGAGCAGAGAGGGAGGAGGAAAAAGAGAAAGGGAGTTTCTTTAAAGATAGTAGCAGAAATGGTGTGGTTTTTTTGTTTGTTTGTTTTTTGGAGGTATCTGGCAAATAACTATTGTATTATATTCACTGTGCTATTACAGTTCACATAGTACCTATCAGATGTTTGTTAATATTTTTTCAAAATACTCTAAAAAGAAAATAAAATGAAAACCTGAAATAGTTTTATAAAACATACAGGTAAGCATAGAATATACTAATTTAACATAAAACTGTAAAGTATACCCTAATGACAGATAAAAATATCTCAAAATATAGATAGTATTCATTTTTAAAAAAAAAGCCTTAGAGACAGCCTGTATTCATCTACATTCTAATTAGTATTTCCATAACTGAAATGCAGTAACGTTCCTGAAGGCAACATAAGATAGAAATTTATGGCCATAACAGTGCTAACACTTACATTAAAGTTTAGGTTTCTCCGTTGAAACAGTCCCGTTGACAACAAAGCCACAACTTATGCTGAAGTTTGGACAGGCTTACAGACAGTTGCAGTACAGAAGCCCACTATCTTGCAATAGTCCATGTATTTATAGGCTTTGAATGGTACCACTGATGATTCAAGTTTTTTGAGAGGAAAACAACTTTTCATGATGCTGTCTCAATCACATATGTTAGTACTACAGGTTTTCTTATCTTTAGATTAGTCAACAGTCAAATCTGAAACTGTACTCTGTGATGAACCCATGATTAACGTTAGTGGAAACTGAGGTATGAGGAATGTGACCTATTGGGCTAAATTTCCTGAAATTAAGAAAGTCAAAATCTTATTTATAAATAATGAAAAAGGAAAGGATGTAAAAGGGCTGAGTTTTATGTCTTGAAAATGAAGATCAGTAGCTGGAGTATTTTTTCCTCCAGATTGGTCTTCAGCTGTGATGTTGGAGTGAAGAGAGTAGTCTGCTCAAATCACAAAAGCAATCTTATCGCCAAGCCCATTACCTTTAGCTATACACACACACACAAATCAAGCTTATTTCATTCAAAATACCTCCTCTACGTACTAAATACAAAAAATCCCAGTCCCAAGCCTTGCAAGCACAACTATGCCATGGTTATCAGGCAGTGATGCAAGTAGACCCATGCTATGGCCAGGTGGAAGAAGTAATCACTGATACAGAAAGGATGTAGGGGTTAAAAATTCCAATTACATTTTTTCTAAGTGCTTTTAGAAGAAAGTTCTTGTCACGATCAACCATAATATGTCCTTTTATACAGGCACAGTATGTAGGTTGCTCACAGATTTAGGTGTCTTTGAGGATGCCCGATTATGTTGTCCACCCACACCAGTGTAGTACTGTGCATTATATTTAATATAGAGTTCGGCAACTGTAGCAGATTGTGACAGCTTAATGTCAGATACTTACATAAAATGTTTAGATTTCCTGTATAGGAGAAGTGGGGTATCAGCAAACATTAGGAACTAATTGTTACCCACCAAGTGTTGAACACTCAAGGGTAACATCTGAATGAAATATCAGGTGTTTGGCTAAAACTGCAATTTAGCTGAAAGAAGCTTGTTACGTGCCTTGATTTGCACAAGAGATTGGCTGATGTAGCAAAGTTCAGTTAGCAGCATAGATTCTCAACCTTGTGCAGTCCCAGAGTTTGCAGACCCATCAGATTTGGGCTGACAACTTTAGATTGTATCATAACTCAGTTTAATCTGTCCCTTGATTTTGTACAGCAAGATAGAGGACCCAAACTGGTACCCTTCTGTGTAAGAGAGAACCTAGAGGACTGGAGACTTTTGAGTTATGAGGTGCTCCCAGTGTTTGGCTTGGGGGATGATTCAGGTACGAAAGGAAAGGTGACAGACCTCCCAAGCTGTATTTAAAATTCTTGAGGTTGCTAACATCTGTCACAGATGAAAGCAACCCCAGAAAGGTGCAAGGGCTTAAAATTCTGTTTACTCCTGACATTTTGTGTGCTGTTTATTCATAACAGGACCTGAATTTAACTATCTGAACCTGAATGTTCTGTCTGATGCTTCACACTGTGAGGCCTGCATTACCTGGAAGCACAAAGACATTTTTCCTGCTCTCTCTTTAACAGGGCACGGTACATATGTCTAACCAACTTCACAGCAGCATGAAATTCTACTTGATTCTCTCTTTCTATTGAGAGAATATATTTTTCCCAACTTTCTGCCTCCTTGATGGAATATGGCAGAAGAAAGCTCTTTTGTTTCTCACAATTCTTCCTACACAGCTTGTATTACTGCAGGCTTTAGCTCGTCAGAGAGGTCCTCTCCTTATAGAGCATAAGATGTTTTTAGTTGACTGTCAGGAGGTGAAAAACGTTATTTTGAAAAACCACACAGAATCATCTTCTGTAGGAAAATCCAGGAAAATTCCAAGGAAATCCAGGAAAACTGAAGAACAGATAGTAAACATCAGATACACAGTTTGTCAGTGATGGTAGAATTTCAGTGTTTCTGTTCATCAATTCTTGTGTGCTCTTCATTGGTTTCATAGGTAGAAACCAGGCAAGGGAAAACACACCACATTTTTAACACAGATTCCAATGACTTTGAATCTGAGAATCCAGCTTAAAAGGAAGAGAATGGCATCATTATTCTAAATAGTAAACAACTGTAAGATGTTATTTTAGATCTCTGTCTTCTGGTGTTAAGAGAAAAGCAATTTGGGTAATTCTGACTATTGTTTAAAGCACTGTGTTTCACAGAAAATGAATGTTCCTTTTAAACTCCATGCTGAAAAAAAGTGCAAATAAAACACTCAAGAGTATATACTGTAGCAGTATTTTTCATGCAAATTTTCTGTTTTAATGCAGTGTGACTGCTGACTTAAGTCATTTCCATGTGCTGTGTAGTGTCACCCACTCAGAAAATTCTCTTTTGGAACCATTTGCTCTGCACCAAACCAAAATATGGAGAAAGCAGCCAAAATCTTAACTTGTGCAACACATTTTTATTATTTCAATATACACTGGTCATGCAGAGTTGATTGTTATTTACACAAATATGTCAAAATGCTTTGTAGCTAGAGTGGTAGGAATTCAGAATTGATGCACAGGGAACTATGGCTGTATTTGTGAGCCCGTTCTTTTTAGGCTTATTTTAACTCACTTTCTTAGGTCATTATTTGTATCAATGCTCCATCGAACTATTTAGTTGTCTTATTTTTTCTTCTATGTCTCAAACACATTTTCGACCCTTGCTTTAATTGAATCTCCCAGCAGTGTTGCCATCTGTTTATTGCTGGCTGATATATCTTTCTGTCTCTCCGCTGCGCGAACTGACGTTTATGTTCTTAGGGTGTTAACAACAGAGAGATACCGAACAGCTTGTCTGTCCTAGTAGGTGGAGTCAGTCTTGAATTTTGGTAGACTCTGCCGTGGCATCCTCTCTTAAAAAGGCTTTTCTCAGATATAGAGCTCTCCTACAGATGAGCCACTTGACCATCCTGAAAACTCCAAAAAAGCCCTAATGCTCAGTCTCAATAATAGCAGCTCCCTTGGATGCCTTGTGAGTACACCATCAAATAGCTGCCGTGAAGTGCCATGCTAAAAGAATGGATATGATGTACTAGATTAGCACCTCGGATGGTGAAGCGGGTGAAGGGAACGCACCAAGGCAGAAGACTGAGACCATGCAAGTGCAGTGGGAAATGGTGAGCTTCCTGGGCAGCTGCTGTTGGCATTTGTGCCCCCCAGAAGGCCAGCAGAGCAAAGCCCATCACACACCCTTTCACAGCACGGTGGAGACCTGCAGACCCATTATTTTAGGCTGTTCACAACAGAGCAGAACTCTGCTGCACTATGGACAGTCCTCTTACTCCCCTCCTTCAAAACTTATTTGAAGCTTAGCAGTCTGCTGAGTTCCATGTAAATATTTTCTTTCCAGGACAACAGCCCAGTGATTCTCAGTAGCCTTTTTTTTTTTTTTTTCCCCAGCTTATCTTATTTTGACATAAAGGTGAAGGAGGGTTTTTTGCTCCTCCATCAAGTAGTCCTAACCTGGAGTTCTTTAACAGATCTAGCTATTAAGCCACAGTCTACAGCTATAACTAGAGCTATGTTATCTGAAATGTATTTTTCTTCCTAGTGTTTTCTGAGCTGGCTCTGCCAATGGCAAACAATAATAATAATAATAATAATAATAATAATAATAATGGTAGGAAGATACACACTTCTGCTTTGTTTTCACCGCCATTCTCTCCTCTCATGCTAGTCTCTGTTATACTTAGATCTGAATTTTAATTTCTCTACGCTCTTTACAAGCACACAGCACATCTTCCTGTTCCTCTTATAAGGGAACTGTGCCCACCTGACTGAAGAGCACTGCAATACTTGCATGACCATAACTCCTCATTTCTTCATTTTGAGCGTGTCACTGTGTTGGGAAAGGAGTACCTGCTATAGAGACTGCAGACTGACAAGGCTGGGAGTGTGCAATTTGTTTCTGACTTGCATCTGAGTTGCACCTTTAGTATCTTCCCCTTAAATTGAAATTGCCATGAGTATGACAAATAATGACAAGATATGGGGTCAAAGAGTCTCATATCTCAGGTCAATAGTAAGAATGAAGCTTTTACTTGACAGTTATTTCATAGGTTGTATGACTTGTATGACTTCTGAATCCATTTTCTAGTACCCAGGCAGGCAAGTATTAAATGGGAAAGAGTGAATGCACACCCAGAGTGAGCTCTGCTGTCAGAGATAGCAGTCCATGTTTAGAGCAAATTACCAGCAAATCCAAGGCTGTTTCCAGCTCTGCTCTGGGTGGAATGAATCATTTATGTGAGCTGCATCTGAGTCCCTCCTTAACAGAGGGAACATTTTCTCCCCATCTCGTCAGACATTCATTTCTGAGCTACCAAGTGTCAGGAAATGGAAGGTTACATAAGGTACTGCCCATGCTGTATTTCTTCACTTGTGAATACAGGAGCTTGGTTTCCATGCCTGTCAATCTGTTGTTTTTCACCCGTATATGGGAACTCTTCTCTATCCTGTATTTTGACTTTTACCGTTGCCCAGTGTCCTTGGCAAAACACTGATGGAGACAAAACATAGGTGGAGCTATTAAAAAGAATAATATCTTTTCAGGACACTTTAGTGACAATTTGGTCATCTGTATCACATTCACACTAGAGTCTAACCACTCATTGTCAAGACTACTTATTTGTGAGAAAAATACATTGTTCTATTACTGGCTCTATCCCCCTGTCACCTGTGCAGAGTTGATACTAAATGAAGACCAGGTGGAGCAGTACAGGCACCGAGACTGAGTGATGTTAGATTGGAACTGGTTTTTGGAACTGAAGATGAGTTGCCAAGTTACACTTCCAAATACCTCAAGACTTACCAGCAGGATTAGGAGCAAAAAAAATGCCATCCCACCCTGCAGCATTATGAAGATGAGGTGGAAGGCCAGTTCAGATGAGCTATCAAAAGCAGCCTTCAGTGACACAGCAACAAGGCTGATATCTTGTTGGTTAAAACCTAAGAAAATAGCTTCTGATTTTGTTACTAAGTCTAAATCTGGACTGTTCAGAAGAGTTAGTGGGACTCAGTCTGCCTGTGACAAGATCTCGAAGGCACTCACTCATCAATGGTTCCAAATACCTTTCATCCTGTTTTCTCCACTATTGCATCCCATTCCAGATCCTCTTTCCAAGGGTTTCCTCAGACAGCTTCAGTATGAGAATGGCAAGTGAAATACCAGTGTCAGAAAAGAGAGAAAAATAAACATTAAAATATATCTTTGAATTTCTTCCCTCAAGAGAACAGTCGGGGAATGAAATAATATAGCAAGCATATTCTTTTGGGCATCCTCGAAACACTCAATGATTCATTTAGTTTAAAACAATTAGAATGCCATTACATGTGAAATACTTTCTGATAGTTAAAAGCACAGAGTATTATGCAATAGGTAATTATCTTCCCAGTATTTTGATTTTTAATCTCAATTCTTTTCCCATAATGACATTTCTTTCAATGTCCCAATAATAACTGCCTTCTAAATTTAGAAAGAATTTTACATCTTGGGCGTAAGTACATACCTATATTGCTAACCATTACTGTAGACTCATAAACTGTCAGAAGGAAACTTAAAACAAAATTACTGACCTTTAACTGTCACCCTATGTAATATCTATCTATCATATTGTATCAATGTGCTGTAAATACAGGTGGCAGCTTTAGCCACAGGTCCATGCAGAGGAATAAAAAAACCCCTATGGCCCCTTGGGTGAACTACCAGACCTCAGGTCTGAATGCATGGGCGTAGCTGGTACAAAGGGTGGTAGGGTTTGGTGCTGGTCTAAGCAGCAGGATGGGAGTGGGGAGGGTTTTGTCTTTCTGAGTCACCACAGAGGCTGTGGGGATTTTACTATCATTTTTTATTTGTTTTGCCCATAACTGGGTTGTCTAACCCATTGTTAACAACTCACTGAGATCTGACATCAAATAATTGCCTTCATAGATAAATACACTTTTAGAAATCCTCCTTTCATCAGTTTAAAATAGAGCATGCATTTTTCTGGTGTATGTATGGCTAAAAATAAGCAATTTAGGAGTAACTGAGAACGACTTAAAAAATCAAAGGAGCTTTTAGATACTGCTTTTCCTGATAGTGAACAGAGACAACTGATAGAATCGAAAGGGGGTACAGAGGACTCGTTCATGCTGGTAACGCTCCTCAAGCCGTCAGGTCCTTTTCCAAGCCAGAGCTGCGGGAGCTATTCCTGTCACTTGAAATTGTCAGGATGTGAATCAGAAGTGCATAGCAATTTTTTATTAGACTTGTCATTGTGCATGTCCTCTCCCTGTGAAAAACATCAATGCACAATTCTGTGACAGAATGTCAGCATAGATACATTGGAGAAGAGCAAATGTAATGGTGCCAGCGCGGAAGATATTATTTCAGCCCAAAGAAAATTACACATCTTCATTCTGGCTGACAACCTAAACAATGCCATGCTTGAAACATAAATGATATACTGTTTAGCTGGAAAAGCCATTAGGCATATGATGGAGTGGAAGTGAGCTAACTGCCTTCCTAGAACAAACAGTGCTTTGCATTTCACATAAGCATGTTGACAGGTTTTTAAAAATTTACTTCCAGATTTTGCTTTTCAGACAGAAGAAAAAAAAATCAATAGCAACAATTGAGAAGTGACATAGCTACATGCCATGCTGCTTGCTCTTCTTCCCACTCTTACACCTCTGAAGCAGGAACCACACACTGACCTGCCAGCATTTCCATCCATTTTTAGGCAGTCTGAAGTATTCTAGCATGTCTCACTGCTTGTCCAGCTTTTATCCAAAGCTTTGTTTCTCCTGGTCGTTTAAGCATGTTATGAGGGCATTTAGCAAAAGATTTAGAAAATCAAGGTATGTTTCATATTTTATCAGGAATGATACAAAACAATTACAGTATGCAGACTAGGCCAATCTCATGTTGCTTCCGTATTGATTCTCTTTTGATGCCATTTTATTTTAAAACACAATAATAGAAAACAGAGTTAGCAGAACTTTCAGCAGGTCTTGCAGTCCATTCTCTTCCCTAAGGCAAAATCAACCTTGCTTTTACCAATTCTGGCAGGTATTTGTCTTAGCACCATAAATGCTTTTTAAGACTTGCAATAACAGCAGTTCCATGTGCTCTCTAAACCACTTATTCCAGTGTTATTTGACACTAAAAGTAGAAATTAGAAAAATTAGAAAAATTAGAAAAAAGGAAACAGTGTCAAGCTGTCCATCCACCTAGACTTGGTGATATCACAGCAGAGGCAAACTGATGTGAACGGGGTTCAGGGAAGGACTGAAGCTCCTCTTCCCCCAAAGGCCTCCCACCATAGCCTCCGTCCTTACCCTGGCAGGACACCCCGGGGGTGGCACAGCCAGGTTGAGTGCACAAGGGGAGTCAGGCGCTATGGTCAGCAGCAGGCTGCGGAACAGAGTTTTCATTCATGCTACTAGTGAAAATAAGGAACACAAGCAGAGGATTATAGTTCACATGCCCTACGTACTGAATTGTATTTCATTGTAAATTTCTTACTTTTTTTTTCCTCATTAAAAGCAATTTCAAGTTACAAACAAGTGGGTACTAGGTGGAACTTGTTTGGCTGTTTTTAATGCTAACATTTCTCCCAGAAAGACAAGGATCTGAAGGTGGTCTGTCTAATTTCAAGTAGGCTGGCTGTAGCTACTGTACATTGAAATATTCATCTTTTCCACTAATTGCTGTGTGGGAGTTATTCACAGAATGAAAGAACCTTTTGTGTTTGCTGTCGTACATACCAGCTCTAAGACAACGTTCCATTATGTTTTTTTTTTTCTTCTCTGCCATTGGTACCAGTTAGTATTTTACTATATTAGCAATCATCCAAAAAATCTTTACTTGAATGATACAGAGAAGGGCATTCAAAATTGAAACTAGCATTTGGTTAAGCAGGCAAGTTACAGATTCAAGCACGCTTGGTGAAATAAAGACCTTCTTCAGTAAGAGAGGAAAGCTACGTCTCCCGGTAGTCAGGATGGTGCATTTCTTCTTACCACTACTGTGATCAAATTCCCTCTTTTACAACCACAAATCTGATCCAACTCTTGCTGCAGTTATTCAAGAGAGTGCTGCAGACGTTGAGTGTGAGCTGCAGTCAGGTCACAAACAAAAGCAGAAGTGGTTGCTGATACCAGCAGCAAATGTCAAGCAGTTTCATTCCAACCTGTAATGCTCTACTGCTGTGATGTTACGATATGGACTTTGCCTCCTGCTGTATTCACAGAAAAGTATTAGTAAAGGGCAAACTTTTTAATTGCCACCTCCAAAATTCTAAAATGATAGGATTTTATCTGTTTTTTTTTTTTTTTTTTCAAGAGATGTAATCAGATACATTGATCATACATGTGGATATCCATTACAGGTAGGGATTTCAATTTTTCTTGATTCTATATTCCATTTTAGGGTACTGGGCGATGTTTTCCAAGATTTAAATGATAGACTCCTCTTTAGAGTTCTAAATCTAAGGTAGAAGTGCCAATACATCTGAAAACAAAAACATACAATTGACAGGAACATCTTGGAAAGCTGAGTCCAATTTGTGTAAGTTGGTCAGAGTCCATTTTAAAAAAGCAAGGAAAGATGGTCATTGAGGAACCTAGACATCTATGCCAGAGATAGCCAGCTAACAAGCTCAAAAATATGACTGAGGACAGACTGTGACAAGTGAAATGACAAGAAAGAGAAAGTTTCCAGTCACTGTTTAATATGACAGCTAATCTAAGAAACACAGGGGGACCATATTCTTAAGTGGCCAGTAGTGTCATGCCACTGAAGCCTAGATAGTTGAATCTTGGGAGGGTTTAGCTCTATAACTGTGTGGAGAGTGATAATTGTACATTAAAAGTAATTATTTAGATCAATGTTTATTTCTACATGCCACAAAAAACAACCATCGTTAGAGAATCAGAAGAAAACAAATTCAATATCAATGAAAAAACCTTGCTGTCTGTGGATAGTGGAGCTTTTTATCCATGGATGATATTCTATGTGAGTAAGGATGTTTGGCCTCATCATCTTCTGGAGTTATAGCAGTTGGGTTGTAATGAACTTCAGCTAGGGAAAATAACGGGGGAAAATTTTCAGTGATGCTAATTTGGTCTTACTTATTTAGAAAGAAACCTGACTATGCACAACTCAATAAATACAGCTATGCTTTAACTTCTTTGTGAAACTAACAGAAATCAGCATGTTTCCAAAACCAGCTAGGAATGTTTGGTGCTTAGGTCAGAATTCCTATAAAAGAATTCTGTTTTCAAAATACAGCTCTGCAACAATTTCTTCATCTCGAAAGGCAAAATATTCTGCTGGGATTCTTCTGAACTAAACAGGCTCACAGCAGGTCCTGTTCAGTTTTCTGTAATCCCCCAAATCTTTGAGCTTTTGGGAATGCATGAGATAGAATAGACTACAGTACTCCCTAACTGGAAGCAGGTGCCATGAGAATGACAGCCAGCTGGCACAGGGTAGAGCATTTCTTAGGTGCCTAGGATGGAAGCTAAGCTGAGAGTTCCCCTCCTTTTGGAAAAAAGCCATACCAGGATCTTAAGGGTTTTCTTACTTTCCTTCATATAGCAAAAGCCATCTGTAACACAGCCATTAACCCCAAACTGAAGTCTGGCATAGACAAAGCAGTGAAAGCTTTCCTATATATTTCCATTGGTTGGGATTTGACAGTCACCATATGGAACCTTAGCATTTAGTCTACTTTCTTATATCCTTTCTATATCCTAAAATTCATATTCGGAGAAGTCCTGGAGGGGAAATCCGAGCCACTCAAAGTTGAGCTTGTTCCATTGCAATTTAGATTCCACAAAGTTGGGGAAGGGTGTCGGTGGTTTAAATTCCTTGGTGTAGATGCGCTTGATCCACTCCAGTCTGAAATCAGAGAGCAGAAGGCACAGGAATAAAATCATGTATGGGAAATTCTTCCTGGTGTGTCACATTTCAAGCTGCCAAAGACCAGGGAGGAGAAAGTTCTGGGCTTGTTTCTTGTACCATCCTTGTACCTGCCCTGAAGCACTGGTCTCTGTGCGGCATAACGCACAATTCCTGATATTATGTTTTACACTAGCTACGTCACACTTGTGCAGGTAAGGCTGGATACCAGCAATTCAGTCTTCTATTTCCCCTTTAGGGATCAAGTCCAGTAATACTCATTTAGATAAGGCCATGCCAAAGAGTTCAGGAGATACACAGGGGAGAGGAATGGCAGTCTTACCCTTATTGTATCATACGGCACAGAGCTGGCTGATGCTCAAGGGAAAGTACGCCATGTGCTGCTTAGATTATTCTTGCTGAATTCCCCCAGCACAAATGGAAAGCTACATATTCCTCAGCAGCACACAATGCACAGGACTGTACACACAATGCTCATGACACAGTACATTTGTGTTAATACAGGATAAGTTTCTGAAAATCAACTTTGTGAAAACTGGAAATCCACCAAACACATAGCTCACACACTGGAATGATGAACTGCACATATAGAATTAGTGACCAAGCTGGAATCTCTTTCAGAAAGCTACATTTTTCACTGCATACTGACACCTCATGCTCATATCATACAAGCAGTTAAAGGAAGAGGAAAAAGTCCAAAAAATTATCCAATGCAATGCAGAAATAATGGAAAACTATTGAGAAGAACACCACACTTCTTAAAGTAGAACAAATGTGACACAAGCCAAGCTAAACAAAACCCCTTAATGCTTACCAGAATAATTCTTTCGATTAAATCTCCTCCAACAAAAGTGCACCTGGCACTGCTTCATTACATCATCCTTCATTAGGCAATGAAACACAAAAATAAAGAATCCTAAAGAAGTAAGAAGAAAAAAATCACATTTTTGGGGTTGATTCTCCAACCTTCTGTCCCTTTTCTGATGTTTTTGTATGCCACTGAGTTACCGTAAGTTATGTATAGGCAGAGAGGTGGCCTCTGGGCCAGTATCATGTTGGTCCAGAATTACACTTGAAAGTCATTTGTGCATATGAAAGTGTAATGGAGAGAGCTGCCTGCACATTTGGTATGAGAATAATCTCAAAATCACTGGAGATTCTCAGCAACCATTTTTATTCCCAGATGAAAAAGACTGTACCAGCTCCTGAAAAGATGCATTTATTGGGACCCATGTTTCTGAAGCAAGCATTCGTGTCTTTAACAGTAATATCTATCATAGCAATGCTATCTAAACAACACTGTCATTTCACTTCAACAGAGCTTTCCTACTGAAATAGCTAAACAGTATAATACAAAAGCTATATGAGCTCTCTGCTTCCCCCATACTTGAATTATATAATATTACAAATGTATTTCTGTTCCACAGTCCTAAACCGTTCCATTTATAGCCGTACTCCATTCAGAAATTACCTTGCAAGCTGTTAAAAATGCTGAAGAGATACAAGAAAAATATCCTTACTGCTCCCCAGGCAAAAAAGGCAAAGCCCCAAGTTAAGCCCAAAAGGAACATCAAACTGAAGGCACTTTTGACGTCCTGGAGAAAAACTTGCTTCCAGAATCTGTGTCTCTTTTGTGTCCTTGATTTCACAGAGTGGACTTGAAGGAGAACTGTGATGAACATGGCTGTATTCATCAAAAATGCTAAGAAGATATATGCCACAACGGAGATGTAAAACACTGTGTTATCTTGAATCCAGCAACTGCAAGAAAAGGAAGCATGAATTTGATAATGAATTCTGCAGACAGTGAAGCTAATGAAGCTTGGTTTCCAAAATAATCCTCATGTATGGTTCTCTGATACCTAGCAATGAGCATTCCCTAACACCCATTACTTTCCCCAGTAAGGACTTTCATAGAATCTCTCTAATTGGTTGCCTTTTTCGTGGATGTTATAGAAATTTAATATCTTGGAGAATTTAATATTTCTGTCAAATTCAGATAAACTTGATAAATGTTTCACAAATTAATAATGTGCATACAAAAAGATACACTGCCTTAGGA
This sequence comes from Cygnus olor, assembly GCF_009769625.2. Lineage (NCBI taxonomy): Eukaryota > Metazoa > Chordata > Aves > Anseriformes > Anatidae > Cygnus > Cygnus olor. The sequence continues at coordinate 7,601,779 of NC_049181.1, forward strand.
AAACCAAGTTAAATATGACTTAATTTGGAGTTTAGAAAGACAAGCATTGGCTAGCTTTTCCTTGTACAGCAATTACTGAGTTTTGTTGACTTTTTGCTAAAGACTGGTAACAGTCTTCCCTCCAAGGTGTTATGGGTGTGTGTTGTCCCTCTGACAGTACAGAATTCAAATATTTCAGGTAATCTTCACCAAGTGATCAGATTGTGCTCAACAGAAAGCAGGAAAAAATAATTAAGCAGACGCACTCTATGTTATAAAACCCTTTTAAAGGATGAAAGAACGTAGTGTTTTCCCACTGGAAAAGAGGAGGTTGAGATGATTAAAATAAAAGAATTTGAAATGATGAAAGGCTTCTTAAAGATGAAAGAGACAGTGATGTGACTTGACATAAAAAAATAAAAATAAAAATAAAATAACAGAAGCAAATGTGCAAAATACTAGAGCAATTATTCTGCCTTTAGAGTTTACCAGAAATCTAGAACATGCAGGAGCAGATACAAATGTCACAACAAACTGAGTTACTGTCGTGTAAAGGAAGAGAGATTTTCCAGAAAGAAAAAGTGTAGCTGATACAAACAGTGGCAAACTATGTTGGGCATAAAACTGGAAGAATCCCTCCCTGTCCACAATTCCAGTCCACTCAAGTGAGAGTTACTCCATATGTTAGCCACGTAGTCCAAAAGGATCCACTCAACCAGAACCACTAAAAGGAGAGGGTTAAGATGGCAGAGAAAAGACAAAAGTGAGAGAGCAGTTGTTGCCTTTTGGTTATTTCTTCAATCTTTAAGATACTTTGAAAACCATCAAAACAATTGAAATATTATACTTACAAATTGCTGAACGGATTCTTCTCAGACTGTGATCCACCGCCATAGAAGTCTTTATTTATAATGAGTACAATAATAATTACAATAGCTGGTATTCCTAAAGTGGAAAGAAAGAGAAAAGGAAATATTTCAATTAAAAAAAAAAAAAGAAGAAGAATATGGGAAGATGTCAGATAATTTCTGTTGAGTAATTACCACAGACATGTACATCTTGGGATCAAACTGTACTCCTAAAGCTCCTTCTGAAATGAGTGTAATTAAATGTGTGGCATAGCAGGATTAATCTCCTTATTTATGTAAATTACAAATGAGTAGGCATAAAATATCTGTGTTTGCAAAATGTTTGTGAATGTTCAAACATCTCCAGAAGGGATCCAATCTGGTAAAATAAAACCAACTGATTATTACAAAAAGCAGAGCGTTAAAAGATACGCAGACCACAGCATTTTGCATTAATATCTGATAGAGACAGACATTTTCCAGCCAGTGTTTGATCAGTCTTTTCTTCCATTCACTTCCTATTTGCCACATTTCTTTCAGTTCTGGCTCTTCTGTTCAGAATAACTGCTGCCAGCAGTGCCATTACGTATGGCTGCCCCTGAGAACAATTATGTGCAATATTAAATCTGAGGATAGAGATGATTATATGCTGCACACTGTTCAAAAACATAAAAAATGCTTTAAAACAGCACCTAATGGCTACCCAAACAATATGGGTCAAATTTTGCTCTAGGTCACTGCCTTTGATAACACCTTTTCTAATAACTGAGCCAGCATACTGTGTCCCTTTCATTATGTTTCTCCCTAACAAGTCTCTTGACGCCAAGTGCTTAGAGGAAAGGTGAATCAGTGAAGTCCCCAGGAATGAAAGCCAAATCCATCCCCTGCAGGGGAATTATGCATAGATAACAGCTAAGAACACTAGGCCTGGTGAGGGAGATCAGAATTACCTCTGTGCATCACCAACACAGGGGCACAGGCTGTGGTCAGCTCACACTTCCTCAGGCACATGCACTGATGTTAACTGCCACGATAAATCATTCCCGTACAGACTAGGAGCAGTAGGGAAGGCATTTATTTACATTAACTTTTGGCTTTCCTTGCATATAACTGTGCAACATGCACTTCCTGTTACTGTCTCCGTGAGCAGGAGAAACTTAAGCTGAACCTGCCTGGGAGAAGAAATACATCCTTAAGGCTTAGGGCAAGCACCACATTTCTACTAGCTCAGTGTCCTAACTTACTTTTGCAAACATGCCCCTATCTTAGAAAATGTAACGAGCACAGAAGTTGAAAAGAAATTCACTTACTTACCCCATCCAGCAATGCAGCATTTTAAGATGTACTTTGGGATGTAAATATTGAAAACTTTTACAAGAGACAAGTAAAAGTGAACAGACTCCAGGCACATCCATGTGAAAGCTGCAAGCAGGAAATAGTGAAGGAGCGCAGCTACAGTGATACAGAGAGCTGGCTGGTTGAATGAGGACAGCCAGGGATTGACCAGGAAGACCAAGTTCAACATCAGCAGCGTGGCACAAAGATTTAGCAGGATTTTTGCAGGATTGTCTCTCCGCAGCTTTCTAAATGGAAGTGGAAAGTTACAAGGTTATCATTGCACAAATTGTGCTGGGTACATTCTATAATACCAGGTAACATAAATGTGTGTTCAACACATTACAGATTGGCTTCCTGTAGTGTAATTTGTATCTACATTAACATTTTGAATCAAATCATTAGTTTATTTCTGAAGCACATCTTTCAGTCTGAAAAAAATAGAGCTTCTATATACATGAAAGACCTACTAGGCTATTCACACTTGGTAGAAGAGAGATTTAACTTCTTTTTTTTTTTTTTTTTTTTTTACTACTGCATGAGATGTTAATTGTTATTGCAATATTACTGTCTTAGGAAAACACCTACAGTCGCCTAAGGCTAGAGCCCCATCGTTCCAGGAGCTACTTGTGCATACAGTATGAAACAAAACCTATCCAAAAGGACAAAACACCAGAACAATCAACAGCAAGAGAACAGAAATATAAGCATTTCTTTGTTATTGTTAGTGTCATCTAATGTACCGTCTATATAGAGAGAATATTCCAGTTTCTTGACATGGTATCTTACCCATACCCACAAAACACCCATTTATGAAATTACAAAAATTTAGGAACACAGAAGTTGTTGAACAGTTCAGACTAGTGCATATCTCAAAGTATAGGGATTTTAAACCCTCCTGTTTCACCACAGTCAGAGGTCAAAATAAAGAAATACTTATACTTTCTGATCTCACTCTTGCCTCCTGTGCATAACATTAACAAATATTACCGAACATTCTGCTAGTTACTGAAAAATCGTTATTGCTAAAACATTAAAAATGACACAAGACAAAGGATCAGACTTACTCAAAGGCTAGATATGTCACCAGTGTTATACCCAAAAAAAGGGAAGAAGCACCACATCCTGCATAGCTTATCAGAGTTAATACACGATCATTTTTGGTATCTATCTCTGTCCGGGATAAGTCCTGTGTTACAAGATAAAGAATCACAGCTGTTTGCCAGATAAAGAAAATTGCTTTCCATATTTTCACATGGATAAGAAAACAAACTTCTACTCTGCCTACTGCTACTTTAAGAGGGTTTCCATTAATATTTTTATGTGTTTCTTATTGTATAGCCCTACAGAATATCCACACTAGTATGGTCAGCTCCTATATTCAGTATTTAAAATATCTAGTACTTAGTTGTGAAGCTAGAAAAGCTGTACTTCAGAAACCAGAAATTCAGCAAGGATTCCAGTATCTCACACACATTGTTCAACTGGGAGCTTGCTTTGTAGGAGAAACTCTGGTTTGTTTCACTGGCAGTTGCCATGCTGGGAAACTGCACAAACTTGCTAAATGTCTTGGAGTGTGGGAGGACTCTCCACATCCAGAAAGCATCACCCTGAAAAAGTCATCTGGGAGGCTGGGTCTTGCTTCTCCCAGCTGTTGCCAGGAGTGATATTGACGTGATTTTTGATGTTTCCTGCTACAGTTTCTCTTCTCCCTGGTGAAACTTTGAACCTCAAACAAGTAACCTACATAGCTGGTGTACCATAGACTTAGTGCTGTTAAATACCTGTATCCATGCTTATTGCTTAAGTGGAAGTGCAAAAGAGGCGAGTTCTTAAAATCAGACTGATTTCTGTTTGCTTGAATAGCAGCTTCAGCAAGTTGTCTAAAATCTGTAACATCTAAATTCCTTCTTGCAGAAGTCACATTTTTAAAGCCTAGAGAGGGCTTCCGTGCCTCTTCTTGAGCAGGGCAATGCTGACCTCTAGGGGAGGCTGGGCAGGCATCTGACAGGGAAGGGACAGCCTTTACCCCGTAGGTTGTGTTCTACAGATATTAAACAGTTCTCAACTATCTACTTAGTTTGCTTTGACCTTTCCTATTCCTATGCATTTGTTGCAATCCATTCTCAGGCAGCCATCTCTGCACTCTCATTTTTTGACATCTGACTTTCAGAGGCAGTTTTCTGTGTATTAAAATACTGACTGCCTTTCCTGCCAAGAGATGATCGTTAATGACATCTCCCATATTTATATTAAATTTACCTTCCTGATGGAGTGTAGACAAAACTAACAGAAAGATGTAATATCATTAATTGCCAACTGGTAGGTAATAAATTTAACACAGTATTTCCAATGCAGCAAATAAGGCATTAATATGTATTAAGTTACATTTGCAAAGAAGTACAAAACACATCCATAAAATGAATTTGTCTTGAAGCAAGTGACATTTAGAGGACTTTATACCATAACAATTATTATAACTGTTTTGTTTGTTGTTATCAATTTTGGCAAAATTGCAGATAACTAACAGCTAGTATAGATATGAATCTCCCATCTCTCCCCAAAATTAGTGATGACTTTGTCTAGTGCCACGGGACTTTTTTGGAGATGATTCATGGAATACTTACCAGCAAGACTCCAAAATGGGTAAGATGGTTACAAAAACAGATTGTGTAATTCATATCTGTATATTCCATTTCACACCCTGATGTATTCCAACCACCCAGTCCATCTGTGTAATATAGAAAAAGAGATTTTTAAGTAGAGTTAGTCATGCTCAGTCATTTATAGCTCTGCAGCATGCAGAATGTGTGAAGATGAGCTCAAGTTAGTACAGATTGCAGGGTCATTTAGCAGCACACAAGTGATATTTCACACAGGAACACATCTTACATAGTTGCCTGAGAACCTCAAAACTTGGATGAAAGCCTTTGGTGGAACGAAGAAATATTTAAAGTCATTTACATGCCTGCACACAGAGAAAGCAAGAAGGTAAGGAAAAGTCCATTTGACTAGATTGTACTGCAGGATATGGAAATATAGAAGGCAAGAAATATTTATAGGGCAGAGAAATTGTTTAGACAGCATGTAGCATTGAAAAAGCCACATCTTCCCTAGTAACGTTAAATTTATGACCCTATTTATGTGGCATGTATGGCATATTCAGAAGCTAAACTTCTGTTAAATAAATAAATAAAATCTAACACTAATAATTGGGAATCCTCTCCCACATGAACTGAGTTAACCCAATACATGGTTATCTTTCTGTGTCTGTTCACTCTCTGAGCCATATCCAAGGCTCGACCCCAGCGAAGCCCCCACTGACTTCCCTGAAGTGACTGTGAGAAGTCATCTGACGTTTCCTTGCATTTTTGCTTTTTTCTTAGACTAACTCTTCTTATCTGTGTGGATGCATCATTGTACAATGCCAGACACATAACCACTAGTAGTAATGTCGATTATGGAGGTATTGGTGCCAGTGGAAAGGAGCAAAACAGAAGGGGCCACACTGAAGAGCATAGACTCAAAGTTTCAAACTCCATGTCAAGGAGCCAAAGGCTCTGGTGACACAGCAAGTGTGACAGCTCTGTACACAGCACTTACTGTTCTTCTGAAAATCCCAAAAGGCGCAGTGCACTGCTGCATTACCCTGAAAGCAGAGAAGAAAGAGGCTGTGACATTTATTCAGTACATCTGTGCATTGTCCGCACTTGCAGACAGTGCATCTTGCTTGTAATCAGGATTTATAACTATGGCACTTTGATTTATCTTCCCCTGTACTGCTTGACAAGAAAGCCCACTGAGGAATGAGGAGAGTTTGGTCTCTGATTATTAGCACAGTAGTGCCTCAAAGGGTCTGTAAGTTACTGAAAACGCTGCGGTTCAGCAGCAGTGAGACAGCTGGTCCCTGAAAACCAGCTGGGATATGGTGCACTCATCCATGGCACTGAAAACCAGCAGAGGGTCCCCATTTTTGCCTTCCCCATTACTAAGTGAAATCGTAGCAGTCAGTGATTTTCCTGGTTTTACCAGCCTTTCTGCATCTTTCATTGTCTGTTTTGGCATAAAAGCTGACAAGTTGTCCAGTTTAGATTGATTCCTATGTCTGACCTCATTGGCTTCATGTGGTATCTGAGGTGTCATACCTAATTACTGGTGACATTCAAAAGTTATGGCTAAGACCTGGAATAACAACCTGAGATTTTACATGATAAAAAAAAATAATAATAGTAATAATCTCAAGATAAGAAAACCTTTATTTCACAATTTCAGTGTTTCTGTTCTCTCTCTGAAACCAGTCAGGGAAGAGACCTAAGAGAAAATAAAGCTTGCCTGTAGGTCACAAGCAGATGAACAAATTTAAATGGATATTTAATGCAATGTTTGCTCTTGGGGACATTCTAGTTTATTACTCATAATGCTGCAGCAAACTTTCCCAAGGCGCAGATTCATTTTCCTTTATTATGAATAAAGTTTGGTAAGGCACAGCGTTTACAGGAAGCCACCCTAACAGATAAGCTGTTAAGACTTGTGATCTGTAGACTGCCAAATATAATTAGGAAGAGAGCCAAAGATGTAGGTTACGATGATAGCTCATTAAATATTTAATTAGGATATTTTTAAAAGGTCAAGGAAAAAATCTGAGAGGTGCCAGATGGCCTGGTGGAGTAAAAATGACAGAAGAGAGAGGATATCTGGATGAAATTTTTTTCTAGAACTGTATGTAAAGAGCATATTGCCAAAAAAGCAGCATTTTCAAGCTGTCATTAACTTGAACTTTAATCAAATTCATCTTATTGAGTAATTTTGTTCTGCCCTCAGTTTGCAATGTGTTTGTATGGAGACTGAACCATAAACATTTGCAACACCAAAATGTTAAGGAGGAACCTGTTCAACAAGTTGGACCCATGCCCACTAAAAAACAATTTAAAATGGATTTTACTTTTGAAACATCATTTTGAAAGAAAACAAAGCAAAGTAATTTTGAAAACTTCTACGCAATGTTTTCGAGTTTTTTGAAATTTGCCCCTCTTGGTGACTAAAACAATTGGCTGAATTAGGAGCAACCACAAATCATTTCAGTCAAACACAAGCTGCCATTTTTTAGCAAATAAACTGTTCCTTGAAAAGAGTTGCCCAGATAAAACAAGGAAAACATCCCTTGCTTCTAGCATGGATTTAGCATGGAGACACATGCTTTACTAACCTGCAGGAATAAAATAAGCCACCGAGATTTGTGTGGACTGTCAATCTTCTAGTTGATAGATGTTGGAGAGGTCAGTCAGCAAAAATTTTTAAACTTATCTGACTAGTTGCCAGTTTATTTTAAGGATAAGTGAAATAGTTTTTATTTCAACAACTTTCTGATTAAATGAACATATCCTACCGTATTTTGGTCTATGTGCTGAAGAGTTATATTCACAGGTTCATTAAGGTTCTGAATCAGTGAATTTTCAATGCTGGCACTCACAACATAAGTGTTCAGCCTCTCCTTCTGTAAACTGTCATCCTACAGTGGAAAAATACACACATGCAAACAACTCCAAGTCATTTAAGTTACCAGCAATCGTGCCCTTTGCTGCTTCCATTTTTTTCAAATTGTCTTTCTTGGAAATTGTGATCAGCTAAACACCATGGGATGCCTGATATACTTTAGCTACTTTCTACTTAATTGGAAAATGTAGTTAGTAGCGAATTCAGGGAAAGTCTCCACATCAGCAGAAACAGAACACAGTTTCAGATGCATCAGCCGGATTGAGAAAGCTGCATAACCATTTCAGTACATCAAAACATTCAGTTGTACATCATTTAGCTCATTAGACAGTAGACACAATCGTGAATGCTTCTTCTGTATGAAAAGCATTGCTCAGCATAATATATGTTTCATCATACCAAAAGAAACATCTTCCTTTTTAAATTGCATTCATGCCCCAGAGTTAGGAAAACACAGCAAATATTAGAACATTCCTAAATGATGCATATTACTTCTGCTATTATTTTGATGGAGAAAGAAATCCTGAAATTATTTTCATGATATTTGACGTGTACCGTATGTGTTTTTTAAGCAAGAGCTTACTATTTCCTAGAGGAAGATTAGGGTATGTTCTTTTCCTACAGAACAAAAGTATTGGAATAACATCAGCTACAGAAAATGAAGAAAATATCTACAGTCTCCAGACAATTCTCAGAGCATTATCACTACTGAGAAGGTTTTGCTGCTTGGATGCGTTTTCCCTGCACGTTTCTCAGTGCTCCATCAGTCTGATGCTAAAGTGCCTAGAACAGATTACACTGTTGGGATTTTTCTTTTGTACACATTAAGACAGCTGAACCAATTGCTACCATGTTAGCATTTGTTAGGAATCACAGTTACCACAAAAAGTGAAGTCGTGCCAAAAAAATTAAACTGGATCTTTGGATGCTTTTCTGGGTCAGAGTACTTGTCCCCTAAGAATGTCTTCAGTGATTTTGGCAAAAACACTGAGGCCAAGGCCTTTTTGAAGGAGTTTTCTTGAACATTGATCTGCAGGAAAGAAATGACATGCTCAGAGCTGCCTTCCTCTAGTCAAATACACAACAGTACAAAACAGCAACAGGAATTGCCTGGTTTAGTCAGTAGTCCATGAGGTGACACTTATTCTCACCTTGAGATCCACTCCTTGGTCATATGAGGTGATACCAAAGGCCAGTCCTTCAAATACACTGGGATCTGGACGCATCACCAGCAAAGCCAAGGACGTGGTTACGACTGATGCGTTTCTTTCTGTGTAAGCCATCTTATAGCCTATCTTCTCAGTTGTCTCCAGGATACTTTATCAGGAGCAACAGCAAGAAAAAAAAGACACATCTCTTGAAATATTATCCTAGTTTCACAATACCCAGTCAGGAGACAATCAGCTAAAAACCTCTGCTCTGGTATATGATCACAAAGAGCACTCACTAGAGCAGGATGGAACCAACTCAGGATAGATGGCATTTTGTTTGGCACAGGGTCAGTTGACTGCAAGCAAATGAGTTATCATAAAATCATAGATTCATCCAGGCTGTGTCATACATGCCTCCATGCTGAGCTGTAAAGACCATCTCTGAGATGAGGTGGTAGCTACTCAGTCTCCCTGATCTGCCTCCAGCATGAGATACTCACATACAACAACTCTGTGATGAGGACTTCTACAGAACTGGTTCTGGTAAAAGCACCTCGGACAACACAGAAAACAATTTCTACCCCTAAGAACCGCAAAAATGTCTAAGATCCAGGTATTGAAAATTGCTAACTCTTGTGGTAATTGTTTAACAGACAAAAAGCATGAATTTCCCCATGTTTCCATTTTAGATCAGGAAGCTACTTCTGTGCAGTGATATTACTTACATATTGGTCATTTTTCTAAAGTTCTGATCTTCTATTTCTTGAAGTAAAATATAGTTCAATATAGTCAATATATCCTCTGCAATTGTCACACTTATATCTTCCAAATTCACAACATCAGAAATTTTATTTGCAATGATTTCTAATTCTTTCATATCCAGTGTTGCATTTGGCAAGAGATCTAAAATATGCTGTACAACATCTTGTGCATTCTCTGAAAAAAAAAAAAAAAAGGAAACATGATTTAAGCAGTACAGCCGTACTTTTAGCTATGTAGCTACAAGTCTCCATGTTAAAGCAGGAGGGCAGAGTGTGCTTTTCCTCTGTTTCCATATGGTCATAATGCTTCTGGTCTATTACAAAATTATGACCCCAAAATATGTCAATATGCCCTCCACATGAAACTGGCAAAAACTTCAAAGCAAAATCTGGATGTCTCAGGTTATATTTTAAAGGGGGAAAACAATGTAGTTTTTATAAGAGTATTATCACCTGCTTTTGGATAATAAAGATTATCTGTAAATACTATTTAGTTTTAACTTTGATCATGTTTACAAGCATTTGTGAGCTCAAAATTAAACAAGACTCTCCCTCAACCCAAATACTGCTTAATTGGTATAGCAGCAAAAGCAAATTATGAATGGTATAGTTTGAAAAATAAGTATTTGCCATTCATTATACCATCATTCTTCTATAATTTTTTCATAGAAAGAGAGCTTTATACCCTGGGAATCAGAGAGACTACGCAACTACAGATATCTTTCAAAGATCTATTTATTGATGCCACTGCTGCGTAGGTGGATAAACTATGGTATTGGTTTTGTACACCGTTCAAACAGCTTGCATTGGTTGGCATAGTTTTGAAAAGAGATATAACTGGGTGGTAATGGTCACATTGTATATCACACAAATTAGCGCATACACTTTCAAATTCCATGTGCTAATTTGTGTTTACTTGCATGCAATCTACAGAATATGAACTCTTTTGACATGGTAACAGGGAAAGTATAGACAGGCAAAACCTGTCATATTATTCTCGTTACTTATTTAGTTCTAAATCTAAATGTAGAATTTTAGACTAGTCTTCAGAGTAATAGCTAGAGAACTTTGAAGCAAATGTGAAATTCGTTTACATTAAAAACATTTTAAGATGACCAAGTGAGTAGGTTGCACATAACACAACCTTATAGCTTCAGTTTTTCAGATGTCCAACACACACATTATCTAAATATAAGCGTTCTACTTTGATTCACTGTGTCACTGAAGTATCTGGTGGCTTACCGTCTGTTATGGTGATATCATGAAGATCTAAAATATTATTTGGAAGTTCTTCCAGTAATTTACATTCAGTCATATTGGGTTTTTCCCAGAAAGCTTGCTCAAGATCAATGTTAATTCCACTGAAACATGAAAACACTGCACATTAAGTTACATGAAAAAATATGCATTTTTGATGTTCCCCATATTTAAGTAGCTAAAAATGTAATTAATTGGCCCAATTTTGAAAACTGACTTGCAAGTGAGACCTGACTTAGCATTCATTTAGCACAGTAGGAGCAGAGCCCAAATGCCAGAGCAATTTGAAATGCACCTAGAGATCGTGACATTCTGCCACTGGAGGGCAACGTGCCATGAATGTAAGCACAAATGCTACGGTGCATCTGTTTCCTCTCCCTGCTAAAGCAGAAAGTCAGCTTCCTACTATGCTGGCTCGCACTTGCTGCAGTTGGTGGAAATGATGCAATACTCCCTTTTCCTGCATCCTACACCGGACTGGCCCTGTATACTTTCCATTTTCCTTGGCATGGCACTGTCACGTGCCATTACAGATGACCATCTGGACTCTCATCACAGGAAGCCTTGCACTCCCTCCTGTTTGCCATGCAAGAACCAAAATGAGATGATCTCGTCACTCACCAACTCCTTTGAGCAGACTCCAGAGGGTTTTTGCTGCAGCTGACCTCAGCTTTGGTAGCTGGACTTGTTAGCGGCCAGTAATAATTACCCTTGTATTTTGTCTGTGAAAAGCTCTCTGGACAGTCCATTAGTACTGAGGAAGAAATACAAAAAGCTCTTAAAAAAAGATTTAGTAGTCAAAAAGAAGAATTCCTTGGCACCCAGGGACCAGCTGTCCAGTTTTGGACTTCCACTCCTTCTGAGACTGAGCTGTAATTTTTACTTATTTTGTAGGCTGGATGGGATTATTTTAACAAGTTTACTGGCTGAAATAAAACATTTTGCCTAAATATTTTGCCTGTTCTTCTGAGGCCTTTTTCTTTTTTGTTTGACAAGGTCAGTTCTAAGGTGAAGTGCTCCCTTCCCAACATCAAAAATCGTAATTTAATGACAGTACATCCTGCAGTCTTCTCTAATCTATCTGAAGCTACTTTCACACTGCCTCCCATTATCCCATCAATGTCTTTTCCTTCAGACTTGCAGTTTTATGCGTGACCTTCTGTAAGTCTTTGGTAAAAAATATGTTTTTGAATTTCAGGTACAGTCTGTTATCTCTTATCTCTGCCTTATTTCTGTATTGTAAGGACTGATAAAGATTGCAACCAAACCAAAGAGATTACTTACAATTTGAGGCTTGATCCAATAAGCATTAGCATTAAGAGAATGCCTGCAGTGGATTTGGTTTCAGTGTTCGGCTCATGTCTCCCTCAATAGCCAGAACCTGGGGCACTGCCTATGAGCATGGGCTTCCAGATATGCAGCCATATCAGTCTGCCCTCCCCTTCATTGCAAAGGTGCTCACACCTGCCTCAGTAGCAGGAGTCATGGTTTAGCCTACCTCCATTTGTCTAGAACCAAAGTTTTTGATCTTCTTGTCATTACATTGCATTCTATAGCTTGTGTATCAGATAAGGTCAGTTTGGATACTTGCAGGGATGTTTTCTAGCCCTAACATCTCCACAAAGTTTCAGTTTGATAAAACACTTGCAGCTAGAGTTACAAAGCATATGATTTCCAGCGAGGTTTTAATGAAGCATTACCTATTGGCTTGACAGCCACATCTTCAGGGTTCACATATAATGATAACAGTCCATCTTCATAAGTGTCGTTCAGCAACAGCTTTATCTTGAGAATCAGCACTTCTTGTGTTTCATGTGACGTGGCCTTTATAATGGCCTTGCAGACATAGCTAGAAGTATAACACAAAATAAACAAAGCTACCATATTAGTAATTTTCACAGTTATACCTTATAATTTTACTGGCTACAAAATTAAAGAGTAACACAGAAAATTATATTGAATTGAATAATTGATGTATTTTGTTCATTATAAGTGCTATCCTCCAGCAAACGTCACCAAATGCCACTTCTTATGTACATTAGTACCTTATCACTTGAAATGCTTTACAAAGTACAAATTACTGGGAATGCAGGTACAAGAATCTATTTATAGTTTCACGGTAAATACCTCAAAAGGTTTCCTAATCATGTTATCTTGGCAAAGGAAAATCTCTGTGACAAGTAAGCATTTTTCAACCATGTTTTAATGTTCAGAGTGAGCTAGTCATAAAACAATAAGGTACTTTAGTACCCCCGTGTCCAAACAGAAGTGGCAGACTCCAAGGCTCCCTGAAAAAGAGATTTAACTAACTGTTGTTGGTGTCTCCATTGGTTTCCAGCTTTTTTTCCTCAAAATGGCCAAGTATGTTTGCTGATTCAAGCAGGTTTGGAAAGACTGTCTCTCTCTTTTGAGTTGCTTCAGACATGGCAGAAAGAACAAACAAGTTGCAAGCTCTCAGTTGTGGGTGGATTACCTCAACAGACCTCTAAGTTAACTGAGGGCTAACCTATGAGACTTTTTTAGGACTGGGATGTTTCAAGTGTTTCCAACTCACTCCTGTTTCTACTTGGTTGTTCCCCACTCAGCATGGCCTTTGGGGTAACCATTTAAAACCCTTTGAAGGTGATGGGAACTCAGTTCCCCCTGCTCTTCTGGCCTGAGGTCAGAAGGCAATTAGGATTTCCTCCAGAAGAGGTGCAGGATTCATCCTGGCAGACTTCTTGGGCACTGTCCAGCAATGCAGTCTTCCACTCACTGTTCTGGCCTCAGTGAAGGACACTGCTCACAGCCAACTCTAATAGCGCAGCACAAACCTCCCAGCTTGTCATGGAATCAATTCAAGACTTCCCAGATATGGGGTATTAGAGGGAAACCTTGGATGCTCAAATACATTTCCCCAAGTCAAGCATTACTGTGAATCTGACTCCACATGTGTTTTTCTGTTTAAGACGGCTAAAGGTTCCCACTTACCCTGAAACTAAAATAGCCAAGAAGGGGTATAATGTTTCCTCACCCTGTTTATGAGCAGGCTTATAGCAGGAGGCAGAATTTTCTTATTAAATCAGTACGAACTATGAAAATCCAGTTCATAACCATGTGTCTTACCTTTGTGACATCTGCTTTACCTTCATCTTCAGTTTTCATAGGACACAAAAAGTTAGAAGCTGGTTAGAATCAACAGTAGAAACTCCGTGTGTTCATTAAAATAGAGCCGTATTGGTTTAAATGATATTAGAACCTAATTATCTAGAGCAGCCTTCATTTCACAGTACTTCTGGAGGTATATCAGGACAAAACAGAACATCACAGTGCACGGATGCTAATTCATACAGAGAGCAGAGTAGATCTATATCTTGCAGTGCTCAGTAAGCTTGCTCATCAGAAGGCTATTCCAAGGTAGACTGCTTGAAAATAATGCTGAACACATCCTGCCTTCCTTGGTCTTACGAAGAACATTTCAATATTTATTGAGACACAGTGATTCTCCAGCCCAATTACTTACATGGGATACATTATATTTAATACTTTCTACGTAACACAATAGTATCAGCATTTAGACCATGCAACTACTATATCCTCTGTAAAAAGATAAGAGAAAGTAAATTTTAATATTAGAAAATAACAAGTTACATACTTGAGTCCTCTTATAGACACTGCTTTGTGGATAATTAGTCCTGCAAGCAAACCAGAATAAAATAATTATTTGATATTAAGTATATGGATATAACATGTTCCATTATGCTATCACCTAAAAATATCTTGTGACCACAATGAGACAGACCTTGCAGCAGAGAACTCATCTTGAATTCAGCATAGATGTATCTGCATAAATCTCTGAGAACAAATGCTGTAACAGATATGCACTCAGACAGAAACCTCTTCCTCTTCCAGAATGGGATGCACGACAGTGGGGTTACAACTCCCATCCTGCTCCCCATGCCACCAGACCATGGCATCTCTGACATGGTCCAACCAGTCCTGTCCTGCACAGCAGAGACAGGAGGGATCCAGTTCAAGATCTATTCTCTGAAGTATCTTTGAAAGTATTCTAAGCCTATTCCATCTGCCTACAACATTATTCAATTATTCAATACTAAAATTCATTTAAAATTAAAATTTATTCAATACTAAAAGCCTGTATCAGTGCACAAATTGATTGTATCATGTTTCCTATTTCTTGAAGTTTAACTCTTCCTCACACTTTACAAATATTTTCTCTGTTAATTCCTTGGAGATATTTAAGCAACATCACTTCTATATGGGGGATGAAGATCCACAGGTAACCCTGTCTTTAGCTGGTCTTTATTTCATTTGATATTTCTTTTCTTACAGTTTTCAGACTCAGATTCACCTCACATAAATAGTACCATATGTTATTGCATTGTTGTCATTTGTAAAGCAAGCAGTAATTGCAGACGTCAGAGAAGGAAGTAGGAAGACAAATACGCATAAAATGATAAAACTCAAAGGCTATACAAGTGACACTTTTATGAATCTAACAGTTACTAACTATCCCTCTTAGTTGCTCACAGTTTGGCTATAAATACAGATTAATTGGTTTGAAAGGTACGTAATTGGAGTCTTGGGCAAAATGCCATTGTTTCTGAGCAGGGTTTTGGAACTGTAATATACTTTCATTAGACCCTGCCATGATAAGAACCAGTGTGTGCCTAGTTATCCAACCTGGACAGCCCATACGGGTCTGTGACCCTTGCTCTATGAATAGATGTGACCCTCAACTTCCCTTGCACTCACATGTCATCGCTGAAACAGGGGTTCAGCAGTACTAATGTGAATTCTGCAGATACCAGCACTCTGCCCTCCTTTCTGTCTCCCACAAATACCAATTTCTACACTCTTTGAATTGCCATGATGGCACACAAGATACATCAGCCCACATGACTCATTGCTCGCATACAACAGAGGCAGCAAAGGCTTCATCTTCATCATGAGCCAATTTATATGGCCAAAGATGAGTTCTTAGTTTGGCAGCAGATACTTGCCTTGCATTAGGCAGGATATATATTTTCAGGTGAAGTGAGCCGCATAAACAAAATGCAGGTGCTCCAAATGATCACAGTTGTATAGATCTGGGGGACTGATTTACACCATTGTCACAGGACTGGTCATATGTTAAATGGGTATTTGGAACATGGCTGCTATTTCTCTCAAAGGACATAGTGTCAACATGACACCACTATACAGCGAGAGGCTTACCTGACTTTAAAGTTTGTCACAACAAATTCTCCTCCAGTGAATATGATATTAAACTGGAAAGAAAATGATAAATTTTTTATTAACTTGATTTATCAATGCTTTATCTAGACCTGCTTGTAAATTTAAATTGTCATCAAAATTCTAAATTCCAATGAAAAGGGCTAAAAATATTTGCAAAATGTCAACACTTTTCCCTTCTTTCTGGATTTAATTTTATCCTGTTAAAAATGCGTTGGATAACATGATTATGAAACGCCACAATATTGTTACATGGATACTTATTTTTGTGTTGTTCCATAAGTTTGCATTCTGTACCAGCTGTCCTCATCATCTGATACTTTCTAGAAATAAAAGAGAATAAGAAAAGAAAGCTACTCACCCAGTTTTCTATAAGCTTCCTTGCATCATAGTAATCGGGAGCTCTCTCAGTTTTGTAGAAAAGAGAAAAGTTCATGTCAACGTTGTAGAAGCTGACTGTAATAAGAGAACAGAAGTGAGATGCATCCTGTAGTTTGCACAGAAGGGTACCTGCACTGTCTCCTCGTCCCTCCCTCCCTTTAGCCATGGCTATGTTTCCCATTCCCAAAGTCATGAAGACTCTTCAGGAAATTCTACCCTCCAAGAGTCTAAGTCTAGATTACTACTGCATTGCTAGAAATTTAAGGACTCTAAGGGCCCAAATTCATGGCCAAGTTATCACAATTTAACAAGCAAAGGCACTTCAGCTGAGCTGATTTTAATACTTGTGGGTGCACTAGCTTTGCTTTTACCATACACTAAGAATGCATAAGAAGAGATAGGAAGATTTGCTGATATACAACACCTTGCCAAGCAGCAATAGCTTAAACATGAGACCAAGTCTTAAACTGTCATGTGTATGGTGTCAGCCAGTGTCAGTGATGACCAGGTCAGCATTTAAAACAGTCTTGTTTAGGAAAGTACTTACGTGCAATGGTAACATTGGCACTATTGGTTGGAGATAACGGTGGCAACGTAGGAGCCATTGTTGATGATGCTTCACTTGAGCCAGCTGAAAAAAATATTGAAAGGCCTAAGAATCCACAGTGGCACAAAGTGCAAGAATTAACACAGTTCATAGGAGGGAGACGGTCTCTCCCTGTTCCTTTCTTGTTTGAATAGTCTTTGCCATCCTTCAGGAAAAGCCATGTGTCAAACAGAATGCTAAAGGGTTAACATAAAGTAAAGAAATTGAAAAAAACATTGACATTCATGGACTTTTATTTAATGATAACCTGGCATAAGGATTCCCATTATAAATGCCAGCCATCCTGCCTGTATGTTTTCAAAGTAAAGAATTCTGAGAATTTGTTCTTAGCTAATTTTCCTTGAAGTGAATCACCTTGTCAAACCAGATAGGATTTTTGCATTTCACATGCAATCTGCCACATCATCAGACAGACAGGGACAAAATGGGTGATGCTTGCTCACACGTACTACAGAAAATTGCAATGAACCAAATCACCGTATAACATTACAGGCCTCGGTGATGAAAGAAAAGCATGATCACAACATTTTGCTCTAGAGATACAGTTTCCTTGCTATGCTGGTGATTTGTGTTTTTTCTTCACTCACATGACTGTCAGAGACTTGACAATCTAGTTCTGACTAAGAGAAATAAACTTAACACATGAATACAAAGCCAAATATGTATGAATAAGGAGTGCTTGGAAATAAGTAGGATAAGGCTATGCTTCATCAAACATTGTTTTCTCTACTGGAGTTCAAGGTAAGAATCACCCCTGCTTAAAACAATAACAGCCCATCTCTGACCTGTTTAAATCAAGAGCAACACATCCATGGACAATAACAGACACAGAGGCTGTTAAGAGCTTGAAGTAATAGTCTACTGTTTTTATCCTAAATAGCTCAAATTATTTTGTGAAATTGAAAAGACACCTGAAGCCAAAACACCCTACTGAACAGGCACGATACACAAGCTATCTTCTCTCATGGTCCTTAACCCATTGGAAATAGGAGAATTAGTTTACTCTTCTGATTCACTCTTCCAGCAAAATGTGAGTAACTCCAGGACCAAGCTGTCACATTGCCATTTCAAATCAGCAGCTTGCAGCCAGTCAGACACCTAACCCGACGTAATGGCTATCTGCCGAGTCTTGATTTGGAAAAGATCTGCAGGCTTGAATCACTGAGCTTCAAGACAGACCTAGATATTCAATATACAGACCTCCTACCGATATCCACTAACACTGTTTGCATACATATGAATATGCAGAAAACAAGAAACCAGAAATTAAAACAAAAAAACAAACAAACAAAAAAAACTAGAGGCAACAGAAAACAATTCTTTAAAGAAAACACAAGGACCTGAAACCGGAGACCTGTGTTTTATCCTCCAGCACCCATGCACACCAGCCCCTCCCCATTCTCACAGCACTCGCTCCCGTGAGAACAGAGTAAAACCTCAGGTACCTGACCCGTGGTGCTGCGGAGGGCCTGGGACCCAGGCATCCCATATGACTTTAATCCCGGGGTTTAAACTTCTAGTGCAAACCTGTATGCCTTCCTGCGACGTGAAGCTGCAGATGTGGGCTCCCTGAGCCCCAGTACGACACTACAAATAATTCGTCCCTGACTTCAAGCTGTCAGAAACAGTGGAAGAAAATGAGTGTCTTTCTATAAGAATTCCTGACAGATAGGAAGTGTGATGAGAATGCAGAAGGGATAGTGCTGTGCAGACATGCCCTATCATTGGAAAAAAAAATCTTTTTTCTTTCCTTATAGGAATACAGACATGATATTAGGCTATGATTTATCATAAGCCAAACTATTTGTAAACCTGAGGTTCAACTTATCCTCCTGACTGTCACAGTGCTGTAGATTCTCTCCAGACAGGAGCCTGCATAGAGCTGTGTGATTGCAGGCTCTGTTCTGTTTTCAAAAACCAGTGCCTTAGGGGTGATGTATGATACGTAATGATGTATGTATGATATCACCCAGTGTCAGTCAAGATGAATCAGAAAAAATCTGCTCGGAAAAAAAAAAATACAGAAATGGCCAAACAAAACTCAAACCCATTTTAATCAGGACTCACAAAGCAGTTTTCATCTCCTAACAAATGAAGCATAATTACAACTTCTCAGATTCAAATTTCTTTCTTTCTCTCTTTCTCATTATCACCTGAGGAAAAAAAAATCACATGTCAAGGATCATTACCAGCAGGCAGGTGTGGGACTAGCCACCTGCATCCTGTAACTTCATTTGCTTTAATTAACATGCTTGTAATTCCCTTCACGAACCAAGGGCTAAAAAGTGATGACAGATGAGATCTAAAGCTAGAAAAATACTGTACCACCACCATTTTTGAAGTCCCAGTTCTGCATTTTTATTTGATAATGTAATAAATGGTTTATTTGGTATCCTGCAAATATGCTTTGTTTCCAGTAGAAGAAGCAGTAAAAATTAGATCAATGTATAAGCGAACTGTAATAAATATAATTTTGTATTACTAGCAGTAATTTTCATGCATTGTATATTAATTCCTCTCCCAGATTATTTAAAATTAGGAAGAAAATTAGAAATCAGTGTGTGGGTGAGGTAGGGGGAGGAAAAGATGAAGACTGAGTCAGAGGATGAGAACGCACACTATTACTTCTACGCTTTTAGCAAAGGCCCAGCTGAGCTGGAAAAGTAAAGGATCATCTTCAAGAACTCCAGGAAAAAAAACACAAAGGTAGAAAATAACTTTACTCCTTGTACCAAGTAAAACCAATGCAATTGCTATGATAATTATAAAACTTGTAAAAAGTCAACACACCCTTTCAAGGCTGTTTCCTTCTATATTTGTATGAACAGTTTCACTCATTTTGCCTAAATGTGCCTTGTCTTTCCAAAATTAATGTAGGATTTCCAAAACAGAGCAGGCTGCACAGCTTCCCAGCACAACTGCATGAACTGTCTATTGTTAAGTTGAATCAAGCCCTGACAACTAAAGCAATTCCCAGGTATAAACAGAGTATATAAATATGAGAAAAAAACTTTGCAACTAGTAATTGTCATAGGACATAACGATTTGAGTCCTGTCATTAGCACTGAAATGGCACTTCACCATGACATTTCATTACAAAGCAACACTTCGGCACAACTGTTTTGTACACATGTACTTCAGATGTTCTGGCATAGACTCAGTAGTTATGGTCCCATATGGACAAACTAGACCCAAGCTTCCCCTGTAAGACTGAAATCTTGGTATGTATTTTATCACACAGGACTGTTTGTACCATTCACTGATATCTCTATCTATTATATCGCCAGTTTGTCTCTGTGCAAGAGCTAGCTCATGAATTTCAGTTAATTAAAGTGAGCAGTAGATTTATAGTGGAAGCAAAGGTCTTGCCAAGAGCTGACACAAGACAGATTCTCATACACAATTGGATGTTATGAACATCTTTACAACTGGGACTTTACGATAGTCATCTAAGTTATTGCTCCTGGGAAAAAGCCAGATTCTAGCAGCCCTTGTCCCCATGTGAAACACCTACCCAGAGGCACATGGCACCATCGGCAAGACTAGCCTCAGTGCCTTTTAGCTTTCCTCTTGCTGATAACCTTTGAACATTCGGACCAACATTTTCCAGACTGAATGTCCCATTCAGGCTGCATTGGAGAATCCTAACTGGAGGAAATCACTTGGTTCTTGGGAGCACTTTAGAGGAAAACAATGCTTCATCCACTGAAAGCCTCTCTCCAATGTACTTTGTCTCACTAAAAATCTGCTCAAATTCATCCAAGTTACTGTTTTGAACAATCAAAGTCCAGGAACACTGAGGGGAGCCTTTGATTTTAGGCGCTGTACTTCTTGAAGTTTTCATCAGCAAACATGACTAAGCCTCTCACAGCTCCTTGCCAAATCAAGCACACACCTTTCTCACAGTGCAAATGGGCCCAAGGGCAAAGCCAACAATGGTGTTAATTGGAAAAGGGAAATGGACTGAGCCTTCCTCCTCCCTCATGGCCCCCCAGTCAGTGACACGAGTGAGGAAATATCTCAGGCAACAGGCAGTGCAAAAACACGACCGCCTGGATAAAGGCAATGGGGCGAGGAGCCAAGAGACAGATGGGAAGGTTGTGATTTACAGCACTTGTTATTTGTGCCTCTTTTCTTTGCTGCAGAGCAAAGGGGTGTGTAATGAGAGGTGGGGGAAATCCCTCTGAACAAATGTTTCAGAAGCAGTTGTTTTTTTCCTGTTCTACTCATTTCCTTGGGACGCAGTTTGATGTAACCTGGAGCAGGAGATGCAAAAGTGCACAGGGAGCTGAGGTGAAGTTTGCAGGTGCTGCGCTTGACAGAGAAGCACTGTCTGGTGGGAGGCTTCTCAGATTCTCAAACTGGGCACCAAAACTGAGCAATTACTTCTGACTGTGCGTCTGCACTCCCTGTGAAACTGCCATCTTACAGAGGACTAGTAAAGATGCATATACTTTTATTGTCGAGCCCCTAAATATCACGGCATGTCATTAGCTTTACATAAATTAGTCAGTCATAAGCTTTATGTAAATGAGTCAGTCAAGCAGTCAGTCTCAGACCTCTGGTTCAATACTGTGTAATTTAAATGCTGTTTAGTACATACAGACATCAGGACTGAATGGTGAGATAACACCAAACACTGCTAAGAGTGTTTTTCAATGGAGCAACGTCCATCTAGGGCAGAGAACAGACCAAAGTCTTGTGGAAAAATGATTGCTATCATCTAAATAACGGCTGTAGTTAAATATCATTAAACATATTGGAAGAAAGTTTCTGAGTCCAACCTACATCACTCAGTGCCAGGCCAGCTGAGTAGCAGGTTGGTACCCCAGCAGAACAACAAACCACAAGAAGGTTCATCTAAATCATGCCACCTGCCAGCATCCTCCAAGGGATTCTGGTGGCAGAGCCAGGCTCTGCCAGCTTTTCCCCATCCACAACCTCTATATCTGCTTCAAGAAGAGCCTGTGTGGTGTGAGTGGGGAAAGCCATATGCGAGGCTAGCCCTGAGCACTCCTGGTCTCAGGCCCACAGCAGTAACTCAGGATATAAGACAATCCCTGCTTATTGTCCTGAGCAGCGGAGGGTTTCCCACTCTCTGAATTGCGTGATCCCCAGCAACACACAAGCCCCAAGGAAAGAAAATACTGCAGAGACTCACCACAGCGCAGGCGATGGTCAGCAATTGGAGGAATGCGGAAGTCCCAGTACTCTTCCTTCCAGCCGACAATATTGCCCTCAGCACACCCCAGTAACTCTTCCTGACGCATCACAGTGTCCCACATTTGGAAGTAGTACAAGCCACCAATGAAGCTGTTGCTTACTCGTACAATAAATCCATCCTTTCTTTTATGCAGGTGACCCAGCACCAGGCTTCCACTGGGTTTCAGGCACTCAGTGCTGTCTATGGTTTCTTTATGCACGAGATTATCATTACAGTAGACCTCCAGCAGTTGTTTTCTGTTGTCCCATAAGCAGCACACACTATACCATGTGAAAAGGGCTAAATCAATCCCAATGTTTCGACTGGTGCCAAAAAGATATACTCTCAACTGCTTGTTTTCTCCAGAGAGACCAAGCTCTAAGTCATCTATGTCAGTGGATGTGTTGTTAGTGTCATAGGAAAATGCTGCCCAAGAGCTTATGTTAGCAGTCCGGTTTAAATCAAGGCACACAGTGAACTGACATAGCTCAGGAATGCTGTAGTTGATCAGAGACACGTACTTATCGTTCCTTCCCAGTAAATCCAGTCTTTCTCCACGCAGAGAACGTGTTTCTGTAAGAAGAAAAAGCATTAGGAAAGAAGGTAAGGAAGGAAAATGAAGTGTCACTTTCAAAGAAAAAGCTGCAATATGACCTCATTCAGATACTTCCCTGAAAGTCAATTAAACAAAAAAAAAAGAAAATTAAAAGTTTATTCTATTTCTGGTTTCTGCTGTTTTTGAAATTTAATTTTGAGACCACCCACACTACCAGTAAAGAGAAGATGAGTTTAATTCTCCAAAGGAAATGCTGAGGCCCTCAAGACCTACCAAATACAGAATTCAGGTCCACATAGGCCAATGTCTGCATGGGTGTTCAATGTAAAGGTATTGGTCCGGCATGCTCTGGGAAAAGACCTGTTTGCATGTTTGGCTCCCAAGTGACATATCAGACCCCTGGCCTTTAGTCTTTAGGTTAGGGTTTCTGCTAATAATAAAAATAATCAGAACAGTCCTTCTCTCAGGCTGTAGAAAGTTGGTCTGGACAGCTTTTTTCTTGCTTATTTTTAATTATCTAATTATATCTTTACAGCCTGCTCATAAAGGTTTTGCTGACAAAGGCCAGAACCTCCCTGAGTAACACCAGCCACAGCCCCCCACTCACAGAGAGAAACTTGTCTGCATGCGACCCCACTGCACCCGCAGTAATGCAGCTCTGCAGAGTAGCAGAACAGTAGTTGTAACGGCTGTAAAACAGCCACCTGAGATCAGGGGTCAAAAGAGTAAGAAGCCAGGCCTCATGGGTTGGTCCCAGAGAAGGGAATCACTATGGGATGTATGACTGGCAGAGCTGGCACCCATCGCACGACTGACCAGAGTACCATTGTACTCTACCAGAGACAGGCTGACAGACAGGCCTTTCAGGGGTCAGCCCTTCCACTGTCTTACAGCAGACACATTAGGAGCCTCTAGCCAAAGCTGAGAGAAAGTGGGTACATTAGGCAAGATCTAAAAATTAATTCAGTCTTTTCATTATGGAGGCTTTATCTGGAAAGAGCTAATTTTTTCCTCAACTGCACTGCGTGCTGGAAATGACCCCAGTGCAACAGGGTGCATTTTAGAAACACGAATTATCTCTGTGTTCTGCATTATTCTCAAGAAAAATTAAAGAAGGAAATACAAAAAAAAAAAAAAAAAGAACTAATTATTGGTCTTTGGAGATCTTTGGTGGAGTGAGAGGGTGCTGAATGTGTGAAGCACAGCTTACTGTGGTTGACTCAGTACCTAAATTATTACGGGGGAATTTGGTTCTGCCTGTAGCTTCATGTTTTTCCCAGAACACCATGAAGCAACTAAATGCACAGTTCATATTTTACAACAGTGATCAAAGTAAAACAAGAAAGAAAAGAAAAAAAAATGCAGGAAGACACCCAGGTAGGAAACAGGTGAATAACGACAAAACTTAAAGACTTTTTACCTCCAAACATGAACAACTCCTGTGATGCAACAGAAACTCGACATTTCACTCCTTTTCATATTTTCTCATTTGCACTGACTCATCTGTGGCCCAGAC
Organism: Cygnus olor; assembly: GCF_009769625.2. NCBI lineage: Eukaryota > Metazoa > Chordata > Aves > Anseriformes > Anatidae > Cygnus > Cygnus olor. The sequence goes on from NC_049181.1 coordinate 7,626,101, forward strand.
TGAACCAGAAGAGGGTATTGTATCATGCCCAGACCTGTACGTCTGCAGGCCCACATATACTTAGGGATGCATAATAGGCAAGGACCCCAGGCCCAGCTGGAGTTACCAGTGAGAGGTCCAGGGCAAGAGTAACTCTTGCACTGGGGAAGAACAAGAAAAAAAAAACAGTCTTCTATATATATACTGTGTTTGGACAAACCAAGGGAACAGCACACACCTCCTGGGCTGTGGGGTATGCTGCGAGCCTCTGCCAGCAGCAATGGGCACCTGACAGCACCATCCCTATGGCTAATCCTGAGGGGAATTACCTGCAAGAAGGAAAAATCCAGCAGCAACCATCAAGATGCAAAAAGCCTTGTCAGAAGGGGGCTGTCCAGGTCTACACGTGAACATCTTCATTCTTTAGGCGTGTTCTGAAAGAAAGATGTTAACACTTTCACACTCACCACATGCTTGGCTGAGAAATTCAGTCTGCTTTCTGCAGGTTGCTGAAACGGCATTTGCAGCACGTGAGCCCAGAAGGCCTCACTCCCTGTGACTGAACAGAGTCACTAGATCAGTAATCTCTGTGAGGGTCACAGCTATATAGCCCTCTGGTTTCTGCTAGTTTCTAAAAGAGATGAGGTCTAGGCGGTCACGCTGTCAGTGCATGTTTTGTCCAACCATAACGACTCTGCAAACCTGCTATCTGGTTTCAATCTGCTCTGACAAAGGAGTCAATGTCTGAACTGGTGAAGTTCCTACACGTGTTGGAACAACAGGAAGAGAAAATCCTGCCAGCAAAGTAAAGCCTGAAGTGCTCGCCCACAGCTCTGTGCCACAGATTCTGGTGGGATGGGGGATCAGGGGGCAGCAGCCAGGGCAAGAGGCATGGAGAAAAGCAGTGTGCAAGGCTGCACGCAGACAGCACAGTCAGACAAACTGTTCTTTCTCACTGTTGGTCTTTGTCTACAAAAAAGCTTTCATCAAATTAATTAAGCCCTGGGAACACACTGGTAATTGGGGAAAGGCTCATTCAAGGATATAAACGTACATTGAACACTTAAAGCAAAATGAAAAGATGCCTCTCTAAGCTGGAAGAAGTTTGTCCTGTTTTGTACTTCAGTTTGACTGAAGTCAAAGACAACTGTAGTTAAACCAGAGCAAGTGAAAGGACAAGCAGCCTAGACTCCTGAGCATCCCAGACTCAGTGCTGGCATCCTGCACGCTCCCCCGTGGTGGTATGTTTTCTCTACTCACTTCACTGGGGTCAAATGCCAGGGCTTGTATTGGTTTAGGACTACACTGGATTAAATCTTCAACTCATATGTATAAAAAACGTCTGTAAGGGAAGGACTTGGTCCTCGGATTGTCTAAATTGGCCAAGCTCCACCCAGAGAAGTCACCTGGCTTAACATCAAATGCAACCCTTACCTGGGGACTTCCACTAAGGGTTACTACAGTCTGACCACTGACAAAATGGAAATTGTTCCTTTGTGTCCAGATGTGCACGATAAACATTAGAAAATAAAAAAAAAAAAAAAAGAGAAAGAGAGAGAGTTAATAACTACTTTCTGAGTTTCCTTTTAAAGCTGCACTTTACAACATTTACAGAAAGTTAGGAAATTTCATCCAGTTTTCCATTTAGTGCTGTGACAGTGACTTTTGCAATAACATTTCAGAAATAAATCATTATACTCCCAGCCTGTGGTAACTAAACAGAAGATCCTGCATATTTCAGGTGATTCATACTTTCTCCTAAAAACATCATAGTCTTTAAAAAGGTGCTGCTCAAACACTCACCTCCCTGCATAGCACAGAAATCAAGGTAGATTATTACCAAGTCCTCCACACTGCTTCTTCTGGCAGATGCCAAAATATAGATAAAGAGAAACATGAAGAGAAAATCAGGTGGGATGTTGCAATGTTTTCAGTGGGTCAGGCAATGAAAACCAAGTGATTTCCATTCTGAAACTTCATTTCTTAGGTACTGGAAAACCTGCTGTGACAACAAATCTCTCCTCCCAACCTTCTCCTTTATCATTCCAGCAATGATTTGTTTACTTTTTCAATAACTTTTAAGAAACAAATCACTATGCTTCCAATATGTGATATGTCACAGGTTGTATTAAGTTTTGTCCAGAGCAAAGTCCAGAACATGTAGCATTATAAAACACAAATTAGGAAGGAACAGCTGAAATGTTTCCCTTGTTCCTGATTCAAAAGTGGCTGCAGTAAAGGGCATTACTTTCAGTTTCCCTACAACAGCTCTCTAGCTCTTTGTGTGGGTAACACTGTAATGTGAAGATCAACTTAACTGCTGCTTGCTACTGAGAAAGATTTAGTGTGTTGAAAGTGAGGAGTGAGAGGCACCAGGAAAGGAGAGTCCCACGTGGCTGTCACTTCAGCTACCTTGAGGTTGTCTTGAGTTCAGGGAGTTAGCTCTGGAGGAAGGAAATGGTTTGCACAGGACCCTGGAGGGTTTGCCCCCGTCTCCTGCAGCAGCGTGTGTGATCTTAAATGTTTTGGCAGCGACTCCCAGCAGTTCAGCTCCCTAACTGGATCTGAGTAGGGAGTTGAGAGAAACCGGAGAAAGCCTGAACCTCCCAAGGCTGCTTAATGCTGCAGTTCATCCTGCTTCTCTAGACACTCTAGTCTCTAAACAGGATGGAAGTGTCCTCCTCTTCCGCTCTCCTAAACAATCCAGTCCTCTGTCTTCACATTTTTCTTGACAAATCTGTCTCCTCCTCCTGTTTACCCTTGTATAAGCACCCCAGACTGGAAGTTTCTCCTCTAAAGACTGCTACGGCACCACTTAGCCAAACTGCCCCATGGCCCAGGGACTCCCCTTCTGCTCTGCTTTCTCCCTGCGCAGCAGCACAGACCTGCTCATGGTCAGCAGCTGCTGCAGAGCACCCACACACCTTTTATCCACCAGCCTCAGTGGGAGGTTTTGCTCTGTTTCTTTTATGGGCAGAGCATAATCACTGAAATTACCAGGCATGAACCGCTTGCCTCTTCAAATCCAAGTGTATTTGTTTCAAGTATTTACATAAACTCTTGCATGGAAAGCCATTCATCAAGCATGGTACAGAGCAGGACTGTTCAAGGATGGGTGCTTTAGAAGTCATCCTTTCTCTGTACCTGTTAAACCAGCATTATAGTATCATGGTATGGAAGGAGTTCTTACTGCAACCCCAGAGCAATTATTGAGAAGGCCTCACTGTCCCCTTTCTCCACCTCCTCCGTCTTCTTCTTTCTGTTTCCTGTTTTGTTTTTTTTCAGTTTAGTGTTTTCAATTATTCAACACAAGTTGTTTATTAACTTTGCTAGAGATTATTGCAAGGGGTCCAGAAAACCCAAGTGGGGGCACCTCCTCTTTGACACTAAGTCACAGGCAAAGCCCGATCTCGTAATCAGCATCCCACATCCATTTCTGATCAAAACTATCCTGGGAGGCTTTAGAAGAGAACACTCAGGACTCAGAGCAGAAAAAAATGCTCTCTGAATAAGGAGTACAATGACATGAACAGAAGCAGAAAATGGCCATGAACACAGAACACTTTCAAACTCACTGTGGCCGTTCAGATAAAAAGGAATTTTGCTTTACTTTGGATGTGCGAAGATTTTTGCCAGGAGGTTGCTATGGTGACTTTTCAGCTTTCCCAAATCTCTTCTTACTGTAATTACATCTCATAGCCTTTGAGCTGGGAATCTTTGATTCTTTGGATGAAGAATGTGGGTGGCTGACTCTTCAGGATGTTTTTCAACCAGCCATATTTATTATAAAGCAAAACAAAAAGATTCATATCCTTGTGCCTTTAACAGCTGCTTACAGTTCCTGTTAAACCTTCTGGCCTCATTGGCTGTCATCCTCCTGAGACCTTCTTGAATATTTTTTAACTAAAAGGCTTCCTCTTCAGAACACTTCAGTACTGCACTGACCATCAGCTAAGGTTGTTTAGAGAATGCTTAGATATCAACTGGACTGAGGTTTCTTCACACCACTGTACATTTACTTTTGGTCCCTTAACTAAAATATGCATAATGACAGGGTATTTTTGCATTTCCTTAGCTTTTGTTATTTACGTCAGTTGTCACTGATTGAAAGTTGAAGGCAAATATCCTCCTTATTTTCCTGTCAACAGACACCTCCATTTATGCACAGTTCCCCTGGGATAATGCACCATTAAACAAGAGCTACGGCCAAAAATACATACCTGTCAGTTGAGCCGGTGTTCATTCCTGGACCACAGATCTCCCTGTGCTGGCGATGGGGCTCTGGCATAACATGAAGAAGCAGCAAAGCACCGTGCTGGATGGGGTTTGTTCACAGGGCAGCAGCTGACCGGGGCTGACCTCTGGACACTGCCCTTCAGCACATGGCAACGGCAGAAATACGGTCTGTAAATAGCATGCTTGATCATAAACTGCAATCCTTCAAATTTTATTGTAGAAGATTAGATTAGTTCACTAAATAAGGGTGGGAAGGAAAAGATTAGCACTGTGTTAATCTTCTCTTTCAAAAACGTTGAAGGATGTAAATATTATAGTTGGGTTTGGTTTTTTGGTGCTTTTTTTGTTTTAGGAGGCAGCTAACATCTACTCTGTGCAAACTGTTAGGATAAAATTGGTTTTAATATAAAATGATTTTTTTCCCATTCCTTTTTCATTTCAAAGCTATGAGAAAAGCTTTTTGATGATGATTTATTAAATCCCATAGTAGGTATGTTAGAAATCTGGGCAAAATCCTTATGAAGTTCTAGGCATTCAAGAAGTATGACTTTAATACAACCAAACTTTCGGAGTTATTCAGGTCCTTTGCTACAGGCTGATTCTGGAACAACATATATATTTTTGATTCTGTCAAAATATCCCAAGCAGTTATTTCAAAATTTTTCTACATTTGTTTCTAATTTTTTAAAATATATACTTTTAAAATTCAAAATGGAACAAATATTTTGTGACCCAAAATAATGTGTTCTGAAACATGTTTTCCTCTTTCCTTCTTGGTTATGTTTCCATACAAGAAATAGTAGACTTTTTAATGAAGTGAAAATCCCACTCCCCCGTGGATGATTACCAATGAAAGAAACTAGCCGTCAGCAAACATCTTGCACCTTGTTTATTGCAGTCTCCTGTGCCATCACCTCACATTGCCTTTCTATGTGGCAGAACTGGATAAACTTCCAGAACATGACACTCAACAGGACCACTGCCACTTTCTTTTACTGCTGCTGTGAGACAGCACTGCTGTTTTGGCAGAGTTTCTTGGGCAAAATATGCATCTGTGCATCCCCCACTGGGCAAAATACACCACAGGTGTTTGTTCCCTTGCATCAATCTAATTGCATGCAACTGCTAAGATGTACAATCACTTTACTCACCACATGTTACAGCTGGAGCACTGGGTGCAGCTGCCTGCACTGAGAAAGGGCTCATGTGAGGTTCCTGACAGCCGGAGTGGCTCAGCCTTGGTCTTTCATCTGCCACAAATGTTGCATTAGCCCCAAGGATCAAGCCTCACCAGCATTTCGTCCAGCAACTTTAACAGAGAATCTTCTACATGACCCCTGAAGCTCTCGGCAGCACCTACTAGCTGGCTCATTGATCCAGTCCACTGCTATTGCTATTACAACCCCAACACACAGTCTCTTAATGCTGGGATGGAAAATGCCACTTCCATGCAACACACCCATGCTCCACTCCCTAGCTTAATGGCCCTGGAGTGACTGCAGCATGAAGGCTTACATAAATTGCAATGTTAATCTCATAACTGATTTTATTAGCAGTACCGCCTCTTGGTCCTCTGGAGCTGTGGATTATGAAAATTGCTTTGAAAAGTCATTTGACATGATGAGAATTTAAAACAGGACCAGAATGACCAGAGTAGTTAATATTGCGTTAGACTCACCTTGTGGGACATTTAAGCAATGAAAGAGAAGAAAAGCTGAGGTAGATGTGAGTGGCTGTAGTGGGATTTTAAAAGAGGAGAGACAGATCTGTAGCAAAACATAACTGAAAAAAAAAATATATATATATATATTCCAGAAATGACCTGTTTAAACCATCCTGTGTCCACAATAGAGTATGATTGAAGACACCTGGTCTGCTCTGAAAACAGTAACTCAGATGCCCTGCTCTGCACAAGCTAATTTACAACATTTATAAAACCCTAGCCTGTGCAAAAGACTAGTGTGAGTCCCTCACAGGGACTCTGATGAAATCCCCCACCTTTGTCACATCAGTCTGCACCACCCTGCGGTGCTTGAGTGCATTTAGCTGTCCTCGATGAAGCCAGCTGTGTCTTAGCTGCCCCCTGCCCGCCCAGTCAAGGGGATGCTGCAGACTCACGTGCACAGACTGGACTTAGGAGCAGACCACAGGGCTTTGGACTTGTTGGGGTGGAGGGGATGTTCCTCACTTTCCTTGGCTTCTTTGGTTTTCCCCACTAGAATCCCATTTCCAGCCTACCTCACTAGGGAAAAGCAGTGATTCCTTCCGCTGCAAGAGTAACTTCATTAAATACATCCCGGGGTGTCTTGCTGCAGAACTCTTGACTCGTGACTTTAAACTTCACCTCCAGAAACATGAAGAGTGGGGTCCTTAGACTAACCTCACTAGACTCAGCCTCACTAGACCTCCCAGTAGGTGAGCACAGTAAACATATACAATAAACAGCAGAAGGGCCTACAGTCACATACCATAATAGTTACGCAGGTAAGCTACAGATGCAGCTTTCCTTTTATGAGGTATTTGTGACACATAGGAGGAAATATTTTCATGGAATTGCACTTATATTTTATTCTAAGCAACTTCTCACCCTTCCCTTGTTAAATCATGTTACAGCCACGCCAAGGCACGCAAGGTGCTAACAGCACAGGGTGAAATCCTGACTCCGTGGCAGAAGTGACGAACAACCACTGACTTCAGTGGGGATCCAGTTCACTCGCCACACGGAGCTGAACCCTGGCTGACTGATACTTGCAGATGTTCGCAGATTCTGGGCTGACTCGGGACCACTGGATGTCACTGTTGCCCCACGCAAGTTCTGCTGATGGGCCTTTTCCTGGGCTCACAGCAGGTGGCTCCTGCAAAGAAAATGCCGTCACTGAAGCAAGAGTGAAAGCAGCACAAAAAGGAGACGAACGCTGCTTATTTTTCCAAAACAGCATTTAAAAGAAAGGGTAGAATTGCAAGAAGCAGAGTGTGAATTTTGCTCTCAGTTCATTGCTTCCCCCCGAGAGTGACATAAGCTTGTTTCCTCGGGGCTCGCAGCAGCATGAGAGCAGCTGCCCTGCGGAAGGAAACCTGTGCCAAGCTGGCGCATGCTGAACGAGGCACAGGCTGCATCCCTGTCAGCTCCGTGTTGCTGCTTAATGTATGAGCCTGAGAGACTAAAAAGGTTGCTAAGCACGGCTCGCGGTACACTGTAACCCGTCCGAGGAACCGCAGGGCTGATCTGCAGCATCCCTAGATCCTCCTCATCTCCTTTGCTGGGTTCAGCCCCTTTTAAAATATGCTCCTCTCCATTTCCCAGGCACACGGACAGTACAGGAACAAAAACAGTCATTACAAGTGCTGTCCAGTGGTTAACAATTCCCACCGCCATTCTTCTTAAAACAGAAGCACCTTCTGGAAGAAGAGTAAGAACCATTGGCATAACCTGGCCTCAGAAATTTCTTACAGTCTCCTTTAGAATGATTTGTGCCAGTGAGACAGAGTCCCCCTTGGCATGAGGCCACCAAAATTACAGAGATCTGTCCCTGTGCCTTCAACATCTGCCATGTTACACTTTAAATCTCCCGTTCCTCAGTAAAATCTTAGTGGTATTCATGTACACACAATGAAGTAATGGTTCTCAGCTGAACCAAGTGCTGCTACCCAGGCAGAGTTCAGAAAGAACAGAGACCTCAACAATAGCCTGCAAAGGGAGCTTCCTTCAAGCTACCAAGGTCTCATAATTATCCGTGACCTTTTCATGCCCGGTGGTTGTGGTTTCAGTAAAAAGGATCCCCTGCTCTGAATTTTGCATCGGACCTTTTGCATTGGAAACATGTGCTGGACCTGCTCTCTGGCTGTCCGTCCCATCTGCCGCTGCCACCAAGATCCAGTGGTTCAGTAACGGTAACATTTCAGAGAGTCAGCTGGGGCTGAAAACAGATAAAAGCAGCAGGAAGAAATCTTATTCCAGAATAGTTGAGGGGACACATGACTGCAGATGTGGAGGAGAGAGCACATCGCGGTGACTGTTGCAAGGGGTGCACCCCACTGCACCCGGCTGGGGAGCCAGAGCAGCCTGAGCTATGCGAGCTATTCTGCTAGGAAAGTGCAGATGACGCAGAAACTCAAACAGATAAGTGTCATAGCCAAGATTTTTTCCACAGCCTGAATTCAGTGTGTCACATCACTGCTGCTTTTCTCATTCCTGTGGCCGGGGAATGTCTTAAAGTGATCATAACATTCTCACTAAATGTGAACCAAAACCCTGCAAAAGCTTTGTGGTTAAACATACGAGGGTGAGACTCATATCTCGTGTCAGTGGGTATAAATTCCTGCTTACACTAGACCAGGATTTAGCCCTGGTTGTGCAGCCAGTGGCCCAACACACGAGGACATGTTACCAGCTGGCAGCACACCACACCGTCCCATCAGCACCTGGTTTTCCCAGGACGGCCTGACTTGCTAAGGGGCAAGAGCCCTTCTCTGTAATGTGTCTTACAGGCCATGATTTATTACTAGTTTGTTTGTTTTTTTTCCTATTACCGAGCAATGCCAGGAGTCTTTTTACTTAGTCTCTTACCAAAGAGAAATGCATTTTATCCATTAATTTTGCATATTAAATGTGAGTGGGAGGAAGAGCTACTGTTTTCTCTCCATTCCAGCTAGTCAACTGCTTGCATCTGGTGAGAAGGCGAAACACTCACACAGAGGTAGAGCCTGATCATTGGAAACGTTGCTCTGGGGCCCTCCCTGAAGAAGCTGGGGTTTTGGTGCACCTCTCATGTAGGCGGTGTGCACCACACAAACTGCTAGCAGATCCCACTTACCCCTCTGCTGAAAAATGAGCTACGCCTATTTTTTCCCACCAGACATCCCTCCAGACAAGTGATCTGCAAAGGGAGAAAAGGAAGATGGTGCCCTGTTTTAGGATGGATGAAGGCCGGAAGGACTGCCTGTTCTCAAACAGTACCTCAGCCCTCGCTTGCCATCAAGCCCAGGGTCCAGGGGCTGGCCAGCAGGGGGGCTTCCTTCCCCTCCTGCAGCAGCCAGACCATGGGCACAGCAGCGCTCACATGGCCAGCATTTGCCCTGGGTACAAAAGGCTTTGTCCCGTGGCTTCTGCCTCCTGCCCGTGCCTGCGGTCGGCTGTCCATTTTACCTCTGCTAGCACAAGGCAAACCGCAGCGGTTTGAACCAGACAGGTTTATTCTCAGTGCATTCTCATGCCATCTGCACTTTGTGCAGAAAACTTTGACTGGGAATTTCATAAGGCACCCTTTTAACTCTTATAATTCCTCTGTAAGTGAGCAACGGCCTTCACTTAGCAACTGCCTGACTCATTTCCTTTCTGAGCAATCCCCTGGGTTCACTCGACATTACTTCCTGTTCACATTTTCTGCATCTTCTGATATTTTTTCCTTTTACAGCTGAAACAGGCAGTTAAAAATAGCAACAGGATTGCAGTGTGTTTGTAAAATCAATACTGTCACCCCAGAGATCTTCTCAAGCCCTTTCTCTGAATCATTCCATTTTCTGTTGCAAAATTAGCATTAAGTCTTGAGAAAAGACATATTTTAGTAGTCCTGAAAAAAAATCTTTATGAACATGTTAACTTCTTCAATACAATTCAGATTTATGTTTTTTAAATACCTCTGAAATAGTATTGACATTAACAATCTTGCCAGAGTAGAAAAAAACAGACTGAAGGGATGAAAGCTTTTTGCCATCTTTGTATTTTCTCCAGATGCCTACAGGATATATGGGCTTCTGATACACTCTTCTATACTAGTTTACATTATCATCTAAAACTGTCCTAACACGGAGTTAATTTTTTGCTGTACAGAGATACCAAAATTCCAATGCACGGAAGCCCAAACACTGTAAATACTGAGTGGAATGAGCTGTGGTGTGCCAATCAAGATCATTTCAGCAAAAAAAATAGCCCTGATTTTAGGTTAAGAAGGAGTTTGGGATCTACCAGCTGCAACAGCATTGCTTGAAGAAAAGAAAATTGGAAATACCAGTTATTTTTTCGTCATGATTATGCTAGCTGTAACCCAGAGATCCCAATCTGCCAGTCAGCGTGCAAGGTGCTGTACCCTCACACCATGCATATCTCTGCTACGTACAGCAGGCGATGACCTGCTCCCATTCCAGGTGATCCTGGTCCCATTCCAGGATCAAAGGCCTCACTGAGGTCACAAGGAATACAGCTTAAATCTGAGACCTCACTACCCACCCAGTAAAATGTCCTTTTGAAACCAAAAAGTTGTGATCTACAGCTAGTGATATTTTTGTGACCGCCATTTGTGCTGGCAGAATCCCAGCTCGTGCTGCTCCCAGGTCGAACCCATCGTCTGGCAGCTGTCAAGGGCACATCTCTGCCAGGAGTACCACGAGCCACAGCCAAAAGTGCATCTCCAAGCCCTGGGCACAGGAGGTGCTCTTATCTAAGCCTAGGTTTGAATTCTGTGGGATGGATTTATCTTTGTAGGGGCCACAACACCCTCCCGGTTCCCACCCTGAACATTACATCTGTGCTGTTCAGGAAGTCTGGGAGCTGGGGAGAGCTTTTAATTGTGTTCTCCCAGCTCATTTCTAATTGAATTTTGCTTTAGCGCTTGTACATGAGAGGAGCAATAATTGAAGGGGTAGGGACTCTGCTTGAGTCAGAAGCATACATGTTGAGCTGATTTATAACAGGTAATAACTGGGGCCTTACTGCATTGTTCCCATTAGGAAGAGAGGCTAAAAACCCCAGCCAGATATTTACATTATTGCACATAGTCTCGTTTTCTTGAGCACAGTAGAAGAAAACCAAGCAAAGTTTCTTCTGTTAAGCGTTTCCAAATCAGGGTCATTAGCACGGCCTACCCCCAAGACAGTCTGTCCTTCTGTTATTTCATGAGTCCATTAGATGAGTCCTTTTCTCACTGACACACAAACCACATGGCTTCCTTCAAATCCTCTAGCCTTTACATTTGCAGGTACAAGCTTTGACATGTAGACCACTGTTTTGGCTAGGAAACCAAAGAGAAACATTGACTCTTAGCTGTCATTACAGAAATAGGTGGTAATTGCTCTTTCTATTCAGTTTCAAAGAGCAGAGTGGTAAGAGAACCACCAGCTTTAGCCATGTCTGCAATTGATGCACCCACCACCCCAAGAAATTTCATAATTCCCAATTTATTCTGTTCTTCTACAGCTTGCTGGAGATAAATTTCAGATCAGATGCTACAAAGCACCCCTGTGTGCTAAATCCTACATTTAATCACTTCACACAGGTATCCATCTTGTTTCCTTTTCGGTATTAAACCACGCAGTGTGTTCAAGTGAATGGTAACTTAACAGGCCCTACTGCATTGAAGGCTTTTAAGGAAAATCGTCCCATGACAGCAAGATGAAATCCAAACGCAGAATACAGCTTTGCGCTTGTACCATTTCCCCCTGGAAATGAGCTACTTGTCAGAAAAACAGCAAGCAGGCATGAGTAGTTCTTTCTTTATCTCTGCAGGTGGCACCAAGCATTTAGTTCTGAGACATACTTGTTCTTTTAAAGCTATTTTGAATATCTAAAAGTTGATCTCTGTGCTATCCTATCAACCCTTCCCAAATCAATCTATATACTAGAATGATTCATAGCTAAGGCAATAGGTTCTGTTCTGATTCTTGTCCCTAGATGGTGGTGACATCAGATGCATCTCACTGAGGTGATGCAACGCTTCTTCCACCAGCACCTGAGTAAAACCATGACATTTTCAGGAGCTTCCTCTCCCTCGCAAAGAACAGGAATTAAGCAATTTTGGCTAAAAAGTACCTATCTTTCAGGAGGCTGTATATGCATACTCCTTTAAATGTTCCTGCTAGGGGAAATGAAGCTGCTCCTTCCATCCTGACCACAGCAGAAGCCCTTGCTCAGCCAGGTCCTCCTGCGCACCATTTTCTTGCAAGGGCTCTCATGCTGTGGGTCAGCAGACAGCCCCACCTCGCCCACCCTTCTCCTTTCCTACTGTGAAGGCCCCAGTCCTATACTACTGGATGCAATGGGAATGTGTCTGAAGCCTACAGAAGGAAGACTGAGTCCCATCTCTCTTCTGTGCCAATCCCCACACCTATCTGTAGGATGTTTTTGCAACCTCGTATGCCTCATTTAATTTTTTTAATTCTTCTCTTTTTCTTAGTTTCAAGAGCTTTTCCCAGCCCTCACTCCTCTGCTCTCTCCACAAGAAGTACCCTCTGAGCGATGAACACTGCACCCGGGATGTTTCAGGCTGAAAAGTCATAGTGACAGTGACATCTGCTTTGCTTGAGCTCTTCCATCCGGAGTGAAGGGGATCAAAACTTCACCCTGACATTAACCGAGGAGAGAAACTACGGACACGGGGAGGAATGCTGAAAATGTAAAGCTTTCCTTCTTGGATAGGTACCTAGGCAATATAAGGCACAAAAATAAAGGCAGAAAATACACATTATAGGGACATGTAGAGTCAAGATGTGCCGTACCGTACAGAGCCCCTCGTAGCTCAACACGCTGCTCAGCTGCACGCCCGCAGTGGCAGCACAGCACATGGCCTCTCTCCAGCTCTGGGACTCGTGGACCAGTCCCAGCTGCCAGTGTTTCGCCCATCTGCCTGTGTTGTCCCTGGGACTGTGAAGGGAACTGGGGTGCAGCCCTGCGGAGGTGTGAGGTATGGACAGGCCGAGCCAGGGGGAAGGCTGCGCAGACGTTGGTGGCGTAAGGGAGAGTGGGGTTACAGCTGAGGCAAGCCAGCAGCTTGCTGCTCTCTGGGAGGGGACAGCAATCACCAGTCCCCCGTCCCCAGCTCTGGAGTCAACCCACACCTTGCACCATCCATCAACCTTGCAGGAGCTGCTGCAGGAAGCTGTACGCTCACACCCTTCACAAGGTCAGTTTTCTGCTGATTTAATCCAGCATGCCACAAGGACAGAGACACCCAAGTGCTGGCAGCAGAGAAGCAGTGGCACCGCGTGGCCAAGGCACCCTTTCCTTTCAGCTGAGATCTGCATAGCTGGATGCTCACACTGCACCAGAGCATCCTGCCCCACGACAGCTCTGGCTAACCGACATGCCCACACTGATTTGGTGAACCAGTGGAAGACCCAGAAGTAAAAGCGGGCCCTGGTGAAGAAATATAAACTACATATCCTTATTCCCAATCACTTGCAGTCACTGTAAAACTTCTGTGCCACAGTCACAGCTCTCAGATTTGCAAATTATAAACTCCCACATGGTTAGCCTGGGTTCTTTAAGCTTTCAGGGCTCAGCTAGGGATTATCAATCTTTGCCAGTTACCTTTTTGGGTGCTCCTTCACACAGATGGCCTGACTTACTGCATTGTGTCAGAATCATACTGCATTTCACTGCAGCGTTTTGGAGCTATTACTCTTTCCCCAGGCTAGTGTATTTGCCATACTCACAAGCAAAGCAGAAAAAGACAGCTTCATGGCCTGAGCCAAAAAAAAATGTTATGACTTATTAATTTAGCAACACATTTTATTCACCACTGGCAGTACTGGCTGATGAGCAAAATAAGGAAGTCAGATTCATCCTTGACTCCCGCATTTCAAAATAAACAAATCCATCTATACTACTGCACAGTCATCCTCAGAACAACCATAGGATGCTGGGCTGGACATAGATGGAAATAACTGGAAATAGATGATATTATACCTGTTCCATGCTCACCCTCATCCTGCTCCACAAAGCACTCTGTTGTTCAACTGGATTGTACGCAGGTTTGGAACTACATCCATCACATCTGACAGCTATCGGCATTATGCTTGATTTCTTAGTTGGGCTATCCATGTACTCAAGGTACATACACAATAAATTTAGAACTAATGAAGATTTTCCTTTATTTCCTTGTGTCTTTGGGACACGGGGTCATGTATTATTTCATTTACGTAGCGTCTCTGGGCTACAACTGAGTGTGCAGCTGTACTTGTTACGATATGTTATAGAAACATTATAATACTTAAAAGGTAGATAATGTCTTATAGTTTCAAAGCAGTGTATAACCGTGAACTAACTGAGGTTCATGGCACCACTTTTAAGCAGATAAGGAACAACCACTGAAAAGTAAATAGCAGCCAACATTTATTACCCTGAGGTCACAACTACAGTAGTTTTTTTTCCAGGTGTGGGATAGCAAAACAATTGAGTTTGCTCAGATGTCACTGTTCAGTAATAACTGGTAAATGTCAGTATTCAGATGGAAATTTGAAATGGAAACCCCCTCACCCCCATATGTTGTTCCACCAACTCACCAGCAAAAGTTGCACAGCTACAGTGCTGTTATTGCAGAATTTGTCACAATTTCTTTTCACACGAGCTACGCAGCCTTGATACTGCCCTGAGTCAGGGGGTACAGACTGTCTGAAAATCATGCCCCTGGGAATCCCCCGAGAGGAGACAAGCCTACAAACCCGGTAGGCAGAGCAGGTTGCTGTTGTACCAAGAAGAATAACCTGTATTGCTGATGGATGAAAGCACCACACACTCAGATCTACCAGAGCACTATGTGCTTCTTTCTTTTTCATTTCCTGTAGCAGAGCAAGCTTCAAAGGGCCTCTGCATGAGCCTCCTGCTTTCATCCAGCGATAAAATGCCTTGAAATTGGGAATCTCATATACCAAGGCAGGTGCTGCATCACCCTGGTAAAGTAAATGATACTCTTCAGGCCTTTTCAAACGTCTCTCCCTTTTCTTTTTGCACTGGACAAACCATGCAACCTCAACCACTGATTTGCAGCTGAGCCTATACACATATGGGTGTTATCGCACTGTGTTCACAGTAATTTGTACTAGGCCACGTACCACAGGATTTCAAACCACTTAGTGCTCACCACTGTTGACTTGAGCCAAACCTTCACATGTCAAAGCAGAAGTCCTGGCAAACAAGCTAGTAGAAACTCTATTAGCAACTCTATGCCCTGTGCTAATAGCAATCACACCAAAAGCCATGCCAGTCCCAGCAAACAAGAGCCCTGGAGTTTTCCATTGGTAGGGAGAGAGGGCTGAAGAGTACCCAAACTAAAGAGTTTGTTCTGAAAAGCTCACTAGAGCATGAGTTTGACTGCTTTATGAAAACTGTTTTTTTGGCTACTGGCCATTTAGATGATTGGTGGCTGTTGGTCATGGCACGCTGTGCATGGGCATGAGACAGTGGTGGTGGGTACACTGGAGGGTTCTGCTTAAATTAATGTCATTTATATGGTCAACAAGCATTGCCACAAAATGTATGTAAAGGATTCACACATGCTACTCCTATACCTCATTTATTGCAGAAGTGTGTAAATTTCTTGCTAGTTTGGCACTCATATTCCTTGGGGAAAAAAAAAATCTAGCTGTCCTTGGTAAAGATATAAATAAATGCAAGGCTAGAAGGTAACAGACTGGAAAGAGTGGATTTCTTGGAGGGCTACAACCCTGCATTTTGCTGAATCCATTGCCCACAGCATCAATTTACTCATCATGATGCACTTACCTATTACCTTATACTCACAATGGTAAGAACTGAGCCAGTGCTCATTACAGACAGCTACACTGGAGACCTAATTGCAGACTACATCACTGATTACATTAGAGGGATGTGTAGTAACTGATGGGCTGTGCATGTAAAATATAAGTGGCACACTTTTAGCATGTGCATGATTTGTATCTCTTATTTAGAAAACTCTAGTTACTATAGACAAGCCTGACATATGCCACCTCTACATAGCAAAATCTTGCTGCCGGCTTATTGGAAACTGATCGTTTTATAGTCTTAATTTTGATCAATTTAGTTATTTTTTGGAAATGGAGATGTCCTTTCTCCATGGTGGAAAGCCTACTTCCGTTACAGCTCCCAGCTGTATTTTGAAAATGACTTCTGCTAGGAAAACTTTGCAAGCACATTCTCCAGCACTCAGTGATGCCCCAAAGAGCAAAGCACAACTCTCTGCGGATCCCTGAGGAGGGGAAGCATGGAGTGAGGTGCTGGTGTCTGCTTCCTGGTCACCAAGGACATGACGTGCAGGAACGGCACAGAGCTGTGCCAAGGGAGGGTCAGACTGGACATCAGGAAAAATTTCTTTAATGTGAGGTTGGTCAAACACTGGCACAAGCTTCCTAGTGAGGTGGCTGATGCCCCGTGTCTCTTGGTAGTCAAGAGACATTTGGACAATACCCTCAATACTATGCTTTAAATTTTGATTAGCCCTGAACAGGTCAGGCAGCTGGACTTGATGGTCTTTTCAAGCCGCTTTCAACTGAACTATTCTGTTCTGTTCAGTACTCCTTGCTGTTATTGCTTCAAAACCAAAATGCTTTCTTTAGACTGCAATGTCAAAGTCTTCCCAAAACTGAAGTTAAAAAACAGATGTGAAGCCAAAGGGATCATGGAATGGTTAGCTTTAGGGTGACAGATGATTAGAAGATGCTCAAGGAGAAACATCTGGCCTTTCTCTTCATACTCCATGCCACCATTCAGAGCTTTAAATGAAGAGTAATCCAAATGGGAAAACATGAAACCTGCTTATGACAGATGCTAGATTTATTACGCCTGTCCCTGCAATACAGTCCACAGTTTGAAGAGTAAATTGTACTGCTGTTATTCTGTCAATGAATTCTCTAAACAACCCCCCAAAAATCAAACAGGGAAAACAGCCACAGATGATCTGATGCTTGTGTTTTAAAGTTCTCAGCTCCAAATCTAGCCACTTATCACTCCTTTCTGAAACTGAACTCCTGACTACTTCCCAGTAGTACAGCTCTAGTTGGGCGACTGTTTACCGACTGCCATCTAATGGGTTCAAAACTGACTTTCAGGTTAAATTCAGAGGGGAAAAATGTGTAAAAAGAGAGTTTTATCTGTGTAAAATAAGCACAAGTCTGATCAGAATCTGACCCTGCATCCCTCACTATGTGTGTGCATGGATGTGTGGGTGCAGGGAGGCAGAGGAAATATGTGACAGAAGTCATAAAAGCTCCTAGATAATGCCTCTAAAGTATTTCTAAGGCATTGCACAAGTAACAATATTCAGAGACATAAATTCAGACAGAAGGGATTTATTTTACGTGGACAGAAGAATACTCATGTAGAATACACGCACAAAGAAGCTTCTTTAGGCAAAACAAACAAACAAACACTGGAGTCATTTATCTCCTTGCCCTCTTTTTTTTTGCTGGAATACAGGAACTCCACAGTGTTACAGCCTAAAACTGTGGAAGAGGCCTCCCTCTGTCCCTGCTGAGTTCATCTGCAGAATCCCGCTTCAGCCTGTTCAGCTGGTCAGGGGTAGAGGGCCCATTTCATGGGCGGACAAGGTAGGGTCTATGGAAAAGCAGCCTGCGAGACCACGGCAGTCTTTCAAAATCACATAAGAAGCCAGCGGGAATTGCCAAAGCAGCAATCTCCATGCCAAAACAGGAAAGAACGCCATAGATTTCAGTAACAGCTACACTGCTGAAGCCCCTTTTCTAAATATTTTTCTTACAAAAAGGAACTACTCTGTTTGCTCAAGTGTTATATCAGAATGAAATTGGTCTTTGAAAACTTATTAAAGCAAACCAAGAACTAAAATCTTTCTTGATATAGTTGAATAGAACTTTTACCCCTCATTGAACTTGATAAATTTGAATTAATTGCATGGGGAGAGGCAGATTCAACAGCAGAATTAACAGACTACAGCTTCCATATGAGAAATGGAAATACAGCTTCTTGACACTGCAAATGCAGCCAGTATCCATCTGTGCCAGGCACACAGACCGTCATTATTGCATAGCCCTAGCAGTATCCTTCTCACACCAGAAGCACCTTTGGCTTCTGACAGAGAGGAAAACAAACTGGGTGTTGTCACCCTAAAGTACAAATTGTTAGCGCCCATTCCAGTGGAAGGGTCCCCTTACAACCTGCTTGGAACTGCAGCTAGATGGCAGTGGGACAGAGGAGGGCTTTTCAATTAGGTACATCCCCAGATACTGCAAAAAGTTGAAATTTGGATGAACGTAGTTCCAGCTACTAAATGCACTAGTAAAATCATTATTGGTCTTTAGAGTTTTGGTGGATTTTTGTTGTTGTTGCTGAAAAGCGTTTACTGCCTCCTCTCCCCCTCTGCGAGCAGGGTAGCGTAGCTGTCACCGACATGTTCTCCTTGGCTCGACTTCGCTCTCCTTCAGCATGGGAACAGCTTGGCAAAATGCTGCACATTGCCTATACTAAAACCTCACAGGGAATAAAGATGATGCGAGGAGGCCATTAAATCTAGGCCTGGCAATAAATCTGGGAAGAGCAAGCGGGAATATGAAGCAAAAGGTCTACACAGAGCTTAGAAAATAGGAGCTGTTCCTGACAAATCTCACTGTTACTGCAGGTAGAGTCTCTATTCAAACTGCAAGCAAACAGCTTAAATCAGCTTAAGAAAGACAAGAATTCAGCCACAGCTTGTATCCTCGCACTAAGAACCTTCCTTATCGTCCTCATTGCAATCTGCTCTTTATTTTTGCTTTCTCCAAAAGCAGAGAGGCATCAGGAACTCTC
Organism: Cygnus olor; assembly: GCF_009769625.2. Taxonomy (NCBI): domain Eukaryota; kingdom Metazoa; phylum Chordata; class Aves; order Anseriformes; family Anatidae; genus Cygnus; species Cygnus olor. The sequence continues at coordinate 7,644,843 of NC_049181.1, forward strand.
CTCTGCTCTGCCAAGAAGCTCTGCACATAATGGAAAGCAGCGTGACCAACTGTTCTTTTTCATCCAAGGAGACTTACTGGAAAACTGATCTTTCAAAAGAACCCACCTTTGAGCTGATAGAGAGAAAAACATCTAAGCAGTCTTGAGTTACTGAGAAATATGTTAAATTCACAAATAACTGAAAAAATTACTCTTTATTCTCAAAATTCCCATGAGTACTCAGTTCTACATGGAGAACAAACAGAAGGATTTTCAGATCATTACCTAGATTTGAGGGGTCATATAAGAGTTTTCAGAAAACATCCTCTCAGTCAGATGCACAGCGCTGTCAGCATAGTACTGTAGCTCTCCACCATGGTGTTTTATGTCAACACCACTTTGAACAATACAATATTCATAAAAAGCCACTGCTGGAATATATTATCTCACCAGCACATGATGATAAGATTAAATTGTTTGGTATTAGAAGTGATAAGGATTAGCGTATCAGTGTTTGGCTTGTTGGACTTGTATTACATAGTGCCATTGACAATAATCACATCAGAATTTCGGATAATTTAGCAATACTTCAGTAATGATTACCAGATAAAGCTGTAAGGCAAAAAACAGTGCAGCATTTGTACAATGACTCAGTGTGATAGCTTTGTACCTAAGAAAATTGATTTTGCTGATTCACCTTAGCCTTTTATTTGGGGAATGCATGCCTTCAAATGAGAGCAGGACAAGACATGAAGGATATATAAGAAAACTATTTTCAGAACCGGTCAGCTGCTCTTCAAATCCTGCAAAAAATTCTGGCCTAGATTTTGGCTCGTTGGGGCTGGGAGTAGCTTACTGTGGTTCAGCCACTATTGCTGCAGGCTCCCAGGCACTGTGGCAATACAAACAGCTAGTGAAGACAGCACTAGGTGTTTACACATGCCGTGAGCACTTGAACACAAGGCATCTCAGTTCAGATAAACAGATGCAGCGTTCTCGTGTGTTGTTTAGGCAGTCACTTTAGCAAATTTCACCCAAGAGATTAACTTTTGTTATTTACCATTATTTGCTTACTATCTTCAGCATACTCAACCTACCAAACACATGCATATAAAACGCAAATAGATTGACTGTTAACCTCGGAGGGCTCTGCTTGAAGGAAAGCCGAAGAAGAAATAAGTACTTGTATGAACACTGAAAAGAAAAGAGATGGTAAGAACAGGATTTTATATTCCTATTTTGACCCCAGTTATAACTACAATTTGGATGTCATGGGGAATACATGTGCTAAGGCAACACCTAGGTGTTATTCTGTTAAATGAGACCTGGTGGGCATGCACAGGATTACAGACAGGAAAGGAGTGGACTTCTTTCCATATTTATTATGTTCTAATGCATCTATCATATACCTAGTGCTTGTTCATTCTCACTTTATTCCTTTTCATATATATTGGACTCCTGTGCTTACAAAACTATTATATAGCAAAGGATTTAAGATACAGAATTGGTATTATGCACTGAAGCATCAAACCATTTCTGCCAGCTACCCAAGGTAGCCACATTGTCACGTTGCCTTCTCTTGAACTCATTTATCTTTTGTCACAGCTTAGTACACTCTATCTAAATTTAGAAGGCAGTTTTGCAACCCTTACATGGAATAACCCTTGTTCTGGCCAATAGGCCCAAAACCCACAAGCAGGAATTGTAGAACCACAGAGCTAGAAGAGACCTCGAGAGGTCATAGAGTCCCTTCCCCTACCCTATGATCAGACCTCTCCTTCGGGGCTGATGCTCATCCACCTACAGATCTCCATTGTCAGAGATTTACCACTTCCCACAGTGATCCACAGTTCCCTATTTCTACCTGATAATGTTTTCCTTAAAATTAAACATTAATCTTCCTTGATTAAAATCAAGTCTGTTGTCTTTTATGCTTTCCACTGCAGTCACAGAAAGCAGACTATCACCTTTCATTTGTCTCTTCTTTAGGCCTAAAAAAAATTCCAATTCTTTAACTTTTTTCATTAATCATCTCATCATCCTTTTTCACCTCCTCTAGATCTTCTCCAGTTGGTTTATATCTTCAAGTATGCTGCCCTAACAGTTGTCCTGCTGGTGTCTTACCATTGCTGAGCTGAGTGGAAGTGCTGCTGTACGTCTAAGAGGCTACCCTTCTGGTCATGCTTTCAGGAAGGGTGCTTCCCTTTTCACAATACTGTGACACTGTTGACTCACACTCAGCTTGTGACACTGCAGATTTTTTTCTGTTCAATTTGCTACTTAGCAAGCTCTCCCTTCTTGTCTTTCTGCAGCTATATGTTTCTGTCCAAATATTTCATCTTGCATTGGTCCCTATTTCTCTTAATTTGTCATGGTTTATGAAAATTTTTCAAGATCATTTTAAATTCTAAGCTTGTCCCCTATATATCAGCAGTCCTTACAAATGCAATAGGAATGCCTTCGGTTCTATTATTCAGGTAATTAATAAACATACTAGACCACAAACAAAGGGCTTGATGCTGCATCTCTTATATTAAGGAATGTTGTCTGCTAACTTTACATCCAAGGAATTATTCATACAGATAAACAGAAGTGAACTTGAGCTAAGACTGAAAAATGCAGTCCTTAGAGTGCAGATGTATTAGTAACACAGATTGTTACAGGTACTTGTCCCAGCAGGAGAGTAATAAACAAGAATGTGCAGTTAAAGTCCATTTGGAAAGAATGTTCAATAGGTACAGCAGTTTTCATGCCACCAATTTTCTTCCTATCAGCGATGGCAGTTACATTCACCACAGGAAACCCACTATAATCTGCCACAATATATGCTTTATGATTTTGGATTTAGAACATTTTGGAATACTTTCTCCTGATTTTTTTGAAATTCTGTGCACAGATATATAGATAGATCTAATTTCCCTGGTTTCTAGTTTTAGCCCATATTCACTGAGATTCTTACATAAATGAAGCTGAACACACATGGACATTTTACTGTTAGATACTTCAGTGATCGAAGCAATTAGCATGCAGACATGCTTACAGAAAATTTGGGGGCTGTTTTGAACTAGAATGTAAAACCTGTTATAACAGATCTCAAACTGAAGTCCAGTCAAGCACCACATCTAATGGTGTGTAACACTAGATAACTGGGGAAAAAGGGTAAGAAATAGGAAATGGGTGGGTGCCTCTTCTGACACCAGATCTAACAATGGCCTAAGTATTTTCTGAGCTGGCATTTTTCAGCATCTGGGTCACTGTATGCACTAGCTTCTACTTGATTAATTTCAACTACTATTATTTTGATTAATTTCGGTATTGTTTAAACTGAAATAGAGAGTATAAAACCCCTAGAACCACAAATTGCATACAGTGCCATAGCTCTACTGACATTCATCTCATAATGCCAATATGCACCAATCAATGATTTGACCTAAAACATTTTGGAAAGAATTGTCAGAAACTATTGTATGAAAACTAAAAGGATAGAAGAAATGACTGTAAAATTAAATTATTCACGTTTCCACGGGGACAATGGGAAAAAAAAGGACAGTCTTTAAAGGATTAGAATAAATCAGCTACTGCAATCAAATCTGCAAATGCAGCAAAATTGAAAGATGATTGCCAGTGCTGCTGAAGCCGTGCTAGGTCAAAATTTTAATGAAGTTCTTCTAAAAATGCATAAGCAGTAATTGCACGATTGAACTGAAAATCTGAGAAACAGGGTTAAACAGGAAATTAAGATGGAAGTTACAGTTATGATTGCTGAAACATTAGCTCAAACATTTCTAAGCTGCTCACTGAAGAAAAAGATATAATGCATTTTCCACATTGGGGCAGATTTTCTCAGATCAGTTGTTGTGTGCTTAAAGATGAAAGATACGCACATCAAGCAGTATGTATATGTAGGGAGATCAGGAAGGGACAATGCCCTACTTCTAACTCAAGAGTTCTTTTATCATTCATGAATTTGATGTGCTTGCCCTTTTAAATCACCTCTACTGTCCCACCACAAATATACCAAGTGTGAAACACTCGGTTTATTGGCCTTACTATAATTTATATTCTGAAGCTCTGCACGTGCAGAGTATCAGACATTAAATTCCAAGGACTGAGGCCACTTGTATTCGTGTCTATTGAAATGGAAAGAACATAAAATAATATCTCACTGGAAAACTCATTTTAGCTGGCCATTCCATTTGTAAATGTTATCTTCAAGCAGAGGGATTCCTCCCATGACAATTATCCTATTTTTCTCAGAGGAAAAAAAAAAAAAGGATAGACATTGACCCTTTTTATTGCACAGTGTGTTAAACAAATTCTGTAACTTAAGGGACATACATGCAAATTAATCAAAATTTAAAAGCACCCCAAACATTCACGAGCACCCTATGCAGATATGAAAAGTCAGCCTCAGAAAATGTATCACTTATAGAACTTGCAAAAACATAAAAATTACATTTTTTCAGGTAGTCTGACCATTTTTTGTACCATGACGATTGTAGTTTATGCTGTAGAGAATCAATATAAGCCATACTGGTGATATTTTACAATAGCTATTGAAAGAAATACGGAAAAAGACGAGGATACAGAACAAGGAATCAAGACACCTCAGCTGTTTTATTTGCCACACTGCTTTGTACATGACATAAGTAGAGACTTTGATTTCAGTGACTCAGTTTTCCCACCTGTAAAATGAGGATAACATATCTACATGTCTCTCAAGGTAATGGTGCAATTTAATTTCACCGTGTGTATAAAGCTCATTTAGATTGCTAAGTGGCAAATGTTATATAAATGCAAGGTATTATTATTACATTACAAACACAAATTTGGGAAATTTGGCACAGAATGTTTTGGTTTTATCTCCTTTAGCTGCCCTTTTATTTTAAATAATAATAATCATTGGTATTCTATAACACTGAGAGGAAACAACAGACAAAAGATTCTCTGTACACACATGCTGAAGTGGGGGAAGCCAATATAACAAACAAGAAACAAAGAACAGGGCAAGTCTGTAGTCTGAAAAAGCAAGTTAAAATGAAGCCCTGCTCTAAATTTTTGTAAGGTTCCTTTTTACTCTCTTGAAATACCACATGCATGATCTTACAGCTACTTTTTCCGCATTCTTCCCATTTATGGGATAATGCCGTGGCCCTCTGGCAGGTAAACTTTCCATTTGTGATTTCAAAGGGAGCTTTCAGCATAAGGTCCAAAGAAACTAACCTTTAATAGAGCCACTGATGTTGTTTTATCCTCACTCTTCCAAAAGCATAAACCTAGAGGCAAATCAAGAAGAAACTGCTCCAGAATTCATTGATAACCAAGGCAGCAAAGTAACAAGAGACAAATTCAAATTGTCATAGAACAATAACATCTGGGAATTTATTCAACATTTTTAAGCAATCTTTTTTTTTTTTTTTTGAAAGCCTTGACCACCTCACCTCACCCTTAACCCCACTCTTCTTTTGGAAATGTGTAGAGAAACAGTGGTGCTTGAAATACAGGACTCAGTCCCCAGCACAATCGCAAGCCAGTGTGCACTTAGTTACAAACTGGGTGTAACCCAGCCCATTCATTTGTGGCTGCTTGCTTCTTTTGAATTCAGTGAATCTGAATTTCCATAGGACTGATAAATCCCCGGACGTGCTTCACCTTTAGATCTGGGGACAACCAAGTTTAGCAAATCATCGGCGGCACATAGCAGTGTCTGACAGCATCAGCAGCTACAGCCCCTGCTAGCTCATCCAGTTGTGTAAGTCTTCTAGAGCTTCAAGCCAACTCGGCATTTGTCACAGCAAGGTGACTCCACTGAACTATGTCAACCTTTCAGCCATCCAAGCTGAGGCTAAAACTGGGTGCACCACCTGAAAATTCACCTGCTTCTGCTTCGCCTGAGCCCCTTTACCAGGCTATACAGTAGGAGCGTTTATAACGGCTCGCTATCCTGGACATCTAGACAGCCGGCTGAGGAGTCTATTTCTTTGAGTGCTCCCTCTTTGCGGGCAATTTATCACTAACAGCGGGGTAACGTTTGCAGTTGCTGCAGGGCCATGCGGGGCAGCGGGGTCCCTCCGGAGCAGGCCGCAGTGGCGGCGGGGGGGGAGGCAGCGGGCGGGGGGGAGGCACCGGGCCGGGGCTCGCCCCGCCGGGGGCCCGGGGCGGCTGCGGGCGGCCATTTCTCGCAGCCTCGCCAGGCCTGGCCGTCCATTTCGGCGTGCCTCCTTGCGGGGGGGATGGACTAAGGGGGGCAGCACACCGCTCCTCGACCTCCGCCGCCGCTTGAGGCGGGAACGGGCCAAGCCCGGTGCTCACTACGCCCCGGCAGGGAAGCACCGCCCTGCCCGGCCTCGGCGAGCGGCCGGAGGTGCGAGGGGCCGGCGCCCGGCGGCGTGGCGGCTCGGCGCAGCCCTGCCCAGCCCTTCCCGGCCCTGCCCAGCCCAGCGGCGGCGCTGCCGGGCGGCGCAGAGCCTGCGCACTGCGCTCCGGCTGCCCCCTCCTGCCCGGCCGGCAGAGCCGCGCGTCCCGGCGCTGAAGATGGCGGAGGGCGGCGGCGGCGGCGGTGGAGCGGCGCCCCCCTCCTGCTCTTCCTCCTCCTCCTCCTCCTCCTTGAAGGGGCTGCGGGAGCAGATGGGTGAGAGCGGCCGGGAGGGGAAGGGCGGCTGCGGCCGGGCGGGGGGCGGCCGGGCGGGCGAGCGAGCGAGGGCACGGCCAGCCGCCGCTGCTGCCCGTGCCCCCCCCCCCCCCCCCACACCCGGTCCCCTTCGTCCCTGTGGGGGCCGGGGCGGCGGCGGAGCGGAGCCTGGGGCCGCCGGGGCTTTGTGTCCGGCCGGCTGGCGGCGGGACGAGGAAGAGGAGCTCCTCCCGCCTTCCTCGCCCGGCCCTCAGCACCCCGCTTCTTCCCCTAGCCCGGCTGGGGCTGCGGGGCTGCGGCGCGTCCCCTTCCCCTCGAGGCGGGTGGCGGGCGGCAGCCGCGGGAGCGCCCCAGTAACTGGGTCCCCCGGGGGTCGCCCCGCTGGCGCGGCTGCTCGGGGCGCTGCGCTCCCGGGGGCCCCCGCTTTCGGGCCTGCAGCCCCTGCAGAGGTTTCGTCCCGGCGAGGCGTCCTGTGACTGCGCCGGTCCCTGCAGAGGGAAAGGGACAGGATGTGGCATTGCTTCCGAATCAAAGATTTGATAATAACTTATTTAAAAAAAAAAAAAACTGAAAAACTGGTGTCTTAAGAGAGCTAAGGAAACCCTGCACTTCTTTGCTTTTGTCCTCCAGTGCATTTGTGTGGCTATTTGTACTTAAGACCCCTAATAATTTGTACTCTGAAATGTGTATTGTGCACGCCTGATGTATGTTCCAAGCATAATTTCATGGCACAGCTGCACACATTAGCTTTGCGGGTGAGCCATTGTAAAAGATAAATATTTTCTTTGCCCAGACTAAAAAAAGTAAGGACACAGAATCATGGATTTTGATTTAATTTCATCTAAACTAACCTGGACTACGTACAAAAAAAACTAGCGCGGCAACCTACCGTTTAATTGTTTTCAGTGTATCTGTGTAATTACACAAAGAAGAATGCTGGCAAAAGGTCCTGAATGATCAGCTCATATCTGGCAGTCTTTCTTCTTGGCTGTGTTCTGTGTCAGAAATATTTTTTTTCCCTTTTGAAATTAAGACAATCTAATGTTTGAGAAAGATAACAGCCTGCCAAAAGATAGCACCTCTCACCTGCACAGGCCATGTCTATTTGATCCTTATCCTCACTGCTAGAACTGCAGAATTTCCTTTTGTGCGTTGGATGCTCTTATACTGTGGATCCTACATTTTTCTCTGGCAGAGAGCACCCATATTTGCTGACAGCTGTCACGGCCCAGATTTAGTCCCAAAAAAACAGAGGTGAAATGTTCCGTGAACCAGACAGCTTCTTCTGTCTTTAACTACACACATGTTCTACTGTGCACATTGTGTTTAAAAAACAAAAACCCCTCACTAGATCCTAGAAAGGATAGACCTTGAGTTTTTTCTTTCCCCTGAGGCAACAGAAGTCACTGAACCAGAATCTAAACTTCAGTTTATATAGAATGGATTTCTACCACTTACGTGTTGGAAGATGAGCTCATTGCTAATCTGAACTGAAGCAGTGCTGTCTGTGAGCGTACAGTTCTGTTCCTAACTTCTCCTTCACTATCTGGAGAAAGCAAATAATGTTTAGAAATCATCCTCACAATCCAGTGTTTAACAGCGGAATTTGTGAGATAATTGCCACCGTATTTGCTGCTGTTTGGCAGAGTTGTGAGCAGTAACTAAGCGATACAGCAGCTGTTTGGGGAAGATCTGTTAAAAAAAAAAAAAGCATGAGGAACCTTGTTCTGTCCCACGCTGCTGTTTGTCAGGTTTGGAGATGTGGGGAGAAGGACATAACATTCTGCTTTTGTAAGGTCAGATGGCTGAGTGGGGACCTTCTCAATTCCAAAATGCCTGCTAACCAGAATTCTAACACCCAGCCTCTGCTGGGCTGTGGACAATTACCTACTTTGCTGTCTTAATCTGCAGATCAAAAATCTCTGCAAACAAATACAGCGCTGCAAGTACATTCAGTCCTTCGTCTTTGAACTTCTGGTTGGGAATCTCATGTTTAAGGCCAATAAATATAAGTGGGCAGCATCTTGCTGAGAAACCATGGCTCCTTCTGGTATATGTATGTGTATATATACATGCATATGTATGTATATAGACACATACACCTTTTGTGAAGTTATCTTTTGCGTAGGTTCCTTTTGTAGGTCTTTAGTACAAGACACTGCCAGGTCCTTGTTCCCTGCCTCCGCTCTCTGCTGCCAGCCTTTTGATACTGGTTTGATTTTTAGCTGATTGATGCTGGTTAGTTACTTTAATCCTTGAAAATGTAGAATCCCAGGGTGCCAGTAACTTCCTTATCTATGCGGTAAGTTTAAAGAGAATATTTTTCTTGCAATTCAGGCTGGTATCGAGATAAGGAAAAGGTGTTTCTTTTTCTTTGAGTATCAGCTGTAATTAAGAATCTGCGGGTCAAATCATGCTTGCTGTATCAGTTCTACAGCTCCTTGGCAATATTTTTCTGCCCTACACACCTGTCCAGTCTTATTTCCTTTAAGAAGGTGACAAAAAGCAGAATTTGCTATTACAGCTAGAAGCTATTTAACGTTGCAATCAGTGATGCATGAACAGGCAACTTCCATTACATATAAATTGTGATTATACACTATGAAACAGCAGCATATAAATGGCAGTTTGTTTCTCCATTCTTGTGATCCACACTTGCTGTTGTCATCATCAGGGACAAAGAAGAATTTTTGCTCAGATTCTAATACTGTAAGCACTGCTGAGGCTCATAAAGACTGAAGAAGTGGGGGATAGTCAATTACTTGGTAGGTTACCCAGTAAGTGAGGGGTTTTGAGTAGTATGGGTAAGCAGAATTTTTAAAATACATTTTTAAGCTGTTGTAGTCTGCATTTATTTTATTGTTTAATCTTCATTTTCACCGAAATACGAAGATCTCATCTTGTCGTTTGTAGTACCAGTGACAGGGGATGTGTCTTTACTTTTGCCAGAGCTTGGATACACAGTTGCTAGGATTTCCACTTGTATTTTGAGTCATTGTAGTGAAGGTGGTTCAAAACATGCATTTTGTATATTAAAATGCTGTATGTTAATTTTCCCTTCCAAGGCCTACATAGGTTTCAGGAAACCTGTTGCATGACATGGGACAAAACTAAAGAGCCTTTTTTCTTTGGCCTTTTCGACAAATCTAGCTGCAGGCCTAATTCCCATTACCTTCATGGCCAAGCCCGGTTTGGTCAGTTGTCTACTAAAGCAACAGCTTCAGTCAATCCAATTGTTTGTTCTGCCCTGCTTAAGTGACTGTCTGCCTTTGTCCATTTTGCCTGGAACACAGCTCCTGGTAACTTCTTTACCAAACACCTATATACAGAATTTACATTAAAAGAAGTCTAAATGGATAACTAATAGGGAAAATTAATTGCTCAAGCAAGTATTGAGGAACATGTGCAGATTTGTCTGGTCTCCAGGTAATAGTCATCTAATAAAACGTGACTTCAGTGCACAAGTTCATAGCAACAGCTATGGAGGTACTAGAGAAGTGGTGTGTAGAGAAAATGCTTTGGGACCCAGCAGCCTCATCAGACAACTGATGATTTGATCTCTGCATCAGAGCTTCTGGCTGGGAGAGAGGAAGAACTAACATTCAAATTTGGCTCTTCAAAAGCCTTTCAGTTTTACAGAGTGGTTGTGACTAAAGGTGGTCTTCAGAATTTTTCTGGGAAACTGCAAGATGAAGAATCTGCCTTTGCCAAGTTCCTGATAGCAAGGAGGGTGGTACAGTAAAAAGCATCTTCAGTATTCAGTTGTCTTACTTGGTAGTGTTTGTACAGATGGCTCATGTGTTTTCCACCTGTGGAGCAAAGGCGGCCTGGTGACTGGGGCATTAAAGTGGCATTTGGTAGATATGGGTTCAGCTTCTTGTGTTCTCAAACTCCTCATGGCTTTGGAGAAGGCCTTTAAGGTTCTCCTGTGCTTCATCTTACTATGCTTATACGTAAAGCAAAAAAAAAAAAGTCTCAAAACCATATGCATATACAACATATTTTGGGAAATTTCTTATTCACAATGTTCTATTTCCTCCTTGCTTTTTCAAGCATTAACATTACAAAAGATACATTTGGATTCCATGCTTCAATTGAGATGAAAGTATTGAACAAATAATGACTTGCAAGGATCGCAGCTGTAATGGTGGAAGCCCAGAGATTCTGTCGTTTTTACTATCCCTAACTGTATACAGCCTTAAAACATGATTGGAATTAAGGACTGCTTTTTCTTTATATGCTTGTCTTTTGAAATAAGAAAACGGATAGGAGTATTTCAATTACTGATATATTGTTATTGATTCTCAGTTCTTAAAAGCAGTAAGGCAGTTTAAGCAGAAAAGTGAGGAAAATGGAAGAAATATTCTGGGATAGTCATAATTACAAAGGTATTGAATTCTGCTATCTTTATGTAAACATGATTAAATAATCAAAGATACTAACAGTCCTGTTGTGAAAGGATATCCTGACAAATAAAATTCCAAGCATGCAATTCTAATGACTTCTCTGAATATGACTTACCAGATGACTTGTGATGCTTTAAAAACAAACTAGGGACGACAAATTCCTGTCAACCACAAATGAATTAGAACCATTTAGCTTCTAATTATGCAGCTTACAACCAGGTAGTTCTTAATTGATGATATGCTTTTGATACATTTGCACATGCCTGTCCAATAATTAAAACTGTTCTAGATGTTAGTGATTAACTTGCTAGTGGTGTAGGATTCGTGGAACAAAACCAAATGTTGCTCGATGTGTTTTCATTTGAAGGAGAACCAGTAGCTGCCATGCATAATGCCTCAGCAATCCACAGAGTGCGGCTGTTGTTCACGGCATACGTAAATGGACACAAGCATTTGCTCTTAAGGAACGATGCTTTAGATGCTTGACATTTGTTTTCTTTTGAATTATTCTCATTTTCTGGTCAGTTTTAAACTTCTGCCTTGCAGGTGAAAGAGCCCACAGTTGTAGTTGCCTTTGACAAAAATCGTTACCATTGATAGTGTTCAGAATACCTCTTCCTTTCCTCTGTTTTCTGTCTTCATAATTCACAGGGAACTCCTAAAATACTGTTTTATGAGTATTTAGCTGGCTCTTAATTCACCGACACCCTCTGCTGTTTAAATGTACTGACCCAAATCTTGGGAGGGATCAAAGATACTGCTGTGGCTTTTGAATAGCCTTCTCCAAGTAAGAGTTTTAGCGCTTTTTAGTGTTAAAATCCTCCCAAATCAGAGAGGGGTTGGCTACGAGAGTATAGAAATTCTGTAGAGATCTTTATACTAAAAGAACATAAATGAATAAATGTGTTCTATGAAATTGAATGTTTACCCTCTTTTTAGTTTTCTCGAGATAATTTTGTAAAGAAACATAGTTTGGTGTAACAGTGCTGATCAATGATACGTAAGTTGAGTTCCAGATGTTCACAGCCTAGGACAGCAGTCTCAAGGCCAGATCAGCAAGTGTCACCTTACATTCAGATTTCTCTGAAAGATTTTCTGTCACTAGGTAATGAATTAAGGAAAACCATAGTCTCTCGATTGTTCTCTTATGCCCTTTTATCCTGCTTGTTGGTGGTTTTTTTCACCCATTGGTCATTTTTAACTTACCTTACTTGTAGTGGAATGCCTCAGAACTTTTTATTTTTTGATTGCTTAGGTTAAGCACACAGTTTTAATAAAATTTACAGTTTAATTCCTTTTTCATTTTGTGCCACCATGTTCTCGCTGTTGATCTGTCAGCATCTGGTAGCACTGAGCTGGTGCACGGCCGTATGTGAGTGCTGTATGGGTCTGGAGGTTGGTCTCTTGGAGGTAAATGCCAGCGTAGTCTCCCTTCTTCTGAAGCCGAGAGAGTGTTGGAATGGGTTTTTAAGCTGCCATAAGAAGTTCATCAAGTGTAAAAGGCAAAAGCAGTAGTTTTCACTGCTTTCGTGTAAAGGAGCTATTATCCTTCCATCTAAAGAAAGCTCAAAATTGTTTTCACAGGGTTTGTCTCAAGTTAGTTGTGACTTGTAGCGCTAGGCTGTGTTCTGGCATTGTTTTGGCTGGGTGAATTAAACAATTGGCAGCCAGCAAATAAGAGGACAAAAGCATTTACAAGAAAATCCTTTGAGCAAGCAAAAGAAACCAAACTATTCAGGAAAGGGGGAAGTAGGGGATAAGAGAAGTTAGCTGATTTCCAGTGTTACGGATAGTGCAATATAAAAGAAAGAAATCATAAAATAGATGTGAAAGAGGAAAGGAGAACAGAAGTTTGTCCTGAAGTTACTTTTCATAGTGGCTGTGCAGGTGTATGAAGAGGAGTCAATTTAAGGCAACCTCCATAGCTGGGGGAATACACCAGGTTTGGCTGATGTCTGTCTGTCTTGCTTTTGTTGGCTCCTGGGCTGGAGAAGCACAGCAGGAACTAAACTGCTCTGTGCAGGTTCGCAGTGGGACTGCTCTGACAGCTGCTAAGCTAGTCAGCATGGGGGACAAAACACATTAAAAATGATTTTTGAATTTATTTCAGGAGTCTGAGGCATTGCAAAGTGTTAGTAAAGAAATAAAAAAAATTATCTGTACCGAAGAGTGAGTATAGATAATCTTCTGCACCATGTATAAAACATCACTATTTTACCTTTTTGTTCGTTCTGTAGCTGTTGAACCTGTCTCATTCTGTCAGGTTTGCATACACCTATATATAAGCATATAACGTATGTCATGTAACACTTAAATTTCATAGTGAATCCACATAAAATGATGTACGGGTATATTTATTATATAAATTACTTTCATTTTAGGACAGTGTATCAGGATATTAGGATATTGAAATTTCCACAATGCAGTAATAGGTAAATATTGATTTCTGCTACGCTTGTGGATGTCCACAAGAGATTTTCAGTCACAGTTTATTTCATCAGCTTTAAAGCCATTGTTTAATAGCTCTTTAAAAGAAATCACTCAGGGTGGATGAGAGCAATTTTTGTTTGTTCTGCAGTTGGCAGAAGGAGTTTGTGGCTGCCAACCCACAGAAACTTTGTGCAGAAATATTCTCTTTACATCTAAAATGCAACTGTAATGTGTTCTGTTGGAGAATTTTATTGAGGCATTTTAGTGCCTTGCTCTTTCACTGAGAAACATAATGAGCGTTCCAAACTTTACAAATCTGTGGCCTCCCTGTACCTGCGTCCAAGTAGGACTCTGCTTCTAGACAGCAAGGAAACAATAGCAATGCATGGCCATTTGCTAAGGAGTACAGTTGGGACTGTAAGCTTTGTGTATGCCCTTATGTAGGAAATGTCAGCTCTAAAGAGAGGTCATTGTGCAAATGAGCTTGGTAAGCACAATGCAATAAAGAGATTAATAACTAATACCACATAGAGCAGAGAAGTGATCCAAGTTGCGTTAAACCTTTGCAGAGAGTTGGGAATATGTGCGTTGGGGAAGCATCCTCTTTGGCGTGCCTTTTTGTACAAATCGTATCATATCAAAAGAGGTCGGTGAAAGAGTACTTTCTTATTTAAAAGGAAAAAAAAAAAAGGAAAAAAAGGTGAAATCATGCTGAACGCAAAGCCTTTTCACTTTACTTTGGGAAGGTGAGGAAGAACTGTGGGGAAGAAGAGAGTGGCAAAGGAGAAAATGAAGGGAGCAGAAAGCCACTCAGTAATTGAGAATAGAGTATCTGCCATGACTCAGTTTCATTTCTTTCAGGTGGTGAGTAATAACATACCTTACTAGTAAAGAACCCCAAGCTGTGAAGCCTGGTCTCTTTTCCAGAAAAGGGGGGTGCATGTAGCTAGTCAGCCCTCTAGAAGTCCTCTGTGTACATGGTATAGGCAGAGCTTCCTACCAACTCTATGATGGCTTCTTGAAGAGTTGGTGACATCTCTTCTTCCTCTTTAAGCCTTGTGCGGGAAGTTGCTTTCCCCATTAAGTAGAGAGAAGCATAACTCTGGTCTGAGTGGTGTGGGTAAGGTTAAAGTAACAGAATATGAGAGAGAGTAGGAATTAGTAAGACTCTCCATAGGAGGTTGGTTCACAGTATGTATCGCTAGCTTTTGGACCAAGCATGGTACTCAGCTGATGCTGCTTTTGGACAATGGGATAGCTTCTCTGGCTATAGAAAGTTTTTGTAGATGGCTGCCAATTCATTTAAGAACAAATTTTGATTCTTTGGCCTGTGCTCTTACTACATTCAAGTTTGGTTTAGATTGTATGCTTCCCCTAGGGAAACGTGTACAGAGATCAACCCACAAATTAACTAACAATCTTCCTGGTGCCTTGCTGAGCATGCCCTAGGCTGAAAGAGCATGTAACATCTTTTTGAGATTGCTTCAGCCACATCTTTGTAGAGTTCCTAGTAAGAAGTAGGTTTTTTTTTTAATCATGTGGATTTTTTTTGATGTTTCCAGTTCTTAATCTGAGTATGGATATTTTAAGGGTAATTGAAAACTTACTTTCTTGCAAACATATCTCAAGTATTTATTTGTAGAGCTGCTAATTTGTATACTACACATGCTTGTGTCAAGCAGTTTTCCAGTGGGAGCAGTACTTTTGATGAGCTGAAGAAATCATCCTAAGCTGCCTTGAGCATTGGGAAGAAAACCAGATTGTAGTAGAGAATTAGGTGCAGAAATAGACTTAAACACTGCAGGACAAATGCTTGGGGGGAGGAAGGCACATAAAGGTGATAAAATAGATATCCCATGTAGGGAATACGTCTAAAATGAAAGGCTGCAAATAGAAACTAGAATAAGGGTAGGACAACAGGAAGCTCTTCTGGCCTGCTGAAGCTGAGAGACGGTGCGCTCTGTTTTCGGAAGATCTGCATGCTTCCCATCTGGTGACTGCCCAGACAAAACAGGAGAACCATCTGCCTCCCAGCTGGTCCGTCAGAAGGTGCCTGCTGGGCGGCACGCGTGCCGCTGGTGGAGCCCGTCGGCCCTTGCAGCCCGAAGGTGGGACGTGAGGAGCACCAGGGAAAAGAGAGAGAAGGGGGAAAGCAGGGAAAAGAGGAGTGCATAGGGAGGGGGCTGTTCAGTTCATCATTAAAAACCTTGTTGTCCACCCGTTTAGGAGAGGGTGCGGTGCGTCCTGCTGCCAAGGAGTAATGCTGTAAAGACAGTATCCAGTTTTTCAAACTGTCTAATGGATGATCTTGCATCTGTTTATCTTAACCTGTGGTAATTAATAGGTGGAAATCGGCTTAAAGGAAAATACATGGAAATCTCAGCCTTGAATCCTAACTTCTTCCTGCTTTGGAAAAAATGTTAAAAGAAATAGGATCTGAGGAGTGTTACCGAAAGGGATTACTAGCAGCTAGGCAAAGAGTTAATGCAATACAAAAACAACATCTTGCAAATTTGACACAGTCTGCTATAAAATCAGAGATGTTTAGTGGGAAGTTCAAATTCGTTCTGTTTTATGCGTTGCTCGTTGGCTTCTTGGTACCCGATTTAAACATTTGTGAAAACATGTAGATTGATAATGATGCTTAACATTGAAGAGATCTTCTAACTTTAGTTTCAAAGGCTTACCCTGGGGTTTTTTTGTTTGTTTGTTTGTTTTACATAATGAGTCATTAAATCGTAAGAACCAGAAGGATTGCTGTGAAAGTCAGCATATTCTGCTCTCCCTTCTGGTTTGGCACAGGAGAGGAAGAGAGAGTGGGGCAGCATCTGGTCGGGTCAAAGACACCGTGAAAGACAATGCGATGGAAGCCCTCAACCTTGCTAGGTAAAGGGACAGAGCCGGTTCAGGTCCTAATGAGGCTTGCTAAGAACAGCAACTGTGTGGGTCCTTTGACAGTCTTGGCAGTGGCCAAGAGCATTAGCTCAGCGCAAGGATAGAAATAGAAATAAAGCTTTATTTATAGCAGCGGGCTCTTCAGGGCATATTGGAAACCTAATCAGAGAGGGAAGTGTCGTCATGCTCGGTGCGAGGGAGGTGCCACCAGACCAGCGCTGTTAGCTGGGCTGCGGGCTGGAGGTGAGCTGGGAGACGAGTCTGCCTTGTCCGGCCCGTGGCGGCTCTTGGTGCTCCGGTTGGGTTGGGTTGGGTTGGGTTGGGTTGGTTTGTCTTGTCCGAGATGTGCTGGACCAGATGCGTGATGTTAGGTGGTAGTGACAAGGCAGAAGGAAAACTGCTGCCCAAGTTACCTAACCATTTTCTGTTCCAAATGGCCCTATTTTATTATGCACAAACGCAGATATTGGTACTGGCCACATGGATGTCTTGTGCCTCTATTAATTTTAGCTGAAGTATTTAGACTGCTGTAAAATAAGCACACATATCATGCTGCTAACAAGTAATTGTTGTGAAAGCCTTTAGTGACTGCTGTGGGAGGGAAGCTCAAAATAGAAATGAGATTTAGTTTGCCTCTAAGAGAATTTTTCTGCTCCAGGAAGTTTGCTGAATGAGTCCGTGAAGGCATCCCCCAGTAATACAGCACGTGATACAGGCTGTAGTGAAGTGGTTGTTAACTGGTTTCCTGTTCTGGGGTTTCCTGATTAATTACAGAAACACTAGGCTTATTTTACAAAGATAGATAGGTTTTGTGGGAAATTCATTTCAGTGAAGCTTTGCTTCATAGCAGATTGCTGCATTCATTATGGGAAAGTATTCTAAAAAATCACAGGCATCTTATGCTAAAGAATATTAAGATCTAGTAAAAAAAAAATCTTTTACCATATTAAAGAAAAATAAGATCTGTGTTCTTTAGAATTTGCACAGTACAACAATGTGTAGTTAATCTCCCCATACAGTAGAATGTTGATGTTGAAAATTACAGATTTTATCGTAAATTTACCGTAAAATTGACAAGGGCCATTAAACCTTTCTGCTGATGTGAGATTTGGTGAAGTTGAGCTCACACATTTTGAGGATACATCTAATGTGATAGCTGTTTCCCTTTTAATAATCGTGTGCTTAAATCTGTAATTCGTTTTTAATTCTAATTTTGTTAGTTAAATGGATCGTTTCGGTGTGACATGAAGGTGCACTCCTAGTGCCTCTGAATCTGCCACTTTCAAATTTGTAAGCACATTATTTCTATTAAAATTACAGATTGCTGAATCAGTGATCAGAAATGTTTTAACTGCCATGCAAAATCCTTTGGTTAAGTATTTTTAGACCTTTTCCTTCTCTGTGCCCTTTGCAAGTTGTACTGGTTTTGTAATCCACTTTTATGTTCTTCTATAGAACCTCAAATATTTTTTGCAACCTTAATTATATTTTTAAAATGAACTAATTGCCTTGTAGATAGGACACATTTTTAAATGGTGCCTTCTAATCATAAACATTAGTTAAGCGTTTGTGTTCTTTTTTTTAGTGAATAAATACATAATCCCATAAATCCATAATAACCAGTTTGTTCATCAAGATTTCTAATAGTAAAATACTTCTGCAGGTAAAGTAAGATTAATTTGGTACCTTTTTACATTACGGCTTGCTTCTTCCTGTAACTTTGTTACGGAAATTTGGGTGTTTAAAGTTTCTGGGAGTACAGACAAAATTCCAGTGTTGGTTTTGACTAGAACCTGTGTCCAAGTTGGGTGAATTTATTCCGTTGTGCTCAGTTCCCAGCTGGGCTGGGCTGAATTGGCTCAGCCCACCTGCGTACCTCTTCCGATGGAGACTGAAGAAAAAATGCAACTGGGTTTCTATATTTCTCTTAATTTAAAATTGTATTTGAGGATGCTCATTTTTTTTCAGTCTTTGTGGTCTACAGGGGTCTCACTGGGTATAAATGTTCTGGCTGGATGTTCTTGTGCTCAGAAAAACCTGCAGCAGGCTGTTCTTTCTCAGAGTGTTTTCACGTCTTGTTGTGTGCAGCAGTTACAACTTTCCTGTTTTCTGGCTGGTGACCTGAGCTAGATTCATGTCCATGTGACGTGCAGTACTCACAAAATCAGCTTTTTGCCTGACTTTCTATGTGGTGAAATTACAGCGTGCCCTGTTTTAGCTCTTCTCTTTGCAAATTGGTAATCTTACCATGTCGCATTATATCAGGTCTCTTATTTGTTTGAAAAGAGCCTCAAAGGTGCATTGGGTAGAATTGAGGAAGACTTTTGTTTGGGGCTGCAATGAAAAATTAATTCAAGACATGGCAACAGCTGCGGGTGACAATTTAGAGTTGCTGAATAAGTATTGTAATCAGCATTTATCACTGACATCACATGGGATTAAACACTTTGAGGTGATTGTTCTTGGGCACAGCCTAGGGAGGATTATTACCATGACAGAGCTAGTTGTCATGGCAATACATGAAGAGGAGAGAGGCTCTTCCTTCCTCTTTTGCAGTTTGCACTCCTCTATTAAAGGAAAGCCTGAGATCATTGACAACGCTTTTTTTTTTTTTTCAAATATATATATATTATAATTTTTTTTTAATATAACACCAAATTCTGCTATTCATCCTCCGTGTTATGGTTTAAATTATAATTAACTTTGTGGATTACCCTTTCTGTTTAAAACAGGCGTTAACTTCTACTTCTTAGTGTTTAGTTGATGGCAAATCTGACCGTCTGGTGCTGCCTGGTGCTTCCTCTTGCTTTTTCCAAAGTTAAGCTTTTCTGAAAGCTTAACACCCCAATTGATCTCTCTGTATCTGTCAGCCAAGGCGACTTGATGCTGATGAAAATGCATCACTGGTGTAAAGATTGTCCCGTTCAAAGCTGGGCAGGAAAGTGGGGTAAAGCTGTCTGTCCCGCAGCCTGCCCTCCCTGCTCTCCGTGCAACACTTCGCCTTCAGACCCTAAACATCACTAATTAAAGTGAAAAGGGATACTAAAATAAAGCAGATTTGTGAAAAGTGATACAGTAAATAGTCTCCCAGACTTCTTAATGGCTTTTGTCATTTAGTGAAATTAATATGGCCAGCATTCAATTTCTGTATGATTAACTGGGAGCCATAGTCCCGCAGTTCTCTGTATTCACCTTGGTAGAACTCAGAGAAGGTGAATTGGTCTCTCCACAATTGCTCAAATTACTATTTTGGAATCTAATTTATAATTAAAATTTATTTTTGAAGATCCAATTTCAGAAGTACAATGTGAGCATTCCTAATGGTTTACTTTATACAGCTAATTCACTTTCGGTTTCTTGTCATGAAATAATGAAAGATGCTTAGAAACTTTTTCCTGCTTGGGTCTCATCAAAATATTATTCTATTACTGCTAACAGCTTATTATGTTTGTTTAAGCCTGCAAATGTAAGTGCAGTAGCAAAGAGTTTTTGTTAAGTGCTTAAGTGTAAGTCAGACTCATAACTTTACTAAATATTGTTTCTCTTATAATAGTTCACTATTAAATAAGTTTGATTTTTTTGAAACTATGTAGTCCTTTCCTATGTATTGTAAAACATAAGCGTTTGTCTCTGTTGCTTTTACAAATAAAAGCTGTGTCACCTCTGAAATCTCATCTGAAAAGTTGTTTCTTCTTAAAAAATAAGCATACCCAAGTTAGTTTTTGAATTAAAGAATCTGCAGCCTCAAATAGAACTTGATGCTTTTATTTTATGTATTTATTTCATGAGTTAGGGTTGTAGAAATTTTCTTAATATGGAATGATTCTTTCTCACAGTTGCTGCAGCCCAAGCCATAGCAGAAGAAAGAAGAAGCCAAAGTGGTGTTAGCCCTATTGCAGTCCAGACCTCAATAAACATAAAGGCAGCGACTAAACCAGGTATGATTGTTGGTCATTGTTCTTAATGAAGTATTGGGTTTACGGCGGGGGGGGGGGGTTAAAAAGAAGTTTGATGCTCTTTCCTTAGTAGAGATTAGAGCATGAAGTGCTTGTTTAGATGGTTCACAGATTCATTGAAGGTCTAGTTCTGATGACAGGCTTTTTGTTCTTGGTGCTCTCTGAGTTCAGCCGCTGAAGTTGCCTATCATTTCAGCAGGACATAACAATGAAGATAAATGCATTCTTCATGTTCTGGTTTGCTTACCAGTTCGCTTCTGGCTGAAATTCAAGTTTTTATACCTACAAAGACTCAGGCAGTCTTGGTTCTGCTTAGCCTGCAAAGTAGCTATCCTGCAGCACTTTGAATTTGTCATGATGCATAAACTATCTGTTCCCAGATGGAGTTTTCCTAGATTCCTGTATTTCTTGATCACGGGAATTAATATGTGCAGGAATAAGGATCAGAGTTGAATTTGGAATAAGTGTACGTTCTTACAACGTCTGATGTTTGCTCAGGCTTTCTTTTGACTGTACACAGTGGGCCTTTTCATCTTGTGCATACTTTCAGGTGCACATTAAAAAAGGATCGGTTGTAGTGAGGGAAGGGAAAGGGGAGGGTATTCTGCCTCTTCTTAGTTTTCCAGTTGAGATCTTTAATCTCTATATAAAATGTGCAGTGCTTTGGTGGTATGCATCTCTCAGGATGTTCCATAATCCTGTCAGTAGGAAAGACTTTACGACTACTTTATTTAGATATAAATGTTCAAAATTACTGACAATTACATGTCTTCAATTTTTCTTTTGACAGTGATAGACGGTTCCACTCTAAGAACAGAAGAAAGGCAAAGACTAGCCAGGGAGCGTAGAGAAGAGCGGGAAAAGCAACATGGTATTTTCTTGTTCCATTTGAAATATAATTTCTGAAAATCTTTGTGATAAAAGGATAACTCACTCTCTTACTCCTTGTTTAGTCACTTTTTTCAGCTTGCTGGAGACCACCAACCAGGTCTGCCCTTGGTCTTGCTTCAGAGACCATCTGTGAGCCTGAATGGAGAAAAATTAGAGTTGAGAGGAAAATATTACAGAGATTTTTGGCTTCTTGAAGCTGTATATTGCTTCTGTCCTTCCAGTTCTGAGGGACCACCAGGCAAATATAGCCAACTTCTTGTTGGAAGCCTCAGCAAAAACATTTCTGAAATGATAACCTTTATCTTAGAGCTTCCTGTAGCCCTGAAGACTGAGGTTTGGGAAACACTGATTCAGAGAAAACCAAAAAGGGCTTAGCTAGTTGAATGGCTTGATTGCCTTGAACACTGCTTCTCTTGTTTCCTAGCATGCTGAAAAGACTCGTGGATTTAAGTGTCAGCAATATATGCTTTATTTTAGCTAAGAATCTGAGACTTAGAGAAGAGTAAAACTCTTGCCCAGCTTTATGCTGTTTGTGATGTGAATCTCAGTTTATATATGTGAAGCAAGAGATGAAAGGGTCACGGTATGCCCTGCAGTCCTTGTTCTCAGTCTCCCAGCTGGTGAGGAGCAGTGTCTTACTGTGGCCTGCATGTCTGTGTTGCTTAATGTGTGATCAAAGACACACAGAACAGGAATGATTGTCTTATCCTAACATGAAGAGAGAACACGACTGGGATGTACGTAAATTCAGAAGTATTTTGGGGGCCATGTATGTAGATAATGCCAGTGCGTTGTTAATATAATTATCTGGTCTCTAAGCTCATTTCATCTGTCTAGCCACAGAAACTACCTCTACTGTGTATTCAGCTGCTAGATTTTTGTCAGAGGAGGTGAAGCTTCTTGTTAAACTCTGCGCAGCTGTATCTAGGTGGAGGCTGTGGAGAACAGTGACATAACTATTTTGTACTCAGACGCAGTATCTGCAGCGTTTTTCTGTGTTGTTGCCCAACACTTTACATCTTTTCCGTATATCTTTTATTCTAAAAAACTGAGAATTGCAACAGAAAATTCCACACTTTGATACTCAACTTACTACTTACTTATTAAGACTTCACTATTATGATGGCAAGGGAAGTGTTTATATACATATCCTGGCATTCCTGTCTAGACAGTGAAGTGAAATGGCAGAAAAGGTTCAAATTCATTGCCATCCTGGGGACAGAATTAGACATCTCTGTCATCATGTGAAGTGTCATCCAGCCCTGCTAGCTAATCTTGCTATGTGTTTTAGTTTGAAGGGATGATAATTTGGTTGGTAGTCTCTTGCCTGTAATCCATGTTGTAATATCAATGAATAGTTAAGTTTGATTTTAATTTTTTCTTAAAAATTTACAGCTGCCAAAGAGACACAAATCCTTGAAAAGGAGAGAAAAGCAAAACTTCAGTATGAAAAACAGTTAGAAGAAAGGCAGAGAAAGCTAAAAGAACAAAAGCAGAAAGAGGAACAACGGAGGGCAGCAGTAGAGGAAAAAAGAAAACAGAAGATAGAAGAGGAAAAGGTACTGTGTCTTGAAGTTCTGTAGTTTTATAGGAGCTCCTACATTATGTTCTTACCATGCTCTGAATGATGAAAAATAGAAAGTCATTGGAATGCTGTGTGTGTTGGAATGTGAAAACATTTTACACATCTGTACAGTGGGCACATGTCCTCCATCCCCATCCCTGGCCTAGTTTTAACTGTACCTGAGGAACTCTGGACTTTGGGAGCTGTGTTTGCTGTTTGGCTAGTGATTATTTTTCACATTCACAAAAAAAAAAAACAACAAAACACACTCTATATTCCTAAATATGTTGCTTCTTTTTGGTGCACTTAATAGATCCCATTTGTAAATTAGCATGGGTGACAGGTTTTAAACTTTTTTCAGCTCTATGTCTTGCTTTCTGGGAGCCCAGCTGTGGCCAAAGAGACAAACATTCTTTCAGTTCTCCCAAATTATAATTTGTTACTGTATGTTGTGCAATTGATGTTACCTGTGTACTTACCATTTACTGCTTTGCACTTTGTATCAGCTGTACTTAATTGACTGTCCCTTTGCCTTTGCTTTGATTGCACATGGACCAGCAGAGCAGTATTTAACTTGTGGAGCATGTTGCTGGCTTCATAGAAGCTGAAAACAGAAATAAATACATTACTGTGTGCCATCCCCTTTGACGAGTTGTTCTGCCAATGCATGTTAAATGTGTTGCAAGTTATGAAAGGGTTGATTTCCAGAAGCGGTGTGTCAGCACTAAAAGCATAACACACACATGCTTTCATAAGCTAGCTGTAAGAACTTGCTGTGGTCATTGATGAAGAGGATGTAAGCCTGGCTGGATGTCCCCTTGGAGTCCAGCTATTGTCATGCTGTTCTAAGAATAGATTTTGTGTGGTTTTTTTTTTGACTGGCAGTATTCTACACTGATGTTTTGTTATCTGTAATCAGCTTCTGGGTGTGTTCAGATGGATATTCCGTTTGAACTTCATGGAATAATTTACATTGCTGAAGAACAAGCAGAAATGTTTGGGGTGGGCCTTGACTGGAGTCCAGTGTGGTATTATCTCTTCAGGCAACTACTTTAAGCATCAAACATCCCTTATGCTTCAAGAGGTGCTGCCCCTAAGCCTACAGTATGTTTATTCATGAAATTTAGAGGACAATAGGTATGTTTTAAGTAGCCACTGTGGTGAGTGGTGAAGGGACTAGCCGATGAGTTTTCGATTGATGTTAACCTTGTCTTTTAATTGGTCCCTGGAGGAAGATGATCTTGTACATAGAGATACGTGAAGAATCAGGGAGGTAAGAAAATAGTGTGCACTTGACCTGTAAACCTTGCTTTCAACCAGAAAAGGAAAACAGATCTTGACTTTTGGACTCTCACACCTGAAAAAAATTGCTTCTAAAGAAGCTATCTTAAGGCAGTATTTGCCAGCAAGATATCATCTTCTCTTGTAATTTAGCAGATAGAAGTGCATCAAAAATACATAGTCTGCCACGTGCTTGTAGGGTTCTTTAGCCAAGTCTTATTTAGTTAATCGCCTTCCTTAGATAATGCAGAGGAAGAAACACAATAGCGAGCAATGTGGAAAAATAAGTGGTTCTCTGTCTAAGCCAGTCTTGAAGACAATTAGCAATGGCTACCGTTGAGATACCTGTCTTACAACAGTCACTCAATTATTCTGTACAGCTGTGCAACTGATTATGTTGATATCTTGAGTTGATAACTGATTTTCCGTTGTTTATACAGCGAAGTCTTTAACTCTGACTTTCAAGAATTACCACACTGCAAATACCTTCTCATCTACAGATTACATAAAGACTAGATGCTTAGGCATGTTAGGTAAACTCTAATTCAGCTTTGTTTAACAAGGGGTGGGGGGCAACAACTAAGCTTTATGTTCCAAAAAAAAAAAACAACACCATTTCGTTTTATCTTTTGTCAGTATATGGAATGCTGCTTTCCTTCCTTCCTTCCTTTCCTCCTTCCTTCCAAGTTTACTTTGCCTGTTTTACACTGTGACCGTGTCAGTCTGTGTTGTGAAATGGTGCTGAAAGAAGGTGAAAGTCTTACGTCCTCAGGAGGGAGGGACATTTGGATAATAAGTCCCCTTGGCATCTTACTGTAATGTATCGGCAGTAAATACTGCTTCAAGAGGTCGCTTGGGATATGACTGTTCCAGAAAAGAAATCTGTTGTTGACACGTGGATGGAAACCTGGCTGATCATGGAGAAGAAATGGTCTAGCATGATTACATTTTGTCTTTGTACACAATAGCTAAAGTTCCCACATTAGCAGTTCTTCGTCCTGGATACAGAAGACAGCATTGTTCGGTACTCCTCATCCTGTCAGCAGTGATCGCTCTAGTCTAGAGCTGATTAATCTTTTTTGCAGATTTTTTGCTTTCATATCTTGCTATATCTGGTTTCATTGTGTATCTGTTGATGTCAGTATCAGTTAATATTTGGATCAGTGTTCATATAGTTCTCTAACAAACAACCTTATACTTACTCTTGGTATTTTATAATGGAGAATGTCAAGCACCTCTTAGAAATAACTTGAGAATATAAATAGTATAAAGAATAAGCAATTATTTTTGCTCTGTTTGGGCTTCATCCCTATTTAGAAAATAAGTAGTACTGTTTACTGAATAGGAGGAAATCTGATGGCTATTTTAAGTAAAGAGTAAAATAGATTACCTGTGCTGTCACTCAATCTAATCATGTTTACAATTTTGAAACTGTTAATTGTCATTAACATTTTTGTGTGATAGTTTTTGCAACAAAATAAAACATTTTAAATCTTGCTGGAAAAAAAAAAGATCTGTATTTTGTCTTTAGCATAGCTGTGCTTTATAGTTACATAACTTCATAGTGGTGTTGTTTAATAATAGGAGCGATATGAAGCAGCTATGCATCGTACCTTGGAACGGAGTCAGCGACTGGAAACACGACAAAAGAGATGGTCCTGGGGAGGGTCTGTAACACCAGATTCGGAGAGCAAAACAGGTAAGTAATACCTTTTCTAGCATGGCTAATATTAAGTGTGAACACTGGCAGGTGTAGTACTATTCGTAGAGACCTGGGCATCTTTTCCTGTGTTGGATCTTGTAACAGGATCCACAGGTAGGTTTGGGGGAAAAGATTCCTGTCTGTACTTGTCCTGAAAGGGTGCACTGGGAGAGATCTTTTCATGTACTGCCCAGCTGGAAAGCCCCTGCCAATAAGTAACTTTAAATTAGTTATTGTCCAGGAATAAAGTAAAGCCAAAAACTCTTCGATTCGGCCTATCTTCTGAATTGTTGGAATTGTACTGAGTGTGTTTCGACTTTTGTTTTAGTAGTGTCTTTTACTGCCAGCTTGAATGTTAATTTTTAAGTGTTTGTTTAAAATGTTTGAATGTGCTTATGATAGAAATAATCATGATATCCAACTTACCCATTTTTTTTTGCTTGACTTACATTGTTTATTATTTGACCTTGTAACTTACAAACCTTCTTCTTCCACAGAGCAACAGACCACAGATGAAGTTGGAACTGGTGGTATTGATTTCTAAAATTTTCTTTTTCTTTTGTTTTACACTCACTACTAATCTTTTAAACTTGAGTTCTTGTTTCTCTAAAACTAAGAAAAACCATCTCCATGTAGATCTTCTCCTGGATCTTGGCCAGCTATGCAACAAATGTGATCCCTAAGTGGAAAGCAGTCCTCTACGTTTTTAACTATCCCTCCCAGCTAATTAAACTACAGCTTTAGTTGTGGCATCCTGAGGGAATTTTGAGGGAGAGGATATGTGCATTTGGGCTTTTAAAGATGACTAGATACAGCATGAGGGGAGAAGAAGAGAAATTCTTAGAGGATTGTATTTGAAAATAAATTAACTCAGTAGTCAGCTTTTTTTCAAAAATGGAAATTTTGAACCCTTTCATTGTTTCCTACTTTGCAAAAAGTGTGGGGTTGGTTTATTTTTTGTTTTGTGGTTTCTTTTTCTTTTTTTTAATGAGCAATTGAAAATACTTGTAAAATCAGATGATTTTTGCTAAAATTTTGTAAAAGGGAATGGGTCCTATGTGCAGTTTGATTCTTTTTCCACGTAGGGCTTCGCAAAACTAGATGTCTTATTGTCTAAATGTAATTCTATATATTTAACGTATTTTGATTGTAGTTCTGGTATTTGCCAGCATACAGAGTGAGCCATTCATAGAAACATTTTGAATCACTGATATATTTGTGAAGTCTGTATGTTTAATAAGTAAAATTATTTTGTGTAGGTAGTTTAAGACAACAGCTCTCAGCTGAGACCCAGCTAAATCTGAATTCTGAAAATCTGTGCATGCTCACAGCATTACTAATTCAACACAGCTGTCTTGCAATGCTGACAATATGAGAATTGAAAATGCAATGAAAGTCTGAGCGAGCATGATTTAACTACTGTGGCTTATTCTGGCAACACAGCAGAAGCATATGTATTTTATTTAAACTTCTCTCATCCCTTTCTCTGCATAGCATGAACCCCTAATTTTCTTCAAAATTAGCCACTTTTCACTGTATTGCTTTACCTGTTAAACATGTGTTCCTTAGATATATAAAAATTTTTATATATAATATCTATATATATTATCTATATATATTAAAGATATATAAATATATATAAATCCAGATAGCATATTCCACATTGCCAAAAGTCTTTGAACTTGAAACGTAGGATATCACATTTGTCATGGATATTTAGGAAAGCATTATTTTTTTCTCCTGAATTCTTTTCTGCCTTCTCTAATTTAAAAGCTAAACTTTATAACCAACATAAAGTAATGCCTTTGCTCTCTTCTAATTTATGTGAGGAAATGAGTCCTGTCTGTCCCTTTAATCATGAAGACTAGAATCACAGTACTGCTGAAGCATGTTACAAATAAACAGTCTTCCAACAAATGTGTTCCTAATGTGAAAATAAAGACTTAAGCTGTACCTTATGCTTCATGAAGTAGCAACAGGAAGGACATGTATGTTCTGCTACATTAGATCATTTGAATAACTTGGCACCAATTCTGAAAAAATTGACTGTAGAAGTAAACAAATAATGCAGTGTTTGACCAAGGCACTTTTATGCACACTGTTTTAAAATTCTGTTAGTCTTTAGATTGAGATTTCAAACATACAGCTGTCTTTCCTGGGCTGAACAATACGAAATCATGCTTGGATTAATTCTTTTCATATTTATTCCCGTTTCAGGATTGTCCCTGGCTTCTTAACTTTCTGGAGCTCATTGCTTAATAGTTGTTAAAAATCTACAAAAAACATATAGGATGCATAAATCCAGCCAGCTTTCGAAGAAAATAATCTTTATTTGATCCCTTTCACCTTATATTTATATAATTGCTGGAAAGAAAACAATTACTTTTAGAGTTTGGAATGAGCTCTGCTGCATTACATCACTGTGGCTGAGTAACGCACCTGCTCTGACAGCATGTCTAGAGCAAATTTCTATAGGGTATTTTTCCATCATCAATTTCTGTGGCAGATTTGGGCTTAAAGTCTCCATCTCCATTTCTTGAAATGAAAAACACTGCGGGGCAGATTTCAAATATTCTTTATTTTATGTGCTAGTCTTTCTTGTCTTTTGTGTTGCTGTGCAAAAAAAGTAAGAAATCAGTCATGTCCTTCCATGAACCAGCTATGCCAGCGGTAATATTTAGGAATGTTGACTGGTAAAGCAGTGTTTGTGGGTGATGGAGATAGCACGCTCTTGAAAGTAAACCCCATGTAACTGAACATTTCACCAGCCATCAGATGTATTATGTACAGAATGTGATTCATTGAGACTGCACCAAATACCCCGCTGATGGTCTGAAATTTAAAAATTGATGAAAGCCCTAGAGTCTAATGTTGCATTAATGACATTGCTGTCAGTGCTAAGATGAAACATGCAGGGTGTGGGTCTACCAAGAAAAATGGCAAGGCTGTGTAATAAAGCATCCCTGACAACAGAGCCATTATAAATGAGGGAGGTTTAGTGATGACTGCTAAGCAAAACTAGACATTCAGGTGCACTTGAAGTGGAGACTTGTGCTATTAGAATAGAAATTGGGTTGCAAGATTTTCCCCTTTCTAAATAGATTCCCTGTCCTTGTAGAAACTCAGAAGGATCTACAAAACAGATAATTTTATTTTGTTTAGCCTAATTTTATGCGACCCCAGGTAGGCAGTGCTCCAGCACCCTCTGTCTCTCAGTGAAACTTGGTTAGAAGCCAGGGTTGAGAGCTGTTCTCTCAGTGATATTTGTAAGATACCATGTTCCATAGCTCCTTTCCCCATTGCTAACCTTGATGCATGGTAATCATGTTCTTTCTTTGGCTTTGTTGCTAATTTGTTTTTCCATACCGTTAAAAACCAGATGTTTGGTACCACGTGAATTATGCTATACGCTTTTTCCAGTTCAAGTCCCTTGTTGCAAATAATTTAACTTTCCCATCAAAGTACAGAAATATTTACCTATGTTACCAGACGAACTTACTTGAGAAAATCATGTCTGTCTTCCAAAGTTGTTTTTTTTTTTTTTAATAGCGAACTGTCCAAAGCTTTGAGGTTTTCAGAAGCAATCTTGTGCTTGAGGTAGGGAAAAATATGAGGCCACCTGATCATGTATTTTCAAATGTATTGATCAAAAAAGCATTGAGTTCTAACAATTTTAGGCAATTAGTGCAAAGTAAACTTTTCTGGAAAAAGGTAAATTCAAATATCTGTATGAGTATGCTTTACCAATTTGATTTTTTTCAGTCAAGGTGTCAATTGTGTTTTTTTATCTGAACAGTCACGTATAGACTGTACATTTTTCTTTCGAGTCTTCTAGCAGCAGTTTCATCACTTGTCTCTACTAAACAGCACAGTTCACCTTCAGAACCTGTAAACTTGCTGAAAAAGAAGTATTTTGCATAGTGTAATTTTTCTCAAGGCAAGATTTAGTTTTCAGCCCTCTGGGTCTCGGTAGGTGATTGACTAAAGCTCATAATTCATGTAGGTGCTGAAGTCTTAATTTGAACAAAGAGAAATTATTTATATAAAGTATCTCCACGATGTTAGGCATTTGACTCTCGTGTGCTTAAATTAAGGCAGGAGCCTAGTGTTTTTTTGTTGTTGTTTGTTTGTTGTTTTTCAAATCAGCCACTAGAGGGGAGTGTTTCCCTTCGGAAAGACCCAAATACAAAAATCACAAGTTCCTGTTTTTTGTATATGAAACCTTGCAACGCTGTTTTAGTTATCAGAGTACTCAGGCTTCATTCACAAAATACCATTTTTGTTACATTAGGAAAGTATCATCTAAGCTCAGATTTTGTTTCTCAACTAGATTGACTAAACTCCCCTTTCTCTTACCCCATGGGGACTTGCCTTTTAATTCACTGTGACAAGAGCTTTCCATTTCTTTAGATTCAGCTTCAAAAGGTGTTTTTCACTTCACATGGATTCGCATTTGTTCCTTTGAGAGGGAGACCCTTAGCTCATGGTGTTTCAGGAAGTCTGGGTTGGATACATGAATCAAAAGTAGAGGTAGGGCTGTCCATAGGAATGCTTGTGCCCTGGCTCTTGCTGTAAGGAGCTGCTATAGCACACTAGCCAAAGGGAAAAGAAGCTGCCCCCTATGGTCAGTAGTGCTGCTTTTTCCTTTGGCGTGTCGTGTGCACTGATGTGTTCGCATTAATCATCTTTGCAGTCCAATATACCAGCACAATCAATTATTTGTGTTAGATGTACAGAACTTTTCATGTTTATTATGCTAGTCCATAATGCTTTGCATGAATTATCATTTTCTACTTATTGAGTTTCCATAGCAATAGATACATGCTTTTTCAAGGCTTTCATGCTCTGGAGTAGTGTTCATCCTGAAAGATCATTATTTGAAATTAAAAAGCAGGTCTTTATCTGGCTTGTGGTAAACTTAAAATTTTGCAGTGGGAGTTGCGATTTTGTGTGTGTGTATGTGTGTTTGTATACTCATATAGAAGAATTAATTAATGTCTCAGGGTGTAGTTGTTTCAGAAGAGTTGGAATGCTGGTTGGAAACATGAACTTAAGGAATAGCTTTTAGAAAAAAGAAATAGGAAATTTCTAAAATAAAGCAGCCCTTCAGAAATAATCAGAAATACGAATGCTTTCTTGACTTCCTTTGGGACTTGGTTTTATACTTCCAAAAGCGTTTGTTTTGTTTTGCTTTTCTTAACTAGTGAATGAATAACTGTTTTGACATACCTGAGCGGAAGTTACAAAGAAGGAAATTACTGTTATTCAGGTTTTTTGTTACTTTCTCTGTCTTGCCAATCTAGTAACAACACACAACCTCAGTAGCCTTTGTCTTTGTGTTAGGAGCAGAGAGTTTAAAAATAACTTGTTTGCATACACATGCTTAAAATCTATGCTTTATTGTACTAAAACTGAATGCCTTTCCTCTGCATGTTACAACTGGTGTTAATTGTATCAAGTACAATCAAAGGAAAACAAACAAACAACAACAACAAAAATAACACTTTTGTTTTTCATTAAACAAAACTTGAGATAGCTTTCAGGATGTAATACTTCCAAAGTTGTCTCCAAGGGAAATGTGAAAGGTTCTTCTGCAGGTATGAAGATGAATTCTAAAGTAACCACTTCTTTACACAGCCAGCAAGCGGTCCACCTCCACTGCAAACCTCAAACAAACGGAAGCTGTCATGAATAAACGTTTATCATCATCTGCAGCACTTTTAAATGCTTCTGATCGAAGTAAGTGTTTGTGTTCCTGCTGGTAGCAGGTATACTGCTTAACTGTTATTTGGGGAGGAGACATGAGGACAAATGATACTCCTCTTCCTCCCTTGATGTGTAATTCACTTCATATTTTGATCTCAAATGCATTTCATGCAATTTGTTAATCCAGCTTGACTGTTCAGGGCTTTGACCCAGTTGATGTGATCTCTATTAGAGGAGAAGAGTAACGGTAAAGATTACTGTCTTTTTTATTATTATTATTTTTATTTCTGTAATCATTTTACTAAAGTCAAATCTTGGTGAATGATTGATTCATAAATCATTTCCCATCATCTTTAGGGGGTTGCATGCCTTAAATCACATCCTAAAATTTCAGCAAACTAAAAATAGTACAAAAGTAAAGTTTAAATTTTGTTAGACAGCTTTAGTCATTTGTCTGTCTGTGGGGAGGAAAAAATCAGCTTAGTTTTGGCATCTTTCTTTTGTGCAGGTCCTGTACTCTATAGACACACTTTCTTTTTAATCTTAGAATTCTGCCTTAACCAAATGGAAGAGAATGCATAAAAAACTCTTGACACTTCTGGGAGTTTTTTGGATGGGAGGAGGTTGTTTTGACTGGTTTTAACAGAGATCTAGAGGGATGGGATAGATCTCTGTTTTTTTCATTCTGACAAGCTTAAACATTTCAGTCTTCTCTCTTCCTCCTCCCTTCTGCCCCATCCCAATATGTGTACACTACCTGTAGCAAGGAAATGTGAAACAGACCTTCCATAACGTAACGTCAAGGTTATTCTGTAAATCCTAATGATCTGCCTTTTCCAATTAAAAAGAAAATAATTATTTAATTAAAAAAAAAAAAGAATTGTACTAATCTACTTGTTGTTTAGAAAAGTAAAGATTTGTATTAGCACATATCAGCTTGTTTTAGCATGAGACTTCCTTGTGGGAATCTCTTCTGTGTTTCATAGGAGCCTGCCTGTAACCGAAATGTTTCTTCCCAAGGTAATGAAAAGTATTAATAAGCCAAGAGCTGTTTAATATGAAATCACGTTCAGTTAGGTCTACACTGAAGTGTTCTGTCAGTCTTACAACATTTGATCAAATTAGCTGTGCTAGAAAAATCTCTAACATGGACATGGCTAACAGTATTTTTGCTGGTTCAGGTTGGAAGGTGATACAGCAGAAAAACTTGTATTCATGCACTGTTTGCCTGGTAGGGGAATTGGTGAATATATCCATACTGGCATAGCTGCAGTCTCTCTGAGTCACTGGAGACTGCTTGTGATCTGAAGTGATATTTATGTATAATGTGTCTGCAGGGTTCAGCCCGGGTGTGAGTCAGAAACAGGGCTGTAGAGTAGAAATTAAGGACCTAACAAAGGAAGTCAGTAATTATCAGCTAATTGGGATTGCTTTCAAACTTACTGTCTACTATGAAATCCTTTGTGAATCTTTGTATGCATTGGAGAAGAAAATCTCAGGTGGTCTGAAATGGAAGAAATTTGGATAGGACTTGTGACCTCTTGGATTAGCTGGATGTAGAGGGTGACTTACTGACAGATTTAGATCACCACAGCAAGTTAGATCAATTCTGTGCTCCTGGTCTGGTGCTCAAGAAAAATGCCTGTTTGGTGAATGATGACTAAATTCAAATCACAGAGGAAAATATGGTCACAAAATTGACCAAATTGCTTCTGCCGTGTGTATGTGTCTGGGAAGGTGGAGGAGCAGAATGCATAAATGAGAGAAAGGAGCTTATTCCTGGATCAGTGGAGTATTTCTTCAGCTGTGTTAAGCTGTGTACACTTTGTTTCTGTCTCTTACTCATTCATAATGTGAGCAGAGGCCTTTTAAAATTATTTATTCAGAAAGGCCTACAAAGATGATCCGAGTAGCTCAAATGAGGTCTGTTAAGATTGGCATCATGTCTCTGTGATAAGCAATGTACGGGAGTTTAAGATATGCATATATGGAGTGATTCTTCCCTATTCCAATTTTCCTGCTTCTGAAGGATCTGTACTAGGAAGTGACTTAATTGCAATTCTGTGTATTAGGGAAGTGGGGCTGGTGTTGGAGGGGACCTTTTAGGCTTTTCAACAAAATTAATCCGTGCGCTTTCACTTCCAGGTACCACAAAGCGAAGTGCCTCATTAAACAGGCTGAATAACAAAGTTCCTCTACATTCTCAGCAGTCAGCACTCAAAGGTTCACAGGTGGAACAGAAAGGTGCTAGAAACAAGTTCATTTTGAGAACTGGGAGACGGTAGATGGGGTATTTGATATCAACTTTAAACCATGTCCCAGTTTCATTATCTGGGTTTTTACTCATGCGTTCACTGCTGTAGCTGTGGTCTGTGCACTGTGGCATAAATATTGTTATGCCCATTCCAGTGCCAGATATTAGGTGATTTCTTATAAACCAGACTTACTCCTCTGAAAAGTGTGGGGGGAGGCGGGGGGCAGAATAGACAAATGCTAGCCAAACCGTTTCACTTACAAGAAACTGCTGGTTCATAATGATAGATCAGTGTTTTTAGCTGATTTCTTGGCAAAAGCAAAGCATGAGAATGACAATTTAGAAAATCATATATATATAAATACTATGTTAAAAATAATCTTCCTTACGCTTGGTCTCCAGGAGGAACAGAAAAGAAGAGGAGCACATCTTTGAATAGAATGAGTAGTAAACCCCATTCCTCTCCTGAACTAGAAAAAGTGAAAAAGGAAGAAAAAACAGGTGGTTGTTCCATAAAGCTGAATATTTCGTTTAAAAAACATTCACAGTAAAGTTTGGATAGGCTTACTTTCACTAGTTTCCTTTGGTTGTTAAATCTCTAGGACTTTTTAAGGGCTTTTTAGTTATCCAGTGGTAAAGATAAAACTGTAAATAGTAAAGATTGAATTTCTAACTTGGGGCAGACAAAAAAATGCTGTAAGAAGGATATGACTTTGTTAGATTGTGCTCTAAGTAGATTGCAGAAAGTCTCTGCTCAGGAGAGAGAGAGGTGTATTTGAAAGCTGGTAGGGTTAAGTGTAAGATACGGTAAAAATGTTAGTGATGTTTTCACTTCTTAGTTAAATGTTACTTTTGCTTTCTAAGCTCTCTTTCACTATTCAGTTTAATAGCAACTTCTCCGGTCCTGCTGCTGGTCTAAACTTTCTGCATGCGAATGATGAGGGAAACCTGCTTTCACTTCAGTCTCCTTTGTTCTGTGTATTTCCCACTAGGTTACAAATATCTTTTTTCTCTAGGGACTCTTTCTAAAGCAGAAGACTAGCAACTTTTCTAACTCTTTTTTTCCCTTTAACAATTCTGAAACTTTCCTTTTTAGCAGCTGTTGCCAACAGTGGGAAAAAACATTCTTTTTCAGAATCTTTCCTGTTTGAGAGAATGATGAGTGCTGTCCATTTGTCTGTGCAAATGACGCCTGATGATAACCATTCACTTTGGCTTGAAAGCCTTCTGTTTATGTCAGAATAACCTTTCTTGCAATCTAGAGTGTATAGCTCTGAAGAGCTGGGTCAAAAACTTTTCATATTTTGACTGACTTCAGCCCTGTTGTATGCATCTGTCTCTATGTATTAAATTGATTGGTATTAAGCAAGCCGAGGACAAGTGCAGCATAAGAGATTGCAGTGTTTATTCTTTCTGGATTCATCTTTTTTGGATTTCTCTCTCCATGACTTCAGTGTTTTTCATCTAAAACTGCTATGATTTGCAACAGTGCTCACAAACCTCCTTTGCTTTGTACTGCTTGTCTTTTTCATTATATGATTTCATGTTGGATCCTTTTTGATTTGTTCCCATCATTTAGCTCGCCGCTCCCAGGTCAGTCCTCTGGACAGTAGCGTTATCAGTCGCCTCCTCGCCCCTACACAGGCATCCTTAGCTAGGAGTAAAAGTGCTGCTACATTATCGGCTGATGGACAGGATCCCTCAGGTAACAGGAGGGCAGCAAAGTGAAAGTTTTTTGCAGTCATTCTTCAAGCAAGAACTTAACATGATAGTTGCTAACTGCTGTGTTTCAGTCTGAATCAGACAATTAATGTATGGTTATGTATAATATTTCTTATCCAATATTTTCTTTGGTCAGTGACAACCGATTCGTATGCTATGTTGCATGTTTATTTAGTAAAACCAGAGAAAAACACTGGCTTTTAAAACTTAAACAGTGCCAGTTTACTTGGTTTGTGGAGTTTCTGATACTTGTTTTGTTTTTTCCTTTTTTTGTTTTTTAACTGACTTGGGGATCTGCATTTGGGTGTATACTCAAATGAATCTGAGAAATACTAGTCAGAGAGCAGTGCTAGAAAATTAACAAAAGGGAAGAATAAATATATATATCATTTCAAAGGAGGCTGAAAGAAGTAAGTTCAAGGCCTAAATTTCTTTAGGGGGAGAAACTCTTGTACAAACATGGCAAAGGGGTTGTCTTAACATAAGTGCAGGAGCCCTGAGCTGGCTCCACTCAGGACGACTAGGAGTAGTGGCATAGCAGAAAGAGAACATAGTGGAGAAACCCTGTCTGGCCCAAGTAATTTTACACTGCTCCAGACAGCTGGGAAGCTCACACAGTGGCTCAGCTTAGTACTAGCAAAAGAATCTCTACATCGTGTTCTGTTGCAAGGAAGGCCTAGCTGCATTCTACATGTCTTACAATTATTACTGGTGTTAAGTATGCCCCAGTAAATATTTGTGTGGAACCAATGTGGAGTCCTTTCTCCTCTCTTACCTTGTAACTTGCATTCCCAGTTTTGCTCATTTCCTTAGTATATTCTTCCATCCTTTTTTTTTTTTTAATCTTATGCCACTTAACTTGGTCCTTGTTAATGGCAACATTTCTGCACTGCTCCCCTTGTGTAATAATCAGGTTTTTGGTTCATAGTCAGTGGTCATGTTTTTGCGCAGCTATCTATGTGCCACTTTTACCATGAATATTTCAGATCATGTCATGTGGGGAAATACCATCTTTTTCACCATTACTGACAGCATGTGACTTATTCACTATTGCTGAATTAAAGATAACTTTTACATTCTTATCAGTTTACTTAGAAGTACTTTCTTCTTTTTGGTAGAAACCTACCTGTGCTTTAGCACAAACTAAGCACAAACAGAATGCAATTCTCCTTCCACAAATGCTGCAAATATAAAAATAAAATGTATTTTCCATAAAGTTACAAAATTAAGTGCTGGCATCTGTCACAATTAGTTCATACTCTAGAAAAATCACTTGTCTAATTTCAGAAGTAGATTTTTACATATATGTATGCTTGTCCATCTATGATTATTTTAGTAAAAGAAGTAATTAGAAGATATAATTTCTTTCAATATTGTATTATTTGTGAAGAGATTGACACCTAAGATAGAAAAGCTATTTTAGTTTAACAGTTGCCTCTTCTCTCTTATATGTTTATTTTACGCCACTTAAATTTGATTTGTTAACGTGGATAAAGGGTGCACATATATAGTAATAAAGGGGTCAGAGAGGCAAAGCAGAATAAAATACTGTTGCATAAATGCTTATTTCACAAGAAAAGTTTGTGAAGTAATGCTCAGATTCCTAAGGTAATGCTGCTTTGTAAGTACGTTGTGAAAAGAAGGAAGTTTTCCTCCATGAGTATGGGGGGAATGTACTTAAAATTTGAATGAAGAACTTGTAAAGAATCATGCTAAGCCATTAAAACTGTTCTGAAGTATTTGTGATGAGATGCATCTTGACTGAAATGAAAGTAATACTGGTGTATTGCAAATTTAGGCAATGTTTGGAAAAGCATTTTATTTTTATCTACTTCAGACTCTGCTTTCAGAATGGTTTTATTCTTAGTGCTGTTGCTTCCAAAGTACTAATCGTGTGGTGGTGGTGTCTGTGTCCATGACCCATTGCAATGTGCACTTCCTGTGATGTTTCTCTGTATGGTTTCTAACACACGCAATCTTTCTTTCTCTCTTTTTCCCTCTTTTCTCCTATTCTTATGCTGTGCACTTGGTTCTTGTTTTGTCTTGTCAAATTCCTAACTTTTATAGAATCTCACCTCTGTCCTCGTTCAGCTTCAGCCAGTTCCATCAGTTCCCCAGTCCCAACTCCTAAAGTGCCCGTGCGCAGTCGTAGCATCGACAGATTGAAGCCCTCTGTACCTTCATCTGATGCAAGTTCACCAGATTCAACCCAGGTTTGTTGAAAATCCACAGGAATTAGGTTTGTATTAATCCAGGGGTTTGGAACAGCTCAGGTTTTGTCTGCTTTGTTATTGAGATGTTTGATAGTGTGTGCTTCAAAAACATAGTATTGAAATTGAATTGGAATTTTATGGTCCTTGGTCTCTCTGGTATCTTAATGGCAAGCTGTTTTCTTCTTATGGTTCCTAAAGTTTCATTTAGGTAACATACTGATTGGGTCTGTATTTTGGAACGTAAAGGAAATGTAAAGTACATGTTTTTGAGGAGTTGTATGTTTGTTGTGGTAGCAGCTACTCTGTCTTTAATGTATCCTGGAGTGAGCATTATTTTATTCTTACATATCTTCTTAGAAATCAGAGATGGAAAAACCATCCCCAGGTTCTGGGTTAAGACGCCCTCCCTCACCATCTGTGTCTGCCCGTAGAAGATCCCCTTCTCCTGCTAATTTGGTGAAGCGTCCTCCATCACCTTCTACAGTTAGGTATGTGTCCTGGTTAAATAGTTTATTCAGAACAAAATGAAGGCTGCTTCCTGTCTCAAAGAAAGCTGTGCTGTTAGAATTCAGATGACCTATGCTACACCGTGTTGATATACACCAGGATTTCACTTGTGGTCTGATTTCTCTTTCTTTGCACATTGAGGAATGCAGCACTTACTTAAGCCTTTGTCTCCTTTGTGCAGACAAAATACTCCTGTTTTTTTGTACGATCTTTGCACTGAAACCAATAGGAAGCGTGCAAGCTTCTGAATAAGTCAGTCTACCTGTATTACGGTAGGAATTCCTTAGACTGGAATCACAAGGTTTATCCTTGACATGGAGTAAAAGCAGAACTGGTCTAAAAGACCTGTTTGGATGTTAGCCCATGAGTAGGGAGCCCAGGTGCCCAGGGTATTTCAGAATCCTCTGTTTAAGGTTTATGAGGAAGGCAACAGTATTTGTGTACGTATGTATTTTTAAAAGCAAGGTACATAATACAAACTAACTGAATAACAAGGTACATAATACAAAGTAGACCACTGTCCTCTGTTGTGTATTTGAGGTTTTTGCTGTTATCCCTGAAAAATATTCTTTACTTCAGCAGACAAAAGACTCGCCCACCTTCACCTAGTATATCAAAACAAAGGCCACCATCTCCTACTCCAGTCTCTAAACCAGCACCCATCCAACGTCCGCCTCTCACACCAGGTGTTATAAACATTACCAAAAAGAAAAGTGAAGCAGAGAGCAAACCAAAGGAAAAGAGCACAGAAGGAATGGGACAAGAGCAAGGTGCTTCACCAGCCTTGGACAGGGATGCAGTAGCAGCTAGCACAAAGACCAAAGAAGGTGAGTGCGTCTCCATGACTGAGACTCTTACTGAAGACATCTCCAGCATATATTAGAACTGATGAAATAATTCATTCATGAGGCAGACCACTGGAGATTAGGATGCTATAAGGTGGAAGCTGTGATTACTTATATAGTGATTACATGATTACTTATATAGTAGTTTTATGTGGTAGTGGATTTTAGTGCAATAGTCAGTTTATTCAACTTGGTGATTGAAGACTTAAGTCAGGAGCTTTCAATATTACTGCTTATAGTATAACTTTAAGAAAAATAGAAATCCTGTTCGCCTGCTGGACTTCAGGTATAATAGTTGAGAGATCTGTTAGCTTGAGGCTGGCAAAGTCAGTATTTAAACTATACAAAGGTCTTTCAATCCATTCAATAGTTCTTCTAATTGCTTGTGTAGAAACTTGCTTGTGGGAAGAAATCAACTATTGGTGCATCTCTGAGAGCCAGTTCTCACATAGCTAGAAGGCTGCCTCACTCTGGATTCCAGTGAACATGCTGCCTCAGGGAAAAAGTGGTCAGTGAATGTATCACGCTGAGAAATTACTGTGGTAGATTAAGGAGAGCCGTATACTGGATAAACAATTAGTCTCCTAGTCCTTTTCATTGTGCCAAGTAAGCACAGCCTCTGTCCCTCTTACTGGAAGAACACCATGTGCCATCTCCAGAACAGAGTCTGGGAGAGCCTTCTGATGAGGTCTTGCAGGCATTACTCTGTGGAGAAGGACTTAGGGGAGACTTATGAGGAAAAGGTGGGATCTCTGGAGTTTAAACTACAGCCAATGGGCAGTACTGAGGGTGAAAATCCTTCAGAAATAAGGTAAGTGGGAACATATGCTTGCTGCACGTTACTGCATGTACAGTTCCTGTTGTGCATTCCTCAGCTGCTACAGTTATCTGTGATTTTTGAGACACTTCCTGACACTACTTGATGTTGGACGTGAAATACTCTTAGTCACCTGTAGAACTCATTTATGGTACGGTTCTTTGAGCATATGTTCCTGTAGAAGGAAGCTCAGATATTGTAGTCAAATGTCAATGTTACTATGAGTTGCATATGCGTCTTCAGTGTCACGTCATCCATCTTTGCAGTCAGAATGTCCATCTCTCGATGCACACTGTGATAAATGTCTTGCATGCCTCAGAGAGGGCATAATCAATTGTCATCGGTGTCAGCAGTTGGTTGAAACCTCTATAACATGTCCTATTCCTGTATCTTCCAGCTGTTCTGGAACAAGAACGCCTGTCCTTGTTCCTTGGATGCTCCACCTCTCTCCTGTCTGCACTGACTTCTGGAGCTGTATTAGCCCAGTTTATCCGTTTCCATTTTATTTTATTGCTAATCTCCAAGCTAGCTATCTTTGTAGTGGTTCGTAATGGGGCTGGGTGAAGCTCTTCATCTTTGGCACATATGAGGAAATTGTGGCCATGTTCTTGAACCTAGATACGATTTGGTTTATCTTTTTCAATGTTTTGGTACAATGCAATATTGCTGAGAGAGGCAAAATCTTTGCTCTTATAAAAAAAAAAAAGTTGCTTTCACTTTTCACAGTGTGTGCAATAGATAATGAAGAAAAGGAACTAATAATGGACATCTGTGTAGACAGTTTACCTTGTGGGTTGGTGCAATACCATATTCCAGGCAGCTTCTGAAATCAAAGCACACCAATGGCATACGACAAATCAGTCTCCAGGTCTCGTAGATTCAACCTAATTTCAGCTTTGTGTACTTCTGTCTTCATACCAACTCTTCGCCCTCAAACTAAGCTTGATTGCCTGTTGCTGACAGACGGCAATCAAGTCTTTGTCTTGCTCTTTGTGTCTTCATACTAAAATACACTGTTCTGCAGTAAAGCACTTTTTTATTTTTCAGTGACTCGGAGCAGTTGTCATTTCTGGCAGCAGCCTTTCGCAGCTTCTTTGAGAGTTAAAAGGCTCGTTTCAACTTTAAGCATAAGTGCTCCTTCATGAGCTCTCACCTTATGCGTGATGATAGGTAATAAACTATCATGGAGCCTCGCTTCTTTTCTAAGTAGTGAAGGCTTTGGAATATGATTCCTAGATTAACTGTGAATACATGACTTGCCTTGAAATGATCTGGAATCCTCCGTGTCTCCAACTAATAGTGCAACACAAACACATTTGTGCTCTTGCTGTCAGGCTAGAAAATAACAGTCCGGTAATGAACTGACACCAGTTTCTCCTCACATAGTAGATCTGTGTAGTATTCTTTCCACCTTGTTAAAAAAAAATAAAATAAAAAAAATCCTGATTAATGGGAGAAGAGGAGGAGATTCAACTTCCACCTCTTCTTAAGTTACAGATTTTCTGCGTCCTTTCTACTCAGCTGCCAGGATAATACTGCTGGAGAGGAACTACTTAGAGCAGTCCGTATTCCTAATGGCTGCAAGAGTCTTAAAAGCACCTCTTTGCTCTTAAACCACAGGCTAGAACTAAGTAAGACCGACAGATCAGCTATTAGTCCTTTAGATGCGTTTTACAAA
Source organism: Cygnus olor (assembly GCF_009769625.2). Lineage (NCBI taxonomy): Eukaryota > Metazoa > Chordata > Aves > Anseriformes > Anatidae > Cygnus > Cygnus olor. Next base: position 7,686,320 of record NC_049181.1, read on the forward strand.
TGTTCTGAGACATCTCTCCTACCTGTTTCCCTCTTCACCTTTCTGTCATGAAAATGTCCTTTGAGAAGAAGACAGTTCTTACCAATAATGATAGTTGGGAGTACAATGAAAATGGAGCTGAGGAGCTGAGTATAAAACTCTGGAATAGTATTCTTAAGGCATGTTAGCCATCATGTTGGGAAGTCCCATGTCCAGCCCTATGGAAACAGACTACAAAGGGCACATGGGCATGAAAGCACTATTGAAGTAACCGTATGGAAAGTGTCAGTAAAGTTTCAGCAGTAAAAATGCAATAGAAAGATCTTTCATAGACTTGAGGTCTCCTACACTTTGTTTTTATGCCCCCCCCGCCCCGTTCTTTCCATATCTGTGGTATTCTGAATATTTTTTGACTAATTCTATCATTTTTGATACCAGGTATTCATAGTATTTCAAGCTATTATTACCATGTTATAATCCTAAAACCTACACCTGAAAAGCCTAAAGCCTTTAGGCTTCCTGCTGAGAATTAATTTATCTGTTTTAGGTTCAGTTTTGATGGGGGAAAGAGTTAAATCTGACAGTAAATGTCAACCAATTTTGATATCATTGAGATTCCTGTAGCGTTGAAATAGGGCTGCTGTGCTGGTTGCTGTGCAAGTGCGTAATGGAAGATGGCCTTTGATGTAAAAAGTGTCTAGTTTAAACTGGCAAGACACTTGAGTGGTAGAGAAGAAGAGAGGCATTTTGATTTTCTTTAGGGTTGTATACTGGCAACACTAAATAAACCTCCCCCCCTTTAAATGAAAAATTTGCGGAATATAGAAAGAAGAACACTTAGTTCATGCAAGTCTTGAGTAGGCAGATTCTGCTAATATTTCTCACAACTGCAAGGAGCCAATCTTTCATACTTGAGGAGGAGGTGGAGGAGGTTCCCTTTTGGCTGAGCTTAGATTTAGAAGCATCGTGGTTGGATTCTTGTTTGTACCGATATAACTTTATTTTTGCCCGGATAAGATGCAATGTGCATTCTGGGGAGGTGCTTCAGTTTCAGCATTGGGTAAACCTAACTATCAGAAAACTCTTCTGTGACTGCCCTCTGTCAGTGCTGTAATCCTTTTCCTGGGACTGCAAGAACAATTTTTATGCACAAAGTACTACTATGATTCAGCAATTAAGAGTGTACTCAGTGAATTGTGTCCTATAGCTGCAGGTAGTGATTACGTGTCCACAGGATTTAAACAGATTTTCAGGTATTAAAGTGCCTAATGATGGCATATGTTTTGAATGATTTGTCTTTAGGTTGGAAGCAAAATAATGGATAAAACCCTGATGTCAGTGTTCATTAAAATTAACTTGGCTTGAAGGCTTTCTGAAACTTAAGCAGACATATATGTGCTAATTTGTGAGATATTAAAAAGAAGAAAGACACATCTGACCAATGTTATGGTTCTGTTGCTCTACTGACACCAAGAGTGAATATTCAGATGACCTCTAGTTATGGTAGAACAGTACTATTTTTAGAGAGTGGGAATAACTGATAAAAATTATAGTTCTTTCAATATATATTGAGAGCACCTGGGTGGCAAGGGATTACTTTTTTTAATGTTAATTTATAATAGTATCTCTGAGGTTCAGACATTATAACACCAGGCAGGGTGAACAAACAAAAACTGCAGAGCTATATAAATATCTACTAACCTGGTGGTTGGAGCTGTTTTGATCTCTATGTAAACTGGAGAAGGATATGTTGCTAAAATATGATATTGCTGAAGTCATTAGTATGTGCCTTCAATGCCAAATTAAATGGGTGATTATTTGCATCCAAAGATACCCTATAAATATAAAGGCGTTAATGTTATTCATTTTTAAATTTCTCTTGTTTCATATTTCCTTTTTATAATCACAGATGTGCATTCAGTTTTATTAGAAGGAAGTTAAATGTGTTTCCTGAAGCAGTATTTCTTCAGTTTTCTTTTAAGTGTTTCTAATTGTATTAGAATGAAAATATCTTTTTTAGAAATATGTTTTTAAGTTCCATGGTAACTGGAGAATACCATTAAACTGTATTGTCTGAAATATGGCTGGAACGCTGTAGTTGAAATGATTTGTTATCTCAGTGTTAGTGAGATATTGGTGCGCTGCCGCTTTCTCTTTAGGACTGCCCTTTGGCTCTTGTGGGCCTCTATACACAGAGTATACTTACTGAGTGATGAGTGCTGGTCTAAAAGTGAGTGGGTTGGTTGGCCAAGAAAAAAAATCTCACAGTTATAATGTCTTAATTTTAAGTTGCTAGGTCTTTTTAACAGTAATTTCTTTAAAACTTTGCAGAATCAGGTAGCAAAACAGTAGCAGGGACCACCACAGCTGAAGAAGCTGCTAAAATCTTGGCAGAGAAACGACGTCTGGCACGAGAGCAAAGAGAGCGTGAAGACCAAGAAAGAATTCAGAGAGAGGAAGAGGAAAGGTAATAGTTCAGGAGAAGGAAATGTTTTCTTTGGTGGGTGTGGTTGAAATGGACACTTCAGTTGTACATTTTCCTAAGCATTAAATTTGAGGTAGGACAAATTGCTGTGTATATCATTAATCTATACCTCAGTATATATGTAATGCATAGTCACAGTGCAAATCACTGCTTCCTTTTCCTATCAGTCACCAGTACTGCTTTTACGTCAAATCTAGAATGTGTTTTTTACGCCATTTATATTTGTTTTGTTGTCTTGAAATAATCAGCCTCTCTGTATGAAACTTTCCTTTGATGAACTCAGGAAGTGAGTACATTAAATCTCATTTTAGTGATCCTAAATCTGGATCAGAAATGTAGTAGCCAAATAATTCAAAGCAATAAATCAGTATACATTTGGTTCATCACAAAGAAGTTGTTAACAATTTTGTGCTGACTAACTTTACTCCAGGTCATGGAGTAAAGTCTGAGTAAAGTCCTGTCTGAGCTTCTCTGAACACTATGGAATATCAGATTTTGTCTGTTTTCTGCTCATGGGTATAAAGCTGTCATGAACTTTAATAGAGTCTGCTGCAGATCAGAAATACATCATGCCCTTACTGTATTAGATCTGATGTGTACATCTGCATGATCTGGCAGTGAAACACCTAGTATATCTCTGGAACTAGGACTATAGAAGAAAAAGTGTTTTAGAAAATCTGACTAAATTTGTTTGACAGCGATTGAGAGCTTCATTCATGTTTTGGATGCAGGTGGTATTTATTAAATAGTTGTCTCTTAATCCAGTTCTCAATCAAACATTCCATTATTGGAACAGGTGGCTTTAGACTTGTTGTAATCAGCAAAGAACATTTAAGTGTATAGATAGTTTCTTTGAAGTTATTCTGCTTTTTCCTTTGACCGCTCTGGGTGGTGGCATTTGTAATTCCACACCAGAAAGTATCATTATGCAATTATTCTATGGCTGACTAACTTAAAACTTTCTTGCTTTCCTAGTCTGTCTCACATGCATGCACACTCTTAAAGAACGAAATGCCCAGTCAGTAATCTGTATCTTGGAAACACTAGAATCAGAGAAGAAGAAATGGCCAAGAGAGCAGTTGAAGAAAAAGCACGACGGGAAGAGGAGCTCCGCAAACAGGAGGAAGAGAAGAGAGCGGCTTATGAAGAACAGCAAAGACAAGCTGAAGAGGAAAGAATCCGTCGAGAACAAGAAGAGCAGGAAAAACTTGCAGAGCTTCAACACCAGGTCTGTTTATTTGTACGCTTCCAAATGTGTTCCTTGTACAAAGCTGCTGGTGTGTTTTTGAGGGGGTTGTCTTTCATTTTCTTTCATAGAACAGTTTTGACAAATCTCTGTGAGGAATGATGTAAAGCAGAGTCCATCTTGTCCGTGACAGGAGATTGGTTTAAAGAATATCTTGCAGTTCTTCCTTGCCCTAGTGTATGTGTTTTCTTTCAACATTTGATGAATTCAGGTGTGGGACAGAGGCAGATATTTTGGAAGTTTTCAAAATTTTTTTTTAGCCATCTGGGATGTTACTTTGCACACACAAAAGTATTTGTACTGAGACCACTTTACCACTGTATTGCTGTGGATTATAAGAAAATGGTCTGATTGGAAAGTCATCCAGCCTCCTCTGATTCCAGATGAGCAAAAAGAAAGATTGGTAGTGTTTCCAAGTCTGCTTTTCCAGTTGCTAGATAGTCTTCCACAGCTAATATATGTGTACCTTTCCAAAGGCGTCTTTCTAAGTGAAGGAAACTGTTTTGAAGAAAGTGGACTTTCTTTAAATGAGATTAATTTTGAAAATCAAAGCAGCTTTACAATGAAGTGATTTGTGTTTAAAGAGTTGTATCTTATGGACAGCATTGAAATGTGTCTGAACATTTCTTTAAAAGCTTGCTTAAGTGTAGTTAACACTTAAGTAATTGTCATATGCTTTTATTTTCTTTCCAGTCTTAGTGGAAAAGATTTTCCAGTGTAGAAGGAACAGACGATGCTCAGCACAGAGTATCTTGCAGAGTATACCTGACTGCCAAGATTTTTAAATTAACCTTGCAACATACAGAATTCAGTTGCTGTCCTGTTACTTCATAAATTATCCTTCTTAGAAAAACTTCATCCTGAAGTATAGTTTGAACTCTGACTAGCTAAACAACATCCAGAACATTTGCATAATCGTAATAAAGAAGTGCATACTATTTTTCTTTTCAAGTCAGTTTTTAAATGTCATAGTAGTATAAATTTTGTTTCAGTAACTGTATCATTGGCATTTAGCTGCAATGCATGGTACTATTAAATAGCTATTGTCTGCTATTCCTGTCTATCTTAAACCAGAATCTCTGTAACGGCTCTGCTTTTGACTCTTGGAAATGAGTTGTGCATTAGATGCTCTTTTTCTTTCTTTTTTTTTTTCTTTTTTTTGGCCTTGCTTTGTTTTCAGAGAGAAGAAGCTGAAGCAAAAGCTCAAGAAGAGGCTGAAAGACAGCGGCTGGAAAGAGAGAGAATTATGCAGCAAAATATGCAGGAAAGGCTTGAAAGAAAAAAGGTATGCTGTTTTGAAAGCAGAAAGGTTTCTCAGCCTAAAGTAGTCGTTGAAGTGTTAGTATTAAAATAAACTGAGCAGGCAGACTGTCTCAGGTGCATTTAAATATAAGTAGTAGGTTTTTTTAAAGCTAGCTCTGGTTTGTGAGCTGTAACAACAGTGAGTAAAGCAGTAAATTTATGAAATATATGATGAACATTTAAACCAGAATGCTGAAACATAAAACTCTGTCATTGCAAATATTTTCCCCATTTTAACAGAGAATTGAAGAAATAATGAAAAGAACACGAAAATCGGATCAAAACGAATCCAAGGTACTTGTTTGCTTAGATCTGTAGAATGACCCTTCCCAGAGAAGGCCTTGTCTTGTAGCCTATGTTCCTCTGTTACCTTTGAACAAACTGGCTTCCATATGAGGGTAAAAGTTCTGGCACGCTAGAATAATGTTCAGTAGCTTTCCATGGTATACATTCTTCTGCATTGCTTGTTCAGACCAAAAGTCTTTGCATTTTTGTTCTAGGCATATAGAAACAATGCGATCTGGCATTACCACTTGCAGATCAATTCCAAAACCCACTGATTGGTAATGATTTTATTTTTAAACATTACCTGTTCTTCTTGGGCTTTTTTTTCCCAGAAAACTTACATTCCTGGCTTCAACTGTTTGCTTAAAGGAAATCTTGGAATCCCTTTTGGATTTCTGTGGTAAACTGGATGTATTTTTGTTAGGGTAGTGATCTCTGACCTAAGGTTTGTGGTAAATGATGAGTATTTTATTGAGGAATAGTCATCTTTTCTGGCTATTCAGTGTGCAGACTCAAATCTCCATATGGCTGAAAACCAATAAATACTTAGAGCACACCTTGGAGAAGCGAGGGGAAAGGAAACTCAGGAATAGTGTATAGGTGGGAGGGGGCAGCAAGTCTCCCACATGTTCCTTTACAGACTCTGGCTCAGCAGAGCATGTTGTGGTGAGTGACCTAAAAACTCAAAATTAACTCCAACAGCCCTCTTAGTTGACTTCCTTTCCCAGCCATGGATGCAGATTGTCTGTCATCCTCTGGACTATAGCATGAGAGCTAGAATTGAACCATTTGTGAAATGCTGGATGGTAGCGAGCAATTGTGAATAACACTTCCTGAATTCAGTTGCAGAGTGAAGGGAAGTCTGCCGCCGAGGTTATCGAGGGAGAGGATATTGAAGAGGAGGAAGAGTTGGGACTTGAGAAGACCAGTCAATCAGGTAAAGAAATTTGATGAGTCAGATCTAAGTTGCTGCCAGCGTCTCAGTGATATTTTAGCAGTGTTAAAATGTCACTCAATTTATAGCATTGTGGTGAACTGAGACACAAATTCCAGAAATGTCACAGAATCTCTGCTTAAATAGAGTACATAGTTGCCAGTTATAATAGAATAATCCTTATAATAAAATATAATAACATAGTATTGTGTATAATTAATATATAATAATATGCTCATATAATATATTATTATATATTAATTATATCTAGTAATAATGTTATAATATTATAATATTAATATAATAATATAATCCTTAAAAGATATGCAAAATGATTAAATGCAAAATGATTTGTGTGTGAAATGCAGGCAGCATGTTTTCTTTTTACAAATGTATTTTGAAGGTGAAAAACAAAAATCATGTTGTTACAGCTTGTCTTTAGATTAATTTCTCTACAGAAAGAGGATGCATCAAATTTTGGCTAGGAAAGGTCTTTTTGACACTTGTATTTTATTCATTTAGAACAGCAAATCTGTTACTGAAGCTCTGTTTTTGTTTTTTCCTCCACACTTTCAGGAAAGCTAAATGGCGTTGACTTACCCCAGGAAGTCAAGGGGGAGACAGAGGTTTGTTTACAGACTGCACATAGCTTGATCTCTACAGAATTTGAGCAACAAGACGTGTCAGAGTTGAAGGCCAGTGAAGTATTTATGAATGGCAGCGATTTGAAAAGCGATGACGGGTCTCTACTTTTTACTGAATTAAAGGATTCCAGGTGAGTCTGTGTAGGTGGCTGGTTTATTGGCAAAGCAGTTATCTGTCTCACAAGAAATCCCTCTGTGTTTAAATTCAATTTACTACTGTACGTAGCATTGGATCAAATTTTGCACCCCACTAGTTTTCTGGTATTTCTCTGGCTTGCTCTAGGCACATGGTGTGTACATGCTGTCAGTTTGCAGGTTCACGCAGAGTCAGTTAGCTCAGGGTAATTGTTTGTTTAGATGGCACCTTGTTGACAGTACAGGCTTTGCTAAGTGAGACACATAGCCAGCAACATGGCAGTGTTACTTATAAAGAATGGTATTGGCTTGAAAACTTTTTCAATTGAAATAGGTAGCAGTTCTTTTCATTAACAAAATATTAAACAAGGAGAAGGGAGGACAAAACTGAAAAGGAAGAATAGCCTACAGAAAGCTCTAGAACAATTCTAGTTGTGCTGAAACAGCAGATAAAACACAGAAACCTCCCTTAGTGGGATTATTTTTTGGTATTTCAAATTTTATCTCTTTAAACATAAATTTATTTCTATGTAATAGTGGAAAACGTGTCCTCTTACGCTAGTTCCATTTGCTCATCTAAATGCTAAAGGTTTAGAAATGACATTGAAAACTTTTTTTTTTTTTTTTTTTAAGTAAGAGGAGAAATGCACAGTGCTAAAATACAATTTTAATAGAGGAGGGCTTTAAACTTGCTGGTTCTTCGTATCATTTCTGGAGCCAGACCTTACCTGAAAGTTATTAGTACAGTAAAAAGTTGTTATATGCTGGTGGGTCATTCTTCGCCACTGGCTCTTGGATGGGAGATCCCATGTGGCAGCTGGAGGAGCTCGTCTAGGAATGCCCTTCAGGATATGCAGTGCTTTGCAAGCTGTGTAGACTGCTAATTCAGCTGGCCTGTAATGAATCTAAAGAGTAAATATCCAGAAATTGTAATACTAGTATCCATTTGCTTTTTCCAGCCATCCTGCAAAAGAAATGGTTATTGATGACTCAGTGAAGTTGGGTGTTAATGAAGCTGATCATACAAGTGGACTTACTCAGAATCTTAATGGAAAATCTGATTCATGGACTTTTGAGGAGTTTATTGACGTTGGAGTACATTCCAGGTCAACAAAACTGAGTTCAGACAGCCTCTCTGCTGGTAACTGTAATCAAAACTTGAATGATGCTGCTACAATACCTTCTAGTCCCAAATTGGCTTATGAGGAAGATGGTGCAGTGAATTCTTTGACCAAACCTATAGATTCTTCATCAGGTAATCCAAGCTGATTTCCCTATCTATCCCCTCCTCTGGCTGGATAATTAACTTTGTTGCATTTTTATTCTCCTTGCCTTAACTTCAGCTTCCTATTTTCAAGGCACTTTTTCCAATGTGTAGACTGGAGGGAAAGCTCCTTCTTTAGTGCTTGTAACTTGAATTCTGTCAAAAGGAGTCACCAACTGATGCCTTTTTAGGGATTTGCTCTATACAGCAGCTAAGGCCTGACATTAAGGGTCTTCCAAAGACAAAGTTGAGCCCCTGTGAAGCTCCTGTTTCTCCTACCAGCGCTCAAGTCCATCTGTTGTATTTTAGGCTTCTTCTAAAATGTCTTAAATGGCACATGTTACTTTTGAAGATACTAACAGTTTAAAAGGTGTCTGATGTAACTCTACAGACAAGACCTGGCTGCTTTCCCCTTTCCACTCCTAGGCATGTTCTGTAACTTTTTGATGCTGATCTGCACGGTCTTAAAAGGTCTTCCAGGCTCTGGCAAGATACTAGCTGTCCTCTATACTTACCATAGAATAGTCTCTCACTTCACTGATGGGTGTAACCCCAACCTTGAATTCCACAAACGGTTGTATTGCATTTTGGGAGGAGTAGTAAAGCTACACACACAATACTCAGAATTTTCTGAAAGAAACAGGGTTGCATCTGAAGCCAAACGTACTCGCCAACCCAGGCCCTGATGCAGTACAGCACAGTGTGTCAGAGAGGCTTCAGCATGCTAGTTTTCATGAGACTAAACTGCTCTGTTGTTGTAGCTAAACCCCAAATGAGCGTACTCACAGCAGGAGATCTCTGTCCACGAGATAAATGACTGCATGAAGAGTTGAAATAAATGACAGTGGGGAAAAAACAAGACTTGCTATCCACATTTTCTTTAAGTGATGTGTAGCACCTTTTTTGATTAAAGTGTAGCACTTTTCTAGACTGAACTGTTTCCTGAGTCTCCTCTGTCACTCTGCGTCTTGTGAGTTTTGGTCTTACGGACATAGTTATATTGAGACTTTCCTCCGGGCCACTACTGTGTAGGCTGTGGGAATAAAATGATTTAATGTGATATTGCTGATCACATTTTTTTCTGATCATTCACTCCTTAGTGAGGAAAGAGTTGCCTTTTAATTTTGAATGTTAAATGTGTTTTGAGACAATCTGATTTAAGAACTGTGTATGCAACTTTGGAAACAAGTGCTCATATTTAAAAAAAAAAAAAAAAAAGCTACTATGCTGATTTTGGACTGTGAGTTACTAAGTGGGTCTGTGCTCACCCTCCCCCCACATGTAGACTCTGACAGTGATGATAGATGTATGTAGAATACATGCAGTATGATGGTTAAACATTTTCTTTTCTTTGCTCTCTGGACAGAACTGTGAACACTAGAGACCTGGAAATAATCTGATTGCACTGCAGTAATCCAGTGTTTTATCAAGTACCGAAGGCCTTGCTTTGAAAAGCTGCTTGTTTACCTTTATCCATCTTCAAGTTTGAAAAAAAAAAAAAAAAAAAACATCAGGGGAGGGATGACAAACTTCTAGATTTGCACCTTGAAACATTTCAGGGAGACTATTATGCTGATGTTCCTTTTCCATTTGTTTAGTTAATTGTTGGATAGAATTTCCTTGTCTAAATATCACTTACTTCCCTCTTACAGACTTTACGCTAACCTGTTTAAGTCTTTTTTGTTTTCATACCAGTAATGTACAGCAATGTGCCACTGCAGACTTCCCAGTTTGCTACTGGTCAGATTTTAGATATTCCTAAAATGGCAGTTGATGAAATAAGACTTTTTCAGTGTGTGTTAAAGCTCAAGTCCACTTGTAATGTTCTAAAAAAAAGCTGTACGCTTTCATTCACATGCTATTTAAAAAATGAAAAATTGAGTATCTTCAGTTTTGAATTGAGAAGGAAAAATTCGTATTTTCCAGCATCAAATTCCAAAATATTTCAAAAATGTTGAAATTTCAAAAGTTTCAAAATGCAGTGTTGTGTAATCACTAATATGTTTTAATCTATTGGAAAACATCAAAACATTTTACAGGATAGGCACTAATATTACAAAAAATGTTGAATACCTAGATTTGTTTGTCATGGCGCAGTTTAACATGTCATGCTTTTAAAAATGTTTTCCTTTTGATTTATTTATCTACACTCATGTAAGTATTATTTTATTGTGTACATAACAGTATTAGACCATTGAAGTCATGTTTTGTTAATGTTAATTATTCTAAGTGTTCCTGTTCTAGCTTTATAACATTGACTGCAAGCTGCATATATATATTTCCCTTCCCCTAAAGCCTGTATTAAGTAATCTATTTAACCTAAACTTGCCTGCTTTTTACAGCATGAAGAGATTAACTAAGCATCTTCTGAAAACTGCTACTAAAAGTAATAATGCAGTCTTGTTCTTATGTCTCCTGTAATAGATATACTAAATAAGTAAGTGATTAATTTGAAGAATAGCTGTCTCAAATCCTGCTATAAACCATTGGCTGATAGTTCAGTTTAAATGAATCATCCAAATGGCAGCTGTATTTTCAGTGGTTAAATGCAAATGTTTTTGCTGGAACTGCATTCTTTCCTCAACATCTGCAATTACAATAGGAAACCCTCAGCCTTCTTAGTCTCACTATTTGCTATTCAGAATATGTTAGAACTGTTTTAGACTTTAGAGCAGTGCCTTAGGTAAAAAGAAAAATGTATTTTTGTATGATAGTTATTTCAGGCAGAGACAATCACTCTAACAAAGATGCTGATATTTTTTCTGTGCTGATATTATTTGTCGGATGGTCTGTTACAGCTCTATGTAAATATGTGCGCACTGTTAAATAAACTTTGCAGTTGAACAATGCTTTATTTCTGTAATGCTAAACATTACCTTACTAGGCGTCTCCAACCCCTTGCCGTGCTGAGATGCGCTCTGGTACTACTCTCTAACTACTCCACACTGCAGATTCCCAAAACTAGTAGCCTCTTTGGCAATTGCATTTATGTGGTTGGAAAGGTATTTGTACTAACACCTTTAGATTTTGCTGTGTTTGTACATGCCTATAAGATTTTTCATAACAGTTGAATTCTTTAACTTGCTTTTTACTGCAAGCCTTTGCCTTTTACTTGTAGCACCAACATCTTTATGTTCTAACAGTGAGTCTAGCAGCGTTCTGTGGCCATTGTGGAGCAGCAACCATCACAAAAACGGCAAGATGCTGCTTTCTGTTTATCCTGAGAGATTTCGCTGTTTCTGGTAGGTGTTTGTGAATGAAAGGGAATGACTGTAGTAGCATCCAGTTTATAAATATTTCTGGATGGTATCATCATTGCTATGGAGAAGAAAAAACAAAAAAAACTTTAAACCAGCATTTAGGGCACTGAAGGGTAGTAGACTGTGTATGGACTATTTCTGTACATGTGTTTTCCAAAGCGTTTTTTTTCCACACAGGTTGTTCTTGGCAGAGGGTCTAGTGTCAGTTATGTATTTTTTTTTTTAGTTTATGTAAATTCTTGCTTTGGTCCTCGTGTATTTAAGGACACTATGGCAGAACAGCTGACTCTCTACTTTGCTGTGTCAAGGCATCAGACTTGATTGCAGTAGCTCAGCCATAAAAGATGTCACTCATGTAAGACAGAAAAATAGAAAAAAAAACAGTTTTCCAGACTGTAGGACTCCAAGCAGGCACTAGTCTCATTTTTATTAAATCATAAAACATACACTGACATGATAGGAGAGCTATGGTCATCTGAGCTATTTTTAAGGCACTTCTAAATGCATGTGCATTTTGCTGTAGTTGAAAGATTTACTACTTATTAATGGATTAATAATTATATGTAGATGGCCTCATTTAAACAATAATGTAAAAAAAGCTAGTGAGCAAAACTTTTGACAAACCATGCAAAAATCATAACCAAAACGAGTTTATGGAAACTTAACTAAAGCTAAGGTGTACTGCCAAAACGTTGTTATATGTAAGAGAAAGCCACTCCATACACTTGCTGCAATTTGGTATGGTAGGATAAGCGAAGTTAATATTGAGTTTCTGTTAATGGTGTGATATATATGTACCTGTACTTGTAAAAGCATAATAATGGATCTCTCTGATCCTGGGTGCAATGTTTGCATCTCTGTTTCCAAGGTGCTGAGGCTTGTGCATGCCTTGTCAAAAACACTTCATGTAAGTTCTGAGCAGAAATGTATACTAAAGTTTAAAATAAGCTTTTTTTTTTTTTTAGTTTAAGCCACACACAGATTATGGTACTACTTGGATTTCTAATGCTAAATCTAAATGGCATTTCAGGCCTTTACACCAATAGTTACTTGAAAGCAAAGTTAGCTTTTTGCAACAGTACATGCTTTCTTGCTGCAGGAGCTTCAAAAGTCAAACCTGGTATATTTAGGCTATTTTAGTTTGTTTTATGCTTAAATGGAAAAAGGTAAAATTCTTAACATGCAAAACCTGCACCTTTACCAGGATTATTTTGAAAAGCAGGCCTTTAAAATCCATTTTATAGTAGTTGCTGTCTGCTCCTTACAGTCGTTTGGGACACTCAGCACAGTAAATTTTTCCATTATGGCAAACAAAGCGCTTGTTGGCCAAACCACGGGCACACTTTGTGCATTTGAAACAATAATCGTGCCAGGATTCATCTTCGTAGTTAACCACACTGGTTCCTCTTCCAAATCCTGCTAGGAGAGAAAACAATTATAGGACGGCGATAGTAGCTTTTCCCGTGGCTGGGTTAGCCCATCAACCAGCAGATCCCATTCTTACTGCCTCCTGTGTGACCGTATTTGTAACATTTAAAATACTAGCGCAAAATGCAACTGAACTGCAGTGTTTGCTGCTCTGTATTAGTGAGATCCAGGCACTTTAGCCTAGGCATGTGCGGCTTGTCTACAATAGGCTTTTCCCTTGGATCTTTTTCCCAGGGACCTGTCAAGCTAAAGGAAAGGTCAAGACAGAGCAAGAAGAGGTTGGGCTAAACAGCCCACCTGGTTCTTACAGGCTCAGATCCATGCTCTGAAATGCTGAATCAAATGCAAGACTTACAGGACTAGAAGGATAGTGCACACATTTCAGAGCTGAGTTCTGTGCGATTTTCATATGCAGTAACTAACTGGGGCATGTAAAATATATTAGAAGTAAAACAAATAGTCAGTTTGGGGCAATACGACACTGCTCTTTTTAGACTTCAAGTTCCCAGACTAAGATTGAAGTGGGAACAGTTCTACCTGGGGCAGTTTTGGAGGTAAATTTGAGGAGTTCAAAAGGTGAAGAGCTCAGTTACTAACTCAGCCTCCATCCAGCAGGAGCATGTGGGTTATGTAAATTGTTGGAATAGGGCTTGGGATATTAGAACTGCTTCTGGTGTTGGTGGCCTCTGAGCTTCATGTCTTTGGGGATCACAGTTCTGACCTTAAGCACCCAGTGCCCTCAAGCTGCATTTATTCCAACATACCTGTAATAGGATTCTTGCAGCCAGCACACTTCTTGGCAACACATTCCTTGTAGCACTCAACACAGTAAAACTGATCCTCTACGGCTGTGAAGCGCTTCCCACCCAATTGCTTCTTGCAGTTGGAGCAAATGAAGCACTCCGAATGCCAAGGCTGTTCCTGGTAAGTGAGACCTCCAGAAGTGATGGGCTAGGAGGAAAAGAGCAGGGAAGAGGATTCAGAATCAGTACGGAAGAAAAGAGGTGACACAGGTATGGGGTGTATGGTATAGGGGAGCTTTGTTATGGTGAAGATCGTTTGAAAGTTTTCATTAAAATGCAATATTGCAACGCTTAAGTTCCTCTGGACTGAAATCTTGCATGCCTGGAGCTTTCATAATAGTTTATTTTACCTGCAATGACACTGCAATTCTACATTAATCAATTGCAAAAGTGTACAACAGCTGTTTTGCAAAACATTGTTTTGTTGCTTGAATATACGATACATGCTAGACAGCTATAAACCTCCTTAGCCTTGCCATCCCTAAAGCTAGCATAATGCTGGTGCTCACTTTGTTTCAACAGATTCACACCCTGCTCAAGTACTCGTGCCACAGCCTCTAGCTCTCACATTATTATTACATTGCCAGCTGCTTGCACCAGTATCTCAAGGAAGAAACATAAGCAATGGTACAGCTACAAGATGATATGACTACTGGTTTACTCTCCTAGCTTCTAACAGACATGTCAGGGCCAGTTTTGGCAGCTGCCACTGCAAAGTGGAAGGACTTACATTCTTGCATTTAGCACAGGTCTTGGCAAATTTATGCTCGTGGCAGGAGACACAGTAGAAGTCATCACCCTTTGGGAAGAAGCTCCCAGATCCAATCACTTGCTTGCACTGACTGCAAGTGAAACAGTCCTTATGCCAGACCATCTTCTTGTATTCAACATTTTGGTCTCCTACAACAGACAGAAATAACTTGTTAGGTGGGATTTCAGGCCTGTGACAAGCTCCGCAACCTCATGCAATGTAACGTACCTGTAGGCAGGACCTGCCCATACAGAACTTTAATCATAACATGGACAAGGGAAGAGCTGTTAATTTCTACATCCAACTTTAACTAGCCAAGGCCTTCCAGATTTTCTTAGATATTTAGTCAGTCAGCTACCAGATCCTTTCTGAGAAGAGGATCTTCATTTACAGAGCAAAGCTTTTGCTAGAACTTGTCTAATACTGACTATTAAGGTGAACAATCCACATGAGGGTTAACTGCAAGGCAGCCTTTGTACACTTCTCTAAAAAGGACAGGTAAGAGCAGCAGTCAAAACGCGTACCACTTCTGTAGTTCTCCAGATTTTCACCATGATGCTCCTAACTGCAGCCTGCACAGCTCTTTTAACTTAACTCCATGGTTTTGCCCTAGAACAGCACTCAGCATTCATATCAGTATTGCTAGTACCAGTACCTGCAATAATCGGCTTGAAGCAGCCCTTACACCTGGGTGCATCCTCAGTGGCAGTGCAGTTACTGCACCAGACCTTGTTGTTCTCCCTTAGCATGAAGGGCTCATTCACCAAGGATGTATAGCACTTGAAGCAGCGGAAGCAGTTGTCATGCCAGTAACGGTTCTTGAAATGCAGCTCCTGCAACAAACAGAAACAAAGTGAGCAATAAGCCCTTTGTTTTTTTGCTGAGCAGCTCTGAAACAACCGTCTCACCAGCCTTGGCATGGAAGTATCGATCTGCTAGTTCTTAAGCAGGGCTGCATTCAATGTTTGGAGGTGCAACTCAGCTGCGAGCAGCTGGGGAAGGCCATTTAACCAAAAGCACTGACACAAGGGCCTTACTTATAATCACATTCAAAAAGCTACAGCTACGCGGGGTTTAAATTCACTTTGGACTTTCAAACTTCGAGCTTTGAGATTCAAGGTTCTGTAAGTGTGGTCTTTGGTCATCTTGTTCCTTCTAGTTTATGTGTATGTTATTACTGCCATAAATGTGAAGCAATAAACATTTGACAAATGAAAAAAAAATCACATCCTATGTTTCCAAGTGCTTTGCCCATAAGATGAGTTTTTGGGAGTCTTATGCAGGCTGGATAAACTGCTGTACTTTCTTCAGGACAGTTCAGCATTTGCAGCAGTTGGGTGGTCCTGTGTGGATCCAGGAGTTGGACTGAATTATCCTTGTAGGTCCCTGCCAACTCAGGATATTCTATAGTTCTATGATTCAGCTCATTGGACTGAATCTAGATCCTGGAATTAGATCCAGAAGCAGCCCATCGTGAGCAGCCCAACTGCAGTGCCCCACAGCCTCTGGCTCTTTGGCTGAGGAGTGCATGCAAGCATGGCCCAACAGCCAGAGTACTCGCAAGAGAACTTGCTTTTGCACAGAAGCTTGCAAACAGGCCAAAGCCAGGAAAATACACACATAGTCTAGTTCTCATCACCTATGTGACCGCTCAGCATACCTTGGAGTCGGCACCGATGGGTTTCTTGCACTCAATGCAGGTGTTGGCACAGAACTTCTCAAAGCACTTGACGCAGCAGTGGCGGCCCTCCTTCTGCACGTACTTCTTCCCTTGCAGCGGGTCACGGCAGTAGTGGCAGTCAAAACGCTCCGACATGGTGCCCACAGTGTAACTGCCAGGCCCTGCAAGAGGAAAAAGGGTAAAGTTAGAACACCAAAGGCCTGATAACTGCTCCAGCTTCTTGGCTCTGGGCAGATGAAGAGTAATGGGAAGGTGGCTCAGCCATGAGCATATGGTGGTGTTATGTGCCTCGAGGGCTTGTTGCTAGAGAAAGCAGCTTCTGGAACAGCAAAAATTGCCCCAACAGTGCTATCAGACAGCTCAATGGTTTACAAAACAAGACAGTTCTCTACCCACTGCACAGGCATTTTCCAGGTGCCTCCTGCTTTGCCTTTAGGGTCTAGGATAGGCTAACACACCATCATGCTCAGAGAGGCTGGCTGCAGCAGACAACCTGTCTTCAGTCACAGCAATCATGAACTCGTACACCTCGTAAAGGAGGTGGCATCCCATGTCACGTATTGCCATTCTGGATGTAGGGAGAGAAGTACCAGGAATTCAGAAAAACGTGGGCTACAGCGTTCAGCTCTGTGGGCTGGCTCCTGGCTGTGCTGCGGAGCTCAGCAAGGTCAGGGGCCGCCCTGCCTCCTGCAAGCGCTGTGCTTGCCACTGCTCTTAGCATAAGCAATCTGTTAGTAACGCAAATATTTTCATTTCCCTTAATAGCCATCCAAGATATGAATGCTAGATTTCTGCCTACAAAGAGGCAGGATGGGCTCTGGCCAAACACAAAAATGCAGCTCTCTGCCTCCTGGAGTGCAAACCGCTGTGCTTGCAGCGCTGTCCAGCTTGCTCGCTCCATGGCTGCAGGACCACAGTTGCTGGAGAGGGGAGAAGAGTCACACAACAGTCTTCCCCCATCACCTTCTTAAGAGGAAGGATACTGGACTGTTTTATTTACTTGTTTCACATCAAGCAAGGATAATGATACGTAATCAGTCAGAGCGACTTGGTTCATTATGGCAGGCCCACTGCAGGGCTGGCGAGATCCCATCTGAGGCACGGCATAATCTGAGCAGAAATCACCGCCAACCAAGAGCAGAATAGTTTCCATGTTTCCAGCCTAAGCCTGCAGCCAGCTGCAGCCCTGCGAGGCCTTTTGTGCCAGATATTTGTGCAGCTTCCAGCTGCCTGTTTCACTAGGCTTTCACATATAAAGTCATGAGGAAAAACAAGAAAAGACCTTTTACATTCTTACATTTAAAGGAACTTCTTCAGCTCGTGCCAGCAGGATTGGCCCAACGGATGACTGCTCCCCATGGCCAGCTGGCTAATGCTCCAGCTGCGAGCCCAGCTGGGTGTGGGGGTCTCTTGACCAGAGGATTTTCCACTTTGGCCAGAGATGCAAGCTCACACTTTCCGCAGATACTTGCCCCAGCCTGCGCCCAGGCTCAGCCTTCCAGACCACCTCTGCTAAGAACAGCTCTCTTCATTTCCCCACGCCCTTCCTCAGAGGAAGCCGGCAAAGCCCAGCCCAGGAGGCTGCAAAAGCCCCTGGGGGTTATACGAGTCCCCATGCACGTGTCTCCTGCGTGCCTGTGGCCCCAGCTCAGCGGAGCTCTGCTTCCCCGTACTACAAGCAAGCTGGGATGCAACCTGGAACCTTCATCAGTAACCAGACAGGAGCTGTGGCAGCAGTCTGGCAATGGGACGTCAAGAGGAAATTTAATTATTCTTTTCCTGATGGAGCTGAAGCACCAGCATGGAGTGAAAGAGAGAAGGATGCAGCCAGGCAATATAAATTGCTGCTGCTTCCTCTTGTTAGGTGCAGGAGGCCTTTCACGCTTCCCCGCATAGCCTCACCTTGGACCCTGTCAAGCCCTGGTTTCAGGGTCAAAAAGCACTGAGACCAAAGTCGCTCCCACTGTGGTTGGCTGCTTTGCTGTCTGTGACAGCAGAATCAGCACGACAGTATAAATCAGAACCAAGCTTGGGGTTTTGGGGTGTAGAGAAGATGCTCTAGGGTAGCCATCATCTCTAGAAGGCCTGTGGGTCCCCTAGCACTTGCCCTTGGCTGCTGGGTGCTGCGTGGGCAGGACTACCATGTTGTTAAGGCATGAGGGCCCGCTTACACAACTTCTTGGGCACCTGCCCACCCCAGTAATTCTAGATTTACCATCAACTGTGTAGCCCATCCTGACAGCCACCGAAATCCCCCGCTGGCATTAGAGCCCCAGGCCCCAGGATCGTTGCTGCTGCCTCTGCGAGGAGCAGGGCTCAGCAAACACAAACGCACATCAAACCAAACAGGTCCTGACCCGGGCACGGCCCCGCCAGCGCTACCCTGCAAGCCCAGGCAGCGGAGCAAGCTGGAACGTTTCTGTTCCAGAAAGCTGGACAGAGGATCCCAGGGAGAGGAACGTGACACAAGGAGGCTGCAGCAGAGGCAGGGACTGGGTTCACACCCTTCCCTTCCCTTCAACTTACTGAAGTGGAGGCCGAGCTGGGCGGCATTGCACTCTGTGGGGACCGGGGCTGGAAACGCCGCCTTGCCAAGGTCAGGAGACGGCCACGTCCTGCTGACAACTACGCCAAGGGTTGTGTTTGTACCGGTTCAAGTAAATGAAACAAACAAACAGCTGGGAAACATGGAAACTATGTGAGCCACCGCCAGCCCTGCAGAGCTTTATCAAGCAAGTGGGTTTTATTTAGAAGAAACGCAGTTGCACAGAGTCCAGGGCAAATGGTATCGAAACGCTCCTGATATCAGGTTTAGGGTTGCTTTCAACCAGAAGATGTAATTGTGAACATATGGCTCAGGGAGTAACACGATCCAGTGTTCCCGTGCAACGCATCATCTGCTAACGTGAGACACACATTTATCACAGTAGCTTTAGAGCCCCACAGACAATTAACATCGGGCCTGGCAGCCCCGGGAGCTTCTGCCCACCGTGTGCCGTCTTATGGACCAAAAAGCCCCTCTCATACCTAAGCTGTGGCATGAATTTGCTCCCAGCTCTTACAGGAGCTTTCTGCCCTCAGCAGAACCACCCCTGCCCTAATCTAGACCTAGAAAGGCACCTCTGTCCCCTTGCCTGCCATGAGGGCACAAACACTGACCACGTTGTCCCAGCAAACGTGTCTGCCCACCCCTGCCATGCCGAGAGCCCACATCAGCCACACTGTCCCCTACAACCCTCCCACAGGAGCAGCCCACCAGGGGCTGGTGACGAGAGCCCAGAAGTAGCGGCAGCAGCTACAATGGGACCGCAGGGACGTTTCCCTGGGGTGGAGCAACCGTCCATCACGGCTTCAGAGCACGCTGCCCCCAGGAAGAAACGTTTGGCACCCTACCGCTGCTCCCCCGTGCAGTTCAGTCCCCTCTCACAGGAGGCAGACAGAACAGAACAGGTACTTGGTCTGTAACCAAATAAATACATTTTCTGACTGACTCTAGATTTTGACTGAGTCCAGATATTGGGAATGATTTCTCATGATTTTGGAAATGTTTGTCTCCTTAATAACTTCAGGCTCCAATTGCTCCGTGTTCCCACCACTTAACTTTCCAAAGGTTAACCCTGGCCTGTCTTTGCTGACTTGGAAAATAGGCAAATCATGAAACTCCGGACACACCAGAAACTACCCCCACTTCAAGCAAGGTGTCCCTCTCCTACCAGCCTGGCAGAGTGCTGTCTAAATGTAGCTCCCTGATGAATTTGGCTACAGCTAAGGGGCGGCTGGCCAGACCAGTGGCCTTCTCGAGTATCAGGGTATTTGGCACAAAAGGCCTGCTGGAATTCAACCCTAACATTTACCTGAACACAGAGGTACAAGTTAGCCACTTGTCCCGAAAGAGCATCTGCAGCTTTACAAAAGCAGCCCCTCAGCCCACACACAGACGACCATGCCTTTCATCTTTCAAACAAAGGTCTCAAATGTTGGGGCCCCACAGGCTTCCCGTGCACCTCAAGTCATGCTGATACCGTGCTGTGGAGCAGCCGCAGAGCTGTCCCAGCCTGTGGTCAGGGCTACACCACTGCAGCACAGCAAGCTTTGGGACTGGAAATGGTGCAGAGCTGAGAAGCGCAGCCCCACAAAAGCTACGGCATTAACACAAACCCTGCCGCTCCCTTCAGTTCCTGTCTCCCACGGCCCCGTGTCGGTTCATCCCGGGCTGCGTACCACCACACAGTAGCGCAGTGGTTTGCAGAACAAATGAAATCAAAGCGCTCAGCAAATGAAGCTGAAGCATAGCTGATAAGCAAAGCACTTAGCACAGGATATGTGTTAATGTCTCTGGGGAGCATGTTTAAATGTGATAAACCACCAAGGAAGAACTTGAAGTGTGGTCTCTGAAAACAACCAGGGAAACTGTACTTAAACCTTACGGACTATTCTGTCACTTAGGAAGGAAGAGGAGGCTGAAGCTGTTAACCCTCTGCTGGGGTACTGGGAAAGAGCAATTGCTTTTTGGCTCTCCGTCAGCTTTGTTGTTCTCAGCAGACCGAGTAAACAGCCCCCATGTCACCAGGTAGTGACAGCACCTGCCTGTTTCAGCTCACCTGAAGTTGTGTCACCTGGGTTGCTACTCTCAGCATTCTTCTATATGTTTTGTGGTTTGCTATAAATACCAGGGAATACCCTTAAAAGAAGGGTCCTGTTAATCAGAAAGGAGAAGCAATGCTGAGAGCTGCATCTCAAGGTCACCGGCACACTGCCCTGGACAACAAACATTTCTCTCTTTCCTTTGGCTTTGCAAATCACTTGCAGGCCATTTTCGCTGGGAGGGCTGGCAGTAAAGAGCGAAGAGCTATGCTCTCCCGTTGCCAGGCTGGGGCACGTGCAAGTCTCATACTCTATAATTCAAAAATTAGTCTGATGATAAAATAGAATCTTCTTTATTTAGAACAAGAACGGTTCCAAGTTTCTCAGGCAGTTGCCAGAATCATTCCCTATGGTCCTATTGCCGCCATGTCTGAGCACATCCCAATCATTATTAAATCTTCACAGTTCCCCAGGGAGTAGGGACGTGCTATTAAAAACACCCTGCAAACACATCCTCCAGGGCTGCCTTTTACACTTACCACAGAGCTCAGCTAAGGCTAACGAGGCTGTTGGAGTGCACAGCACCACTGCCTAGAGTAGGCCTGAGCACCGAGGCAGAGTTTAAGCAATGAACTCCAAACCTTTCCAAACAAAGCTAAATCAGTTAAGGCAAAAAAAGTTCTGTTCAGCACCTGTGTGTTACCTTCTGCTCACTTACACTCCCAGCTCTGCACGGACCTGCACCATCTCAGTAGCTAGGCGCCATTCCCATGCCCAGGAGTCCCCAGGAGCCTGACACAAGGCTTTCTCTGGCTGTGGGGTTCCTGCCCCGGGGCAAGCGCTGTGGCACCCCCCAGGTGATGTGCCAGAGAATGGGGCTCCCTGCTGCTCTAGGAATGGACATGGAGCTAAAACTTGGTGGTGGCAGCCCTCCAGCCGCAGCATCTGCTCAGCAGACACTTCAGCATTTTATCTCAAGCACAACGAATGCTGGCAGGGCAGACCCTGGAGGGGTCAGGAGGCAGGACCAGCAGCCGGGCTGGACAAAGGCCCCTCGCACAGACCTGAAGGCTGGGGCATTTCTGCACCCCCTGAAAAGTGCACAGGATGTCAGGTACCACTGCTGTCATTGCTTCAGTTTGAACACTGGCTACTCTGGCTCGTGTTCATTGCCGAGGAGCCAGGGCTTTCGTGACCAGCCCCAGTCACTTGTCCAGGGAGTTTGGTAATGCAGGAATTCAGACTCGGCTCTCTCATCATCTGAGCGCAGTGCCCGAACTGCCCAGCCAGAAAGAAGCACACAGCAGTGACAGCTATTTTTATTATGCATGTGTGTTAATTGTGATTACTGCTATAGTAGCACTGGAACCACAACCACTCCAATGCCAAGCAAAGCCTGGTCCTTGCCTCTGGGGCAAGGAACATCTTGGGGCAAGGGACATCTCCCCACAGGAACATGAGAAAGAAAAGAAACAGCTAGAAGTAGAATAAAGTGATGCTATAGTATCAGTCAGTCTGGTGGGCTGAAGTTAGCAAATAAATGTATTCCTACAACTGAATTGAATGAATTGCACTTTTTAAACACCTTTGAGATGTTTAAAAAATGATACCATGGAAGTCAAATTTCACTCAGAGATATATTGCGTAATGTGTATCTGCCTCACACAAGCAAATCCTAAGTGAGTTACATGCCATGCAAGAAGCCTCATGCTCATGCCTTGTCCCGGGTGGCTGAGCATGAGGCTGACTTCCCTCCCTAATTTTTAAGGAGCTCTGTGCCCCCAGCCAGGTGAGGAGCACCACAGTCCCCTAGCTCTGAGTGTGCAGCAGCTTGGTCTGATGCCCACAGGAGCTGCAGCCCTGCGCTCCAGGCCATGTCCACCCCTTGGGCTACGTCCCATCAAGAGATGCAATAGCACTGCAATTGTACGTTGTCACTTAGGGCTGTAAATACACGCTGGGCACACACAAAATCAGTTTTTAAAAACCCCGAAGAGCTTTCAATGGCTTGGTAATTGCAGGGCTAAAGGAGACTAGTCACAGGTGGGGAGACACCAAATACCAGCATGCCGAGGGGGACATGCAAAGCAAGAATCCTGTCGGTGTTAATGAGAAGGAAAAAATAGGTTTTTATATTATCACTACTGGAGAGAGTCGACCTGTTTGATCTACAAGATAAACACAGAGAAGAGGGAGCAAGCACACACCGCGCACTAGAGCAGAGCAAACCACCTGGGTTTACCCAGTGGGCTTCCGCTGCAGGTTTCCCTGCCCCAGGCAGTAATGCCACAACAAACTAGCTGCGGGGAGAAGCGCCATCCCCCACGTTCACCCAGCCTTCCCCGAGTAACAGCTGAGCCCCAGCCCTCTCACAGCAGCAGATACAAAGCATGCACCCAATGCATTTTACAAACGCGTAAACATTTACAAGGCATCCAGCCCATGCCGCCATGCTCTTCCCAGCGCCAGTCCCACACACCAGTTACAAGCCTGTTTGTCATCATTAGTTACAGCTGCAGATTGCAGAGACTTAAGACCACATTTAAAAGAGTTATTTCTCTGTTCGCAAAACCTTCCTCCCTGTTTAGCAGGCATTGCACGCACAGGCCTTCTCCCACAATGCAGACTGCAGCATGTCCAATTTACCTGTGTGCCTGTGGAAAGCCATGATTAACAGCCCAAAGTCACAGGCAGCCCCTGAGGCAACAGAGCGCACGGTCTCTTGGCTGATTAGAAGCTGCCTCTTTTGATAACATACATTTAAACGGAGGCTATTAATACAGACGGGACTCCTACCAGATGTCCACTCCCCTCCCCAGAGATCACAACCTTAATCCCCCTTGAAAATTCTTACCATTTTAGGTGATCCGAGAGAGAAGAATAGGATCCAGAGACCTCTGTAGGCAACATTCAAATACCTGCCCAGCTACTCAGCACCCAAATTAGTCCCAAAGGCAGAGAGTGCCTTAGGAACTTGACCCCATGCTAGTACTATTTGGCCTTGGCTTTGGAGCTAGATTGTGTCTCATAACAGTCCTGAGCTAAATTACAGACCCAGCGTCAATTCTGCACCGCTGCTGCCGAAGGGAAGAGGAGAATCACGGTCCCCAGGGCCAAAGGGGCTGTGGTCTAAGGAACCAGCTCCAGACCGTACACGAGGGGCTGTCCCCTGGCTGTAGGGCCCAGAAAAGCCAAGGGTTGCACACCTGGGGACCCAGCAGAGATTATGGAGAAGCACCAGGAGCTACATTCCTGGGAGTTGGACTTGTATTCAGCATGAGAGGCAAGCTGAAGTTTTACTGCCTGTAAAACTACCATGCCTGGTCCTCCTCCAGCTTTTACCCTAAGGAACCTCAAGGCATTAATCATCCAGAGCGAATGAGTCCTTGAAGAGCAGTACTTTAAAAGCCAGGTTTCATGATTATGGGGCTTCTCTAGCATCTAACAGTATGGTTGGGCTCGTTCCCTGATAGGATTACAGAGAGCAATGGCTCACGACTCTGCCCTCTTTGCTCAGGTGTCCCCAAAGCTCTGTAGCACAATGGGAATTTTGGCGACCTACTTCTACTCGAGCTGTGGCAGGGAGCAGAGGGAGCTCTGGTTCCAGGCTCGCTCCTGCATGCAGACACAGGCTGCAGCAGCAGAGGCAGCTCCACGGCCACGCATGCTCTGGGTCATGCAGTCAGCAGCAGCACGTGTGGTCGGGGCCGTGGCCAGGGACGCCCAGCTGCTAATCCCGCCTTGACACTGACTCACGGCATGGCCGTGGGAAAGGCGGTTAACCTCCCTGACGGCCAATGTTTATCATTCCAGTCGCAGCCCATCACGGTGGTGTCTGGCCTCCGAACAGCCTGGCACTGGGCACGTCACTGCTTCCCACCACGGAGGTGCCAAGGAACTCCTCAACTGCGTTTGTGGGGCGGGGAGTAAAGAGCCTTCACCCCAGCACCAGGCTTGGTGACCGCCCAGGGCCTCCATGGCCATCATACAGCCCCCACGTAGCACACGTGAAAGGTCAGCATCATTCTGACATTCCCAAGTTTTCAGCATTGCCTGGAAAAGGCCGCACTTGACAGTGTGCTGTCCCAAAACAGCATGGCATGGATCCACTTGTGTAGCAGTATGAGGCTGGGAAATGTGCTAACATACTAGCGCACCAAAATACTTTGGCTAGAAAAAACCCTACGTTACTCTGCCCCAGCTCATCTATAAACTCAAGCAAATTGTTTGCATAATTCAGATGGTAACAGGAACCCTAACAACTGGTATTTTCCTGTGCTAATCTTGCTGAGTGCAGTGTAATATTTACAGACATGAGTTCATTTTTGGCAATGCATGTCGAGTTTGCACCATTAACCATCCTCATTCCCTTCTAGTTCCCTACACAAAGCGCTGGCATGCTCCCACCTGGCCGTCGTTTCCTGCTTCCCCAGGATACCCTCCGCTCCCAATCACAAACAGTAACGTTTGCTCCCCACCCTGAAAAGCAGCACAGCACTGCCGTGCACCGCCAGCAGCTGCCACGTCCCACCCAGAGGTGGCTGCAGTCCAGCTGCAGTGCGGCAGCATCTCAGAGGCATGCGGAAAGTAGGGATGGACACTTGGCCATCAAAGTGCTTCTCGTGCACAAACGCACGGGTGTTGGCAGCGTGACAACAGGCACGAGCTGGAGGAGGTGGCAGGGAGGAAGCTTGACCCAGCAAGAGGAGCAGGACCCAGCCCTGTTGATGCCAGCGAAGTTTCAGCATGAGCCTCCCTGGAGCTGCATCTCATTGCACAGCTCAGAGGCCCTGGCAATCCCCCAGAGCTCTCTGTAATATTCTTATTTTGCTTGAATTTGTGGCCTCCTGGGCCAGCACAGCAGGAGATGGATGGGAACAACACTTGCTGAGAAGACAGGGCTGCTCTTGTTGTTTTGGCTTGTTTTAGCCACATGACCCTGGGCAACTCCCATCTCCCCCTATAAGCCTCCTCCTTCCCTGCGAGCCCAGCTCCCTTCGGAGATGATTAAACACAGCGGTGGTGCAAGGTATGGCACAAGCAGCAAGGAGGGGCACTGTTGCCCTGTGAAACACGGCATGGAGCAGAAGCCACCAAGCAGGAAAGCCTGCCCCAGAAAGAAGGCAAGCCAGCCCTGCCTGAGCACCCGCCAGTGCCTGCAGACAGCGTGTGCCACTCATGGGCACATCGCATGGCTTCGTGCACTGTCACCACGAAGTCCCTGCTCCCACCTCCTCTGTGCCACCGCGCTCTGCCAGAGCTGGGCAGAGAGGAAAGCATGCTGCAAACACATCAGCAAGTGCACAGCAGGACATACAGGCTTAGGTTTTCAGGTCCTTATCATGAAACCTCATCTGTCCCGTAGGTTTTCAGCCCCACAGGGAGCTGGTCTGGACACAGTCACTCCACCATGCAGGTCCGACTGCAGAGCAGCATGGCTGGTGCATAGTGTCATCCGCTCGGATAGACAAATGATTCACATTGTGGTTTCCAGAGTATTTTCTTGCCCTAACAATCCTGCCAGAAAAGGTCTGGGCGTCTCAGCTTGCCCACACATCCTACTGTCACTCAACAGGCTGCAAGTCCTAAATAGAGACGGTATAACCCAGGCATTGATGAACTATTAGTCACCATCATCAAAGAAAGAAGCAGGCAGCAGTAAACACGAGCAGGAGGGGGGGCACCTGTCCACCTCTTAGGATTAACACTTTACTTTCTGCTTCCATACGCTCTGCTTAGCTATGCACAGCAAACCCGCACAGAAAAGCACAGCCACGATTCAGTGGGCTCCCCACAAAAGCCGGGGCTGCAGGACGCTCCCCAGCCTTTCCGTCCCGCAGGCTGTCGGGGCTGCTGCGATAGCACGGGACCTGCACGGCCCCATCAGGCAGGGCTGCATCAGGCAGCACAGGGCTTAGCACTCCTCATCCAGGTTTGCTCCCACCATTTGCACAAACGTTTCCTTCATTTCAAGTAACTGCAGGTTCAGGTGGGTTTTTTTTTTGGTTTTGTTTTTTCTTCAAATCCACTCGTAGCTTGCATGCAGTGTGCATTCTCCCACAGCAGGGAGCACTCCTTCTGCCCAGCCTCCTGCAGACCTGAAATTTCCCTCGGCTCTGCTGAGGCAGAAACTAAACAAATTTTATGAACAGCTCTACGAACAGCTCCCTGCACCACCGCTTTTTTTTTTCTTTTTTTTTTTTTTCCCCCCCTCTAGTGACACAGAAACACCAGCAGCATTAGGGTCCAGGACTGACACCGAGGGCTGATCCAGCTCTCCAAGCACTCAGTATCCCGCGTACTTTCTGCTCCCAGCACTGGTCCTGTGCTGGTGAGAGGACTGCGGAGCGGTGTTTGCACAGGGAGGACTACAGGCAGAGAGCCCCACTGCGAGAGGGCTACCAGGGGGTGGCCCTTGCTGCCCCTTTCTAGCCAGGCACCCTGTGTTCAACCCACACTAAGACCTGGACCAAAATGCAGAGTTTCCACCTAACTCTTTCAAGCAGTGGAAAAAGCCATCTTGGTTATGCACCAGACAATTTCTCTTTAAAGTATCACATAAATGCTTCAGAAGACTCAAACCTGGCACAGTTCCCCTGTTTTGCACACAAGGATGGCCCTCCGCACCCCTGACGCATCTTGCAGGTGAACTCGCGTGAACGCAAGACAGCCTGGTTCACAAGGATGCACCAACATCGACAGCAAAGCCAGCAAAGACATCACTGCAGTGACAGAGGACAGACATCAGGCAAGCCCCATGCTCTCAGGGAGCCAGCTCAGCCCATCCTCCACGGGATCCCACTTTCCACAGGGAAGGTGGAAAAAGAAACGGGCAGCACGTGGCAAAAGCACCCCAGGTGTTTTCCTTCCTTCCATGCTGAACGGTCAGATCCGCGTGCTGAGCCTGTCAGTGCCAAGGGAAGCTTTTAGGATCAGCTATGGAAATGTGGGGCAGAGGAATTGGGAATAAATTTATAAGAAGGGTTGGGTAGCCCTCCACAAACTGAGATATAATGTGAGTCCAAAAAAAAAAAAAAAAAAGAAAGAAAGAAAGAGGAGAAAAGACAGATGGATAAGAAAAGACAGTAACAGACAGAAAAGAATGGCCCAGAGATAATGGAGCTGGAAATAAAGGGACCTGAAAAATAGCAAAATTGGGAAGACACGTAAACTCGGTTGTTCCCATCTGCCTCCATCCACAGTCTGGACTGTTTCCACGACTATTCCCATGGCAGCTCCAAATTTATTTCCCTGCTGCCATCTGCTCTGCAGCTCCCCTCTACACACGCTCCCGACTGGCACTTGTTCCTGTCAGCTGTTGCTGACATGGCAGACCTCCGGTGGCTGCTGAAAGCCAAGTGACACCAAGGCTTGAGAAGAGCACGTGTATAAATCAAGAGCTGCTTTGTAGGCGCAAGGTTTTGTTCAGCTCCTGTCCTCCCCCGGCCTGCATCAGGAGCAGTGGAAGAAGTCCCCAGTTCAGCATCTCAAAGCCACACTCTCACCCACACTGGCCAGGCCCCTGCGTTCAAAGCTCCATGAAGAGCTCCAGGGCTTCTGCTCACCGCAGTGCCCGGAGCTTTGGCTCCAGACCTCCAGCTAAGCAGTGCTGCTGCTTCAACAGTGACGGGTGCGATGCCTCTCAGTCACCTCCAGCGCTCCCACCAGATGGATTCCACGTGATCCTTGGGGAAGCCCTCCCCGAGGCCAAGCAAGCTGCACCACAACCGTCATTCCCCCAGCAATTACTTCAAAGCTTCATGCTTAGGACGGCAGAGCTCTGTTAGGGCAGTCCTGGCTGACTGCAGACGTCTTTGTTCAAGTTTAGAGGCAGTCACATGCAGGAGGAATGACTGGTGGGGTCAAAGACATGGCAAAGGTTCGCAAGTCACAGCTTTCCCCTACGGCTTAGGGCTGGCTTCACAACTGAAAGTGTAACTGAAGTCCCTGTCAAATAAACACCGTGGTGATGCCGGCCAGGCAGCATGGCAGTCTTTCCCAGGAGAGATGAAGTTTGATGAGCGCACACAGCAATATAATCTTACCATACCCATGCAATAAGTGCTCGTGTTGGGGCTTCACCAAGTAGTTACTGAGCCACCACTGAAACGGTATTTCACAACCTCCATTATGCTCTCTGCACTCCTAATTGCTTTCAATTACTTCTCATAGGCACGGCAGCTGGCTGAGCGATGCTGTCCCCCAGTGAAGTTAAACAGCTCACTGTGGAGAGCACAGAAGGAAGTTCAACTATGTGCATCACTGCCTGAAAGCTGGGTCATTCACCCTCACTGGAAATCTACCCGTTACAAATCAGAAATTAGCAGCTACCCAGCCAGCAGCTCTCCAGCACCCACCACAAGGGCCTCCAGCAGCCCTGCCACCCGGCTGCGTCCGTTCAATGGGACCAGGAAGCCAGAAGGACGAGGTGGGCACTGCAGGCTACGCCTGTGCTCTTCCTCCAAAGGCAGGGAACACATAGCGTGCTGAGCCCAAACCCCACTTCTACTGTTTTATTTTCAGGAGAGAAGAAGAAGGAGCTATTTGTGGGTGGACCACGATCCTGGCAAAAGACCTTCCGGGGATTTAGCACTTAGTGGGAGACACTGAGGACACAAAACTTCAGCTGAGGTGGTCAGAGATGGGTAAAGCAGACGCTTCTCAGAATAGGGCTAGGCAGAAGCACGCTGCCTGGCTATGGGTGAAGGTAGGCCACCACTTCGATGAGAAGGACGTGCCCTTCCAGGCATTGGCATGCCGGCTGGGAAGACTCCCTGGCATCCGGCACACCATCAAAGCACTGCCCGAACTTAGCACAGGCACCAAGGCCATGTCCTGAGCGCTGATTTAGAGCTGGCAGAGCCAGCCCTGGCATATGGGTTTAGCAGAACAACCAGCCCATTACCTCGGGCACGGGACAGTCGCCTCCAGCAAGATTAGCGTTTGGCTATTTACGCTTTCTGTTAGACGGCGCTGGTGGCTGAAAGGACCAAATCACCCTTGTTACGTGGTCATTTTTAAAAATAACATTTCCCAAAGCCCCACAGTGCATAACCCTGTGTCCGTCTCAGATCCAAGAGCCAAAGGAGATCAGCTTGCAGGGCTGACGGGGTATTTTTGGGCACTCTGACTAATTGTCAGGACATATGCTGTGCATTCTTTACAAGGAAAAACAAAGCTGCAGAGTCCCCTCCGGTGAGGCCTATGGGGTTGGATTAGTCACAGAAGTTATTCTCAGTAATTCTCTGCTTTGCGAGGGTTTGATTCCATTTCCAACTCCCGAGAAGGGTGTTTTAAAATGGAGGACGGTGTCCGTTTCCTTGCAGCTTGATACCAATAAAAAAGGCTGAGCCACGTTGCACCAACAACAAGGGCAGAAGTGACAACCCTTCACCTTGGAGTGACTCCAAATTCACAACTGCTTTTTTTGCATCACACCACATCGGCATTCGCTCCAAGTGCCAAGGGACGTGCTCCAGGACAGCCTGGAGATGTGCTCCAGGACAAGCCAAGGAAAGGACATTCGTTTGAGGAGCATGAGGAGGCCCACAAGCACCCACACACTTGTAAGATGGAGCTGTGGTGCAACCTCCTGAGACGCCTTGCTCTGGTCCTGCATTGTCACACATTTCCTCTGCTGAAACAAATGTCATTTAACTTTCCCCTTTTCCCAGGCATAGTTTGCGGCCAGAGTTCCTTTAAGCCACTGTTCATGCTAATACTCTGCAAATCAGCATTTCAAGTCTCTCATTAAAGCCCTGTTCGTTTAACAGCTGCACACCACCCTGCTCAGCCAGGCTCTTTGCCCATCTCCTCTTTCAGGGAAGTCAGAAACCTTGCTGGACTAGGAGACCACTCGCTCTGCTTCTACTGGACATGCCTTGGCTGCTCCTTCCCAAACTGACTCCCAAATACAAAGACTCAGGTAAAATCAGAGAAATCACCCAGGCTTCATCATCCAGGCTCTTCAAGAAGAGCCTGAAGCCCTGATAAATGAGTATTTTGCCAGCCGTGTCCCTTTTCCTCCCTCCCTTTTCCAGACTCAGGAGCGAGGTGCTCCTCGCTCAGCAATGGCAGAGCCTTGATGCACAGCAGCCAGACAAAGTCCTCCTCAGAGGCCATCTCCCCAAGAGGAGCATCTTTCACCCATCTCCTCAGCACCTCAACAGCTCTTCACTCTCACGCCAGTTTAAGGCAGCACTCACCCGGCTCCATTTCTTTATACTTACTTATTAAGGCAACAAAGCCTCTGTGTGCAATATTGCCACAACACTCAGGGACACGCAAGCCCAGAGCAGCCCATGTTTCCCCATCACTGTGTGAGATCTGAGCACACTTTGCTCTTCAGTCTCAAAGTTGTTTTAATGCTTTAACCCTCGCTGCTGCCACCCCTGTGCTGCTGGCCCACACATTTCTGCTTTCCCTTCCTCTGGCATACAAACATCAAACCTTGCTCTTTTTGCTCAGCAGAAACACTGCACCAAAAGCGCACACATCTCAGGGTGACAAGAGCTCTCTGAAGTCTCCACCAGTGCTTTCTGCACACTTTTCCCCTAAGCTGCACAGCAATTTCCACTGAGAATAAGTGTTGTCAATTCAATTTCTAATAGCGGCATTAAAATGTATGAGCCATTTCTCTGGAGTCAGGAATAATTTTTTCAAAGTGCCTGTGTGCTACAAGAACATAATTCTCATTTTTCATAAAGCTATCAGGATCCCAGGTCTCCCTGGAAATCATGTCAGATCAGAGCTGGGCAAGGACTACACCGAAGAGCGTTCTCCACGGGGTTGGTTGGAAAACACTCACTCAAATTAAAAAAAAAAAAAAAAGAGGAACAAATATCTAAAGTTTTCATCAGAGTTAGGATTCAGTTTCTGCCAAAACCAGGGGGACCCAGCCCAGCCCGGAGCCCAGCCCTGGTTTGCAGCATCGCAGCTGAGCGCCTCGATGGAGGCTGTTCGGGGGGCTGGCAGGGAGCGAGCAATTCGCCTCCCCCCGACACCCTCTTGCTCCAGTTCTCGGGGAACCTAGCAAAACCGCAGTCACTTTGGTGTCTTTGGAAATGTTAAGATCAGTAAACTAATACTTGACAAGACCTAACAGAGACAGACCAGCCCAAAGCAGTTATGGGGAGGCAAGGTTATTTATGCTGCTAAACTGAATTTGCTCCACATTTGCTGAAGCAGCAGTTGCCTTCGTCCCTCACCTCCACGGGGACAGGCCAGGGACTGGGACTCCTCTCCCGCCTTCCCACCGCAGGTCTCACAGCAGCAAAGCACGCTACAGCATTACTATCAGTGCTCACTCTTGGAGCGATGGGCAAAGCCTACAGGCTGTTACATTTATCATACAGAAACCCTGGAATAAGAAAAATAAGATACTTAGAAGTGTGCTTAAATTTATACACAGAAATAAACCAACTGGAGTTGGTACAACCACTTATGTGTTTCATTAAGCCATCCTCTGCTCTGTGGCTGGATCCATGCCCAAAAAATGATTTTGTTTTCTTTTTTCAAGTAGCAGTGAGACAATAAATTGAGGGACAACGAGTAACACAGTCCGCAAAGGGAAACAACCCTTCTCAGTACAATTGCTGCTGGCTGTCAAGCTACTGTCCAAATCAAACTACCACAGGATCGGCTCCATAAGACAAAAAAGCGGTGTTAATTGCACACAAGTGCCAGAGAAAACTGTCAAAAAGCTAAAGCAGATGTGAAGCAGTGGCTTGCTTTCTCTTAAAACGAGCTTGTGCAGCTGCATTACATGAGAGCCCACAAGCGCCTGTATTCCCCTGGGAACAAGGCAGAGCCATGGGGAAAGGGAGAGGTTTCCAAATCCTCAGCAACTTCTCCAGCAATTATGAGGGACTCTACTGAGTGTGAGACTCTACTGTCACCTTGCTAAATTACATCTATTAGGCCAAATTCTCTTCTCAGCTGTGCTAGAGCCAGCCCAGTAGCAAGGCTTGCCTGCTTTATACCAGTGTTGAGCCAGGTTAGACTCGGTCCTGGCCAAGCCCAGGATCTGAAAAGTATGGCAGTGATTTCAGCTGCGCAGAGGCAGCCAAAAAAGCAAACATGCCTTGGTACCAGGAGGTGAAACAGTGGGGTAAGGACAGGCTGCTGGAGGAGGACACAGCCAGGAGAGACATCGCAGACCTGCAGGGATGCCTGTCCCACCCCCAAAACCCAACACCTACTGCTGCACGGCACAGAAGAGAGGAGACAGAGAATATCAAACCCCACATCGAATAACTCACATGCACACTACACAAGCGGTGCCTCATCTCCAAAGGGCTACTGAAAGCAGAAGACAAAATGCCATGGAGCAGCCCATTAGCTGCCTACCAGCTCAGTTATGGGCAGCACGGGGGATGTGGCAGCCAGGGCACAGGGCTCTGCCATACAGCGGAGTAACGCAGGCTCAAAGCCAGCCGCTTGGGTGGCACAGGCACTCCTCTGAGAGTGCTCCCAGCTCTGCCTCAGCTATAAAAGGCAGACGCATGCAGGTGAACTCATGCTTCTTTCACCCGAATCTCACTTGGTTGTAACTCCTCACGTTAAAAATCACCTTCTTCAAATGCCACCCAACCCAACTGTTAGGGTCTCATGAAACCCTTCCCTAGAGCTGATCGCTGAACATACTAGCAGCTGTGACACAGAGCTGCCCGTGATGCTGAGGGACTTGGTTGTGTCACCAAAGCATTTTCCGCATGGCCCCAGAGAGCAGCTAGAAGAAATCCACCCACAGGCCCGGAAGGGATTTGCAAGAACACAGAGACCTGTCACTCAGTGCTTGTAAAATTATAATAAAAGACTTCCAGAACATAAAAATACCTCTGCTGAAACCAATGTGCTGTTTATAGACACAACCTTTGTCCCGTGCTCTAGAATACGTTTGGATAAGCCATGCAGTTAATCCAAAAAAAGATTGAGGTTTTGTATCATGTGAGTATGTTTGTGGATTACGTTTCAGGGGCTCAGCTTTTGTCTGCAATTGTGCTGTTGATAATTGGTATCTGCTTTCAATCACTATGTCTTAAAGGGTTTGGTGAACTCCATCAATGGGCCTCGGGCTTATGCGCTGCTCCATCAAGACCTCCACTCCTAACCCCTAGACCTCCCTAGACCTACTTCCCTTTTGTGGTTCATCCCCAAAGGCAAGAGGAGAGCACGAGCAGGAGCATGGGGTGCTGCTCCGTGGGTGCCACCGAAAAGGAAAGGGGAGAGTGGGTGCTTGGGGAGCGCTGCAGGGATGGGCAGACGCAGAAAGGTGCCAGGTGCCGTCACCAACATCAGCCCCTCAAACAGCAAGTGCTGGTCTTGGTACTGTTCTGGTTATGTAAACTGGTGGGTGCAATAATGGCCAAGTGTGTGAGCTCCTGCCGGGGTACATTGCAGCAGGTGGGTCAGGTTTTTCTGAGTCCTTATTCCAGCGCCTGGAGCAGCAGCAGGGGAGAGGCTCCATGGGTCACATTCACCCATGTAACTTCAGATGCTTAAAACCAGCCCTTATCTACAAGCCAGGCATCACAGTTCACCCCACAATCCTTGCACAGGGAGCGGTTTCCAAGATAGGGGAGAGAGCAGAGGAAGCAGTCGCTAAACCCCTGGGGCTCTGTGACCCATGGTCCCACCAGGAACAGCAGCATTTCCAGGAATTGTGAGGGTCCTTGGCTCAGCAACAGCCCCACGCACTGTCCCCTGCACGAGCTCATTTGCAAGGCAAAAGCTTTCTGGCAAAGCAGCTCGCGGAGCGTCCAAATGTCGGCAGAGCAGACAGCGTCCCTGGCGCTGGCTCCCTTTCCATCCGGCTGCTCCAGCTCAGGCACCAGCATTGCTCAGAGGATGAGCTCATCGCTATTTCAGGTTGAATTTGCACTTGGCCATCTCCCTGGTAACCAAAACAAATTACTCATTGGTTTATAGTAGATTTATTGGTTGTTTGTTTCAGCGTCTAGTGAAGTACACAGAGTTTCACCACACTACAGCAGCGACGTAGCCTGGTGTCGGAGAGCGCGTAGGACGGTATTTACAGCCATTGCTATGGAGATGGGCTGCGCTAGCACGGGAGGTCAGTGGGATCAGCCCACGGTTGCCTTCCCCTGAGACGTGGAACTGTAAAAGCAGGTGTGCGGCACGGCCTGAGCTCACACACGGCGCAGATGTTGCCACACAGCAGCCCCCTGCCACCCCAGACACCAGGCAGGTGTTGGCCGCCTCCAGCGCAGCAAAGCAGCCAAGGAGAGGCTGCTCACAATCCTCCTCACCCAGAAATCAGAGAATCCTTCCCAAAACAGGTATCTGACACTGGTATATCCACTAACACCAGCTATCGTCAGCTTCATTTCACGAGTCAGAACCATGAGGACACGAGCCAGTTATAGGACTCGCTGCCTGTTTATGCTCTTGGACAGGAATTTTCCCCCATTCATCATCACAGGCAGCAGCACAAAGGGCACAGAGAAGCCAGGGAAGCAGGACTAACTCCACTGTATTTGCCCACAGAGTGCTTGAAAGGAATCAGCAGTTCCCGTTTTTCTGTCACACCTAGGCCTGAGCCAAGATACAGCTCAGAAGTCGCCCAAATTGCCATGTACATTTAACAGAGGGTTTAGGCTTTTGTTGTTTTTGCTGAATGTGTTTTTGCAAGAAAGAAAAACTCTATCCTGATGATCTCAATCCGGCAATCCAAAACGTTCAGAGGTCCTGCAGACACATAACTGGTGGCTGGGGCCCCAGCCCTGTCTTCCCCAACGAAAGCAGGCAGGTTGTGTCCCCTTCCCGCAGGAGACCTGCTGCAAGCAGCCCATCCTGCCACACAGGCAGGTCCAGAGCTTCCACTTTTAGTTGAAAACCGCTAAGGTGATGACGGTCTAAAAGGGAAGATTTCAGCAGATGGCATGCTCATGCGTTAAACAAAGAAAATCAGGATAAAATAAGAGAGACTTCAGTCCCTGCCGAGCACCTCTGTGCCTCCACGGGGCAAGCGTGGGCTGCCTTCTGGTTCTGGTCCTGCTCTGATACTGCCAGCCGTGCCATCTGCAGAGGCAGCACCGAAATTCGTTATACGTCAAGTGGCATTTACCTGGCAGGCTGTTCCAGGGTGGAAGCGTGACTGGCTTTCAGTCAGCAGAACAGGGGTAGACAGGAAACAGGATTTGCATGTGCTGAGTGTAATATATAGCTCTGTGTATTTTTAAAGTTAGATGAGAACAGAGAGAGAGAGGGATTCTTGCACCCTCGACTGCTCACTACTGGCTCTCCTATGGTACTGTCAGAAGCAAGACCAGGTCAAGACAATGCTTAGAGATCACCAGGGAATTTTAAAGAGGAAACAAATCAGTAGGAATTACTTATATTTCTGCATCAGGACTAAATTAGGACCACACAGCCCGCTGCTTCTGGAGGCGCTGTCTGCATTTGCATTCCCTCAAACCACCAACAGCCCTGCAGCAACTGCTGTACAGAAGAGCAGGATGCAGTGCCTGGCCCACAGGATGCTAACAGGATCCTAACACTGCCTCAGCAGGTCGTTAATCTGAACAACTGGTCCACTGGATCGGGTAAATCATGCTAGAAAAATTCTTGTAGTGGCCAGCAGCAGCATGACTGCGCACAGCTGTCCCAGGGTAGCCCATCCCTCAGGATGCAGGTAGTCCTGGGAACAGCACATCTGTGGGATGTTTAAAAAAAGCTCTCTGCTATACCAATAAGAGAAAGGGCAAAGCAAGGGGGCAGAGCACAGAGTGAAAAAGACTCAAAAGTCCAAAAATGAGAAGAGAAGCTGGAAAGGCAAGCAGGCAGTGCCTCAGAAGTGACTAATTCCAAACCTTTGCTCCAGTGTTTATTATAGAAAAGAGAGATAAGAAAGGCAGCTGGTGGTAACAACTGCCAGGAGAAGCCAGTCCCAAGCTAAACAAATTGCAAATGCCTTGCAAGTAGCCAGCCAACTCAGAATGATTCCCATTACTTGGGGCATTTCTTCAGAAGGAAGTACATTATTTTCTCCCACCCCACCTTGGTATTAGCAATAGGGAAGCTATATTTTGTGTGGTTTCATAGTAACTCTAAGGGTACTCAGCCAGGTACCACTGGAAGTACATGAAAACTGAATATTCCCCACTGAAGGCACTGCGGAAGGGCTGGGACAAAAGCCAACCAGCAGCCAGCTGTGGGTTTAGTACTGACCACTTATTTTTCTTAGCAAGGGAAAAAAGGCACATCCAGCACACTGGTCCATAATACAAAGTTCTGGAGAATTGAGTGTTGGTGTTTTGTTTGTTTTTTCTTTGCTGTCTTTGGCCAAACAAAACAATGGAGACCAATTCTTGCTCTGCCAGAAGCTCTGAAGTCCTCTTCTGCTTAGACACTGCTGTGATAGTTTAGAACACTCACATACTGGTGCAGCCACTTTGTCACTAAAGGCAGCTTGCAAGAGTCAGAAGCGAAATAGGTGGATCATCCATCCCTGTGCCAAGCGTGCCTCCGAAAGAGAGTCCCTTGGCGCATCCAGCACATGCAAGTGCTTGTTAACAGTGGTCCCTTAAACCCTTCATGTCAGGACGTGGACACCATGGAACTAACCATCATTTGAGTTGAAGCGCCCCTGTCTCAAAGCATCAGGGTCTCTGATGTCTTGAAGACAAGTGGGAGGATTTTCCCAAAGGAAAAGCATTTTTCAGCTATTTATCCTGTTCTTCCTCCCATCTACATCACAGATGTACAGATGTCAGAACTTGTTGAACTGTTGCACTACAGTAAAATAAGAAGTAAATGGACTCTGGAAGATTTTATTCCAAGTTATTACACCTCGAGATACACCTGTCAGGCAGCTCCTGTGAGGCAGATTTTATTCTTTTCCACTCCAGTCTGGTTTCCCCTTTCCAGGAGTAGAAAGACACTGAAAACCAGGAAGGCAAAGAGCCACCCTGCACTGCTTATTCCCAGCAGGAAGAGTTTTTTCCTGTTCTTCCTTTGAGGTCAGGGTGACAATTTGTGCTCTGCACTTGATCCCAGCAGATCACAAACACAGTCATACACCACTTTTAATCCCTCGCAGGTACTGGCTGTTCGCTGCCCACTCATGCGTCAAGCAGCCAGCTCTGCTGGGCAGGTGAAAGCAGAGGTTTCCATCTCCAGTTCTTTTCCACTACACAGGAGAGAGAGATCCCAAGTTACATCAGTCTCTAGGCTCTGCTCAAGAAACAAAAAAGAACAGGCACATCCGTGGAATGAGTGGATCTTCTGAAAACACCATTCTCTCCAAGCAATCTGAGGCCAAGAGGTTTTGAATTTCCTATTTGCAAAAATAATGCAGCTCTGTAATACCATCCAAACCAAAATTGTAACTTTGCCTTAAAGTTTCCAGTCAGGCGCACAGCAAAATACCACCACTTCCACCCTGGGCTGCAGCTCCCTTGCTGTCGGGAACCCTGTCATGGCTGTCCAGCCTTTTCCAGGACACTCTTTAATTTGGCTTTTTTTTTTTTTTTTTTAAAGATTACTTCCACAGGACCCTTTTTATCCCACTCCAGCACGGCTATAGTACAATCCTTGCTCTGATTTTGAACAGCTCCTAAGTCCTAAATGTCATTTTAACCCTCTCCTCCCATCGGATGTGAGCCCTATTTGCCACGAAGGACAAGCTGGTTCCTTAGAGGGAGCAGCACAAGAGCATCTGCCCATCATCGGTCCCCCAGACAACACTGCTCTGTCTTGCTCCAACAGCAGGAATTTGCTCTGGCAGCACTCTTGCCACCACACGCACCGGGGTGATGTCCCGGAGCTGGCTCTGTGCTGCCAGTCTACAAGGATCCCAGTCAAAGCATGTCGGGGAGCTGAAACGCACCAGGCTGCACCCTGCGTCTGAACCCAAGGGAAGCCCCAGTGCCTTGGCTCGTACACACTGCCAAATGCTGCAGACAGGGTTTTGCCAGAGCACGGGGATTACCTCGCTCAAGCCAGAATATATAGCACAGCCCTTCTAAAACTGCGTTGCAGAAGTGGAAACAGGCATTTATCTAAATAGCATTTAATCCTTTAGAGTTCTAGTGTCTCAAGAGCCATCTGGTTAAAATTCCTCTCCAAATCAGGATATCTAAATGAAACATGAGGTCTCTTTCTTCCTCCCACACTTGCTCTGCCAAAATCAGACATAAAATGACTGATCTCAGACTTTTGTTGGATTATCCCTGAGTCTTCCATAATAAAGAAATGGAAAAAAGGAAGGAAAGAAATCACAGTGAATCAAGCTGAAGCATCTTGACTAAAGCTGACAATGTGTTTTTCATAGCAAAAATCACAGGTCAGGTCTGGGAAGGTTCCTTATATACACATTATTTCCATTACCTTTTCAAGCAAAAGTTATGCTGCCTAACCAAAGTTACAGAACTGCATCTGAAACCTCAGCTTTGCTACCTAAATTCCCCAGCGTGCCCCCCAGAAGGGGGGTAAGCTCAAAAGGGCATCATTCACATAGGCTACTGCTGATGGGGCAATATTATTCCTGACTCACATCAATATTATCTCCGCTGAAGCACATTTCCCAGCTCCCCCATGCTAGGAGCTGTGGGTTCATAGCACTAGCAGCAAGTAGGTTTCCAAGACGGAGATGGGGAAGGCAACCACACAGGTGTGGTGCTCAGGAACAGTGGGATATCCTGCAACACTGAACAATCCTATTTTCACATAGGTATTACACAAAAAGAATTGGTTCCCGGGGGTAAGGAAGGCAGTTACGTAAAGCTTGCGTTATATCCTAGTGCAACAGACGTGGACTGTAAGTTACATTTAGGGGATATGGGCCTAGGTGAGAAATAAAATGCATCCTACAGCATCATTCCCTCATTCGAGAGCAGGGACCCGACAGAACTCCCAGGAGCTGCTTCGTGCCATATGTCTAGATTTTCCATTCATGGTGCAGTTCGATGGAGAGGCTGTTTCCGAAATAAAGGCCAGCCAAGATGGGCTGAAGAGTGTTTATATTCAAGTGTTTGAGTACCATAAACGATGCCTCCTTTTGAACAGCTGCCTTTATTTACATCCAGGCAGAGAATTATACCAGCATACGTGGAAGCAAGCCATCATTCACAGCAGGGAATAACTTCTCCTGTTAGAAACGCTTCAAGAGACCAATCCTACAGACCTCTCCTGGCCAAAATTCCCCAAGAGCAGTGCAACTCAGAAAGCAGCTATAAAACCCAGCCCTAAACTGGTTCCTTAGAGCTCCAGTACAAAATCAGAACAGTTAAATTTCTGTTGTGCTGAGCTCTTGTGGTGCTAACTCTGAAACACCCCCATTTTTCTGTCAGGTATTAGTCAAAAATGCATTTTTATATACTGCATTCTTTACCAGGAAATTAGGAACTAGTTTGTATTCAAGAATGCTGTGCTAGTGGGGGAAATAAAAAAAATTTAAAAAAAGAGGGTGTTGTCACTGAAATGAAGTATGTGGGTGCTTTAATCATTAAAAAAGAAAGTTTAAAATTTAAAGCCATATTTGGTTGCTTGATCAGCTATTTACTTTGTACATCATAGCTTAAGAATTTAATGAGTTTCCTTTCTGAAAGTTAAAAAAAAAAAAAAAAACTTTTCCTCTCAAAACAAGGTAAGAAACTAATTGGTAGATGGATTGTTTTAATCGTTTTTCCCTTCCATATGCTAGAGTACAGTGATTTAAAAAGCAGCTACATCCATTTCTAGACCACAGACTAGCTCCTGCTTATACAAGGTGAACTGAACCAGAGTCATATGCATTAACTTATCTTTTGAACAGTTGATAAAGAAAAGATTAATGACAGAAACACCCATCTCGCAAATACACAGGTGAATAGTTTCACTCATACAAGTAACTCCACAAATACAGATAGATACAAGGGTGCAGTATTTGCGTAAAGTTAAAGGTGTTTGCATTCACATGGGGACAGCTGCAAGCGTGGCTTGTTAGAAAATCCACAACTGTCCAATACTCCATAATACAGAAAGAGGAAGATGTAATTATTAGCTGAAAGCTTGCATTTCCACCTTCCCCAATTCTGTTAGAGCCAGCATGCTCCCACAGTTCAGTGGGTATCATTCCCTGCTTTCCAAGAACATCACATCACCTGAGGAGCTGACAAAACAGCCACTAGTTTAGCTATTTCCTCCTCAGCTGTCATTAAAAACTTCCAACAGGCACATCTGATCCCCTGCCTCGGAAAACAGGCTGCTGACAGCTCACACACAGCTCTGTACCACTGCAAACACTCCCGAAACGCCCACTCGGCTGGGAAGCAAAGAGAAAAAGCTATATTTATACCCCAGTGGCTGCCTGTACTTTCAAAGCCATCACCTTCCAGGAGGGAAGGCACACGTCAGAGAAAGGATGCGAGAGAAATCAGAAGCAAGAATTCGGATAAATCCCACACCCAAAACACCCCCTAAAACAGAGGCAGTCCCTGAGGTTAACTCGGTGATCCATGAAAAAGTTGTTTGCTAAGAAGAGTGTTTCAGAAGTACGTTGCATACTCACAGACTTCCCGTTTCCCCCAGCCCTGCTCTCACAAACCCTTCCCCGGCCAATTCCCCAGGCGAGCAGCCACAAGGCAGAGGAGACCCAGCACGAGCCCTGAAACCCGAAGACCCGCAAAGCGCGGGATGCTGAAAGTCTCCCTGCGCTGCTCGGCAAGATGATGCTCGAGAAGGGAGAGACGGAGGCATGTGCTTACTGGCTGCCGGAGAGCCTGGGAGCTGCTGCGAGGTGGCTGCTGCCCGGAGCAGGAGCAGGAAGGGATGGAGCACAGCTCTCGGCACAGCTGTGCGCGGTGCTGCGGCAGCGGGCAGGACGTGGGAGCGCCTCTGTCCAGGGCTGTGCCTCCAGCCCCTGGCCGGACAGCCGCTGGTTAGACACTTATAGCAGGGAGGCGCGTTGCAAAAAATTAATCCAGCCAATAGCACCGGTCCTGCCTGGGGAGCAGCTGGAGGGGGGGGGAACAGCCTGCTCCTCCCAGGGCCTCTGCACCAGCCCTTTGGGGGGAAAACCCAACCAGCAACGGCACTTGGCTGGCATGGCTGCTCTCCCGCTC
The DNA here is from genome assembly GCF_009769625.2 of Cygnus olor. NCBI lineage: Eukaryota > Metazoa > Chordata > Aves > Anseriformes > Anatidae > Cygnus > Cygnus olor. Next base: position 7,728,166 of record NC_049181.1, read on the forward strand.
CCCCACAGTTGTTGCTGGGACCCATGGGGTTCAGCAGGCTGGGCAAAGCACTGCTACCCCCAGGGTGGCCCCCAGAGCATTTCACACATAGAGAACACAGCACAAAAACTTTGTCTGGAGAGTCAGGGGGAGAATATGTCATTGGTCTCCCATCCTGCCCAAGCTACCCTCTTCCAAAGCTGAAACATTTCCTGGCAGCTCTGCCATGACGTGTGCCACCGTCAGGTTCATAGACAGAGTTTTCCAGGACAGAAAACAAACAGCAGGGATGTGTTTCAAGTCGGCAGCCTGCAGGCAGGGAACTAACCCGGCTGAAGAGAACACAGTTTAAGCGATACCAAAAGATGAATATTTTCTTCAAAGCAAATATAGAAAAAGTACTGTCAGGTGGCAAATCATTCCTACATTTAAACAAATCTGCCTGTTTGTGCTGCACACCAGGCAAATCTGACAACATTCACTTCTGGTTTTCCCCCATCCCTTATCCCATTTGTTTTCTGCTCATATATCTTCCAACTTTGTCCTGCTTTCTTCCATGCTTCTCCTACTGGATACATAGCCCAGCAAGTGTATTTTCCACAGGAGGTGCTTGGGTTGGAGCTCTTGCATTACAAATAGGTTTTTGTGGTGTCTTAGAGAACCACAGAGCTTCTGAGTAAAGACAGGAGAGGCAGGGTGAGTACGCTGGGTATACCACTGCTATCCTTGGAAAGCAGATCACAATACATGGGCCAAGGGATTTCTGCTTGTTTAGTAAAAAGAAACAAATACTACACTGGAGTAAACACACTCTTTCCAGAAGCATTTGCATTTCTGTGTGTCTGTTTTTCCATGCAAACAGGTGAATACCACATTCTTCCAACATCCCCATCATCCACATTAACAATGTTCCTTGCAGCTACAAGAAAGCTGGGCTGTCCTGAAGTTCAAGGCTCAGACTGTCACCACTTGCCAAGAAAAATTTCAGGCATACATAGAATACAGATATGAAACACCCATATTATTTAGCATTATAGACTGAACTGATCCATTTTCACAGAAATCTAAATACTCGTAGGAAATCTAAAAGCTGTCTAGAATCTAAACTTGCTTCTTTTTTTTTTTTTCTTCTCCCAGCAGCTCTCCCAATGCACATAAAAACTTAGTTACCATCAGAAAGAGGTTTTCCCTAGTGGCTCTCTCAACAGGAACTTAGCAAAAGCCTCCTGACAAGAGGTGGATGGGTCATTACCCCTGCCACCACAGGGGTATTCGGGGACTGACCCTGCATCTTTGCAGATGCATCTTGGAGGAGCACAATCACTCTAATGAGCAAGCAGGCCCGCTGGCAGGTACCTGCAGCCCACCAGCAGTGCAACAAGCGCAGGGAACAGTGCCTGCCTGCCACCAGGACCCTCCACCTCCTATTTAAAACGTTAGATGCCGTCTACAAACAATGCAAACTGGAGATTTCACCGTCAAATCCCAAACACCAGCCACCATCAAAAACAGCTCTAAGGTACAATGTCTATCAGCCTAATGGCATAGCAGCTAACCAACAAAATCTATTTAATGTGTTCCATGTCACTATTACAAGTCCCCCCATGATTACAGCAAAGTGTTATTTGAGCAACTCATTGCTCTCCTCAGGCTTCAGCTAAAAGCCTGGTCCTGCACACACTGCTTTCTCCAGACCCCATTGGCTTTCCCAGCCAGCCTCATAGGCACAACATCACATCCAAAGAAGCAGCAGAATAAAGGGCCATGAAGGCGCGTGGCACAGAGAACTGCTCTGCCCCACCTTCAGTATTGCTGCTCCTGACAGCAAGTGAGTGTTTGCAGTACCAGACCTTAAATCTGCAGACTTAAGATGACCTATATACCTGACACAGAAAAATTTAAGCACTCTTAACCTCACGCATATCAAAACAGCAACTTAATTCTGTTTGAAAAAAAAAAAGTGATTTAGAAAGTAAAGACAGTATGCAACTAAAGTCAAAGAAAAGGCACTCAGGCATTGTTGTATTACAGATACAACATGGCACTATAAAAGTCTCTGCCAAAGTGCTGTATTAAACAAGAATAAACTGCAAGAATGACACAACTCATTTCACAGGGCTGAGACAACCCCACACTATCACCATTGCTTGCTAAGGAATATACCCAGATATTGCACACACTGATTTTTGGCAAACACAGTAAAACTTTTTTTTTTAAAAAAAAAAAAAAAGAAAAGAGGATTCTAATATGTCCTTGACTGGCTATCCAAACAAAATGAACTATGGGCAGAAGCACTTAAAACTAGGTCGGTTGAATTACTCACCCAAAAGCTAACTGCTGGGAAACTTTATTTGGAAATAGCGGAGCTCATACAGTTGGGCAAGGAAGCCGCTTCACAGCGGAGTGCCCTGCAAGAAACCTCACGGAGCAGGACAGTACCCCCCACAAAAGCACAGATCTTACCTGAGGGCAGGAGATCTTGTCCACACTGCAAGGAAGAAGGCATCGAATATTTCGCCACTTTGAGACCTCCGGTCTGTTTTAATTCAGTCACTCCGCATCCACAGAGGAGAAGTCTTCTGCACCATCGGGCCCATTTTTTTAAGTCAATGCTCTTCAGAAGGAAGCCATTTTGGGCTGTGTCCATGCAGAAGGAGGTTCGCGCACCACTTGGGAGGGCTTGGCTGTCCTCCTGGTTTCCACACACCATGCTGGGGGTGACATGCCCCACACAGCGCTCCCAGGCCAAGGCTAACAGCAGTTAAAACCACCCAGTGTGAGGGAACAGGGCCACCACACCCACCTGTCCTCTGTGGGACACCACAGCCATACAGAGCCACAACAGCTCTCCAGGCCAACACGGGTAGCCTCTCCACATATGCTGGTCTCTTCTCCTGGCATGCAGGATATGAGGGGACCTGACCTGTGCCTCAGCCATACCAGCTGCCTCAGCTCTTCCTTCTCATCACAGCCCGTCCCACAGCTGCCCCATTCCATGTGGGGGTAATTACCAGTTCCCTCCATTAGCTCTCTCCGGGCAAACCTCCTGTCTCACAAGCAGCATTTCTCCTTCCTACAAAACCAACTGGAAGGGCCCTTTTCTTCTCCCAAATTGCAGCCTGAAGGAGGCAGGCATTTGGGGGCTTCAGTTGTGCAACCACCACCACCACCTCCTGCCAGTGCATGAGCACAGGAAACCTTCCTGGAGGTGTTTCAAGGGATACAAAAAGAGAGGAGAGAAAGGAAAAAAAAAAAAAAAAAGAAAGAAAGAGGGAAGTAGATGCAGCAGTCTCCCTGCCCTGCACTGCCCCACCATTTTGCTGCTCAGGGGACAGCTCGTGGCCAAGCTGAGCCCCCACCCTGCAGGCAGCTGGGCCTCACCTGCAACGCACTAATTACCGTGCAGGCCATTAGCAAAACATCTCCAGGCAGGCAAAGTAATGGAAAAGCTGAACTATTTCAGAGTCATTCCTCTTGGGGAGTAAGGAAGGGTGGGGCTTTGGGGGTTTTATAACGGTGTGGTTAAAACATCGGTGATGTAAACCCTTTTTCCACAGAGTTTAATGTGCTCAAGTGGCTGGGCTGCCTCAGCCGAGGAGCAAACCATGGCTCTGGGCCAGGTGCACCTCTGCAAAACACAGGCATCAGTCAACTCTCTGAAATAGGAAGCAGAAAGCAAAGCCTGAAGAGCAATGGCCAGCTCAACCAGTGAACCTCAGTAGGAGATGGGTGCCCCATCATTTCCACCTCGCTGTTGTGGAGCCCAGTGAAGGGCAGTATGCATGCACATGTTCAAAGAAAAAAATTACTGAAGTATTGGTATGACCTTGCTAGCTGGAAAAGATGCTAGAGCAATGCACTACAGACAGCAAACCCGTCCAGGTCCAAGCGGGATTTGCTTAGATTTTGCTCAGCTTCTTTTTCTCCAATACCAGGTGGTAAATAAAACTGCAAAACAGAGAGCACCACTGACAGAATAAGGCTTCTGCAGTAAAACCAGTCTTTGCTTACAATGTAATTCTTCCTGTCAATGTAGTTTGGACCCTACACACATGCATATGTAAAAGAGAGGGATTAAATTGCTGCTGAGGGGTATCTATGGATGGTTCTCCACCTGTGGCTGTGCAAACCAGTAAAGGATGAAGTAGGAAGTTCTCCTCAGGTTAGGGGGCAGACAGTAAGACACTAAAAAGGCGGGTTGGTTGCTGCTAACCTACTCATCTTTCCACCATTTAATGTCAAAATATATCTGTAGCATAGCCCTATAATGCCATCAGCAAATCCGGATCAACAGATCAAAAGAGATTTTCAGGAACTGGAAAATCACCTGCTGAAAGACCAATAGCAAATATGCCTTTGAGTAATTACAGTGACTGCGTTATTCAAGGCATCACTGCTACTCAGATTTTCCTGAGTGACACCAGAACCTGCACTTTGAGAGAGTATCTAGCTAGAGATCGTTCCCACCTTTAAAAAGCAACTGCGGGGAGGGCTCAGCTATCAGGTTAAGAGGAGCGGCTGTGTCAGCCTGCCTGTTGTCCTTTGGCAGAGGCCAAAATGCTTCTCCCAGTACAAACAGCTCCTCCTGTCCATGGAAAATTATGAAGGTGACTCCCATTTATAAAGGATGATGCACCAGGGCCCTGCAAAATGGACGCATCTGTTGGCTCTGTGGGTACATTTTGAAAAGGCAACACAAATGAAGGTTTCCACCTCTCTTTCCAGCAACAATATAAGTTTTCAAAGAATGTTGGCAGCACTGGCAGGCATTTATCTGCAGCCTGCAGGGGGCTGTTCAAACACGAGGTTTTCTGCCAAGGGTAGGGCTTGAGGTTTTCTGCTGCACGGTTATTTCAAGCTCAGCATTTCCAGCCACATTCACACACACGGTCCTTGTGTTGTTTCGTTTCCTCTGCTGCTGGATGCGGAAGCCACAGGGTACCCTGTATGGAGCCATGCTCCAGCTGGGCATACACCCATGGGATATGCTAGCCCTGCGAGCGTGCACACTTCTGCTTTGTCCTCCCCATGTACAAGCCTCTTTTGGTCTTACGGTTTGTATAAACCTTGTCTAACTGCCTTGCAGAGCCCACAGACTACAGCATGGGGAATAGTCTGGGCAAACAAATAACTTTGCTCATGCAGAACTACTGCTATGACTAAAATTTTTCAGCCACCATCCACTGAAGTCAAGTAAGTTTCCATTGACTTCAACAGCTGCTGGGTCACAATTTGTTTAAGTGTTTCCAGACTTTGGCCCTTCCAGCAAACACCTTGGCCAACCCCTTAACAATAACTGAAATCCATCAAATATTTGAGTATTTGCATAAGCAAACCAGATAAAATTTGAGACAAGGTTTGGTTCTTCTTAGTCTTTATCTATTATCAATTCTGGGTGGATACATATCCAGAGAGATTTATCAAACAAAGGATACTAATAGCAACGAGGTAAACTGATGGCAATATAATATCAGGTTTTACTTTTAACATACCAAGGGGATTTGTGAAGGTATCTGTTATCACCACCAAAAACATGCTTATTTTTATCTTACTATACTTAATTACCCTAACAGTGTTCTTTTTCCTTGGTGTCAGGCTCACCACAAGTTTCATGTTCCAGATTTGAAAAATAGCTTCCAGGCATCAGATCAAAATTAGGCTCCTTTATTAATTTTAGCTTTAGATTTTAGTCTCGGGAAAAAAAAATAATAATAATAAAAAAATTCAGGGTACCCACAGGCTAACATAAGTAAAATAAGTGTTTTAATGGCAAAGGAGTTTTTCAAAGCATGACAAATTTAATTTTACTTGAGTCTGCAGCTAAAATCAAATCAATTAGAAAGCTGAGGACCATGAAAAAACACACACAACTGGATTAGATCGTTGAAACGAATATGAGAAATGATAGGCACAGCGTGGACTGAAACTTAGAGAGTTAGCCTACAGCTCAGGGAACCAAAATTGAATTCTTCATCCTGCTACAAATGTCTTGCTTGACTTTGGCTGAGTCATGTAACATCTGTCCCTCAGGCGCTACCTGCCTGGCTCTGAGGCTGCGGTGTAGACGTAACCCAGAAAGGAGTAGTTGTGCTCAGCAGCGCCTGCAGTCCCTCGCATTCCTGGTTTGTGGCTGCCTTCACCCTGTCTGCATGCCCAGGCTGGAGGGGTTCACCTGATCTCACTTGGGTTCCTGCTTGTACAAAAGGGCATAACAGGACATTTTTTTTTTCTTTTTCCCTAGAGAGGGCTGCATCAAAGAATGAACTGCTTGGCTTCTGTTTAAAATGCAGACTTTGCAAATGAAACTGATAGGTAGAAAGAGAGAGGAAGCAGCAGGGAGAGGTCGAGATATCAGCTGTAAAAGCAAGCGCCCATGGAAAAGAAAGAGGTTCACAAAGCAGAGCTGGAGACAGCAGCAGCACTGCAAGGGGCTCACACAAACCTCCTCCGCTGCCACGGCCTCTTCCAGACCACTCTGCTCAGATATGGGACAGGACATGAGAGTCACACGCCAGTCCCCTCCACTGTCAATGTCTTCATGGGTGTCTGAATGGAAGCCTTGAGCTGTCAAGTCTTAGTATGTGCTCTGCTGGCTCTTCACAATTTTATATGACTCACAGTTAATGCCAGTGAAAGTCTTACTTAGTAAGAGAACGGCATCTGAAGTGATGGAGAAGCTTGAATTTGGTGTGTTCCCAGGTACCACCATAAGCTCACCACATGGAGATTGTGCCACATCACGGAGCAAAGTGGGGAACAAGGCTGCTTGTCCCAGGACAGGGATGGGATCAGCCCAGGGGCTGGAGCTGACACGAGTCTCCAGCTGAAGAGACTTCTAGCCAAACCAGAGTCAAGTCCTTTTCTTGTACATAAGGGTTCTGGAAATCATATTTACTACACAGCCCTGGGCTGACGGTAATAAAAGAAGCCAGGTCACACCTTTCTGCCTGTTCTGCTTGTTGCTTGTGCCCAACAGTACTGGCCATATGAGTATTCTTACCTTCTCTCTCAATTCAATCTCTCCTTTCATGAAAAAGCTTTTATTAAAATTATACGGCTATTTATAGAAGGTTTAGTCTCTAATAAGGTTGGGGGAGGAGGGTTATTACCTATGTCAAACAAGGTAACAGTATCCCCTTAAACTGTGTGCTTCATGTTGGCTTCATAGTTAGGCAAAAAGAAAATCTGTGTGTGCTTTTCAAAGGCTTTGTATCACAAACAACAACAAAAAAAGAAATAGTCATGGGAAAATTACAGACTGTTTGGCACTAAGGAAATTATGAATGCAATTTCCTGAGTTCTGTGCTGAAAGAGCTGCAGTAAATAGCTGTCAGGCAGCTTTCTCTACCAAAAGATTTTAGACATGATACCAGTCTGTGAAGGAGATTTGTCTGTGCTGGACTTTTGCTTTCCTTCCATTTCAGAACAGATTTTTCAGCTGATTTAGTTCAGCTGCACAAAGGGAGCATGGGTGAGTTTTCTATGGTTTAAACCAAGTTTTCTGGGAATCAGCTTTTATTTGAAAAATGAGGAAGCTCCCTTTTTAGCTGAACTCTGCTGAAGAAAAGTGATTTAAAGATGGGTTGCAGTCAAAGCTGAAAAAGACCCAAGAGAAAGATCTCAGATATATGCATGGATACAGAGAAACTGTCTTTCTGCCACTTCCATACTGAAATAAATACCTTCAGTAAAAACAGATTGTGAGTTTTTTTTCCCTCGGCAGCTCCAGTGAGGGTTGGGAACAGATGAAGGAACTGAACCAACAGCAGGGAAAAATATTTGGCAGCAGAGACTTTGGATCTGGGGAAGAACGTGAGAGGTATGCCGAGGCTGTTTAGATTTTGACAAATGAGCAGCACACTGCAGCGCAGGGTGGCGGAGCCCGTCTGCACAGGCTGGAGGCTGATGCACACATTGACCTCGTAGTGGTACCAAAAGCATTTCTGTGCAGCATCCACACACTCACAGTAGGGCCCGGGGAGAGGATATGGTCCTGAAGGGATGTGCTCCAACGGAGCGTCACTAGAGACGTCTTACTGAGGTGTCCTTGTCCTCCTTACCCCAAGAGGAGAAGGCCACTGGGTGCTGTGTATTCACTTCCCACCTCCCTCATGCACAGCAGAGCCGGTCAGTGAAAAACACTGCTAGGCTGACTTTTAGGGACTCAGCATTGCCTCCTGCCCCCTTCCCAGGGCTTCTGGCTAGGATGTGGGAGCTGGTGCCTGGTGAGTGCAGGGGGTTATGCTGTGCTGTGGCACTGCAGCTGGAGCCAGCCCGTGCCCTAGGCACTGCTGCCTCGGAGAAGTGCTGCAGCAATGCCCCTGGCTCCTTCAGAGAGGTTTCTGCCCCTCGAGCAAGCCTATGAGTGTCCCTGGCAACTCAGAGCCACAAACATCGAGTGGTAGGAGCCAAGAGGGACCAGCCAAACACGAAACCTGGTAACTGGGGTATAAATATTTACACTCTGCGCCTTGGCTCTACTCATTCTGCTGCATCAGGAGCACGGCCAGACAGAGAAGGCCAGGTATTAACTGTCCCACTTGTTGTCGTCCAGGACTTCCAGACGGACCATAATCCCCACCGCCTCGATGTCCCGGGTCAGATCCATGCCCCAGAAAGCTGCAGGTGCTCCTCACGCTCCTCTTCCTAGCCTGAGGGTGCCAATGCATCGTCTTCCAGTCTCAGCATATCTACAGCATTAGATTTGCCCCACTCCTCCCCAAATCAGCCGATCCTTGCAGCCCAGCCTGCTCTGTGCTGCCGCTAACACAGCTGCTCCAGTGCCCTCTGGGCACAGCTGCCCGACCCCGGCTGTCCTCTCCTCCTTGGGGGCGATGCAATTCAGCCTTGCGAGCACTGCTGAGGCTTGGTGCTTGCTATGAAATCTCTGGGATGATCGCTTTTTTCCAGGGAATATTTTACTCAGCCCCTACACCCTTGTCACGAGTGCCATCAGTCTATTATCAGCTCTGTCATCGGAGCACAGGCTGATTCCAGCTGAAGCAACAAGTCGCTGATGGGAGCTGAGTTTAGGCATGTAACTGTGCCAAACGGCGCTGGCATCTCTCTAGCGGGACAATAGCACTGAGCCCTTTAAGGCATCTGGCCCAAAGCTAAGGCATTTTATCGACAGCAAATATCTCTGCAACAAAGCTCCAGCTGGTGAACCAGCCCATGCAAAGCAGAAATGAAGTCACAGGGGAAATTCATTTGCCTTTTGTAACAATTTGGGCATTCTCATGTAAGCAGCAGACACAGCTCTGAAATCCCAGGGTGGAAAACATGACCCGGACATATCTTGTGCTTTTGCAGCGTTATATCACTCACTTCACCAGGTAGTCACGTCTGCTCTGTCAGAGGAATCCAGTCTCCAGCTATTGCCTTGGTTTTGTACCTTGAAAAATGGACAGCAATGCAAATAGTGACCTTAGACCACACAACCAGACATACCTTAGCTAAATAGCTTTATGTTTATTCCAAATCTAAAAAATACGGTGGAGTATCTGGAGAAGGGAAGAAGATTGTATTAATTCTGTCATTGAGAAAGAGGCATTTCCAATTCTCTCTTATTACAGATCTCAAAACCTTCAGAGGCTAGGAGAATTCACACAATGCATCCTGAAGCACCAGTGATTAATATTAACTGCCTGGGAAAAGGGAGAAGTCAGCAACACTGCATCTGTTGTTCCCCTTCCTCTTGTACCTCTGGAAGATTTAGGAGCAAGCTGTATCACAGAAGAGCAGATTTAGCCATCCATCACAGTGTGCAGAGGAGCTACTTCAAGGTGCTGCAGAGAACGAGGATGCAGCGGGGAGGTGGGAGACAGACACCCTGGCAGAGAGATGGCAATAGCTTCTCTTGCTGCATTTGGAGAATGAGCAGATCAGGAGCTTGTCATGGACCATGGACACCAGGCCATGGAGGGAGGAGGAGGGGGGAGGTGTCCTTGGCAGAAAGATCAGGCCGAAGTCAGGGTACAGAAGTCCCTCATGGACAAAAAGCGCTCAGGAGTAGCTGCGGGGTACCTGCAGCTCTTGGCCATAGTTTAGCTTGTGCCTGCAGGAGGAGGAAGGGCAAGGGAAGTATTCCTGCTGCTGTTTCAGCCTGAGATGAGTACAAAATGCTCTGATGCACCGTGGGTTGGTATTTTCCTATTCACAAAGCATCCTTTGCACCACGGTGCCTTGCCAGCTCAGCACAGCCCATGTGGGTAGGCTGGAATAACTAACCTTGCCGCTGCTGGGAGGAGAGCTGACACGCTGCATACAGCTGATGGCTTTAATTTATACACTTTTTATCTTTGTCTGCATTCCTGGGAGCTTATGCATACGGGAAGGGGAGCGATGCTCACACGTGTCCTTAGAAGTAGCTGTGACCACACTACTCTGCGAAACACGCCGGGTTAGGAGATTGCAGCCATATAAGGACTCCTGGGGCCAGAGCATCGCTGGCACCCCTCGCGAGGACAGATGGTGGAATTTCCTACAAAAGGCCAATTAAGAAAGATCAAATCCTTTTGTATATATATATGTCTAAATATTTGACAACAAGTTCAAGGCTCTGCTACCTTGGAGCTATGAACCTTACAGTGTCTCCTGCAGCCTTTAGGGGATCTTGTAGCCCCCCCCCGCCGCCTCTGAGTGCCCATCATAGACTGTAATGGCTGGATTAAGCAAAAGCACCGAGATGGCCTGCGTAAGGGCTGCATGACCCCACAGTAACATGCTCCAGAGCCCCTGGTTCCCAAATCCGTTCTGAGAGCAGACCTTTGCACGCCTCTGGTGCTGTCCTGCAACACTGAGGAGTGACAGGCTCGACCTCTGCTTTCCCCAGCTTTGGGCTCTCCAGTCTCCCCACCATATCTCACTCCGAAGCAGCCAACTCACCAAGGCTTTGCCTCGCTTGTTTTGGGGCTGGTCCAGGCATGAAGTGCCCCATCGCCCCAGCGAGCAGGGGAACACAGGGTGCTCATGCCGGGCAGTGCCAGGAGATGTTGCTACGCTTGCACGGGACACGGAGTACACAAACACTGCGCTGCCTCTGGGCTCTCTCAGCGCCTGGCAGGTTTCGTTGTGACTGTCAGCAAGGACACCATTTCTTCACCCCCCCGCCTTGCCTCGTCTTCCGGTTATTCTCTATTCAAGCCGAAAGAAAAGGCTTGCACCACTGCAAACAGCCATCACAGCCGCCGACTGGGTGCAGGTGGCAGTCACCCCGCAAAGCCCACAGCCCGTTAGTCTTGCAGGCTGGGTGTTGCATGTGGAGCTTGAAGCAGCTCGGACACTTGGCAGCAGCTCCGGAAAGGCTGCACCCCGGCTCTGGAGGGCCACAACTGATCCTGCAACAAGCTGGAGACCACCAGCCTTAAACTGCAGCTTCCAAAAGCTTAACCAAAACGAAAACGAACAAACAAAACCCAAGCAGCTGGCTTTAAAGGGTCAAGCAAGGTGGAGTCTCTGAGCACGAGGCCACCTCCAGCCTCCCAGGTGCCAACGTCCAGCCACAGATGCCCAGCTGAGAGCCCTCCCCAGGCTGCCCGACCAAGTGCAAAGGCAGCAGCGAGGCCATCGCTAAGCCAAGCACGTCCTTTGTGAATGCCAGCTCACAGCTGGCTTCAGTGAGAGGGCTCGGTGGACGAGCTGGTGGTGTTGCAATGGGGCATTTTCTCCTTTCTGCAGGTGAGGACTGGAGCTGGGTGGTGGGAAGGCGCGGGGAGCACAGTCGGGGATGGAGGGGCTCTGGAGCAGGGGTGGACTGCAGCCTCTGCACCTGCAGGGACACTGGTGACGGACCATTACTGGCCTTTCCAATATTGCCATCTAGAGGACCCAGCAAGGACAGGAGATCCTTGCAGGATACGATAAGGAAGATTCAACAGCTTGCCTTTTTTTTTTTTTTTTTTTTTTTTTAAATTTTGCCTCACATAAAGATTTTGTCAGCACGGCATGGACGGAGAGCCAAGTGCACAGCACCTGAGAACACAGGATTGCTCTGAAAACAGCAAAACAGCCCTGTGATCCTTCTGAGGCTGTAGGTACCTTTGGGAAGGAAGGCAGAGCTGATGTCCTCTTGGCTGGCTGCTGGGCTTGGGACACTGGTGGAAGAAAAGTTCTTGGTTTTCTCAGTGCCAAATCATTACAAAGGAACTGCTTTAAACCAAAATGTCACGGACGTTTTCACAGCAAGCATAGTTGTTGGGCAACAGCAGAGTTCCTCTGTTTTGCTAGCACAACAGAGCAGCTTTGCTCTCTTTTTTGTGGTGGGGGATGGCTCAACACAGGCTTGGGCCAGCGGGCGCCGTACGCCTGTGAGCCAGCGCTGTACTGCCCACCTGGACCTGCAGGGTGGGGGACGCCCGTGTACAGGCAGGGCTGTGTGGTGGCATGGTCCTTCCCTCTGCTTGCCAAAATCAAACCCACAGCTATGTAAAGGAGGAAGGTAACAGACCTCTGCGCTGCTATGGATGGAAGACAAGGGTTTATGAGGTTTCAGAGGCTGCCCTCCGGCAGTGAAGCGGAGCTACAACGTATTGTAATACCCTTAGAAAAGTGAAGGTTGCCCTTTTAGAAACAAAGCCCTCAAAAGCAGATTCCTGAAGTTTCCCAAATGACCTCAGTATTGAAAGATTGTAAAGCATTTGAACAACAAACCTCTTCTGCTGCTCCCACAGCACTCACAAAACCAATGTAGAGGAGCGATGAAGGGCAGAATCACCTTCAGAGGACAGCAGATCCGCTGCAATGATCCCAGCTGCAAAATCGACAAAAACACTGGGCATAAAAGTCCAGGAGAGCTCAAGACTCGGTTTTGCAAATGCCCCTTGTAATGCACAGGTCCATGCAGCTCTGCAGGGCGGCTGCAAGCAGCAGCACTGCCCCAGTGGGTTCTTGCTGGCCGTGGATGAGCGTGGGGTCAGCAGCTGCTGCCTTCCCTGGCTGCCAACAGCCGTGAGCAGAGCGGTCCAAGAATGTAAAGCGGCACGTCTTCACTTTGCTACAGATTTATTTCCATGTGAATTAATGAAACAGTACACACAATTCCAGAAAAAAAAAAATCTTTTATAGGCCCATAATCCTTCTTTCACAGTACAACGCAACAGTAAAGGATTTAGTCAGTGTAAACAGAAGGTCCAATAGTGATCATCAGCTATCACAGATCAGCTGCACAAACACCACAACTACAGGGTTAATGCCATTACCACACAAATCGACAGTACTAGTACAAACCATAACTTTACCTACAATGCTTTTTCGTGTGCAAAAACCATGAAAATTCAATTTACAGAAGGAGGGCACCTTCTCTAAATCTCCACGTGAGCTGTAAACTGCCTCCTTGGGGCCGTCCTATCTACTTGGCAAAGGGTCTCAGGGCCTGATTCTCTACAGTAACCCTTAAAATCAAGTGCAGCACACAAACCATCAGGGCTCTGCATCTGAAACCCAGGCAATCATGTATTCTCTGCTGCAGCAGAATAGAGAAAGTAATCAGCTGAGGATGAATCTGAGTCATTTATTAAAATGCTCACGAATTGCAGCTTACATTCATTCTTTCACCAACACTATTTGAAATAGCCCTGCTTATATGATGTATGGATCATAGCAGAGTTCACAGGTACCCCATAAAATCATCTCTCGTTAACTTTTTTTTCTTAAATGTACTAATTGAACTGGCATCAAAAGCCGAGGCTCCTGGTAACGTGCTGGCAAACTTTCAGGACGTGGACACATTATTCAAGTGGGAGGGTCAGAGAAAGAGGAATGCCACTAAGGCTATGGGGAGACCTTAGGCTGTGGCCATCGCGCAGCACTCGGCTCCAAGTTTGCACCTTGGTTGGGATTGCCTGGGATGGAGCCCTGCAATGCCCGCACGCTGCTCTCCTGCCTGGAGCCTGGCAGCTGGAGCACGGGAGCTGCCGGCGGGAGCGGGACCCGGCGGCCGCACCAGCATCAGCTTCGTAAATTGAATTCATAGTCTGACCATACAGGAAAAAACAAGAGGTAGTTATTTATCATACCTCTTCAAAAAGGCAAAACAAAATACAAAATAAAGGATGTAGAAATGATGCAGTAAACCTAAAGTCAACATGTACCTACTTTTTTTTGTTTTTTAAACACGTGAAGTTAAGTTACAGATGTCATATAAAATGCACACTTTATGGAATTCCTGCATAGCAGGAAACAAAGAGGCTAGCGCTAATCCAACAGCTACGTTAACAGCGAGACTGCCATTTATTGGTGCAAGGAAGATTTCCTATCTAAATATAAACAGAGCGTACCCCCCTTCTAGAGGAGACCTATGGCAACACCTATACATTTTTTGTTCAGAAGGGAAAAGAAAGGATTTTCTTGGGGATAAACTGCCAAAATAATTAGTTTCACATCCGTAAATTTAAGGCAATGTTACTTAGACCTGAGAAAATGAAAAAAAAGAAAAAAAAATCGATTTTCTCAACTATAAATATACACGCAAACTTTCGGTATTTCCTGTCTTCTCCAGCTCTCAGGTGGTGCTGGGGAAAACAGCTGTAGGGAAACTGCTCTGCGGTCTCAGGATCGGATCCTAAGAGATGCAGAGTTTGTTGCAAGGAAAGCTAATGGGAGCTGGGAGAGCTCACCCTCACCTGGCTCTTTTTCAAATATTCTCTTTTTAAACACCTCTGTTTAAGCCTTCCGGAGTGGGTTAACTCCAGAACAGGCTATAGTGCACCAGTAACCCTGAAAGGTTTGTATAGCAAAACTGCAGCTAAAACAGACAATAAAATTACATACAGTAAATTTCTGTGCTTCCCCCTTTTCAGGAGGAAAAGAAGGATGTCAGGGTTAACAATTTCACTGCACCTTTAGCCATTCCTGTAACTACAGAGTAAAGCCTGTAACACTAGTGTGAAATCACAAATTGTTCTGTGCTCTTCCTTGGGAAAAAAATAAAATAAAATCAACTTGCAAACGCGTTTCATTAAATGGTAAGAGACATGAGAGAGATCAGGTGGGGATTACAGACACACGGCATGCTAATGCTAAGGAGTTATTAAACAAAGTGCAATGATTTTGACTATACAGGAGGACGGACAGATGGACAACTCCCCTTCAGTACTACCTAGATGCTAAATACCTCACCTCTGGAGAAGCCTGGAGGTACCGTGTCAGTCTGTAGCCATCGAGGACTCTGCGGTCCAGCATGGGCCGTGGCAGCGCTGCACCTCAGCTACATCCATGGCTTCAGCAGAGGAGCTTCACTCGCACAAAGACACGGTCGCTTCCCAAATGTGAATTTGGTCGCCAATTCAGGATTTGATGGCTGCTTCTACAAAGCTGCTTGTGCTAGAACCGAAAGACAGACTCAGCCCTAAAATCTGTGCACGCCCTGGGCAGCTTCTGCAGGACCAGCTCCTCCTCCCAGAGGTGACTACAGCACGACCCATGCCTCCATCCCACTCTGGGGGCTCCCCCACTCACGGCTAGCAGCTTGACTGATGTCTGACATTAGCCTGCTAAAGCAGTGGCTTGGGCAGAGCTGACGGGTCACTAAAAGCAGAAAATCTCTGGATCTCAGCTCAGGTTCCCACACAGCGAACAAGAGTCTGCAGTCTGACTTTTTGCTGACATTTCACACGCAACTATCCAAAGATCAGAGGCAAAAAAACAATCCTCATCTGAACAGAAAGCAACTCCCACTGTTCACCAGCACCTCCCTACCCCACTCTCCCACGTTCAAAGGATGAACAGGGAGACAGCTCCTTTACTTACCCAGCTGGGAACTAAACCCTTCATCAAATCACACATTAAAGAAGCTCACTGTGTGCAAAAGACTCTTACGCTAAAACAGTTCCACCCTACACAGTGCAGTCAACACAGTTTTTAACTTAAAATCGCAGCTTGTTCTTTACAAGTGCTTGGCAGAGAATATTTATATTCTTCTGACACCATATAAATAATATTTATACAGCTTAGACATTTTGAGACATGCATTAAACTTTAGGTAGTACACATTTCTTGATCATATATGCAAATATTACTGTCAATTAAACCGAGCAACCTTATGCTGGACCATGTCTTGCGCTATCCAGGACGTTTGAGGGTGGCTCCGAATCGTCCATGGGAAGGACCAGGCGTGTCCCCCGGATCACGAGTTCATGGTCCCCAAAAGCCAGCTCCCGATCGAGCGCATCTTCGGAGCTGTTTCCTACGAACCGCCGCGACGTGCCACTGGACGCAACCGAATCAGTGTTGACGGTGGAGTCCCCGTAGGTCAGACTGATGTCCCCATCGTTCAAAATGAGGTCAGAGTCATCATCCTTCAGCTGCTCTTGATTCTGGGCAACAAACAGAAGGAAAGTGCTGTTTAACCCTTTCTGAAGGGCTGTGTTTGTTTGTCAGCCCGAGTGTCTGGCCTCCCCACAGGCTCCCAGCTCGACGCAGCACCCAAAGGCTACACAGAACTGTAAACACATCAAACTCCACTGACACCGCGACAGAAAGGACACCAAAGGTGGCATCGGACTCACTTCGTATGCCTGTGGACTTGTCAGGCACCGGGCAATCGGCCCACAGCAGCCGGGGAGCGTGGTCGTGAGAGGAGGACCGCTGTGTGTCAGCAGAGGCTTTAGATAGCTGCAGAGAGGGTTAAGGAAGAAAAAGGAAGGCGGCGATGTCGGGGAGTCGAGGGGTGGGATGCAGAGGCAGCAGCAAGGAACTCAGTGTCTTGAGGAAAGGAACACAAAACCCTGGAAGCACAAAAATGAAATGGATGAGCAACCTGAATTAAAGGAGCAAGAGGGACACAAGTGGACCAGGACACAATCCTGTTAAGAGGTTTTCCAGCATCACTTGTCCTGTCATCCTGCACCCTCTGCCTGGCAAATTACTGCTCTGCTAGCTCATGACAAAGCATTTGAAAGGGAGGAGAGACACTGATCCGGCGAGAGGGCTATAAATGGAACGTCCCTCTGCCTCCCTGTCCTCCTGCCATGGGGAACAGGGACCAGAGACCTTTGGAGACCCTCTGGAGACCCTTCCAGCCTGAGAGCCCGGCTTTGAACTTGGCCACTGCAGCATTTCCAGTAAGTGCAGGTGCAAACAGCCACAAACACGAGGAAGTGCAAGTCAGAAAACAACCGTGAGATGGGGAAGCAAATGCTGGCTCATCTGCGAAGCAGGGAGGGAGTCGTGCTCTGAGTCAGCGGAGCCCCTCAGGCACAGGGGACCCGACACGGCACGCGCTGACTGCAGTTCAAGGATACTTGTGATCGAAGTTGTACCACATGCGGAAGAGCCAGGCGCTTTCTGCCTTTGTGCTCCTCCTCTCGCTCTCCGGGACACCCTGCGAGAAAACAAAATGTTAACAGCGGCAGAGCAATGTACTGAGACCGGGTTACCCAGGGGAACGTAGGAAAATGCCTTCCCACCAGCTCTTTGGAAGAGACCTCTGGGCTGCAGCGAGCATAAGGACGTCACTCACACCGCGACAGGCTAACAGTGCTCGCAGCACCGGGCTCTGCATTTAGCAGCATCTGACGGCCTTAGGGAGGTGGCATCAAACCAGGGCAAGCGCAGAGCGACTGCTTTCCCGCTAGAGCCTTCCAGTTTCTGGCCCCAAGGTTTTAAGTGCATCGGAGCCAGCACCTGCATCCAGACATCGCGCTTAATAGCGACTGACAGGTCCAACCTCCCTCAAATCTCCCTTGAGATTTAATATGCAAATAATCTTGTGCCACGGGCATTCGTGGCTTCCTTTTAGTTGGAGAAAAACATAAAGCTGTTTGGAGGGCACTGCGTACGTAATACAATTACATATTTCACAGAAATTTGGCTTTCAGATTTATGGCTCCGGGCTGCCTCCTGTATTTGGCACTTTCTCTCCAGGAGGCGAGCAGCCCAATCAACATCTCTGCACAAAACGAACCTCCAAGGTGCAGACCCCACACTGAAATCGATTAGAGGCACAGCCGCAGCACCGCCGGGCCGCAGACACACAGCTGGGGGCTACCAGGCAGGTAGTGCCCGGTGCCGCAGGGCTGCAGCACGTATCCCACCGCGGTCAGCGGTCCCCACTCGGCCACGTAGCTGCTCGCAGCAAGCAGGAGGGCGCAACAGAGGTGACGGCAAGCCTGAAGATACTACTTAAAATGGGGCAGTGAATGGCATTTCTGTCCTGCACAGGACACTGGGATGAGGCAGAGAGCTTCTGTGTCATGCACGTTTTGATATTAACTCCAAAACCAGTGAGAGACCAAATGTTCTGTGGCAGTAACGTGGACTGACTAAGCACTGCGACATCACTTCTAAGGCCTTCTTTCAAACAGAATAAAGAAAGCCTCATTATAACTACAGAGGGCACAGGAAAGAGACGATTCCTACTGACTGCAACTTTCACCAGAGGAGCTAAAAAGCCTCCCTCCCCCAGCTGAAAGGGAGCAGAGCAGAGAGGAGCATTCACACGGTCCCAGACACAACCCCTGTGCCAAAGGGCACAGCACAAACTCCCCTGCCAGGACCGCCCGACGGCGAGTAGCAAAGCCCTGCACTCACCACGTTCTCCTGATCCGCATCCACGCCGACTCTGTGGAGGAGAAAACAAGCACACGGTGAGCACGGGCAATGCCAGGCGGGTACGTGCCGCACATCTGGGGGACGGACGGGACCTTCCCGTCGTCTTTGGGGCAAGCGCAGCGCTTTCAGCAGCTGCTCCCCCTGCACAGGGGGATGCCCCGGGGCACGTGCAGGAGCGTTTGCCAGCAACAGGCGCCACAGCTCCGCAGGTCCGTGCAGCCGGTCCCATTCACCCATCTGGTGGCATCACTCACACCGCCTCACGTCACGCAGCCGCGGGCGCCGTGCGAACCACGGCACCGCGCTGATGGGGCGGCGTGGTGGTGGCCAGGAGCGCCCCGCGCCGCGCTCACCTGATGTTCAGGCAGGACAGCATGGCCGTGGTGCCCCCGCCGAAAACCCACACCGTGAAAAAGACGATGAGGAGCGTTGTGCTGAACATCATCTGCCGGGCGTAGGTGGCCGTGTCGCGGATGGCCAGGGCGAACGCCATGGCTCCTCGCAGCCCTGCAAGGGGAAGGGATGGCAGAAGAGCAATGTTAGCTTGCGGGACCAGAGACCACATTCACTGTGGGCTTCCCGGCCCGGGACCGGTGCCGCACTGCTCAGCCTCCCCTGCCCCGCGTGGTCGAACACCAGGGAGCCCCGGGGAGCCCCGTCCTGCCCAGCCTCTTCTCCAGACGTTGCCCTAAGAGGTTGCTCAGGGTGAAGAATGTTTGGAGGCAAGGATGCATCAACGTACCAGCGAACATCATCATATGCTGTAAATTTGTTCCAATCTTATTTCTCCTCCCCAAATTCAGTAAAAATGACAGCGGGTAAATATTGGCAGCTCTTCCTAGGAAGATAGCAAGCTGTATTTGTACTTGTTAAGGAAACTGTTCTTCCTGTGTCTCCCATTGTATCCCACCTCTGAGTGCTGAGCCAGCAGAAGCACGAGGAGCTTCACGAACACCAGTCCTTAGGATGCAAAGACAATAACCCAGCTCCGAGTGCTACAGCAGTGCGGGAAGAGCACGCTACTGCCTCACCAAAGCAAAGCACAGACTGCAATTCAGGAATATCATATAGAGACAAGTGCAAACATATAAACAAAGGAAATGATGAGAGGACAGATTAGACGAGAAGAGAAAAACCACTGTTTCCCACTGTATGCTCTCCCCTGCTGTGCTCATTTTCCACCACAAGAATTACTTGTCCTTTGCAAAGCCCAGGTTTCACGGCTTCCACAACCTCTCTGACATTCCCCAGCACGCCACACTTCACAGTTTGGCTTGAAGCTATAAGCCAGGTCCCATTCCCAAAGATTATTCAGCAAAATGAAAGCAGCAGCAGTCGAGAGGAAAAAAAAAATCTAATACTCTTTCTGTTTTCATAGCCTGCGAGACACAAGAATCAGCAGCCCCTTCATATTGCTTTTATCTTCGAAGCTGTGTCTTTTAATACCAGCACCCAGATTGCAAAAATAATCTTGCAGCCAGTATTCAGTGCAGCCTAGAATAATATGCAAAACGCTTCCAGCTTTTACGTTCTTTCCTGAACATCATGAATTTGCATACGAGATGTATTTCATGATCTTTCTCATGAATGAGCTATTTCCTCAGCAAGCTAGCCGGTTCCTACTGAAAAGGCAGAGCACACAATTTCAGTCTAACTACCCAAATGTATTTCTAGGCTCTTCACTCCCTTTACCCTGCTGCAGCCCTGCAAAAGCTAATCAGGGAAATTCATCAAACCCCGCTGGAAACCCATGCATCAGCACCGGCGAAGATAACATTTTATTTATCTGTATAAACCTGCTTCAGTGCAGGCAAAGGGTGAAAATAATTCCGCACATCAGAACTGGCTTCCCTGTGAAATGAAAAAAAAAATTCCTTCAAATCCTCACTCTTCTGAAACATATTAGGGCAGCATCTCCGCTAGCATCAGCCTGCAGAAAGGGAAATCCTTTCTCGTTACATCGTTCAGAGATATCTACTGTAGCTCTAACTGTTATTTTGAAAAAAAAAAAACGTATTTTTTTCAGGGTTAACCAAATGGAATAGCACAGAAAAGAGGAAACAAGGAGGTATCAGGAGGTCCCCATTTGCAAAGCTGCTCCTGTACCACGCTGCCACAGGACGAAGCTTGGCGCTCCAGCACCATGTTCACATCCAGCGCTGAGCCCCTCCCTCAAAAGCTGACAAGACAGAGAAAACAAAACAAAACAGAAAAGCTGGGAAAAGAATCTCCATCTTCTTAAAATAACCAAAGGCACCACTACACAGTAGAAACTCCCTTTTAAAAATAAAGCTAGACTGACTGGGAAAAAAAATCACATTTGAATGAAAAACACACACTAGGAATGAGGCACCTCTCCCTTTCTTTTCTTGTTTTATAAAACAACCTCCAAAGGATACAAAAGCTCCCACCACGAAGGTAGGGTTGAAGACATGGTTCTGGAAGGTGAACAGTGCAAGTCCCATGTAGGAGAAGATGAAGTTTTCTGCCAAGAAATTCAGCAGTTCGAACAACTGAAAGAGGAAAACAAATTAAAAATGAATTAAACATAACTCAGATTTAACAAGAAAAACATGTTAGCCCATCCACCACACAAAGAATACTTCTGCAGGAGCGACTCCAGCAAAATCCAGCTGTAGACTGGCAGATGCACCTAATTCTGGCTAGAGGGAAAGAAAGAATACTGAACTGCAAATCTGGAGGGGATTAAGGGGGCTGAGGAGCTCTCACCTGCTTTGTTCTGTGTTGGGATTCTGTAGATAAGTTGTTATAGGTATAGTGAGCCTGTGTGATCCCACAGAAGAGTACAGCCACCACACCTGGGGAGCAGAGCATCACGTTAGACTCGTGGCCATGAAAAGGGAACTGAGCTGCACCCAGCACTGTAGGGTTTTTAACACAATAACCCCAAACCCCAAAATAACTAAACTTATAGGAGCAGAGGGAGAGTCCCATCTGCAGCCAATACTTAGAGAAGCAAAATTCAATAGCCCCATCATCCCTGCAGATTTCCATTCTAATGCAGGGCAGTGCTGGAGCTTGCCTGTAAAGCCACACGCCTCAGCCAGCAGGAACGTGCTCCAGGACATCAAGAAGAACAAGCCGGTCTCCAGCAAGGGGAACTCCCGCAGTTTGGTGAACTTGGTGACGTTGCAGATTGTTAAGGACAACTTGGAGAGAAACTGTAGGCTGAGGGGATGTCTAATCCAGCCGTGTATCACAGCAGTACTGCACAGCCTGCCCCTAAAAAGGCTGTGGCATTGCCTCTCATTAATTTAGGCATAAAATCTTGAAACGCTGGGTCTGGGTGAAACGCAGCATAGCAAAAGAAGAAGCTGTGATGTAAACACTTGGAAAAACAACAAAAAGGATATTAAAGCTGTCACAACTCCGGTAGCTGCTCCCATTGCAAAAGACCCACTGAATATCCCCAGGAAGATCCCAATAGACTTGAACATCGCTGTGACATCAAACGTGTGGCTGTTGTCGCCCGCTGGCTGGTACGCAACAATAGAACTGAAAGAGGGAAAAAAGCACACACAGGAGCAAAACACTCCTTAGTCTGGAGAGAGGGAGATTTTCACAGTGCTGTGTGAGCTTTGCAAAGTGCTACGACCGCTGCAAACCCCGAGCGTGAGAAATCAGAGCATCGGGGAGGCAGCACAGCAGCAGCACGCTCGCCCTGGCCCGGAGAGTTTGGGCTCCCCCTCATCCCCAGCCACCTCCCTGCAGCTCAGTCACCCTAGGCAAGGCTCCTTCCAGATGCTACAAAGCATCAGACCAAAACCCATCTCTTGCAGGGGATCATGCAACTGAGTTTGCCAGGCAACAGTTCTTCATTTACGATGGCATTTTGGGGGCTTGGCATCAGCTCTCTGGAAAGCCAGGCACTCTGGGAGCACAACGCATCCAAGTGGGAAGCCTACATTCCTCTGTCGACGCCACAAAGGCAGCTGATGTGAATATCCCCCGGAGAACTGCAAGTTACTCAGTTTTACTGCGTTTAACGTGCGCTACGTTCATTTTGCACGGCTCTGGGTTCTGAGGGGAAATCTTGCAGGGTGGCAAGGCGAATGGCGCGGCGCCAGTTCACAACAGCAGCGCTGCCGTCTTCATCCACCAAACTTTAACGTTTCTTTTTGACAAGAAAATCAAAAAAGATTTTCCATGGTTGGCAGATCAGCCAGCCACGCTGGTGTCCCCCGGCCCGTGCTGGTCACGCCGCTGAACGTGCTCCCTCCAAACCCCTCAGCAGGTACCCAGAAAGGCCGCGATACAGGCGGGCCCCTATCCGTCTCCTAAATCCTGTGTTAATACTGACTCCTTGTTAGCTTTCTTTGATGTAAACTTGCTGAGAACACTAACTTCCTTGTCAGCAACCCCTCAGCTGGCTCTGTTAAAACTCTCAGGCTTGAACTTTAACTAGTCGCTGTTTAACCTCCCGAGTTATGCAGGAACGGAAAGTTACCGTCTCACGAACACATCCTGCTGCTTTCCTCCCTAACAACAGGCCCACATTCTTCTGCACCGTGAGCGATAACCCTACCCTTTCCAACACGTAACGGGCCACTTCCCTTGCTAAACTTCCCTGCTTTTAATAAATTGTATTTTTTCTCCATTGTCTTTTACGCCACAGGCCTCAGACTTCTCCCTGAGATTTAAGGTCTTTTGTCGGTTCCATCTCCTACTTCCCATTCACCAACACGGCCTCATTCTGGGGTTTTGTTGTTTTGTGTTCGTTTGTTTTTTAATCCAGCCTAGTTTCATTTCCCCTCCGTAACTGACTGTGTGGATGTCAGTTTTGCACTTTAACCTATTGCGGCCTTCCTTCTGGTTTTGCTTTTTGCCCCACTAATAAGAAATTAAAGAGGGAGAAACTAAGCTGGGAGGAGCAGGTAGGGGCCCTGGGGCTGCACTGCTCCCTGCCCGCAAGCCGCAGCCCCGGCCCCGCACTGCTCGCTGCCTTTTGGTTCTGGCTTCGATTCCTCTTTACACGGCCAAATCCTGAATCAGGTTCCCTGCCACCAACCCCACCGGAAAGCACCTCCTCGCGGGATGGGGAGTGGCAAAGCCCGTGGCTTTGTGTGTGTTGCTTCCTCCCAACACCAAACCCCTGTGCTCGGCCAGACGCAGCTGGAGCCCCTCTTCACCCCAGGGCAACGCCGGCATCCACCCACGCCAGCCCAGGTGTCCCCCCAAAGCCCCCAAATCCTCCACATTTCCGATCCACCCCTCCCAACCACCGTGCTGTGGAAGCAGAACCGCCCCTGCCGCTCCCCACTTACACCTCTTCTGTGCAACAGGCAAGTGCCAAGCCAAATTTAATAAAGGGGAACCACAAATAAGAGCTGCAGCGGGTCACTTTTGCTGCTTGGAAGCCCTTGAGAAGTCAACACGCTGCTGGACCAGTCTGTGCACAAACCTTGCAGCAAAACAACGGCTGGCTGCAGCTCAGGGCTGCCGGGTTTGGCGCAAATTACCTTATTCCAGAGGAGGGGGGCTGGACTCAGCTCGTGCAAAAAAGGAAGGGAGGAAATCAGAGCTACAAAGCTGGGAGCAAAACAGCGCAAGGGGCAAATGAGAGCACACGGTGCAGGCACAGACACGCACACAGACCCACCACAAACTCCACGGCTCTGCTGCTGAGCCCACCGACTCCCGGCAGGCTCCGAGCCCCCGTCTCCTCCCTGCTCTGTGTCACTACTCAAACATGACCTGGCTGCGCAGAGTTGACTCTCGCGCCAGTGGTGACACATCCAGCATAAAAGCCAGAGTGAGCAATACAAACAGTTCCAGAAACATTCAATTTAGTAAATACAACTCAAGCAGGTGGCGATAAGAAGCTCACAATATGTTACTTGCTGCCTGCACATCAGTAAAACCCACGCAATCAGCACGCCGGCATGACAAGTATTCCAGAAATATTTTCTGCATTAGTCTTAGCTATAAGTTAACCTGTCATGACTGCAGATACTATATATTTCCAAACAAACTCCCATGATGGCAACACAACGGAAATGCAGATAAAATATGTCCTACGTGCAGAGGACATAAAATATTAAAGAATATTATAAAACACTCTTTAGAAAGGCACCCGCTTTCCAATTCAGGATACTAACTCCAGAAATACCATCTTCTTGAGGCAGAGAAAGGAGGCAGCTGCTTTACCAACTATCTCCACCGAAACAAAAGCGGGTACTTGTGCATGGGAAGGCAGGCAGGTAGGAGCAAAGCCATCAGCGAGGGGTTTTGGTGGGATTCTGTGGCTGAAAAGCAGCCACAGAATGGTGGTGCTTTTCACATTGCAGAGAGACATGAAACCTTCCTTCTGGCTGGGTCAACAGGCCATAAAAGAAAAACACAGCCATCCACCATGCAACAGGAAGCTGTAGCTACAATCCATGCTCTCAAACAGTGGTCTTCAAGGAGGAGGCTGATCAGAAGGTCACTACAGCTTCTGGGAACACTTAATAGGGAAATCTGCTCTGGCCAACACCAGTGCTCCTATTTTTACAGGAGCAAGGCCAGGTGGCTCCCCCCAACGCCTGACACAGAACATACATAACAATTAAAAATAAAAACAGAACACACTTACGAAGACAGCACTATGGCAACGGCATCATTGAGAACGCTTTCGCCAAAGAGAAGGGCATACAGCTCAACATCAACCTGGAGTTCATGGAATATGGCAAGAACAGTCACTGACAAATAGAAAAATAGAGAGACATTCAAGAAGGTGCCGTTATTGTGGTGTAATCAAAGACAAAACATCCCTTTTAGAAAGCTGCCTTCCTGCGAAAGCCTTCCTTCCTTTCTTCCCCTCTTCACCAAATGTAGGTAAAACGAGGGGAAAAAAACAACCATCTAACATACCTGGGTCAGTAGCTGAGACGATGGCACCAAAGAGGAGGCAGTCGGTGAAGTAGAAGTCTCCCCCGAGCTGCCCGGTGACCTTCATCAGCGCCACACAGCCATACATGACGGAGCTGTGGAAGCAGGAGAGACAACAACTCGTACTTGCAGTGCAAGAAGTTCCCCAGAATCTGCCAATTTAACCCCTAAAGTTGTCCAAATATAGGAGAAGAATACACTGAGAAGTTGTATTGCATGAGCTGAGCCTGGTGAAACACCAGGGTCTCAGAGCAGAGAGCAGGACCGTGAAATCCAAAGCACTGACAGCACAGGAGCAAAGCATGGTGCTGGGGAGGAGCAGGTACCACAACTCGTCTGCCAGCACAACAGGGCCAAAGAAAAGCAGCGGCTTGTGGGACAGACCATGACAATCACCTTGCAATTGCTTCACAATGCTTGATGTTAACACGTTTCAATGGAATGACTTTTCGGTTGGCCTGACTTTCAAATGTCCTAAACTTGCAGCTACGAGCAGATAATGCGGGCACTGAGTTTGCTTGAATCCCCCTGGATCTCCGGTGGAAAACACCCTACGCAAGCCTGCGCGTTGCTATTCAGAACGGGAATTATCTAGCTCCCTCTGTGCACACAGATAAATAATTTGAAACACAATCTGTGTTTGCTAGGCATCTGCTCCCAGCAAGTAAGGACAGGACATGCATTTACGATCCTGCCCTCTACTCGTGTGTCTCACACTTGTTTGGGCCCCGCTTTCAACAATTTCAAGTCAGTGCCTGTTTATTCTCAGGGATCTGCAGAACTTGCCTTGCCGTGTGTATAAGCAGTCTGTATGGGATACGGGAAAGCACTGGGTAATGGGGCAGCAGGCACGCTGTCCGGCCAGCAAAAGCCCTTCAAGAAGTGGCATTAGCTGCCCCGCTGAGCAGCCCGGGGAGCCACCCCGGCCCCCGCTGCAGGACAGAGCTCTGTGTCCACGCACAGCTCGCAGCCCTGCCGAAAAGCCCGTCCGGCCGCAACCACTCACCCGATCATCAGGCAGGAAATTGCAGTGCCAAGAAAAGCGTATGCCAGGATTGATCCCAAGTTTCTGAAGAAGTGCCTCTAGAAGGAAGAAGGAAAAAAAATGAATTGCATTTTACTAACAATTTATTTCAAGCCGTGCCAACGGATAGGTACCTGCGCAGCACCCCCAGCAACTTGTGCCTGGCTTGAACACCGTGAGCTGTGTGAGCTTGGCTGAATGGTGCCTCACACAACGGCACAAGCAGCCAGACCAGCACAGCAAATGCAGCACTAATAAACAGGAGCGTATCATTTTCCCGTACTGGTGCACTGAATAAGGTGCTGCTCCGAGTCCTGGGGACTAATTCCTAACACAGCGTAAGTCCTCCTTCCTTCTCCCAGAGCTAAACAGGATCACTTTCCTCTCCCTCCAAATCAGCACTTCAATGAGCTGCTGCTTCCTAAAACCTTCCCATCTTCTAAAGTGTTTCAGAATTCCAGATGGCCTAAAATACCCCTGCATAAACCCATGCTGGAAATGGTCGCAGTTGCTGACCCTTCCTGGGATGAGGGATGGGTGAGACCTACAGGGGCACTCTCAGCCCTGCCTCCTACCATCCCGCATGTACTGGGAACACTGTACCCAACTCTGCAGCCTTGGCCTGCTGAGCAAGCATTAAAGCACTCTCAAGTATTAAAAATGCTCTGGGGTCAGAGGAACTGAAAGCGTAGGCACTGTAAAGGCACGTACCCTTTTTAAGCTGTAGCCTGCATAAAATATAATTGGAGGAAGCAATATGTTGAAAAACACCTCAGGATCAAAAGTCACCTGTAAATAAATTTAAAAACAAACACACAAACAAAAAACAGTTAATCGGTTTGTTAAGATTTTGCAAGACAAAGCACATAGAAAAATACCCTGTACTCCCACCAGATGAAGGGCTGTTAGGCGAGCATGGAGGAGTCAGGGCTCTTCCAGACACACAGCCCAGAGTTTAAACAGCTCACGTTAAGATCAGCTGAAACTAGAGCTTCATTACATTGTGTATTCAGCTTGCAATTTATGGGACCAAAGTAAAAACATAAAAATGCAGTAAAAAAAAAATCACGTAATGCAGCAGATACAGGATTTCTGCATTTGCATGCACCCCGCGGAGCATCCCTCACCACGAAATCGCTCCCTTACCTTTCTCAGCATCTCGTTATCCTGGACATTGTTGAGCTCCTGGGCGCTGATTTCCCCCTTCAGGGTGTACTCGTAGAACTTCCCACTGACGTTCACCAGCAGCGTGGCAGGACTGGTCTGCACCTGGCAGCTCAGCGTCACGTTGTTCACATCGCTGGGGACGTGGATGCCGTAGCGCAGGACCACACCGACCAGGACGCCTGGGGAGAGAGGGATGCGTGGTGAGACGAGCAAACCGCCGGGGTGGTCACTGTGAGCATTTGCAGCTGGAAACCTGACAGGATCACGTATCGCCAGTACAGAAACGCACTAAACCTTTTCATTTTGGTAGGGGATTAAAAAAGGCACCAGCGACTCATGAATACTTTGAGGACGGTGAGCATCCTTCGTAAGACACTGTCTCAAGCCGGAGAGAAGAGATGCACTCAGGCACTGGCCGGCACAGCAGAGATGGTTTTGGGTCACTTTTCTGCTGGTTTTCTGATGGTTTTTGGGTCACTTAACCCCATTTCTGAACCACACGTTTATGAAAAAGCTTGCAAACACGTGGGAGCTAAATGGAGACCGCAACACTCCGAAGGCTTCTCCATTTGCCTCCCAGGACGCTCAGGCTCTTCACTGCTGCATTACTTAAAATCTCGCTCTGCATTTTCCTAGGGGCAGGGCACAACCCAGACCGACACCAAACTCCTTCCCCACCACAGTCCTACAGGAGCAGAGAACGGGCACGAGCCCTGCAGCAGCAGGGATGGAGACCACGGGACTCACCCAGCACCTCCTGCAGCCAGTCCCCACGTGCCACCAGGCTTTCACCTGCTCTTCCCTTGACAGCACCTTCCCAGAACGAGATTTGCTCGTCTTGCCAGAAGAAAAGCCCCCACCTGCCCTGCCAGGGGATGTGATGTACAGCAGGGACACGGCTGGGGCTTAGCTCCTGTGAGCTTCCCGCGTGCTCCAGGAGTAAAGTAAGGAAATGCAAGGCAAGGATGTCAGGGGCATTGGGGTGCCTCAGCACGGCTCCATTTAAGCACGCGGCAGGGAGGTGCGTGACCACCACAGCATGGGGACAGAACCTCTGAGATTCCATGGGAGATGACCAAAACTCTTCACTGGGATCAAGTGAGCTTCAGAGGGTCCTTATATCAGCTTAGGACTATTAAGCAGCTTCTAGCAGTTGCAGTGAGAGCACAGCGTAAAGTCACAGCCCCAGAAAAGCAGAAAGCCAGACTGGAAGGCTCATCCACCTCCTACCCTTGCAACTCTGCTCCTACAGCCTTCCGGAGCTACCCCTTTCAAAAAAGTCGATTTCAGAGCTTCAGGCAAGAGTCAGAAACCTCCCGCAGCAGCTGCCTGTCTTTTCTCAGCTGGAAACCCACCCCGAGGCACCTTTCGACTCCGGGGCTCACCGCTTTGAAATGAGATGCCCTGCAAGGAGGAAGGAGGGAGAGGCTTTGGTTGCGGCTGGAAATTTAGAAAGGATCCTGACTCACCCACCTCTCGCCTCTTAATCCTTGTCCCAGAGCAGGGCTACATCTGACAGCAGCCACGGTTGGTCTCCCCGTCTCGCCTGCCCACGCAGCTGTTCCCGGCCCCGCGTGCCGGCCGTGCTCCGGCCGGTGCCGAATTCCCGCTCTGCCCAGCAATGGGAGAAGGGAAACGGGACGGACAAACCTGCGATAAACCTGCCAAGACCGCTGGGCTTGGGGCTGCCAAAGTCTGTCTTGCCCTGTAGCACACGCAGAGCTCTCTGCGTGAAACAGAGCTGGGTGGGAAGAGACGTCTGCGTGCACAACCACATCCACACGCGCACAAGGTGCTCGGGCACCCAGCCCGAGCCAGCCTCGCACCATCAGCTCCCGAGACCGAGACACGACCGGAATCACCTAGAGGGAAAGCTGCAGGGTGCCGTGCCTGAAGCCGAGAGCTCTGGTGTAGGAAAAAGCCCAACTGTGGGCTCACGCTGACCTTCCCCACGCACCTCCCACGTCAGGGAGCTGGCTGGCGGCACCCGGGACACACCCGACCTGCCAGCAGGGTTTTTCAGACCCCCAAACCAGTCCTGCGCTAACGGGACCAAGGGCAGAGCTGGAGTACGTCCTCTTGCTGCCGACGGCCTCTTAGGAAGTGGTTGGAACGCTCCTGGCACTTGGAGGGCTGCCCTAGCTGCAACCCGTGAGCCGTGCCCCACCGGTATCAAAACGGTTCTGCTGCCAAAAGTTTTACAAAAGGGAGCCCTGGGAGGGGGCTGAGCGGGGGGACCCGACACCAGGAAGCTGACAGCTGAAAGCTGCAAGGAGCGAGGAGCTAAAGGCGAAGCTGGAAAATTAACTGAGTTCCTCTACGCAAAGCGCAAAAGATTATTTTCATTGCATTTATCCCAACTTCATTAAAAAGACCAAAAACCCGTGGGCTTTTTTTTTTTTTTTTTTGGTGCTACTGAACACTTCTGAGCTAAGATTTAAAACGAAGACTAATGCACTACCATTCAGGCACTTAACAACAATGGCAGCACGCAGGAACCCCCAGGCAGGCGTTAATCTGGACACCAAAAGGAAAGAAAAACGCAGCGAGCACCTGAGAGCATCACGACAACAGACAATCGGGACGTCTGCAACCCAGGGGCCAACCGGGAACCAGTACACGGAAACTAAACTTCTAGAGAAGTTCCTGCCACATCCACCACCAGACTCCGAGAAGAAATGAAACAAGACTGCTCGTTTAATTGTCCTAAATGTTGAGTACCCGGGGTATGGGAACCTAATTTTAAACACTGAAATGAAGCCCAGGGGCTGCTGAACACGTATTGCCTATCACTGTGAAACAACTCCAGCTCTTGAACAACAGCTCTGAGCCAACGGTGTAATTTGTAAGGTAAAAAGCCACCCGAAGCAACAGCTTATAACTTGGGGTAGAAGCACAGACTGCGAGGAAACCCTGACGGATTTCAGCAGGAAGAGATGTGGAAGTTTTGACTTAGCTGTCGAGGTTTCTTTAATTAGAAAAAAAGACAAGCTTTTACAGATTGCTTCTTTGCCCAGATGTAAAGGTCTGTTTTGCAGCCTGCCTGCTGCAGCGCTTCCACATTTTCCACCAACTTCCCCTGGGCTGAAAGCATCAGAGGGGGCCAGGCACAGCGAAGCAGAAGCGGCACCTGCTTTGCTCCCGGCAGCTTGCAGGCTGTTGCTGTAAAACAACAGGTCTCGACGCTCTTTGGGAACTAACACGTCCCTTTTCCTATGGGGGCCGTCTGACCTGAGAGGGCGATGCCAAGAGCCTTGACGGCAGAGAAAAAGTCAGGGTTTTGACCAGGCGGGTGAAGTTATTTATTTTGCCAGCAACTCCCTGAGCGCAGTCTCCAAAAGAGCAGACGGAAAAGACGCGTTTTACGGATCATCGGGAGACCCAAATGTCACGGGGCTGGGCTCTGGGACCAAGAGGGGCGCTCACAGGGGCAAGGGAGAACAAGAGGAAGACAAGTGCAGCAGCACGGGTCGGGCAGGCGCAGCTCCTTGCCGGGAGGTGACAGAGGTGCCCTGAGCAGCACGGGCAGTGCAGGCAGCAGCCTCACCGAGGGCTTGCAGGAATTTGTAAACGCAGACCGGCGTTTTGGTATTTTGTGCCCCCGGGCTGCAGCAAGCATCTCCACCCCTTCGTTCTGAAAGACGCCTCCAATTAACTGAAACTTAGGATAACAAAAGCCAAGGGCCTGAATGCACAAAGCCACAGCCTTCAGAGCTGAGCTTTCTGCTGCCGTGTGGAGCTCAGCCACGCTTCTGCTCCCACCAAGCTTGGTCGCACATCGCCTGCGACCAGCCAGGGGAGGGAAAGCACCAAGAAGAGACGCGGACTCCAGCGCTCACCAGAAAACACCTTTTCAACCCTATACTCCATGGATCTCGCCCAGGTAGGCATCCGTGGCTGCGTTAATCATTCCCCCAGCACAACTCCCAGCCCTACTTTGGTCAAACTCCAAGTCGTGCCGGGTGACCCTGGATGAGCCACGCGCTTTGTCTCCTTGCCATGGCCAGGGCACTTCGGGAGGCCACGTCACTCCAGTCCCGGCAGCACCTCTGGTGACAGCAGTGGCGGGCCACCATTAAAACCCAGCCAGCGAGAGGCCCACTCCTCGATCCACGGCCCCACTCCAGGGGCACCTCACCGAGGTGGGAGGAGGACCAGGAGCCCCGAAAGCAGGAGCTCACGGCTCCCCGGGCAGCAGGACACGGCTGCCAGCCCCACGGGTCTCCGAGCGCCACAAAGGGGCAGACGGCGGGAGCGATCGTACTTCTGGAAACGGAGGTGCTCCGAACACGGGGTGCAAACCCCAAACTCTAGGCCTGCGGCACCCCGGGACACGACCCCGCTCTCGGCCCGAGCCCCGCGCCGCCGCTCCCTGACCCGTGGCCACCAACCCCGAGCGGCCGCAGCGGGCGCTTGGCTGTCACCGGGAGAACCGGGACGGGACCCCCGGCCCCCTACGAGCCCCTCGCCGCTCTCCAGCTCGGCCACCCGCAACAGGAGCCCCTCCGGGGCACCTCGGGCACGCCGGTGCCTGAGCTCGGGCGTGGAGCGAGCATCGCCCGCCCCGTGCGGGTCCCGTTCCCGGGCGCGGGGCCGGCACCGCCCGGTGCCCCCGGGGCCTGGGGGGCTCCGCCGGGGCCGTGCCCGCGCCCCTCACCGTAGATCATGGCGAGCCCGGTCTCGTGGAGGAAGCGGGCGCGGCGGTGCTTGAAGAGCCATATGGTGAGGATGGTGAGGGTGAGCAGCAGGATGAAGACGAGCAGGTTGGCGCTGTCCTGCCGGTGGCTCTCCTCCGCCGCCTTCTCCGACACGATCTCCTCCTCCAGCGCCCCGGGACGAGCCGCCCCGCCCGCGGCCGCCGCCGCCGCCGCCCGTACCCACAGCCCCGCCGCCAGCACCGGCACCGGGCCCGGCCCCGGCCCCCGCCGCGGCCTCGCCATCGCCCCGGCCCGGCCCGGCCCGGCCCGGCCCCGCCGCCACCAGGAAGCGGCGCTGGGCGCAGGCGCCGCCCGCACGGAGCGGGGCTGGGCGGGGACGGCGGCGCCGGGAGCCCGGATCGGGACCGGCCCGGGAAGGGGTGGGGGGGTGGGGGAGCGGGGAACGCGGTGGGGGGGGAGGGCGCCGGTTGTCGGGGCACGGGGAGCTGGGCAACGGGCGTGGGGTGCGGGGAGGGCTGGGACAGCCGGCGGCCGGGAGGGAGGCGTGAAGGAGGGGCGGGTGAAGCACAGCGCGCCCCGACGGAGCGGGCAAAGCCCCGGGAGCCGCCGCCGCGCACGGCACGGGGGGGGGGGGGGGGGGGGGGGGGGGGGGGGACGACCGGCACCGCCCGATGGCCCCGGGCCCGCCTGAGGAACCGGGGGCCGGGCCCCGCCCCCTCCGCCGCTCAGGCCCCGCCCCCCCGGCCCCGGCTCCGGTCCCGGCCCCGTGACGCCATCAGGCGGCGCCCGGCGGCGGGGGCGCCCCTGTCGGCGGCGGGGCGCGGCGGGCGGGCGGGATGGCGGCGGCCTCGCTGTGGAAGGGGCTGGTGGGGCTCGGCCTCTTCGCCCTGGCGCACGCGGCCTTCTCGGCGGCGCAGCGTGAGTGGGGCGGCGGGGGGCACCGCGGGGCTCGGCCGAACCGAGGGGGGGGGGGGGGTAGGGCCGCGGGGGAGCCGGGGCCGGCGGAGGCTCGGGGCCCGGGGCCCGTCGGCGGGGCGCCGGTGCCCGTCGGCGGGGCGCCGGGGCCGGCCGCAGCCGTGCGCTTCTCTTCCGCAGATCGCTCCTACATGAGGCTGACGGAGAAGGAGGACGAGACGCTGCCCATAGACGTGAGTCGGGCTCCTGCGGCTGCCGGGTGCGGGGACAGGAGGGGAGAAGCGGCCCGGGAGCCCTCACGGTGCGCTCGCACCGAGCTGCCGGCGTCAAAAAGAGCTCGATTTCCTCCCCCAGCTCCCTGCTGCCTCTGCCAGAGGGAACAAAGGGCAGGGCCAGGCCTCCCGCTCCTTCCCCAGGACTGCCCTGAGACATCTCGCCCAGAAATTCCCCGAGCACGGCTTTAGCCTCAGAGCGCTCCTGCTCTGCAGCATAAACATCCTCCTCCCTCTGCCTTCTGTTGGCTGACATTTGTTTATCCGGCGTGGCTGTGTGCCCGTTTGATCCCAGCACAACCTGCTTCTGCAAGGGTTTTTAGTTGTGTTTTTGTTTTTTTTTTCTTTTCTTGGTCTGTGACGGTTTAATTCCGCTATTACCTATTCAGTTAATTCAGTTATTACCTATTGTGTTTTTGCTTAATCTGAAAGTTAAGGAGATGAAACACCCACCCCAACCAGGACATTTGGACAGAGCAGCAACTGCCACCTCTGCGCAGCATAGGCTGGCCGCCGCCTCATTTCTCAGAAAGAGTATTAGATCCTTAAGCGCACAAGAGCACGGTGGTTTGTCCCACAGATCGCGGTGAGGAGCTGTGCGAATCGATGCAGTTCCCGTAGCACAGCCTGTCTGCCAGGTGCCGTAAGCTCTTAGCTCTGCCACCATCTTGTGGTGCCATCTTTCCGTGCCTCAGTTTCCCTACTGTTGAACTGCCCGCCTCTGTAAAGCACTTTCTGTCACTGGATAAAAAGCGAAAGAGATGCTGTTTGAAAGATGAGATTTTATTTTTTTTTTAAACAATTATATTTAGTAATCTGTATGTTGCATTGTTTTCCTCCCCTACAGATAGTTCTTCAGACTCTGCTAGCCTTTGCAGTTACCTGCTATGGGATAGTACATATCGCAGGAGAATTTAAAGATATGGATGCCACTTCAGAACTAAAAAATAAGTATGTTTTATTTCTTCTCTTCATAAACACGTGTATCTGTTACGCTCTATGCAAACAGCATGTCTGCAAAATAGCAGGTCTCTCTGTAGCTCAGCTCTTCTACGCATGTTGTAGACATAACACAGGAACAGTCACATCTGGGAAAGCCAGCAATGCGTGGAACTTAAGGCAGAGTTAGATAACCGGAAGAAATTAAATAAACTTTTCGCTTTTCCCCATCCAAAATCCTGCTTTGCAGATTTAGTAGAGGAATTAAATGTTTGCCTGAGAAGTAAGAGCTTAGCAGTCACAAACCGCTGTCACAAGGTGATCTCAGACCGCAGGGCAGTACGCCTGGCTCACCCTCTGTTGCACGTTGCTTCTTCACAAGAGTCTGAACTACTGGAATCTCACAGTCTCAGTCAAGGCAGAATGTCAGACATCTGAAAGATTTTAAGAAAGTAAAGAATTTTGAAATGAGATTTTGAAACGGATGTGAAGTGGGGTTTGTAGAGATAATCTTTCTGGTCATTCTCAAAAACCTAGGTAAATACGGAAACTGAACAAGTTGGCATTGGTATATTTAGTGCTTACCTAAAACCCTTAGCTTCAGGCGTGGAAAGGGCTGGGAAGCTGACAGCGTCAAGTTATTAACACAAGTCACATCTGAAATAAGGCCGTCACGTTTGGTGCGTATGTAGATAGTAATTCTCAGAGCTGCCCTTAAACTCAGGGAAAGAAAGTAAAGTCTGTCTGCAGCAGGGGCAGCTTCTGCATATTGAGCAGTCAGTATTTGTCAGGCGTGTTGGCTTTGTATCTCTTCTGTGACTTGGTTTAGGAGACCTACAAAGTGAGCGTATCTCCTTAAGGTTTGGATTCAAACCTTGTATTTCTGCGTATGTAAAAGCCGGTATACCCTAGACTGACTCTTTCAAAGCCCCTGTTCTAAAGCAGTATTAACATTGACTTTTTACCTTTATTTTGAAGGACATTTGACACATTAAGGAACCATCCGTCATTTTATGTATTTAATCATCGTGGTAGAGTATTGTTCCAGTCCCCAGACACAGTGAATTCTTCAAACCAAGATGCGTTGTCATCCAGCTCGTCACTGAAATTTCGAAAACTTGAACCTCTGCGCCGCTAAGACTTTTACAGATTATAATAATAATACAGGACACTGAGATGTAATATTCAAGTCGGGGATGTAAACACTTTTTTTTAATTTCTGGAGCAGTATTTATATTGATCTTCCAGACTTTATAAAGTATATATATATAAACTAAGGACCTTCTTTGTACACTGTTAATGGAAATGAATTGTGAATTGGCAACGCAGTGTAAATTATTCTACAATTATGCTGTGAAACACATCTTCAAATTTTCATATATTAAAAAAAAAAAAAGTTGCAGGTGACCTAACTTCAGATAAACGAAAAACAAGCTAGTTTTTACTGCGATTACTGTTCTTTGATTAGAGGGAATGTTTGAGTGCTATTTATTTTCTCAGTTTGCTTGCACTACAGTTTATGGAACTCCTTCAGAAATACTGTGTGCACTGCATCACTTAACAGCAGAAAAAGGGCAGCATCTCCTGTTCCTAAAATGCCTTGGAGACCTGCATGGTGTAGGCACAGGAAGTCAAAAGGTTGCTTTTGTTTTATTTTTTTTAACAATACTGGAAAATAGTTGTGTGAAGGTTGTTGGTTTTTTTCTCTTAGTTTTTCATTATCACATTTAATTTCTTTGTTGCTCTCCTCTGT
The DNA here is from genome assembly GCF_009769625.2 of Cygnus olor. Taxonomy (NCBI): domain Eukaryota; kingdom Metazoa; phylum Chordata; class Aves; order Anseriformes; family Anatidae; genus Cygnus; species Cygnus olor. The sequence goes on from NC_049181.1 coordinate 7,764,313, forward strand.
TTAAACGTAAACTGTCCTGTGTTGCCCCAAGTTGCCTGGGATGTAGCTGTGCAGTTGGTGGCTGTGTGGGGAAGGCAGCTCACTTCGGATCACATAGATCATCTACTATGCTCAGCTTGTTTACCCACGCTATTTATGTTCTGTTTGGTTGTACATATAGGAATGTTCCTCAGATGGCTGAATGGTGTGTTAGTACCTCAAAATGGCACTGGATACTAGTTCCCAAGTCATCTTCTATGAGATGTATTTAAGTATCAGTAAGAAATGTCCCTTCTGTAAATGTTACAGGGGTAGGGTCCAGCAGCTATATCTGTTTACTGACGTTAGCACAGTACAGGTAATCAACAAGTCATGGTACCAGCCCCTTTTCTGTCAACAGAGCCTTTAAAATTGATTTCATTTTCCAGCTGAGCCCTGTGTTGATTTAAGTTGACTGTCCTGATCGTATTAGGACAGATGATATGGTCCTTAGCTCTACTGGCTTCTCAGTTCTGACCTCCACTTAGGGGCTGAATCAATGCTAAATTTTTTCTTGGTCTGGCATTTCAGTCCAGAAATGGAACGCTCTTCTCCCACCTACCTGCTATAGCAAAAGAGATGGTAATTTGAGATACTGATGGGGCCAACTAGAATTTTGCATAGTCTGAGGATGTCTCACTGCCTCCGAGCAAATTCAGCCTTTTGTCCCAGCATCTGTTTTTTAAACTGCTAAGAGCGGTTCAAGGCAAAAAGCTTAGCAAAAATACCGTGTAAACTGAAGCCTCTTTTTCTAGCTCTGCCCATCCTATGGAGTGGGTGCCCCGATGCTAGAGCAATATCCATAGCTGCTGCTCTTCAATCACTCTTAAGCAACTGGGTTTGGTTGGGAAGGGTTACTCTGCCAGCTGAAACCTGAAGTGTTCTGGTTCCCTCCTAGCTGGTGTCACAAATCAGCTCATGACAACTAACTGCTGTCACCAAAGGCCTCTGAAATGGTGTCAGGTCAGTTCTATTACAAAAAAACTTTCCTTGGGGAATTGGGCTGCTGTGGTAGCAGTCGCTGCATGGAGAAAATGGCTGAACATCGGCCAGCTGTCCCTGCAAGGCCCGGAGGAAACTGCAGATAAAATTAGTGGAGAGGGAGGGAGAGGCAAGGCAGAAGGTCAGTAACCACTGTGCCGGACTGATCCTACAGCTGTGGTGGGCAGTGAGCCATTGGGAGAGGGTCTCTTAGAGCAGGGCTGCTCACCCCTGATGTCTGAGAAGCCCCATTTGTGCTACGGTAAGGCTGTGTGGACCTGCCCACGGTGGGTGGTGCTGGTGTGTGACAGCTCTAAGTCATTCTTGGAGAAAAACATTGCTTTTTCAGACTGTCATGCTAGGAGCACCCTGTCGGCTGCATCAGGTCTCTTGTGACAGGTAGCCTTACTCTTCAGCAGCAATGGTTATATCACAGAGCTGTACAAATTATTTTTTCTTATTGATCTTGCAATGTCCAATAAAAACAGATATCCTGAAAGTGTTTGGGAGTGGTCTGCTTATTTCTGACCTGGAGCCTGCTGCAGCAAGTCCCTGATGAGTGCATATTTAACAGTGCCTGCCTGGTATTGACAAGAAGTGAGCTTGCCTTCCTTGTGGCAGCTCTGCGTGAAAATGTGTGCCTGGCCTGGCATTCAGTACTAGGAGATAAGATCAGTATAGGGAATGAAAATAACGTGCTACAAGTAGCTAAACAAGACGCTCAGGCTGAAAATGTTACTGGCCTGCGGTTTTCTGCCTTTGCAATTCTTAGTCAACATACCTAGTGGAGCTGACACGGTTTCTGCCTTCCATTTAACCATAGCAAAGGCTTTTCTGCTGTGCGCTAATAATCCCCAGCCTATCCGCAAGGACAGGCTGGAGCAAGGTCTGGTATTGCAACAGTTGCTGGGGAAACTGGCAGCCAACCCACGGGGCTGGAGATAGTTACCATCGCGGCCTTGAGCAAGATCATTTTTTTGCTGGCTGTTCTGCTTTTCTTTTGGGGCATGTTGGAAAGTTATCAAAGGAGGAGCTTGCTTAACTACAGCATCCATCATGATTGCACCACGAAGAAAGCAGCAGTCACCCTTCATCTGCTTACTGTGCTGCCACGGTTGTCTGCATCCAGCACTGGAGACGAGTGTGTAAAAACCAGTAACTGGCATCTTAAAAGAAGGAGCACCTTAACCAGCTCCCGGAGATACACTGAGCTTACCTTGCAAAGCGCGAGCATTGCAGTTCCTCGCAGATAAGCTGCCCTGCTAAAGCAAACCAAAAGTTGTGCCAACAGCTTATTGGGTCAGCCCGACTAGGAAGAGTTTCCAAGCCTGCCCAGCACACTTTTGCTGCCATCATACCTTCAGCTGATTCGGCTGCAGGATGGGATGTTCCTACTACATTAAATAGGAAAAAACACGCTGATAATTTGCATTTGTCGCTGACATAGCAGGCTTGATCTGCCTTATTTTTGCTGTTTTCTCCAATCCTCCTCTCCAGCCAGCGTCAGTTCAGTGGGGAATTTGTTTGTTTCTTTAGAGGGGGCAGGAATAGTTCAGACCCCGACCAGGCTCAGCGCCCAGCACTGCCTTTTGTGTCAGCTCCCTCACTGCTGCCGCCCCTTCCCCGCAGAAGCTGGGCGAGGTTTCTGGTGGAGAGCTCTGGTTTGGGGCAGAGGTCAGCGAGGGCTGAGCTGCAGCACCTCCTTTGCGAGTAACTTCAATTACACGCATTAGCTTCCGAGTCTGGCAGTCACCAAGGTGCTCACCCTCCACGCACCTCCGGAGATGGAGCGCCCTGGAGCTGTCTGCAGTACGGGGAAGCAAAACGCAGCCGTGAGATCAATTAGTGCTGCTCTGGAAGGCCGAGGCCTGGCGTGCCTTCTCCCCACTGCTGCAGAGCGCTGGCTTGAAGCCTTCTGGTGAAAGCTGGAGGCCAACCACCCCTTTTTCCCAGAAGCTCACAAGCACAGGCACAGCTCTGCCCCTGGAGAACGCAGGAAACGGCGATCACTTTCTGCTCTGAAATGATTTTTGGCCTCCTTCTCTCTCGCTCCCCACGCTTCGGGAAGCCCCTCTGGCCACAGTGGGACAAGGAGCCTGCAGCGCCCACACAGCTTTCCTGCTGTCCCCAGCCCGTGCCTGCACGGAGGGGAAGGGCACAGAGAACCTATTTCGAACGTTAAACAATCAGAAAACTTTGGTACCGGCTTTCCTTAGCCGGAGCTGGTAGTGAAGGCGAAAGTCCCCTTGGCTGGCTTGGCCTTGAGGTTCACCTTGAAGCTGCAATCACCTGGGGGAGAACCACGGCGTGAATAAATTACTCGAGCAGGTAAAAGCCTTTTAATCAGTCCCACATTGGTCTCGGTGACACAATGTCATTTCAAAACACGTTGGACTGCAACAAAAGCTATATTCCTTAAAATGGCAGCTAATTAATTTTCCCGTCCTGCTAACTTAATCCTTTTTCCAGCCAAGAAAGGCAAGTGGGAGTTCACGAAGCAGCGAGGCGGCCGGGAGCCTGGCAGCGCGAGCAGGAACGTCTGTCAGAACACAGGCCCCAGGGCGCTCTGGCAGGGGCCCAGGCTTTGCAGTGTCACAGCTTATCAGGCCATTTTCAAGGGAAGGGGGGGTAAGAAAGGGTGAAATCTGAACAGAGCGGTGGTCTGTCCTACGCCAGCGGTCCAGGGGAACCCCCAGGCCCCCCCAAGGGGGCCAAGCTCACTATTTACTCGCGTTTCGGGGCCGCGGCGTAAGCGTGCTGCCAGACGGAGCGCCTGGTGCTGGCAGTGCCCTCCCTGTCCTTGCTGGTGCTGCTGAACCAGTTTCCCGGGGATTAGCCGGAGGCGCAGCACGCTGCGGGAGGACTTCACTCCAGATTTAAAAGAAAAGAAAAAAAAAAAAAATTCCCCCTTCCCCTCCCCCCCCTCCCCCCCCCCCCCCCCCCCCCCCCCCCAAGGTTTTTCAGCTGCGTGTTTTAGAGAAGCTCAGGGCCGGCCCCGTAAGGCCAGCCTTGACGCCCTCGAAGGCCCAGGCCACGCCAGCATCCTCAGTGCCCCGCGAGGTCCCTGCCGCAGTGCAGGACCCACCGAGCGCCCGGCACGCCGTGAGTGCTGAGGCGGTGATTTACGCCCTTGTCCTGCGCGCACAAGTGCAGAAAACAGACGCTTGCATCAAAGGGCGGTTTTGGAGGAGACAGGTCAGCAGACAGGCCAAAAAATCAGCTCGCAAAACCCCCTCGAGGCTTCCTCGCTTCCCCACGTCAGACGTGCGGGCTCAGCCGCGCTGAGGCCAGCCCTGCAGGAAGGCAGCGGCTCCCTGCGCAGCCCGGAGCGTAGGGAGGGGGGGGGAGAGAAAGGGCAACACAACCTCCCCTCCTCCGAGAGCACCGTGCTGCAACTGGTTTGCAGCCCCCCACCGCGTACAGATCGCTGCCCAGGGACCCCAGCGAGATCGGTGATTTCAAAGCCAGAGCCTTACCACCACCGCGAAGCAGAAGCTGGCAAGTTCTGCTTGTGCCATTACTTCAGTGCCCAACTTAATACAACAGCCCCGAACTGATCACAAAGGAAAAGCTGCAGCAGAGTGAGACCTACTCCCTTCTTGCATGGGATGGACCCACATATCCTATGGGATACAACAGCACTGGTTAATAAACCCCAATCTTCTGAAAGCATGGCCAAGCTTCTGCATTGGTTTGGCCAGGGCTGAGAGAGGACGACCTCCAACAGGGACAGGGTGAGGTATCTTTCCACCCAGCACGATGCAAACAGAGCTCATTTCTTCCAGCATACCTGGTCAGGGAAGGCCTGCAAGGCTTTCTCCTCTCTGCCCTTGCTTCTCACACGCAAGAGGTAACTGCGGAGCTCAGCAGGGCTAAAAATGAGTCTCAACGCCACGATGTTCCCAGCAGCCCTGGGAGACTCGGCGGGGATCAGCTACCACGCAAGTTAAGACAGGAGCACTGAAAAAACCGAGGTGAGTCATTGCAGATGCGGTCCCAGAGGAGCAGAGAGGAGGCCGGGTGCCCAGCAGCACAGCACCACACACGCACCGCTCGCCACGCACTGACCCCAGCCCCAAGCTGAGATTGTGCCAACGGCCTCCCCGAAGACGTAGTCTGGGCTCAGGTTTCTGCCTTCCTGAGGAGCTCCCGTTCTGCGCATTCGTACCCAAGGATGAACAGGACAAAGCTTTAATGGGCATTTTCGAACTCCTCCTGGTTTCCGACCATGACAAGAGCAGCCCCTTTCAGGTCCTTGCTTGCACGGCCCTGTCCCACCTCAGGAGCGGGCACCTTCAGTCCCAAGGTGCACAGCAGATCCTAGGAAGGGAAGTGCTCGCTGGTCACATCCGCACGAAGGCAGGACTGTGCCACCTGGAACCCAAGCAAGAAACAGGCTTCCAGCTGCCCCGTGAAGTCAGAGCCTCCTTGGAGGCCCTGTTACACGCACTTCTGGAAGAAGCCATCGCCCAACCTATCCAGCAGCAGTCTCCTTTCACAGCCCGGCCGTGACTCACCAGCGACCGCTTTACCTCAGGGGAATACTCTGCCCGTCCCCATGAAGGAGGCAGTCTGGCTTCCCTCGCCCCATCTCGCCCGCTGCGAGCCGCAGGCGCTCCGGCGGCAGGCGAGCATCCATCCTTTCCTTTCCAGCACCCCCCGGAGCACGGCGTGCCCGGGGCCTGCCGCTGCCGTCGGTGCAGCACTGAGCCCCTGCACGCCCTGCCCGCATCCAGCCCTGGACAAAAAAAATGCTGCTGCTGCAGCGTTTTAAGTGCCCACGGATTTGTATTCCTGGTCTCTGCTCCTGCGGAGGGATTTGCTGAATGTGATGCATCTCAAACGGCCTTTTCCAGAGCTCACCAGTCCCCCACCTCCTGTGCCACTAATGACTACTTTGGATAGCGGCTTCCACACTGCCCACTTGTTGGCAGAGGAAAGAGCCCTGACTCTGGGCACGCCAGAGGAATTTAAAACACACTTCTGCGACGGCTAAGACAAGGTGCCAGAGCAGCTCAGGTCAGAAACCAGAACTTGAATTTGAAGAGGCGGCAGTAACACCACCAGCACCTACGGGCTTTGGCCACGTCCCTATAGCTTCCTCCCGCCCTCTTTCTGAGCTCCCACTTTCCTCCAGCTCCAGAAGCGCACTTCCAGCCCACAGCAAGACTGCAGGGAGGAGCCCACCGACAACACAAGCCCAGCAGCCAGCAGGCTGCTTTGTGGTGGGATTTTCAACACCAGAGAAAGAATTCAGCGTACAAGACCAAATTAGGGCATGGATTTTATAACCATCTTTGCTAGTGACACACTCTATGACCTTGGGTAAGTCCCTCCATCCATCTTTAAAGACACTCTCAGAGGAGTGCCACAACACTTTAATTAGCAGCCCTGCAAGTACTCGAGATAGTTTGTCTCTTTTCCAAAATACCCAACTGCAGATGAATTGGAACAATCCTATTTTCAAATTCTACAAGCAACTGGGATCCAGGCTGCTCTCAGATCAGCCACTTCAACAACGTAATCAAAGTTAAACGTGCCAGCTGCGCACGAAGGATTTTAATACGCTGCATGGATCAGAAATTAGCCTGAAGAACTACTGTTATTTTTCCATGTCTGGGATGCCACAGTCAAGCAGCTGCATTATAACCATCTGCAATCAGCAAAAAATTTATCGCTTTCTAGTCTTGGGGAGGAACGCTCGTTTTTATTTCTATCCAACTTACAAAAGCACCCTGGAATCCTGAGGCACCCATTACCAAGAGATCAGGCAGCTACTACGGCAATGAAAATCGGTAAGACGTCTTCCACGTTCTGCAGTGAAAACCCAATTTACATTGACAAGTTCCTAAGCTTTCCAAGTTGTGCACGCAGTAACGGCTCACGCTACCACCACCTCAGGAAACAGTACGTGCATTTCCACAAACCCAGGCAAAACCTAGCTCTGGTTGCCTGTGGTCACGTACCCAAGGCTCCCCGCGGTCAGCCGGACGGCTCCGAGCAGTCCCTCCCTGCAGAAGACCTGAGCGCAGCCTCGCTTCCTCCTCTGCACGCCACCTCTGCACAGCTGCGAGATGAAGCAAGAGGGGAAGCTTTCCAACTCCGTCCTTTCCAAAGGACCGCACATCTCTTTGATATGTTCTACATATTAAATATTTACAAATAAAATATAACATTAAAATATGCACGTACTTTGAACCAAGTGACAAGAAACAGGCAGACCACACAGAACAAGCTGTGCCCTTTTAACTACCAAACTGCTTTACTTTACCCCTCCTCCTTTCCACTGTCCTGTGAGGCAGTAAGCATTTTACAAGCAGAGGCACACCATCAGATGCCTTCCTTACAAACAGCTTTCTGTCGCTCCTAGCAGCTGCTCAGCAGCGGCGAGCGGAGCCCCGGTACACAGAGAACTGCCAGAGGTGCTCAGGTGCTTCAGGGACATCATGCAAGACTGCTTGCGTTAGAGGAATGACAGGGATCGAAAATGACAGCAAGCACGTATAAACGCCAAGGATCCGGCTACTTCCACTGCTGTTGGAGCTGGTCCAGGAACCAAAAATAGCCATGAAACTCCCATTGCAGATGTAGAGATGAAACTTCCCCATGCTCTCAGAAAACAGATAAATCTGCAGCAAAAACCTGATTGGGGGTTTCCATTCCACTGTGCTTCCCAGACCGAGCTATTCAACTTTACCATGAATTGTACATCAGCTTCAACTCAAGTGCAAAAGCTCATAAAAGGCAGCTTCTTTAGTAGCTTCCCAGCTCACATTAAAGGCTCATTTTGTTTTCTTTACACAGTATCACGCAGTCCCCATTCCAGGCAAACCCATGTGGCTGCCAACCCAGGGAAGGCATATGCGGCTATATTCTCTTACCACATCTGAAAACATTCTCAACTGAGTTGACCACAAGGCTGTACGAACAGTGTAACTTCTTCCCTTGCGTGTTCTTTTTCTGAACTCTGAATAACCGGCTGCTGACGGTACCAGATTTGCACTCCCGGCCTGAGAATTGTCTCATATGCTTCTTAAACAAAAGCTCTGAAGTGCAAAACCAGATCAAATGGCACCAGCTTTCGCAGCACGCGAGGCACACCGCCTTTCCCACTGACTCCACCAAAACCCCCTACCCACGGCTCTCTGCTTGATGGATACCAACAGAGCTCTTGCAAAACTGCCCCACTGGTTAGCCACTACTAAGAAACAGTTGCAAGCATTGTCAACGCAGAATGAGAGAAGAAAAACATCAACACTAAAGCCAAGCCAGCAGACTACTTTCAAGGATGCAACCACATGCCAAGTTGCAGCTGAATTGGAAATATGGAGAAAATCAGATACATCCAGTGTCTTTGGTTTAGTCTTCCCTACCTGAAATGCCAGTCTAAAACAGTTAAAAACACTGATCACAAGATTCAGATTTAACAGTCCAAGTTAACAATTCCTGCAGACCACAAGTTTTTCCTAAATCCCAGGGAATTATCCTTCTCCAGTTTCTTCCTTTTCCACTTAAGACAGACTTCAGCTTGTTTTTGCAGACGTGAAAGCAGAAGCTCCTTTTAAATCCAGCGACTACCATCCTTCCTTCAGTTCCCTGCCAAACATCGTTTCTGCCAGATCGTTTCTGAGGTGTCTTTGGCCTTGTTTTCAGCTTACCGAGGTTGCAATATCTTCAAGAGGAGTGCTGCAGAGACCATTTGCTAGAGGTATGATATTGCCATGCTGCCTGGTGTCAAACAGTATAGTTCAGCTTTATAGTTTGCTTCCGTTACCCAGTCCGTATCTAGTCTTATTTTTCTATCTTAAGTTTCTTAGTAGATATTAAAGAACAGACAAAATCAAACGCAATACCCTACATCACTGCCATTGCAGCCAGACAGCTTAGAGGCAAGACCTGGAGAAAATTACCAGGAGGAAAAAAAAAAAACATCTTTTCTACCCTTTCCAGGAGTAGACATAGGAAGAAAAAAGGAGATAGGGAATTGCTCGGCCACTGCAAACCCAAACATAGCACAGTTACAGCCTCTCTGCCATTTATTTTGGAAGATGACAATCATTTTCTGATGCTGGCTAGGCAAAAATACACTCCTGCACATCATAAATGTACAGCACATGAATTAGGAACAGCAGCACCTAACAGAGATCTTCCAACCGACCGGACTCTAGGAGCTGCAAGGCTATGGGCTCACTTCAGGAAAGAGGAAAACTCCTTCAGTTTACAAGAGAAAACTAAAGATAGTAAGCACTGAGGATGCCCAGTTAGGGTCAAAACAGACAGAAAAAGCAGAATACATACTGGTATCTGTGCTGCATTATTTTAACCTTGCTTAAGGGCTCAAAAAATTTAAGTTTGAGCAAAGCACATACAGCATCCCGTATTCCATCTACACATACATATGGATTTGCCAGTCTGTGCCGTTCCCTGATCCCGTTCAGGAACACTCCTAGTGCTCAGAGACTGCCCTGTCTCACAGACATGCTCTCAGTCATGCAGCTGTTGCTTCAGGGGTCACGGTCTCCACCCACAAGAGGGAAGGCCTGACACTAGGACAACACCTAGTAAACTGTGCCATTCGAAGTGTGCGGCTGTATTTTTTCCAATGCATTTGCTACCCACACCAAGCATGGCCGCTTGTCTTACAAAGAATTCTCTCTGTTAATATTCTCCTTAACACAGGCGTGTAGCATCCATTGATTTTCTAAGCAAGCAACGTTCCTGTTATGCTCCATTTGGGATGCAGGACTACATGCACTCCCAGATTTATTCCACTCATTTTTCTTCATCTTTTCATTGGCACAGTCTGCGAAGACATCTTGCTTTCTTCTCACGAAGACTCACGTCCAGTTCAGTGTAAGGCATCTTTCCCCTCCGCTGTTCTAATCCAAATTCAATTTATTCAGATAAAACAATAGTGAGGTAAGAGAAAACTGTCTGAGTTGAACAGATTTATTTTGTAGTTCCTGTTCATTTTCTGATGTATAAGCTTCCAAACAAGTGAATGAAAGTCACCATCTTCCTGTAGCTAATTTAGCAGACAGCTGTATCACATCAGATGAGTAGGTTTAGATACTAACAAGGTCACAGCCCCTGCTCAGGCACATCATGATCAAGTGCGTGCCTCTGGAATCAGGAAAGAAACTTAAATAAGAATCAACTAGAAGAAAGCCGTCTCCTCTTACCACCACCTATTTAAAAAATAGCTTATTACATGCAATTCTATGCACATAGCCTGGCATTTCAAAACCACATACACACAGTATACCTGACCTACTGTAAATAAATTCCCTCTTACGAGTCCAACATTAGGCACGAGAGGTGTATTGTGGTGACATACAGCTGCCACGTAATGATTCTGAAGGGATGAATCGCCCTTTGTATCACTGCATTCCAAGGTATTATTGTGTTTTTAAGTATGTTCAGCTGTACAGATGAGTACATTACTGCTACGAGAAGAGCTCAGAAATGTTTATAACAACTTCTTTCCATGTGTCACTTTTCCACGTAACATCGTAACAAAGATATGCTGCCTTTGGATTTTATTTCCTTCTTGAATTTCACTGGTGTAATTCCAATAGTCAAACTACCTCTTCCAGAAAGACAAGGCCACTGCTTCACAGGAGAAGGAAAAGACATCTCACAGGTTCACTAGTACTAAAAATACTAATAGGAACAGAAGTTCAGGCCATCAACTTAAATCTGTTTCCCTGCCTCTTGTGCTGGCTGGTCAAGTGGAATCCTTAGGATATTCGCAGTACTTTGTAAAGAGCTTGTTAACGCGAACACAACTTCAACCTGTCTTTTAAAACAAAGCTGTTAAAAGAGCAGGAGGATGTTTTTAAATGAGAACAACTGAAAATGAAATTATCTGAAGAGCCACTTACTACTGACATATTATTGTTTAAAAAGAAAAATTTAATTACGTGCAGGTGCTTCAGTCTTCTTTGCATGTTCTGTGATACACAGCATTACCTTTGAACAAAAGAGTAAGAGGAACGGAGGAGAGGATATTAACTCAGGTAACCAAGGATTTGGTAAATTGGAACTTGGTGCCTTTAATACTTTCGCCTTGGAGCAAAAACGTACACCCTGCACAGGCTGAGCTGACTGATGGGGCAGGTGCTCCAGGGTACATGCTATTGGGAGGTAAGTACAAACACATTCTGCAGCTATTACCATAAGCGGAGTTTGAGGGTGTGCAGACTGGTTTCACAAAAAATATTAGCAGTCTGTTGGTAACAGACAAGTCGAGGAATTCAACGCTGCCCGCTACAGACTCCTCAGATTAGCACTTATTAAAAATTAATAAAATGGTTTATTTTATATATACATATGTTCCAAAATTTTATACAGTTAAAATATCAAATTAGTGATCTGGTAACAATACTGTTCAAAATAATCTCTTTTGTATGAACATTAAAATACACGTTTTTAAAAGCGTTTCCTTTTAGTGCTTCCAAAGCACAGCGTGTGCCAAGGCCACCTGAAGAATCTCCGTCCTCCTCACAGGATGAAAGAGAACTGAAGTCGGGGACCTGGGAAGCCTCAGGTGCACTTTCATAATGTCTGCAGACAAAACAGAAGAGAGTCTGAGGTAGATTGTTTAGTGACCATCAGGTGGTAACAGTCACAGGGCTGTCTTTAGCTTTCATTAACACAATAGCAGTTTCTTTACTCTCAATCTACACTGAATCTCAAGTTTAAAGGCATGGCTAGCAGTTCTCGGGAACAAGACCCTTGTCTCTGTGGTGGCAACATGCAATATTACCAGTGCAGGTGTTTCTGGGAGGTTTTTTTTTGGGGGGGGAACACACGGGATCTCTCCACGATGCAGACAGTGTGTGCATTTGACAGTGCCCCATTTTAGTGCAATCTGCTGCCTATAGCACGTAAAATGTCTAATGACAGTGTTCAAATGAGTAAATTCTCATCACCTGCAGGAGGGGCAGCAATGGTTATTTTTCTTCAGCCTGTTGAGCAAATAGCACCCTCCACAGGAAAAAAGCCACACCTTTCATAGCAAATCCTTAAGGTTATAGCCCAGCTTCTGCCGATAGAGGTTCGTAAAGTTAAAGCTCCACTGCTTCTTCTCAGACTCTGACAGTAAAATCACTTGACTGCCAAGATGGTGAGGGCAACAGCTACATCCTCTTCCATTCTTCTGTGGCACAGCAAACTCATTCCTGGTCCGTATTCGTCTGGCTGGTACACTATTATCTACTGTTGACATGATTAACTCTGTTGGGTAGGCTGTTGAACTCTAGTTCCTCTAGTATTCTCTCTAAGTGTTGTATTAAGACACGTTTTTTAAACCTAGGGAAGAGAAGGGAAGTAATTTCATTTTTTCTTCCAAAAATAACAGTTAAATAACTTGGTATTATTTTGCCATGATAAACAGTATTACCAGAAGCTCTCTGTTTCCCGCATGGAAGAGCTTCCTTTATTTCTGACATCAAAATGGCAAATTTAATTTGCTACAGCCATCTTTCCCCAACCCAGGCAAATTCCAGGTCTTTCTTCCATAACCACCCATCTTTCTATTTCACATTCCAACTCTAGGTAACGACCATTTCCTCCAGAAAATACAATGGCAGTTTGACCACTAAAACTGCAATTATTTAAGTATGTCAAAACGAAGTACTCGTTTTGGAAAAGATTAAGATTTACTATCATGAACGAAGTTAGCATTTAACTCTGAATCATTTATATCTATACAAACCTTGCTGCTTCCTTTATAGCAAATTCAATGAAATACTTCTGAATTTCCATAGGTCCTTGTACCTCCTCAAGAAGAGAGAAGATTTTTTCATAATCTTAAAGAAAAAAAACAAACAGATATTAGAAATGGATCTTGCAAATGCATTTCCAATAAATCTAGCAGCCAAAGGAAAAATAACAAAACCTAGAGTTTCCCATTTCTGCATACAGTAATGTACATAAGACAAGAAAAAAGCCAGCATACCAATACTTTGAAGTCATATTGATTATCTGGTATTCAAATGTAGCACTGAAGAATTTTGTTCTCTTAAAAGAACAGTATCTAGAAACACCTGCCCTTGGAAAATGCAGGCTAGGTTTAATCAGCAGAGAAGCCTTATATCTCCATGAACACACTGCCATGATTAGCAGTTACTATGAACAAAGGGATACCAAGCCACATTTCAACCTAGAGCTGTCATTTTTGAAAGCAGAGGTTTAAGATAATTCCTCTTTCTAAGATGACTAATCTATGTGGAGCATGAGCACAATTAATATGATTGTCTTGTATAAAGTTTTTAAAAGAAGTAGTGCAAAAGAACGAACTGGACACATTAGATCTGAAACAATGGCATTTTTTCATTTGTTTCCGTATTTTCTTATCTGAACCAACTATGAAAATATTAATGGTGCTGACTAAGCCTGCTTAAGAGTGCTGCAGCAAGTATAGTGAGGATATAAAGTCAGACTGTGAATACATGTACTTCCTTTCTTGTTCTTCCACTACTCATACACAAGTAATCAAAAATCATTCAAAATCTGAAGTTTTATTTTCAAAATAGATCCTCATTTCAAGAAAAATCTTCTATATCCCCAGCCCACTTTTAATATACTAATAAAGAACTTACTTCTTCCAGGTTTGCGAACCTCCTTCATCACTCTAATTTTGATATCAGCATTGCTTCCCTCCAACATCGTAGGTGTTATTTTAAATGAATTTGGCACAGATTCAGAAGTAGACTCCATCACCCGTTTTTGGTCATCTCCGGCCACACTGTAATTTAGAGGCCCTCGAACAAGTGCATTGGTACCAGGTTTGTGATCCAAGCCATCTTCATTTAAGCAATTGAACTCAACGGGTAGAGAGTCTAAGTCATTGGGTAACATTTCGTCTTCTCCCATAACAGCTGGAACCGAAGAAGCCATTTGCACAGACAAGCCATCAATTTGCTTTTCCAGCAACTGACAATTTTCTGCTTTCTTCTCTCCATTACCATCTTGGACAATACTGTTACCAGTGTCTGAAAATTAACAAGATGTATCTTAATATTGCATAACTGCAGTATCAAAAACACAGAAGGAAATTATTCTGCATCCCTTCTTGTTTAAAGTACTGTGTAGAGAGTTACTCAGCACTGTCAGATCACTTCAGTAGTTTTATTCACCCTTTGATGCAACCAAAGGAATACCTCCTTTTGGACTGCTACCATCTCATATGACTGTCTTGAAATAATTTTCTGTAATTCCGTTTCAGTGTTATGACTTCCAAGTAAACTTAAGTTTCTCCTCCTTCACCCAGTTCCAGCAAATTTTTCTTTTGACTCTGCTGCTGGTGGGTAAATTAGTATTTGTGAGAAATGAAAACACTTTTTTTTTTTTTTTTAAAAAAACTTTCCTTTCTCACTTCTCCCTTCCCCACTACAGAACTAAAAGCTGAAATGAAATCCTTGCTACCTCCAAACCATCGTGGTGAAAGGTTTCAGCGCTTTTTAAAAACAGTTCAAAATTATTGCTCATTCAGGACTTCATTAGCTATAGCAACAGCCTGTTTGTCTAAGCCAACAAAAGAAATTCAGTCCTAATTACCTCTAAAACTTTAGTGTCCTTTTGAATTAACCTAGAAAGCACAGAGACCTTTTTTTTTGCACAGATATTTCCACTTATGACCACACAAGCTCCTGTACTACAACAACTCCAACATACCTTTATTTGTTGGCATGCCTTTGAGATTCAGATATGATGGAGACCCAGCAGCACAGGGTGGCCCTTTCCCACCAACATGGTTTGTCACAACAGGTGGTGACTGTGGCCGTCGCAACAGTGGGGACATGCTACGCCTTCTCTTTAGTGATGCTGGAGTATTGGGCTCTCCAGGACGCTTGATCTTATTCTGAGGCCCAGCAACAAATTCATCTGCTTCATCTATCATCATACCCTGAAAAGACATTTTTTTTTAAAACAAGTAAAAAAAAATTGCTTCATCAATTCATTACTAGAGTAATTGCCTCTGTGTTACAATTCAGTTACTTTTCAAATAATGATACAGCAGATAGCAAGACTTCTCCTACCTTCTTATCCTGTTTGAATGGATTGCCAAAAGTATGAAGCCTTTTTGGTTGATCTGGATCAATCTCCCGAAGGGGTGAAGGCATCATTTTCAAGTACTCCTGGTAATTTCCCATTTGAGCAACAGGAACGCTGTGAAGGCAGTCTGCAGCAGAACAAGGTATCTAAATTTAGTCTACCTTAAAACTAAGGAAAGACTAGCCTCATATGCTTCCATTTCAAGTGTTAGCATTTAAGAACTAGAAATCACTATTTCTTCCCACTACAAAGGAAAAGCAAAAGGCAAATAAAGCCCCTCTTTCCTTTCAACATCACTATAAAAACATATACTGCATCCTGTTGTATAGGAAAGCTCACCCATGGAATTTGTTTTTATAATTCCAAACATGCACAACGTGTTTTGTGACACAAGGCAGAAGTTTCATTCTTTTCCTTCAGAATCTAGGAAAGGACGACTGACCCAACAAATGATGCAAAGTCTACTTCCCCTCCCACACCGAGGAGAGAAACACTACTTAGGTGAATTAAATAGCTGTACCAGACTGTTAATAAATAATTGTGGCAATTTACCTTCATCCTGCCCCACGATATGCCTGTGTGTTTTCAGAAGATTGGTTCTCATCCTAGTTAGCTGATCTAGAAGACTGCGACGAGGAATATCATATGCATTTCTGAATGCCTGTGGCTTCAAATCCTAGTTTTATAATAAAACAAGTAACTTTCAGTTAACCCACCAGTTTTCGTGCACAAAGAAATTAACTGTAATAACGTTAACTACTAAAAAAATATTCTGAAACAACTTCATGTCTTCCTAACTGGATACAGCAGACTCGACCCTTTTCAACAAGATCTTTTTCAGCATTATCTCTTTCAGCTTTATTAAAACTAACCATGTTAATTCCTGGACTAACAATACTAGCTGTCTTTTGCAGAAGTCGTCACTTTCATCACAGTTGTCCTGGACTACTACTGTGGGATTTTCAAACCGTGTCCCAAAAGCACGTGCAAAAAATTGCATTTGCTCCTCTCACTACTTATGCCTATGGTACATTCTTCACAATTCAGCAAAAAGTACTTACTTCCTTCTTCTATGTTAAGTCCATAAAAGTTACCCATTTAAAACAGATCAACTGCTTAATCATGCAAGATCTCTATCCTGTTTACCTTGTTTAAGAGTCCTATGTGGAAGCCAGCAAATTCTTTAACGTTCATTTCCGCCAGTCTCAGTGGAGATTCCCCAGTGATCCCTTGCAGCAGTTGCTTAAAATCCCTACTGTGTACCAAGGAGAGGCCACTGGAGTGATTTTTCACTTTTATTCCAATTTCTTGTGGAACTTTCTTACCCACTGAACCTATTATTCGTTCCGACTCTATTTTTGTCTAAAATGGAATCACATCGTGAGTTAAAGAATCAGCATGCATTGCGGATTTCCAGTATAAAACACATAGTATATGAACAGAATAAAACTACAATTTAGTTCCCAACCACTCAACTACCTGCCCGGGGATATATTGAATATAAAGCAGAATAAAATCCTTGTGCTAGCATACAGAAAAAATATTTAGCCAGTGTATCTAAATTTATATGCCAGTAGGTGGTCTGTGAACATCCCTGATTTTGCTGCAAGTCTGTGACTTCATGTGCTCCTGAAAAATCATCTTTAAAAGGAAAGAAAGAAGTAACTAAAGGTGTGATACCTTAGGTTACTGTCAAGCGACATCTAAAACCATATTCAGATACAGTAACATCAGATTTTGTTTTTGAAACCATCTAAGTACTAAGGTTTGCAACAAGATGAATAGTAGTAGAACCTGCATGTAATTTGCTTCATCAGTAAGTTTCTAGAAGGATGTTACTTCTCTAATTAACACAGGTTTCTTATTAATAGCTACAGACAATTCTACTGTATTAAGCTTTAAGTGAATTCAAAGCAAGATTTTTTTAAACCACTTGCAATACCTCAAAAACACCACAGTGATTGCAACCCACTTCCCCCACATCTCATCCTCCACAGGATTTGCTTTATTATCTGTGGGAAACTCTGAATTTAAGGACAGCAGGAGCACTACACAATTCTGGCACTGCTTGCCCCTACATAGGAGCCTATAATGCATGCAACACATTTAAGCTCTTTCACAGGTTGAGAAAGTCTGTGAAAACCACAGTAGCCATATCAAGCCATTCCAACTCCATATTGCAGATAACAGAATTTGCATGTCATTACTGAAATACCCCAGGAAGCTTTATATCTAATAGATGCTCAGTCATTCTGAGGCTTTTGGAACGTAGTTTGTGCATTCTTTAAGGAGGAGGATCTTTTCTTTGTAATTTCTAAAGGCTGCACTGCTTTGCTGCTGACTTCTAGATACTGAAATACTGTTACAGGAACTGTTCATGGTAAGGAGGCACGGCTTTCAGAGTTACACCTGAAAGGGCATTCTTGACAAAGACAGAAAGACATGTAAGACTATTTCCCACCAGGTCACACAATGGATTTGACCTGAAGGAAACAGGAAGCTCAGACATAAAACATGAATTATGATCTTATTCCCCATGGCCAGGAACGTATACTTTTTGGAATGTACACACTGCCAAGGCACCCGTGGAAATAAATATGAAACAGAGCAAGCCTCTGACTTCAGCTGTGATGAATAATAGCAAGAGCAGTCATAAATCCAATTAGTGATAATCTTTGGAATTTAAAGGTCTAGCAGGCACTTAAAATGTGGCTAAAGTTCTCCTCACTCCCCTCCACCACTTACAGAAGGCACAATCACTGGCTATATAGTCGCTCTAGATTCATCTGCATTTGTTGTGGAAATGTTCACCCATCTTTGATTATAATGTATACTGCACACCCAAATGAACTCCCACAGGGAATAACTGTGTTATAATGAGATTACCACAAACTAAATAATCAACGCACTTCTAATTGCAAAGGTTTTATCAATACTACCTGTTGGCTGAGTTTTTTAAGGTAAGAGATAACACTGTAACTAAGTCCACAATCTAAATTATCTGATATCAGATTTGGAGCTCCCATCATCCTTAGGGCTTTCTTTAATGGCTATAAGGAAAACAAAATACACAATAGTAAGAGAGTAAGTCTTTAAAAAAAAATTGTAAAAGATCAATTACAGGAAGCTAAGGCACATGGATTAGTGCTCTAGCTTTTCCACTTTTGGCAACTAAAATTCAAGTCTATTCAGATAACATGTGACATGAGTTTGGTAGTCTAACTAGCTTGCAATGGACATGATGCCACATTACCAAGACACCGCACAGCATGGTGCCACTGGCAATTTCCACTCAGAGGCTCAGTACCAGAATAGCCGGGATGATGCAAGTCCGTATTGAGGTGCATTGTCCAAGCTACACGTAAAAGGTGAATGGTTCCTCCCCCCCCACCCTTCATCTGGCCCAGCCAGTTCTCTTAGTGTGAGTTTTTCAAGTTCTAGCAGTTCACCCACGTTAATAAACAAACAAATCTGTATCTTCCTTACCAAGTTACAAAAATAATGCCAAATTTGATTACAATCTAAAGTGTACTAGATCAAAGCTCATTTAATATTTAACGAACTGAAAACATTTAATATTTTAATATCATTATTATTGCTCAATATTACTAGAAATGTATTTATTTCTTTAAAAAGAAGATACACCTGATCTACATACCTCTGCAAAACTGTTTGCTACCAAAAATTTCATCAAATTTACGTAAAAAAAATTTACTAGGAAGAGGTATGATGCACAGGATTCTGGTCACACCAGCCATCATTATACCCAGGAGCACAAAATGAGAAAAGGAACATACCAGTAAGTAGTAAGGAGGCATTGTTTTTAAGTAGTTGTCAAAAGCCTGTCGCCACTTCAGATTTGGCTTAAGTTTGTGAACCTTAAACAAGTCATCTGCAACAAGGAAAACAACAAAAGAAGGTTTTGTTTATAGAGTCCCAGACTGTTAGAATTATCCAAAAATTCAACTGCCATGTTTCCTCCCACTTTTCTTCTTCCTCCCCCCATCTCCCAATGGGGCTTCCCCACAAAAACTGGTCTTAACCTTACGTTTGAAGGGTTTTGAATCCCCAGTCCTAGCTGTAGGAGATACTCCAAAACAGTTCCTCATCACAGGTGAACTTACAAGGACACCAGACTTAAAAACTGCACACAACTACTAGTAACATGGTAGATGCAACAGATTTGCCTCTCTTGCATCATCAAAGACTCTCTGTATTAGCCGAACAACATTCATTTGGTTCAATTTCCATTTTCAGCTCAGCTGTCTTTTGTTCAACCTGTATGATGAATTCTGGTCTTCAATAAAAAAAAAAATAATAATAATCAGAGCAGGGAATCCTTATGCTACGCCGAGCAGACAAGGGGTGCACCTTCAGCACCACTGCCTGCCTCTTGCCAGAGCAGCAAACTCTCCCACAGACGTAGACGAGCGAAGGTAATTAGCTACAAAAACTGCTGCCTGTTAAGACAGGGGCAACCAGACAGATTATTTCCTTTGCAAAGTGTTTTAGAAATACCTTGTTCGCTCTAGAGGTGTGCATATTGCCATTTAGAAATCACTGGGTTGAAGCACGTACTCATTTGCTGCGCGTGCTATAACAGCGATTTCTAAACATCAGAAGAGAACACAGTATCCCGCAATTAATCATTTGAAATTATAAATTATCAACTGAGATCAAGCTTCTCCTTAGTAGGGCAATAACATGCTGGCAAAGGGAGGCTAGTGGAAGTAAATACAGAACTGGAGAAAAGGATGTCCAAAAATTAACTGTGGAGAGCTGCAGAAGATGGAGATGCACACAGAGGAGGGTGCGAGAAAGACAGATGCAGCAAGGAAATTGTTTTCTCCAGATTGAGCTTTCAGGAAGATATATTTGGAGAAGAAAATTTGACTTGCATAGCATTCTGCACAAATGGAACAGATGTTAAGATACAATTTTCCAAGTTCTCATAGCCAAACCACACTTAATTACAGGTATTTTCTAATCTAAATTAATTCTGTATCACACGAAAACCACACTACAGATGCTCTGGTTCTCTTTCCTGGCCTGAAGGAAGTGCGGTGCAGTTTGAGAGAACAAATTAGAACTCAATTTTACATCTCAATATGCTTAGCGCTATTATCCAAAAGAACCCGTGGTAGTACCATGAGGCAAGTGGCAAATAGGAAATAATACCCGTTCTTATCTTATAAGCCCATTAGCTCTTTACCGCAAAAAGGAAGCTGAACTATACCTCCCTCACAAAATTAAAAATTAAAAATACCAGTCCTGTAAAATATTCAGTGTTAGAGCATCTTAATATTTTAAAGCCTATGAGTTGGTTCTAAGTACAGCTTGAACCTTCAACTCCTTAACAACAGCTTACTACTATCTCAGTTCTTCCTCCACGAAGGTTGTTCCAACATATAGCCCCTGAAGTTTGATGGCACAGTCACTCTCAAATGGCACAGATTTTCATAATACATACTGGATCAACTACCTGTGATTCTTAATCTGCAGCATGGCTGCAGTCTGAGAAATCAAATGCAGAAGCACCTTCCTGATCTTTGCTATCCAGGTAAGAAGTTCTCAAATCTAAGTAGAGCTTCAGCGAAGATTTGTCTGTCTTATCTACAGAGAGCCTCCCCACAGCATGAGCTTCCTTTAAAAGGAAGAAAGTCACAGTGATAAACATGGCCACAAGTCAAGGAGAACATCACCGTCAACATCTTACCTGCCTCTATAGCAAGAGTTTGAGACATGCACTGTCAACAGATTGCAACACAGGCACTTGAAATGCATTCTTTCCACCGTGCAGTGGGCTGCACATAATCATTTATATACATAAGGAAACAAACAGTAACTCAGTTAACTAGTTCATTCACGGATTAAATCCAAACCTTTTGTAGATAAAATCCAAAAGCACTGAAATCATCTTTACGCAGTTTTAATCCAACCTACTGATTTTCAGATACTGCTCTGTGTAGTCCAGAAATCAATACCGTACTCTTCTCACTTCTAAACTCAGAGGGAGCCAAAAGCACTGGATAATTGGGAAGATGGCAACAGAAACAACCAGTAAAGGGCCACAAGTTGTAGCAATTCCAAGAGAACAGGTAAAACTACAGGCAGACCAGTTAATTTGTGCTCCAAATGCTCTTTACCACTTCAGACTAATGTACAAAACGACCGAATCATGACAAACCACGACAGCAATACACATCTTCAGTAACCAGTACCACATAAGGGGGCTCGATGCACTTTCAAACTCAGTGAACAAAAGGGAGAGAAAAAGTGTGCAGGAGAGAAGGGTCAATAGGCAATTTTAGCAGTTCGGCAAGAGCCTAATTACCAGAAGAGATCATTTGACATTCTAGTTGTGACTGTTTATACCATGTAACAAAAAAAAGTTTAAGTTTTTATTTTGGTAATATCACTACCCATGCTAAATGCCACCTGAGCAAGTATACCACCACTCCCTGAGCTTCCTAATGTCTCTGCACTAATAGATATGCTCGTTTGTTTTAAGCAGTGGGAGACTCGTGCTTTTACATTCAAGAAAAGCAATATTCTTCCCTGCAAAAAATCTAGCCTAAATATAAGGAGCTACAACGTAAAGTAGTATCCAACACTAAAAAAGGTACCGTGCTGTTTCCATTGGTACAAAATGTTTGGCCCTCCCTCCTAGTGCAAGGGCATCCTATGTTCGCATTTGTGAGAAAGACAACCCTTGGTTTCCAAAATATAAAATCATTACTTGCAGGTTCACTCAAGCAGCCTGTAAAATCATCAAAGGAAACGATCCATATTGCAGTCCTTCATGGGCAGCCATTTTCTAAATGCTCATCCTTCTGCATATTTAGATCCACACAGAAAGGCTACTGACCACCTTCTCACGGTATTTTTGTAATAGCCATTTCAATACTACTTCTGCTGACCCTCCCAGTGAATAATCACTCCTGTTGCCCAGCAGTACCGGCCCTTCTATGAAAATCAATCAAGAAAGCATCTTAGTAGAGATGAGATGCAGCACTGCCGTCTCTATCCCCTCGTTTGACTTTTACTTGATGAACTTGGCTGTGCAATTGTTTTTAAACAGTAGAATATCTCAAGTACATTAGCTATGCTAGTAGCAAAGGCAACAATCCTTGAACGGGAAATCTCTGTAACGCATAAGCCAAATTTACTCAAGCATCACCTGCAAGCTCCTTCATGCATACCCACCCTATCTTTTAGGGCTGTCTCCTATACTTTTTACCAAAACAGGATTAAGGCTTGCCCTGCTCAAGAACGCAGAAATACAGAAATGCAAGAAAAAAAATCTTCAGCATCTTGTGGTCTGTTTATAATGCTTGAACACACGTAAGTCACTCGATAAGACAGTATAAATGATACAGTCGTAAGGTGTTTTTGACTTGTCTGAAAGAGACAATAAAAGGAAGGGAGAGGTATTATCCATGGTACTATACCAGGACAAGTCCCACTTCTCCAACACAGTATGGGCAGTAGCCACTAGAACCTCAACTGGTGGACCAACATTGGTGGGCTGGATACGCTAAGTTTCTCCTTGGTTTGGAAGTTCTCACGTCCTTTTTAATCTGGGTGAGGGTAATAGAAGGGGCTAAATCCGTTTTCAGGTTTAGGGATATTCCACAGAACTTCATTCCACCATGCCTTAGAGACCAAGGATAAACAAAGTTGTGGTACAAGATCTGAAGGTAACACTTCATGTATGCTTTTGTGTTACCAACAGAGAATGCTGTGCGTTCACGTTCTAGAGAAAACATCCATTTTACAACTTGCACAACATGGAAGCTCCACATTCTCCTTTAAACAGCCTTCGCAAACTTAAGATGTGGGATACCAGGCGGATGTGAGTGACCTGAAGAATAGCATTACACATACTGAAAAGGTGCTTTTTTTCCAAAAAAAAGCAGGAAGAGCTTTATAACCCTGCAAAAAAGGCAGGAGGAAGACATGAGCTCCCAGGGAAGACATAGTAGAACTTCAAACAAACATCAAAAGAACATCAAAACAAACAGGGGAATTCTTTTAGTATCAGTAATGACTTTTCAGCAAGTGGACCTGCAACAGTAATGCGTTAGCCACCAGCTTACAGAAAATGCTAAATTAGTCTTGAAGGATCCTGCTCGCACACTTTAAGACAACTGTTAGGCTACAAGGATGATTATATAAGGCAGCCACCTTACCCAGCAAGCACAAATTTCTTTTTTTGATTATGACCAGGATTAGGAAAAAGCAATCCCAAGTTGTTTTCCAGAACTATATGCAACAACCTTGTGCAAGAAAGTAATAATCAAGTTTGTGTTCATTCTCTCCAATTTCCACTTCTATTTTTTATCTATATAAATTTTATTTTCTATCTATATTTATTTTCTATCTATATAAACAGAACAAAAAGTCCTACAGCATCTGCAACTAAAAGGTTTAGCAACACCCAAGAAACTCTCCTCTCTGCCATTACCTTTATGCCAAGACCCTAACAGACATAATTATTATGGCAGTTACTCACACAGCACCTTTTCATACTGTCTTTCCTGTAGAAAGTAGTTTATTGTGAGTGTAAAAAACATTGGTTCTTCGGGCAGGGAAGAACTGTAGGCTGTTTCACTACTCTATTCCTTCTTACTGCTCTAAACAGCATCAGGGAATTCCCTCTTCCCAACACCCATAACACTGAATCTCATCTTCCAGAAAAAAAAAAATTAGCTGCTACAAGAGCAACGGCAAAACCTGGATACACCACACCCTAAATGAGGGAAAAGAATGGAGGTTGAAGCTTACTCCAGGTTAAGGAAGAGGCTACGTGTCTAGGAGGTGAACAGCATCAAACATGCACTGGAAGCAGGTAGCTCTCCTCCTCTGCTGGAGAGAAAAAAAGGGAGAGGGGGTATGAAAATCCTCTCCTCCCAAATTTTATTAAAGAGTTTGCAACATTCTCTACTCTCCATTCTCCATTATTTTATAATGTCTCAAACTAAGGCAGAACACTGACCACTTTTTTTTTTTTCCTCAAGTAGCTGCATCAGCAGTCCAACGTAAATTTATTACCTACCTAACAATGGAAGTAAAACAGGATAGTTGTAAGGCATCACAAAGAGGTTTACACAGGTTAGAGTAGTGCTTGCTTTTAAATACCCAAATGGATGGCCAAGTTCACTGTATTTTCCACTGCTACTCACAAATACCTGATAAAGAAAAAAATATGTATCACTATTAGAAGAACATGAAGAATACTAAGCATAGAGCACTTTAAAAACAATCTGAATCTTACTGCATTAAGGCAACAAGTTATCAAGAACAGCCAAGTTTGAGGTTGCACACACCAGGATGAGCATGCACTTGCACTTCCCAGTCACAAAATGCAAACATGCAACATTTAGCATACTCCCAGTCAGTGCGGAAATGCTCTTCACAATATAATCTTTAGTGCTTTAGTGAGCCTACTTAAGTGATGCTCTGAAAAGATTTTGAAATTATTTGAAATAGGTTAAGGGACATCTGTGACAGTTATGTTAATAAACAATGCATTTGAAATTACTCTTCTGACCTGTAAAATAGCAGGACTAGAATTTACAACACTGATAAAAGGAAATCTAAAACGTCTTACACATACATATCAAGCATAACAAACAGGAATATTCAGGGAACATCTTTCAATCACATCAAGTGTCCACACTCTTAATGTTGAGCCCGTTTCCCTAGTATGCATGGGTCTGTTAAGCAGCTGGGAGAAGAAAAGCAGTTTTTGGAAAATAGGAAAATTTAACAAGACTGTCTGGAGGACTTAGGCAAATAATATATCTATGAATGCTTTAAGGCCATTTTTGAAGTAAGTTTATTAGAAGTAACTTCAATTTTTCAATTAAAACTAACTTCAAAAATACATCTTATGCTTTCAGTTAAGTTTTAATATTTATTAGGCAAACAAAAATAGAAGATAGACTTCCAGTCCCATCCTTCTGGGTAAGATCCCACACTAATCAAGCTCCTCTTGTACCTATTAAGCTACCCTTTACAAGAACACCATTTAGGAGGGATTTACAAGCCTTATTTTATAGAGGATGCAGGAACACATCACTTATCCAAAATCACAAAAGAGCATGTGACAAAGGATTTCAACATCAGAACTTTTGCTTCTTCTAGGCCAATCTCATCAACAAGATCAACAGTTTCCATTCGACTCCCACTAGCAGTTTCAATTAACCAGTGGAAATTGTTACCTAATCAACATCTGCAGCTATGATAGAAACTAGCATAGTTTCCCCAAAAGCAAATGAAAGCCTACAGAGAATTGCAATTTAGCCAAGAATGGAATCTGTGGGACACACTTCTTAGCAAAATGAAATGGACCTAGAAACAGAATTAAATGAGATTACAAAGCCTGTAGAGGGATCACTCATTCTAACTCCTGATAATTCTATTAGAAAGAAGGTAACTGAAACCTTGACACACTTCTTCTCATCAACTGCAGACTCTCACGCCAGACCCCAACTCTCCAAGGCTTACAAAAACCAAGGTACTACCACTTCAGGATACCCATTTATTTGACTGTAGAAACATAAGGGCAAATACCTGCCAGCAGGTATGGGGAGACTTTCGTTCCAAGATGTACTGTGTTAAGGGCGAAGGCTCAAGCTCATACTTGTCAAAAGGAAGCTTGTCTATTACCATTGGCTCACAATCAACACAGGAGAATCTCACAACAGGGTGAGCTGTGCGTGGAGGCTAAAAGGAAGTGGAGAAACACATCAGTTATCTAGTACTTATGGTAAACAAATCAACTCTAAGAAAACAAATTATTCATAAATATACATTTTACTATCTTGTAAGCTTAAACTTTCAATTTCCGATTTATTTCAAAAAAGAAAGGGGACGAGCTCCTACAACAGAATATTAACTAACGTAATATTTCTCTAACTTAAAAACATACATGTGCACACAGGCACACACATTCTTTCCACAAAGAGAAAAATATGGTTAGCATTCCACTATTTATCTTGATATTCAGAAGCCTCCATGCCAGTCAATCCATGTCATAGATGGGTTTAAAGGAAACTTCCGACTCTGCTTCTTAGCTTGATGTTCGTAGAATTGAAGATGTGAAACTGCTCACTTCACAAAGAATATCCTCAAGATACTCCCTGTTGAGTTTGAATTTTTTTCCTCTTGAATCATGGGGGGAGGGCGGAACTGTATCTTGAGCACTTGCAAAGTTTAGGAAGAGAACATGCCTAACAAGAGAGATACCTAGAAAGCCTAGCAAGATAAGCCAAATGCATGATTGTTTCATTAAGAAAGGATGAATGAAGTTAATGATCTTTTTATCTCATTTTCTGAATGGGTAACTCTTCTATTTCAGTTTTAATTCCTTCTGCTAGTGAAAGAAGAGTCCACGTTGGAAGTACTACAAAAAAAATATGGTTGATCTATCCTCCTCATCAAAAATAAATACTCTGTGTTCCATCCAAAATGGATTTTATATAACAAATTTTAGTCAGAAGCTTTATATGAAGTAATTCGGAGTTCAATTTTATAATCTTTTGAAGATTTTTTTAAACCAAACTGATCAACCATACACATGGAAGTAATGCTTCCAGATAAAAAAAGTAAAATAAAAATCACAGCATACAGTATCTACATTAGATTATACTACTCTGTTAAAAAGTTTTAACTATTGTTTTCAAGCAAAGACAGATTGCATTAGCAAACACAGAAAGTCAAAAATTACTTGATTATTAATTTTCAGTCTGTTTAATTAGGTGTAGAATCCTTTTTTCAGTTCTTGACTTACCAGTGTTGGTGAATTCTGATCGGGCCAAAAAGATTCTGGGATTGGCCAATGCCCAACAGGAACACCAGTTTTAGGGTTAGGCCGTACATAAATGAGCTTATGACAACTATGCCACGGTTGAGAAGCAAATGAATTGATGGGTCTGGATGAATCAACAAGTCCATCTAAAATTTAAACAAAGCAAAATAAAAAATAAAATAAAAAGCTACATGGCATGCATTTGTCTCCCATCAAAATTTTTCTATTAGCAACCAATAAGATGTTTCACTACGAGTGTTTCAAAGACACAGGATCTTCACATCAGCGGCTGAAAAAGCTACGTATCAAAGCGTAGAACAGCATCATCTGAGAAAAAATGTAAACATTTGCCCACATCCACCCTTCTGCTCCTGTGGCACAGCAATTAGCTGATTAGTGCAGCAGGGTACTTTCATATTACGCAAAATGTTATTTGGGTCTGCTTATTCACCCAAGTTCAGTACTTTGACATACATCTGATATGCAACAGCAAGTCTATCATTTTCAGTTCTGCTGCACCTGTAAAGACTGGTAATTTGCATTTACAGCCTTTCTATATGGGATGCAAAGCTCACTGACTGATGTTGCCAGTCATGGAAACTGAAAGTGAAGAAAAGTTTCATGGAGAAGTCAGATGCATCTGGCAGGAGCAGCTTTTGTCACATTTTTAATTAGTAAGAAGTCACAAATCACTTAAAGCCCACTGTCTACTGGGAAGAGCGGTGTTCTGTCAGTCCGTTGTAACATACCAGCACAGACTTCCTCCACACTGAGCACAAAGAAGTCTGTAGCAATACAGAATCTCAGAATTATTTTTCAAAGACTGCTCTTCAAGGCAAGTGACACAGAAGGGATCATGTATTTCAAGACTTTTTCATCTGAAGAACATTTTACTCTACTGAATTGCCCTGCTTTAAACAGCTAGCCAATAATACTGTGCAAAACACCTTTCAGTTACGTACCAGTTTTATTTCTCTGCATTGTATGTACAGTGATTTTTAAAACTTTGGTGAACAGCATCGCATTTCTCTTCAGTTGAGGATTTCCAGAATTTATGTAAAGACAGAAGCTCTCAATCTTTTTGTGCATATGTATTCACAGCACATTACCATTTAAAATGTGACAAAAGAAAAAAAAAATTTCACCAGCTGTTTTGCCACATAGGAGAACATTTGTGTCAACAGAGACCCAAGAATCTGCTGAAGTGCTATCCTGCGAGGCCTTACAGGAAAACCTTAAGCATACTTACAATAGAACAACGCTACTAAGCAAAAAGAGAAAAAAATATATAAAGCAAGAAAAAGGTGATTAAAAAAAGAAAGGAAAGTAGGGGTACAACTGGCTGTGCTAGGATGCTCGGGGACCCTAAAAGCTATTAAGCTTCTGACGTTCCAGAAACCTCCTCATTTCCTAACTATAAACTGGTCAGCTCTCTCCTTCCTTTCAGCCATGAAGTTCTGCAAATCCAAAAGATTTGTCCACATTAAGAATGCATTTTTCTATTCCGTTATGTACTTTACTTGCAGCTATCAAAATAATTCCTTGTTCTCTGCACTGAGTTTTTCGCTTGCAGCTACGAACACTCAATTGAAGTTTACTGTGTTTCTGATCAATTAACAGAACGAAAATGTCCAGCAAATTCAGCGCTGAAATTACTTCACAAATGATTAAGGACTCAAATACACTAATCCCAAACTTAGTTCATTTCAAACAAAGTTTTGACAGCAGCAATTCAAACTTTACCACTTCCTACTAACATTCACTTCCCTCTGTTACTTCCTTCAGCCCCCCAAAAAAAGAGTTTAAAAAAAGTGACAGGAGAGCTAGTAGCAGGCAGGTAGATTATCCATTCAAGTCCGTGCAAACATACAGCACTTTTTAACTTACCGAGTTAAAATATAATGAAAAATGTAGCTAAGACAAGGCTAAACAAACAACCCTAAAGTTATGAAAAGTACATCCATAGTGATCTGGGGTAATTAAAGAGAAATCAGAACTCTATCGCTGAAGCACATAAGCTCTATAGCTTAATCACTTTTTTAGACTAGGCATCTGATAAATCCTGTGCACTGCAGTGAAAAGCTAAAAGGAAGGAAATTGAAGACACTAAAGGGGATTTGCATGCATATACAACACTTTTTTTTTTTTTTTAAAACATTAACAGGAACAAACGGTTACTGTACCTTCTCCAATAGGAGCTGGATCTGGTCCTGATTTTTCAAAGTTAATAACAACTCCGCTTTGGACTTTCTGAACTAGAGATTCTAAACATTGATTCAACATTCTTTGTGTCCGAACACAGTAGGAACGACCTATACAAGAGATCATTAAGATTACTCAGAGCTTGCTTTCACATTTTCCCTCTGTAATTTACGAAAGGCATTTTGTTACATAAGCCATACTGCCAAGACTTTCAGCTTTCTCTAAAATAATAGCAACAAGATTAGTAGTAGTTGATGTTAAATACTTCTCAAATGCAATGAAACCTAAGAAGAAAAAAAACCAACAACCTGCTTAGATTTTACTATTTGCTTAAAAAACAAAAAAGCCATGAAGGCAAAATCAGGCTGGACCAAGGCCAAGTTTATAAAGGCCCTTAACAACCTCCAATTTCACCAAGTCTGCATGCCCTATCTGCTTTTGTCTACCCAAACTTAATCAACTCCAATACATCCCCAAACTTCCTCTCCCATGCAACACCTTCAAGCACATTTTTTAACAAAAATTCTGATGAAGATCTTGAGGAACAGACTCCAGAATTAATCATTTTAAGATTAAATTTAGCTTAATAGCCCTTTAGCAGAATTAAAATCCCTGTAATACATCTCCACCTCAACATTTAAATAACAAATCTCGTGAGTGAGCAAAATCAACTCCTGAAGGACAGTCCAAGAAATTTTCAAATCCCTCCTACTAGTGCTTGAGAAAATGATCTAGATCTAAAATATGAATATGGTTTTATTTTAAAGTTCTCCTGTGCAACAGGAAACCAAGCTCAAAAAGCACCACACAGATTCAGATGGACACTGAGTAATTCGTATGAAAAAAAGCTGGAGGGGTAAAGATTCGTCAAAGGGAAATAAATATCTTAAGGCAAATGACAAACATAAGCCAAAGCAAAGTAATATCCAGTTACCTCCTGTAACTTCACACATCTGTGTGATAGCAGATTCATCAGTAGGCACACTCCCAAGCTGCTCTGGTTCAGCAGACGCAGCTCCGGGCAAACGCAGCACTAGAGCAAACAGTCTTTGATCCCAACGAAATGGTTCTTTGGTTAGTTCACTTCCAGGCAAAGGAGAATTCAAAGGAAGATGAAGCTGTTAAAGGAAGATTTAGGAGTATTTTCATGTATTTGACAAGACTTCTAAAAACATAATATCAAAATTTATCCATTACTCTGCAAAGGACTCCGTTTCTCTTCTATCCACTAGTTTATCTGAAGCTATAGTTTGGAAATCCATATGGGCTATGAATTTAGGGGTTGGGCAACAACACCACAGCTAGTTGCTTTTCTCTGTAGAATAGACTGATGGAACAGAGGTACTCTTTGCAGGATAAAAACGATTAGCATTCATCTCAGCATAGTGCCAACTTGCAAGACCATAATTCGAAAGAATTTAATACAAGTTTACCTCCTCTTGAACTCCAGCTGTATTTGTCAGTTTGTTTCCATCTGTGATGGTAATCAAAATAGACGGCTCCAAAAAGAATGGATTCCTTCCCTAGAGGCAAAAGCACAGGAATGCTAGGAGTAACCTTAACACTCAGTTGTAGATTATTGTCACTATGAAGTAAGCAGTAAGATGAGCAATTTTTCAGAACCCTGAAGTTTTCTTTCAACAGGTGTGGAACCACGCAGAACTATGTGCAAAGTGCTACTCTGCACGTGCACACACAGGCATTCTAAACACATTTTTAGAATTACTAGTCTTTTTCCTCCAGTAATGGCTACAAATCCTTCTACTCCACAAAAGGAATAAGTAAGTTAATACACAGCTACTCAATGAACTCAGTAATGTATGGTGGCAGCGCAGAAAAAACAGAGTACTTTGAACTGGAATTTCCAAATGTGAGAAAAGGGAAAGGCAGGACAAACTACAGACAGAATAAAACTGAAAAGCAGATGTGCTGCCATCCAGTGTACATGCTCCAATGCAGCAACTGTACATCTACACTCTGGGTTATTTACATTACTGCTTTGTAGTTCAACAAGAAAAAAGGTGCTAGTGTATTTCATGGTATGCTCAGAAAATGTAAAAAGAAAAACAATTTACTTTCAAGATTTAACACACAAACTATCCGAAAGAACAATTACAAAACAGAAAAAGCAAAAAGATATACCTGAACCACCAAAATCCCTCCCTACTATAACCGAGAAGCATACACAAATAAAAAGGAAGACCAGAAAGAGATTGTTACCTGTCCATAGTTGTCTATTCCAGACACTAATCTATTGAGATTTAACAAATCAAATGAAGATCTGAGTGCCTGACCAAGAGTTGTTAGTCCTGATGCCTGCAGATTTTTCAGTTCATTCATAAACGTTGCGTGGTTTTCTTTCCACCCAGCCTGTTATATAAAACAAAAAAGCTTTTCAGTTTTGCAAGAACTAGAATCAACTGTGAGTTGACAACCACCTCCCTTCCCACCAAAAAAAGGATATGCCTCATTGTTCAATCTACTGCATCACTTGTACGTTACACACACCTAATCCAGGTCTGCAGAACTTGATGTGAAATATACAGTATATATACAATGGGATACTGACAAAATACACACATTAAAGTGCCTAAAGAGCACTAAAGAGCAACGACAAAAGATACAAGCAGCAGCATCTTTGCTTCTTCTGTCTTATGCCCACCTCCCTTCCATCCTTTCCTCCACGAATCAAGACTAGAAGAAAGGATGCACATGCAACGTGCATATGCTTATACAGGAGTTAAAAATCTAACAGTAACAGTTAAAAAGAAAGAAAGAAAAGAAGCAGCAATAACGACTGTCACCTTTGCTCCCTAGTGACATATTCTCCCTCCCACAATTTCTCCAAGTAGGAAGTATATAAGCATATGAGTTCAGTTCATATGCTGATTTTTAACATACTATGTGACTCTTGCTTAACTTTACTGTTTTTCTTGTTTTTCTTCCCCGTGGGTTCATTTCATGCCATTTAATGTAATTAAGCTCATTTACCATTTTTACCATTTCAGTTACCATAAGGAGAATTAGGAGGAACAGGTTTGGGTCAGGTTTGCTTTCCTGAACCAAGTCAAGAGTCGTATCAGTGCGGGGGAGAAGAAAAACGCTGCACTGGGCAAAGGAAGGACAAGACTGGCTTAGCTTCATCACCAAACTGCACTCAAAGTTCAAAGGCACTGTGCAGCGTGGGTTCAAACAGACAGGTCAGCGTCAATAAAACACCATCCGTTCCCTCCCAACTGTGGCTTAACAAAATATGGCATCTCATCAGCTGGGCCACTGCAACTCCCCACGCATGCTCTTAGCCCACGGCAAGCAACAAGTGCCAACGTGGGCTCCCCCTTTTGGAGAAGCGTTAATCATCTTTTACCACCACCCCCAAAGTAAAACACCACCAAATCCCAACAAGATGTTATCCTAAAAAAAACCTTTAATGAAAATTTGCAACCAACGAACAGTATCTCTAGCTTATCTCAAGTCTCAGGAAACCTCCCCGAGAGGTCACTGCCCTGGGAGTATTCATCACTTGCTGTTCTGCCTGTCCCGAGGTCTCCGACGGCAAAGTCCCCAAACGCGCACTTCGAGTACCTCAGCTCAGAAAGCACAGAGGGTTTCAGATCTCCAGATGAAACGTCAGAGCGTACATCACCCCCTAACGAACAACTGCCGTTCTTCAGATCCCTAGCTTTGTCATTCTGAGTGAGCTCTGTGCCGAGCTGGGGAGGGTTTCCCCACCCAAAATCCGGAACTTCTCCTTTAAGTGAGCAACTAGAAAAATCTTCTTGTATCAACTCTGTAAACCCTTCAACGCAAGCGAAACTGCTGCATTTGGTCTGGTACAAAACAGCTACCGAACGAGTCACGTTTCTTGGGAACAGCCAGGTTGCAGTTCAAAAGGTGTTTTTCCACCAGACTGCTATTTGAGTTGCCTTACAGCAAAGACACATCAGGGAGTAAAACATTTACAAAGGAAACACTATTCCTAACCTGCAACTCTAGACGTGAACTCTAATGCATTTAAGAGTTTATTTTCTAAATAAACAGTAACAGGCTTCACCGATATTTCGGGATTCTGCTATTTTCCCATCCTGAAAGCATTTGCTCGGCTTCCAACTCCCACCGCGTTTGATGCGGCCGCAGTGCGGTCAGCTAACCGCCTGCAAAGCGGGCAACCAAGCAAGCTGAATATCCACGGAGGAGCTCATCACCAGTGGCTTGTCTTCGAAGGAAACTACTTTTCATTGTACCACCTCTCAGAGGTTCTTCGAAGATAAACCAGAGGAGACCTGCACCTTTCGAATAAACAGGAAAATACCGAAGAATTTTTAATTAAGTGAACAAGGACAGCAACTGCAACACTTCCTGATTTCATGCACAGTTTTAAAATAAAGATATGGTAAGTTAACGTACTACATTCACTAACCTAACGTCAAAAGTTTTTGTTTGTTTTTTAATTAAAAACACCGAGTTAATGACAAGAAGGCTTACTTCTGTAAAATGGGTCTGCCAGAAAGACTCCGCTCAATGTGGGTAATCAGACATGTATTTCAGAGACAGAAACTAGAGCCCAAGAAACTCTATTTTCTCTTCTCCATACACGCAGTAGAATCATTCTTAGGGCAAAATGAAGAGTCAAGTATGTAACACAGAGCATATGGATAATGAGTTCAA
This sequence comes from Cygnus olor, assembly GCF_009769625.2. NCBI lineage: Eukaryota > Metazoa > Chordata > Aves > Anseriformes > Anatidae > Cygnus > Cygnus olor. Next base: position 7,798,058 of record NC_049181.1, read on the forward strand.
CAAAGCACTTTAAAGTGATTAAATAATAATCCTTCCTAAATTCAAAATACTATCACTAATGCTGCTTAGAAAAAAAAAAAAAAACATTGCTTTTATGAAACACTACTTCCACTTGCCAGCAGAAATGCTAAGCAGCAATTTAGAAACAAACAAAATCCACCACACACAAATGTTAAGACCACCAAACTCAAACACACCCAAAACACGTATCCTCTACAGGTCAGTAATTTGTAAGTCAAAACTAAGTATCGGTTATTTTAGTTGTTGATGAACCAATTCTAACATGGAGTAATTTCTCATTATCTTCAACATTACACTCCCACTTAGCTTTATGCCCCGAGTTTATTAATAGCAATTCGAGCAGCCTTTATCTTGCTACCATGTTACTACGTTATCTTTTGGTAGTTTAGATGAGCAAAGCAATTTTAGCCTCTATGTAAACACCAAAAAACTTTCAAAGACAGTTGCGGGGGGGGGTAAGACAACAAACCACCTCAAGTCCTGTAAGCTAAAATCTCCCCCTATTTGCTTATGTCAAGAAGGGGCAAAGATGCGGTGTCACCGAGCCTTCTGCGCTGCCAAGTGCAAGCTGTGGGTACCACCTCCGACGCCCCGAGACCTGGAAGCTATGGCACCAGGAGCAGCAGCACGCTGCCTCCAGCTCCCGGCTTTGGCCTTTGCAAGCCCTCATAGCAAAAACTTCCATACCTCGGAAGCAACTCTTTTTGTTGTGGCTCAGTTTTCAGACAAATCTATGCCCTGCTCCATTTCACCACACCACTCTAGCAGTGCTTCAGCAGCTTCAAAAAGCAGGTGAGGTCAAATGGCTTCTTTTGTCAGTAGATAGCCCCACATTATCCAGGATTCAGGCAAACACCAAGGTGAAAAACCTAGCCAAGAGGAGGTCGTATTTACCAGGACTAACAGCATCAGAAGGAACAGAGCTGAGCAGCGAGAGAAAATCCCATTCATAAACAGTAACTTGAAGAGACCTTCAACACACAGAAGAAACAACGGAAGAATATTTCAGTTGCAAGGGACGGGAAATAACATCTTATAAAATGCTTTGGTAAAGCAAAGCAAACTGCCTCCAAAGAATGGCTGCCTCCAACCATTTCTTAGCGCGGTTCGGCCATCCTGCAGGGGCAGAGCCAGCCACCTGGCGTTAGACCACAAGAACCCCAGGTCCAAAGCACACTCTCCTGATTTCGCCAGCTCCATGAAACCTGGGGAGCTGCTGCTATGGAGCCTTCAAGGCCTTCCTTCTCGTTGCTTTCACAGGAGGTGCCGCACGGCAGAGCTGCAGAGTTTATCGTTCACAGGACTGCTTTCAGATCTCATTCAAAAATCGTAACATTACCAAAAATAATATTCCAAGTTCGGAGACAATTTGCAATCTAGCATGCCGATCACAACAGCCTGTGTTATAGTAACTACTCGGTATTTATTTAAACGTACAGATATTTGTAGTTCTGCTCGTGTTTCCCCAATAAGAAACTGATTTTAGATACTACAACACATTTTAAGTAAGTTTTGCAGTAATTCAAGGTACTGATTGCATCCATCTTAGGAAAACAGAGGCTAGTTCAGCATACCAAATCTGAGGCACGCTAGGCTGTCAGGGACAACCATTGGAAAAAGTAAGGTAAGAAAGAAACTGGTGAGATCTGAAACCACTCCTGCTAGGAATTTCTAAGTGCCATGTAAAGAAGGTGAAACCAGCTGACTATTTTGCCTCCCAAGTCACTGAAATGATTAATTTTCAAGTTACCTTTCTGTTCACTTAGTAACTTTGTGATCACCACTCAAATTTGTTCATGTTTGTGTAAGAATCAACTATTTCTGTCCTAGGGAAAATAATTATTCTTTTTGACTCCCTGTAACGTCAGGGGTTGCTTCTCCAATTTCACCTCTTTTTAACTCTCCTGAACACAGCCCCAGCACTGCTTTGGATGCTCTGCAGCAAGGAAGACCCTCCCCTATATAATCTAAAGCTTCCCTGCCCCAGCTTCCCCTTGGAACGGGATTTCTCGCTACTACAATCTTCATTTTTCAAAACAGCAACACTGAGAACTGGCCAACCCCGTTTAGTTATGACAAAACTTGCCAAAGGGAGAGAGGAGAAGAGGTCCTGGTACCGTTCGTCTCCCTTCTGCACATGGGGCAGGGTAACACTGCTTGGAGGTACAGAAAACTGCCAGTGCCCACATTACACCCCCGTTTTTTGGTTGGTGTTCAGAGCTTTACTAGCTAGGAATAGTTCACAGTGGAAGAGAGGTGCTCTGAAAACATCCCGTACCACTTTAACATTTAAAATTCCTAAAATGAGCCACTATCACACAACCTACATCACCTACCAATTTCATTCTCTCAAACGTTTCTTTGCACCGAGCAAATGGGTCAGGAGAAGCAAGAGCTCCAACTTACAGGCAGAAGACTCCCCTCCAAATACTTGGGAACGCCACTGGAGGCAGCAGAGCTCTCAGGTCCCGTCTGTGCCTCAGCTGCAGCAACTCCTCTCTAGTTTCAGGACCTGTGCGCCCCGGTTACTTCTACGCAACCCACCAGTCCTGTCACTGCACAGTACCCAACAGCCCTTAGTGAAGAGACTCCTAAGATCAGTTCTTTTTCACCCTCGGCACAGACAGCGTGACACCGCCTGTCTCTCAGAGCAGAACACCTCCGCACCAAATGCCCGCAGCACACAGGACTGAACTCGGCTCGTTGCCGGGTGGCACCTCAGGTAAGGGTCTGAAACACACGCAGCTCTTACCCCGGGCCTTCTCGGCACCAAATTAAGATCGCAGGGCAAGGGGGGGCATAAAGACACACATGTTTTGGTTAGCGAGCCAAGGCAGCTCATCTTTAGGTTTTCACATAAAAATCTGGTTTTGCAAAGCAGAACATGGACCGGAGTTTCAGGGTAAGTATTAGACGTGACCCTATCGCAGACACAGGAGAGACAAGCTCTGGTCACCCAGGTCACTGTTTGCTGCAAGCCCAGCCTAGAGAAAACATCTTTTCACAACTTCTCATTGGAAGAACATCTTAACTGATGGTTAAATTCACAAGTTTAACTCTTCTTCCGTAAGCCCAAACAGCATTCACTCACAGTAAGCGTACAGAAGCGCCACTTGGTCCTTCTTACGCTAGAGCTACTGAGAAGCAGGTTAGTTTTAATGCTGCTGCTGTGTACAGTAAGCAAGTTTTTTTCTTCCTGTCAAGATATTTCTGTTTTTGTAAGGCACTCAGACTGAAACTTCGTGGTCAGGTGCTTCTTTAAAGAGCAGACTTTTGACAGGCAACAACAGTCAACAGAATAAATGTACATAACATATACGTATATATATAATATACCTAAGATGTCTCCAAGAGAACATAAGTCCAAACTGTTTTAATACATCTTTATGAAAACAAGATACTCCAGTAGAGGATTCGTTTAATCCCACACAGTTGACACATTGTGACTTTTTTTTTTTTTTAAATCAATGCTGTCCTTTGTCCTCTACCTCCATCCATTTCCAGGCACCACAGTTGTTCACTATTTACCTTGATATCACACACACAGTCCTTCCTTCCCTCCCCAGGTTTTTTGTTTTTTCGCCCTTCACAACTAGGAACAGTTTAAATGCAAGAAAAAACAGGTTATTCGCTGGCCGCATTTGGGCCAGCAGGCAAGGCAGCACAAACAACAGGTGGTTTGCAGAACAACAGAGTTGTCTCTAATGAGATGACATCCGCATTACTGCATTTCAGGGTTTTATTTCTGAATATATATACTTCAGCTACCCGATAGCATTGTCCCGTAGACCTGTCATCACTCAGTAACTGGAGTGCCTCTTCCAGTTTTGTTTCATCCCAAAGCAATCCCATTCTCACACGCCAAGGCAGGTCTTCAAAGCGAACCAGGAGATCCCCCTCCATCACACATCTCCGATCTGAGCTCTCCTGTAGGTGCACCCATTGAAGACTAACTCATTTACAAAGACAGACTGCACCAGCTTGTCTTCTAAAATACATGCTATTAGTGACTACAAACAAGATCAAAACCGGACTTCAGTGCAATATTGTCAGGCGGTCAACTACACAGATATAATTTTCATTTTATATGGAAAAAAGTATTTCTCTACAATACTTCAAAAAAACCACAACACACACACCTTAGGAAATGAGCTCAAACTACGTACTGTTCACTGCCCTTTTCAGATGAATTCAATATCGAAGATATAGAAATGCTCTCTCATCAAGAAAAAAATCAAGATGATTATATAGAAATGACTCATTAATCTTTAAGCATAATATCCATGAAAAATACTAGCAGATAGGCTCTTAAGGTCCATTAACAAAGCAAGAGCACTGCAGCCTTCTGTTAATGCCAGAATTCGAAGCAAAGCAGCATCTTCTCCTGTTAGAAGTGTCAAACGGAGATGCTATATGATCACTTAAAGCTGTACGCTATGCCTAGAATCGAGTGATAATAATAGTCAATGCTAAGGAAAAAAAAAGCCCACGCTACCTTTCTATTCATTACCTGCTGCTCCTGCTTTAATCCATCTCTGGATTTGAGCTTTTTGGTCAACAATATTTCATGTATTTTTGACAGGAACACTTGCTACACTTTTTGCTGCACAAGGATGAAAAGACTACACACGAAGAAAGGGAAGCATAAAAAGCAAAGGGATCATGGTGCCACCCCATTTCTAAAAGCATTCTTACCTAACTAAAAGAACACTACCCTGACATAAAAAGGCACTGTTCCTGAGAAATGCTCAACAGGCTGGGATATTTCAGTACAGAATTGAACCAGAACAAGATACCTTCCACGCAACAGCTTAATGAAAAGGGAACAGATTTAATCAAACAATCTGCAGCTCTCATACAGTAAGCAAAACAAGAGGCTATGTGCTGCTGTTCAGCAGCATAGCAGTCATTTTAGGAATGCCATTATAGGTGTATTTAAAAAACACTACCGAGTGGAACAGCTGAAACACGGCTGTTTCAATCAAGAATTCCCACTGACTCGTAGTGCCCTCTGCTCTTCCAGACCACCAAACCTGCCTTCAGTGCCAGTCAGCCCCTCGCTCTGTCCTCCTGGCCCCTTCCTACTCTCAGCATTGCTGGAAAAGTCACAAGGAAAAAAGCTAAGAGGTTACAGAGCGTGCTATCATCACGACGGATTCTTCATGGCACGCTGCTGGAACTAGAAGAATTACTCATGATCCTCCAGCTTTACAGCACAGAGCTGAGATGACACAGCATGATCCATGTTCATTTTGAAAAATCTCACATTCCTCCCCCTCCTTCCAAAAGCACATCGCAGAGCCAGCGCAGCTCACCAAAATGTTTCACGTACTGCAAGCTCATTCTGGATCTCAGGAAAGAACCAAATCTGAAAGAGGTCATCTAATCAACAAATTTCCCCAATTTGTATCAGAAATGTTATCTAAGGCACTGCTACAAAAAAAAAAAAAAGACTTTAGTTCACAATTAAATACATGTACTCACTGAAGGGAACACAAATTGAAAAACTCAACTAAATAGCCTAGCCAACTATGCCAACTTTGATATGGCAAAAAAAATGATGTTTTGGAGGAGTCGGTGGTGGCCAGGTGTTTGTTGGTTTGTTTTTAGAGGAGGGTAAGCCAGCTTTTTGCTCTGGAGCCGTCCAACTCAGGAGCAACTATCTGAGCTTCAGAACCTTTGCAGGACCGGAGGCGCCCACGGCGCACGCCGTGCCCCTCCACGCGCCGCCAGCCCACAGCATGGGGCCAGGGCCCCATGGGGCTGCTGCCAGCTGCGGGACGCCAGGCCCTGTCCCCAGCCTGGGGCTGAAGGAACCGAGTCCGGGCTCAACGGATGCAGATGTTCCCGCAAACGTGTTTTTTTTTTTTTTAAATTAAAAAAATCTACCAGCTCTACCACTAACACGCTACGAACACCGGCACTAATGCATTATTCCCACTTACAAACCCAGCACAGCAACGTCAGCTCAGGCACACTGCAGACCTTTGTTTGCAGTTAAGTTAGGCTCTTGACAACATCCATCTCACCAAGATTTGTACTTCTAAACGCTATTTCACACTTCCAAGAGTTTAAGAACATCCCAGAAACCAAAGCCAAATTAACGACTGTCTTCCACTTTCAAAAGCAAAACGCGGGAGCTCTGAAGACTGATTTTAACATTTAACATTTCCTACGCTGCTTTCCTGGAGGGTTCTCATAGGAGCCCGAGCAGAGAAACACAGTAACTGGGTAAGAAGTGAGACTGGCCTCTTAGTTTAAAAATAAATAAATAAATAATCATTTAGAAGAAAACAAGGCTCTGGCTGACTTACCTGGTATGAAGTAGTTTAAATTTCAGAGATACTTGTAAGTGCCAGATCGTACACCAAAAGAAACTCTAGTCTTTGAAACACTGCAGATTGAGTACACAGACCCATACAGCTTTATGGAGAACCACGGATTCTGATCTGCACAAGAACCAAGTTTCATTACAAGAACGTACTCTTGGCACTCTACTAAAACCTTAACCCTAGAAGAACACGCTGTTATATTTAAGATGGATTACTACACAATCATTTTCTGACAACTCTAAAATTAACATGAAAAATGCAAAGGAAAAGATATTTTAATTACTCCCTACTATACATTTTCAGTGGCGGTAAAAGCGTAAGGGTTATATATTAACTGGTACATTGTAAGAATAAGGTTTATGAAGGAAGAAAAGCTTCCAAGACTGAATCACAGGAATGAATTTCATGAATTTATTAAATAATAAGCTGCATTTAAAATTCAGAACAGCAACTGCCCTCTCCCTTTCGTGTTTTTGGTAGCCTACATCATTAAGTAAAGCCAGGAACACAGGCATCCAAAATACTGGAAGAGAAGAAGAGAATCACTGGCTGGAGACATCCAGAATCTTCTCAAAGCGCCCTTACACTTGCACTGCTCTCCCCTCTAAAAGCACTCATCTTCCAGAAGACATCAAGCTGCCTTTGAAAGTCACACAGTACAGAAATGACTTTTTTCCCCCACTAGATTGCAACTAGCTGAAGTATGAAAACACTGTAGGAGACAGCATTAAGTTTTGTCTTGTCCATAACAGGCTCGGAACATCACTCCTGCACCACTGCTGCAAATCACTGTTCCTTCTGGCAAGCTTTTTCAACAAACTGCGCAAGGATGAACATTGTACAAGTGTCAGCAGCCTTAATTACCTTTTCCATTGTTGCACTAAGTAAGATTCAGCATTTTAAACCGTATTAGCTAGCTTTTCCTGAAGGTTAAAAATAAACACCCATTCTGAAGACATCACAGAAGTATTTTGTGCCTATTCTTAGTTATACCACAAAGCCAGGCTGCAAGGCCCAGAACTTCCACCGTAAATATCAACAGAAATTAGAAGACGCACATGGAAAACCAGAATACAAGCAGCATAAATGCGAAGGAGGCAGCCAATGAAGATTTCACTGGGCAGAAATCGATTTCACAAAGCACCCTGCTTCTTGCAGATCTCACTACAAGAATACAACTAGGGAGATCCAACTTAACTGTTTGATTACACATTTTAAGCTTCTATTTTTAAAATAAAAGCGACCTTTGCACTGAGGATGAGTTAAGCCTCTTAGCGCAAACATATCTACTTTTGTCTGGTTTATCCTGTAGTCTTAAGGGCTTACATCTTTGAAGGTGTCCAAGATCAAATAAAGAACCAAATAAAAAGATGAAAAAATAAATTGCTACTGTGTCTATGAACAACAGATGTTGGTTTCCATTCAAATTCTTTGGCATCTCCCCCACAGTGCGGGGGAACAACCTGCTTCAGATGAAAAAGCAAGGTTTTACTTTATGAACTCCAATAGAAACAGAACTGGTTGAAATAGTTTCATTAACAATTAACATTGCAGCACAGACTCTCCCTTCCCAGAAGGGCAGGTAGCTGGTGAAAGCACATCTTCAAGTATTTAACTGACTTCCAAAACTAAGGGTGAAAGTGACAGCCAAGCAGAGTTTGGTCTATCACACCGATCAAGAAGTTCATTTCTGAACTGCCCTCCCATTTAAAATCACTTTCCTTCAAAAACGATCACTTTCTTGCTTGAACTTGAATTTTTACAAGAGACCTCAATTTCAGACCGTACCAAACTGTTTCTCTCTTTTAGAGCGAATCACTCTGAGTTTTACTGTCATTGAAAAAGGATATGGTACGTTACCATACACGAAACTCCTCAGTACAGCCCTTCTCCTTGCCATACCAGTTCCTGCATGAGCATGTTGACCCTAAGTCCCACACAAAGGCAGACAGCACGAAGCAGTCACTCAGGACAAGAAGAGCATGTTTATACGTGCTTAATAGCATGTCTGAGCTTCACCCAATGCATTATTTCTCAAGAAGGGGAACGTGCTTTTTAAAGGATGCTGTCTACTGAAACCCACTTAGTGCTACCGTAAGCTAAGAGGGGCTACAATACTTCATTGCGTGCTTGCTACAAGGATGCCAACTGATACTCAAGTTTTCAGTAACGTAATTCCAGAATTTTGATTTCTTTCACCAATAAAGTTTTATCTGTCTTTGGCCTTACTTGTTCAATTCTGAGATAGAGGCTTAATTTAAAAAAAAAAAAAAAAAAAGGCCTTTTTGCATGCATACACAGTGCACGCATCCTGCATTCCAAGACTTACATGATAAAGCAGTTAAACAGAAAGGAGAAGGTAAAAACTGCTGGGGGATTCTCAAACAGCATTGTGGATTTTGTTTTGTCCTCAAAAAGAACTAGACAATCGGGATTTGCCTGAGTGCTTCTTAAACAAGTACATGACATGTGTTTCTTTCTCTTCTTAAATCCATTGTGTCTAACAGAGTAAGTGCAATTGTTGGTTTTAAGCTACCAGTCATTTATGCTGAAAGTCAGTTCAGTGAAAATAGACAAACTCCATGACAAAAAACAAACCAAGCACAGTACAACCGGTATTGGAAGACAGGAGGAGAGGTCTGCTTGGTACGTCACAGGCAGTGAAAGATGCGTTGAGACACATGAGCAGATTAAACATTGCCAGGAATGACTCAAAATTTGTATGGAGGAATTGCTGATGTGAGAGGATTGGCTGCTTATCTCCAATAAACAAGCACAGAACGTATGCTCCTGAATTAGTTACCAATAACACACTGTGCAGCCCACCTAGATGCCGTCCAGTCCTTCAGTGCTACATTCTGCCTGTTTTCTTCTCTTCCAAGTAACTCTTGGCTGGTAGATTCACTAAGTTTGTATGGTATTTACAGCATATGTGGAGAGAAAGACAGGCCTCTCCCGCTTACCTCAGCCTTCTTTCCCTTTTACATCTATCCAAATAGCAACTTCCCTCTTGTTCCTGTAGCTGCCAACCTGCCTGCACACCTCACTAGCAACTTGTACCCTTCCAGTCGTACATACCTCCTTTTCCAGACAGGTCAGACCACTGAGTGCTTGCATGTGCAAAAAGCCAGACCTGTTAATATATAAAACTGATGATTTCTGGTATCTCCAAATTCATGTAAAAGCTTATCAATTTAAGATTATGCTATGCATTTGCTACGGGCGTTCTTCTGGTTGTCTTCCTTGACAGAAGTTAAAACACACACAAACGCACTTCCTATCACTTCAGGCAGCCTTCCTGAAGATCTCTGCCTCAAACCCAACAGCTTTCACAGTCGAGTTTCTCTTTCTCCCTGCAGCTCAGAAAATGAGATAACAAAGTTAGTCTCCCTGAGCCTGACCTTATGAACTTCCAGTTTTGAAGCACTACTTCAGTATCCTAAACGAACAGGTTATCTACACATGCCAAGTACTCTTTGACAGACTCTTACAGCCCTGCACAAATTCCTATTCCAGCCTCTAGCATACCCCAATCTGGCATCAAAGCCTAAGGTCATCAAGCTCAACCTGTCAGGAGAATTTCAGGGAGACAGGAGAGGTTACCCAGACAGCACGTCATGAAGGCTGCTCCCACACATTGCTCCTTAGCTCTAGAGCACATGTTCAGAGTAGCAGGATCAGTGACAGACACGGAAGGCATCCCATTAATTCCTGTTTGCATCTCAGGTACCTCTCTTTCACTTTCTTTCTCCTGCCTACGTGGCACATAGTTTCAGGCTAAGGCTATCAATCTTTCTGCCTTCCCACAGTACGTAGATAAAGCTTCCAAAAGCATCTATCACTTCTAGTCACAAGTGGTGGCCACTCAATTATTTCTTAACACTTGTTCTCCCCATCACTTACCAGTATATCCCAAAAAAGCCTAATACCTCCCCAACATGGCTCGCAGCGATCGCTCTTCCCTCAGTAAGTCCCTTAGTGTTTTCTTCAAAGTCACAGTGGACACTAATCTAAAGCTATCACCTGCAGGCATTCCTCAGACAGTGAAGTTTCAAAGAGCAGTCACACACTATTAAGACTTTTGAGCTAGTTCTCAGACAGCTACGTACGTCGTTCTGGACCCAGATTCAGGGAATCTATTTATAGTGCAGTCACAACTCACTCCTGAATTCAGCCTAGGACACAAACAGAAAAAACGCATATAATTTCAGATTCAGCAGAATAAATGTAACTTAAGTTCTCCCAGTCCCCAAACTTGTGACCAAATCATTTATGAAAGTCATTACAGAGTCTCACAAGAACGTTAAACAAAAGTTGTAATTCTATGACCCTGCCATAAATAATACTCCTCAAACACTGAGGAAAGGCCGTGTCACTGTCGGCAGCCAGATATCAGTCACATGGGAACAGGGCAGCCCAGTTAATCAATAACTTCACATAAGACCACCATTGTTTTTTTCTGGGACTGAAGTAGCCATTTGCAACACAAATCCACAAGCAGACCACAAACCACAAGATGGGAGGTTTAACAAAATCAAGACTGGAGGAAAAAAAAAAAAGAGCTAAATCTTGCTTTCCTTTTGAAAACTCTTTTTAGGCAGGGATTTGGGCACAAGCTCCATTTGCAGAGAAATCTAGATAGATCTTGCTGAAACCTCCCTCCCTCTTTTCTGAACTGCTGGCAAACAGCAAAAGCTTGGGTTAACTAGAGCAGGTGAGAAGACACTCCCCTTCTCCCCGTGCTTTTGTTTTAGCACCCCTAATACAGGAAAACCCAAAGAAACCGGCTTAAGATCTTTCCCACTTAAATCAGGACACGCACTCAGCTACAGAGAAAACATCTGAGGATGCTAGAAGTTCATGCGGCTTCAAAAAAATCAACTGAGCAAATGCGAAGAAGGAAACGCTCCAGAAGACCATTCCTGGTACGCCAACCCTTAGCGTGTCTCTGACGTGCACACTGTGGGGAAAGCAGAACTGCAAGTAATACCCTCGGCTTGTTTTCGCTCTCCTCCCCACCCATTCGGTACCCAGCACTTTTTTGCAGAAAAGGGTAGGCTGGCACACTTGGGAGGTACAGCGGTATCTGGCTGATGCACGGATGGGATGGAGCAAGCTCCAACAGCCCATTAATACAGACATCGTACTTCCTATCACGAATCACCATCTCTGCGTGATGCAGCCAACAAGAGCAACGCAGCCGAGGTGGCTTCGGAGGCCTTTGTGCTGAGCGGGAGTTGTTTAAGGCTCCCACCTCCTCCATCTTACTGTCCCCACCTTCCTAGGGCAGTAACCCGGTCCCCTCTTTAGAGGGGTGCCACCCCAATCCTTCGCAGAGCCACGCTGCAAACTCAGTGACTAAGTAATCCCACTTAAAAAAGTGACACAGAGCTACGAGCAGTCAGGTAACAACAAGAACGACTGGGAGAAGAGCCACAGGTCTCAAATCATTTCAGACACTTTTCGCTGAAGACAGTTCCAAACACATCATCTTAGCCAATCATTTGTGCTACAGAAGGACCCTTTCATTTAGAAAAACACCATTATTTGTGTGACGTTTTCTAGAGACGTTCTTTTGCACCAAAACCAAAATCGGCATTGATTTAAAATACTTCAGGGCTACAGGTAAATGAACTCTGAAACATACAATTCATCTCTTAGATAACCCATGTAATTACTTCCCTCAGTTAGTTCCCTGCTAACCTTAAGAACTATCTGTGAGATTATGATTTACACTAATTAAACTACACAAAGAAAAAAGAGGATAAAGCAGACATTTGACAAAAAACAGTTGCTAATGCACGTATTTGGAAAGCAGACTTGCAAAATACTTTCACTTGCCAAGTTTGCTTACTCCTTTTCTAAATCAAAAGAGCCAATAAGATATCTAACTACAGCAGCGCTTGCAGAGGAACTGTATTTTATTTCTTTCACAAGCACATTTTCTAAGACATACGGAATCTGGACTATACTAGAACACTTTCCTGGCATAAATATGGTTATTAGGATACACTGGAGAAGGGCACCATAAATACCAGTAAAAAGTCTTGAGAACGCGTCTTCAGCTCGGAGAAGAATCACACTGTTGCTGTAAAGCTCTCTCTGCTTGAGTAAGAGACAGGGTGACAGCCTAACCATGTTTATTTATGTGGTGCCATGAAGCAGTTGTGTAATAGATCACAACTTCAGTTTAACTATTATAAGCATGTATTTATTAGATTCGCAGCCTATTCCCACAGATTACTGACTTTTGGAAAAGTATTTTCACATTCTTAAAGGTCCAATTTGAAAATCAGCACACTAAAAGGAGAAAGAATTTCTAAAAGAGATGGGCACAGCATGTTACAAGAACCAAAGCATCCGTTTTCTTGGTCGTTTACTGTATTTCAAATATGACTTAATCTTACAATGGGTACCACATAGTCCCATTTATTTCAGTCATTATCTACTAGAACTGGGAACGCAGATGCTCATTAGGACCTGGCGCTTAGGGACATGGCTTAGTGGGTGATACTGGTAGGAGGGTGATGGTTGGACCAGATGATCTTGCAGCTCTCTTCCAACCTGAATAATTCTATATTTATTTAAAGCATAAGAATTTTCTTCAGCAGATCTGGAGTACAGCATTTGATAACAACCTGCAGCATTATGACGCAGATCTCCAACCAGAAGAGTCACTTTTAGTAATAAATCACCAGTATCCTTTCTAGCACTGCAGTGGAAAGGTTTCTTCCTCAAACAAAAAAATGGCCTTCTTGTAAAATACTTGACACAAAACTTAAAGGAAAAACCCTCAACACAGGAAATGCATGGTTAACAGTGAGGTAACAGAGACTTGGTTTTCGCATCTAGCCACAACCAAGGATGGGGAAAACGGATGTGTTATGTCTTTAAAAAATAATAAATTAAAAAAAAAATAAAAACACTCTCCCCAAGGCAGACCAAGGTCTTTTGACAAACTCTAAGTTTCTGTAACTGAAATATGGTGGTTCCAAGTCACAGAAATATGAGTACTTCTGGCACCCTCTTCTAAGGGAACAGAAGGGAAAGATGTAATAACAACACAATGTAAAGTTGTAATAATAATGTGAAGGCCTAACAGCAAGTGACTCACAAAAGCCACTTATTTCTTCAGAAATCAGGCCACACTTTTAGTTGTGTAAATATATTGCTGATGGAAAGACCCAAGATTCACGGGTCTTGATAATTAACTTTCCTTATTTCCAAAAGATGCGGACAGACATCATCAGCAAGCACAACTGTTTTTCACAACTTTTCTTCCAAGTTTTACTGGGGGATCTAGGCAGGCCCATCTCTTCTTCCCTGGGATAACCAACAACAAGTTTTTATGTGGACTTGTCGCACACTGGAACAGGCTCCCCAGGGAAACTGTCACTGCACCAAGCCTGTAGAAGTTTAAGAAGCATTTGGACTGTGCACTTAGCCATACGGTCTGAATTTTTGGGTAGACCTCTGTGGTGCTAGGAGTTGGACTCGATGATCCTTATGGGTCCCTTTCAACTCGGGATATTTTATGATTCAACGGCCTTCATAATACGAGTCTAAGGCCCAGCAGTTCCCATAGAACTACTATACTGTTCAGGTCAAATATACTATTCCAGGATTCCTCGAGAGGATTCTAAAGCTCGGGCAAAAACCGTGTGTTCTGTAGAATGCTTTGAACACTCTAAATGTCAGCTGAACGTCTGTGTGTGAGATTTGGAGGCTGCATTTTAAGTGTGTCACCATTTTTTCCTCTTGCCATAACCTCGTGGTGCAGCCGCCGTGACCAATGACAGGCCCTACGTGCCTCAGCGCTGAGGAACGAGGAGAGGGCCAGGAGCCAGCGCCAGGCAGCTCAGCTCGGCTCGGCTTTGCAGGAGGCTGCCTACCCGAGTCGCAACCACGAGGGCACAAAACTGGTGCGGGTTATAAAAAGCAGCAGGAAAAAACAGGGAGATGGGGAAAAAAAAAAAAGGAAAAAAAAAGAAAAACACCCACACCGCTGCTTCCTTCTGTCCGACCCACGGCTGGCGGCGGCTCGGGGCCGGGGCCTGGCAGCGGCGGGGGCCGAGGAGAAGCGAGGCAGGAGAAGCGAGGCGCGGCCCCTCGGAGCCGCCTCACGGGGGGCGGGCGGGCAACGGCCGGGGAAGGGGAGGGAAGGGGGAGGCGGAGCACGGCTCCCGCCCGCCTCCTCGGCCCGGCCCGGCCCGGCGGGGCGGTGAATCACGCTGCCGCCCGTCTCCTCCCCCCCCCTCCTCCATCTCAGCAGCGCCCTCAGCCTCTCTCCTCCATACAAAAGCAAAATGTCCGCCATCTTCAGCGGCCGCTGCCGCCGCCGGGCCGGCCGGGGCTGCGCCGCGCCGCCTCCCCGCGGCGGGCGGGCGGGCAGGGGGGTGCCGCGGCGGCGGGGAGGGGGGCGCCGTTACCTTGATGCAGTAGGGCGGCTCGTCGAAGGTGACCAGCATGTACCTGTCGCCGCGGCTGGCCGGGTCCCGGGCCCGCAGCTGCGGAGAGAGCGGAGAGAGGCGGCGTGAGCGGGCCGGGGAGGGGGGGGGGGGCACGCCGGGGGGGCGGCGGCTGCCCCCGGCCCCGCACTCACCTTCATGAAGATCTCCACGGCGCCCTTGGCGATGTCCAGGTAGCTGGTGCCCAGATACGCCCGCTGGTTCATGGAGGCGGACGTGTCTATGAGGAAGAGGAGGATCGGCATGGTCCAGGCGGAGCGCCGGCCCGCCGGGCACCCTGCGGGGAGGAGGGGGCGGCTCGCTCCCCCGGCCGGCCGCCGCTCCGCTCCGCTCGGCTGCGCTGCGCCCTGCCCTGCCCGGCCCGGCCCTGCGAGGCTCGGCTGGGTCCGGCTGCGGCCGCTGCGGCTCGTTACTGAGCTGCTGCCTGTGTTCGCCCAGCCTCAACTTCTCTTCCCTGAGCTTCCACCAGCACCATGTGACCAGCGCGCACGCCATTGGCTGCCAATTATACCCGCATTTGCATATTCATGGCGGAGGGGAGCGGGGAGGCGGCGGGCTGACGGGGGGGGTGGAGGCGGGAGGCGCCGCCGAGAGCCTGCGCGCGCGCCCCGCCGCACCTGTCAGCGCGCCCCGCCCCGCCCCGGGGCTCCCCGCCCCTCGCCACAGGGGCAGCCCGCCCCTCACGGCCCCTCACGGCCCCCCGCGGCCCGGCCCGGCCCGGCCCCGCCGCCCTGCGGCCGGGAGCTGCGAGGGGCCCCGGGGGCTGAGCGGGGCGGCCCCGCTCCCGGCCCTGAGGGGCTCTCCCGACCGCTCGGCTCCCGGCCTCGCCCCGCTGCTTTCCAGCCGGGCAGCGGCCGTGCCGCTGCTCCCCTCGCACCTCCCCGCGCCGACCCGAGGGCCGCTGCGCCCACCCCTGCCCCCCCGCGGGGAACGTCCCGGCCCCACGGGGAAGGGCCGGAGGCGGCCGCACCCCGCACAAACACACGCAGGGCCGGGCCGCGGGGCAGGCCCCAGCCGTCCCCCTCCAGCCGTGAGGGGATGAGTGGGGCTGGGGAGCGGGTAGCGCTGCGTCTGCCTCCGGGACCGCATCCAAAACACACAAAAGCGGCACTGTCAACATGAATCTTAGTTAACAATAATAATTAAGGAGCTAATAACATTCTCCAATGCTTTTACATTCGAAGGCTCTTTCCACACTTTTTCTCCCATCTTAATTTGAACAATAGGCAAAGAGTCAGCCTTAGCTTTCACTCCAGTACTTAGAATTATTTGGGCAATACTGTTGCTTCACAACACCACAGGTAAATTCCAAAATCCCCGTAACAAACCATTGCAAAACGCAAACGTCTGTAAAGATCATTACCTACCTTGATCAAAATAATCAGAAATGTAAATCCATTTAATTCAGGGATGTACTCGTCCCTTTTGTCATTTAAAAAAAAAATCCAAATACAGGACAGTGGCAAGTCTCCATATTGTTTTTAGAAAGACATTTGTGGTAGTTGTTTTTTAGCCTCTGCAAATATTTAATATACTATTATGAAATTATTCAATTGTAGTGCACCATAAGTGGAGAAATTATTAGCTGAGAAGCAGCTTATTTTGAAAACAAATACTATCAAACTTGGAGACTCTCCATTCCATTATCTAGGCCTTCTCTGTGAGTTGTATATCTGTGAGTGGAACTGGGATTAAAGTTTCTGAATGTTAGAAATCATAGCAGAAACTCCAAAAGGGATAAATAATTTTATGTATTAGTGCCCACCAATGGAACCAGACTGTACAAACTGGGATTTCAATATCTACAAATAAGACAAAAACACAGATACCGTGGTTTTTTTGATTTTTGTTTGTTTTTGTACTGTTCCATGTCAGTCTGTAAAGACAGCTCCTAGATATGAATAGATCTGCTAAGGACTGAATGGAAAATAAACTATTGGTACAAGGTGCCAGCTAATACCGCTAGGTCCCTGCACTGAGAACTTGATGAGGCCACCTATGCATTTCTCTCACATCAACGAGATGAGGTCAGAGACTAACTTTTGATTCCAGCTGACCTCAGCCAACTCAAACTGGCAACCCAGAGGCCCCATGTCCTACAGTGTCCTCAAGTCAGGCTGTATGAAATGCTAAACAATTAAAAGCTCACACTCTCACTATTTTTTATTTTAACTCCAGACTGCCAGAAACCTAAAAGCCAGTTCTCTCCCATCCAAACATAATATTTAAAGGTCAAGACAAAACTCTCTTGTTTCCAGTTTCAGAGGCTGACCTTTCCAAGGGCAGCAGCAGGCAAGGTTCACATACTCTCGTCTGTTGAGGGTTTTAGCTTTTGGAGCTTGCTCCTGCTGGACACCACAAGAGCTGAAGTCTAGCAATTTTCTGGGCACAACACAAGACATCTACTTAATTTAATGAGACTTTCTTTATTCCTGAAAATAATGGACACCATGGTTGCTAATGTGCATGAATGCAGCTAGAGTGGTTCTTTACAGCTACTCTGTACAAGCTGTGTTTGCACTGCTGACTACCTGGCAGCTATGGTGACAGACATTTGCTACATCTATAAAGTTCAAACTATGCTTGATTTTCAATTGAAATTACACTCATCTTAATTTCTTCAGCTGTGATAGGTAAAGAAATTGTCTCTATGGGGAAATTAATCAGAACAGCTACTGCAGATTAAGCTCTCCTACAATTAAGTATTTTGAAATCATTCCTACCTCGATATTCTATCCCACAGTAAATAGGAATGTTATCCTATAAGAATGGTTTCGGTCAATTTCTGACCAAACAGATTGGTGGTATTTTTCCAGCTGATAAATTTCCCGTTGTGCTGATAAATTATTATTTTTCTGTTCCTTGTCCTAACACAGCATAACATCTAAGCTGTTGGCACTAACAGGATTTTAGCTCTAACAATCTTACTTCTTAACACTTTTGTATTCCTTCATCTGTTACTTTTTTCTCACCAAGCTATTTTCTGACTTGAACAAGTAATATACCTGTGAGACTCTAGCCATGCTCCTTTAGGCACTAAAGGACATCAGCTTCAGCACCAATTAGCCATCTGAATTTGGGACACGCTTGATACCTTAGTCAGAAAATATCTACTGAAAATCTGGATCAACAGCTAAATCCTGCACTTCCCCCTCCACATCTGTGGCTCCCTATCTCGGCCTTGTAATACAGCAGCCCTGATGACTTTCCTGCTTGATTTAAAAAGCTTCAAGCCAAAGCAGAAGCGGTAACCGTTCTATCACTGTAAAAATACTGATTAATTCGCTTAGCGAGTTGAGAAGTATAAGCCCTATTATATAGAAAAGCAGTTGCCACCAGGGCTAAGGGACTTGCTCACTACCATACAAGATAAAAGTTTCAGTACCACAGTGAGGTTTCACAGGTGCTTAGCTCTTAGCCAGCCATAAGTCTATACTGTCCCTGTCAGAAAGATGAAATCTCTCATTTCCATAAAGAATTCACGTGCAGTGTGAAAGGTAAAAAATTGTGCTAAGTAACTTCCTCCTTCCACAGCTCCAGTAACTACATGGCAGAGTAAGAACACAGAGAATTATATTTGAGAGGGCAGAAGCTGAGCAAGTTCAAGCCCTTTGATATTTTGTGCTGTATCAGGGATAAATATTCTCACCCATCAGCAGTTAGCCACTCTTAAGCCAGACAGTAGAACAGGACAGGCTGCTTCTGTCAGTCTCGCACGGCCCCTTCTGAAAAGGGGAAAAAACAAACAAACAACAAAACAAATAAACAAGCCAGCCACAACAAAAGCAAACCAGTATGTTCCAGGATATTGCTCAGCAGCCCCCATTGTGTGTGTGATTTTGTAACTACACTACGGACTTCCACAAAACTGTAACTCAGCCCTTACAGATTTCTGCCCCCTTCACCTGCTCCATACCCTTTCTGGAGTCATTCCACTAAAGATGACGAAGAGTTTGAGAGTCTGATCCAAAACTTGCCTTAATAGCAGCCAACTCTCCTCTGCCTTCCAGGAGTTTGGGTTTACAAGTTAGAGGAAAGTAACCGTAACTAAGGTGCAAATCCCATATTGCTGTGGGCCTCCCAACTTTGTGTGAATCTCACATTTTCACAGGCTTCTGTGAATGCAAAAATTCCATTTTTAGAGTAAGGAATAGACAACAAATACATGCCCTGACTGCAGCACATTCTCTGCTGATTTATTGACTGTACATAAATACTACAGTGTAATTGTCATTTTTAACCACAAAAAGAGAAAGCTGTTATGCTTAGGAAAATAATTCAAGGAACGTCTGAGAATTTCATTAAGTCTTGTCATCTCTTCCACGTACTTCAGCAAATGAGGCCTATTAGCCAAGGGGTAAAGCTCAGCCAGCATCATTTTCTCTCCCCTCCCCACCACATGGGTTAAGCCTTTGCCATGCATGACAGAGCCTGAGGAGGTGGGGTGAGCATGCACATCAGTCCAGCTGGTACCATGCTAAGGAGAGATGTGAATCTCCAGTTCCTTGAAAGCTGCTGCCAGCAGGGTACAACGTGAGGGCAGCGACAATGCACGAGCACAGCTCCACAAAACAGACTAACCGCCCCATTCTTGGCTCTTTCAAAGCCAGGAAAGAAACCACAAGCCTCAGGCCCTTGCAGGGCTGCCAGATGCTTCCATCAAAGCGTATCACAGCCCAAAGGGCTCCCAAGTACCTTTGAAAGGTTTTCATGTGAGCACTGCTAATAGTGCCCGTGGTCCAAAGGTGAGAGACAGATCACCACAGCCTGCGTAACAGCAGGCACAGTTTAATATCCATTTTGCTTTAAAAAATAATGCAAAGACTATGAGGAAGCGATTGGTTGCCTAAGATGGTGGATCATTTTGCAATAATGGTAGATAAGCAAAATTCTAACAAAACGTCTGCGAGAAGACATAAAATAAATCCACGAAGCAGCACTTTGAACAGCAAAACAAGCCAGAACAAATTTCCAGACAGGCAAAGCTTTCCATATGACAGCTGGTTTCAAAGTCCAAGAGTCTCTCTAGGGAAGAAAGAGCACTCAGAAAGTTTGAAAAAAACAAAACAACAACAAACATTCCGACTACTGCAAAAAGTAGTAAAAACTTAATTAAACTTAGTAGTCAAAATCCAGTAAATTTAGGAAGCTGGAGGAATGAGTTGCTATAAATACAAAGATGAGAAAAAGAAATTAAAATACTGGACATACCTATACATATGCAGAGAGATACAAAACCAAAAGCATGTTCTTTAGCTCGGTACATCTTTGTGATCAAATTGCAAATAGCATCCGAATAAGACCCTGTATCTCTCACTGTGTTTTCCCCACAAAACTATTCTCTCTGTCTCATACATGCTGGGAGACAACAGAGCTTATTCTGGGGAGGAGAAAGGAATGGGAGAAGGATTTCAGGCTGTCTGAGGCAGGAGCTGTGTGTGCCAGGCAGTCACAGTTGCAGAAAACGGGGGCTCAGAGGCCGGAGTACAGGAGCCCTGGGGATGCTCTAACCTGTAGGTGCATTTGAGTTGACAACCAGCCAAGAACTGCGTGAAATTCCCTGTTACTTCCTTTTACTGGTCTTATGCTAAGTGTTGCTAAGCTGTACCTGGGAACCGGGCCAAATCAGCTTGGGATCTTTGGATGAAAGGCATTATAAAAAATCCAGAGTATTACCCATGTGGAAAGCAACAATATGAATTAAATGAATGTGCAAAGTAGCAGGATTTGTTTTTTATTACATTTTACAAGGCAAAATATAAAGACAGACTAAAGAATTGCTCCATGTGAGGAAAACTACATCTTTCTGCCTGGGTTTCTAAGAGGAAGAGTCATTAATGCAGTGTATCATTACCAAAACCGACACCTGAAAACACACATTTTTAAATGGACTAGAGACAACAGGGAATGGTTCAGAAAGTCGTTTTCCTAGGGTGGCATATACAGATCTGTGCTACCAAGAAGTGAACACCACCTCATCTATTATCAGTCGGCATTTATGACAGAGTACTCATGTAGGTTAGAGATCTACTCTGAACCAACAGGTTTCATCATGAAGGTAAAGCCTCGCTTGACTGTTTCATTTCTGGACACAGTTATGACTTTCTACTATATACATGGCTTGCCTGCGACAGAAATTCTCCCTTACAGAGTTCAAAGTATCTCCCACAGAGAAAGTTTACCTAACCTGACCATGCACTCCACATCCTGCTTGCGCCTGATCCAAAGCGGACCAGACCCTACTGTGAGTCAGGGAGTCTCAAACCTCATACAGACCCATGATCCTCCAATTTTGGCTCTGTAAGTCACCCTTCAGCCCTCAGCATCATTTCAGTCCATGGGGGAACACCCGCTGTCTCCAGCTGGCATGGTGTTGAGACAAGAGGGTAGTGTCTTAGAAAAAAAGATAGGGACATTCTCCAAAATATGTAGGAACACTACTGCATGGGATGTTAACTCTGTACTTAGTGCTTCTTGACTCAAGAATTACTGTTCTTGAACTGGAAATCTGATATATTAACACTTCCAACATTACTTTAATAGATCATTATCATCACATTGCTGGAACTGAACTCTTTCAGGCAATCAATAAATACATTTATCATCAGAAAACATCCTGCAATGAAAAATGCTTATAGTTAAATACAACACCTTTGCAAAATATTTTTTCCCCCCTGAAAAATTCAAAGTTTAATACTAATGGCCATTCTTCAGTGAAGACAGTTACAGAAGCAGGAAGAATCATCAACACAAGTGAGCTCTCACTGTCCCTGCTACAAACCTTCCCCAGCATTGTCTACAGTCACCTGGCCTTCCTGCCTTGGTTTCCCCAAGCTGCGCAAGGGCTTATTTTGTTGTTGTCGTTCCTCCCCCCACCCCCAGTCCCAAAGCCACTCAAAACTGTGCCAAGCCCTCACTAAAGAGGCAAGAGAAATCAACCCTGCCCTGTAGTTCTCTCAAGCTAATTTCAGACATGATGTAATGAGTGGGTGGTAACAATACAGCAAGGCAGGACAGGAGAGAAAGGCCCAAACAGCACTGTTGCTGTTAGAAGGAAACTGAGCAAAGAGCAAGTGCAAGCGAGAATAAAACAGATTCTTTCATTCTTCAATAACGTGGTGTTTTGTTTTTTTATATATAACAAGGAAGAGGAAGCAAACGGTCATCTCCTTAGGTATCTGGTAGGTGTTTGGAAGAAACAAGTTTCCAGAAAGAACTTACTAGGCAGGGATACAACCTTTGTCTTGCTAGACCAGCTATCTCTGTGCAGTGTTACGTGAAAAAAGGAGAAGGCAGGAACAGGCAGTGCAGTGCAGCAGAATTGCCAGCAGGACAGACCGGATGGGAAATTCAAAGAACTGAGAAACAGCAGCAAGCAAGAAATAGGTCTGCAGAGTCTTGAAGAGTCAGCTTGGATCTGATGGAGTAAGGAAAAAAAAAAAAAAGGGCACAAGGTGGAAAGCCTGTGTGACTGAAAGGGCAGCAAGGTGTTCCCAGCAGGTGCTTGCCCTGGGTCTGAAGATATTTGCATTTGCCTCTGTCAAATTGGGTATTTATGCCAGATAGGAACGTAGATGAGATACCGATGCTTTATGTAATTTCTCTTTTCTGTCTCAAGATTTATCCATGACAGAAGATGCTGTATGTATTCTGGACTAAGTGGAGGAAAACCAAACCAAAATAAATAAATATTCTGCCCTCTCTGTTCCTGTTCAGCCCTGCTGACCTTGCTCAGTACAGCCTGAATTGCTGAACTTCCTGATCTCTCAGGTCCCGATTTTGTCACTTCCTTGCACTTGCGCAATTTGTGTGTGTGTTAAGTTTGAAGGTTTGCTGGCAGCAAAGGAGAACTTCAAATCCAGACACTTCTCCTGTTTACTTGCTGTGTGCTCTTATCTCCTTTTGGATATGAATGCAACCTCAAACTGGAGAGGTTTACAAGAACAGAGTTTTCACTTCCTTTCAGAAGCTTTTGGCAATTTCTAAGAGCTGAAAGGTAATTATTTTGGCACAAAGAGGCACCAAAGAATCTTTTGACTATGGCATTCCTGTATAAGGTTTCCTTGACACTTTTGTCTGAGAGAAAGAAGAAAGAGGAGTAATAAAAGCCCACATTTATCTTTTTGAGATACAGAACAGCTTCACTACAAGAAGGAATTAAATAGGCAAGAGTTCTTCAGGTTGGGAAAAAAAAAAATGACTGCAGAGGGAAATGATAGCTATAAAATCCTGAATGGAGAAGGTATATACAGAATAATTGTTCACATTCTCTTACAGTATAAAAGCTGAGGGGGCATCCAACAAAGTCATTAAGCATCAGGTTTAAAACAAACACCCAAAAGGAAGTATTTTTTCATACCACCCATAATTGCATAGTGGCAGTCATTGCCTTAAGAGACTGTGGAGACTGAAAATGGATTTTAAAAGACATTACGTAAATTCTTGGGGGACAGTGTGATCAATAGGAAATAAAGTAGCTAAGATGAAACGTTGGGGTTTTCAAATCCTTACCCTGCTGATTTCTGAAAGCCAAGAGGATACACCAAGCCAAGATTATTTTACGTGTGTACTTTTTCCTCACCTCTAACCATCTGCCACTGGCTGATCCTGGAAACAGCATGGCAGTTCCTGTTACTCAGTGCAGAGCTACAAGGACGAGTGTTGCACATCAGTAATGAGCAGCGAACAGTTCTCTGCATTCTCCTGCTTGGCTCTTCTGTATCTTCTGGCAGGCTTCCTCCTAGGGTAGGAAATACTTTTGGCAGAGCTTCACAATCCAACCCTCCCCCCATTTTCCCTGCTGCAACCACACTAATAATTGTGCAGAGAGAGAATATTGCATTCACTCTTCCTAGTGAAGTGCAAACCTCAGATTAAAAAAAAAGGAAAAAATGTAATTCTATGTTTTCATATTTAATTGTAGCCTCTGTATCTCATATTCAGTTTTCAAAGGGTAGAAAACGCAGCTGTCCTCCATTCTCGGTCAGAAAGCTCCCCAGTCCCCAATAACGATTTGATACTCTCCACAATACAGTAGAGACAAATTAAGGCCATCAAACAACAGCTCTCCATAATCAAGTGAAAGTAACAATTCACCTCAGACAGCAAAAAGACAAGGAAAAATACAAACAAAAGAATAAAAAAAGTACCACGTTGAAGTTACTCAGTTTCATTTTTAAAAAAGTAACTTTAATGAAAGATTTTATATTCAATATTTATAAGAGACAAGAATTTGCAATTATGATTATGCCCAGCTTTTTTAAAAAAAGCTGTAATAACGCCAATTCTCTTCCAAACAATTTCAGAACAGTCAGAAACATTTTCAAATTTCAATTATTCCCTATTCAGCTAAATCTATTGTGTTTGCAAGGAAAGTCCAACTGAACTGGGAGTTTGTGCCAGCTATTCCCCATGTCACAACATGCTCATTTGTCACCCCAACACTTCTCCAGCTTTGCGCAACGCATACTCTACAGCCTCCTCGAGCCGAGGGCAGGCAGCTTGTCCTTTATCCCCCCAGCTGCCCTACCCTTGCCTGCTGCCCCCTTCAATCTCCCCTTCCTCCCAACACATATTCCTCCTGCTCCCTCATTTTATCATCTAGCAGCAGGGCAGAAAAGAAATAAGAGGAGAAAGCAGCAGAGAAAGGGGGAGGGAACAGGACATGGTGGGTGATCGGTGCTGGGCACAGACTTTACGCATACATAAGAGAGGATTGAAAATTCAAGGGGGAGACCACAAAAGCCTAGCGATGGTCCAGCACAGCAGAAATACACGAAGAGCCGCTGATGACTCAAGGTTTCCATAGCACTTGTATTCTCAGCTTTGGAGCACACTAAACAAAAAATACAAAGCAAGTGGTACTTGCACTAAGGCAGGGGGGTCCTAGGCTGCCCAGTGCTACTACAAGCTTGGTTCCCCTGGGATGAAAATTGCCAGTACTGGACTGGGCCTTTTATGGGTTAGTATCTCAGTGCCAATGATTTGGATATTCCTACCAGGACCATGCAGCCCTTTTGTCCCTCTCCTCAGTTCCTACTTGTATTAAGCAACCCTGACAGAAGAGAAAGTAAAACTGCAGGAAAACAGAACTAAGTAAAAAGTAAAACAGGGGAAAACACTCGAAAAAGTAGTCCTGAAAAATGTAGATCAGAAGGTAAACAAGCACAGAAAGAAGCACAGTTCTAATGAGACTCTTATTTTTTTTTAGAAAGAGACAGAACTACACAAAATATATAAATTATTCAACTGAAACCATAAGTTACCCTTTGATACGCATAACAGGAACTTACCTGAAGCATGCAGCAAGCACCTACAGTCACCTTATAAATCTAAAACAAGCATAAAGGTAGAAGCTAACTTTCTTAATTTAATAACTTTCTTAATTTAAGAATTATCACCAATATATATATACTTAGCTATCAGACTACTTAACACAAAAATTAATAACATATTATAGAGTACTAAAGCACACTGCTTCAGACCCATAGCAACAAAGGAAAAAGTAACCTCAGTCTCCTAAAAAGAATTTCAGTGAAATACAGACATTTCAGTTAACGGGCTTTGACTGGGGGCATTTTTGCTCTAGGCAGTTTAGCCTGGTGCACTTTGAGCTTAATTCTCAGAGGTATCAATCACTTGAAGCTCCGGATGAACCCAATAGGATCAGGGCCAGCTGCCCTGAAATGGTTAATCAAACAGAGGCACACAAAAATGTGAATCCACCAAAGCTTTGACAGCTGGAGATTCATCTGTAGTAAGACTAAAAGGGCAGCAACAGCAGGACCCTAAGATCCCAGGATACCCTCTGTACCTCTGGCAGAGTAATGAATAGAAAGGCTATTGCTCTGACAGTGATATCCACCACTGAGCATATTATTTTCCAAATGTGGCACAAGTTGCAACACACAGTACTCCAGCATGAAGAAGAGCAGTCCCTGGGCCTGAAGAGAGCAGGACAGCACCTGTAGCTATGTGGGTTGTGGCTCCTGCGAGGAATGCTGCTATGGCTGGGGCATTCCTCATTAATTAAATACAGTCCCTAGGCTGCCAGCCAATTATCCCTATAACCCTCCCGTGGCTATGTTTGAAAACCTATGGTCAAACAAAGGATACATGGAGAGCTTAGAAGGTAAGTAAACTCAAATTTAAAGTCTTGCTGCGTACCAGATAAAATGATAATATTTTTCTTACTCATTTACTATTTTCAAAACACAACCAGCAAAGGGTATCTGTTATCAAGCTGAACTCTTACTTCCTGTCTCACAAAGCTGCAGCTCACTTGCAGAGACTCAGAAGGCCATCCCCTGGCCCTCTGCATCCAGGCTCTGGTACCAGCACACCCACAGGACACCAGCAGCTGGTGATGTGGCAAGCAGGGAGGGCAGTAAAACAAGGTAGGGCGGTGCTACAGCAACCTTACGGAAAACTGCTGTGCTCAGTGCAAGTCTAACATAAACTCTTGCAGTCGGCGCACCCCTTTGCCGAAGTACAAAATGAGAATCTTATCTTTTTCAAAGCTTTTCTTGAAACACTATACGGAGCTGTCTGTGTACAAGCATTATATTCAGCTGTTCCTTTTCCCAGTAGATAGTCAAAAGAGTGCTATCTAATTTCATAGACCAGGGCTACGCTATGGCTTCTGTCTCAAAATGGAATTTTCCCCTAACTTCATTAAAATGAAAGAAGTCCATCTAAGAAATGAGACTGAGGTTAATGAATGACTTACAAGCTTTAGGTTTTTTGCTAGCTGTTCTTTCCTACCGAGATTTATTTTTTCATCATAGCCTAATCATTAATTTCACATAGGTATACAACATACACATGCTCAACTGGCAGCTGGCAGTGGCCACATCTTGACTCCTGCCAAAATCCACTTATGGGGATCTAAACAGGCTCAGTAAAAATCCTCACTTTGTGACTGCTGTCCAACCAAGAAAGCAGGCAGAAACAATTCTGTCACAGCCAGGTCTTTCCACAGACCCTGCTTTCATGTTAATTTTTATTTATTGGCACAGAGGAGTTTCCTGCATCATGGGCTGGAAATTGCCTCTGTTGCACTTCCAAAAGACATCGAAGGATTTCGGTATCAGTCACTGTGTCAGGCAGGCCATAAACCAAATTTTAACAGACAATAGCCAAAAAAATCCTGAATCATGAACTAGCATGACAGAAACTCAGTCCTCCCTCTGAAAACACTACTGTTTATTGCTGCCTAGGTCGATGAAACTATAAGCGAACTGCTTTAGCAAACCCCATAAATTTACATGTGTCAATACTCTGCATTGTTATTTCTGAAGATATCTGAAAAACGATTAAGATCAAAAGCAGGTGAGCCTCAAATACAGTAGCTGAACAAAAACTCAGTGGTCTGTGTGGCATCGAGGCTAACCTGTGGCTTCTCCAACAGATTCCCATGCTATTTGAATTTTGGATGGGGGAAATAAACATGACAATTTTCAGGGATCTCCGTGGAGAAAGTGTAAGAATTTTTGGTTTCAAGGTCTAGGGACTATTTTCTACTCCCTCAAGAGGACCAGACCTTTATCCAGTGGCTCGAGCCATGCCAGATGTCCACCCCAAAATCCTGGAAAAATGTCAAACACCTAGCCTGGCTTTGACAGGGTCCAGTTAAATCCCATTATGGGCAGACTGGAAGAAGCTCTCTGGATGAGCTCAGATTTGGTCTGGGATTTTAACAAAGTGAAACTCTTCTGCCCAACCATAGTTACAGGCATGTCATAGAGCTCTAGTAACAAATTACTAATTTGTGTGAAAGTCAAACCTTCTGTATCTTATCAAAAACAAAAGAGGCGAACATAAATGACCAGCAAGATTGAGAATCAATGATGCTTTCGTATTACTTGTGTTCTTGCCAATAATTTGGCTTAGTGACAAATATTAATCCCAACTGTTAATAGTCATGTAAACTAACTCACATCCAATGTGCTTCAAATGGTTTAAGTGTTTTATTCTCATTCACTGAGGGAGAAATTAAAGTCAAATTAGTGTGAGTCAAAGGCATTTTTGTGACTGAAAATCACAGTTGACTGCTGTGTGCCTCATTTTCTTCACCAGTAAAGAAGGCATAATTTTGACTATTGGTTATGTTTGATTTTTTTCAGAACTTTTACACTTACTGCCTTTTTAATTTGAATTAAGTGACAATTGCAGTCTGGTCTTAAATGACTTATGCAGGGCCATACATTGAGTATAAGGAAGAAATGAGAACAGAACCTCTATTTCCTTACTTATAAATCATGAGCTTTAACCACTCTTCAGTGCTGCCTCCCTTACTGAAATAAGAAACCATAAATGCAGGCAGTTCCAGTTTTCAGATTATATGATCCCAGCCTTCCTCTTTTGTTGTTGCTCATTCATCCTTTTTATGTAACTGTTCCCTTAGCTGTGAAAAAAACATAAAGGTCAACTTGACACTGAACTGTATCATTTGGAAGAATTATCAAAATTGTGGAAAAAGCTTAACAGATTGTCACCCATTCTCTTGATTTTGGGGAGACAAGATGTTTTAACATTATTCTAAACACAATTGCTCCAGTGAACTACATTCAAAACACTTTTGCTATCAAATTTTCTGCCTACGATTGTGTGTGCTACAGGGGGAAGCTGTAGATAAATGGCAGAGCCTTGCTAATAATTGTACATAGGGCAAAAGTAGGGTCAGATAGCAGTGCTGTTGTATTCAATAACTTCAATGGATCCACTTTATATCTCGCCTTGCTATAATTTCAGTGGTATTACTTTATTGACTTTTATGCTAATATAATCCAAAATATCCCCACTTGTAGACTGTTTCTCCTAGTCAAAAATTTCTTAAGAGTATAGTAAAACTACATTGAATGTATCAGTATTACTACAAAAAGTACAAAGAAACTAAAATAGAAGGCATACCAAGGATACACCAAGTGCTGTATCTATGTTGTCTGTATTGAACTGTGCTGTTAGCACTGTATTTGGGAAAGGAGCAACCCAAATGCTGCACTACACCAGAAGTTTTATGAGGATCTGTGCATCAGTTATGCTAAAAACACCTTTCTCATCATAAGCCCACTTTTACTGTAATTAAATGCTTCAAGAAAACAGTAACTTTGTCAAAAAATCATTTTAGGGGAACAGCAAAAATTCTGAGACAGCCTGGTGTCATTTCAATATTTTCCCTTCAAAATAATTTTTCAGTACTGGACCATGCAGCATAGTGCCTACAAATATTACAGGGCAATACATCATATTACAGTACAATAGAGACTAAATTAAAACAGAAGTTTCAATCTATCCATAACGCACATATTTTCTGAAAGTTTCAGTTTCGCTGCAAATAACAAACTAAATTTCACAAAACTCGTAAGAGAGATCTCTTCTTCCAGTATTCATCACGGAATTTCCTGTTTTTCCATTTCCCTGTGCTGAGCCGGGAGTTGGGTGGGTGCAGTCCTGCAAGGAGAACATGGCAGAAAGACTGCTTGTGGGCTCGCTGCGATGGAAGACATTTGCAGTTCAGGCGAGAGCTCAAGTCACCTAATTTTCACCACGCTCGCTCTCGAGCTGGCACGCTCTCGTCCTTCTCAGCTGCCGCCAGCGTGCTCACCGGGCAAAACTGAGGAGGAGGTGAAAAGCAGCATGTGGCAACGCCAGGCTGCGCGGCTGCAGCGGGAGAGCTGCCGAGGCCTCAGCTCTGCAGTGGCACAGCGGGCAGTTCCCACAGCAACCCGCAGCTCCCGGCCGCCTCTGCGCAGGCAGCACCGAGCTGGCAGGCTGCTGCTGAGCATGTCGGAAATTCTGCAAGAAAGGTTACCAACTTCAAACAGACGGAGATTACGCTCCAACAGGGTTGCAGCTAGTCCTAATGTGGCCAACCTCTGCCTCCCCACAAAAAAAAACAACACCTCGGTGCAGAACCGTCCCCTACGTTGCGCTCAAACTGTGCAGACGCTGCAGGTCCGTGATTAAACCCCAGGGTACACCGCAATTCTCCTGCCACTCCCAGCGGGGACATGGGAGCTTTGCTGCTTTGCAAGCTTTTCCTTGTCCCCACTGACATTTGTATGCGTTTCCAAAAGGTTATTCTATCTGAGTGGCAGCTGGTCATCACACACATACACAAATTAAATTAATTTAATACCAGATTTTGTTATGTTTGCATTTCAGAATAAACATAATTCTGCACCAGAACAACAAGCAATGTGAAATGAGATTTACAAATGTGCTGGTACAAGCTTGCACATGAGCCAGTTGCAGATGATTGATATGATGACTGACACTATAATTTAGCTTTTTATGCAGCTTAAATGAGCACTCAATTCTGTACCCTTTAATCACAAGGTGGCATTTCATCTCACAAGTAGTCAGCTTTAGTTCAATAAAAGAAAGAGTGCCCAACAGGAATAGGCAAAGTAGGATGAGGCCTCAAAAAAAAAAAAAAAAAAAAACAGATCAAAAGCATTATTTGAAAAATGAAATATTAATATGGGCAAGGCTTCCAACTAAATGTTTCCTTTGGTATTTGCTCAAGTGAATGTTATACCTCTAGTGGCAGTAGAAGTGAATTACTTAGTATAATGACTGGAAAATTCGGACTACAGTTAAGTAGTTTCTACATCTTGGATATAGGTATGTACATACAAAAACGTACGTCATTTTTGAAAAATGAAATCTTAAATCCCCGTGTCGGTAATTCACACAGCTCAGAGCCTGACAGTCAAGCAAGAGACATGAGTAGGCCTTTCCAAGTTAAATACTGTAATTTGTCCAAATAAAATGACAGAACACAGACTCACACCCTATTTGGATGTGTCTATGGCTTCTGCTTAAGTTACCAGATATGTCCATTACCTACTCTCAAAAGAAAGTTTGTTATAAAAATGCTAATGTACAGTTTGTCCCTTCAGGCACAGGGGAGGGAAAACTGGACGCTACAGTAGTGCTGGAAGACACATTACACTTGAGAGGAAGGCGTAAGGCAAGACTGGTTTACACTGTGACAGTGCCGGGAGTCTGTCTGTGGACACCTATCTCCTCCCAAATCCAGCTGTGTTGACACAAGAGTCCTCCCCCAGTCTGCCCAGGGGCTTGTGAGCATTGCCCTGCAACAGGTTACCACCCCTCTGATCCGGATATACTCGTTCTAACACTCCCTAACCTATTTCAGTGAATATCAGCTGGGCCAACAAACCCTTATTACTTCAAATGTTAGGCCACGGTTGCACAGACATTTTTTCTTCCCTGCAAAGCAAGCTCCAGCTATTTCTACTCCCCAGTCTTTGGCTATGGTTTTCAACCTCTGCATCTCCTCCACCCACCCACCCACCTCCCCCCTTGTTCTATGCACTATTTCCTGGATTTTTATAAACTTAAATTGCTTTTTTTTGGTTTGTTTTTACTTTGTTTTGTTTTGAAGTTGGATTCGCCCCACACCCCTGATTCACTTACCTAAATGTTAAGGTCTGTGCTGACACAATGGAGGAGATGGCAAGTGGCTGGAAAAAATGGCCATAGGGTTCCTAAGTCAAATTTGTCTCCAGAAGAAATGTTTGGAGAACCATGGCCTGATACCCTACAATCCCCCTCTGAATTTGTCCTCTGGAAACTACATGACTTGTTTTACAATCACCTCATTTACAATCTCAATCTCTTATTAGCATCATGCTCTCCAGATCCACCACTCAATCTGATCTCCACAAAGTTTTTTCCTGGCCTGGGCCTTCACCTAAGTAATTCAGGATGTGGCTATTGCTGAATTGTACCCTCCCATACACAGTTCAGAATATGTCAAAGGCAGCTTGCTTCTAATGCCTTGGAGTCAAAGGAATCACAGTAATACCAGATGGAGAAATAACCTCTAACCACTGTGTATGTAATCCAAGTACTGGTAGTACCTATGCTGATGGTGTCACGTTCAAGTCAGTGCCTGTAGATTATCTACACTGTAAACTCCTCAATTATTGGAGGCAGTAAAGCCCAAATCCAAAGCTTTTTGAATTTCCAGGTCAGAGATCAACTCTGGCCCACATGCCTCCCAGATTTCTATTTTCTGCAATGTGTTTGCAAAGTACCAAAGGCTGCACAAAGAAAATCTGCTAGCAGCAATAACACTTGCTTGTTCTCAGCTCCTAGTTTTTTGAAAATCCTTTGTCTTTGTCCTGCTGACCATAATAAGGAACGAGTACAACAGGAAGGACAAGTGGCTTCCAGAGTAATTCCCAGCAGAACTCCATGAAGGAGCAGGTCTTGGCGCCATGCTCAAGAAACAGAGCATGCGATGTAAAGAGTCCTTCAGAAAGGAGGCAGGATCAGAAAGAGAAGGACAAATGGTACTTGTGGTCAACTTTTAAAGTCAAATCTAAACATAGGTATTGGCTAGCAAAGTAGCAAAGCCCTCAGTAAGGCTGCCCTGTCTCCCCTATACAGCTGCACAAAGACTTAATAATTTGCACATGTAGAACGCTTGAGCAGCAGAGGTGCAAAATGGATTGTACTGAGTGAAGCCTTTAATAAGATTTTGATAACAATCATTTTTATGTTAATCTCCAAAGAGTTTGCT
This sequence comes from Cygnus olor, assembly GCF_009769625.2. Taxonomy (NCBI): domain Eukaryota; kingdom Metazoa; phylum Chordata; class Aves; order Anseriformes; family Anatidae; genus Cygnus; species Cygnus olor. The sequence goes on from NC_049181.1 coordinate 7,830,436, forward strand.
TTTGTAACATTTAACTGATAAGCATATAATCTAGTTTTAATTTAATCTCTGCAGGTGTTTCCCAATGGTAAATGTTAAATTTTTATTGCTTCCTTAGGCAGTAATAATAGGGAAAATCACTGTGAGGCTCCTACTTGTCCATTTGTATGCAGATAGCATCATATTTTATAATAGCTGTAAATGTGTCAGGCTGACCTCTTACTTTTGAGATGACATTATTAATAAGTGTCAAAACTGAAGTAAACATGTTTGGAAGGAAAATGAAATAGAGATGTTATTAGAGGTCTAATGAAGCAACCGTTAACTGCCTATTTCCGAGAGATGTGTGCGCACATCCTCGAAAGAAGCGGAGACCATGCTGAGTTTGCAGCTTTTCGATAAGGAGGACAATGAAGATTCTCAGCAGGGTCCTACAGACAACGCAGAAATAGATCCTACACTTCATAAAGATGATGACTGTCTATAAAACTCTAAACGTTTGCTCTCTCTGAGGTTTCTAAATGATTATAAATACTGTGATGTCTAAGACCCAATTATGGCTTCTTTTATACAGCTTCACGGAACAAAGCATATGTCAAGAACTCCTACATGAATAACCATAAGCCCAGACACAAAGTAGAAAGAAGTGAACCCTGATACCTGTCTGAAGTACAATACAAGTATACTTTGTGCAAAATTCACTCAGTATAAGACGTGAGCCAGACAAATGAATGCTTAGATCTCACACTGGCCTTATTCTCAAGAAATGAGCGTGCGTGAAACCTGCCCTTGGTTAGTATTTTAAACTGAGCTATGCTTTAGGCTATACTTTTCCAAATCATTTTATCTGTTCTGTAGCAAATATGGCTTTCTGGCATGCTGTACTCACCATAGGCATGTCTCAGGGGCCATTAGTAGGGGCACAGAGCTAAGGTAAAGGACTTCTAAGCTGGAACTGGCTTGCTTCCAGACAGTCTGGAGCATGGGCAGTGAGAGCTCTGAGTTGTCTTTACTCTCTTGTATAGACACGTCCTGAAAGGGATTACACTTTAACAGAGGTTTAGATATTTCCTCAATGGTACTTAGATATCTGGCTCCCAAGGTCCACATTATTAGTCATAAAAACAAACAGTCTAACCCCTGACACAAAAAAATACATGCTAGTACGTTGAAGTCCCAAGTGACGTAAAATGGGAATGCAACATGCTGCCACTGGGGGGTGGAAATTTGAAAAGTTGCCACAGAAGCAAGTCAAAAAACAAACCACAAGTTTTAATAGGTGAATTAAAGGCAAGAGAACTGCTTAGACAGTTAGGCTGAACAATTCTTGCTTCTGTTGTAAATCAGAACATGTACGCTGTTTTAAGGTGGTAGGTTGAATGCAGTATTTTCTTTCTTTGATAGTCTTTTAAAAGGAAGAAATCTTTTATGAAGTTTTGTTTGTTTTAATAAACAGGTATTAATTATAAAAAAAATATCATTTTCTACAGAAAGACAAGATAAAAACATAACATGGGTGTGAATGGAAATAATACAGATACGTCACCTCATTTCCTGAGGTTATCTGAAAGGCGAAGTGGATTTTCACTGCTGTGCCATGGCGAAGGCAACTGTCAAGAAAAACAAAATTCACAGGGATTATATCAATTATTTCAAAAACAGAGGTATTACAGTTTGCTTGGAGGAAGCACGATCCTTTAAAAACAAAACAAAACTATTAATTATTAAGAATTAAATGTATTACAAGCTATGGGTAAGACAAAGATACATAAAATGTGCTGCACTCCTGTCTGCACACCAGTTCTTTTCCTATCAGACTTTGTAAAAATACAATTTATTTTGTGTAACTGCTTCAGACTGAGAATTCATTAAAGGAGGCCCCCTCATAAACTGTATTCAGTGAGCCTGTCCAACTGCACCACTGAAACACATTTGCCAGTGTTACAGGCATACCGGACTAGCAGTAAATACAATTATCTTTCTGTCATGACAGATAAGGTAGAGTTTTTGCTACACAAGTGTGAAAACTACAGGAATCAGGCATAATGCTGTGTTTCTCACAACTTTAGAAAATCTTCTCCTCGATAAATGAGTTGAGAATCTCCCATATAAAGTATTTAAACAGATGGATAATCACCACAGCAACCAAAAACACTTCCACAGAAGTCATTTAGGAGCATTCTGCATTTGCAGACTCCAGTCTCAGGTTTCTGGCTGCAAGTAGGCCATATTTTATGTAACGGAAGGCTAGCCAATGTTTTTAGGTAACTCACAGTGGTTTCCACGGTAGGTAAAAAATTAAGAGGGCCAAACATAAGCTACAGAAATGGAATCTTTTTACTCCTCAGATTAAGCTTAAAGTGACCTGACAAGCTTGTCGCAGATTCTCTACTGCATCTTATGTCTCTATGCCTTTGGATCTGTATTTCTGATTTCCTCCTCATCCACATTTTTTTCTTCTCTTTTCCCCACCTTACCAACATTGTCACAAGGACTGCAACCTCAGCCTGCCTCTGATCCCAGAAATAATTATTCAGGCAAAATAAAGTAATGTGAGGAGAAAGCAAAATAAATAATAACCTAATGATAAAGAGAACTTCCCACACATCTGAGATAATTCTAGTTACTGCCACGCATGGCAGTAGTCTCCATCTTTCACATGTCAGATGAGCAGTCTACCACAGCACATGGCCTATGGGCACAGCTGTATACTCCTTTCAGTATTTTTTTCATCCATCTGAAGTACTGGGTGTTGCTGGCAAGGCAGCGACGAGAGCGTCAGGACTGTACCAATCCAGGCGTTGTGCATGCTCCACGCCAAGAAGCTCAGCATCAGCGAGTTTATCAAGCAGCTCTGTAACATTTTTGCATATGTCAGTGCTGGTGAAATAGTGATGGCACATGCATCCCTTTAATAATGCCCAGTATGGGGCACAATCTCTCTCAAGGGCCCTTTATTGCAAAATTGTCAATGATGTGGAGTTTGTGCTGATGCATCAGGCACAAGAAACCAGGACAGAAGAACATGGCTGCTACTCAGATATATACAATAGTTTCCACATTTAACTGGAGTCAACACAGGGCTTTTAAAATACTCAAATAAGCTAGAAACAAACCACCGTGATAGGTGGGTGGAAAAGAAAGGAGTCCAGCGTGATTCCTGATTTTCAACAAGTGGTCAGTAAATGTGAACATTATTTTATGTGTGAGATAAAAAAAGCGAGAAACCAAAGCTGAGTCCTAGGAAACTTACAAATGGAGATCTAAATGTACTCTTACAGATTCTGAACTTTCTTTGTAAATGAGCTGGACAAACTGGAAAATATCAATTTGGCTAACTAATGTGCTTCTCAGTCTAGCCATTTTAAATTATGGTGGTTTTTTTTTTTTTTTTTCTAATTTGATCATTTTGTTTATTATTGATTTGAATATCTCTGAAGCGTGTTTATGTCTGCTACACTAGGAGCCTTTCCTGAGACAGGTTTCCAAAATCAGCAACACCCTTTTAATACTCAGTAAAAGCATTGTAATTTTCTAAATGTATCCTGAAGACTCAAGTCTGCAAGTCCATTTGAAAACAGGAATTCCAGTTTATTTCTAAACATACAGAAATACAACTATTAGCCAATTGAAACTTGTCAAGAAACAAACAAATTACCAGTTTTCACTGCACAGATTTTCAGAAACTCTGACAGGATTTCTAATTCCTCTATATTTTAACTGTAGTATTGAGTAATTTGTAGCCATAAAACTAAAACTGCTCATGAGCTACCAGCAACGGTAAGACCTTCAGAGGGAAGTATTTGGAAAAAGATCAGTGCTAACACACATATCTTGGCTAAGTTGCAAAATGAGTAACTTTGTTAAGCATCTTCCATGATTTTAAATAGACAAAAAATATGTTACTTCCTGTCCTGGATTGTTTCATGATGATATTGTGAAATACTAATGGCTGCTGTGTTTGTTTCACTGCTGGGTAAAGTCTGGTAATGGGTAAAAAGGTTTTGCAATCCTGCTGGCTGCAAGGCTTAATATAAATCTTAATTATTCACCTGGCTTAAAAAATAATAATAATAAAAAAAAAATTGCGGTGTTAATCTTACAGCTGGAAACGATCTTATGTGGTGAGTGTAGGGCTGCATTTTTTGCGTTATACAATGCTTAAAAGCCCATGACAGAATAAGGCAGCAGTGAGGGCACCGGAGGGCTGAGGGACACTTCGGGGACGGCGTCAGGCCGCACAAGTCATGAGGAGAAATGGATTATTTTTAAGATAACAGCCTTCCCTACGAGGGAAAATCCGGGCCGGCTGCACCCCGTCCCCAAGCGTGCTGCCGAGGGGCCGGGCAGCCCCCGAAGGCCCAGCCCGGGGCCGTGCCGGTGCCCCGACCATGGCGGCGGGGCGGGGCGAGGCGCGGCGCCGTCTCGCGATGGCTGCGGCGGGAGGCAGGCGGCCGCCATCCCGGCCCCATCCCGGCAGCCATAGCGACGACGCTACCGGCGGGGACGGGAGCAGCCGGGGGGGGCCGGACAAAGGGGGCGCCGCCAGGAGCCCGCACCCAGCGGCCCCGAGGGGTGAGTGCGGGCCGGGGGTGATGTGGGAGAGCGAGCACCACCCCCCCCCAGCCACCCTCTTCCTTGCCCTGCCCGGCCCCGTCAGGCCGAGCCTCCCCGCCGCGCCGCTCCCCTCAGCAGGGCCGCGAGGAGCGGCCGGGCCGGGCCGGGCCGGGCCGTCCCCGGGCCGGGGGCTGAGGCGGGGCCGGGGCTGGGCTGAAGGTGCCCCGGGGTGTCGCTGGGGCCGAGCAGGGCCGGCCGGGGGCCGGCTGCTTATCGCCGCCGTCAGGGCAGGGCAGGGCAGGGCGCCGGCTGCGGAGAGAGGCCGTTAGAGCGCAGCGGGAGCCCGCACCGCTGCTGCTCCTCGCCGGGTAACGAAGGGGGTGAAGCGAGCGGGGGCAGCCGGCCTCGTTTCTCTGCCTTCCGTAGGTGCGCCGCAGGAGTCCAAGCGGGCTGTCTTGCTTCCCGTGCTGCCCTTAAGGAGTGTTTTCCTCAGCTAACCTGGCGTCCTGGCGTGTGAGCTGAGTGTTTGAACGTGGTCTGAGACAGGGAGAGCGACCGCGTAGCGCTAATGGACACAGTACATGTTTAAGAAACGGTTTGGTACGTTAAACACAGCCTGAAAGGGAGAAAATGCAGAGTAGAGCAGATGTGCCCTTGAAAGTCTTCCATAGGATTCTTCTGATAGGATGGATTGGAAACAATGCACAGCTGTTAGTCCAGATTTCCCTGGTTTCGCATGCCTCTACAACCGTACTGCAGTAACATTTATGTTATTGTCACCTTTTCAGCATCTGAAAAAAAATAAAGGGAAAAAATAATGCAGACCTAATGAGCTTTGCTGTTAGTATCAGCATGATTTATGCATGTTGTAGTCATCCGTTCTAATAGGTAACGCTCTGGGACTACTTCATTTTACAGCATCCTGAAGACAGTTACCAATTACATTTCTCATCGCCCTGTAAGGAGGTGGACAGTAGTGTACTTCATCCGAGGCCTTGCAGAGTCTCAGAGTGGTTCTGCCAGTTTGAATGTGACTATCCGCCTACTTAAATACTTTGCAGAATGTGTGCCTTCATAGATGAGCAAATTGAGGTGAGGTTAACCAACTGCTCAAGGTCATAGAGTCAGTGACGGAGCTAGCAATAATGGAACCCAGCCGACCTGACTGCTGGGGCCGTGCTCGAATCATTGGATGACTCTCCCAAATAATTGCAGGTAGTTTAAACATCGGATTGCGTAAGTGTATTATGAGGCCTTCAAAAACTTTTGGAGAAACAAAATGTTAATAGATCTGCTTCAGATCATATGCTCTATTTGCGTGTAGCTTAAAGGTAAGATAATTGCTCTGCTTGGCATAGGGCGGAATTTTGAAGAAGACTTCATGGCTTATTTTGTAAATATGTGCTCAAAAGGCATACGTACCTCAGTCATGAATTTATTGAGTTTATGCAGTGTAGAAAGGCTTTTTGTGTGGATTCAGAGGGTAGATTATGAGATAGAACAAACATAGATTAAACTGTAATTACACATTTTTAATAAGAGAATGTGGAGACTGACTGTAAAGAGGTTACCTTCTGAATAAAGTGTTTACCAGATGATATTCTGTCAAGTTATTTGACAGAAATAACTATCTATACACATATATATATATATATATGTATGTATACATACATATGTACTGGGAAGCCATGGTGATGACGCTGTTGGAAGTTAAAGTGGAAAAAAAATTTCCCCACTTGATTTATTTGTTCAGCAGATACTTGTTAAATAAAAACAAATCAGAGCTGGTGTTATTTCTGAACCTAAAGAGAAGTTACGTTTCACTTCATGGTGTTTTTTTTTTCTGTCAGGTTAAATTTATGAAGAAAGGGATTTCACAGGAAATGCTGGCAGATCTTGTGCTATTGTGACACAAGCATTATATATTTAGTAACTTCAGGGAGGAAAAGGGAGAAAAGATCCTTACTGAGCTGAAGAAAATATCAGTGGAAACGGTTTGTCTGTGCTTCAAAGAGTGTTGGAAAGCAATCTGGCATTATTCAGGTGTTACACTTCAGCCCCTGTCCTGTAATGAGCATTGCATTTGACAGATTACTGCAGCTGCGTGGAATTTCATTGGTGGTACTAGAAGTCCATGTGCACAGATGGTCACAGATTAAGACCACAGGTCTCAGTTTTGTAAAGAATTGTTTGTGCTTCCCTTTAAGTTCTGAAGTAATTATGGTGACCACTGACTGTACAAAAGAATCTGCTGCTTGCAGTGCACCCCGAGAACAGTGATGGACAAGTTTCTTTTAAATGAACTGGCTGGCGTGCCAAAGGCAGCCAGCTGTGTAGCTTTATTCTGAACATTTTTGAGGAGTGCTTCTTTGGGTTTGAACTACGTAAAGAAGTTCTGGTTACAGACGTTCTCTGTAAAAAAATCTTTACAGCTTCTTCTTGATGAGTGCTGTGTGAAAGATGTGCTATTGCTAATACTAAATCATCAAATCTCCCCAGTGTCTGTACAAGTTATAATGCAGTCTTTGGGAAGAATATTTTACTGACATTACTTGGCGAGGTACCCCAGCAAGGTGACTTCTAAGCCAAAATAATTCTCTCAAAAAGGATGTTTGTTGCTTGCTTAGAAACCTAGAAATTTATATCCTGAACGACACTGCTGTGTCAGCAAATGTATCCACCGTAAACCTGGGTTTGCCAGGTTTTACTTCTGCCAGTTTGGAGTGGCGACTTCTTGTCCAGCCAAGTTAAATAAGAAAAGGAAGCAATAATGGGATATATTCTCTTAAGATTGGTGGCTTTCAGCCTACAAGTTTGTGGATTCCTGGGAGGTTTGTGCACTGTGTTATCAATGGATATGTGAGAAAAACAAGGCTGCTGGTAGGCTTACTGATCCGCTGTTCCGCTAACATGATTTGTGGGGTTTTGGACACCTGAACTCTTGCTGTTGGCTGAACTGAAGAAACTAGAGTTGTGGTGTAATACCAGGAATCAGAATGAAACCTGTGCAATGTTAAAAAAACAAACAAACAAACAAAAAGAAACACTAAAGATCAAAATTGCATTAATGATTACAAATAACTGTCTGTATTTGATTAAATCTAGTCATGTTAGAATATCTAGTAGTAGTTTGATATTGGTTGTGCAGTAGTTTAAAACACTTGTTAGGGGAAAAAAAAGTTAATTTCAGAAGATGGCCTATATTTCTGTTATATAGCATTTATGCAGCATGAGAACCAGTGGTTCTTCCATGTGCTTACTGTATATTGCATTGAGCTAATTCCAGTAAATTTTTTTTTTTCTTCTGCCTATGAGAAAGAAGAAATGATTTTGTGTGCCTATGATTTGGCAGCTTTTTTCATGTTACATCTTCATATAGTCTTCATATATTTGAATGGAACAGTGAATCTCACTTTGCAACAGTACGTAAAATTGTTCAATAAATAATACTTACAATTGCTGCACGAAGTGATTTTAGAGTTCGTTAATTCTTCTGAAACAAAACAGATTTACCAAAATTCCAAAAGCACTGTAGAACTCAAATGGCTACTTACGGATCTATTTCTTTTTCTAGACCCTTCTTAATATGGTAGCAGAACATCAACTTGGAACACTATCATTGGGGATTTGTTTTCAGAATATTATTAGTAGCGTTTCAGTGAAGTGGAAATAAACCTCTGCTCTGAAAAGAAGCTGGATCTGGGGGAAGGACTTTCCAGTAAGAACCATAAATTTAAGTTCTCCAAGGATGAGTCTTTATTTTAAAAAATAAAGAAATTGAGAAGCTTAGTTTGTGAATAAGAATCACAACCTGTAAGTCTGAAGATATGACAGGGACTACTAAAATAGTCTAGGTAATGTTCTAGTAAACAACTAAATTTGTGTCATGTTTCAAGTATGAAGCATGTATCTGGTGTTTGGCAGCATGAACAGCATGATATTTACAATGTGACAAATAAGCATTTATTTTTTGTTTGTTCTTAATGCTAAGGCGATTCGCTGCTAGAAATCTCAAAAACTAAATGTGTTATGTTGCAACGAGATCAGATTATTAGTCTGGAGAACAGTTTAAATGGATGTTTTATAAAGCTTCATTGGAAGTGGAAGTTATAGCTAATAAGTCAGTGGGAACTTTGTTCTTCTGATGTTTTCTACAGTAGAATAAAGTTAAGCCTCAAATGACACCTTTAGTTAGGTAACTAACCTATAGGAGGTACAGTAAAATGTGACACTCTTGCGGAAAATATATATGTAGCTATTTCACTTGGTTTTGTCTGTAGTTTGTAAAGTCAATGACATGCACGCTGAGGAATCTGGCCTTAATTTTATTTTATGAATTGCATTTGGGATTGTTGCTTGATCAGGTCATAGGTTCTGGTTTTAGTTCTGGAATGCCACTCAAAATAAAACAAAACTGTGGGGATGGTAGAAGCGGAATTATGGTGGTTATGCTTTGTTTAGAGACAGTGGTGGTAGAAAACATTTCTTGTTTTTTAACCCAGTAGTAAATCCGAAGTCTATTTGGTGTTAATCATCCCAGTTATTTTTCAGTTCATTGCCAGTAACTACCATGCAAGCATAACAAGACCTGAGCTTAAACAAAGCATGAAGATGTTCCCCATTCCTTTGTTCTGAATCTGTAGGGTTTGACATACCTCAGTGCCTATGCGAGCAGATACCTAAGTCGCTATGCCTCATCCAGGAACGTTCTGAGTAGGTCACCACTGCAGTGAGATTCTTGCCCAAATGGTGACTGCTGCTGCCTTACACCTCTGTGTTTCCTCATTTCTGCTCTTTTCTCAACTGTTAGTTAGCCAAGGCAAGAATGGCATTTATTTTTTTGTTGTTTGGTTTGTGTTGCAAATGTTTGTCCATTATAAGCAACCCTAGTCATAGACTGGGACCCCAGAATCTGTTATACACTGAAGAAGTGCTTATCCGTTTATTTTATAGCAGTTTGTTAAATAGATATACATCTGATTCTTTTTTTTTTTAATATTTCCATGTTTTTAACGAATTTAAGTATAGGTAGATACATAACCAAGCATCAAGTTTTTTATTTTTACACATTTGTTGTCTGTCTCAGTTTAGTATAGATTCATGGAAATAATCTTGTTTTTTTTTCCCCTTTTTTTCCCTTTTTTCCTTCAGAATTGCCAAAATGCTTTGGAATTCTTAAACGATTCAAAAACTGAAGTCCCCGAAGATACAAAAATCATAAGAACACAAGAAGCAGCAAGGAGGATTCAGTGCCAATGCAGCAACAAAGAAGACAACCAGAGTTAGTGGAAGGAAATCTTCCTGTTTTTGTTTTTCCTACAGAACTTATATTTTATGCAGATGACCAGTCAACACACAAGCAGGTGTTGACTCTATATAACCCCTATGAGTTTGCCTTAAAATTCAAAGGTGGGTTTCTTAGGTTAAGTTCTACTTAAGGATTAGTTGGTGATCTTGAAAAGTCCAGTTTTATTTCATGTAACATTATATTTGTGGCAAAACCAAACTTGTGTCTTTACATATATCTGTTGATGAAATTAATGAGGTAATAATTCATGACTTGTTACCACTACTGTTCTTTTCTTTGCAGTTCTTTGTACAAGTCCAAATAAATATGTGGTGGCTGATGCTGCTGGTACAGTGAAGCCTCAGTGCTGTGTTGATATGTAAGTAAAAGTGTTTTTGTTTTTTCCTAATAGTAGGATATTTGAATACCTTAATTTCTTTTATTATTTTAAGAGGTAGTAAGTGACAGCATGCATAGTATAAATTAAATTCTATAAATACTATGTTTTCCTAATCTCTTGTATTCTTTTGGCCACCCCATCTTTGCTATCCTTTTACTGTAGGACAGAAGTAACAATTTGCAGATGCTCCCTTCTTTAATTTTGTCTTTAAGCATAAATAAAATGCTAGTAAATGCATCCTGTAGTATACTGTTTCAACCATCAGTGAGAGTAATACGAGCCTCCTGTGGGTACTTTTTGTGTTACTTCTAACAAGAAAACCAAGACCCCCAGGGTTGGGATTTCTTTGTGAGAAATATTTGTTTGCAGATTTGCAAAATGAAAATGTATGAAGTTCTACTGAACACACTTTCCTGGGACATATTTAATAAAGGTACTTTTACCTACCTTTCACCCTGACCACCTCTCTTGTTCTTTCTTCCTCTGTTCTCCTCTTCCCTCCCCTTTACTTGCTTCTCCATTCAGGTCCCAACCCAGTAACAGAGGGAAGATGAACCCTGGCTAAGTTACCACAATATTGTGTAGGGCCTGTAGGCTGCTATAATTCAAAGTGGAGGAAGCAGTAGTTATATAAGCTAGAATAGCCCAACTTCTTTCATCATCTATTTGCCATGTTATTTCTGTGCTGATGTATAGGTACAGCTGAAGAAAGGATGACGTGCCTGAAAGAGTAGACTGAGCTTTCTGACTAGAAATTTGTCAACTGTAAAACACCAGGAACCTCTGGTCAATTAATGTCCATAAACAAAAACCCCGCTATTGAATGATTTGTCTTTTGTCAAATAAATAATAATGTGCTTGGGGAATGGCTCTTTCCTGTAGGCTGGTTTCCTTAGGTGTGATTCGGAAAATTCCAAGGACTCACCAGATAGAAAGGGTATTTAAAATATGGAACTAAAAAGTTTAAATGGGCAGGGGCAATAATCCTAAAAATGGAACAAAGTTAATATACCAACGTGTCTGTCTGTAAACTACTCTAGTCTTCAGTAGACACACAATCTTGATGACATTTGATCATCTTAAATGTCTTCTATTAAATAAAGAAAAATAAGGTGTATCCATGTTTCCAAGGCAGTTTTTGTGTGGCAGGAAACCCATCTCATTCCGTTGGTTGTTGTCTAAGGGCAGTGTTTACTTCCAAGATATGAGCAGTACTATGTAAGTATGGCCATTTGCCAGATAAACAGATATTCTACAGAGCTTCCAATTATGCAATGGTCTCTAAAAAGAAACAGGAGAATGTATCTGTTTATAAGGGTCTGCAGAAAACATCTCTTTGCTTGGCAGCAGATGCATGTTCTCATAGCACAGTGTTACATAAAGATTCTGTTTAGGTTAATTGGTACTATGATACTAAGAGGAGAGAAAAAATTAAGAAGGAAGTCTCAAAGAAATGGAGCTGAATCTGCTGTTCTGATATGCTCAGAGTTGGATGAATTAGGATTATCAGGGGAAAAAGCCTTTTTGTTTCAGTGAAGGCAGTTGCCCAGCCAACACTCAGCTTCCTGAAAGCCTGTCATAAGCACACTTTTAGCTTCTGAAGTGATGTAATACCACAAACATTCCCGTACCTTTCTAGCTTAGGATGACGTAGTTTCTGTTTCCTTGTTAAATAGACTGTTCAAACCAGATATCAAGCGTTAGCACTTTCTCTGTGATCGTAGATCGCTTCAGGTGATACAACTCCTTTAACTTAAGTCTGAAACAAGAATCTATTTTTTGCGGCATTTTAATCACGTATGTTATCACAGAGATTTTTTTGAAACAATTTTAAGAGCGCTATCCTATATTACTAAGGAGAAAATCACTTTTTCCCCTCAGGAGATGGCAACCTTCTTGAAGTCACATCACGTACAAATAGGTATTTTTTCCAGGTTAGCTATTATTATCTTAGAAATTTAGAATAGCTTTTCACAAAAAAAAAAAAAAAAAAAAGTCCTCCACTTTGGAAAAACACTTAAAATCTGTATTAACCCTTAAGAGCTGATACGACTTAAAAACTTGCATGTTCTAGTTTTTTAGTGCTAAATATGGATTTTCATAGTGAATCATAAATGCAGAGAGGAGGCAGGTGAGCAGAACAGTGTGCAGACTTCTGTGTTGACTTTGATCAGTGTTATTTTAAAACTGCCTTTTCTAGGCCCTGCATGATTTTTTTTCCCATGAAATAATGTAAAACTAGAAGCAATTAACAACTACCAGCCTGCCTTACTATCGAAGCCATCTTGGTCAACCTGTTCAAAACAGGTTCAGAGTGGTTGCCGGACAGTATAAAAGTTGATAAATGAAAACACAGACTCCAGGTATGACTCAGTGTGTGCCTACACTGCAGTCTATGTTGTGATTGCAGCTTGGGTAGATAAACCTGGCCTAGCTCTTGCTAGCTAGTGAAGTATCTACGGCATTTCAGTGCTGCAAAATATTCTCAAGGTAGCTACTAGATTGATGAACCAGGCTCTAACAGCTCTACTGTCTGTCTCTGTATCCAAACATGCTTACTGAAACACAGGTGAGAAAAGTTTATGTAGATACATAGCTGTAATTCTGACTGCAGTTAGATGCTCTAAATCAGTGGGTTTCTGATTTTGAAAATCCCTTTACAGCTAGCTCTCATCCACAGAGACAATGAGTGTAGCATCTGGGAAAGTATAATTTTAAAGCTTCAAGCCTGCTTTCCTCAAAAAGCTAGACTTTTGCCATCACCTTGTCTGTCCAAGGGTTCAGCAGTCCTACTTTTCTTTTCTTCCTTGTCCGCCCCAGCTCCCCTTATACCTTCTAGAAATCACTTGCCAGCATCAAACAGTTCTGCTAAAAGAGGAAGCATCCTTCAAATAATGAATGTTTCATGAAGATTGGCAGATAGGTGCCAGATTGAGGCAAAGGTGTGTTCTTAGATAAAGAATTAAGTATTCTTTTTGGCTAGCCAATTGCAGTGTCTGTTTAGGAACCAGAATACCTTGTCATAGCGCAATGAATGTAGGGAGGGGAGAGAGAAGGCAAGACCAAATCTTCAAGAACATTGTGTGCTGGAGGATGGAATGAGGATCTGAATTGGGGGAGGGGAGAAAGGGGAAATGTTGGGATTGTAGGACGTAATTCCACAGGAGACATAGACTAGACAAACTAGTTCCTCTGTTTGAAAATGTTGTTTTCCTCTGCAGTGTGATTCGTCACAGAGATGTTCGGGCTGCTCACTACGGTGTGATAGATAAATTTCGTCTGCAAGTGTCTGAGCAGAGCCAGAGGAAAGCACTAGGGAGGAAGGAGATTATTGCTACTCTACTTCCATCTGCAAAGGAACCACCACAACAAAAGGAAGAGGAGGAAAAGCGAATAAAAGAACACCTGGCTGAAAGTGTCTTTTTTGAGCAGACTTTGTGTCAACCAGGTAGTTGAAATCTTTTACCCCTCCTGTCCTCTGAGTCAATTTGGAATAGCTCAAGTGACTAGAAAGACTAGATGAAAATAAACTTCAAAAAAAAAAATCAGTCTTACAAATAAATAAAGAATTAATCACTGAGGGATGATAGCACTCAAGAACCAAACTATGGCAGTACTGCTTGTGCTGTCTTGATTAATCATGACTTTTTTCTGCCCCGAGTTTCGTTATTGTACCTTGGAGAGTACCCTCTATATTCTTCTGGTGCAGCAGCTCTGGTACTGCCAATGGGAATTTATCTGCAAAAGGATCAGTTACTTTTTTCCTTGGTCTCTTTCAGAACACTTGCCCCTTCTGATTTTGTTCCAAACCTTTAATCCTCCATTTCCTGATGAGCAGGAAATACTGCCAAAACATCTTCTAAAGTGCTCCTTGTTTTGTGCTGTCTCCTTTGTCTGAAAAGTACAAAAAATCAAAATTGCTAGCTGGGAATGCCTCATTTTGTATATGAGGAAGTAAATCAACAGTCTTGGGCAAAGCCTGGACCAAAACGCTAAATCGAAGTAGTAGGGAGAGAGATAAAAATTTTTACTGGAAATGAATCTGATTGGATTCTTGACTTGACAGTCTACTGATTTATAGTGTAATCTTGTTGCTGCTTTCTTTTTCATGACAAGAACAAAAATAATTTCCAGAAAATGGATTAACTTGCTTGAGAATGTTCCTCCTGTTATAAAACAGTTTCAGCATTTATACATAGTTTGTTGGCTGGTGAAATACCTTACGCTAAAAAAATCCTCAAGATGGATAGTAGGAGGATACGTGGTTAAACTAAACCTACAAGTTCTCAGGGCTCACAGAACAAAATGTTACTATGACAGTTGTTCCAGTACAGAGGGTTTTAACCATCCTGAACAATCTGATACTGGTCTTAATCCAAATGCTATTTCACTGCTTTAAAACTTTGTTAGCTAAATTATATTGCTTGCTTACAGAAAAATAATAAACAGAGCAAGTAGAGTCTTTGCATATAACCTGCAACCTAGAAATAATAGATCAGTAGAATTAAAATGGGACACATACTGCTAGTCACTGTGAGGATAGAAAACTTTGATAAAACACTTGCTAATTTCTAATGGGTCTGAACAATTTGGTTAGAAATATTCAACTAACACATTAACAGCTCTTTAAAAAAACAACTATACAGTGTGTCTTTGAGTAGGTTCCAGCTACTAATCTGCGGCACAGTAAAGAGCGCGAAGGACAATTTAGTCTATAGTTTGCATTTCCTTGTTCAAGTGATATTAGACTGCCATGGCAGTTCACTCTCTCAGTTTCTACAGCAACTTTGAAATGCTGCTCATCTGTGGCACATAAGCTTGTTCTGGCAGGTGCAGCCCTTGAATCCTCCTCTAAAAGAAATAAGAGAAACTCCTCTGGCCGAACAGTTTGTGATCTTGCTGGAGCCAAGTTTTGTTCTGGAGGTGTAAGCAGAGTTATCTGCCTGTGCACCTCCTCTAGGTGTTCTTTCCCAATTGACCATTAATCGCTGAGGGAACATATCAGTGTCAGGAGTCAGGATGCATGGTGAAACCTCCAGCATTGCTGAAACATCTAACTGTCATGAGTGTGTGTGTATATATAGCTACTGAGCCTGGCAGGCTCTGTTCCTCCAGAAGGGAGGGGTTTGGAAAGTCATGTGGAAACAAGTTCCAGCATCAGCTTTGGAACGTGGAGCAGCCTTCTTCACTGCAAAATGCAGAAGGCATAGGAAAGTGGCTTTAAGAGTTGTTTTCCATCCCCTCCAAACTCCAGAGGGAAAAAGAAAATTTTGAGATAGTGCAGCTCTGATGTACTGCAAACACTTCTGCAGAATATTTAACACTTACACTGGGTAGATACTCCTTACCAGCGGTACTATTTTGTGTTTCAGAAAACAGAACTGCCTCGTCGGGACCTAGTTTACTAACAGTCTTCCTGGGAATAGTGTGTATTGCAGCACTAATGCTACCTACATTGGGGGAAATGGAATCCCTGGTGCCTCTCTACCTCCATTTAAGTGTGAATCAAAAGTTAGTTGCTGCTTATGTTTTAGGTGAGTATTTTGGATTTTGTTAAGTATTTTATTGCAACTTCTGTGATTCAAGAAACTTCTCCTGTGTTTGTCAGTGGCTTCAGGAAACTTAATGGAGACAAAGCACCGCATCCGTTTTCTGTTGCATCCCCACTTATATTTTAAGTTACAGCCATAGTGATATCAGGGGAAAGTGGTAATTGTAACTATTTTAGACCAGATTTTACTCAATATTATACAGGCCCCTACACGCTGATTTTACCTTCATTTGGTGACTGGCCAAATTACTAATACCTATAATCATCTGCCAACAAAATTGAATGGAATGTGCTGTTGTTTCTTTCTCTTGTATTGAAATAGTTACTCTACTGCAGAACCTAGAACTCTTCTGATTTTATTTCTCTCTCCAACTCAGATGAGCTGTTCTGAAAGGCTCCATTCACTACCCTCTTGATAAGCAGTTAAAATGTTTAGAAATAAATTGTTATAAACACTTGCTAGGAGATCACTGCCATCCACAGCTCTTCCAGATCGCTAACTTCCTCCTAAATTACCAAGCATAGATAAGTTGCACATTTAATTTGACTTTTTCTATAACTATTTCAGATTTGAAGAGCAGTCACACTAAGCTCAGTTCTCCTGTCCCACTACGTGGCAGAAATGAGGATTTAAAGGAAAGGAGCTAGGCAGCTTCAAACTGGTAGCTAGAGGTGAGATAGCGATGAGAAATTATGCAAATTCGTGGTGGTTAATGCGCACACTCAGTTTAATGACTGACTTCTGAGAGTCAGTCTGCTGAAAAGGTTTTAAAACTCACCCGTTGCTAACCAGAAGCCTACATCGCTATCTGAGCTGATGGTAATGTATTTTCAGATTAGGATCTTGCAGTAATCCTTGCTTTATTTTTACCTCTAGCTTTGAAAAAACATTCCAATTTCTGCTGTTGCTAACTATAGTATTAAACCATTTGCAACAACTTACCTGCTTATAGATGCATTATGAAGTCCCTGTGCATCTTGATCCTTCGGGAGCAGTGCTCTTAATACTCAGGAAGCGTTGTGTATAGCACGCTTGCTCATCTAGAACACAAGTTGATTGCCCTTAAGAAGATGAAACTACTTTCTTCCACAATGAAGTACAATTGGATTGTTTAGCATTTAATTGAAAAAGGAGGTTTATGCCGTGACAACTGGGCCATGTGACATTTGAGAATTTGCTTTACAGAAATGAGTTAAACCCTTTCTTTCCTGAAAATGCGTACACACATGGTACAGGCTGTCCTGTAGCACCTTCCAGAAGCCTGTTACTTCGGCAGTGATTCAGATAATCCAAATTAGGGCCTGCAGCAGTACTGGTGGTAGTGATTGCCGAAGGTAGTGCAGACCTTAACAAACAGCTGAACTATAGTTCCTCTTTAATGGATAAAATGCTTATCTAATGGAAGGCAGTGTTACAGCTCTGTTCTATCATACTTTTATCTTTAATGTCTTTATAAAGTTAAATCAGTATGTAGTGGCAGGATAACAAAATACTCTCAGCAATTTCTTTGTCTGTAGTGAGATCTCTAGACTTTAGCTAAGATCTCTGCTGTGAAGAGCTATTATACTAACATCTTCCAAGCCTGAAAGAAAATAAGATGGCCTAGGAACTGATGAATTACTATTTTGATGTTACATGAGGGTGGGATTCCAGGAGCCCTAATGTTTTTCCATATGCCTCTTTACTTTGTACTATATAAACTTATGGATAAGAACTTGCAGACTTGTACTTTTTTCCCCTGTATCAGCACGTAATTAAAGTGAACTCTTCAGTGTGGCGTGAGTAGTTTATTAACCCTGTATTTTTTTGCTTTCATCCCTGGAGCTTCTGCTTCTTCTTTTTATTTTTTTTTTTTACCTCCGTCAGAGCAATTCCTCTTTTCCTTCTCCTTTTAAAGGTCACAACAAAGTCTGCAGAAAGCTCCCTATGCAGACTGATCAAAGACTAGTTTTAGGCAACGATGTTATTGTCCACAGAGCAGAATAAAAAATGGCTTGGAGCTTTCAGCTAATCTGTCTTACTGATGATTCGGCATTTAAATTACACTACCCCTAGCTAGCCCACATCAAAACTGGGGGTTTGTGTGCTAGCGTTATACTTAGCCAAGTCAAAATCTCAGTATTAAGATTTCCAGCTGTGAGTTTGATAATTGTTTGGAGTGGTTATAGCTTCTTTGAAGTTTAGTTATTAGATAGCGCTTGAGTGTAAGTTTATACACTAATTTTTATCTACATCAAAATTTGGAGCAACACTTCTGGTATTTAAGCGATGGATGTATATAAATTCATTCTGCTTGCACATATGCATTTTTACCCTTTTTTTTTCTTGGCCAGTGACAGGATAACTGTCTTATCTCTATTTTGAATGTTTTATTCAGTGAAATTAAAACGTCTAGTTCTTAATTCTTGTCTTTCAGGTCTCATCACCATGGTTATTTTGAGAACATGAGCAATGACTTAATAGGATGTCAAACACCTTACTGTATATTCACATCATGAATGTGGACTGCCTTTTATTCCCATTTGGCTCATCAAGATGCTAGCAAAACCGTTCAGTGATTTAAGATACCTTCAGAAGTGTAATATATTTTAACTATGTATAATAAATGAAAGACTCAAAGCACTTTTAGGTGCTTCTGTAACAGACAGCTATGAAATGTTCAGTGATACCTGTGAAAATAATTTGAAAAACTTTTATATTTACACCTACTGTAAAAAATCCTTATTAAAGCAACATTTGTTATTTTTAGTCTATGTTCACATTAGTGTGTGATCACTATAAAAGCAAACTGTCTTATGTAAAACATTTATTTGGTTTGTGGTTGTACATGCTGAGGCTGGTGCCTAACACTTCTGTATACATACCAGAAGAAGGGTGAGAGTCGTGGCTAATCATTGAAGAAAATGAAAAAATTCATCAGTGAAACTATGAAATAAACCATTAAATTTAGGTGAAGAAGTAATTCTCAAATTCCTTACTTCATCATTACAAATATATCACTGAGTGCTCATTTTCATACCTGGGGAAATAATTTCTTCAACAACTGTCTTGTATCACAATTGTAGACAATAAAAACAAGTTCTGTAATCAGATCCTTTCATTTCTTAGGGATGCGTGCGACATGTGCACTAAGTGGCAGTAACAGAAGTTAAAGGGACCCTGCACACTACTACAAAACTCAGCATTCTTTTCTACTTTAGAGACCAAACTAAGTATAGCAGCGAGGGCATTTGTCCACACTTTCCCACCACCATCCCTTACAGCTAAGGCAGAAGATGGCTTTTGTAGCAGGAACTCCTGCTCAAAGTTGTTTTATATTCTAAGTGAACAGTTCGGGTTCATGTAACAAGTATTTCCCTTCATTTAACATTTCATTGTAGAGCTGTTTTAAAATCTTATTTCTGCAAATCTGACTCCTACTGAGGACCCATTATTGCTGTATTTGGCTCATACACACAAATCTTTATAAGTCTATAAAAAAACGTTTTTGAAATTAAGCCTTCCCACTGTCTGGGTGTTGTGTGTCACTTCTCTGTTTATGCATGGAAGCACAAAGAAACCATGCACGACTGCTTAGTTTAAACTTTTTTATTATTATTATTTATCACTATTTTTTTCTTACATATAATGCACTAAGTCTTTAAAGGGCAATAAAAATGTTACTTTAACTTGATTCCCAGAAGACCTGGGGTTGTGTCATCTATCGGCATCAGATGATAAAGAGACAGTCAAACATTAACATTTCAAAAAAAAAAAGTGTTATTAACTGGTTTGAGAACTCGGTGTTCCAGGGTCCATGCTACAGACAATGCTCTCTTCCAGTTACAAACACAGATCTGGTTTGGGTCAAAGTGTTTTCCTGCCACCATAGAGCTGCCTTCTTGTAGTTTTGCTTTTGTTCTTAAGTATCTACACTGTTAATTCTGAGTTTCATGAGGTGGTTTAGCCGCCTCTTCCTGAACAGATTTTAGGGAGATAAAACTGACTTACTAGCCTGGCTGTAATGTATTAATACATGTACGTTTGTCTGTGGGCAACAGGAGCAGGACTCAATTCAGCCAGTCCTAAATGCCTTTTTCCCATGTCCCTGAAGTGCCAGTCGCAGGCCAGCGCTTGTCAAGCACGTGCAGAAGTACAGAAGAGAGAACTCCCCCCACCCAGAATCCCAGAGTCGTCATAACCGCGTCTCGACACCAGCAGCATTCTCACTCCTGGACAGTGCACACACGGGACTTCAAAAGTGAGACCACAGGACAACGGAGACCTGTATTGCCAGTGTGCTTTTTCAAGGAGGTTAAAGAGAAGCGATTGGTTTCAAAAAAAAAAAACCACCTTGACCAAAGAAATCAGTAACAAAGAGTTATCAGCAACTAAAAAAAACTAAAACAGTGGAACATTTCTTTTTCAAGGTCAAGCAAGGAGCAATACACAGATAAAAATTAAATGCACGGTGTAACTTAGCAGCTGTAGCTAAAACTGGTGCTTGGGCAGCATGAGCGTGAAAAAGTGTGAATTTGTCTTTTCTGTTTCAGAGAGATTACAGAGCACTGCCGAATCACAAATTTATTCCAGCATTGGAAAAACAAGACCTGAGAACAGCTTCAGTTCACAAGGGTAAGGAGGAATGGATCAACTCATGTAACAGCGTAGTCACAGGGAGACACTAGGAAGTTTTTACTATGTGGCTATACAAGGATAAACAAGGTTTGTAATGTTTTCTGATGCCTATACGTACATATATATGCACACCTACCTCTGGTACCTTCAGGCTTATTTAATAAGGTTGTTGAAAACACAGAATGCCTTTGGAAATAAGACCTGAGACAGTGAATATGCTTCCTCTTAGAACACCGGGAAAAATAGTTAAGTGTTTGCGTCATTTCCCATTCCTGACTCTTAAAGACAAACAAAACAGTCATTTCCTTGAAAAAGTATTTTGAACAGACGGGAGTGCCTTAAGATCATCCAGCAGAAACAATCATCTTGTTTACCCAGGACTTGCTATGGCACTGATACCCCAAACAAGCAATGCTGGCATGCAGGAAATGAGAGTGCTATTAAGATCGTTTTCAGCAGTGGCACTCCCAGTAGCTACAGGCTTGGTACATGATCTTCTCTAGGTGTTTGCACTCGTCTGGATCAGAAAATGCTTAGATTTCCCTTTTTGCTCTGAAGAAGTCAATCACAGAACGCTTAAAACTACAACTGACCCAGTATAACTGTTTCAGAGTTCCAGGGACAGACGGGGCTTTCAGACAACCAGTTCGTTCCACCAGGGAGCACAGCTGATGGGTGCCCCCTGAGACTGGAGAATGGGTCAAGCAACCTTATGTGGGAAGCACCTGAGAACAGACAGTGGCCATATTTCTCAAAACATGCCTGAGGAACATAACCAAACATGGTATCAGGTGGTAACAGTTCCTGCTCTTATTTTAACAGCTTAACGGTGGTATTTGTGGCAGCTCACAGAGAAGTCCATGCATACAAGTGTGCTTTCAACAGCAAAGCAAATAAATTCTTTCTGGAATCAGCTAGTTAAGAATTTCCAGTCAGCTGTATATTATTTCATTTTATGTTCATATGTAGCAAGTATCTGATAACCAACAAGCCTCAACTAGGGAGAGGCTGCCAAGTAGGTTTGGCGATAAGTCACCGTATGTCAGTCCTTGTTTTTCAATGTATACCGAACATGCCTGGCTTTCCTTATAAATGCCAAGTTCCATCACCTGTTTCCTTTGTCAGCTGTATGAATCTCACACTTAATCACCCAACACCTTCTCCTTCTGATGTGCACTGGCAATCCATCCCACTGGTAGGGACGCTACAGATGGGAACCTGTCAGGGCCGGTAGACCCAATCCTAGAATACTTTGTTTACAGGACAAAGTTATCAGGTGCCAAGTGACACATTTCATGTGTTCTGTGGTGATCTGGGGCAACCTCAAAATTCAGGGACCAAGCTGTGTAGGTCTTAAAAACTTTAATCATCCTCTCTGCCAGGAGCAAGGTTGAGTCTTGGTCAGAGTAAGTCGTGCTTTTTCCTCCGAACTTCTGTGAGGTCTCTCCTGGCCAAAAGTACCAGAAGTACTAAGGGAACGGGCCGTAATACAAATTAAGACAAACCACTGAAGGAAAATAAGGAATGTCATTGCCAGCAGCATATCACTTGCATAGTACTGCTCCACATCAGCTAGCGAGGATTCGGAAACCACTGTCACAGTCTAGCAAGAGCCCTTTAAAGATACTGAACATATAACTGAAAGGAGCCTAGAGAATCTGTGTATCCTCAAAAAACAAGTAATGGCAGTAGGAACACAGGCAGGGAGGCAGCACAGTGTAACAACTAAAGCCAAGTAAGGGGATACACTCGCTTTTTGGTCTATTTTTGTCTTCTATAGAACACAACTGCAGGAGCTCACTGCTGTAAGCTAACTAGCTGTTTACTTTATATGATAAACTGTAGCTAGTGTGTACCAGCTCTTGAAAATTTACAAAGCTCTATAACCACACTGACAATAAATTGGGGAATTACATGCAGACAAAGTAATGCATTCTGGTCTTTGAAGTAGCAGAAAGTAAATAAGCAAAAGAGTATTTTAAGCAAGAGCACAACCACGCTTACAGTAGCACAATCAAAGTGACGGCCGAGCTCCCTACGAAGAAAAAGCTAATAAGGTGGCCCCACCTGAGTAACAGGTTCCCTTTAATACCTGTGTGGTGGAATATAAATTCAAACACTTGTAATTGCGGTCATCCTGATCCTAGCACATCACGAGATACTAAGAAGGAACTAAAATAACCGATAAATTGCATGTCAAAGACACGGAATAAAGAACTAGGAGCTTGTAGTGGAACTTAAATCCATGTTTCCACTTAAAATAACTACAAAAAGTTAAACAAGGTTATTCTCCTTTAGTTTATTTATTTCTCTCACGTTTCTACCATGGAACCCCAAAATGGAAAGCAATCTCCCCCTTCCAGCATGAGCGTGGGGTCTGGGTCACGGCTGTAGGGTATCTGTGTGCTTGGAGCCCGCTGTGACAGAGGAACAGCATCTCCCTGACCCAAGCCCTTGCCTGCCTCTTGCCTGGGCCCGAGTTCATCACAGGAACGCTGAGATCAAACGAGGATGCTCATTTTCAAAATCCGCATACCAAGTGCAAAGAAAGGGGAAGACCGTACTGTTACAGGTTAAAGGAAAATCTGGAAACAGACACCACACAAGAAAATGTGAGGTGACAATTTTTTTGCATGTAGTTGTTATAAAGGATTCCTGCAATCCGAGTGCTCCTCTGTGGATTGATAAGGTTGATAATTATGGTACTGTGGCTGTAAACATTCAGTTACATTTACAAATATTTTAACTCTGTGCTTATGAGAAGAGGGATCAACTAAAACTCCATCTGCCAGTTGGTGATGGGAAAGGTTGCTTAAAACAGGGTACAAAGAGCTCACACGTTCTAATTATGCCTCCTGAGCCTATTTTAAGCAAACAAGTTACAACTGCAACATATGCAAGAACACAACAACATAAAGTGAACAACATTAAGTGACTACTGCTACAAAACGTACAAGCTGCTTCCTAGCTCAAAGCTAGCTGACGGAGCTCCAGTGGTTATTCCTATCTTCAGTTATTTCACTAGCAAATAACCTCACAAAAGGAGGACTGGACTCACAAATACAACGCTGACATGAGAATCCCAACCATCATAAATCAAAATATCCTGGCCTCACAAGAACACGCAAGACTTTGCGGATCCATTTCGTTTGTACAGGTTAGCAATCATTTACAGACAAGTCTTCTGAAGAAAGGCAAAAAGGACAAATTTGGGATTAAGTTCTCATATTAATCTTCAGGAGGACCGAGGACAGCTGTAGAGTATTCGGATCAATTGGCTTGCTGACAACACAGAGAAGACCCTAGCAAATTAATCTGGCTGATGCACAGGCTCATTTTTCCTGGTGTTTGTATCACTCTTCCAACATGAAGTATCTATCCCTCTGCTAAATGCAGTAAGTGCTCATTCCAAAAATACAGTTCCCCTGAGCACTGGCACGGTTATCAGCGTTCCCTCGGCAACTATGTCAGTCTGGAGAAGGTGGAAAGAAGACAAACGCCTATCAGTTAGCAAGGAAGACACATTGGCCCAAGACCCAATTTAAGTGCCAACAAATCCTACAGGGGCAGCTTTCAAACAGAGCTATCAAATGCCGATCACGAGCATGACTGCAGAAGGGTGTCTTTCGAGAGGGAGGAATGGCAGAATCCTGGAGAGAAACAGCTCGATGTCCTGAACGAACAGTGGAATAAAACCAGTTTATATATAATGCTTACACATATACACTATATATAGGACCATCATAGAGACGAGAAAGATGCATTTCTCAGACGATGACAAAGACAAAAACACTTGTAATACACTCAGATCGGTTAAGAAACATCGTATGCAATACTACTGTAACCATGTCACAGTGCAAGCACAGCTCCAACATTCATTGTTCTCAAGTAAATGGAAAATTAGTAAAATGCACGTAATACTGACAGCACGAGCTGCTCTGTGTGTTAAGGGTCGATTATGTACTTTGTATAAGATCCTAATTCCCTGACCTCCGATATATACATTTTGCAGCATAGTTTAATTCCAAAATTCAATCTCGCATTTCAGTGGAAAATACTGTAGATGCCTCTTGACTCCAGGGCGCAAAACCGCAGCTAGTTGATGACACAGATGGACAAGAAATTGAGATGCCTTACTCTACAAGTTTAAAGTGATTTCTCTTTTACAGAAGACAGAGAAAGAGCAACTTCAAATACTTAAATATTTCTTCTTGCTCCAACCACATACATTGCCCTACCAAGGCAAACCACAAAGACTATCTTTTAAAAATGTTCATTTTTATTCTTCAGTTTTCCTAGAGTTGTCACAGAAATTGAAGATAACATTGCACCACGAAAAAGAAAAGCGTGCTGCAGAATTTAGGGCCAACTTCACTGCAAACCAGACTGGGTGGAAGTGTGTTACAATAGATATTCTGATTTTAAAAAGAAAAAAAAACATTTAATCACAGATTAAAGTAATAATGTAATATAGTTACCTCTCTAACAAAGCGCAGAAACAGAAAAACATTTATGTTTCCGTTTATTGGCACTTATTTGAAAAATAGCATAAATATTCAACAGAAAAAAGACAAGTTGACCCACATGCAACTATTAAAACCCTCTATTGATGCATCTTTTTTTAAAAGACTGGGACAGACACCAAGAGGCTCATTCTTAAGAAATAAGCAAGATTAAAAAAAAAAAAAAAACAACAGTCTTGCCCTCACCACAAAAGGGTGAATGCACAGCAACTCTTTGGCACATATCTGAAACTGCAAAAGGAAACCATGCCATATTAGATGACAAGCAAACAGACATTAAAGACAAGTTTGTCCATCGGCCACAGGGACAAAGGGCAGTCTGAACTGAAAAAAAAAAAAAAAAGAGAATCTGCAACCAGGAAGTTGACTATTGCAATAATTTAAGAGGAATGAAGTCAGAAGTAAACTATGACATACCTTGATTGAACTGAGTAAAACTATTAAATAGGTTCTATTTTCTTTCTACAATAAGGATAACTGGTTGTTGGTCCTCAGATCACCAGGTCTTCATGCTGTCATCCATTTCTACTTTTATGGCTGCTTTCAATCAAAGCTTCACCCACGTGAATCTTTCACAGCAGAGTTCAGAGTGGGCTTCCCTCCTACTTGAGGAAGTTTCCAAACTTTTCTCATTTTATTACACATTACAAAGATTTAGTGTTTAAAAGCAAAACATTTTGCTTCATTATTGACTTCTCTGGAGAGAAGGCTTAAAACCACATAGTAAAGACGCATACACACGTACAAAGGGGGGACCCAGCTGGGGAAGTTCAATTGCATAACAGGAGTCAACAACCAAAAATGAGGTTGTCACTGGAAAATTTGAAACAGCTCTCTATGATGGTTAGCAGATTTGTCCTCTTGTTTGGGGAATTTCAGAGTTGAAATAAGGATGCCTCAACCTACTGACTTTTCAAACAGTATAAGAATCCTGAAACACATCAGATTACTGAATTCTAGACTTCCAATGAGCATCTGAATGTCACAACAGCAGAAGTAACTTGATGTCAATATTTGGGGGAAAGTGACATCAGGAGATCAAATACTGATTAGGCAGGTTTGATCACCTCAGCCTGTATAAAAGCATTCGTGGTCCCTCATTATTTCTGTCCATCAAAAGTCATATACGAGGACAAACACTATCTGTTAAAATAATGTACTTCTGAAGTACTAGATACTAAAATCTCACAATTTAATGTTTTGTTCCAAACATTATTACTATTTTTCCCCATTAAAAGATTAACAGAGCATCTACCACTCTAATACATCATCTAAATGGGGAAGTACAAAACCCCAGAAGGTTCCACACTAACTTTGGATTTAGTCACAACAGCAGTCATGATCATGAGTAAAATCCAACATGTAAATTTAAGATGATGATTCACCAACTTGTTCTTTTGGTATCTAATTAGAACACAGAACTGATTAACAGTCAATCAGAACGCAAGAGTCATTTCTTTTTCCCCCTCAATATTCTCGCTTCCACATGAAAACAAAAATTATAAATACCTAACACTCCAGGAATAAAAACAAATTAAGTAAGCTGCTTCATTGGTTTAGGACAGAGGACAAACGTGAAAGTTTTCTTTTACCACATAGAGCACCGCTTTCTATTAGTGAGGACACCACCTTTTGGCTGTTGGAAAGCCAACGTCCACAAGCAGAAGGTATATACAGTATTTGTAACTTACACCAACAAGAATATATCCGTGAGAAATCCATAGCTTGTACACTCATGTTAGCATCAGATATGTTTGCAATTCAAATGCTTACTGTACTGTTAGTAAATGTCATACAAATCACTAGAAACGTGAATTCCTCCTCAAGGAACTATTCTGGAAGTTGTCTAGAAATAATGACATTTCTGGAAGTTCCTATGAGGAACAGAATCACATAAAAGACTCAGTTACACACAAGAGAAAGTCTTATTGATATCCAGCCTGTTGATTGGTGTCCCATTAGCAGACTTGTGCTTCTCAATCGATAGGTAACTTAGCTGTAAGGTCTACTGGTAAAAATGGAGATCTGGAGTCAGACAGGGAGACTGGAGAGTCTGTGTTGGCGCTAACTTCAGCTGGCGAGTCGCAAGAAGAGCCTGCACTGCTTCTATTGTCATCAAGAGCATGTGACGACAAACTGAAAACACAGCAACATCAAGATATGAGAAATTAAATATTCTAATATTTCTTAAAAGCTTCAAATACTAGCTTCCCATTCATTATAAACCCATTTTAAAAGCAAATTTACATCTTTGAAGGAACAGTAAACACTGTATTTTAAACAAATCTGTAACAATACACCTTGCAGTCTCTTCCAAACACAGAGATAACATTCTGATAATTTTCTCCTTCAGCTTACCCAGAAACGATTTAGAGATTTAGAGGCATCAAGCTGAAAAATTCATTGCAAGCTTCACCCCATCTCCTAACAAGGTCCCCATGTATCCAGATGCCTTTTGCCAAGGGATTTAATGCATAGTGTACATACTTCAATTTACCATTCACTACATGTCTTATAGGATGCAAAATTATAATTGTAGATGTTCTATCACCAGTGATGGCATCAAACCATTTTTAAAAATTGCCATCTCCTAAAACAAGTAGCAGCAAACTAAACCTGCACTGCTATGCCTACTATGAATAGAATGTGGGAAAAAAAAAAAGATATGTTTTTCAAATATCCTTAAAACACATCCATTTTACTATCTCCACTGCAACAGGCTCAAAGCTTGTGCACAGCTATGTGCTTTAGCTGGGAGGCAGAAAGGCCAGAGGTACTGCAAACAATGCTTTCTTGATAGTTTTGTAGGCATACCATATGTATTACTACCTTCTTGACTAAAATACTAAATCAAGTTACCTTGCTATTTCAAGTCATTATGATTTTTTTTTCATGTAGTGCTTTTTATCTCCTCCCAGCAGGGAGGGTCAGACTAATTTTCCGATGTGACTAACAGCAAGGGAATAAAAAAAAAAAAAACAAAAAACACAAACACCCACAATCATTAACGTTCATGTCTGACTGCAAGTTGAAACTGGATTCCAAAAATTGCCAGCCATAAGGTATCTTTTCCTAAACATGCTCAATGTCCATATACGTGAAGCATGTTAACAAAGGTTAACAAAGGTCCAAGAAATTCTAAAATTGTAGTGAATACTACTGCCCATTTACTATGATACTTTTGGTGCTTCAAAAATACAGGATGTTCGTATTAATAATAAAAAAAATACCACAAACTTCTTGTAGTGCTTCTGATGAAATTCACACAAATAAATAGTATGGCATTTACCATCCCACACTGTCCGTGTGATGTGAAATTTCAGGAGTAAGCACGTTCATGGATCCTTGGAATAGTCTTTTTGGATGATCTTCCATCTCTGTTACCCCTTCAAGTAAGAGACAAGGGAGGGATAAAAAAAATAACATTTCTCATTTGAACTAAAATCTACTTGCAATGTGCTTCCACGAGCAAACAAAATAGAAGTTCAAACTCATAAAATAGCACCCACCAGACTGTAATATTTAAAACATAGGAGTTTGATGCTGAAATTTTAAAGACTACTGCTTGGAAACCTTTCAGCCTAATATTTAGGAGAATTTAGTGAGCTATAGACTGAGGTTTAGGTATCAGATAATTATCCTTCAGTAGAGGAAAATCAATTTTTCATTTTGTTTATTCAGCTAATCAGTTCACTGACTAGCTCCATCAAAGTGGAGAAGCTGAGAATAAGGAAAGGTGGCTTTCCTGTTGCAATTAATAAAGGCGGTTCAGAATTATCATTAAACTTACATATTGAATTTGACTTCCAAATACACTAGAAGAAAGGACAGCAGATATATGCTTAAATAGACTATGTAAGAACAAAGAGAAAAGCATTTTAAAAATTTGTCTCAAGAGTCTGAAGTGATCTTTTACAAAGATGAAGCAGAAGATATATTTAAAAATAGATGCAATAAAACAACCTTATGCTAAACTTGAGAAAAAATGTAGGATGATAGAATATAAAGCTGTAAGGTGTCTACCAGGTCTCTGGATCAGTTTGTTTTTGAAGAGTGACTTTAAATATACAGTATTCGCGTACTTCAGTTAGTCAGGACTTTAAAAGATTTTTGTGAAATTAGGTATACCAATGGTTGCATTTCTCTTCTGTTAAGCAGATTACTTCAGTTCCTATCAGATCTATATGACTACAGCAACGGAGAGGCATTAAGGTCAGAACAAGTATTAGTTTTACAGAATAGAAAATACTAATTTATCAATTTGACTGTTTTATCACTACAAACAGTTCCATTTATTTGGTCAACCGTAGCACCCTCTATTTCTAGTCACTCACAGCATCAGACAGTTGGACAGAATTATGAAGAAAGTTATATAATTATTTTAAAAGTAACAATTTATAATGTTAGCCAAAAAACAAATACCGTACCTTTTCTTTTTATTGACCCAAGAACACTTGGTCGAATGCAGTTAATTGGACTCTGGCTTCTCCTGCTAAAAGAAGGCAGATGCTATACTGATATCACCATTAACAGAGGAAGCCTGAAAACATGCAAAGAATCAAAAGATATTCAGATAACAAACAAACTAAGAAAATAGCCATTAAAACAGCCTATCAAAAATATTTCTTGTTGTTTTATTTTCATTTATTAATTTATTTAAAAGAAGTACCAGGAAGTATAGACCTTAACAGAAAAAGTTAGGTCACAGTATTTCACAACTGGGGCAGACTAAAAGCTCACATTCTAGGTAGTGACTATTTCTTAGCTGACAGGCAATACTTTGCTGAAGTGTTATGGCCCAATGAAATTTAATTGCTTTACTCCTACATAACTCAAAACAACATCCAATAAAATCAAAACCAGAATCTGTAAGAAACTCTGGATGTGTTTGTTTTTTCTTAGTAGAATTACTTAAAAAGTGATTTAAAAAGTGATTAAGAGCAATATAAAGACTACACTGCAAAGACATGCTGAAGTGCAGCCCACTTTCCTGATGTTCTGACATGATGATTTTAACAAACATTTTTAAGGCACTGTAAAATCTAATGTCTGGATGAACGTATGAAGTTCATCTGTAATCAGATATCAATTTTAATTATTTATATAACAAATTCTCATATTTCAAAAGCTTACTGTGAACTAGCTATGCCAATTTCCTATTATTGATATGATCTGGTACTTACCTTGAAAATCTCCGTGTTGGACTTGGGCTAGGACTTGGAGGTAATCCACTGCTACTAACCAAACTTTGCAAAGATGGTGAGAAACATTGCTGAGAGCAAAATAGTTTGAGTTATTTACGTATAAATGCTGTATCACACACGGTAAAAACTGATCCTTATCACAGGTAAATGAGCAAACCAATATTAATTTAAATCAACCAATCTGGCTGGGTATACCAAGATATCACTTTTGGTTACTGAGGAAAAAAAAATTTGGAGAGATTCAATTTTTACATAAAACACATGCAAGTTGGCAAGCATTTATTTCACCATAGTCTGGTTAAACAGACTAGTTCGTAAAATAAGAATGTATGCCCCCTCTTCTTAATTTACATTGAAAGCACATGAAAAATAAGTTTTATCAACCACAGATTAGCAACGGAACACTCCATAAAAATTCAGATGGTGGTTTCTGTTTTGGAGTTTCAGGGTAGGTGTTTTTGTTGGTTTGTTTACTCTAGTTTCTGGTTTGCAGCTGAGGTAGAAAGGTGCAGGTGGCTATATCTTTTGCTGCTAAGTTGATTGAATTTAGTTAGCACTACTTAATACAAAAGCTTTGTCACTGCATTTTGCTCACCTTCCCTATTCCTCTGGTAGGTGAAGGAGCTGGAGAGACTGGGACAAAGTCTACTTGCTTTGGTGATGATGATTTTTCAAAATCATTGTCACTCTGTAAATAGGATGTACAATTAACCTTATGAGCAGCTATCTTAACATGAAAAGGACTGTTTCATGTGGAATTGAGTAAGATTCCATAGTTACCCCCTTCTTATTCATATATATATATATATATGCACACACACACACACACACACACATTTACATAGCCATGTAAAAAAAAGCCTTAAACATTACTTGTGGAGTATCAAAACATGGAAGAATATTTGGACATGCAAACATTCACGTTATTTTTTGTGACATACCAGTCCAAGGAACTGACATGTATCCATTTAAAATTGATAATTCTATGCCTTACTAGTGTGAAAAATTGCTTATCAAAAGCAGCAATATATCAACACCTTAATAGTAGGTCAAAATATAAAAGAAAATGTTGACATGCGAGCGTCTAGTGTCTTGATGCTGATAATAGAAATACAAATGAAAGCATGAATGCATTACCAGGCTCAAGCTCTCCTCCCATGACTGGCTCATCTGCATTGCTACTTGCACTTCTCTATAAAGAAGAAAACAAATGTATTGTCCTACGCCCACAAAAAATTGTATTAAGTATGTTAGTTTGCCTTAACGTTTACCTTTCATGTACTGTTTCTCTGTTCATCAAATTCATTCCTTCTTCCTATAAGAGTAGGAAATGAAAAATTAAGATAAAAAAAAAAGATCTGCTACAGCAAGTCAGCAAAAAATTAGTTTCATTTCACTTCAGCATGGAGAAGATTTTATTCAGCTCTGTTGAGTAACAGTAACCTTAAGCTCTCCCTACATGAAGAGAAGCTAAGGGGAGAGAAAAGGAAAGAAACATTTCAAGATAGACCATCACATAACAAGTGTTAATGGGAGGCGGTTGTTTCTCAAGAAGCTTTTTTTTCTTTGTACATTCACTATTATCCAAGAGGTAGTTACAAAACTGAACAATGTTGATACAAATGAAAATTTCTGCCCATGATAGAGTATCTTTATGCACTCTTGCATAGTATTATTTTATAAAGTAGAAACTAGCATAAATAATGGTTAAAAGCATGGATCCACAGCATAAGGAATACACCTTACTCTATGTAACTAACTAGACACTGTCAGCATCTGGGATATGGTATTTTCTCTAAAACTATCATAAAATACTATTAAAATGGATCAGAAGTGTAATTAAACAAACTTTAACACCAAGTACAAAGTTGATTCATTCCTCTCTTGACTATGAACCATTCCTTAAAATGCTAACTGAATACTATCAGTCCGTTGAGTGAATGAGGAGATTCCGTAATTCAGTTCAGGAATAAAAGTGTAACTAAATATCTTCACAATCACCATCATATGTAGGGAGGGTCTATCTTAGTTCAATTGTGTGATTTGCTAAGATTTGAAAGACCTCAGAATTAGAGCACGCTGTTCCCATTTGTGCTGGTAAGAAGAGAGTACTGAGAATTTCAGTTTCTGAATTCAGCTATCAAACGCAAATTAGGAAGTGTCAGTGTTCAGCTTAATAAATGTATGGAATAATTTTGAATACAGAAGTAGTTTCAAACATTTTGAATTATCAAACTTTATTTCACGTAATAAATATAGCAACAAAACTATAGTCATTCATGTTCTCAGCTCTAAAACTGACTTGAGCGCTTCAGAATCTGTTCAAGCCAGTACATTGTTTACTTAGTAAACACAAGCAGTTATTTTCTTCAGGGTTACTAAGCGTGCACCCTAAATATCCAAGGCAAAAAGCAGAAGCACTTTACACTACTTCAGAAGTCATATTCCAAAAAATGCTGTCTGAAGCATTCAATTAGTTTTACAGAAAAGAAAGAAAACAAGTCTATCCATTGCAAACTTGCAAGTTTAAAGGAAAAAAAATATCAAACATCTTCAAGCCAGTTTTATCATTCTACCGTCAAAAAGTCAAACTTAAAATGGAAGAGCCACAAGAGTTTCGGCTTGTTGATTTTAAAATTTGAGTCTTTAGACTGTGGTCTGTTGTCTGGTGACAGTGCTATTTAGGCTGCAGTTATTCACCACACCCCTCTCCTTTCCTAAGTATTTGCTCTTACGTCCTTCCCCTCATGCCATAACAGCACAAGTAATGATCTGGATAAGAATATTATACAGATGAAAAACAGCCCAGCCAAATGCATTTGAACTATTTTTTTTCCAAATTGCTTCCTTATCCAGTTCTTTTTATGGCCGCACAGTCTTGTGCCAACACAAGTTGAGGAATACTTTGTCACTGCCCCTGAATATTTACGCTGGCTCTAGTGCCAAAAACTCGGTGAAACTTTACCCTACGGGTTTACATTTAAAGGTCTCTTTTCTAAAATGTCCATTTTAAGATTTTTTTTCTTCTTTCTCAAATCTTCTCTTTACTATAAGAATTGTGGTTTGTTTGTTGTTGGTTTTTTTTGGATAAAATTTGTAACTCTGCAAACAAGATACAGCCTTTAGTTTTGAATACACCCTGAAGTAGTGATATAGAGTATGCAGCAGTCTACTGTTTCATAGCAAAATCTATAGTTATTTGAAGGCCATTGCACATTAACTGCAAAAAAGCTAACCACCTATAAACAATATTTAAAAAGAATTGCAATCTGTTCTTACCTGTTTGATTTGATGAAGACGGCTGCTAGGAATACGTATAGGAGATGATGGCACAAACTGCAGAACAAAACAACATACAACTGAAACACTTAAAAACAACACAGGGGAGAAGGGAGGAAAAGGTGCAGGAATGTTAATAACTACTCTATAGCACCATCCTAAACTCACTCTCTCTATATATATTTTAAACTGCATATAATGAGTTTATTATAAATGCTAACTACACTGTACTGTCTTTTCTACAGAATGATGCTGCTTTTAACTAGCACACTGCTGCCTTTCATATATATATGGTTGCATAAATATTTTCATCCAGCAGGCTCCCCAATAGATCCTTAAAAATACAAAGCCAAAACTACACATTGTGAAAAACACTTCTGGATTGTTGCCTGCCTACAAATGAGTACTTTGACAGATGAAAATAAAATCATCTATTGGAAGGCTATCAAAGAGTTAAATAGTTCCTTTCAGGTTTCTCAAGAGCTTCACATATTTGGGTGACAAAAATTGAAATTGGAGAGGATGTCACTAAAAGTGCTCTTAGTTCTATCAAGCTTTGCATCAAGATCTCCCTGGAACACTATGATCTAAAAGTGTATTCTCAAAAACAAAGTAATTAAAATGCTTGTTTTCTCAAAATATCACTTCCTTTCATATATTTCCCATCCCTCAAACATTTGACCATCACTTGGCTTTTGTCGTAACTGAACCAGGGATCAAGAACTCAAAGCTTAAGTGAGAGAGGTTTAACTTCCCTGAAAACCCCTACAAAATACAAGGCATCTTTTTAAAACGGATGTGTTCAGTAAGTAAGGTTTGTACTATCACTAAATGTTTGTCATATTTCCTGCAGTATGAGGCCTCATCAGCTTCACAAAGCTGGTCAGAGGACTAATACCCATTCTGTTAACCAGGTACTGCACCATCTTCTAATCAGTGTCATGAAGAATACAAGGACTGCTGTCCTAAACAAAAAGCTATGGTAAGTTATGACAGATTACTAAGGCTTCATATATCCAGAATCCTCCCTCTAAACAAACCAACATCGAGCCCTTTTACTTGCAAAAGATTTTAATCTCACACAAACAAAGAGGACGTTTAATGCTCATAGCAGAATGTAGTCACGACACACACTACTGATGTCCTGTGCTTACAGTTAGCTACTTCTTAAGTCTAGTTTAAGTCAACTTTACTATTATACCGGGCTCCCAGAAATCCTATAAACCTACTAAAATTTCGTCCAAATGTGATGAACCAATATGGACCTTGAGTTGACCTTGATTCTTGCACAGAAAAGGATCTGGACAATAGTGCATTCCTGCCTGTGCACTCTGTCACTCCCCAGTAGAAATGCATTTGTTCCACTCATTACATTCTGATTTTATGACTGATCCAAGTACTTTAAGGTTTAACATTAACAGAACATATATCAAACCAGTGGGTCCCAGTGTATAGTAAAAAAAAAAAAAAAAAATAGAAAAAAGACAGCTAAGCATTCCTCAACAGGATCTGATGCAGATTTGACTAATCCTACATCCCGTCTCTAACAAGTCATGATCTTCACTCTGTGCTCAAAATCCACTTTTTCCCTGTTCATAGTACTTTAATTCTTATAAAAAGAGACTATCAGGAGCCCGAGTCACTTTAAAATGATACTTGCTAAAGCAAACTGAATCCATCTGTTAAAATTATGCTAAGTCCCAGACACTTTAAGAGAGCACAAAGCTCAATAAACAAACAAATGACCAACTATTAAGACTAAATTACCAACATGGAAGAGAAAAACCGTCTGCTTTTTTCCTTTTCCAATATGTTGTATAATCTTTTTCACTGAAGGTAAAGTTTCACTAGCACCAGTTTGGCAGGCAGCACTACCACAATAAGCAGTCAGCTGCCCCTGGTGCCACTACCCTTCCATTTCTGGCCCTGCACTGCCCCCTCTCTTCTGCCAACACAAGCATCTGTGGGGCCATGCAGTGAACCATAACATGGAACTTACCTAGCAAAAAAAGAAGAAAAAGACACAAACCAAAACAAAACTTTTGCTGAAATAGCAGCTGAACATCTAACCACAGCCTAAAAATGTTTTGTCTTAAAAGAAAAAAAAAAAAATTACTCACTAGATGCCACTGATGTATTCTGGAAGGAAATAAACAGTAGAGCCTGAGTATAGATGATCCTTTCTTGGCAATTACATGTATTTACCAGAAAACTGCAGATTAAGAACCAGACAGAAGTGCATAGCAGCCCCTGTCGCTGTCATTAGAAAAGAGCTGGAGTCTGAGACTTGGAAATGTTAGTAAAAAAAAAAAAGAAAAGATTTTAGAATGTAGTTGAGCAACTAGGACAACCACCACCACGGCCCTGAAGATGGTGCTAGAATATGGCCTTCAGTTACCAAAGCATTTGTAACAACTCCCATTGTTCCCATGAGAGGTAACAACATAGATCAGAAAAATGATTATTTTTTTCCCCCACAAATTTAACATAAAATGTTAGGTGAACTCAAAATTGTTTATATGAACTCTTTACATTAACAGTTTGAGTCAGTTACTGAACCTTTTAACCCTCCTTATTACCTCTTACACTGTAGTAAAACTTGTTTTTTTTAAACACAAAAAATGTTTTGAAGTATACTTTATCACTTACCTAAATTAAATTTATCAAAGCAGATGTCATCCAGCATTTTGGAATATTCTCTAAGGTCAGAAATTTACACCTTGCTCTAAAAAGAATACCAGGTGAAGTTGCTTAAGGTCCTTAATGCTGAAGATTAATTGTTTTCCGAAAATTGCTAAGCTATAGCTGATCCTGGTTTAAGGCAAGAGAAGTATGGGATAATCTCTAAATTTCTTTCCATTTCCACGCTGCTTGCCATCCTCAACAGAAACGTAAAACAGCCCACCTCAAAGAACTGTTTCAAAGTGGACAAGGCATTGATATGGCAGCCAATGAAGCACCTGATTTTGAGCATAAGTTTCAACTGCATTTTGTCAGCACCTGCACAGCAGGGAGAGAAGAAGAATTACAAGCCTAAGAAATCTACAAGACCGCAGGGAGACATCTTCATGGGTGCCGGTGTTTACTCCCAGTCTCTGATGTGCCCCCCAAAAGGGGGTGGAAGGACAGGATCCTACATAGCTCCAGGTGCAAGATAAACACGGAGAAAAAGCTCTTCATATAGAGGAAAATGCATGGTAGGGAAAAGACAGGGAAGAGACCTATAATACCTGTCGCCTCTCGGTCTTGAGATGCTGCTTGCCAGTTTTGGAGCCCACGCTCTCTTCCCTGAAAAACTTTTCTACTTCAGGCATGACAACCCAAAATTGCAAACTGAAAACTGTTCCCGAAAATTCCTTTGTTAGCTCTAAGACAATTTTTGTTCTTAAGTACTGCACTTGGCTTTCCTCTCTTAACAGAGGAAGTTACCTCATTTTCTAGAATATTTTTATTCTTAATGCTGGAAAAACCGTCCATTGACAAGTATTAGTTCTCTTCGACGTTCAACTTTTTGTTCATTTTTAAGGAATCCCTTCTCATTTCATTCCTTGGTCATTGAATCAGAAATACTTCTCATCTACTATTGAAAACAGCATAGTTACAAAATCCAGAAGACTGCAATGTCTGTTTCTGGTACAGCCATACCAGAACTAGTCCCGCTTCATGACAAGTTACAGGCAATGCTTCCCAAATTAGCATCTTTTTTTTTCCCCCAACAATTGGAGATATTCAAGAAGTAAACCTAGGAAACTGAGCTTTCACCTTTGTTTCTCCTTTAGTCTGTCCACAAGCATAAACAAACTTACCCTAAGCTGCAACCCTAGAAAATACATGAAATAAAGAGACTGTTGTTTAAGAATTCTTTACCACAATACAGTCTGTAACATTTTATTTCTTAGCAGGAAAAAGCGAGTTCTAATAATCTTTCTGAAGCTTTAAATAAGTATCCTGGTTCTGTTACAGACGCAAGCCTTTGCTGAAGTACTTGCCTGGCCAGACTTTTTAAAGCAGAAATTTACTTAAGAGGCAGCAATCAAGAAAATATGAGAGTGGCATTCTTCACCCATTAACACGGGGCTAACAGATTATTTCTAAAGCATTGTCAGAAGGTATCTGAAGAAACAGGGTAACTGCCATCAGGTTTACAAGGGACTCCAACTTAGCAAAAAAAATCATGGATATCCACAAATCAGAATGCACTGAAACCAGTATGGTAGCATTATTTTGTGAAATAATTTTAATTAGAAAATTAATGCTACTCCACTCCTACCTGAACATAGCTCAATTTTTCCAAAACTTGCTGAATGCAGCTAGGTGTTATCCTAAGCCTACCTGTTTCCTAACGCTGTCTTAGAGGAAAAGTTGCACGAAACTTTGACAAAAAATTCCTTTTAGTAAGAGGAAATAACTATCCAACGTTCCCTGGTCCTTTTGATAAGGGTTACCAAACCAATCTATGCAGTCCTGTGCAGGTGTTCTCAATTGGTCAAAATCACACCCTCCTATCACAATTCATAAGGTACTAAAGCCACAAGATATACTACATTTTCTCTGGGTTGAAGCTTTGTATTTTCAGATTAATAGTTTAAAGATTCAGATTTTGGGGAGTTGTAGTAACAGAAGCATGATAAAATTTGAAATCACAAACGAATGTTTCTAAGAGGAGGAATTACTCATTCTGGGGGTCTCAAGCTCCGTGTTCTATCAGCCATTGTATTTTGTTATATCAGTTGTTGACTACAACACTCTGTTCTGACTTTTATACAAGAAATTTAAAATTGGAACATCACCGCATTTATTTCTTAAACTTCAGAAATAATTAGCACATTGCTTACCGAAAAATAATACATCTATACAATTAGTTTTCTTTGCCAACTACCTTTCTTACTCCATCTTAGAACATCGGCTTGCATTTTATAAACGAAGTTGTGATGACAATGAAATGCAAGTACTCTCCACGGTCAAATGGCCTATAAATAACATTTCCCTATAGCTACAGCATATTAACGTCAGCGTAGAGCCTTGTTTCTGAAAATATGCGGTATTAGTTTCACAGATTACAACCTCATTTTATTCTTTCCTCCTGTTTGCACACTTCTGCTTTGGGCCGAACGTGGTTGTCTAATAGTTTTCTTACCAGACTGTGACGATTCATAACTGTGGTACTGTTCCTGCGGGTTCGCAACACGTTAGCCTGGAACACCTGTGAATTATCACTGTGAAAAGAAACACTTGTCAAATGCAAAAGCCATTTCCTTCCCATCAAACAGTACCTCTTATTGTAAGCTCAGTTTCAAATGCCATGACAGCAATTGTTTCAAGACAAAGCGCCTGAGAGACACATATGTATGAACACTTGTAGCATGTTGGCTGAACGGAAAGCAAATTGCTCTTCCACCCAGATCTCAACTACTTTAATTAATGATTTTAATTAATCACACTGAGACTGCAGAACAACTGAAAAATTAAGACTGATCATTTCTGTGGGAATTTATCGTGTTTGGAACAGCTACAGGCTTCAGACATCATTCAACAGAACAAATTTGTAACGGCATATAAACAGTAACTGGAAACTAGCTTGAGTGCCAGCAGCACAAAAAATCCAGCATCTCGATAACACTTATCGCTACAAACATTTAATAAGTTCTCAACCCTTTTTCAGCAGAGGTTAAATTAAGCATACTGCATACATACTTTAAAAAGTCCTAAGACTTTTGACCCCAGTCATGCCTGTAATCAGGAAACAGCACATCAATTTAATAGCACAGGGTTCATTATTTGCCATAACCTGCGTTCCTTTCTCAAGGCAACTTTGTTTCTGTTGATTCCTAAAGTAAGTTTCTCTGGTCATCACTAATGTTATCAAGTGTACTTAATGAAAATGAGATTGAAGAAAATAAATAAATTGTTGTGGTCACTAGAACATAAAATTTTGAGCCGCAACCCTGCAATCCTCATGCCTAAAAATCACTGAGGAATTGCATAGGCAAACAGATCCATATGTAAGGTTGTAATAAGATCCAAATAACAGGAATTCACTGGGTTGTATCTTTTTGTCTCAGCTACAACAAAAATACAGTCTCTTAAAACTAATCTGACCAAGAGTATTAGTGTGTTCTAAAGGCTGATAATCATAATGCACTTTAAAGGCATGTCAAACAGAATCCTCCACTATGAAATGCACCAGTTGGACAGAAGTTTTAGATCATTTTTATTTAGAGCTAAATGAAAGCTAACAAACCTATACTCAGAAGTAAGAGTCAACAGCAACTGTTACAAGCACTGTGCTTTTCACCAAGAAGAATGTGTTGCCTCTAAAACATCAAATACAACGATGACTGGACATCATTTACTTTTTTCAAAGACATTTCACTCAATTTACACCCACGAGAAATCAAACATTTGCTCTTTGACAGGAAGTAGAACAGGAGGAATTCAAAGGGGCCGTGATTTGACATTTAGAGATGAGATTTACTGGCTGAGGCCAACAACTACAACTTCTCGTTAGTGTAAGCGTACTGGCTGGTACACCAGTGCACAGCACAGCATAAACGGTGCATGCTGAAATCCAGGTTTTGAATGGAAAAAAACAGGTTTGAAGGATTCTGTAACACATTGTCAGAGGCTGAGTCCAGTATTCAGTGCTGACTAGAAGAGAAGAAAGGGAGAGGAAGGAAATATAAATATCCTTACCTTTATTTTCCCTTGCAAAAACACTAGAGAACTGGTCAGATCTCAGACTTACCTTTCACAGAAAGTTCTTATAGTTCCCAATAAAAAAGAAAACAAAACAATTTGATTTAGCATGAGAATAGGAATCAAAAGTTCTGTGAAAGGTATATTCTGTGATCTAAAATATTCACCTGGAGATGTTCTCTGGCTCTACAGTACCTCTTTCTCTAAGCTTCTTACTAAATCTGTTAACGAGGAAACCAAGTCAGTAGGCAGTGACGGAGCAGAAAGAGCAAGCTGTCCAAGAGCAAGAGCTTTTGTTTCAGTTTACCCAACAAAGCCGTTCTGGGAAAAAAATGAAGCTTCTTGCCAAGAGCTGTAATCTTGCAAAAACAGTTTTCTGCTGGAAAATTCCTAACTAACAGGCAAACCACTGCAACCACCTGAAATTAGTTCAGTGGGATTTCAGTTTAATCTCTATAAACACCTAGTGTAGTATACACGCCGTTTCAAGGCAAAAGCTCAGGCTACATGCCCTGAACTTGACTCGAACAGTTTGTTTACAGCATGATTATTAGACGCTGGGCTGTTTCTTTCACTTGCCTGTTTTGTATTTTTAAAAAGTAGAGCGTCTCAGAGTTCATAAGGAACAACTTATAAGGCTAAGCTTATAAGAACACCTACGTCTTGGTTACATAATTAGTTTACCTGCTCAGAAATCTGCCTGAGGAACAACTACCATTCACAATACCTCTGCACTGCATCAAACTGTAAAATGACAGCAGCTTCATTAAAATTATATAAAAGAAATACAATGTTTACTTAAAATTTAATCACGACTGAGTAGCAAAAGCACTAATTTTCTCTGAACTGTAGCGCAGTCAGTTGCTTTGGTACAACATTTATGAGAGATTTATTCATCAATTGATACCTATTTCTTTACAGAAACATGAAGTTTAAGGGGAGGGAAAAAAACAAGTACTTATATATTATGCTATCTTTTACAAAAGTTTAGTGTCAATATGCTCTCCCACCTGTGGACATACTGCTAGTAGAAGCACATAGCCCACCTTGAAGTTAGATGTTACTGACATCTAAGAGATGTGGGGGCATCCCCCAACTTCACAAACTGCCCCGAAGAGGCAGGAAATGGCACTTTGAGTTATAAAGTTACCCAAACACGAAACTATATAATCATAGACTGGTCAGGTTGGAAGAGACCACAGAGATCACCCAGTTCCACCAGACCAGGTTGCTCAAAGCCCTATCCAGCCTGGCCTTGAACACTTCCAGGGATGGGGCATCCACAGCTTCTCTACGGCAAGCTGGTGCAGCGCCAAAGAAAGCACGCGACAGACCTGCACGTCTGAGAGCTTTGCTCTTAGCCCTTGCCTGTGTATCAGCCGAGGAGAGCTTGACAGAGAACACGGTGCAAAAACTCGAGCCCCCTGCAAATACCAGCTGCTGTCACGCTAATGGCAACGTCCAAACAAAACGACCCACCCAGCTCCACGTGTTAGTTCTGCACACTAACAGAATCAGTATCAGCCAGGACACTCCACAGGACATCCGACGCTGTTTAAAACCAGAAGCGCAACTCGTGTAGCTGCCAGGGTACCATCAAACTATGTTCCTCGCTGTCGCTGCCAGCTGTTCCAGCAGCACCGACTGCTGTAATGGCACAGAGGGCGGTGACTTGTGCCGGACTCGGGCCGCTCCAGCAGCGGCACAGGTCGCTGCTTCACCCACTGCAGCGGCCTCAGCCCAGTTGCCGTGCAGGGCACCAAGGGGTCTCAGCCCCAAAACCCCACGGCGGGGCCGGAGGGCAGCGAGGGGAGCTCTGAGCAGGGCGCAGCTCGGCCGGCGGGGCTCCGGGCGCCCGGCCTAACCTCCCCCCGGCACCGGCCGAGGGCTCCGGGCCCGGGCCCTGCCGAGCGGAGCGGAGCCGTGCGGGCCGGGCCGGGCCGCGCTCACCTGAGCCCGTGGATGAGGGGGGCGCTGTTGGATCTCCTCAGGCCGCCCCCGTCGCTCGGGGCCGCGGCGCTCCCCGGCGGCAGCTCCAGGTCCAGCTCCATTTTCTCCTGAGCCATCGCGGCCCCGGCCCCGGCCCCGGCCCCGGCTGCGCCTGCGGCTCGTCCCGCTCCGCCGCGACGCCCATTCACTGCCGGCGGCCGCCGCCGCTCCCCACGGCGCGGTGCGGCCGCCCCTACAGGCCCCGCGGGCGGCGCCGCGGGCAGGGGCCGGGGGCGCGCCGGGCCCGCCGAGGGGGGCGGCCCCAGCAGCGCCCCATGCCGGGGGCAGCCCCTACAGGCCCCTACAGGCCCCTTCCCGGCCCCGCGGCTCCCGGGGCCGCCGCCGCCTGCGGACGGGACGGGACGGGACGGGCGCGGAGGGCAGGGCACGGGAGGGGAGCGGAGCGAGCGCCTCGGGCCCGACGCCCCCCCGCCGCCGGCCGCGCATGCGCCGCCGGGAGCCCCGCACGGCGCCCCGAGCCCGGGGCCCGCGCCTGCGCCGAGCCCCCGCGGCCCCGGGGGACCTCAGGGAGCGGGGGCCCGGCGGGGCGGGGGCAGGGTTTAGGATTTCGGATTTATGATCTATACTTTTGCTGTTCTTTGCAAGCTCAGCTGTCTCTGCGTCGGTTTGTATTGCAGGTGAGATTTTCAGGCAGTCTTTCAGAACAAAAGCAAGCGGAGCAGAAAGGCGGGTCATAGATAAGTACCATGTATTCCATAAATCCCATGCCTAGTAAATTATTCAAGATAGCATTTTTGTAACTTCAGTCGGCTGTGCGCATTCCACCCACTGGGATATTTCCCTGGTATTTTAAAATACTCCTGCTTTGTCGCCCAGGCCATAACTCTTCATGCCCGCTCATCCCTCTGCATCATTGTGATCTTTCTCCCCGTCGCTGCTTCCCCACTCTGAGTTTCCATCCTTCACCTGTATCCTCCCAAGGCTCTGTTTAATATATTCTGTCCGTTCTTAATCCCTGTTCACATGTGATTTGCCCTGTTTCTCTTCCTCAGATCTTTGTGATTTCCTCATTTCAGCCTTTCATCTCATTCTGTTCCATAGCACAGCTCTTCCACAGCCACATCCCCTTTCTTCTGCCTCGTTACCCTCCTCTTCCCAGGCCTTAGATGTCCACCTGGACAGTCACCACTTTCTTTCATATATGTTCCCATTAAGGTTCTCAAGCTTATAGTAAAGCCCTGGTCAGGTAGCAGGTTGTGGTGGTGGTGCCTGGCACTTACAAAATTTGAGTCTGTGAAGCAGGTGTTTTTGAGCTCTCAGCCCCATTTTGGATGGTGTTGACTTTTTCCAGGTACGTAGCATTTGAAGCTTTTTGCTCTCTAGTAAAATCCACATAGTTGCGTGATGTAGTCACATTTTGCAGGTGTTTTTTATATTAAGAGAGCCAACAGAGGCATGAATATATTTCCATTCTGGGCTAGCTGTTTTCACTCAAATTGACTTTTTGGCACTCTTCAGCTGTCATAAAGTGCTTGTGCTGAAGCACTAGACAAGGAGAATGAGGCAAGATCTTTAATAAAGCTTAAAAATATGGTGTTGCTTTTAAGGGAATGGTGGCAGTAAGAAGTGATTAACAGCTTTTTTTTTCCCCTCTTGAAGTACTAGATCCTATTTTTCCAGTTAAGCAGACTGACCATAATTACCAGAAATCAAGCACAATAAAGCCTTACGTTATTTACCGTACCTTGTTGATCTTCAGAGGAGATAGGAATTCTGTATCATCTCACAGAAACGTGTCACTACTGGCTACAATATATCATAGCGGAAGCAATGGCACAAGGCTGTAAAAGGTTTTCCTTCTGCAATTATACAAGGCAGGGAACTTTGTCTCCAGGTTTTTCAATATAAACACA
Organism: Cygnus olor; assembly: GCF_009769625.2. Classification (NCBI taxonomy): domain Eukaryota; kingdom Metazoa; phylum Chordata; class Aves; order Anseriformes; family Anatidae; genus Cygnus; species Cygnus olor. The sequence continues at coordinate 7,874,393 of NC_049181.1, forward strand.
TGTTGATAAAGCTTGAAAATACTTTAGGTGTACTATGCGTGGGCCCTGTTAAGTCACCTCAGATACACAGTAGGCACAAAGTTCTTCAATAGCATCAGTATAACACAAGAAATACTAAACTTCAACAAAAACAGTTGATTAGAGTCCTGCATTGAGTGCAGAACAATGGAAAGCATTTGATTCAGTCTTGATTGACAAAAAATGCAAGCAGGTACATAATAAATAGCACACTGTATGGACAGTTCTACTCAGTTACTTAAGGTCATCTACATTCAGTCCTTTTCAAGTAGCAGAATAATTTATGCAGCCATATTTCCAGTTAAGAAAGTTGAAATAGCAAGAACTTAAAGTTTTCCACGCCAACTTTTTCTGTGCTTAACACTCTCGAAAAAAAAACAATAGCTATTTCCCGGAAGAAATAAAAACTTTTTGAAATGCGATGCTGTTAAGGACCCTGAAGAGACAAACATGTATATTGCAGCTGTTATTATAGACAGATATTTAAAAAATAAAAAGCAATCAGAAAACACAAACTGAAATATTTTAAGCGCTTGGAATTGAGTGAGAAAGGTCAGTCCCAAGCTTAAACACAGCCAAGAATGGGAATTGCTTGTCTCCTAGTGACCTTTGTGCTACGTCTCCGGAGGCAGCGCAGACGTCCACATTCTCATTACTCATCAAAAACATCACATTCTTTCGCAGCAACACAAAATTTAGGAGCGACCAGAAAAGGCAGCGCGATTCGAGCTGCGGACAGAGAGGACCCAAAGCCGGGCAGGGCTGCGGGGCCCTCCCCCTGCTGCCTCCCCCTCCTGGCCCGGCCACCGCCGGACTCGAACCCGCGGCCCCACACACCGCGTTCCCGCGTGCCGCGGCCGCCGCCCCGCCGCCCATTGGCCCATTTCAAACACACGCCCCGCCCCGACGGCCAATCGGCGCGCGCTCCCGCTCCGGAGGCTCTCGGGAGCCCGAGAGGAGCCGAAGCCGGGGCTCGGGCCCGACTCGGCTCCCGTGGGCATGCGCGGTAGCGGCGGGCGGCGGCGGGACGCGTGCGCCGCGGCGGGCGGTTAGCTGGGAGCTGTGCCCCCGCCCTGCCTCCCGCGCATGCGCGCTGGGCGGCGGCGCCGGGGCTGCGGGGGGCGTCGGGCCCGAGGCGCTCGCTCCGCTCCGCTCCCCTCCCGTGCCCTGCCCTCCGCGCCCGTCCCGTCCCGTCCCGTCCGCAGGCGGCGGCGGCCCCGGGAGCCGCGGGGCCGGGAAGGGGCCTGTAGGGGCCTGTAGGGGCTGCCCCCGGCATGGGGCGCTGCTGGGGCCGCCCCCCTCGGCGGGCCCGGCGCGCCCCCGGCCCCTGCCCGCGGCGCCGCCCGCGGGGCCTGTAGGGGCGGCCGCACCGCGCCGTGGGGAGCGGCGGCGGCTGCGCGAGATGAGGAGCGGCGGCGGCCGCCGGCAGTGAATGGGCGTCGCGGCGGAGCGGGACGAGCCGCAGGCGCAGCCGGGGCCGGGGCCGGAGCCGCGATGGCTCAGGAGAAAATGGAGCTGGACCTGGAGCTGCCGCCGGGGAGCGCCGCGGCCCCGAGCGACGGGGGCGGCCTGAGGAGATCCAACAGCGCCCCCCTCATCCACGGGCTCAGGTGAGCGCGGCCCGGCCCGCACGGCTCCGCTCCGCTCGGCAGGGCCCGGGCCCGGAGCCCTCGGCCGCCCCCGGAGCGCCCCGGGGCCCGCGGGGTCCCGGTGCCGGCCGGGCGGTGCCGGCCCCAGCCCGTCCTGCGCCCTGCGTGGTGGCTGGGGCGCGCCGGAGGCCTCCGAGATGCCTCGCTCGGCCCTGGCAGTGCGAGGGGCACGTCTGCTCTGGTAGCTGCAGAGCCGTGCCCGGCACAGCTCCGGGGGCCGGCAAGGAGAAGTGCTAGCCAGCCGCCTTCGGTACAGCGGTGTAGCTCTAGAAGTAAAATGGATGTTTTCCGTGCGCTGGAGATGGGAGTACGTACCGTAGCACTGCGTAGTTTTAAGGAAAGCACACTTTAGAAGGCTGCTCACAAAGCCTCTTTTTTTTTTTTTCTTCCTGCAGTGACAACTCGCAGGTTTTTCAGCCTTACGTGTTGCGAACTCGCAGGAACAGTACAACAGTTATGAGCCGTCACAGTATGGTAAGGAATCTTAAGCATGTTTTGTTTACACCTAACAAGAAGTAATTGGGCTGGAGAAATGAAGTTAAACTTGATTTGTGTTTGTGCTAAGCGTCAGAGCAAGATTCCAGACTGCAGAATATGCATTTTTCACCTGCAGCTGCTGCCTACAATAAAATAATGCTTGTGCGTTAACTGTGTATACCCAAGAACGGAACAATATCTGGAGCCATGAGTGATTTCTGGTATTAAGTACCATCTTAATGTTAATTTGGACCCGAACATGGATAGGAAGAGAAAACTGCTATCACAATTGAAAGTCTTGAATGGTTCTTTTAATTTGTTGTAAAAACGGAAGAGAGGGATTTGCAGTACTCCATTGACCCGTTTTTTTCATGAGGCCACTTTTTTTTTTTTTGCAAAGGCTGGACGCTAGACATCAGAGAATCACATGAAGAAGAGTCTTATATCCTGGGTGATATTCTGCCCCCTGTTATAAATCTGTTAGGGTACAGTAGTGCAGTTACTTGATTTTTCAAAGATGTTACATTTCACTTTTCTCCCTTTCTTTATTGTCAGCTTGTGCTCAGCTATGTGCTCTTCCCTGCTATTTTTTTTCCTCTCTCACCCAAGGGTAGTGAAAATTAAATCCTGTTTTTCTCAAAACCTGTGGAATGTGAAGTCCTAAAATATGCGTTACTTCTGTGTTTTTTATCTTGTTCAGAAAAAATGAGATGGAGTTTTAGTTCAAAGTCTTTTGTTATGAGGTATGTTTAAAAGCAGACTCCGAAACTTTGGAACTCAACTAGTAGGTGTCAGGTAGACAGACGCATGGGCATCCTGAGTGACAACTGTTGGCTGTTTGTATGTGGCACTGGCCAAAGGTTCAGAGGGATTAGATGCATAAGATACTTTGCAATTGCAAAAGTAAAGGTTTACAGAATGCTGTTGAAGACGGAGCTGAAACGCTCTATAAAAGGGAGCTGGTTGAGTAAGTTAGTACAGGGGTCTGTCATCTTATTCTAGACAATAGGGAATTAAATAATATTCTCAGTTTCATTAATAATCCCTCTCTTGCCTAAACGGCACATAGAGCTGTTTGTGCACTTGAGATACTAAGAGCATGCAACTCTGAGATCAGCACCGCTTGCAGAGTGACAGAATGAATTTGTAAGTAGTAAAACTAGTCTTTTCTTTTGAAGGTCAGTGTTTTCATTTTGCAACATTATTTGAGTCATCCACATGTAGTCGTACAGCTCATTTTTAATTCAACAAAAATGTAGGTGTAAGGGTGGATGCAAGCTGTTGGTTTGCGATTTAATCATGGTGGCTGTCACTTTTTTTCAGTTGCTGTCATCATCTCCCATTCGTATTCCTAGTAGTCGACTTCATCAGATCAGAAGGGTAAGTGAGGTTTTTAACTATATATTTAGTAACAGAATGAAAAGCATTTAGATAATACTGAAATACTTATATAATGCGAGTTTCTTTCCTATTGAGTTTTTCAAGTATTAGAGGAAACAGCTAAAAAAGATTTAATTTCAACATGGAAGTGTCATTGCAAGGCTTATCGTTGTCATGTTTCAACTACCTTGCATTTTTGGAGTGCTGTTTCCTTAAGAGGAATGCTGAGGTAGGTTTGTAGCAGTTTTTCTTTCTGGAGAGCTCCTACTGTCCATATTTCAATTCTAAAAGCAAATTACTGAATCATGAGTATTATTCTAAGTACCTGTGATGAACAGATGTTATAGAAAAACTTAGAATGTTTATCTCCTGCAGGAAGAAGGAGTGGATTTAATGAACAGAGAAACAGCACACGAAAGGTGAGTGTTATTGAAACAAGATGATAAAACAGTCAGTTATCCTCTTTGTAGCTACTGATGGGATTTTTTGTATTCTAGGGAAGTGCAAACAGCAATGCAGATAAGCCAATCATGGGAGGAAAGCTTGAGCCTGGTAATCTCTTTATAGATGTTTCATATTTAATTCCACTTCTACGCTCAACTGATGAATTTAAGGGAAAGAGAGGAGTAACTGTGGAAATAATCTAAGATAAACTGAAGTTCATCTGTTTTAGCTCTTTTGCATAGTTGGCCTAACAACTTTCCATGGAAGGTTGTAGCTTGGATTCTAAGGTAATGTCTTGTGCAACTGTGAAGTTTGAAACTTTTATATTTACAGAGTGACAATGACTTGGACAAGTCTGAGAAATCTTCCTCCCCAAAGAGAATAGACTTCATTCCAGTTTCGCCGGCACCTTCACCTACAAGAGGAATAGGAAAGGTAGGATGAGTGAAACACCAAACACATTTTAGAATTTTCAGTGAAGGTGAACTGTGAAGATGTGAAACTTCACAGACTGACAGTTTAAAAACCAGCAATGACAAAACCCAACCCAAATCCACATATTACTGTTTTCTAAGAATCAGATGCCTATCTCAGAGCCTGCAGAGTTTAAGCAGTGTGCTGTTTCTTTCACACTGCATGTTTTCACTTGCTTCTGTCTGTGTAATGTTTGGGTGGTTAGGATTCTGGTTCCAGGGAAGCTAGAAGAGGTCATTGTAGTAATCATATACGGACATGATCTTCAACTGCATAATTGTGCATGCTGGGGAAGAAGCACCAAAATCTGAACGTATTGTATGTGGAGAGGAAGAGAGTAGGCAAATATCAGAAGCTGCAAATCTGTGTGGTGAGGAGGAGTAATATATTGGTTATGGAAAGGAAGGCATAAACTCACTGAAGGACTCAGCTCGAATTTGGGCAGGCTTAATTTGCACTGAAGACTGATAGCAAATGCTGGAAAAGGAAAAAGGTGAATCTTGGATAAACTGCTTTTTTCAGTAAGGATGGGAAAACTGAAATGTTAGCGCAGAAAAAATGGTAACTGTGTTTAAAGGTGGGCTGCCTGACCTTGTTCTCAGCCTTTTTTTTTGTGGTTCTGCTTTTGTACTGCTATTGTTTTATTGCAGTCCTGCTCCTAGTAGTACAACGCTAGTGCTGGAAGCTCATCCTGTACCTTTGGAATAGGAACTGTATAGTAGTAGTGAACTTGACAGAAATATTTGTGTGCTTAGCTTTGGGTATTCACGGGCTAAGATCAAATAAGCTACAGGATCACAGAGCTAAATAGTCTGTTCTGCTCTGGCAGATTGTGTTAAATTTTCAGGTATTTTCAAATATTTTGAGTAAACTCAGCTGGTTTGCATAACAAATGTCTTGGAAAAAAGTAAGTCCTGAGTACTGTACTGCTATTTCTAACTGTAAAGGGAAGAACAGAAGCAACAGTTTTATTTAGAAAACAGTCTATTTAAATTTTGGATTTCATATGGTTTTGAATTTCAGATTAATCTGAGCAGTATTGCATTAGCCAGTGTATTTCTGCAAGTTAAGTTTTAATTCCTCTAAGATTGTGTTTAATCGTTTCTGCCTTATTCTGTTACTAGGTTTTCTTTAATTGAGGGTATTTTGATTGGGGGAGTGACACTTAAGTATTTAAAGGGGAATTCTGAATCATCTTTATGTAATTTATTCTGCAGCAATGTTTTTCACCGTCATTGCAAATGTTTGTGAGCAGTAATGGATTACCTCCAAGTCCTATTCCCAGTCCAACAAGGCGATTCTCCAAGTAAGTAACTTCTGAAAGCAACAGGTATACATTGGCTTAAATTCCAAGGCTAGCATAAAGATAGTTAATGCTGATGCCAAAGCATTAAAAGAGGCTTCATTTTTAGAATAGCTGACGCATTGCCATGGAAAAATGCTCTGCAAGTTCATTCTTTACCAACAGTAGCTTTACATGAGTGTTCTTACAAGAATCTGAGTCAACTTTAAACTAGACTTTGTATCTTGTGGGGAAATTCCTTGGTCCTTCAAGTGAGCTTCATTAATTTGTCACTATATCAATTTTACGTAAATATTATACTGAAGATAGAAACGGCTTGAAGTGAGCATGTACTAAGAGAAGGAGAAGACCAGAGAAAACTTCAACAAATTTTCTATGGCAGATAATTTGCTCTAATAGGCAGCATTTCTTTGTGTATTCAGATTCCCTAAGCATTCCAGTTATACAAGAATAGCTTTAACAAACATTCGATATATGGTTGTGTTGATTTGGTGCTAGGTATGGTGGTGTTCAAACTTGGAACCTTTACTATCAATGTTTCCTCTAGCAGGAGGAGTCAAAGTCCAATCAACTGTATCAGGCCTAGTGTTCTTGGCCCTATTAAAAGAAAAGGTATGTGTATTTACGTTGTCAGATGCTTTAGTATGGATGTAGGGTTGTAGCAGAAAGATACACTTTTCTTTGTTGTTTTCCTGTAAATAAAATGTGCTTGTATCCATGGTGAACTGGAATTTACCAATTGTAATCTACAAACATAATAAAGTAGCTAGTCTAAAATGCAAGAACGAAAAACATTAAAACAGCTACTGCTTGAAAGAGGCAAACTTTATTCCACATCACATTAAATGTTTGTGAATATTTGTGAGCCCTGGCATTCCTAAGAGTAACCACTGTGCGGTGCACACCCTTCAGATCATCCAAGGAATGTTGCTTATCATGCAGTATCTTCTAAACTTAGTACTTACTGAATGTTTGTTTTTACTATGAAAGTTGAGAAGGTGAGAGAGAGAGACGAGAGCAGGGCAGATCGTTGTTCTTTTACAGAATCAGAGAATGGTTGAGGTTGGAAGGGACCGCTGGAGATGGCATAGTCCAACCCCACCCCTGCTGAAGCAGGATCCCCTAGAGCACATTACCCAGGGTTGTGTCCAGATGGCTTTTGAATGATCGCCAGGGAAGGAGACCCCACACCTTCCCTGGACATCCTGTTCCAGTGCTCAGTCACCCTCAGAGTAAAGATGTGAAGCCTTCTCTTCTCCAGGCTGAACAGACCTGGCTCCCTCACTCTTTCCTTATATAAGAGATGCTTCAGTTCCTTATAATTTTAGTAGCCCTTAGCTGGACTGGCTTCAGGAGCTCCACATCCCTCTTGTACTGGGGAGCCCAGAACTGGACAGAGTACTCCAGCTGAGGCCTCACCAGTGCTGAGCAGAGGGGGAGAACCACCTCTCTCGACCTGCTGGCAGTGCTCTTCCCAATGCACCTCCGGATACTCTTGGCCACAAGGGCCCATTGCTGCCTCGTGGTCAGCCTGCTGTCTACCAGGACTCCCGGGTCCCTCTCTGCAGAGCTGCTTTCCAGCAGGTCAGCCCCCAGCTTGCACTGGTGTTTTTTTTGAGGGGGGAGGGAGTATTCTTCCCCACGTGCAGGGTGCTGCATTTATTTGCCTTTGTTGAATTGCAAGAGGTTTCCTCCTGAATGAGGAAAACTGCATTCTTTCTTGACAGTAGTCTGTGTTAAGGATATTCAAACTACATCCTAGAAACATTATCTGTACTGGCTGTAGTGGAATTGTAAGATTAACATGTACAAGTGTGCCTCTAGCTATGTTTAGCCTTTCTGGATATCTGGTTTTTTTACTTAAGCGTTCTTAAATGCACCAAAAGCATGTTGTTTTATTTTACAAGACTTAGATATATGATTTAGCCTTCAGGAAAAGTTGTATTTTTTTTTTTAGGACTGACTGCTTGTCCTGTCAGATAAAGAGTGTAGCCTAATTGGATTGACAAGGGAGAAGGAAATATTTTCTCATAGATGTCAATTCCGTCTTGGCTATTAATTTCTGTGAATTTTAGAATCATTAAAAAATGAACAAAAGTGTATGAAGCTCAGTGATAAACAGGGAGTAGATATTCATGCTGTGATGTTTTACTTCAAATAGCTTGTGTACAATTGTAAAGGGTATTAAAAACAGAACAGGTAAAGGGCAGGCTTTCCTCACCCTGTGTGCTGTGGTGGAGCATCTTCTACAAGGTGGAGATACAGGGTTTTTACTGGAAATATCAAGGAATAGTTCCAAACGTTACCTAATTTTAAAATATCTAATCCATATAAATGAACCTAATTTATTTTCCTAAGTGCATCAAGCGTTTGAGAACATTTCACTGCAATAGGGAATTAATACTAATTGTGCTGTGCAGTGCAGCTTTGTCTTTGTGAAGTTTTTCAAACTTCAAACTTGTCAAACTGTCAGATTTTCAAACTGACACTGCAGCTGCTGGTAGGTAAAAAGACAAAGTTATTTCCGTTTCCTGTGTTTTTGCTGCCAAGCTGAAAATTAAAGTATATTGTAGCTGAGAGGGTTTTCTTTTAAGCTTGTTATCTGCAAGTTCTTGGTATTTCAAAATGTCTATTATACAGAAGCTATTAATGAGCTAGCTCATTCTCAGGGCGGATTATACTAAACAGACCTTATGAATTCTCCCCATCATGTTTAATCTTTTAATGTCAGTAGATGATTACAGGTACAAAGTCTGATCCATGATGAGTAATTGGAAATGCATACACATGCTCATTTTTTTCTATTCAGCTTTTATGTAAAAGTGTACATACGTTTAAGTATTTGTTGTACTCGGGAGGGCGAAACTGTGTACCAAGCTGGCCTTTCTATTTCCGTAACCACTAAGAATTTTAATCTCCAGATTTTCGGATATGTCAGTTGCCTTATCTCAACTGCTTGCTTAAAATTATGCCACAGTAATTAGTTTGCTTTAGATTATTTTGTTTGATTGTAGTCTGAACTTAGCAAGTGCCTGTTCTTGTGTCTTTGAGATCTTTCACTGTAGCCTGTCAGATACTGCCGAAGCATTAGTTAAAGAATGGACTAGATGATTAAACAACAGCTAGCATAAAATTCATGTCTTATCTGAGTGCTTGATTGACTGAACTAGAGGACTTACCATGTCATAAATGCAAGCTTGCTCTATTATGGGACAAACTTCTCTCTTACAATAGAAAAATATTAAATGGACATTCCAGAGACTCAAGTGAGTTTGATTATTTGCGCTATTTTCTTTAGGTGAAATGGAAACTGAAAGTCAGCCAAAGAGACTTTTTCAAGGAACAACCAACATGCTTTCTCCAGATGTTACACATCTGACAGATCTCAGTTCATGGTAAAATATTGCGTGCCCTAAACTGCCAAACCAGGGAATGTGCATCTATACCAATCCTTCTGTTCTTCAGAAAAAAGTATTTTGCATATAGCTTGCATATACGTATTACTGGGAATTCTGTGATGGTGTAGTGTGATAATGTTCCTGTCCACTTGATCAATTCTTCCTGAGCAGACACTAGCCTGGACTTTGTGTATCAAAACTGTCGTTCTGAATATAGTCGTTATAAATCCCGATTAGTTCATTAGCGAAGTTACTTCATCTGAAGATGCTTCATCATTTCAGTATTTTGTAGGCAGTGATTGTATAGTATCTGTGGCACTTACCTGAATGCCTAGACGTGTGTGAATAGTTGCTGCAGTCACATAGTTCATATTGACAAGTTCAAGATTTTTAGTGTTAAGTCTGTCTCCTTTCTGTATTATGATCATAAAAACCTGAATATTTTGTCGGAAGTCAGATACTAAGTATTCTAAAATATCAGCTCTGCATTACTATAATTTCAATATACCTATGGAATTGGGACCTAGAAATATTTTGTTCATTTTACTTCCAGCTAAATTACAAAAGCATCTTTTTTACAAGCTGTCTGGAATCGTGTATCAAGACTTCAGAATCCAAACAGAGTAATTCCTTACTTAAAAAGGAAAAATGCATTTCAAAATCTTGCTTTGAGTAGTGTAACATTTAAAAACATAATAGCTAATTAATGACTTCTATGCTGCGTTGGTGATTAGATTCTTATTATTTCTTTCCTGTAACCTTTTAAGATTTTGCTTGTTAGTTGTCATCTCCTTTCTATAACCGATTAAAATTAGAGCAGTAATTTATTCTGCATGTTAAAAAAAAAAAAAAAAAATTCTGCTCCTCATTCCCTTAAGGAGCATGAATATACATATAACATGCTACAGAAAACAAGGAGTCTTCAGGGCTGCCAGTCTTGGAGTAAAGACTGAGTGGTAGTATATGTCTCCTACATCTTTCCTACAAAGGAGAAAAAGAACATTAGCTTTGTAGACAAATTCATGGTGCCTGTGTTACTAAATAACCATTTTCTTTTTCCTCAGCCTGTCTTCAGACATACTTGATGGGAGTAGCAGCAGTGTTGGCTCTTCCTCTGATTCGCTGACTAAAGGCAGCATAACCACAGAGTCTCCAGTAACGTGTTCAAATTCATGCTCTTCATTCATTTTGATGGATGATCTCTCACCTAAGTGACTTAATCAGTTCTGAGTCAGTGTTTGGCTGTGCTGTTCCCTTACTGTACACTTGTACAGAGAAACGAACTCTGATCCTTGAACCGTTAACATGAGGATTATTACATGGAAAATTAGTGTAACTGTAATCCTTGGCAACTTTCCAGTGATTTTGATTTATCCATTTAATGGACATTGTAGGCCATATTAATGTCTGGTTTTGCGGATTTATTTTTTAAACAAGATGTCTGCTCAGATTATACTAACTTCTTGCTTTCAAGAACTTGCATACACTTTTTGATTCCGAGATAGGTATCTACCTATTAGTGTTGCAATTTTTAGGAAAATACTTCTATCATTATCGTGGTCACTATGTCTAGGGAAATAATTTGGTTCGAAAGGATTTGAAAATACTAATTTATTGTTTGGCACTTCAACCATTAAGTAAAACTATTCTTTTTTTTTTTTTTTTTAGTCACTAGCCTCAAATTCTTTTTGCAGAAGGGAGAAAACAAATTTTTCTTAGTGCTGCTAGTCACTTTTGTTACAGGAGACCACAATGGGTCTGGAAATCTCACTCTATTACATTTAAAAAAAAAAAAAAAACCTAACGACTGCCACTTTTGCCGTCAGTGAAGAAATAACAATATTCTGCGAATGAACGTGATCGAAATAGCTGCGTAGTTTTCTCCCCAGATCCTTCGTCCTATGGACTATATGAAAATACGGTCAATAATCAACAACGTTTGGCCAAGGAAAATTAATCCATGCCTCGATCTAAGACATACAGTGCAGATAACTAAGTTATTTAAACTACTGTGTAGGAGAACATGTACGGCACCATCAATGTCTCCTGTGGCATTGAGGTCACAGGTATTTTTGTGCCTTAGGGGACATTGTTACAGAATTACGGAATGTAAACCAGAGGGGGGGGGGGGGAGGGAAGTCCTTTGTGTACAGCTTGTTTATAGAGTGCTTACCAGATTCTGTCGTCAGTGCTGCTTTCCTTAGCGTTCCTTTCCAAGGTGTGTGCTCCGTTGCAAGGTGCTGTGGGCAGTCCGAACCACGCTGTGAGATGGCAGCCTACGCAGTGACTTTTGAAGCTGCTATATACAGCGTTTATGCCTTCGTAATGAGCAGGGCGAATGGCAAAGTGAACGTTCGATTTGTAAGGAGAGACCTTAAAATTTAGATTGAATACAAGCTCTGCAAATTTGTCTGGCTAAGGAGTTACATTTGGACTATGACTAGTCTTGATACAGTACTTTGGTCAGTCTGAGGAAAGACAATAGAGATTTTACTTTTTAAAGACTTTAACGGGGCAAAATAAATCCGTTTGTAATCTACTGTGTTATGCTATTTATTATTTATAACTATGTAAAAAGTCTGTGGTGATGAATTATAGTATTTTTTTATGATTGAATAAGTTTTTTATGTTCGGTAATTGCTGGCTGGTTTGTATTTAATACGCAACATTGTCTGCCAGAATCATAAGCTTCCATTTTTGAATGTTTGTAACATAATTGCTTTTGTTATCTGAAAGTACAACTGATCTTTTTGAAAGAAAATAGCACTGAATTTAAAGTAAGATTATGTGCTTTAAAAGTGAGCACAATCTCTGGCAATATTGTCTGGCTAAAAAGGGGAGGGGGAGAACCATAGTTTTTTCTGTTCTGAAGAAGCCGTTGAGTTTCCAGAAGACATGTACATACCAGATTATTTTTTAAAGTGTTTTCATTAAATTGTAAGAAGTACCATAATGGGCCAACAGTGGCACTATCATTTGTATTATCACCTTCACCTGTGGAGCATTAGTTCCCCACCTGAAATAAATGTGCATATTGTAAAATATTGTCCATTGGTGCCATTTTTAAATGAGCTCTACAGTATTGAATGTTAATTTTATTTGTATATGCACAGTGCTATTTCTTGAATTTTTGATGTCTTAAATCGCTTAATTATTTTTTTATTCATGCTTGTATCTTCTCTGCCTTTTTGATGCTGAAAGAAGGCTGCTATTACATTTGCAAAAATATTGATAAACAGTCTGTGATAAAATTCAACCTGTTACCTGTGCCCCGGTTTCATTATACTGTGCTTTTATTGGTTCTGTGATCTACAAATCTGAACAAGGGGTGGCAGAAGGGGCAAACCCATTGCATGCTTTCTTAAAACTGAGAAGAGCATAGCTATCGCTTATTTTTGGCTGGCTTACCTGTACAATTGATGTATTCCAGATTTGTTTGTTAGTGGAGAGTCTTATATAAGTGCTGCCCTTTGTAAACATTAGAATGTAAGCTTCATAAAGCAAACGCACAAATAATGGCTCTTGTTAAAGCATTTTTTTAGTGTTCTGGCTATTCTCCACTCTTCAGAAAGCATTGCTCTTTTATAAAATATATGTATATATATATAATACACACATGCTTTGTCTGTTGTTTCAGGATGAAATGTCTTTTTTGTAATTGTAATAGGTCCCATCTAGGACCGTATTTAACACTCACAACTGTAATACCACTCGCTCATTTTAAAACTAAACAGATGAAGTCTTCTAATACTCTAATAGTTGATATTTGCACCTAAATGCATGTGAGTTTCTGCTGCTTACGGAATTGATCTTTATTGCAGTGTAAAGGCTAGTACAGCACAATCTGACTAAAACTGAAAAGTTGCATTTCTGGATTTATTAACTGTCTTGTCTGTAACTAGATATCACTTTGGGGAAGAACACCAGCTGGTGCTGGTAGTCAGCTTTAACAGATAACCACTGACACAGCACTGTTTTTTGTGGTTTTTTGACTTCATCAGACTTACTTGTGCTAAATTGCCATAATGAGTTAAACAGGAATATGAGAATTCCTGTCTTTCCTCACCTTTTTTTTCTTTTTTGAAATAAATCATTAATGCACATGTACTGCAGAGAATCACCAGTGATGATTCCTTCTTATGTTGTAACTATTGAACAGAAAGTTAAGATACTAGCAGATATCTGTGTCATTCAAGCAGCATTTTAGGTGGCATATTTTTAATATGTTAACTAGCACAGCATTATGATGTTGATGTTTGTACAGTTCATTACAACTAGACTAGCACTGCCTTTATACCTGAAGTATACTGACTCCTTTCTTAGCAGGTTTAAAAAATGCTGGAAGGATTTTACAAGTTGTTTAGAGAGGTTAAAAAAAAATATGTCAGCTCTGGAACTCTGTTTTGATAATATCAAGTGTTCTGAATCAGGAAATGGATTGCAGTATGCATGTTTCATTCTAATTCATTGAATTTCAGATTGGGCCCAAAAGCCTGTATTTAAGGGGCTGTTTTTCTGACTGTATGTGATTAAATACTTTCTCCTACAATTAAATTAATTAAACTGTCAGTGGGTGAGGATGTAAATCTGAGTCCTGCAGACTTTATTGGAAAACTCATTCTTGAAATGCACAAGGAAAGCTATACTACATAAAATTGGTAAAGTGGGATTTTTTAAAATTTCATAGAAATACTCATTTTAATGACACGAAATGCTGAAGGCATTTTAAATGTAAGACTACAGCTTGGGAGATTTCTCTAGGCAGAACCGTGTTGGGGACTGTACGCAGAGGTTAACTTGAACAGGCTTAGGCAGATTGAGGACTCTGACTGTGTGTACTGGAGTAGACAACCCTTGGGAAATTATTTTTTGCAAATGTTCGCATTCTTATCTGTAGATCTGAGTAATATACCGTGTGACAACAAAGATGAAAACTTGTTTTTCATGGAGGAATTTCATCTGCATAAAATATTCCTGGTAATTTCATAACAACAACAACAAAAAAGCTTTGTGTTAATATTTGTTCAAATATTTCATGAAGTCATTGGACAGTTTCATTTGCTTTTTTGGACTAAAGGCCAAGAAATATTTTTGGAGCTATACAGACTGCCTCTTGTATTCCAAGGTTATGATATAAATGGCAACAGTCCCTAGTAAGAGCGAAGGGACTTTGCCTTCTATTCAATATTTCAGTCTTGAGATTTATTAAATAATTCTTAGCAAATCTGGTGATTATTGTAAAATGGATTATTTAAAGTACCAGATGATCCAGTGAGCTGCTGAAGGATGTACTAACTCCTTTGACTATAAATTAGGATTTTAGCCCCAAACATAGACCTGGTTTATCCAACTAATTTTCAAATAAAAAACAAGTGTTTCAAGCAGCTGAGGCTTTTATGAGAGTAGAGGCTATTCAAACTTAGAGGAAAAGACTCCTTGTCAAGTCTAGGACTATTTTGTTCAATCCATCCCCAAAACAAAGCTATGCCTGCCGATCAAAATTCGGTTAGCACTTGTCCTACTTTTATGGCCATCTTTGGAGAGGACATGGAATTGGTGATCAAGCTTCTTTAAGGACTGGTTATCTAATTCATGGCTAAGACCTTTGTCATCAGGGTTAAATTAAAAGTAGATGTTATTTTAGGGTATTTTAGGGCAGGCCTGTTTTCTGAGGAAGTAAATAGGCTGCAGAGCTGGTTTAAGCATGATAGCCTGTACTTATTTCCTGCTACAAATGAAGAGTCTTCATGTAAGCAGGTTATAATGACCGGGGCTGCTGGCTTGGCACTACCATTCCCATAAATACAAAGGCACACAACTTCCACTTTTAACTTGTACGTGTACCTCAAGGCTATCCTTTTATTAGTGTGCTGGGCACTTAGCGGAAGTCTCTTGTTTCAGTCCAAACCATTTTGCATTAAAGCTGCTTTTTATTACTTGCTTTTAGATCTGAAAGCCTTTTGATATGGGGCCTATTGGGCCTTGGTTTTGAGTCTTGACTGTGACAAGTGTGCCAGGACCAGTGTTTTCTTTTTAAACATGGAGCAATTTGGTTTGTTCTTCTTATATTGTCAAGTCTGGAAATGCAGAGTAGGTAGGTAGGTTCTTGCTATTAACAAAGAATGCGTGTTAGCTTTAGTGATCATGAAAGACTGGTGTTTCAAAAGAAATAAAAGCTGAAAACACAGAACAAAGAAATACCTATTTTTAGTTAAACTAATTTGGCTGGTTTGATAGCAGGCTCTCTCTCTCTCTCTCTCTTTAAACGTAGGAAGTAGTGTTTTGAACATATCCTTAGTAACACAGCAACAACATCTAGCGTGCTTTCACCCTCAAATGCTTCTCTGTCCTGCGAAGAGGAACTTAGTGCTGAAAGACCACAAGTTTTGTTCATCGACAACAGACGGAGGGCATGGCCTGCCTCAGGTCTCTGAATAGCACTGTGGTAACAATCCCCTATGATTCAGCAGGCCCGTTGCTGACACCAGGCTGTCTAGCGTTCCTGTCTGAACCATCCAAAAAAGCATCATTTTCAGCTATAATAATGATTCCGACATCCTTAGTCTCCCTTATTTTATTTCTGAGGAGCATGAGATTTTACCTCTTATACGAACACAATTATCATTTGCTGTTAATTACCATACGTTGACTTTCTTACCAAATAGCTGTGGTAAAATTCCTGGTGGACTTTGTGGGTGCTTGTCTGTCCCTCATTTTGGGGTATAACAGAGTTTGGGATTTTTGATTATTTTTCAGATAATGAAATGTGTGTCTTCTGGAAGAATTATCCATTGTGTTTTAATTTTGCAAGGCATTTGGTTATAGTTTATGCAGAAGTCTGTATAAAAGTAACTCATATTTAACAACATGAGTCAAATGAATCTCGGAGACAATGACACGCATTTGTTTTTTCAGAAGTTGACTGGATTAACCCTTGCATCACCTAATCAAATCTCCTGCATTCTGCAGCAGTCTCCACCACTTGTGAACTTTCCCCAAAATTAAATGAGTTGGCAGAAGTGCCAGGCTATTATTTGTATTGGAGTAGTTTATAACGCAGATTACGAAAATCCTATTGTGCTGGAACAAAAAGACTTTCCTTGCCCCAAATAATTTGCAATTTAAATTTGTCATGAGAACTGTAATAGTTTATCAATGCAATGCATGATCAACAATTCATCCAGCGTGGAAAAGCTGGAATCTGCAATGCACAGGTAAGAAACGGGTGGTGTTGCAAACTGTGGGCAGACGTACGATTAAGAATGCAACCAAAGTTAACTAGTCCAGAATCCAAATAGAAATTTTGTAACAGGCCTCTGGCAAAGCAAACTGTGCTCTCTGAACCCCTAAAATTTAGGGGAAAATTCAGCTAATGCCATGAACTTAACAGCTCGGTCTCAACCCTACTTAAGTGCTGAATTTTCTCTACTATGATCAGAACTTCCAAGCATTTGGAAGACAAATCACTGTGACAGGGAGAAGTAGAATAAAAATGTCTCTGTGCCTATGATGCATGAGTACTGGTTTGAAAAATGATAGAGAACAAAGTACAGTGAGTTGGGACAAATGTGCTTTAAATAAGTCGAGGATGTGCTACGTATAGTACGTGTAACATCTTGTTCGTGTGCAAGAACAGACTGTGAAAGAAACAGCTTTGTTTGTGTGGGAGAAGCAACATCAAAGAGCTTGAAAGAACTAGTACTGTAATGGGAAACAGTTGCCTTTTGAGGACTCTTGCTGCTGCTGGTCACTTTTTTTCCTGTGTTAAAACCTGGCAACACGAGCAACGAGCAGCGTGGGTAGGTTGGGCCAGGTGGGCACCAAGAGGCGTACGGAGGGCTCGCTGCATTTGTGCGCTGCCACAGCTCCCCACCGCCACCCTTCACGCTGAGCTTGCATCAGCCTTGAAGGTTGCAGTTGTGTTTGTTGGCTGACTAACGCCAAGCTGGATGTTCAACTTCTCGCCTTTAGGAGCGGTTACCAAATGGGACCGCCAGCTTCCAACAGCAGAGGGTACGTCCTAAGTGTTAGTGGGCAAAATTATGGGGGGGGGGAGGATGGAAGATGAGAGGGTGTTCCTACACCTCAGTGGGACGGAGATGCCCAAAGAGCAGAGTTGAAAGCAGGAGGGACCTGCCAGGACCAGGGAGTGCAGAGAGAGCAGCCCAGTGGAGCAGAAAGAAGAATGCCACACAGCAGGAAGAAGAGAGCAGGGCAGGAGCTGGTACGGGTACGCCTGCGTGGTATGGGGGAAGCGATGGCTTTCCTGTGGGCTCTCCTGGCTACGCTCCTTGCCAGCGGAAGGCTCGTGCTGAAGAGGGGCTGTGTTACACCTGTATGCAGACAGCAAGCCAGCCACCCATCTTGCAACGTGTGCACATCGGGGCTTATCGGGTGTTTTTTGGAGAGTATCTAATGTTTTTCATCCTTGCATTAGCAAGAAGAAACCTAGTGTGAATGATACTTAAGCATAAGTGCCAGCACACACAACGTGCGTCTGACTGCGTTGGGCACTTCGGACCAGAAGACGTGAGAAGTTAATGGTTATTGTATGACCACAGGATGGCGTATCGTGGCTTGCAAAGCACGGAATGGTATTTAATGAGCAGCAGTTATTTTAGCTGAAGTGCGTCTAAGTTGAGTTCACCCTGCAACCCCTGTTGCTGGAAGTTTCTATTGTTTTCTTTCTTTTCACTCAAATGTAACCTCCTCCTTTCAGCGTAAATGATAGCTTTCCAGAGTCAGGTTTGGACTTCATTGTACCAATAACATTAAAACTGATAAAAATGAAGAGATGGAGCTCTGATTATAAGAAAGACACATCCTCATACTAGAGGAGAGACTTTGATCAAATTTACTGACAACCTGAAATGAATGAAAGACCTTACTCACAGCAAGAGAGCTTTTCTAGGAGTATATTGCATATTGGCTGTTTTCCCAGCCCTGGGAAGTCTTTCAGAAGCATGCTGTGGCACATTTCAGTTAGTTTTAGTGAATTGCAGTGTACAAGCTGGGTTCTTTCTCCTGAAGTGCTGATGCTGCAGCATTCCCGTCAGACCGCAGGCAGCAAGCATCTTTCTGTTATTTCTCTGTGGGCACATACAAACCTGGGTCTTGGAGAATTTACAGCAGCTTCAGCTTTGTAACCTACAGTGCAAAGGGGAATGTCTGCCTGCACGGAGCGAGCGTCCGACCATGCAGCTGTGCTCTGGTGCTGTGTCCAGGTGAGTGCTTGGCTAAGGCTGGCTGGAGCACGTCTTGGTGTCTGCTGCTGCTTTTGACATAGCTTGGGTTCTTTACTGAAAAACAAGATGTGAGAATAAGCATGCGTCAGCCTTGGGCTGCGTGCTGGAGGGCTGCCGACAGGATTGCAGCACCAGCCTGGAAAGGTCCTGCCGCTGCTCTCCCGGCTTGGCAGTCTAACCCAGCCGGGTGAGGAGGTGGGGGATGATGATGGTCCTGATCTTCACAAAGTGCTTTGAAATCTCTCCCTAGCAAGTGCCATGAGTACCATCAGCACCGTTGTTGCTGGGGGTTCTGGTTTTTCCCCGGCTCAGCGACTGGCCCTGTTGTGCCTGTGCTGCACGTAGCTTTGACTTGAGTTGGGAGCGGTTTCTCTGCTCTTTCATAGTTTGCCTTCTCCTTCGCACGTCTCCAACAGGAAGTGCAGATTCAGCAGGCATTGTATGCTTCAGCAGCTTGCCAGCTGCCTTGCTGAAGCTAATTCACAATTCAAGTCACTCCTGATAAGTTTGCAAACAATGTGCAGTGATTTCTGAGCTAGATAGCAGCTGAGCTGGACTCCTCAGTTTCCAGCGTGGCAGCTGAATGAAGCTCTGCATTTACTCTGTAAAGCCGGTGGGTCAAACCTGGTCTCAGGCTTAATGCTTTGTGCTTCTCTGACGTTTCATACATTTCTTGTTTGTTGGGGAATAAATTTAAATGAGTGTCATCATTATTAATGAAACCCTCAACGGAGTGTGTGGAGGCACAAAGGGAGCAGATGGTTAGAACTGGTTTAACAAGAGCTAGGAATTGAAGCCAGGAATTCTGACTTGCAGTTTACTTCCCACCTCCCTGACCACTGGATAACTCTGTTACCCCCTTTTTAACGCACTGAATCTGGCCTGGGAATAACTCCAGTGAAAACAAAAGGGCAACATTTTTTTTTTTCTCAGGTTAACTTCACATGGCAGCCACTGAAAGCATGCACTGAAGAACGTGCCCAGAGGAAGTTTCTCCACACTGGTGGCTCATCAGGCCGGGCAGGAAGCAGCAGGTCGCAGTTAGATGTAACTTACCGTAAAGATGATGACTGAGTGGTGCAGAAAACATCAAGAGAAAGCATGGTTCAACAGCCAGCAGGGGAGCATGCAGTTCTATATCTCAGTCCTTATTCCTCTTACTGTCTGTTGGTTCACATCCATACAACCAAGGAGATGATCTACCAGAGAAGGGTTTGTAGGTGAGACTATGCCCGCTTCCAACCCATGCACAACTCTCCCTGGAAAATGGGTTTAGTACATAACATACGCTATTTAATCTTACACAGTATGTTCTTGTGAAATGAAATTCTCATGATTTTATATCTCAGCTTGGCAAATACTAGTTTTTTTCATAAGTATGTAAGGTCAGTAATCTCAAGTGTAGCCACCTAGAACTGTGTTGTGGATTTGACCATTTTGTGAAAAAAATCATTACAACACTTTGCCAAAAGTAGGAATATATATTGCTTCTGCTAGACAACAGCAGGATTTTGTTTATGGGTAAGCTTCTGGAAGCTCACCTTGGTGCATTTTCCAAAGGGCATGAGCTCACGGCATAGGCAGATTTACGTTTGAAGTGTATTTGTCATTGTGCCATATGGTGGTGGTTTGTTTTTTTTTTTTTTCACTCCTCCTTTAGGATTGGAATTGGAAATTCAAGTTGGAGAAATGTGAAAGCAATTGGGCCTAATCCATTCCTGTTGTTACTCCTTTTGTTTTCACTGGAGTTACTCCAAGGCTGAATTCAGCATATGATGAACAACTTGTTCTCCAAAGCTGGAACTTAGGGGAGAAGGTTTTAGGGACGATCACGCAACTCTAAGGCTCCTTCTCAAACAACTGAAGCCCCCACAAGAGGGACAATATATGGTGAGTTTGGGTTATTGAATTTAGTGCAACATTCTAGTAATAAGCCCTCTAGTCATAATAATACATTATTATCCATTAGAACAATTACTTGAATGAAACCCAACTGCTGGCTCGCTTAGATTGGATGGAAAAATCCTAGCTGTTGATCTCAATTGCCAGTTAGCTTAACAGATACTAACCACGAGCAAGTGACAAATGGCTCTGAGCCTGGAAATCCTCCTCCCGCTTCCCTTTCCTCTCACCTTGCCTGGAGCCAGCTCCTCCAGCGTTGCCACTCACGTAATGCTGCCTGCTCTTTGTGCATCGACCATCTCAGCTGCAGCCCAAGTCTCCAAAGAACTTACAAGCTCTAGGTCTGTTTTGGTTAGTTGGAAAAAAGAGAGTGCTACGGACCATGGTGGAACTGCACGTTACCAACCGGAGTCAGTGTTTGTTTGTCTGGGTTTGTTTTTTTTTTTTTCAGGAGTGGGGGAGTTTCTTTTGAAAAGATGAAACTCCTCACAGATCTGCAAGGGCAAACCAGTCCTTGCTGCCAGTTAATTCCTCCTGCATTCCTGTGAGCCGCTGAAAGGATCATAGCAGACACAAGATCCCCATGGTAAAATTGAGCTTTTCTTTCTTGGAGAAATAACCATTAACATCTCTCTGGCTCACTCTATTTCATTTACTTCCTAAACAACTTAGATCACACAGGGCTCCAGGAGGGGTGCACTGCTTGCAAAGAAAAGGCCTGGATGATTTTCTCCGTTTAAGAGAGTCTTGTGAAAATTGTGCTTCCTGCTTTTGCCCAGGGAGGAGGATTTATACCAGATGCTTCTGCAGCCTTCACTGTGTGTGACTTGGAGGGTGGAAGATGCACCACGATTGCCATGGTTGGGAGGCCAGAGTAGCCTGCTGCTGAACAACCTGAGTCCTGCCCAACAGACCGAAAATCCCTCTGCCCAGCTGGGCCCTGCTGGTGCTTCTTGTGTCAGCTCTGCCCTGCTGGGGGGGTCCTGGGCCTCTCTGCAGCTCTGCTCGGGCACTCCTCAGTGCCACAGCCCTGGCGCTTTCCTGGTCTTGCTGAGGCTGGGCACTTCTCTGATACCCTTTGTCTGTCATCCTCCTTCCCTCTGCTTTGCGTCTGACACTGTGATGGTGCCGGCCGCCCTCCCTGCTGCCTCTCCCTCCAGACCTCTCCTCTCGCAGGGGTCCAGGCTGCAGCGTGCACCACCGCAGCAGGCCGCCCCGGCCGCCGCTGCCCGAGGGTGGTGCAGAACGCGCTACGAAAGGAAGCAGCATTGCAGAAGGGGCACTCACAGTGCTTGTGACGGGTGGCTGGAAATGGAGGAAGCACTTCCCTATGTTTCCTTCATACAGTTACACGCTTAGTGAGCGAGGAGGAAGAGCCCTTGGCTTTTGCAAATAAAGTAAAGCAATTTCCAATCTCACTTGCTTTGACTTATTTTTCCCCACAGCAGAAAATGCACTATTAATAAGCTGGTCGGTGCAAAAGCTGATGAGATGCTGCTCTGCTTAGATCTGAGGAGGTTTTAGGGAGAAGGCAGAAAAAATGATGCATTCCGTGCAGTTACTGACCTCAAGGCTCAGTGGAGAAAATGCCAGAAAGCCAAGGAAAACAGTAGGAACAGTTAAATCTTACAAACCACAGCATGGAGGGATTATCACACCAAACCTTGGTTAAAGTTCACATAGCAAAGAGGATCTCTGGCTTCCTAGGAACTACAGCTCCTACTGCTTGTCAGATGTGCTGCTCCAAGACATAGTCACTTCCCAAACTTCTCTTGGTCATCAAGTGCACTAGACTTTGGGCCAAGGCTTTCAGGAGACTTCAGCGCTAAATCAAGCGTGTTACTGCTTAGCCTAAGCACCGGGAAGGAGAGGCTGTATTTTCCCATCTGCAGCTGTGTTTTTGCAAGGCACCCCAAACCAGTATAACTATCTGGATTTGCACATGTGTTTGATGGATCTTAAAGGTGGGACCTGCTCAGCCTCCTGGGCACCCTGGCTGAAACAGGCCACTGTGCCAGTCCGCTTGTGCTCTGCTTTCTGCCCTGAGCTGGGACTGTTGGTGGCAGCACTATGCATTAGGCAGGGAAGTTGGTGCTTGTGCTCTGTGTGTTGGAGAAGTGTAAAATCATATGGAGAGCCTGCACACCTTGCCTCCTCTGGGAGCCCAGCACCAGGTAAGACTTCAGGCTTGTGCCTCCAGCCCTGCTCTGCTCTCGTTTTGTCTCTTCTTTGGGTTTTTCCTTCACTTCCCTTTAAGCATTTGGCTCCCGGAGTTGGAGCATCTCATCTTTCACTTTGAAACTTTGTTCCTGCTGGCTATTGAGCCACCTGGGAATTGCAGCTCCTAAAACTTCAGAAACTAGAAGGTTTAAAAAAAAAAAAAAAAAAAGAAAGTTAAAAAAAACGTATTGTCTTAATTCATGGAGGAAGTGGATTGTAACTCATGTTCTCAAATGCTGTGGTTAGGTGTTCAGCCCTTTTCTCCTGTAAGCTAAAATTTTATTTGTTTTGCCCTATGAAGTATTTGCCTGAGGACTTTCTTCTATTCCCAGATTAGCAGTAATGCCTGTGGAGAGAGGCTAATTGCTCCTTAAAAAACAGAATCAGATCTGGCTGGAGGACACAGATACGCACAAGCAGCCTGGCGTGGAAAGTGGGGGGATGTTTTGGATGACTTATTCCTCCTCAAGAGACACAACCCCATGCCATACTCACTCGATCCAGACACGGACTTTCCTGACACAGGGAAGTTTGGGTTCTGAGTACAGCTGAACATCACTTTCCAGATGGGCGTCCGTGCCTCTCCTTGAACCAACCTGTGGTTCAGTCTGTGCCACCGAGGCACCAGGTTTCTCCCTGGATGCTCTCCCTGTGCCCCATGGATGCTCCCTGTCCCCAGGGGGCTGCGATCAGCCTTTTTGGGGCTGCATGTCAGACCCATCTGCAGAGGCTGCTGGAGAAGCAAGCGGCCAGTGGTGCACCTCTGGGCCAGGCCCTCCCCTGGCAAGTGCTGTGGATTTTTTTTCCCTTAAACTGTGCTAACATGCACACCCATGCTCCAGGACCGTCGAGGGCTGCTCCTCTAATCTCCCCAGAAGGATTACTGCTGCTGGAAATCATGAGGGCTTGGACCAGGTATCAGCTTTATCAGGAAAGCTTCTTTCCGGCCAAGCCAGTGAGAGCTTTGCTAAGCGGGAATCTTGGGTTGAAGCTGCTCTTCTCATGTTTCACAGATGGCCTCAATGAATGATTTACTAGGAGAGCAGAAGATTAGCCAGATTCCTCCAACTGCATCTCGAGTCATATAAAGCACTGGATTTTATTGGAGCCTAGGCAATTCCTAATTCTTTAGCCTCATTAGGCTGTTTTACAGTGACTAATTGCCCTGCGCTCCCTTCCCTGAGAATCAGGTGTCTCCCAGTGGGGAACCCACGCTCCTCGCACGAGCTTCTCCCGCGGCTGTGAAGCAGCCGTGCCGGTGAAGGCTTCTCCATGTGTGCAGGTATCCAGAGTGACCACAGGATGTTATGTGTCTAGTCGCAGTTTATTGGAGAGGTTAAAATCCTTCTGGGAGAGAGACGGTAAAGGGAATACTTAAAATATGCAATGAGGTGTTTCCATAAAATTATCGAAAGCTTTGCAGAATCTTCCTATGGAGAAGAGCCATCTCTGGAGAGTTCACGCCAGCCATGGTTTGGGTAGGGCAAAACCTATTGCTTTAATACTTCAGATAGTCCCCAGGGCTCGGATGAGCTCTTCTGGGGGAAGGGAGATTGCCCCATGCTTGCCTGTTCTGAAGTTTCTCACATTTTTCTCTTTTACACTTGGCAGCCAGGGCTCCGCATCTGACTCTCCATGGCAATTCCTACAGAGTTTGGCTGTTTTAAAGGACTGCAATACTGATTTAGACATCCAAATTGGAAAAGCAGTGTTTAAAGTGGACCTATTTTTTCCCTGTAGAGTGATACTCGTTAAGGCTCTTTGTTAAATTATTTACCAGTGGTCTTGCAAGATCAACAGATCTTTCCATTTAACCACTTGCATGACTTCCATCATGCTTTTTTTCCCTTTGCCCTAAATAAAAAGGAAAGCCATCACAAAATTGTGACTAGTACCACAGTGTGATGGGATGCAATGCAAAACATAGCTCTTCCTCATCCCGTACCCAAACAACATTTCTGCAAACTCACTAGAAACAAGCTTCCAATATTTTCTGTTTAGATGGTGCCTTATGCATAGCTGAAATGTCACACGGGTCTTCGGCTGCACTGTTTGGCTGCCCACAAGTGCTAGTTCATATCTTCTGAGGTCTTCAGGCTTTAGGGAAGCTTTTGCTGGTTCTCCTGCACCGTGTGGAGCCTCAGTGCCTGGATCTGGCCCCATCTCCCCAGCTGAGACCGCTAGAGGGCTTGCTAGGGTGGATTCCCTATTTCTGTAGATACATGAAATGCACACGCTGTAAAGTGTACAGCAGCATGGGCATGTGCTGATCTCATGTAAACAGCCCTGGGTTTATAGCTGTCAGAGACGAGAGCTTGGAGATTTGCTGTGAGGAATCAATTCCTAGCAGAAGTGTTTAACATATTTGGGTTTTAGCCAAGAGTCTGAGAAAAGAGGGTTTGTGTCTCCCTTTCCCTCTGCTGTGATCTCCCTACGTGCAACACTAAAAGCTGCTCAGGAAAGAATGACAAGAAGAAACAATCCTGCCAGTCTTGTCCCCAAGGCATCAAATGTCGAGATGCTCAGTCTGCCCAAGAAGCACCAGGATAAAGGAATTTGTTATGTTTCTGATCCGTGCATTGCCACTTTTCTGCATTAACTGGGGCTGAACTTCTTCCCTGGCAGTCCCTTTTTGCTCAGCCTGTGGCATAAAGGAGACAGCAGGAGCCCCTGGAGTCCCCTGGATAAAAGCTCCTCCACCACAGTTGTTCGAGACTGTGTGCTGTGGATGTTTTGCCACTACCCATAGCAGGGTGAGGAGAGAGTTATAAAAAGTACAGGAATGCAAAATCCTGTCCTATTCTCAGTGAAGATAGAAATAAAACGTGTGTACGTGTTTCCAGGATAGAACCTAGTATGTATGAACTGTGTATTGGCATTTGTTGGATGTACAATTTTTAAAACACATCAGCTAGCAGAGCAGATACTGCATCAATTATTTTGAAATGGTGTGTACTCTCTGCAATGCAGCTGACCTGTAAGAACAGAAGAATATTGTGACCAAACATCACTTTAAAAGCAAATGTGATCCTTTGATTTTTTTTTATTATTATTATTATTTTTGTAAAAGACAGTATTTGTCAAGCCTGTGTTTACAAGAGTAACTTCAAATCTTGGAGGATTAATCACCATGGCAATTTTTGAGGCTCTTAAGTCACCCACCCAGATTTTATCCATAGGCTGCCAGCACAGGGGGGTGCTCAGGGTTGTCTGAGTGTGGTCTCCCACCAGGGGCCAGCGAAGGTCTCAGAGCCCTGCAAGTCCTCGTGCAAGGCACTGCCTCCACTGCTGATGGCCAGGCAGACGGGGCCATTGGGAAGGGTTTGAAAGGGCACATTTAAAAGACACAGTAACTAACAGGAAAAACTCAGAGTCATGAGAAGAGATTGAACAAGAGATTTCACACGAGAGACAATTTTCTCTTTTTTTTTTTACCATCACTCATTATTTTTAGATGTACAATGTTTTTGCCAGACACACAAAATGGACGCCTGGGATCCTGACGTCTTACCCTGAAGAGGCCTTGGGCTGCAGTTCCAGTCTTTAGCTGTACAACCCACCGTGTTTGTGTGTTTGGAAGTCTCTGTTGGCAATGCTGGCCTGGAAAGTGCCATTGCCCACACAACAGCGGATCTGCTGTCCACTGCACGCCTGCTCTCATCCCTGCACAGAGACTGAAAATGCCCCTCTCCAGAACCAAACGGGAGTAGAAAAAAAAATAATGAGCTAAAAAGGAAATGAAACAGGCAATGAATGCATGAGATTATTTTAACTGCCTATTTGCCACCAGTTTTTCCCCAAAATTTTTATTTGTATTTTACCCTTGGTCAGGATCCCATCTGAGCATGGCTGATTGCTCAGTGCCAGAGACAGGCAAGGGCAAGAAAGGAAACAGCTGTGATCCTTGCTGGAGCATTTGGTCCTATCCATCCCCTTAGATGTATCCAAATGTAAATAACCTTTCATATCACTTTACAAAGCGATGGCTAAGTAGGATGGAGGAGAAGGTAGTCTGTAACGTAATGATTTCTGTCTTTTCTCTTTATTTTTTCTGCTTGGTCAAGGAAAGGAAATCTGTCTGGTTGTTAATTTGAAAGCATTTATAGTGGTGATGGCATAATAGATATGAAAGTTCAGAAGACTCTGGCAACTTCTAACGTATTGAGACTTTCAGATGAGAAAATGAAAGCTGCCTGTAAAGGATTCCCATTCATCATGAAAATCCCACCGTACCATGGGACAGCTGCTTGCCTGGGATCTGTATCTCAGATGTGAGGAACCAGAACAGACACATGCCGTGTTGTACAAAGACCATAACCCAAGGGACAGGTAAATCATTCTTTATAAGGAAAAAAACGTCATAAGGAATTAACGTTTTCTATAAAAGAGACTTTTCAGGTTTTGCTCACCATTCGACATAATCAAAAACATGGCTTAAAATGCATAAATTATGGATTTTTATATTCTAGTGCTCTACTAACATCCTCTGGAGATGGATTTGGCGCTGCTGCAAGCATGGCTGGATAGCCAGCAGGGTCTGCTTTGGCAAGGAGCACCCCTGCTGTCGCACCGTAGCTGGAAGGCGAAGCAGGTGGCAAAAGCTTCCTGGGAGAGGCTGGGACCAGAGCCTGTTACCACCTTCACGCCACTCAGTGCTTCTTCCCATTCCCCATATCATAGAGTTCGGTGAACTCTCATTCAGAGATTGGAATGGAAAAAAGTCCAGGGTTAAAGCTGGTGACATCTGTGTCAGAGGAGCAGGCAGGCAGAAGGCAGCGAAGGGAGAGCCAGGGAGGAGGATGAAGGTCTGTGCAGGCAGCTGGCAATTGGGAAAAGCCAGTCTGTGGTGCAAAGGTAACACCAACACAAGGGGCACCTGGCACAGAAGCAGCCCCCAAAACATGCAGGACGAATAAGTTCTGGAGTATGTTGTTCTCTGGCCAGATTTCGTGGGAGGGTAGGTCTGGGGGTCTGTCTTCTCCTTGAGGACAACCAGGAACAAAGCACTTGTTCTCCTGGTCTGGATTGCTCCTCACCCTCCTTGACCACCGCTTGGATGAGACAAACCTGCACAGCGTGTGGAGAGGGCCAGGAGAGAGCAGCCCAGGGACTGATGGGGGGCAGGAGGACAGAAGATGGCCCCTGGTCTCGCACTGTGTCCCCAGCATAGCCCTGGCCTTCACACACGGCTGCACCATCCCACCACTGTGAGCCCATGCTCCTGGTGTGTTGCGGCAAGAACTGAAAATGCTTCATTAAAATAATAATTTCCTTCTTCTCTCCACTTTTGGGTTATTGCTTCAAGTGAATAAGACAGCAAACTATGTAAATAAGGGATGACAAAAATGTGTAAATTAAATCGCAAGATTAACTGACCTGTGGGCTAAATGTATGCAGGCTTAGAAAAGTGAAAGAATATTGAACTAAGCTTTCAAAACTTTGTTTCGTTGCCAGAGCTCAATCTCCAGACACTGATTTAGCTGTACTAGTAATGCATTTAAGTGTGTTCCTCTGCTAAGCAATATATTCCCTACAGAGCAGCTCTGGAGCAGCTGTTAGCTACAGACTTTCTGCAGGCTGAGGTCTTTGGGTCAGAAATGCTCTACCTTGCACCACCACACCGCCCCGCCGCTCCATGAATTGGTAATCTATCTCCAGGCAAGGTGAATTCCAGTTTTCAAAGTGCTTTGGCTCAGTGTCTGGTTGCAGTGCAGAGGCTGAGGTCAACTCAACCACGTGCTGCTCCTGCCAGAGTGACACAGTGCCCATAACCTGGAGACTCAGCACTGTCCCTTGTCACAACCCAGCAGAAAATACTGCAGGCGTTGCTGCAAGGAGCTATGCTCGGCTGCTGCACGCTCACCGCAAGCCCCCGCTTATGTGCATTTAACCACAGACACCTTATTTTCTTTAAGGTGCTTGCAAAGGCTTCCTTTCCCAATGTCTTCACGCACGAATTCATATAAGTGCAATCCGTGGCTTGCAGTGCCCATAGCAGGCTGAGACTCCGGGGCTGAAGGAGGACAACCTTCACTTTGTTGCTGTTAGAGACAGATTATTTTTAATGTAAAAGTTATTGTCTCGGGCAGCCTTCATCTCACCAGTGCACAATTTCAGAATGCTTTAAATTAAGTCTGGAGGCTAAAAGTGTGTTAGTCATTGCCCATACAGCGTAGGGGAAGCAGGGCCCTCTAAAGTTATTGTTAGCATCAAGCATCTGGTTTATGTTTATAATGATTTATTCAATGATGGGAGACAGGTAAGGAACCATCATGGAAGACAAACTAGAAAAGATTTGGGTTTTCAGAGCTCTGAAGCCATGTTTAAATCAAAGTTGTCTGACTTCAAAAGGAATATATAACTTGATTAGGTTCTTTAAACAATGCATGATGCTCACAAAGTTGGCAGATATTACTAGAGGCAGAGTTGGTAGCACAGCCTGCACTGGAGGTTGCTTGTCCCTTCTGAGTGCAGGATCCTGTTCTGATGTCATGACTCTGTCTTTTTCTTTTTTTGAGAAAATTTCAGCCAAGTAGTTCAACTGCCTGAAAGAGCCAGGCCAGAGAAGAATACACTATTTATTTTTATTTTTTTTTCAGTGTTAGAATAATTCAGGAAATCCTTTCTTTGGAGAGATCTAACGCTTCCATACTTTGAAAGAAGGACTTGAATTCCAGCGGGGGAAGATCAGCTCCGTGCTGAAGACGGGCGCATTGCCATTGCCGTAAGGATCTGACCACGGTTGTTTCGGTTTTATGAGCCTTTGAAAAATTCTAGTTTGTGCATGTGCAGCAGGGCTTTGCGAGAGCTTAGCTAAGATTAGAAGAGAGCCTCTGCTCGCATCTCCCGATGCCTGGCCCTTGCGAGGGGTGTAATTGGGCTTTCCTCCCTCTCCCCAGCTTGATGGTGTATTGCCTCCCTCTGCCCCCAGCAAACACTTGCGAGCAATAATCCCCGTTTCCTCCAGGCGCGGATGCAGACAGGATAACACGCTGCCGCCGCTGCGGCCGTCCCACGTTGAGGTCTGCCAGCCGTGAGGGGAGGAGAGGACGAGGGCAGCCCCGGGCTCTGCAGACCTTGCAAAAGGTAACAAAGAGCCAAATGTCGGCACGGTGCCTGGATGCCCGCGGCGGTCTCATGGAAGAGGACCTGCCCACCCAAACCCTCCTTTCCTTAGGGTTGTGCCGTACGCAGCCCCGTGGCCAAGGTGTCGTGGGTCCGGTCTGTGTGCCCCATCGGTACCTCCCCAGGCTCTGCTGCAGGAGGACGGCAGCAAGGAGCCAGTGCTCAGCAGGACTTCGGTAAAAGATCTGTGTGAAGATCCTAAAATCTTCCTCGAGTTGGATGTACGTTTGCCCATCTCAAACATTTTTTTGGATAAAAGATGCTGTCTCGGGTTGCAGCTGATGTGCCCGGCAGGTTCAATGCTCTGCAGTGGCAACCTCAAGCTGCTGGGCAGGGGCTGCTCAATTTCCCTTCTTTAGCACAGAGAAGATAAATCCTTGTTGTTGCTCTGTCCTCTGCCTTCCCACTGCAGAGACACAGTGAGGGATGTCTGGGGCCGGGCAGGCAGAGGTGCTGGCTGGGGATTTCCAGTGCCTGCAGCTTCCCGCAGGATGAAAACCAGGTCCACATAACCATACCTGCACATAACCGTGTTTTTACTTTCTTCCTTTTTCCAAAACGCGCCGGTACCCCAGGGCTGACCCAGCTGGGCTTTACCAGCCTGCCGAGGAAGGACTTCATCGAAATGCGCTGCATCTCGGGGCGGAACACTGCTCATGGAGAACTTCCCAGGGCTCTGCTGTGAACCCAGCACAGCTGTGCCACCAGGTTCAGGCAGCCCTAGGTACCATCACCTCCTGCTGAGGAGGCAGCAACGGTGTGTCCCCCTGACGGGGACAGTTTGCTGGGGACGGCCAACACCTGCCAGACCTGCAGCCACCCCAAAATGGGAACAAATAGTGCATGCTCGGTGTCGGTTCACCTCGGGCAAACCCTATGTGCACCAGCCAGACTGTAGCTCTTTGTCTGGGTGAAAGCATCT
Organism: Cygnus olor; assembly: GCF_009769625.2. Taxonomy (NCBI): domain Eukaryota; kingdom Metazoa; phylum Chordata; class Aves; order Anseriformes; family Anatidae; genus Cygnus; species Cygnus olor. The sequence goes on from NC_049181.1 coordinate 7,904,950, forward strand.
CCTGACAGACGTCCCTGGGCTGGGAGAGCCCGCGGCTGGGCACGGCACACCCTGAGTGGCTCTGAGTGACATGCCCGCGGTGTCGCGCTCACGGCGTGAGGACCGACCCGGCGCTCGGCGTGGGAAGTTCGTCGAGCTGCTGGAAGGAAGCCAGCAGCCCGCGTCTGCTCCGGTTAGAAAAACGTCCCAGCGCTGGATCCACCCAACGCAGCCAGAGCTGGGCTGCTTGGCCAGACGACAGGGCTGGCTCTCTCTCCAAAGTGGACGAGCGCCAAAGGGGATTTTTAATTTCCAGATGCTTTTAAAATAAAAATAAAGACTGTGCTGTAAACTGGCTTTGAATGGACGCCTCTCCCTCAGCCAAATAGTTGACTGATACAGGCTAGATGAGTGGGCAATAAAAGCTTTCATTGCAATCTGGTGCACCGGGAGTGCTGCGAGCTCCCTGTGCCGCCCAGCCGCCCTCCCAGGGCCCTCATCTCCAGAGAAACATCGTTACACCGCTTTTGGCTTCTTTTTTTTTTTTCAATATTTTGGAGGGAGGGAGAAATGCTTGCTGGCGACAGCAGAGTGGGTATTAAAAGGTTTGGGGAGAATATCGTCCTGAGCATGCAGATGCGCTGCAGCAGCATAACAGGCTGCCTGGAGCTGGGCACAGTGACACTGCAGGACGCTACTCTGTGCGTGGGCACAGGTATTTCTAAGCCAGCTGTGGATGCACACAATGCCTCTGCAGGCAACTTAAGTCTGGCAGCTGCCAATCAGCCTAACGAGAGTGGGAAATGCATTAACTGGCGGTGTTTGCAGGAGCCGTCTGCGAACACCTCTCCCTTAGGCTGGGGTTGCCGAAAAAAAGTCGCGCAGGGAGGGCACGTGTTTCAGAGCTATCTCTTCAGGGGTGGGGAAAAGTGGGGTTGGAGGCAGCGCACCTGGGCTGCGATATCCCTTCTGTCCCCATCCTGCGGAGAAGGGGATGTCCGGGTGCGCATCGCCTCTGCCCGCAGGGCCCGCCCGGCTCCTCCGCCCGGACATTGTGCGGCTGACAGGGGGGGTTTCTAATCCTCACTCCCGCTTTGAATCTCATTCGATTCCTCGTGGCATCTCATAAAAGGCTGAATGGGCAGCAAGCATAAAAGCAAAATAATCCTTCTGCTGGGAATGCCTTTGAACAGCCATGACCTGACTCCGCAGGCATCTGCCAGCGCAGGGGATGCCACACAGCTCTCATGTGTGTCTAAAGGCTTGAAGATGGGAGACGGGATCCTGCCTAAAATATTTGCGTCCGGATTAGGCTCTCAAACGCCAGAGCATGCATCTGTGTTCGTCTGTATTACTCATTTGTTCCTGACTTGTCATGCCCGGTCACTGGGTAAAACCACAACAAATTTGCTTTTTTCCCCCCTCTTGTTTAGTTTACTAATTACATCTCCTGTTACACCACACTCTGGCCTCAATGGGTTCATCTGTGATTCTCCTGAGATACGCATACTGTAGCAGTAGATAGCAGCACATAATCATTTAACATATGAATGCTGTCAAACAGTTTAATCAAATCTGAAATTGCCTGCCTTTGTGCCCTGCCCTAACGCATTGTGACTGCAGAAAGTGAGCCTGGGTCCCCTAAACAAAGGGCAATTGCAGCCCGGCTCTTTGTCTCCTCTCTTTGCATAATTTCCTGAACCCTGCCCTGTTCCACCTGCTCAGTAACGTTAAGCTTATTTATGGATAATTTACATGCAGCCCACTTCACAAACGCACCCTTGCAAAGGTTTTTTGGAGGAGCTATGGGAACGAGCCTCTCACCACGCATGTTCCCCTCCAGCTTGTAAGACCCAGAGCACAAATGCTTCATCAGCACTTCCTGAGCCTTCCCCGAAACGCCAACGTGCAAAAGCGCAAGTGCTCTGTTCCTCGCAGCCGGCACCCCCCCCAGCCCCGCGGGCTGCTGGAAATCAGAAATGCTCCTTTGGGGGGGTGGGGGCTGAGGCACGACTCGTTTCTTTTCCACAAGGACGCCCGCAGGACGGCTCGGGGGGCCGCTCACCTCTCCAGCGCGGCGGTACTTCGAGCGCGGGTGCTCCTGTGGTGCTCACAACCCCGACCTCGGCACTCCGGGAGGAAGCGAGCGGTTCCTGGAAAGCATTGTTCGAACAGTTTGTTTGTTCCGTGTCTTCCCAGCAGCCGCCGAGACAGAAGCAGAATAAAGGGCAGCGTGCGGCTCCCGCGGCAGAGCAGGGGTCCCGCAGGATGAGCACCAGCAGGGGAGCTGCACGTCTCCCCACGGCGAGGCACTGCTGGTGCACACACGAGCTGACCCGGCAGGCTGCGTCACCTGTTGGAGAGCCCCGTCCGCATCCCCCAAATGGTCCAGAGCATCGCCACGGCACAGCACTGGTGCCACCGGTGCCAGGGCTGGGAGGCTGTGGGTGCAGGGAGGGTGGGCAGGGGCACATCCCTGCTTGGTGCAGGGGAAGGACGCAGCCAGGTGGTTGGTTTTTAACCTGGGGGGGTGGCATCCGGCAGCCCACTGGAGCAGGCACCTGGGCGCCTGGTGGCGTCCACGGGCCCCGTGGTAAGCCCAGTGCAGCTGCAAAGCCAAAGCAAGGTGGCCACATTCAGAGGAGCGCTAGCGTTCCTCTCCCAACCCACCTCTCCAGGTGCGCCTGTGCTGCATCTCCCAGAAATGTTCCCAATAAGCCCAAAGCAAGCCCGGGGCAGCCGGTGCAGGAGGACAGCTCTCCTGCCACATCCGCAGGCAGCAGCAGCCGTGGACAGGCTGCTAGTGCGTGCCACAGAGCATGAGCAAGGACCGGGCACTGCTCTGGTCCGCCACGCTTTGGAATGCCAAGGGGCTGAAGCCGGCTGGGTTGCAGACTGTCCCCTGGCTGAGGACATTACGGGGTCATCCCCGAGGTGGTGGGGGCAGCTGGGCTTGCTCGTTAGCCACCTGTCCTTGAAATTAGCCCTGCGGTTAGCCTCAGCATCTCCGGGAAGGAGCCTTGCCTTGGGACAGCTGCAGAGGAGCTGGGTGGCAGCTGGAGTGGGACACCCACTGTGCTCCCCGCCACCTCCCCGTGGTACTGCCTCACAAGCCTGTGCTGGGTGCTGCAAAACTCTTTTCTGCATCAGCATCTCCAAACGTGATTCAAGCAAAAGTAGGTGCGAATGGTGCAGCCACGTGGAGCATTTCAAACCCAAAGGAGTTCCCTACAAGGCAGAGCCCAACAGAGTCCTCCCTGCAGCCTGAGCAATACTCCACACCACTTCCCTCTGTTCGCAAACAAAGAACTATTTGAAGTTTTTCAATGATCTCTTCAGACTTGCCCCCAAAAGGCTGGCTCAGAAACACACACCCCATACCTTGGCTGCCAGTAACTTTTGCTTGCGAGGTTTCTCAGCCCCTGCAGGCAGCAGCATTGGTCCTTGCAGGGCAGGGGCACCCCTCTGCACCCCCAGCGCCCTGGGCTCTGCTCTTCATCCAGGGGCTGCAGGGCAAGAAGGGGCAGCCGAGCACAGCCCCAGCGCTGCCGCACCGGTGCCTGCCAGCACCAGGGAGCATCAGCACGTCCTGGCATGCGGAGCGAGGCATTGTACCAAAAATAGGGCTCCCCCATTGTATTGTTACACAAACATGTTCTGTGAGTAAATCAAGCTCCCTGGGATTTTCCAGGCTGTCCGTAATTTCCTGGGGCTGTTTCACCCCGGCTGCTGGGAGGGCTGCGGGGCACACAGAGACCCCAAAGTGCAAAGCAGCCCTGGAAAAGGGCAGGCCCTGATGCTGCCAGAGGGGCTTTAACGCCAAGGAAAACTGCGTTTCTGTTTCTGCTGCTGCTGTGAGCTGGGCTGCTGGCTGCCCCGGCACACGTGTCTCCCCCCACTCCCTGCAGCATCCCCATGACCACCCTGGGGCTTTCAACACAGCCCCACGCAGGCTCCACCAGCGCTGCACCTCCTGGGACACTGGCTGTGGGCAGGCAGAGCCAAAAGGAAAAAAAAAAAAAAAAACAGCCCGTCTGTTGAGCAAAATGTCCAGGAGGAGGAAAAATAAACACAGGAAAAGCCACAACGTTCAAGAACGTTGCTGGATAGTTAAAAGATGCCAATGTCCTTAAAAGCTGCTTGTGTTTGCAGAAATGTTTCTGAAATGGCATAAATTTTTCATGAAATAAAATATCAGCGAACAAGATAACATCACAGACGTTATCTGTCTCTGGCACTCATAAAAGCGTTGCTGATGCGGTGATCTCCAGCCACAAAGCTTCCGTGTTCTCAAACGGTGCAGTCCTACCGCTGGGAGATGGGGAAACCGAGGCACGGGCGGGCGCTGCAGCCTTCCCCACTGAGCTGGAAGCGGGAGGGATCTGCCGCTGCCCTGACACCCCACCCCATCCCACCTCGCCCCGTCCCAATCCCACCCCATGGCTCTCCATCTCCCGGCCACGCTCGGACAGCATCCCACCGTGCCAGGGCACCTCAGGGACGTCCCACACCCACTCCAGATGCTGACTCAGCCCTAGGAAAGGGACCCACAGCAGGTTTTGGACTCTGCAAAGAAGGCCTGGGGTCAGCCCAACGTGGTGCAGCTGCCACCCAGTGTGCACCAAAAGCTGCTGTTTTCCAGTGCAAAAACAGCTTCTGAAACTCCCAGTTTTGTCTTGGTCTTTTTTTTTGTGTAAGAGCATGAATGGGAGTATGGGGGAACTGGGAAGGACTCTTGTTCCCAGTAGTTGCTGGCCTGACATGGACAAATGACTCCTCTTCTTAAAATATGGCAAAGACTATTAAAAGTATTACTGATAAAAGGCAAGAAGCTGGGAAAATGGACTAGACCGGCCTATTTTTAGAAGCAGTGGCATCTGGACAGCATGAGAATTGCTTTGCACAAATTTAGTACAGCTGATGTTTGAACAAAAAGTTTGCTGGATAAGCTGAAATCACACAGAACAGCTACCTAGAGAAATATCGACTGGCACAAAACATTAGTTCAAGCACAGGCAAGAAAAACACAGCCAGGAGTCACCCTGGACCGTATAAAATAGCAACTTTTTGCACAGAGGCTCCTACCTGGCAGCAGTTCACGGAGATCTCTGGCTGAGATCTCTCCGTGCCTCTCCTTGCTCCTGACTGTGGATGGGGATGGCTCCTGTCCCCGGCAGACGAGGGACACTGCTGGGCCACAGCAGAGGTGCCTGTGCCAGCATCCAGCTGCTCTGCTTCAGGTGGCTTTAGGGGGAGGCTGTGAAAACCTCGTGGCCTCACAAACAAACACTGTCAGCATTTAAAATAGCCAAACTATTTTAAAACGACATGCCAGTGACTCCTGACCCCGGACATTTCTGCTCGTGTGCCTTTTCTGCTGCAGCTAGGCTTGGGAGAGGGACTGGGCACTGAGCGGGCGCTGTGGGGCAGAGCTCGCTCGCTGCAGTGGCCCCGGGCGGTGGCAGGGACAAACCATCCCTGTACCTGCTGGCCAGCCCAGGGAGGAGCAGCTCTTGGCATCAGCAGTGCTAAAGCCTTCTCTCAGTAGCCTTGCAGGGCAGTGATGCTCGCAGTGCGGTGCTGCCTGCCCGCTCTGTGCCTGGGTAGCAAGAGGATCTGGGGATGGTCGTAAAGAAATTTGTTTAAAAAACAACAACAACAACAACAACAACAACAACAACAACAACAAAAACACTTTTTTGAAATGTAAGTGTGCTCTCATCATCCCACCTGTGGGAGGTTGGGGTGGAGAGAGGCAAAGCCCGGCAAGGGCCACGCTGCACCCCCGTTTGCAGGGCAGTGCGCGGCAAGGGCGCGCAGAGCCCCGCTTGCTGCCAAGCCAGCAGGGTGCTCCTGGCGTCTGCCTTGAAAAAGCAGTGGCTGCAATGAAAAAGCACCCGAGTTCAACCGCTGCCATCTGTCTCTGTTTTGCTAACCCGCTTCTCCGGTTTGAGTTGGGAGATGGAGACTCTGCTGGCCGCGGACCCTTTCCCAGGTCTGTCGAAGGCAGCACGAGCTGCCTTGCCGTGGCATCCACGGCTACTATTGCTTAATGGGACGAGTTCTGCTCTGGTTCTGGGCACGGCGCTCAGACCCAGGCCCGGCGGGCAGTGGTGTGATGCCTGTGAGACCAGGAGCCCTGCGAGCCAGCAGGTTCACAGCCCGTGAGCAGCACGGGGAGAGGTGCCTGGCACAAAGTGTCCTTTGCATGGCTCGGACATGCCACGGCCTCAGCAAGGCTGAGAGGGCTGACTGGTCCCTGTCCCATTGCTGGGTGACAGAAAGGGGAGACAGAGCAAAACCGGCACTCCCCTTCCCCAATCTGAGTTTGCTGCGGTTCATTTTATTCATTGTTTGTATTTGGACAACGGCTGGGTATTGGTGAAAATACTTGGATCCCAGACTCACAGAGTCTCATATATTTCAACACCAATAATTATTCATCCAAGAGCTCAGACCAGAGTGTGGTATTCATTATTTGCTGCTCTCCAGTCTCCTGTTTAATATGTTCCCAGTCCAGGAGCAGAAACAAACACCATGTGCCCAGACAGCCAGGCACACAAACAGTGCAGCGAGCACCCACAGCAAAGTCCACCAGCAGTGCCCTGGCAGAGAGCACTGCCCAGCCCACTCGGTGGATAGCCAGCATCTGAAGGAAACCTAGCTCTGCCCAGAAACCCTCCTCTTCCCCCAGAGGAGACTCCATTCGTTATGGTTATTACCTCTGTCTCCATTGACAATCACTATAATGGAGCATTTATTCTCTATCTTCTTCCGTTTACCCTGGAGGATGCGATTGTGTCCCGGCACCAGCAGCCAATAATTTCTGGGGCACGGCCACCAGCAGCACTGGGTTTGGGGCTGGGACTGCTCCGCTGAGCAGGAGGTCAAAGCATCGTCCTGTGAAGAGCAGGAGGAGAGTCCATGCAGAGCAAAGCGATGGCGCGCCGTTCTTTAGGCCCTCGTTTTTCCCCGTATATCCTTGGTTTACCCTTGATATCCACACAAAGCAGGCGTGGTCCGTGCACAAGAACAACGTGCAGCACGGCAGCCTTACCAGGGGATGCCCTGCAGAGCGCTGCGTGTGTACGTAAGGCTGTGGGATCTGCCGCCTGCCTGCCTGCCCCGTTACCCCGATTTCGCATCCTCGGGCTGCTCGCCATGGCTGCGCGGCTCAGCCAGCTGCCAAGAGCACGCTCGGGCTGCGAGCAGCAACCCAGGCTGAATGTGAGGCTAAAAATAGCCGGGTGTCTGGGTGGAAGCACTCTGCGGTTAGCCGGGGGCTCGCATCTCTGAGAAAGCCTGCACCGGGCAGGGTCCCTCTGCTCTCGTTATTGTCCACTTTCCCCCTCTCCCTCCGGAGGGACCCTGGGGACTCACCAGCAAATAAATGGCTTAACACGGGACAACAATGGCTTCTGTGATCAATCTTCATGAAATGTGGTTTGGTAGCTCTGCAAGAGTCGAGCCAGCTGCCAATATGGCCTAGAAGAAGAGAGCTGGGGGAAGGAGAGGCGAGGCAGCGGGGCTGAGCGGCCTCTTCTCTGCCAAATTAACGGCTCCCCAGGCGCCACGCAGCAGCTGGCTCCCACTTGTCTCCTCTCCCAAACCCCACAGCCGTGCAGGTACCCACGAAGCGGCCAGGGATGGGCATCCCCTGCGCTGCTCACGGCATCTAAGGAAGGTGCGTGGCGGCAGCACCGCCGTCTGCTGGTGCGTAGGCGAAGGGGAGAGGTGCTCATCTCAGGGCGCTTCATTTTGCCTGAGTTAAACTAGAAAGCTTGTGGGTACCTGATCAGGCACATTTAGAACTTACACAGGTTTGGCTTGGCTGGTTCAGGTTTTCATGAAACTAATTCCTGAGCCACGGGAGCCGAACTCCAGATTAACCAGAGCACACTGCTGCCGTTGCTGATGCCAAGTTTCGATGCTCAGGCTTGTGGATGAAGTCGGCACCAGACCTCGCCCGCGTGACTTCTCCAGGCCTGTGGGTTTTCACTGCCCAAAGGAGAAAAGCAAATGAAGGTGGATGTAAAGTAACCCCGACAGCCTAATTTCCCCCCCTGCCCCACCGGTGCCGCTCTGTCCCCGTCCCCCACCCCAAGCAGCATCCCCGCAGCTGCCTGCAGAGCCAGCGGTTGCCCAGGCTCTCGTTCACAGGCTCGTGCGATGAGACGTGAGGGAGGTGCGTTACACCTTCACGAGCAGCAGTTCAGGTGGTTGCTACCTTTCAGGCGCATCCTCGAAACCTGACCTGGTGCAAAGGAGGGGTCCGTGCGTGCCACGGAGCTCCGGGCGCTCGAGCAGCCGCACGCCTGCACTTTTGGCACCCGTTGCATTGGAGACTACCGTTTCCTCGGGATGGTGCCTCGCTGTCACAAAATGTTATTGCTGGTGGAAAAGCAGCCTGTTGCTCACTCAAGAAAAATAAATCCTTGACCCTTTGCAAGACCTGTGCAGTAGTGGCGCCGCTCACTCCTTGTGAAAGTGTGTGGGTGGGAAAATAGTCTACGCTGACTTTTCTGCTAGCTATGTGAGCTGTGTGAGACACACAGCCTTTCAATAGATGGCTGATAACGCTCAGCTACTCCTCTGCTCGCAGCCTGCAAGTCCCTTAAGAAACACCAACTGCAAGCAAGAAATTACAGTCTCCCACTCATTATTTGAGCAAGACATGCCTTTCACAGCCAAGTGGCCTCTGTTTGCTTGGGGGAAACATGTGCTTATCTCTAATTTATGTGATTTATTTCTTTAGATTAATGCATCAAATTGGCTTGCCGCCAAGCTCTCAGTAAAGTCGCTGTTTTCATGGGACTGTCCCGAAGCATGCAAAGTTTCACTGCTTGTTTGTTTGCTGAAACTGAGAGGAGTTGGGTGTTGTTTTTTTTTAATCTCAATTGTAAAGCAGAATTTAGGGGGGATTCAGATATAAGGCAGCCAGCATTGTTTTGATCTGCAAGCAAACGATAGCCTTCTCCGAGTTCAAGGAGGGCTATTAAACTAGCCCTCATGGAGACAGAGCAAACAAAGACAGACAGAGCAAAATGAGACAGGGGGGAATGTTTCTATTCATATAAGAAGGCACGAAAGCAAAGCAGGGGAGGCGAGTTAATGATCAACTCATCGGGCTGTTTACTTTTACATGCCACTGGGGTAAATAGAGCCATGTCATCCCTCCAGTCTGGTCTTGTTTATAAATATACAATAACATTTACAGCTGAGAGGCCTGCACTCCCCTGGGCCCTGGGCTGGAGAAGCCGGCTGGGTCTGGTCCCCCGGCCCTGCGTGGGACGAGCCCTCCTCTTGGGCAGCCCAGCGCTCTCTGAGCTGCTGCAAGCCCTCTGTCCAGCTCTGCGCGTGCATTTGTGCGTGCATGTGCTGGGACGGCATGAGCACATCGCCCAGCACAGCCCCTGGGAGATGCCCCGCTGGAGGTGCCCCGTTGGAGAAACCCCTCGGAGATGCTCCAACATCTCCCCCCTCCATTCCTATGGCTCCTTGGAGGCCTTTGCATTGCTGGGTTCGGAGCAGCAGCAGGAGGCAGAGCCCTGTTGGTGCCTTACAACAGACCGATCACGTACAGAGACCAGCAGGCTCAGCTTTGTGTCAGCCAACGCACCAGCACGAGCAAGGATTTGAAGTTGCTGGTGTTATCTACAGCAACTACAGAGTTATCCTTCAAAGAAATGATGTTTCATCTAAAAAATAAAGTTTCTATAAATGTAAAAGAATAACATTCCTACAAATACTGCTGCTCAGTGAGACCCAGCGCAGGCGGCAGAACAGCACACAAATACCAGTGAATTCACTGCAGCTGAGTTTTTGGAGTAACTTCTTTGTCCCGCATCCACTGATCGCCACAGGCAAATCTTTATGACCTCCCATTTTTTCAAGCTCCTGCCACAGCTGTCGTTGCTCACCTGGCTTGCAGTCGGCACAAAAGGTGGAGCATGCTGCAAGCCAGAAGTGTGAACCTCCGTGAGGACGCTCCACACGCAGCCGTTCCCTCCCCGCAGGATTTGTCTGCGCACAAATTTGCATTGGCTCAAATACAGTGGTGTAACTTCCTGTACAGACACGACCATGTTGGTTTAAAGTAGGCTTTCTTGTGGCTTATTTAAAACCCCCTCCCAAACAATTTAAATTAGGCATATTCCAGCTTAGTACAAGACCTAGTGGTGCTCATCTAGTTTTTTGTTCCAGTTTAGAGTTTGCATTGTTAATCAGTGCAATTCCAGATGTGCCCTTAGAGTCATACTTCAGTGCAAAAAGATGCACTGAATCTAAAAGAAATTTCTACAAAATGTCTTTTATTATTATTTTGTTAAATAATTCTGTTGACTTTTTTTTCCTCTTTTTTTTTTTTTTTCCCCAGAAATTGCATAGAAGGAAAGACATTCTGGTTGGTTCTGGAAGTGGTCGGTATAAACACCAAGGACAACTCATCTTTATTTTCATTACTAACACCATGAGCCGATAGTGATGGCAAGGAACACTGTGAGAATGAACTGGTTTACAAGGAAATACATGTTTGCTGAAAGTTTTTGTTCACAGAGTGCACAGCTAAGTTTAATTCATCTCTCCATTTGCTTCTGTCCCCCAAGGGGGACTTGCAGATCTCTTAATAGAATTAAAAATGGCCAACTGGACATGAGTGAGATGTATGTTTATGAGAGGGAAACAATTCTGGGTTGCTTGCTGTTCCTGGCCTATAGAAAGCAAATAATGGCTTGGTTTGCGTGGATGCTGGCTCATGTCATCTCACTGCTGGCATTTCAGGCTCCTATCAAGATTAGCATGGGATAAATACTGGAAAAATGTAATCACTAATTATTATGCAATGAAAACAAAAAATGCCAAACTTTGCACAGAACCTTATTCACAACAAATTATACAACCAGCTGTAATCAAGGTCATTTCAATCCGAAAGCATTTTCTATTGAAATCCACAACAATATTCAGGCCCCGTTCATTGCCCAACAGCAAGAAAGCCACAATTGCTCTTGTGTGTGTGGCTGCCCCGGGGTGGTGGGGCCGGGCCCCCGAGGATGCACCCACTGGAGCCCCCTCGCCCGCCGAGGAGCCGCAGAGGAAACCAGCCCAGCCTGCGCATCACAGCCTTTCTATCTTGAATGTCAAACTCGAGCATGACTCACACATTTCCAAAACTGCCATTCCCTTCTGCCAGCGTCAGCTCGGTCCCTTCCTTCCATAGCAGCTTCGGGTGGATGTGTGAGGGCGAGCCTGCGTGCTCTGCTCTGCAGCTTGTTTCACGCTGAGGACATCCTCGCTCCCTCTTTCTTTGCCTGCATGGTTTCATCTGCACGCACAACCCAGGGACCATGCTCCTATTTTCCATCTGTGCAAGTCGGCATCTCCCTTCCCACAGCAGCTGCCCAGGCGTGCTGCCCCGCTACGAAAGGCAGCCGAAAATGTAAAAAATGTCAGCTATCCTTTCCTGTAAAAATTCAGATGCTTTTGCAAGACAAGACCTAGCAGCTTGCCCCACAGCAGCACCAGAAGTAACCATGCAAGCACCCTGTAACAATTTAATTCCTTTTCTGGAGTGACTAACACCTCTGTTATTCCCATCTGACCTCTGCAGACATCCTGCCACGCAATTGTGTCAAACTGTGCAGTGAGAAAGATAACCGGGCTTAAAACTGAACCATCCAGCATGTTTTTAATATTAGCACAGACAAGGGGTGAATTCTCCCAGCTGGGACTGTGGCCCCAGCTCAGGGCAGCTCTGCCCAGCACCGCTCTTCTTCAGTAAGCAAGTGAATCAAGTCCTCAGTGCCGTACCCCAGCAGCAATGCATTGGACGTTACTTGCCTTTTTCCTTCCTGAGCTCCTGTGATGGCCTGTTTCCATCGCTGCCCTCTTCCTGCTTCCACTCCCAGACGGATTCACCACACAGAAATACTGAAGAAGCAGGAATTGTGTTGCGAATGCAGCCAGAGACTTCTATTGCATGAAGGCAGGAAGGATGCAGATACTAACTGAGAGCAGATGCCCTTGGTGTGAGTAACCCAGTGTAAACCATAGCCTCGTGGTATCTTGGGCTCCGTGAGAAAGAGCATTGCAGCAAGAAAGGCAGCACCAGCCCGCAGCACAGGTATTGCCATGTCCTTTGACTGCAATTGGATAGCTGCTCTGTTTTCGTTCAAATATAGTTTTCCATCAAAAATAACCCCGTGAACTTCACCACGGTGTCTTTTTCACAGAGCGGGCTGCCAAAGCAAATAGGTTCAGCGATGCTGAAAGCTTCTGTGCACGGCCTGGGAGGCACCAGCTGCCCTGCCACCACCCCAGCGCCTGGCACAGCTTTGGGTTTGCTTGCTGCAGTGACATGCGGAGGAGAGAGCTGTAATTTCAGAGGGCAGAAAATCTGACCCGAAATGTGCCCTAACGAGCCTGCAGCATCGCTGCTGCTGCTAGGAGCTGACCCTGTAGGTCCCACTGTGCCCGCTGACCCGGGGAGCCCTGCGGCTCTGGAATGGAGCGGCGACTTGCCACCCACAGGGCAGAGCAGTGGACCAGTGCACACCAGTACACACCAGTGCAGCCTGAGCCCTTCTCCCCCCCCAAGCTCCCAGGTGGGATTTTTGCACTCTTGTGCTCCCTCTGCTGGTCCTCAGCCTGGCACGGCCACACCACTTCGGCACTGCTCCAGCCCCGCACCCACACTGCTCCAGCACCGCTCCAGTGCTGCCAAAACCTCGGGCCACCCCTGCTCCCCGGGGGCAGCAGCACCCCAGAGCACATCTCAGAGCCCACCTGCAGTGAGGGAGAGGTCCCCATTGCTGGCCAGACAGAGGGGTGCTGCTGGGCTTGCACTGGGCAGAGCAGGGCCAGATCCAGGTGGGATCCACACGTTCTCAGAAGCAGCATCAGAAATGTTCCTGCAAAACAAAAGCTTAAAATAATGCTACTGAGAGTGATGCTAACAACAGAACAATGATGAACACTGAGCAAACAGGACTGGTGCTGCATGGATCACTTTATTAAATAGTCACACACGGGCACAGACAGGCCACTCTATTGGTTAATTCATTTTTAAGACAAAACGCAGCTCTTTGCACCATCACCTCCACAGCTCACACTGCGGTACCCGTGCAACAGGCCGCCACCACCGACAGCGACGCGCCACCGAAGCGTTGCAGTGCGAGGTCTGGTGTGAGGGCAGCTCAGGCTGCTCTCCGTGATCACGTGCGGTTCTCCGACGTTTTCTGTCTTTGCAGTACTTGCCAGCTTTATTAGAAAGCCATTTGCTGTTTCAAGGCTGCTTTCTAACAGTTATTGCCAGCCAGGGAGGGAGGTGGGGGAGCTGTGCTCCACGCCGAGCACACGACAGCTGCCAAGGCACCTCTCGGAGGCCCTGTAAAGCCCGCTTATGGCTCAGGCCTCCTCCCCCCAGACATCCCAGGAGGGGACCTGGTTCAGGACGGGGCCACGCAGCCCCTGCCCCAGCTCAGAGCCCCAGGCCCCATCCCCGTCCCTGTCCCCGCAGGCTGTCCTGCTCACTGGTGCCAGTCGGCCGTGTGCCCAACGCGCCTGGGGCTCGGAGAGAGCAGCCTGGAGCAATGGGGGCTTCGGAGGCAAGGGAGGGGGGAGAGGACACGAAGGGGTGTAGCAACAGAAAAAAGGATGCTGTCACTCTTTGCGTGCAGCCTCCTCCTGCTTCCTGCCACCACCACGGCACCCCGGGACGCCCCACGCTGCACCAGGCCTCTCTGCCACCACCCCAGCATCTGGGCATCTCCACCTGGGGTCCGGGTCCAGCCCGGGGTGCGCAAGCTCGGAGCTGCTTTCCAGAGCAAACAATAAATCTTGAAAACAAGCGTGGGGTTCTCTGGGAGCAGCTGAATTCAATGGCCTAGCTCCGCAACAAAGCCTCTTCCTGAGCGCGGTGGCTCCCTGCCCGCCGCCCTCCCCGGGGGACGCAGAGGCGGCAGCGAGGAGGTGAGCTCTGGCTCCAGCATGCAGACGGCAACTGCTGGAAAAAAACAAAACCTGCCCAGAAGTTTCGTCGTGTGCCGATGCCTTCCCTCGGCACAGCCTTTCCCAGGGAAAAGCCCGCAGGAGGCTGGGAAGAGGCACCCAGCGGCATTCACCCCTCGGCCCCTGAGCAGCACAGCCACAGGAACCCGCTGCTTATGCATTCTGCAAACTGGCCAGCGCCCCTGCAGAGATAAAATGCTGCATCTGAGTGACCTCTGCAGAGCCTTAGCGGACGATATGGGTGCACTTGGCACCCACACCATGGGACTTTTTGGAGGTGAAGAGTCGTCATACGCCCCTTGGCTTTGCACAGGTCATTAGGCGAAGTACACTCCTGAGAGAAATCCCTCGTTGTTCAGGAACAGATCTCTCTGCTTTCTTGGAGCTTTTCTGTAGATGCAAATAAATGGTTAAACACATGCAGTTGTCTCCCATGTTAACTTTCTTTGGTATCACCAACAGCTGCTTTCCTTTCAGCACAAGAAACCACAGTGTTGCAGTAAGTGAAAGTGCAGAAGAACTGGGGCTTGGATGGCAAAACCTTCCCAGCGAGAAGCTGATAAAATGGAACAGCAGAAGTTTTTCCATGGCCGTGAACAGCCCCGTTATCTCTTCGGGAGGCAAACCCTGTTCTTCTCCGAGGTGCAGGTGAGTTCACAGCATCAGGCCTGGCAGCCCCTGGCACTCTGCCTTCTGTGGCTACAGCTAAGCTGTGATATGTTGCAGTATAGCGAGATAAACAAACTTCATTACTGCAGTTAATTCTATGGTGAAATTATTTTTCCAAATCTTCCCCAAACCAGATGTGGAAATATTTGGCTACCCCTGCACTCCTCTGGCTCCCTCCGCCCCCCCAGGCCTGAGCAAAGTGTTGCTGAGCAGATGAGAGGCAGGGGGAGGTGGAAACCGTGACTGGTTTCAGCGAAACTCATGGATTTCTCAATTCATGGTATCATTTACTGACATCATGAAACTAATTTGGGCTTTCTCTTCTGCCTTTTTACAGCTAGGTATTTTCCCCAAGAGGCTAAAATTACTCTTTCTTTAAAACAAAATTGGATTTCTTTTCTGTAAGGAGTGCAGAAATGTAGATCCTCTTTCCAGAAGCCAGATTCAGAAATATTTTTGTTGTTGTTGTTGTTTTTAAATTGAAATATTTTACCAGGTGAAGTCTTGCAAAAGGACCAAACAAAACGTGGTGGCTCTGGCAGACCATCCCATTGCCACCTCTCCCGCATCGTGGGCTGGAAGACAGAAAGGAGGTCACCTCGCCTGCCCCGCCAGCCCCAGGACCCAGGTATCCAGCACGGCTGTCGATGGGCGTGTGGCCGTGTTTCTGCAGTGCTGGATCGATCCTACACCCTGGACACAGCGCACAGCCGCTGCCCGCGTCCTTTCCCGGCTGCCTGCATGTATTTCTTTCTCCCACTTGCAGCAAGAGCAATGTTACCGCACCCATTCGACTTGATGTTGTGCTGAGAGCAGGGAGCAGCACTCATTTAGGAAAAGCACTAATTAAACGTGTTCTGGGTGGTCTCGTTTTGGCGCCCTGCCTTTTGGGTGAGACGGGTTTTGCTGCCGCTTCCCTCTCTGCCGCATTCCCTCCCGTCTCTCCTTCCCCAGCACCTACAGCCGTCTCTGCCGGGGGGTTCGGCAGCAGCTGCCCTGGCAGGTCCCAGAAATGACCGCGGCTTTCAAGGATAGACACCCAGGGATAGTGTTAAGCAACTGCTTCCTCATACTACTTCTTCCCCTACGAATAATGCTGCTGTTCGCAGTTTTGATGGAAAGCATGAAGCTGCTATTAGATTTCACTGGAGCTAGGCCAGATGTGGCAGGCAAGTGTCTGGTCTTCTGTCCCAAATGGCGCTGCTGTAAGTGCGTTCGCAAGGCGGTACGTAGTGCAGCCCCTCTCCAAGCCACATGGAGGTTTTGGTCTCCACAAATACTAGCTAATGCTGGGGGGCAGGGACTGCCCAGGAGCCTCCTCAGCTCCCTCCTAGTGCTCCCGGGCTGGCCACGGACCTGTTTGCTTTGGAAATGGAACTGGATCTCCTGGAAGCACCTGGCCAGGAGCAGTCCGTGGGGTGAGCGGCTTCTCAGAGGAACGTGTTTTCCTAACAGCTGGTTGGATGCCAGCTATCAGAGGTGCACGGCTTTGCTGCTTGGGTTTTCTTTTCACAAGTCCTCAGACCTGGTGTTTAGGAATTAATGTCTTCCAGGTAAAAAGCCAGGAGCCAGGCTGTCTTTCCTGTGAGGAGAGCCAAGGCATCAAAAGACAACCACTAACTTACCATTTCACAGACTCTTTACGTGTCTAAGGGCTGCCTCCTGGGGCTATTGCCTTGAATTGTACAACATAACTCTTGGATGGTATAATTTAATAGTGTGTGTCATATGGCAGTGGTCCATGGGATGGTCAAGGAGCACAACAAAAAAAATATTCAACTGAAAATATCAGTTTTCCTACTGTATCAGCATAACAAGGACTTTTGCAAATGCCTGATGTCAGGACTGATTTGTATTGCAAATGTTCCTGCCTAATCTACAGCTCTGTATTAAATAACACATCATGCTATCACAACGTTTTGCTTTGCCAGGAGAGCACAATATTTACACACACATGCCCACGGTACTGCTTTTCTGACAGAATGCCATATTAATGACAAATTACAAGTTTGGTAACACAAGTCAGAAATAGTTTTAAACCTGCCGGCTTTAGGGAAATAACACGAGAACATTTAGACACAGGAAAATTGCAATAGCAGACAAAGTTATCGCGGCCCGGTTGAATAAATATTGATCTTCAAAACCGTTAACAGCTTTGCACCCAGAAGCCTGAGAGATGCTGTAGTGGATAATCTCATGGTGCTATTTGGGATGCGTGAGAATAGCTTTGCTTTCAGGTTGCACTTCATTCATGGGTCGGCCCATCTTCCACCGATGGCACTTGCCATCGATTTTATTTTTGTGCCCAAACTGCTGGAATTTGCCCAGATGGTGCAGGTTTGGCAGCGGCGGCGGGATTGAACAGGGCAGACCTGGACCCACAGGGGAAGGATCCGGGCGTATGGCCGGGTACCTGTGGAGCAGGGCCCACAGCGCTGCAGCGAGCACCGGCTCTGCCTCGGGGCAGGCAAAACCTCTGCTGCCCCAGCCCCGTCTCCCCCAGCAGGGCAGGAAGCTGCCTGGCGCTAGGTGCAGGCGGGAGCCATTTCCACAGCCAAGGCGCTGGCACGTCTGCCCTCCGGAGAGCACTTCTGCTTCTCGCAGAGAGAGGAAACAAAGCAGAAAGCACGCCAGCCCTTTTCGGAGCGACCTTGACGCGCAGCTCCCCTCCCGCCCCGCCGAGCTCTGCTTTTTGTATCCTGCCTCTGTCCCGTCTCGCGCTGCCGCGAAGCCTCCGCAACAGTTTCGGGTCTCGTCTCACTCAGTGCCGCATCCTCCGCTGAGCCTCTCCTCGCGCTCTCTGTACTTGATGTTCCCGCTCCTGCCGGGCACTCGGACCCAAAAGGGGCAAATATTGAGGGAAGTGGGTCCAGGCTTCCCTGGGGCTCTGTGTGGGCCCAGGCTGGAGCTGCGATGCTGAGGGTTTGTCCAGGGCAGGCTGGAGTTTCTCACTTTTCCCTGCCCTGAGTTTAGCTAGAATATTTTACAGGCAATTTTCTACCGAAATGTCGGCTGCACTATCAACCCGCCCCCTCCCCTGCACATAATCAAAATATTTTGATAACCGAAAAATGTCAGGCAAAACAGCAAATTTTGCAGTAAATAAATAGAGCAAATAACTAAAATGACATGGAGGGAAGGAGTGAGGAGTTGGTGCCTTCGCAGAAGGTTTCCAGAGGCTGTCCCTGAACAACGAAAAAATCCTTAAAATTACTGTTTCGACAAAAATAGGCATTTTCTACAAAAATAAACCCCCTCTAGTGGAAAAAGGGAGGGTGATGGTAGCAAACCTTGTTCTGCCAGGTCACACCTCACTGCTGTGCAAGGCCAGCACTGCCTTCGAGAGTGCAGTATGGCCCGGCGGCATGGCACAGCATGGCACTGCACAGCACGGGTCGAGGTGACAGCACGGCACGGGTCCAGGTGGCTGAGGACCCAGCGAACGCGAAGCCGCTCCTTGCACCAGACAAGTAGCGATTAGATGAATGAGCCCTCAGCGAGATACTAAACACATAGCAAGTATGTGTGACAAATTGCAATGACAAGGTTGTGCTGGCAGTCTGCATGGCGGGTAACGAAATCCCTGTCCAGACAGTGCTGCGCTCTGGGCACCCTCAGAGCCAAGCAAAGGAAGGAGTTGCTGCCAAAAAGCCGTCGGCACAGCCACCACACCCATTTTGCACACTGCTGCTCGCAGCCGAGGCCACCACAAACACTGACACCGCACGGAAGGCTGGGGTTACGATGCCACACCATGCACGAAGCTGGGGAATTGCAAAACGCCAAGGCTGGTGCAAAAGGGCCACCAGTCACCTCCCCTTTGGAGGAGACGCACAAAGAAACCCCGCAATCTGGCTGCAAGGGACCAAAACACTGGAGGTAGAAGCTTATGGAAGAAGGAAGCAGAGAGCTCAAGGTGGGCACTGTATTTTTTTGCGTGCAACAAATAAAATGCACGACTGTCCCTTCTACAGTCCGTAAACCGGGAGGTGTTGGGGCCACGCACGCTTGCTCTCGCTCTCTCATGCACAGCCCCTGGGGGCACCCCATGGAAACAGGGCATCCCATTTCCATGCCAAGCCCAGCGCAGGAACCCACTTTGGGGCTGGCTGATCTCTCCCCCGTGCCCAGAGGCAGTAGACATTTATTAAGCCCAATATCTGTGGCGAGTCGCCAGGTTGGGCAGGCTGCTCCAGCAGGGAGCTGGGGGGAGCAGGGTCCCTGCAGGGCTTCCGCTAAATCAGGAGAATAAGCACAGCGCTGGCAGCACAGCACCCAAAACCCAGCGACTGCTTTCTAAGAGATGTCTCCCTTTCGCCATTTGTCCCCTTCGACGCCTCCTGGCCCACCACCAGCAGTCCTTGAAGGGTGTGTAACATCTGAATTTTCCGCTTTATTTTTCTCCCATTTGTAAAACAGCAAAGGTGAGCCCGTTACTCGGGCTGGTACTGGAGACACAGAGCTGGTCTCTTCCAATAAAGCTTCTTGCCTTTGCCACGAGCCCGTGGCAGCACAGCAGAGGTGCCCACGGCTCATCCCTGCTGCGAGGAGCACAAGTCCTGCCGCGCTGCAGCGCCGGGACGCTCGCTTTCCGTAGCCACCACCTCCGCAAAGGCACCGCAGCGAGCTCCGACCGCTCGGCAAGCCGCAGCCCGGCTGGGTGCGTGTACCCTGCGGGCGAGGGGAAGCCACCGGGCCTGCTGGCGGGTTGTCACCTTCTGCCGAGCAAAACCACCGCGGGGCTGACGGCGGCAGCGCCCGGGCAGGTGCGCACATGGGAGAGCAGCCGGGGGAAGCAGCTCGCAGCCTCGGCGGGTAGCTCGGGCTCTCTGCTTTCAGCCCGAGCGATCTGCAGGCTGCATCTCTGCTTCACGAAGGCGGGCGCAGAGCATCCATCTGCAGAAATACCACAGCAAACGCAATCCCTCTCCCTCCCCCCCCGGTCCCTGCAAGCAGCGCTCATTCTTTGCTCTTGCTGTAGATCCGGCATGCCGAGTCCTTTCTCCCCAAGAGTATTCTCCCTTTACAAAGCAAGATCATAAAGCAGTGACATAATCCAAGCCTGGCAAACACTTTTGCTGATGTTAAGCCAGTGCCTTTCGTGGTTCTCGCTGTTGCTTTTTAGTCCCCGATATAGATGGCGCAACCGGCTGATTAAATGTGCAGGAGCCTCCCAAGATACCATTTTATTTGAAACGCTGACATTTATATTTGACATTCCAATAAGTGTGGGGCTCTTTTCTTTTCTTTCTTTTTTTTTTTTTTTAATTAATTCTTGCAAGGGTGCGGGTCAGA
Source organism: Cygnus olor (assembly GCF_009769625.2). NCBI lineage: Eukaryota > Metazoa > Chordata > Aves > Anseriformes > Anatidae > Cygnus > Cygnus olor. Next base: position 7,924,897 of record NC_049181.1, read on the forward strand.
CAAAGCTGCACATTGAAGCTCTCTGTAGAATAGGTGTGATTCAAACAGACAACTCCTGGCCAGACTTTCTAACTCATCTACCTCGCGGCTGAGCCTGGAAGCCAAATTAATTAGAGGCCACCCACAAGCAGATGTGAGAGGTAGGTGAATCTCCCCGCTCATTCATTCCCTGCCACATCTGCTCAGATCTCTGCGTACTCGCTCGGGGTGAGTGGGAGGGCTTCGGTGCTACAAAAACCGACTCGATCCCTTTCGCTTTGACACCGAAGCGCAGTCAGGCAGCAAGGCCGAGCGGCCGGGGGGGGGTAAACAGCGGCAGCAACACCGGGGAGAGGGGCAGAGAGCGCAGCGGCTAGGACGCCTCGGTGAAGAGGTGCGATTGTTGGCGGGACACGTCCCGTTCGGGTTTATGGGATGTACAGAGCCCTTTCATGAGGGATACTTTCTGCTAGTAGCATAATTAAAAAAAAAAAAAAAAAAAAGAAAAAGGACCAATTGTTTCGGCCATCTGAGAAAACTCTTGGTGGAGCAGGCAGAAATCCAGGAATAATTAAGAAAATAATAGCGCACACCCAACAAGAAAAACACGGTTCGTTTAACAGACGGGGTCCCTCCAGACTGCTCGGTAGCGATCGCGTTTCTTGCAGAAGCGGGGCACGAGCGGCAGCCGGATTTTTTGGGGCGGCGGGTGGAGAAAGCGCCGCGCAGCGCCGGGGCTCCTCCGCTGTCGCTGCTGCCGCCGGTGCTCGCGGGCCGCAAAACCAACAGCGCGCTGCCCCTGCACGTTTCCACCGGGGGGGGGCGGGGGGGGGGGGGGGGGGGGATCAGAAGCGCTTCAGAAGGCGCCGTTCGTCGGCCCCCGCCGCTCACCTGCGGGAGCAGGGCGCTTACCGCGGGGCTCTGCCGCTGCTCGAGCCCCCCCCCCCCACGCACCCACCCACCCTCCTCCCTCCCCGGGCCCTGCGGGACGCTCCGGGGGCTCTGAGGAGGGGCTCGGAGGGCGGGGGGGGGGAATCTCGGTCGGTTCTACCCCCCCCCCCCCCCCCCCCGAGCGGCTCCCGGCCGTGTGCGGGTGCCGTGCCCGCGCCGCCCCGCCCCGTGCCGCCCCGCCGGGCGGTGCCTGCCGCCGCCCCCGCTCCCAGCAGCCCTTGCAAACGCCTACAATGAAATTTGCGAAGTTTTTTCGGTTTCGGCGCCATTTTCGAGTGGACTCGGAGGTGAGGAGGGAGGGCGGGCGGGCAGGGCGGCGGGGGACGGGGCGCCGCGGGGGGGCCTCTGCCCCTCACCCCCCCCCCCCCGTCCCCGCCGCCGCCCCCCCCCCCCCCCCCCCACCCCGACGGCACGGCTCGGCTCGGCACGGCGGGGGGGGGCACGGCGGTGGGGGGGGGGGGGGGGGGCCGGAGCGCGCTGGCGGCGGGGCGGAGGGGGGGGCGGACAGAAACCGGGGGGGGTTTGCAACAACGGGGCGCTGCACCCCCCCCCCCCCCCCCCCCGGTGGCACCGGGGACGGGGTCGCGCCACTTTGCCGGGGGGGGGGGCGGAAAAAAAGTTTTCTTTTTTTTTTTTTTTTTTTTTAAACGGCACCGAACAGCGCCCCCCCCCTCCCCCCCCCGGGAGCCATCCCGCGGGCGGCGCCGCACAAAGGCGCTGGGGAAGGGGGGGGGGGGTCACGGAGTGGGGGGGGGGGAGCGGCGGCCCCGTGACGCAGCGGGGCAGTGACAGCGGGGGGGCGGGGCGGCGGCCCCCCGCCGCAGGACCGTTAGGGCGGGAGCGCGCCCGGCCCGCCCCGGCCGGACCTGACAGAACCCCCCCCCCCCCGGCACCGCAGCCCCCCCCACCCCCGGCCCGCTCCGGCCGGCCCTGACAGAACCCCCCCGGGCCGCCCCGCCGCAGGTGTGTGCCCGGCGGGGGCTGCTCGGTGCGGGGGGGCTGAAGGAAGAACTCCTGCCCCCCCCCCCCCCCCCCCGGTTCTCCCCGAATTCGTTTCCACGTCGGTTCTGCGCGGGGGGGGGGGGGGGGGGGGGGGGGGGGGGGGGGAGGCCGGGGTGAGAGCGGCCGCACGTGAGAAGCAGCCTGAAGTGCTGAAACACAGAAAAACTGGCACCAGTTAAAAATACTGGGCATATAAATTGAAAAGAATCAATCGAACCGATTCAAAATGACCCGAAAAATTAGGACCCAGCTTTTCCTTTTTTCTCCGTCTGTTTTTTGTTTTTTTTTTTTATTATTTTTTATAACTTTTTCCCTTCGCGCACCCGCTCGGCCCCGGCTTTGTCCGGCCGTTGGGATGTCCTGGCCGGCGCAGCCCCGGCGCTCCCTCAGCCGCCCCGCACCGTTTGGGCGGGCTTGGAGACGGCTTCGGGCTTTTTTTGTTTGTTTGTTTGTTTGTTTTTAGCTTTCCGAGCCTTTTCCGTGGCTCAAACACAAGCGGCTCAAAAATCAATGAGAAGTTGTGCTCGCGTGCCGCGTGCGGGCGTAGGTAGGTGAGGGACCCTCCGCCGAGTTTCGTCATCTCGTGCTCTGAAGAAGCCCAGAGAACTCCGCTGCTCGCCGTCAACTGCGAGAGCCCGTGCTCGGCTAACCCGCTTTGGGGGGAAATACAGTAAAACTGAGCTCCTAAGGCAGTAACCGTTTATGAAATACAAGAGGGAAGGTTTAAGTAATGCTTCAGGCAAAATGACCCGAATATATATATATATTTTTTTTTCCAGAAAAAAAACAACTAATTTACTGTGTGCTTGTTATGGTTTGAATTAATGTCCATCTGACAAAACAATATTTTTTTTTTTCTGTTCTTAACAAATAAACTTTATAGGAATCGTGCTTCCAGATCTGTCCCTTGTTGTTTAAAACTGGATGAGATGACAATGCAAAAAAATGGAAGTAACAAGAAGCATCATACTTTTCTTCTCCTCAGCAGTGCTGAGAAAAAACTGTGGATCCTGGAATTTTACTGTGGATTTTACTGGTTTTCTGGAGCACTGTAAGTTGAAGTCGGATCCTGCAGGCCTTTGCGAGCACCAGGAGCTTTCCCTCCTGTTACCAGGCCCGTCTTGGTAAACGCAGTCAGCCCTGCTAGGAGCAGAGTTTGGGTCAAGTTTCGAGTCGAGTAAAATTAACGAATTTATTTCTTACATGGACTGAATTTACCCGGTGTAGCTGCAGCGTGGCTCCGGGTGTTCTGCCCTCAGCAAGGGCGCGTCGAAGCGGCGCGGGCTGACACGCAGAGGTACGTGCTGCTGGAACTCACGTGTGGCTCTCCTAGGCTGTTACTCAGGTGAAACGCAAGCTGCTCCTCTGACCCTTTTTCTGAGCAGATTAGTCAGGGGAAAAAATATTTTAAATAAAGTGCGTGAGAAATAACCCGCTCTCACGCAGGTTTGACACGTGAACATTGATTAAAATGTATATATTTTATGCATTAATTTTTTTGTGGCCCGGGAAGAAGTCTTAGCTGAGCAAAACACCTGTAGCAGGGATTTTCATGTGGCATTTGCGCACCCGGGAGAGGAGATGCGCTGTAGGCACCCGTACAAATGAAAGTAACTTCGCTGCGTGCAGCTCCCGCGTCTGGCTGCTCGTGCTGCCTGGTCGTCGTCGCTCTTCACGCAGCCTTAGCTCCGCTTCGGCCGCTCTGTGAGTCGGGTCGTATCGGAAACGTAATAGCTGGAAACATGTGGTGGCTGTCGGTCAAACGGCGGGTCCCATTCCAGCTATTAGCCACATCTGTAAATATTAATATGTGACTTTGTTTAAATTTCATTGTTCAAACGAAGGCAGGAACGAAAGTGGTGTGATTTTTCAGATCTAGTCAGATATGAAGTGTTTCAGCGGTGCTACTTGTTTTCACCCCCTTGTTTTCGTCTTGTTACTATAACTGTGAGCGTCTCACTAATTAATGTCTGGGACCTTCAACTGTAACGAGATGACTTTTTTTTTTGTAAAATAGTAAATGCTTCTTTTAATTCTTCTTTTAAGTGAGAAACGATTTCAGTATTTATTTGTGCATGTCTCCTGAAAAAAAGTGTTGAATAACAGTTGTTTTTTATTTTTTTTCTGTTCTTAATGTGTATATATAGGAAATATTTAATATTTACATGTCTCTGAGCTTATCTAGCCCTGGAGAGTGTGTGAGTCAGTGAGGGCATGTATGCAAATCTGTCCTGTCATGGGCTCATATATTTATTTCCTTTCCTTTCCCATGGTGCTCTTTCGCACTTTTTTTTTTCATTTTTTTCTTATTTTTTTTTCTTATTTTGTTATAGTGCTGTAAGGAGGGTTTAAGCTACATTTTAAGGGATCCCTGTATTTCAGGGTGAATCTCTGTGTGTTTGAGCTTAGGATTTCGGGGGGGAGGGGGGGCTTTTTACTTAGTTGCCCGATACACTTCGGCAAGCAGAAGCTGCATTGTTTTGTGAACTGCATTAATAGATTTCTGCGTGTTCGATTTCCCCAGTTATTTGGAAGATTTAATTAAACCTCCGTAGGTGGCTGGCTTACATACGTGACAGGTAGAAGTCTTGATTTCTAGAAATAGCTGGTGCGTGAACTGCAGGCGCAGAGCCCTTGTTTGGTGGTGGCAGCAGCAGAGGCGCTGCGATGCCTTTGCATTGAGATGCAGCGTTTGGGGGTGATTCCCTCGATGTTTGGGGCTGCCAGCACAGCAGGGCACCGCCGCTGCGCAGGGCTGGTGTCACCCGTGTCCCTGCAGCACCTGGGTCATTAGTTGGGGTCATTAGCGCGCTTTGTGTGCAGTCTCCAAGAAGCACACTCCTCGCAACTCCGGAGGCGGAAAGCTGTTTGTTTGGTGTCTGTTTGTTTGTTTGTTTTTCCCCCTAATTTTGTGCCCACCCAAACCTTTGCCGCATTCATGCGGCGAGGTGACCTCAGCGAGGTGACGGCCGCAGCCTGGTGCCCCCACCCGACGCACGGCACCTGCAGGAGCGCTTCGTAAACCTTTTGTGTTGCCTTCCAGCTCCCGCTGGAGCAGTGACTGCCCTGCGCCAAGCGAGGTGCCCGTGGAAGGAGCCGAGGCGTCAGCGCTCGCAGGTGAGTTGGAAAGGTAAGTGCCAGCACCCGTGTCTGGCCCGCTGTGAGGCGCTCGCAGCATCCGCCTCCCTCTGGGTCAGCGCAGGTCCTCCGGGAGAGGTCAAGGTAGAACTCCAGTCGGCTGCCGTCCTTCTGACTTAATAGTGAGAACCCAGAGCGCAAAGCAAGCTTGAAACGTTCTGGAAAAAAAAAGCTCAAGTGTGCGATGAGGTGATTCAAACACAGAGCTTTGTATTGCTTAATGTCATTCTTCTCTCATGTCAAAAACGCGCACGTTTTCTCAGATACGTATTTCACTGCCTGTCCCAAATTTCCAGCTGCCCAGCGTTCAGTGTGAGTGTTGCTCGTCCTTGGGCGTGTATTGAAACCTTACTTGGGGAAACTCATCCTTGCTGAAGAGCTCTTGCCCCCCTTGTCAAACTAGACTAGAAACTTTCTTATTTTTATCTATATGCGTATACATGTGTATGTATACATGTGTATCTTATTTTATGTGTGTGTATATATATATAAATAGAAATTTGTTAAAAGGTGAACCCCAAACACAGAAGAGATTCTAAAACTGAACTTGTTTACTATTGCTTTTTTTTTTTTTTTTGAGCCACTTGAAGAGATGAAAGAAATAAGACTACACAGGTACGGTCATGTCAAATTGTTAAAGAAAAAAAGGTAAAATTATGTGGGGGGTTGTTTTGTCTTAGCTTGTACAGGTTTAACTTTGGGTACTTGTCAGCTTCTTTGCAGTAAATAGCAGTTGCTCTTTATAGAGTTGGAACTAGTGCTATCAGTATCGAGGACACTGAAGTGGGTGAAAAAAGAATTGTTGGCAAAAAATTGCATTGGCAAATATTTAATTTAAAATTTGAAATAATTTGGCACAGGTCCTGAAACCTTTTGAAATTCCTATTTTTAAATTTGCGAAAAAGGCAGGGGCTACTAAGAGGTGGACAAACGGGAACTCAGATAACCAGCGTGCTCACTGCAAGGGACGGCACGAGGATTTGAACTAATTGCGTCATTTCTGACATTGTTCTCTTTTTTTTTTGTGATGCTGCTTTTTAAGAAAATGAATTGAAGGAAGTTGTCACATAACTGGAAAAAAAGTCAAAAGGAAACACAAAAATGTCAGGCTATCTGCACGGCTTCTGTATGGGTGCTTGCAAGGGCCTCTGGCGGCTCTGTGCTTCAGAGTTACAGCTGCTCTCTGCCCTGCGCTGTTAGGTTTCTGCTCAGGTACAGGGAGGGGAGGTGATGAAGTTTCAGAGTATCTTTAATTTTTGGTTGCATACGATTTATCCATTCAAATAGTAAATGAGCATAATAGTTTGTTTTTTTTTTTTTTAAAAAAAAGGTATTTCCCGAAAGTCAAAATAGTTTAAGGAGATTTTAATAGGTTTGCCCTGTTGGAATGTGTATTTAAATACTAGCATTGCAACTCCTGGAAAACACAGGATGTTCAGCAGCCCCTAAGAGGAAGGTACAGCGTGACATTTGCAAATAGAGTGTTTGGAAGGCTGGAAAGGTCTGCAGGATCTTTACAGCAGCAAAAGCAGCAGATCTAGATCTGAAAGCGTAGATTTGCCAAGACCCAAGTGTTGTGTTCTTGGGGGGTGGGAGGGATGGCTTATTTCTGTTTGTTTGTTTGCACTGTGTAACTGCTTGTTCTTTATAGTTACAGACTTTATGATAGCACCTGTGAAGGAAAAAAAAAAAAAGTCCCGTGGTGGTAATGCATGCATGTTAAATGTCTTCATTGTAGAGTGTTCTTCAGTACCTTATATCATGGTTTAAAAAAAAAATAATCAAAATACCATTTGGAATGTCAACATTCAGTGGGCTTTGAGGAGATGTAGCAGCACATCATGGTTTGTAGGGACAAGGAGATACAGACCATTCTGGGCTGCCTCATTACCTCAAGGATAAGACAAGAAAGTGAGCTTCTGGTTATCATAGATGTGGAAGCTAACGCATTCCCATGTATCTCTTTAGTTCAGTTGAACAGGTATGTGTAGATAAGTCTTCTCGGTGCTGACGTGCACATCTTTGCAGCTACAAATACATGCCATATGAGTCTGCGTTTGTGTGCCTCAGTGGGGCTGGCCCTGCAGGCAGAAGGACTTGCAGCTCCTTTTGTTCTTCAGGGCGGGGATGGCTTGATCTTGGCTTGAGCATAATGCCTCCAGCTGGCGCGTTACCCCTCAAGCCCTGTTCAAGGTAATGCTCCTGCTCTTCAGCCCTTGCCCCAGCAAAAGGATTGGCCAGGTACCCTGTCCCCTAGTTTTGGGGGTCCCGGGAGGGAGGGGGTGGATCTGGAGGCCATGGAGAGGTGCTAGGATGGAAAAGCTGTCAGCAGTGCTCTAGCAGCACGTAAATACTGGAGTTGGGGATTGCCTGTTGCTCTCCAGTATTGCATTGCTGCTTTAGTGAGGCTGGAAATTGGTCCCTGGCTCCCGGGGTGCCTCCCTGGCACCGCTCCCCGTGCCTCCGCCCTGCTGCTGGGGGGCTCCCGTCGCCCACACCAATAAACCACTGCGGAGGCAGCGACGAACGAGGGCTTGGTGTCGTTACTGGGGGGGTGCAGGGGGAGGGGGCCACACCTGGCACCCCTCTGCTCACAGGGGGAGTAAGGGAGGCCTGGGGGGGGCTGGAGAGGGACAAGGGGTAATGCTGATCCTGGGTGCTTGCCTCTGGCAGCTGGGGGGGCGGGGATACAAGGGCTGGCAACCACCTTGGGGTGGAGGGAGGCTGAAGGTTTCCTGGGGAAGGTTTCCTGCTCCTGGGGAAGCCCCTGCTCGAGGGAGTATCCTTGCTCAGCGACATGCAGCGCCTTCCCCAGCGTCAGGGCTCCTGGGGGGGCAAGTCCCAGCTGTGCAGAAAGCAGGGCTCGGCGCTCCCCGCGGCGCCCGGTGGCAGTTGGGCCACTGGGAAATGCTTGGTGGGTGGCACGGACGTGTTCCTGTGGCAGAGAGCTCCTGTGGAGGGAGCCGAGCCCCGGGAAAAAGGGGTTTTCCCCAGCTCTGCTCCTTGGCACTTCGCACCCTGAGCCCCCCGGCCTTGGTGGCAGCAAGGGACAGCCGGGGTGACCTCTGCAGGGTCCTCCTGGGACTGTCCCCTCCTGCTGGGGCATCCGGCTGCTGCGGTGGGAGCGAGGTCGCACGTCCTGCAGGTGATGGTGCAGCAGCAGCCCCAAATCCTGCCCTCTCAGGAGTGCTGGTGCCTGTGCGTCCCAGAGCATTGGTTTTTCAGCTAGTTGTAGGAATTAATAAATCACAGTCGAGGGCGGGGGGACGGCGGGGGAACGCACGTTTGCTGATTTACAGCTTAACGGTGGCTCCTGCTCTGCGCGGCGGGCGCTGGCACCTCTGGGAGGTCGGCACAAGCTGTCCGGCGGCGCGTAGACACCGCTCCTGGCGCGGCGAAGGTGTGAGGGGAGCGGGATTAGGAAGCAGCCTTCGCAAGCCTCTGTGGGGCCTGTTCCCCCGGCGCTGGGTGCCTGCAAGCGGGTGGGAGTCAGAAAGTTTGCGCGCACAAGTAGCCCGCTTCGCGCCGGGCATCTGTGTTCCTTCACTCGCATCCGTAAAACAGTTCCTTCCCGCTTTCTACAAGCCAAGCCCTTAACCACCATATAAAATACTGCTTTCCCTCAGGAATAATGGCTAACAACTTAATGAATAACCGCTTTTACGGGGCGATCGGGCGCTGAAGCGATTACTTCGTGTCTCCATGCTTCTATTAATTTCACATCCGATTTTTGACGTGCTTAAAAAACGTTTCACGTCGTTAGCGTTTTCCGCGCGGAGCGCAAGCGTTTAAAAATCGGGTTTACTCCTTTGTAGACCTCCGTTGCGTCCCGGTTGCTTCTACTCGGCTGGAGAAAGAGGCTTCCACCCCGCTGGCTTGGGGGGGGGGGGGGGGGGGCTCCTGCTCAAACGCCGCTTTGAGGCACGCCGGGCTCCCGCCCGGAGCCGAGCAGCAGCCGGAGGAGAGCAGAAGCACGGCGCAGCTCCCGGGGCAGCGGGCGAGCAGCGAAACGAGCGGCCACACCGAGCCGCCGGGGCATCTCTCCCGGGGTGGCAGGGAAGGGGACGGGGATGCTCCCGGCGGCGGCGGCGGCTCCCAGCGGTGCTTCGGGAGCCCCCGGCTGCTCTGCTCCGGGAGCTTCGGGACGGTGCCGGTTACGGATGCGGAGAGCCCAGGCGGGGCTTGGGGGAGGGGGGGGGGCGGCCAGCCACGCTTCTGTGCCGGCCAAGGGGCTGGGGGAGCCGCCGCGATTTTCTTCCTCTCGGTGTAAAGGTTTTGTCTTCAAGGTGTTCGCAGGTCGCCTTGGAGCCGCCGCCGCAGCCGAGCGCGACCCGCTTGCCGGTGAGCCCCAGAAGCCCTCGCAGAGCGTCGCCGGCCTGAGCTGAGGCGACGAGGCCCTCGTCCCGCCGCGGGCGGCTCGGGTACAGGCGTGCGGACGCGCCGTGGTGCGGCACCGCGCTAAGCCGCTCGTCTGCGCAGGACGAAGCGAGGCGTAGGATTTTTAGAACGTGACTTCTGCCGCAGCAGGAGCATCTGCGACCGCTAGCGAGGAAAAGCCTTCGGGTTTCCTTACTGGCTTTGGTGGGATTTTTACAAGCCAGCTGAAAGGCTGCAGCTCCTTGTGGCAGGTAAATCTACGCAGCACGTCGCACCTCTGTGTGGCTGCTGGGTTTAGGAGGCAGATGCTAGAGACGCTCATTAATTACACGCCTCTACGCCGGTCTCTTTAATTTCCCCCAGACCGAAACCCTCCCACACAGTCGGGGTGAGGGTACTCAGTACCAGGTACCGCCACTAGCGAGGCAGCATGGTGGGAGCCAAATGAGGTGTTGCAGATTCCTGTAAACACTGGAAAAGCAACCCGAAAAGCCACCTTATCTACCTTCAGCGTTTTCCTGCTCACCTCCTTTGATGCAAAAGGAATTTTGGCAAAGGTTAGCAGCTCATTGTGGTATCCAGTACTATCTTGCTTTCCTTGCGCTTCTTGCCCACCCACCTCATCTGCTTTCCCTCATCTTTCCTCCAGCGTGCTTTGAGCCAGGACTGGCTTCAGTGCGTGTTTGTGCAGTGCCTTGCACAACAGCAACTCCCAGTGCTAAATGTTAATAAGTTCAGGTCTTGCTCTTTGCGCTGTGAGGGAGGAAACACTTTATACGTCTCCTTTATCAACGGTAACTGGCTAAGTAAGGTGATGCTAACCGTGTACACAGTGCACGTTCTGCAGCTGGCTCCAGTGGGAAGCATCCAGTACCAGTGGTGCAAAGCCACAAGAAGGACAAAAATCTCCTCAGGTTAAATTAAACAAGAAAGGTCCCAACCACCTGGCAAACCAAGCCCTGCTCACCTGTCCTAGCAGTGAGTTTGCTGAAGCAGGACTGCAACAACCAGAGCAAGCGATGGCTCTGGTGCCCTGAGGACTCAGGGGCTCTTGGCAACAAGCTCACCAAATGGAAGCCAAATACCATTTCCAATCCATTCATTTCTGAAGCAAAGTATAAGCATACACTGCTTGCTGGAATTTCTCATGTAAAACCATTCTTATGTTCTCTTCAAGTAACAGACTACTGAAGGTTACTCAAAATACAATTCAAATCGAGCATACATTCATTTATAAACTGTTGAGCGGGAGTTCTCACGGCTTATGCTTGATGAGGGGAAACAGTTTCCTCATACTGAAAAAAGTCATTTGAGTGTGCCCAACTGCTAGGAAATGTGTGATGGCAAGGAGGAGACTAGGTTGTATGGAAGACAGACACAGCTGCCACAAGCAAGGTTTTCTTTTTTTTTTTTTTTTTGGTGGTTATTCTTTTACTAGAAAGCACGAGCTGGTTTTCTAATTGCAAGCTTAACGAGTTTATACTGGGACGTATATTTCTGCTGCATAGTTTGTTTTCTCTGCTGGGTATGGAAGAGAAAATGGGCAAGGCACGCACCCACACCCACACCCACCCACAAACACACACACCCCTCCCTCCCCCCCTCACCGTAAGACCAGCTTCCATCACATCCCAGCTCCTCCGGTGGGAAGCAGCCAAAGGAACAGGCAGCATCGGCATCGCTGCTCGGACACTTCCCGGACCTGGCAGCCACCCCGATGGCAGAGCAGGGGAGGCAGTGCCAGCGCCCTGCTTCACCAGTACCCAGAAACCCCATTCCCAGGGAGAAGGATGTTATCCCTCGGCACCGCAGGGAAGTCCAGCCAACACCTGGTGCTCACGCAAACACCCCACCAGGGCTCGCAGCCACTTTCCCTGCTGGGTCCCAGGGCTCAGGGAGCAAACCCAGAGCCAGGCCAGCATCGGTGGCCTCAGGAGAATGTGAGGCAGGGGTGGAACCAGTGAAATAGGCTTTCTTTGCTGCCATGCATAGCAAAATATTGTGGGAGAACTAAGCTCTAAATTAAGTCTCTAAAAACAGACACCCCCAATAACCACGTTAGATGAATACCTGCCTCTTGTTTTACTCACCGTTACCAGGCCTACCTCTCCTACCAGCTCTGTCATCATTTTCACCTTCTGAGATGTTTCCACTCACCAGTTGGTGTTTTAAGAACAGAACAGACGGAAGAGTGTTTCCAGAAGCAATGCTTGCAGCCATTCAAATGTACCTCCCCCCACACAAACCTTGCACCAGCTTTTATCACTTGGCAGTTGCTACTGTGGACCCTTTCTAGAGACAGAAATCCTCACTGCCAACGCCGTGCTGAACCTTCATGCTTGTCTTGCCCTGGCCTCTTCACTTTGTGTCTGCACTGATAACCTGCTGGGGACTGGCACGTTACAGAGTTAAGCTACTGTTTTCCCATCAGCACAGTTACTGAACTAAACCTGCTTGTGAAATTAAAGATTTCAATCGCTCAAACACTACAAAAAGAAAAAAAAAAACATCTCATCTGGTATAAGGTACTCATATACAGGTGAGATCTGATCTTGCAAGGTGCAACCTGAATGGAAATTAAAAGCAGTCGGACACAGCAAAAGCAGTCCTTTAATGTAACCAGCTCCCCGTGTGTAGTTCCAGGTCCTCACTGCTGGATCAATGCATGCTTGACAGGATTTCCAGAGCGTAATAGACAATGGGACACCACCAACACACCATCAGCCACGATATACGTTTACAAGGCAATGTAAAGATCCGCATTTGTCTAAATTTTCCAAAATGGGATTTCTCTTTAATCCAGAACAACCCGCCCAAAAGTGAACTGTCAGCACAGTTTGCATAAAAACTTTTTACCACATCTCCAAGCTCTGCCTAGAGTCCCTTAGATTTGGATCTGTGCAAATGTAAAGCAAGGAGGATGGATGCTCTGACCAAAGCTACCCACTTTGGTACCGCATCACTCAGCGTTAATGGTCTGTGACAGACTAGAATCAAAACATGCAGAAATTCCAGATGCCACACAGTAGAACAGTATATTAAAGCCTATAAATAATCAAAATTATTTTTCCAGTGTACATTTGTGATTCATAAAATGTGGAACTATCATGAATATCAAATGCCACATAAATATTCAAATACAAGATTTTCTCCGTGCTTTCATAATGTTTTAACAATATATGTCTGGGCTGCAAAAAGCTTGCATTTAACTTGCAAAGGTGTGACTAAAACCCCAGTCTTTTAACCAAAATTACGGAATAAGAAGTAACAATTGCATTTTCAACTTTTTTCAAGTGGAAATTTATCTTCATGTAGTACACAAACATTTTCTGTAAAAAGCTGCAACAGGTTAGGACTGTTCTAGCAAGGGCAGGAGAGGACATTTATTTTCTGAATAATTTTCATAGGCATTAATAAAAGCTGTTGAATAAGGAAACCCTCTGGGGTGATAGACTCCATCTGACAAGCATCTGTGTGAAGGAAGGTAAAAAAATAATAAAAAAAAAGGTACCTTCTCCCCAGTATTTGAAACATGGGCACATTCAGTAATTTTTTTTTCAGGAGTATCTAACTTTTCTATCAGACTTTTTCTTTCTTTCTGTGACTACACCATCTGCAAGTTCATGCAGTTTGAACCCCTACCCCCGAAGGCTGGTAGTTTCCCTGGTCCAGTTATGTTTTGGAAGATAAACCCCTTGTTACGACTCACTCAACCTCTCCTGCTTTTCCCACGTCACAGCGTTTGAATCGGTCTTAACCAAGATAGGAAAACTTACAGGACAAACTCACGTAAGGGTTTAGTCCTAAAAGATACTGAACATCATCGATTCTTATTGTTTCACATGTGAATAGGTACTTTTATGCCACCTCTCCAGTGTAATGTCCAGATGGCGTCAATCAATTTTGAAATCCACTGTGAAGTAGAAACCATTAAGAAAGCTGGAGAAAACAGAACTTTTTTATAATTAGACCTTAAGTTCAACCCCACCTAATGAAAACTTGAATGGATGTAATAATTCTTAAGTGGATTTATATTTTTCCGTGTTGCATTTGTGCTTCCTCTTCTTAGACATACACCATGTATTTTCCAAAAGGGATTCCCAGGTACAGCGCAGGTTCTTGATAAGCATACACACAAACATTGAGAAATACAGTCTTTGTAGTGCTTTTAGAAAAGCTCTTTGGAACATTAACCTTAACCTGGATCATTGCAAAAGTATGGTATAATCACGACCAGTGTTATTGTATTTGTTAATGAGAACTTTGAGTTACAAATACAAATTTACATCTCCAACACATCACGGTCATTTGGTCTCAATTACATTATGTAAATTATTCATATTTTAGGTCTGCTACTAACTACTACAGTTGTAACTGAATACACCATGGAGAGACAATGATGTGCAGTATTTGGAAAAGTACAAAAGCACAACCCAAACTTCAAAACCAGAAAACATCTTAAAAACAGGCTGCCAGAAAGTTAATTATGTATTGAGCACTGACCAGCATTGAATCCTAGCACGCAGTGGAAGAATCCATGTGCAGAAGTACAGGTAGGTACTGTGTAAGCTAAGGGATGGAACACCACGGCAGAAGGAAAAGGTGTGAGGTGGGCTGCCATGTTTAGAATTAAACTCAGAATGAACAAGATGTTAATAAAACAAAACCAAACGATTACTTACAAAATGGTTGTGTGTTCCCTCCCACCCCTGCGTATTTTTAAATGAACATACATTCTTCACTCTTCATTTTTGCCAAAACAGAACACGGGACAGTACTTAGAGCATTTTCTCTGAAATCCAGTTTGGTTATAGAATATGCAAGTATTTCGATAGCTTTCCCCCAGGCCTTGATCATCTCTTGTAGATGGCACAATATTGACTAAAGGCTCTACAAAGATAACAAATGTAGAGTCTGCCTTCACTGTCACAAACACTTATGAAAAATATTACTGAGAAGAAAATTTCAAGAGCACTTTAATATACAGAATGAGTGGCATAGATGTATGGGGCTTATTTTAAAGAGACAGCCTTTATTTAAAGTACTTAGTTTTGTAGATCTTATAAAGTAAACATTACAATACTTTTTCAAAAATATATTAAACTTGTTTAAATTTAAAAGGCAATTTCACCATCTGATGGGTATTTTTAAAGAAAAAAATCCAAAAGAAATGAACAGCTCAACTTAAACTAGATTTTAAACATTCTGCTTTGTCATTCCATCTCCTTTTAGCTCAAAAAAGAAAAGAAAAAAAAAGATTTTTTTACCCAGACTTTTACAGCGATAAGGCAACTCCAGGAGACTTGAATCAGCTCCTTGGAGATTACAGATACTGTAACTGGCTGCTCCTCATGTTTTATAACACCCAAAGGTGCAACTATCCATTAATCAGAATCACATTTGTGCATTAAAATATAAAACTTAAATTACAGATTTTAAAAATATTACTAATAGACTTCCCTATCATAAAATGTTTTACATTTACAGTACTTGAACTATTTCAGTTCTGGGTTGATGAGGTTTAAGCAATTTACCACTGCAAGAGTTAGACTCCGGAGCTCACAAACAGCACAACCCAACCAGGGGCAGCAATAGTCGGTAGAGTCATAGTGCAAATCAAAATAAGGAGTGCAGAATTGCACTAATTGTTTACATTTCTAAAATATAAATGAACAAGACAAGATTCGTATATTGTACATGCAATAAGTTATAGTAAGCATATGACAATGGGGCTGGATAATTCTACAATTTTAGCTGGTGTACCAGAGTTGAAGCCTGTGAAAGATAGGACTCGGTAAACAAAACATTTCAAAGCTCTGCTATCAGAGCACTTGAACTATGCTTTCATGCTTTGTATTTCTGCTTCCCCGTCTCACTGATCACACAGATATGCTGAAACAAAAGAAAATAAAAAGCTCCTGTTAGAAAGTAATGTAGGAGACTGATGTTTGCAGATGTATTCAATAATGCACTTCTGAAAAAAATAAATGCAGGCTATACACGTTTCAGTACCGAAGAGCCTTTTGATATTGTTTATGCAGAAAAACTTCAGCCTTTTTTTTTTTTGTCTACAAATCTCAAAATTGGACTTCCTCCCTCTCCTACCCAATGTGTTATAAGGTTAGTGAGACCCAGATGAAGAATTAATAATGACCTAACATGAAATGCAAACATCTCAACTTCCAAGGTCTCCCCTCTCTAATTTTGATGTAACTAAGGAAACGCACTTATTTCTTGCAGATATATCTGGTAAGATGAGAAAACTTCATACAGACTGCCACATTATTTCAAAGCTGACAGGAGAAGCGTAGCCTCCATTCTGCATGAAGCAAAACAGAAGTTAGTTTCATATGAGCTCCGGAACACTGTTGTGCTGCTCTAGCCTTTGCTCTCGTCGTTGCATCACTAACGGAACAGGCTTGCACATGAGCTGTGATTTACACAGAGGAGAAAGAGTGATGCGAGGAGACTTCCCTTTCTTCCTCCTCCCTAGTTTTAAATGGAGGAAAACATACGGGAAAAGTTACTTACATTCAAATCCCTAAAGTATTCGTTGTAATCTAGGGCGTATCCCACAACAAATTTGTCTGGCACTTCAAATCCAACAACTGAAAAAGAACACAAGTCATCAGTATGTTAGAAGATAACTTCCTAGAGTTCACTAGACCTTTTTACAGAGAATCTAGAATTTTATAGACACATAAGCATCCTAACAATTTATTTCTTCCATTCAAGTATCCCGAGATTAATATTCAAGCTATGTAAAGTTCTAACTTTCTTTGTTGATTTAATTCAAGTAAAACAAAATGAAATAGATTTACTTAGTGGTTCCCACGCAGTAGCTTTCCGTTTTGTTTTAGTTGTCACCCTCACAGTATCATTCAAAAGGCAGCACCTGTGTGACTGTGCCCTCGCCTTGGGCACAGCTGTAAGTAAGGTCACCTCTGGGATAACGAGCAGGTAGGTTCAGCTGTCAGCTCCCTCAAAGCTACAGATGTGCAAGTCCAACAGGACTCTTTGTGAAGAGCTGGGAGAGTAAGCACGGCCTCACCTGAGCCCCAGAAGGAACCAGAGTTACTGCAGGGGAACCAGTCCTTCGTCTTTGAGGCAGTGCCCAAACAAAGCGCACTCCCCTCTGGCTGCTCGTGGACAACGACCTGGTGTACCAGGACATGCTGTGACTGCGGGACAGCTCTGCAGAGCAGTATGTGGTAAGTGCCGAGCTCTTGGTAGAGAGAATAGTGAAGACCACAGGGCAAAGGATGCTTTTTTATTTATGGAGTCACTTGCACTTTTCAGAAACAGGCAGGTTTTTTGTTGTTGTTGTTTTGTTTCATTTTTTTCCCAGAGAAGCTGCCTAAAAAAACACATCAGCTGTTCCACAGATTGTCCAAATGGCCATGGATCTAGCAGGACAGTCCTTGGATGGTCAAGAAGTATCAGTCCAAGCCATCCATACACACTGTAAGACAATCTAGGGATGTTTCCAAAAGGCTTTCTCCCCTCATGCTAAAAGTGAAAGACTCCCGAGCTGTGCTGTTTCTCTCTCCCTGGTTACAGTGAGGCTCAGTAACGAAAAAAACGGAGATAAATCACACAATTCCAGTGAAAGACTGTGTACGCTTCTGGAAAAAATAAGGCAATGTTTAGAGTCTACTTGGCCTCATGATAGAGGGATAAAAGGCAGGCCCAAGCATTTCTGCTGCGTTGTCTCTTGCTTTCAGAGCTCACGTGTTGTGCACTGAACAGGTCGTCTCTGGACAGATGGCAAAACAAGTCATCTGCTGCAAGATGCTCAGAAAGGCAGACCGCTAACCCAGCTAAGCCCATAATAAGATCTCAGGAAAGAGGGGCATCCTTGAGTGAGGGAAACACCTGAATTAAGCTTTCAAGGCATTGAGAAATTTAAATTTAAGAATACTGTGCAAACTTGGAAAGGAGAGGGAAGAGGATGCAATTCTGCTAAACTCACTTCACTTCCATTGTGAAAGTGCACAGTCCACATGAACAGGAAATCAATCTCTGGCACAGGGATAAGACACACAGCCCTTTCCAAGCCAAGAGGGGCTATCACCGACACCCCTGTGCGCTCTGGATGCTATTCCTTTCTTTATGGTCTTGGGACAGACAAGAAGACACGACAGGAGTAACCCAGATGCCTAAACAAGATTGGGTTTGTGCTATTTTGAACATCTTACCACTGTAAACTTTGATCAGATCTGTTACCCTGTGTGGTCCCCTTACATTTCAGGGGACATCCGAGTGGCACTGGGTGGCTACGTTTAGGCACCTGGAACACTGCCAAAAGCATCAAAGATGAATCCAGCAGATTCTGCTGACCAAACCATTCGATTAACATGCAAGCTAGGAGAATTTCCATGTGAAGAGGGATTAACTTGGACCAAAACATCAAAGTTTCCTATTTGTATAATAAAATGCCACAAAAAGTTAAGAAAAAAAGGCCTAGACCAAATCTGTATTAACTCTGTCAAAATACATTCCAAATATTTAATCTTCCCTAATAAGAGCAAAATAAATCAAAAACCATTCATGAAAACTTACTTGGAACACCCTTGGACTTTGACCAAAGAGTACGCAATACATCAACATATATACAACATATTTTTAAAAACTGATAATGGTTGTCAAAAAGTCACTTACAGTCTGGCCGATATCCCACGCTTCGAGGAGTTCTTTTTACCAACAAACTGTCAAATAAAAACAACGTAAAGCTGAAACATGGAAAAACACCAGGTACAAGTATATGAAACAGTTATGAAGATCGGCTGAATTCCACTTCAGTGAGGCTACCTGTGCATAATTGACAGCGTAACTATATACATTTTAAACATATTATTCATTTGCAGGTGCAGCTGATCATAAAGAGAAACTCAAAACTTCCTAGAGTCATGAATGGTTTACAGCCTAAGGGATAAACAAAATGTTTGCAGGGAAGAGGCTGTGAGAGACTTTACTGGAAGGATTTTCATTGCCAAAAGTGACTTAATGAGGTTTTATGTGTTTTTAGAAACCTCAGGTGCAATCGGTTTAGCTCACAGGTAAAAGGTGACATCTTGGGATCTAGCCAGACCAGCTGACTTCTTTTCAAAAGCATTAGTATTATGAAGCAGAAGTTCAGCTGGTTAAATGTAACCTCAATTGCACTTGTGCAACATGTCCTCAGCTGTTTTTCACTGGTAGTACTAATTACCCCCATAAAGAAAATGCAATTGGTTTTGATGATCATAAGCTGATATAAACCAGCTCCACTTTCATAGAATTAATAGTCAGAGGTGTAAAAAGCACAGACATACAGAGTTGGGGGTACTGCAGCAGAATGAAATACCTTGCTACTTTAATTTGACTCACTCATTATTCAGTTGAGCACTTTTAGAAGATGACCCCATCATCCCGACATTTGGCTGTCTTTGAGATATAGAGACTTTGGGAGGAAAAGAAAAGGTGGTCGATGGCTGAATGTAAAGACGGACTGACATAACTCTGTGCATTAAGCACACACCTCCTCCCCTCCTGGATTACCTCTGAAGGTGGGACTTCATTTGTCACGTTCATGGTTTCAATTTTAGACATTCAGTTTCTGAAACTTCTAGTTGAGAGTCTTAATTTAAGTACTGGCGTAAAACTTGATTGAACCAACCCAAAATCATATTAGCATTAATTCACATCTCCCTGCTACAACTGCTTAATTGTCAGAGAGAAAGAAAACAAAATTAAGAAAAGAAAGGCAAGTGAACTATCTAAGAGCATGGCACTGAAAGCTATCCAGCATGACCACGGTTACTTGCTCAGGTCTTTGGCAGACTCAAACTGCAACAGGTTTAAACAATCGGAAGCTAGGCTTTGTTCACGCTGTATTCTACTTGTGATGTACGCTGTAGCGTTAAGGTACTATTCAGTGACAAATATTTAAAATCTGGTACATTTAAGCAGGCCATGGAGAAAAAAAAACAAACTCACCTTCAGCAGGTCACCCTCACATTATCAGCAAGAAGAGCTGCTCTAGTACATCTAACAACTGCCTTGACATTGTTATGGCAACACAACTGATTAGATTTTACACACAGCTCTGGTTTATCTCTAATCCCCAGCAATCATTATGCTTTTATTGTAAAATACACAATCACAGCATAGGAGCGTAAAAGATGCAATTTAAAAAGAAGTAGGAGGAATGTTGGTATTGGTTAATATTATCCTCAACATTTCCTATTAATTCTAAGTTATTTAATTAGAAAATGTTTCAAAACTAATTGATTAAAGATGCAACTAAGTAGAAAAGCCTAAAAGAGCATATGGCTGGGTGACTCACAGAATGACCTCTGAGGCTCAGCTACGCTATATACACTATATAAACAGTAATGTTTAGTGCAAACTAATTTAATTCTACAATTAAAGCTGGCAGACCAAAGGTCTCCATTGCACCGGTACACTGCTGAAAAAAAAAACGAAGTTGCAAACAGAAACACATTCAGATCCTGTATGTCCATAAATGTCAACCACTTACTTTTTTTTTTAAAATCCCAATCTCTAGTAAAAGTTTATATTTATGAACTAAATTTGTGTTGAAAATACCCCTGCCACCTTGACAGGTTGTTGTTTTAAGCCCAAAATTCTTTAAATTTAATTTACATTCTTCCATATACTTCTAAACCTAAGTTAAAGATCAGTGGTAAAACCCCACAAATATTACTAGAATATAAGGCAACACATGTAGTGAACACGCACATGCTATCCCTTTCTGATGCACTGAAATTTTTCAAGCAATAGGATTGGAAAGAAGAGCGTTTCTGTTAGCCTTAATGAACGTATGGTCCCGCAACACGCAGAAGTGGAGTTTAAACAAATACTAAACTCTAACTCCATCATATGTGACTCCTGCAAAAATGTTCCTTCCTGTTTCTCTTCTATGGGAATGTATTCTATATTATCTTTTTTTTTTCCACTGTGTGTCATTCTGAAGGTGAAATACAGCACAAATAATCACATTTAAAAGTTTACCTGGCTACTTTCACCATCTTTGGATTGTACTGCTTAAGTAGAGACAGCAATGTTTTCATTGTTTTACCAGTATCGATTATGTCCTGAAAATAAAAATGTCACGTAAGTGAGAATATTAAACATGTCAGAGTAGCATTTTCAAGTTTTTACTGCAGAAATTGCTCATCCAAAATGGCACGAAAATGACGAAATAATGTGCATAATCAAATTTGGTGATACGTACCACTGTATCGTGCTTAAGCGATTCTGCTCAGTAAAGTGATCACAACAGTCAACAATAGTTCTTAATTGTTGTGGATAACTACTACTTTGAAAGCAGTTACTGAACTATGACCTTCTAGGCTCCCTCTGAAGATTTTATGGCCTGTGTTCCTTGTAGCTATTAGACAAACAATGTTTAATTCTAGTATTATAAATGTAACGTTAGTCTTGCAGTTGAACTCAGAGACAGATGTATACAACAGAAAGAAAATAAGAAGGGAAAATATTCAGAACAACCCATTAATGCAATTAAAGGAACAAGAAGTGCAATTTACATTACAGACCCCAAAAGATCTGAAAGACAAAGAAGCTGCACTGGCAACACCTGGTTGCAGTTCTAGAGTTTCTATTTATATACACTAAAATGATGTTTGACGCACCATTTTAATCCCATCCCCTGCACATAAAAGCAGAAAAAAATATATATACATAGCTTACAACTGAAGCATCAGAAATGGACACCCCATTTGGACTGACATAATCGCAAGATCTCTAGAGAGACAGTCCTTACCCTGACCTGAAATCAAGTTTATTTGAAGTGAACAGGTAGATAACAGAATTAGCAATGTCCTGATTTCTGGTTATTTTCTCATGACTCCCAGTTAAAATAAATAAATAAAAATTAACACAGCACCCATCAGCTATAACAGCTTTAACACTTAATGCTTTCATTCATGGTTATAAACTCAAGTTAAGGATGTACAGATATATAGACAAAAATAAAAGTTGGTGTACAAACAAAACCAGCTACCTCTATGCTCTAAAATCAAAATAGAAGTTTTAGTGACTTTGCAATGCTTGATTTTCTGTTTATTGGAGGCAAATCTCCATTACGTGAGGGTTTTTGTTTGTTTTTTTATACATCAAAGGGATTCTGTATGGAAAACCTTAGTGCTTTGGTGCCTAAAATAATACGTGCAGTTTGTTTTTTTTGTTGTTGTTTTGTTTTTTTTTTTTACACTGTTTGACAGTTAAAATGGTGATTGGTCAAAGGGTTCATATTTGACAGTGTATAAGACAAGGCACTGGAGAGATGATTCACTGAACAGATGAGAAACTAACCTACTTAGCTGCCTGGGACTTTGAAGACATACATTCATCTGAAATGGAGCAGATACATAATTAAATGCATCTGCCTATCTGAAGCAAAATACACTTCAAAGGACGCCACCGGTCACACAGATGACTGCTGTATACATACTAGTTTGGTAGGAGTTTTAGAACTGAACGTGTTTCCTGTGGAATAATGTAACCTTCTCAAACTAAAAAAAGACATACATAAAAAACACATTTAATGACAGAAGGAAACATCCTTTCATTTGGTTGCTGAATCAGTTGCCGGGGCTGTTTCTTTGCTTATGAACAAAGCCATTTCCACTATTTGGAGCCTGAAGACATTATTACATTGCACATTCATTTTTCCTGTTTAGTACTTCTGCTTTGCCATCCTCCAGTTGGCGATCTTATTCTAGAGCATCCTTTGTAAATGTGATACTTACTGAACGTAAGCAACATCGTTCATCAAAGAGGAGGTATGAAAGCAAGATTTAAGCAACAGTACCTACTAGGAAATCAGACTTAAGTGTATTGTACCTAGTATCAAAGAACCACGACAAGATAGAGAAATGGGAATTTAGCATTATCAAAATGCAAATTAGGAATCAACATTCTCCATGCCTCTAAAGAAATTGTATACAAAGATGTTGGCCTTAGCTCTGTTTTTCCATGTATTTTAGGATATTCCTACTAGGAACTTCTTCCTACCCCTTCAGTTTAATTTCCTAGCTTGCTGTTATAAACTCAGAACAATAACATGCTTAGTATCACTTTGCTCAAGCTACTTTTTAATAAGAATTTAAAAAAAATCATGATATTTAAGAATTGACAGAATCACAGAAAACTGAAATCAAATGCAAACAGCAAATAGTTTTACACAGATATTTTCCTTGTTAAATTTGGCATAGTTGAATGCGATGTGAGAATTCAAAACACAGGTCATTTCAAATTCAGAGACCACTTGCAAAATTCAGGCCTAGAATCAGAAACTAAAAACCTTGAAACCAGAAACTGTAGGTTTTCTGACTTAAAACCAACTTCTGTTTGAGCTCTTTTACCAGTCACACATTAGAACTTCAAAGTGAAACATAATACTTACTTCTACAATTAAAACATTCTGGTGGAAAGAAAAAAAAACAGACAAGAAGAATCCATTAGCATTTAAAGAATACAGCATTTCTTACATATATTGTCTTCTATAACTTAATAATTTAATTTTCAATGCGGTTAAATATTTGTACCATTATTTATGTATGTTAGGACACATAACAGTGAATTCTATTTAGTTAACATTTCTGATGCTCTAGCGACAATTAGTTGGCAATGAGACTTGCCTCAATGTCTCATGCTGAGTACAAAGTGGCCTTTGAATTCTTATAATGCAAAGAATGTCATACTATAAAGTTATGTAGTGTTTTGTCACACCTATGTCATTTACACTGAAATGGGACATGTCTTAAAGACTGTTTGTGTGTAACCAGAAGGGGAAAGCAATGTGTTCTGACAGAACAGGAGGCATCCATGTTTTACCCACAGGTATCTAGCTCAGTGATCTAGCACAGTCACTGAAGAAAAGCAGATTCCCAATTTACATTCTCTGCATTTCCTTCTCTTCATTGCCTGTAACAGGACCCTTATTCCCTAACCTAGGCCTGCAACTTACATGTCAAGACAGTACCAACTCCTTTCACTATTGCAGTGAAACACCAATACAGTAAATAAGTAACGCTACCCTCTTTTACAGGTACTTTGTTAACAACAACCAAGACAAGACTATTCTTAGGCAATGCAGAAAAACAAATTTAAAACTTGCTGATACTGAAGACAGTGAATATACATACATATGTTATGAAGTACAAACTAAACTGATGGCTCTGGTGGGGCTTATGCACCCCACCACTATACAATGGTGAATATTTTAAATGAAACACTTCCGTTTTCTTTTTTTCTTTTTAAAACTCTATA
This sequence comes from Cygnus olor, assembly GCF_009769625.2. Taxonomy (NCBI): domain Eukaryota; kingdom Metazoa; phylum Chordata; class Aves; order Anseriformes; family Anatidae; genus Cygnus; species Cygnus olor. The sequence continues at coordinate 7,948,642 of NC_049181.1, forward strand.
ATTATTTGGTTCTTCGGTGGGGTTTATTGGTTTTTGTTTTGTTGGTGGTTTTTTTTAGGATTTTTTTGGGGGGGTTTCTTTAAACATATAATGTGCCATACCTTTCCAGTCAAGGTTGAAAGGTCATCCCCACCAATGACTTTTATATCTCCAGTTGACTGATCATTCTAATGAGAAAGAGCAGGGTAAGCATTAGCATTATCAGAATTAAAGTAATTTTTCTTCCAATAAATATCAAAACTGCAAAGTACATAACCAGCAAATACCAAAGCTTTCAGAAACATTGCACCAGCAACATCTATTAACTAAGAAATCACAAGTGATCAAACTGAACGATGGTATTTCAGATAAAAGATTGTTTGAAAAAACATTTGCATAAATACAGGCACCACTTCTCATCTTTGACCATTATATATACATATGTATATAAAAAAATATTATTTCCCACACATTCATTAAAGATATGGAAAAAAAAAGAAAAAAAGTTTCCAAGCTGTATGCTGCTATAGAGCTGCTAATTTACATTTTAACCTTTGATGTCTTAGAAAGCCTTACTCTGAATAAAAACAAGCAATCATAACAACAATAAAAATAGCCAGCAAACAAGGCAATGATTAAGAACAAGAAATATAAGCTACAAGAATAGCCAGAAAAGCTTGGGTTTGCCTATTTTACAAACAGTAATAAATTACTCATTGTGGCAATTAAACAGCAACACGGCTACACAATCCTATCACTAAAGCACAGCATTTTGCTTCAGTAAAACTAGGCTTTGATATAAACATCAGTGAACTGTTTGTTATATAAGAAAGTTATAAACAACTGCTAGGGGTGCCTCCAGATCTCTGCAGTTTATTTAAAGTCATTCAGCTGACTTTAAACCTTTACATTGTCCCATAGTTCTTATTCATTGTGCTATACTCATTACTGTGCTACTTACAGATGATGTCATTATCCTACAATTTAATCATTTAAGGGTCATACCACTTTTCAAACTTCATTCTCACAGCTCCTTACTGCGTATCTTCCCTTTAGAAAACCTTTATTATTTTGCCGCTTCAATCTGAAGCCCAACCTTACTGCATAACCATGCAGACAAGCAGCAAAACAGCAGTTCCTTCCCAAAACCCCAAAATGGCAGATACAATAGAGAGGGGACCACAAGGGAACAGACAGACAGCCACGTACAACTTCCTGTTTTCAGTGACACACATATTCATACTGTATGAGTCGTAGACAAAAAAACTAAAGTGTTATCACACACAAAAAAGGGGTAAATGATTTAGAGAGAAACACACACTGAGCACACAATAAGTAACACTGGGATTACAGTAAAGAGAAAATGTATTAAAATCCCTTGGACAGTGACGTCAATGCTCTAGGATAAAGAAGTGCTGACAGCTCTAGGTATGGAAAAGCAGATAACGAGACTAACAGATACTTTCTATTTTAGATTCCCATGACAAACCATCAAAAAAAAAAAAAAAGGCAAGCACAAAGCATTAGAAAAAGCGCCTTTACAGTTTTACCCCACGTTTTAAAGAAAACTATAGCGAACAGAACCAATGCCACTGTGTTGAAAAAGTCCAAAAATAGGATGTCCAATATGTCTGCTGCTTGACCCAGTAGATAGCAGACTGCTCCTGAATGCCTGAGATACTGGTTAGATTAATCACAAAAATGTGATTCAGTTAAGCACTGTATTTGTAACGCTAAGGGGCATTTCCTGTGTTCATCATATCTTAAAATTATCTTAAATGACAGCTTTTTTAAGCTTTTCCTTGTTTATGCTGCAGGATTCTCTCTTATCTATTCCTACACTAGTAAGAATTTCATCCTTTTTCCATGGAAGGATGCAAAAAGCACCATTTCTTACAGAAGGAAGATGGAGAAAGATGTTACAGATATTTGTTCCATTAAAATGACACGCACAGACGATAGACCAGTACTCTCAGCACGTGCATGCAGATCAGTTTCCTGGTGATCTCTTTGGCTACAAAGCAACACACTATAATCAAACAATAACACCACGAAACTACAGATCCCTGTAGAACCCTGTGGGTTATACATATTCAAGTATGATGATCAGCAGAGAAAAACAATCTAACCAACAAAATCTTTCCTTCTCCTTCCCACCAAGCACCATACAAATTGCTACATTTTTTAACACAAAACATAAACCTTCACTGGCATATAAACCTACATTCCTATGCGGGTACTGAGTTTCTGAGCAATTAAAGGATTAAAAATGGTTAACGAATTTCCAACACTGGTTTTAACCTGATTTCCATTGGAAAGAACTTTGTTTAATAATTAAGCAATGCTTTAATTATCTTCAGGAGCATTATTTCTGATTTCAGTACTGGTAAGACTTTAATGCTTTGTCATTTAACACATTAGAGATTTACTGTTTCGATCTGTTTTCACTGCCTCATTGTCATTGCTGGAAAACAATAACGCACTGCAAGATCGTAACCCCTGACAAGGCATTTTAAGTTCCTCATGGTATTTGCTATAAGGCTCAGTTAACACGGGATCTTTCAGAATACTGTCTCAACCAGCCTAACTAGATTTTGCCTTAAAGCTGCAGTACTCCTCCGAAAAGCCCTGTTTTCCTGAGCGACAATGCAACACATCCATTGTCTTTTGGCTGCCCTTTGTGACTACATAAGCAACTTTTGCTCAACTCTAACTTTACATGCAGGAAGCTGGTGAAAAGCCATTCTTCTAGCACAAGAAAAATAAACTATTTGTCAGGAATACAGAGACCTGGTTCTGTTCACAAACACTATCTTTCCATTTCTTAACAGCTTGCCAGACCATTAAAACTCATTTGTAAGGACTCCGAAAGCAGGAATTATAAGCAACATTTAATCACAGCTTCATCATCTCAGTATTCTTAGCAAATTATTTTTGGGTGCAATCCTAGCATGAACTTTGCATTATGAAACAAACAACCCATAAGCTTGCAAATATTAAATGATCAATTTCAAATAAGAATAGAACATCAATCACATCAATTTTAGAACCACTATACGAGTTCAGCTGCTTTGTTTATGCAACGATGGTATTTTTAACATCTTTCACCCAGTCTGTAAAGGCATGCAGCATGATCTAGTAATTGCATCCAAAAACAATCACAAGAGAGCTAGCTCTACTTTCAACTGTCCATTACGGTTTGTGATGGTTTTCCCATCACTAAGAATGCTGACTCCTCCATTTAGTAAAGCACGAATAAAAACTACAGAGCAGATTTAGCATTCCAGCACCATTAATAATGGAAAACTAAGTGAATCAATTACACGCATGTTTGTGTTAGGACAGTCTTACCCAGTCTATCAAGTCACGCAATCTAAAGAACGTATGTCTGGATATTAATAACTACCTAAGGGAGTTGACAGAAATGAAATGCTCGTAACAATCTGCTAGTGGGGCCATCAGGTAACTGGAGCTCCTCAGTCACATAGAAGAAGAAAACATTCTTTACAGAATTGGCTGACAAAACCAAATCCCTGAAGGCAACACCTCATGGAAAACATTCTGCTTAGACTCCTTTCTGTGTACATTTCTCTGCTTTTCTCTTCATTTACTCCTTTTTACTACAAAAAGAGAATTAAAATTTCCATAATTATTTTGCTGTTCGGTTTCCTATATAAAAGCACTATAGTTGGGGGGGGCCGTAAAAAATAAAAGCAGCAGAACCAAAACATGCCTAATGCATAAAGATGAACAAAGAAAACATGCTGTACAGTAAGCCTTGCACTTCAACATAGTGTTTTTTTCCAGGTGTTTCACAACACTTATCCAAGAGTTTGTTCCAAGTTACTTGGAAGGTGGAGAGAGCAAAAAGGGTGTAGTCTTTATATTTTAAATAAGCGAACAAAGTTATTGGATGTGTTCCTTCAAGAAAGCAGAAAATACAAATTTCCTCCCCAAAAAAGGTGGGAGTCGTCATTTCCTATTCTTTTAAATATTATCCTCTAATAGAGGCATTCACCTTTCTGTTGTGGCTTTTACAGACAGCGTATGTGGGCACGTGGTGGCTTTGTGGTTGAATGGACTGGTAGAGGGAGCCTGAATCTTTTGTGGGGAGCAGAAAGAAAGTGTGTCAAGCAGCTCTCCCTTTGCAAGATGTAACGAAAGGCTGGCATGTCCCTTTCTGCCTGGCCTTGCCTTCTCTTTGAAGCGCGCAGCTGAGTCACTGCAGCAAGCTCTGCAGACATGACGGTGGTTTCCAGGTAGCCCCAGGACATCACCACGCACACACCTCGGGAGCCGGCACGGCTCTTCTGCAAACTTCTGGCTTGGCCAAACTCTGACTCCGGTCTGAGCTTTGCCACGCTACGAGGTGAAATGGTTACAGATCGCTCAACAGCAACAACGCGTTTATGAAGCTCTTCTACAGTCCAACCTAAATCTGCAAATAACCCTATCTCTGGTTTAATGAAATGAATGATGAAGTTGAGTTTCCAACTTAGTAATCTATTTTTTTCTACTGCAACAGGCACTCCTCCACAACCACAACAAGCAGCTTATACTACTGACTGGAAAACGCGGTCATTGAGGCACAGAACTAACAGCTTGACCTTAAGAAGCAATTTATTTTGACACCATAAATTGAAATCAAAAAACGTAATTATTTCCACACTACAGACGATCTTACGGAAGAAATTTAAATCACCTGCAAATACTGTCTTGAAAACACAAGACTAGGCTGTCGCTGATTCGGGAAGCATGCAGTACTAACATACATCTGCTTCCTCCTTTGACCTGCACAATGTAATCTAATGCTTCCCTTATAAAAATCTTACATACTACCTCATGCTCCATTTCCCTATAAAGTTAAATCCTTGTGTTCAAAATGAAAATAAATTCTCTTCCAAAAGCATATAACCAAGGCAACCTACACTTAGTCTTTAAAAGGTAGCACCATATTCAGTGGCCACTAGCCATAAATCTGTTTTTATGAATCTAGTATTTCCTCAAGGCCAAATGCAATTCATTTCGTTCACTGTTCAGTTGAGCCAAACAAAAGATGAGGTACGGAACCCAAGTATAACCATGTTCGCAGTTTTCAAGTCTTCCTATCTGGTGAATGATGTCTAAACCACATGAAAATTCCTAGAATTAAGTTTTTGTAATAAGATTTGCAGGACTATCCTCTGTATTATTCTAGAACCACAGTTTTAGAGGTGGGATAGGGGGCAGAGAAGAAAGTGTTTAAGAAGTAAAGGACATGGAAAGAGTCTCTTTGCTCTGGATAAGGATTTTACCGGGCTGAGGAGATAAAGTCTGAAAGAAACCAGATCATATAAGATAGACAAAGAACAAGTTAGCTTGTGACTACTTTTTTGCTCTTAATTCTCTTAACTATTTGTATAAAATTAGCACAATTTAGGCTGCACTTAGGCAAAGCTTTTGCAGTATTTAGTGACAATACTAAATCATCCCTGTTGTTAATTTGAAGTTAGTCAAATTTATAGAAAAATTGCATGGTATTGCAGATATACTTACACAGTAACTCTTCAACCTAATGAAGTCTACAGTCATGGGGATTGATTTGTCACTGTTTCTGTTCAGTGCTTTGATGTAGTCTAATAAATCAGCAAAAAATTTATAGCCACCCTTGAGTACACAGAGAGCTACAATGTGATGTCCTCCCATGCCCTTCATAATTTCTCGTGCCAGTCTCTCTGTCCTATACAAAAAAAAAAAAAAAAAAAAAAAAGAGAGTTAGCTGTCATAACACATTTAATTTGCTTACTCTAGCAGCAGTATTTTGTACTGCAAACAACAACAGCAAACACATGCAAACTCAGAAGCATATTTTGCTCGGAAATATTTGCCTACCACTTCAGTCACTTTAACCCACTATTGGTCAACAAAGTTTTGCTTTCCAAGGTTAATCCAACAGTAACACTGCCAAACTCCTTTGTTTTCATACATCATACTCAGCCAAAGCAAATCCGAACACCCTGAATTGTTTTACCGTCAGATAAGAGACATAAGGGTGTTTTCTTCTTCCAAAGATAGGTTCAGCTTCCATGCAAAGAGCAAAATAAATCAACACAACCAAAAAACTGAGGAGCAAGAAAACTCTCAAACTATCAACTATAGCTTTATGTTTTGCTGAACTAGAGTGCCAGAAATTTGTCCTGACTGCAAAATATAATGCCAATAAAGCAGAGCAAGAGAACACTGAACAGTTTTTCAGTGATCACTGTTTCTAAATTTATCTTGCAATTTATTTCAGCAAGCATGGTATGTATTTACAGTGTAGCAGCTGACAGCAGGTTTCTCAGAGAATGCCTACCATTATAAACTTTACATCAATTACTTAATGACCTGTACTTCGTCCAATTTTTTTCCTATACAGGGTCTTTCTGTGTAAAGTTAAAAAACATTTTATTATAAATACTGTAATAATCTAATCAAACAGCACCATGCAGAATCTAGAAGCATTCCTATTCACATGATCAACTCAGAACCGCTCTTCAGTGGTTCTGTGTCTCCAGCAACTCCTCCACTGAATTTGTTGCTCATTCTGTTAAAAGGAATTAGGCAACTATCAAACACAAAGTAAAACAAAAACGCCTTATAGGCTTATGTACCCATTTCTCATCACATGAGATAAAACTTCCAGAACAAATCACAGATTTCAGCAACCACAAGTGACAGACTGGTATTTGCAAAGGCTAATGCCTTTCCCAGAAAGCAGGGGAAAATCAGGTATTAGTTATCTACCACATGAACATGAAAAAGTCTATCATAATGTGATTAACAATCTACTCTTATTAACATCCTAAAGACGTTTGAGAGACTATAACTGTTTTTAGATTGAACTAGCAAAAGTAATGTGTTCTAATTACTTTAAGAAAGTAAAACATCAAAGAAACACTGTAAAGAAAGTCGTAGACTGCTACGTACCACAAATTTCTTTGAGAATTGACAAATTTCCAAACAATAGCGTAACTGCAAATGTACAAACTCTTTGAAGCCAAACAAGAAAGAGTTAATTAACACGTGTATTTCTTAGTCTCTAATTAAATGTAATCTGTTTAGACAGTCACCAGGCAGCAAAACTATCACTGGAAGATTGTTTTTTCCAGTGTCATGGAATCAGCTGGAGCAGTGTACTGTCTGAAGTCAAACAAACCTGTCCATGATGAGCCCATGAGGAATATAGACTTTTTCCAAATCATCTGCATAATGTTTAGGTATGCAGAACAAGTCCAGGTCGTAACCTTGTTCATCATCGCCAATCTGAAAAGGAAATAAGGTGAGATTTCTACAAAGTCTTATAGAAAGCCTGTAGTGAGAAACTGCCAATCCTTTGCTTTACTCAGTAAACTACCAAATCTATTACACTCATTGGGATCACCTTATTTTCCTTCTGAACAGAACATGAAGTGGAAGCTTGCAGAACCCACAGTTCACAAGAGTTGTCTGAAATGCTACATGAGCTGTTGCTCAGCACGATGTGGAAGGGAAATGATTTCAAGCCCTAACAACATTTCCCCCCATTGGAGAGCAGGAAAATGAAATTACTACACCTCAAATAATCTTATTTCGTTAAAAAAAAAAAAAGAATCAAGCAGCTTTTAGCTTTTCAACATCTTTGATTTCAGCAGTGTAATGCAAAACCTGCCTTTGCAACTAACCAAGCAGACCTTGTAACAGGGACATCTTCCAGATCTCCACAACACCAAATCACAACAAAACACACGAGCCAGCTGTCAACACAAGACAAGACAGCTACATTAACGGGACAAGTTATGTGCCTATGAAACAAGCCTTCTCAGACCACGATCTGGAAACAGTGGAGGTTCAAGACCTTCAGAATCAGAAATTAAAGCCGTGCTTCAGCAACCTGTTCCGCATGGGCAAATTCTCCATGTGAAACAGCTTGCAAAATTAGCAGGTGTGTATTAATTAGGACAACGGGTTAGCCTACGTACATAATTATACAACCACTGCTGAAGTTCAGGGCATATTGTCACAAAAGCATCAAGAAAAACTTCCCCTGAACCTTAACCCCGCCGCCACTTGAAAATGACGATATATTTTTAATCGCTTCACTTGTTGGTTATGCAGCTGAAGGCTACTCGGTGTAAAAAGAACTTTGGAGGGAACACGGAAGCTTACTGCTGGCAGGGCACCGGGGCAGGCATTCTAAGCATCCACCTCAGCTACGCTGCCCGTGCAGAACACGCTTCCATTTCAGTGCCCAAGGGAGCACTTACCTTGCCTCTGATCAGCCAACTGTTTACATGTTTTTTGGTTGCGCAACCGGTAACGAGGATTTCAGACGGGAGCCAGGCCTGCCCTCCCAGCCACAGCAGCCCCTGCACAACCCTTGCTCACACCAGGCCAGGCACCGAGCCCGCGATCAGGGGCCCTGCAGCCCAGAGCAAGCCGTTACTGCAAGTCAGGATAGGTCCCTCTCATCAGCTACGGAAATTTCCTACGGTTCAGCCCCATAATTACATCTAACACATCCACTACACCTTGCAGGCTACGTTTGGTACGGAGCGGGCTGTTCTATGGGTTCTACAGATGGACTTTTACCAGGAAAGTAAACGCAGATTTGCGGGCACAACCTTATGGCAGGCACCGCCGTGGGCCGCAAGGCACCACATGTGTGTCAAGCTACCGCAGTCGCTCACGGCACCCGGGGGTGGGTTTAAAAAAAATAAAATAATATTAAAAAAAAAAAAAAAGTAAGACTCTTATCAGAGCACAGTGACGATGAAAAATGCACCCTCAGCACGTTCTTCCCCCAAAAGGCATCCTAGTTTGGGTGCCTGAGTTCCTTACACCGCGCTCCTGGGTTTTGCTACACACAGCAGCACCTCCCGAGCACGCTCCGAAGAGCAACAGGAATAGGAAGCTGTGCCACGCCGGGTCAGTAGCCGATGGGAAGTTGTTTCTGGGCGCTCTCCGAGGCAGCAACCCCGGCTTTCCCAACCACGGCAGCGCTGCGAGCCGCCGAAGCAGCGCCCCGTAATTGCGAAAAAAAACTGCCGGCTCCTCGCCCCCTCCGGCGGGCAGGGGGGGGGCGGCCGAGCGGCCGGGACACCGGGGAGGAGGCGCACACCGCGCCGGCAGCCGAGGGGCGCTGGGGGCCGGGCAGGGCCGGGCGGGGGCGGCCGAGCCCCTCAAGGTGACTCCCGGCCCGGCGGCTGCCCGCCGCGTGGGGCTGCCCCGCCGCCGGCCGCGCCTCCACGCGGAGCGCCCCACGGGGCCGGGCGGGCGCAGCCGCCCCCCGGGCTCCCCGCAGCCGCCCCCCGGCACCCCGCAGCCGCCGGCCGCCCCCTGCACGATCGCTCGCCGGGCTGCCCCCCCCGTCCCTCCCCGCACGCCGGGCCCAGCGGGAGGCCGCGGCGGCGCCGGGCCCGCACTCACCACGATGCAGGGGCTGGGGGTCGCCATGGCGCGGCGCGGCCCGCCGGGGCGGCTGCGGGCGGCTGCGGGCGGCGGCGGCGGGGAGCGGGGAGGCGCCGCGCCCCGCAGCGGCCCCGGCGCCGCCTCCGCGCTCCCCGCCCTCAACATGGCCGCGGCGCCGCCGCCCTCTCCGCCGGGGGAGGCCCGGTGCGGAGCGGCCCCGAGGGGCCCGGTCCCCGCACGTCCCTTGGCGCCCCGGTGCCGGTCCTCACGGGGGACCCGTGCCGAAGGCCGGGGCAGGGGGAGCCCCCGGCCGGCGGCCACGGCCCCCTCCTGCCGCTGGCGGGGCTGGGGTGCCCGGCTGGCGGGGTACCTGCCCCCTTCGCAGCACGAGCACGGTGCCGCTCCACGCCTACAGGAGCAGGGAACCGATAGACCCCAAAAGTAGGATTTAGCTGGCGGCGGCTGCTTTCGCACTGAGCAAAGGGACGGGGGGGAACAAACGGGAAGGGGCCCCCTGCACCCCGTCGCCTCGTTGCACGGGGTGGGCAGAAGGGGTTTCTTACCGAACGCATCTCCGCCGGATGGAGGGTGAGGCCGAACCGTGTCTCCAGGTGCTGTCCGGCTCTTTAACCGCCTGGAGGAAAAATTTGGTCTTGAAGTCAAATTATAAGAAAGAATGGAAATGCCTGGATGGCTCCAGGGGTCTCATATGGGAAGGAAAAAAATAGTAACAGAAGCGTCATTTTTTTCTGTAGGTCCGGAATTAAGGGCAATGCAGCAGTGCAAATGGAAATTCACGGTTTCTTATATTCTAGCTTAAGCAATTTATCAGCTGAAGGCATTCCTCTGCTTTCTGCAAGGGTGGAGACCAAGTTTTATTTTACGCTGCATAAAGACTTCGTATCAAGGAAAGGATAATGATTCTTAAAAAGTACTTTATTCATACAGTGCCATGGCAATGTTCCTTCATGCCAAACAATTCCTGATGTACACCTAGCATTACTACTTTTGGCTCAGAAATCAGTTTGAGTGTTCCTTTGTATGAAACAAACAATTTAAGCAGATCCTAACGCAGCGAACGGGCACGAACCCTAGCGAGTGCAGTTTTGTTGCAGCGAGGTGTTCAGCTACAGTTCGGGTGGGTTAGCTCTGGAGCGGGAGGAAGGAGCCTTTATCAAATTGCCTAGGGCAGCAGAATGAAATACACCCAGCAGCTAACTAAGATCAGAAACATGTCATAGCTGGCCCATTTCCAGAAGGCTGGGAAAAACAGCAGCTGCCCTGTCAAGTTCAGAGAGCGCCTGACATTATTGGACAGTGGGCAGTATCTGTCAGGAGACTACTCAACCACGGGAGTGGTTCAGGATCTGCTTTTGTTCTAGTTACTGAAGACGTTTCTAATTAATGACTGATATTAATGGCTACTATTTAAAGTAACATCCAACGGCATCTTTCTGATTGCACGCAAAAGTTGTTGGCATAAGTTCTGTGCAACTTCTCCCAAGCGGACAAAAGCATTAGTCCTTTTTTGCCCTTCTGGGTGAGCAATTTCTTTGTTCTTCCTGCCAACCAGCACATTTCTGGATCCCAAGCATTCCTGCTGGCACCCCATTACGGAAGGAAGAACAGATTTACAAAAGCATTTGCTGATATTACAGGAAGTTGGTTAGCTCAGATCAGCAACAGATTTAGTAGATGACCAGTTTTATCCTTGTTGGTATGGGAGCCATTGATGTTTCCAGGGCAGGGTCAAGGGAGGTGATTTGGCGGTACCTGGAAGCTGCACATTTTCTAGCTAGATGATGCAAAAAGGTTGGAGAGCCAATGTTGTGATGTCTCTGGAACGCACAGCTTTTAGAAAGCAAAATAATTTAATAAATAATGGTTTGTTTCTGAGTAGTTTCCTGATTTCTAGATTATTTTACCCTGTGTTACCATCCAGGAATACCTTAGAGCTCAGGCCTGGCAAACCAGGGCCTGTGTGAATGTCAGCTGTATGTAACTTTTCTAACAGACTTACTAAAACCTTGCTTGGTAACCACAATACCCCAACAGTGGGGTACCTGGAGACAATAACTCAGCATTTATCATTTGGAGACACTTGCACTTGAAATAGCGTCCTTTGAGTTAGATCTTCAGGTCACTCAATGTCCCTTCATCGATCCCTCTATGCCCCCCATTTTTTTCTCCTAGCTTTGCCATTGCTGCTGGGTGACTCAGAAGGAATCAGCGGAATTTATCTGTGTTTTGTTTTGTTTTTCACAAGACAAGCCTCCTAAAAAAGCAAAGAGCACAATGATTTTTCAGCATATTAACAACTGAGACCAGCAGGACTCACTTTTGACCAGAAATTTGTCTGTGCAGACAAAATGAGCGAAAATGGAGAATTCAAGGCATATCAAACTGTGATCCTGAGATAAGCACCAACATTTTTAATCAAGAGGAAAATCGGAAAGGAATATTTTACTAAATGTTACATAGTGTTCACCAAAATGTGAATTTAGCGTGCAAGTGTTCTGTCTTCATCATGGCCACAGAGAAATCTCTCCACTTTTACTTGTAATTTAAACTGCGCAACATTATTTTTCTGGCCTTGTGGTTCAAATAGGAGAGGAAGCCAGGTATACCAAAGTGACATTTGCCTTGCAAAAGCAAAGCAGGACAAAGAGCAGGGACAAGATCTGTCAGGAAACCCAGATTGTTTCCTTCACTATGCAGTGAGCATTACTGAGAGGTGCTTTTTCTCCGTGCCAGTAACAAGGCAAATTCCTGTTCCCTTCATTCATCAGCGCTTGTATCAATAGAGTCTTTTCCAGAAACCTGTGGAACCCAGCAGCTTCTATGTGACACTCTATCAAATTAATGTGACTGATGGCAGCCAGGCTGCTCTGCCAGCATAACTGGAATTAGATGTTACAGGAATCTCGGGGAGCACTGGGTGGACAGACGTCCACATTACAATGTGCGTGTGCAGCAAACTCCTAGGATCACACAGGTGTAAATGGCCTTCTGGGAGAAGGGCTGTACGTGGGAACCATGCTTGCAGTCAAGCAGCTCATTTTAAAGTCAAGCAGCTCATTTTAGCCAACAGTTTGTACTGTACCTTCAACTTCAGTCAGAATGGCAGGCTGGCTGACTCCAAACACAGGTGGTTGGCGCTGGCAGGAGGTCTTGCTGTCAGGAACACAGAAGTGGGGCAGAGACATGGGATTCCCCACTTTGCTTAGTTGCTTTTGAAGGAATGAACAGGTTAATCTGCTTTCATTAGGCACCTGAGTGCAAGACCTACCTGCAACCCTCAAGAAACATTTCTAAATGGCTGCGGAGGACTAGCTGTGTCACTAGGGGCTCCCTAGCTGTGAGCCAGACAGAAGGATTATTTTTAAAAAAATCCGGAACCTGTTGATACCAGCATGGACAAATGGGCTTACCTGGCTGTCACGTGAGGATAGAAACTCAAAAGATGATGAGAGGAGGCGGTAAGGCTATCTGAGCAACAGGGGAGAAGAAATGAGGAAGGCCAGCAAAAGACTCCAAGGCAGCAATCTGATCAGATAGATAACTCGCTGACGAAGGCTGTATTCGCTGAGGCTTGCAGATCCAGCTGGCACTGTCTCAGTACAGAGTAGGCATCAGGTGGCAGAGCTCGCATGCCAAGGCTGCTGCCTCCCATGCAGATTGTGGCAGCTGTTCAAGTATCTCAGAAATCTTTTCTGGACAGATTATAAGGGAAGCGGAGACACGAAGCGCACGCCAGGCTGGGAGGGAACTGCCCATCAGGACTCCCCTCCCCTTTGCAGGTCCTCTCGAGTTGCATGGCACAAGCTGGCAAAATAGGCATTCAGATCCTCAAATATTAAGAGCTGTTCTAGGAGTAACGCCAGGCCCTGAATCTGAATTTGGGTTAAATGTGCAAGACTGAGATGGGCAGTAAGGGCAAAGTCAGATACTTCAGTGGAAAGGGTGCCTTAAGAACTCAGTTTACACTTAAAAGGGGAAATAAGTCCATTTTTAAGATCTCAAGATAAACAACCTGGTAGTAGGGAGATAGGAATTCTATGTATTATCTATCACCCATTCAGGATCCCACTTCACCCAGTGGAAAATCCTTTCAGAAATCTGTCCTCAAAAATCCCTATGAGACAAGGATGGGAACTGCTCTGAAAAGGACTGTCCAGCCCCATTCTAAGGGGAGAAATAGCCTTTCTTCTGGGACAGAGGAGATAGGACCTCCTCTGAACCTTCCTCTAAAGAGAGGGCTAAAAACTTGACGGTCCTGGCAAAAAGAAATAATCTTGAAGCTTTTTCAAGCTACCTGGCTCCAGACACTAATCATATTTAGCAAACAGTACATTTTAATTAACAGTACAGGTTAATTGCAGAACAGAGCACGTGTACCTCTACCTGCAGAAATCTAAGATGCCATGAAGTACTGAACAGAGATGGCAGTTCTGTAAAAACTCTGCTCTTAATTTCATCTATTAACTGAAAGCCCTTCCTCAAAATGTACGTCTGTAATATCTGATGGGCTAATACAAGTCTTAGACAGTGATATCATCAAGTTTTTAAATTCACCACGGTTTATCTAAATCTCAGATTGCTTGGTTTGCTTGGAGTCCGGAAAAGTTTACCAGAATTCAGTTCCCTGTTGATGTAAATATTGCTTGACAGTATCAGAAAGGCTTTCCAAAGGGAAGTGAGACAGACTACAGCTCCTGTCTCTTTGAACCCCTTCCAGGCACATCTTAAATTACAAACTTACAGACCAACCAGTGTGGTCATACTACTGATGAGTTTAAAAAGAACGCGAAGTACAATGACGCTGATCTTCCGTTTAATTCCCACACAAATCAGATAATTGGATACAGAAGATTCAAATATAAGCTGAGTATTAGACAATAAAAAAGAGGGAGGAAAAAACACTGTGCGAAATTACCATGTTTTCAGTGATTTATGTGAAATAGCTGAAAATGATCGAGGGATTTAACTACTATCTTGGAAGATATTCCTGCTGCAAATGAGAAATCACGATAAAGGAAAATGTGAAGCTTGTTACATCTAAATGATAACAGCCTTTGAAAGAAATAACAATGAAGCTTGGTATTCAAACTGAAGCATCCATTTTCACAGTCAAAACATATGGAAGGGCATGATGTGATTTATTTTAGGGCAAAATGTCACAAGTAAATCACTGGAAAATATGGCAAAAACCAAGAAACTTGTAGGCGTCAAGACCTGAATGAATCACTTCTATTTTTCAGTCCAACTGTCCAGGGAGTCCTGTGTAAAAAAGTTTATTCTTTTTAAGCTCATCTAATTTAAGGAACTGACTTTCCCATTTCATGCTGTCGTGTCAGGATTTAAAGATGTTTAGTTAGCAGCAATTTGGAGAGTTCAAAAACTTTTTGCAACCTAGCTACTGCAGTTCTTACTCTACTGGAAAGAACTTTTTGGACATGTCAGCCGAGTATTTCAACTTTAGATTAAGGGCCTCCTCCCTGCTTTGAACTTGGCAGACTTCAGGGATTGCCAGCACTAGTCTTGACAATGGTGTAACTCAGACATTTAAACTTAAATTGAGTAAGCTACCTGCACTCTGGAAGAAACTAAAAGTGATACACTGTAGGGACTATCCAGACTATAAGCACTGCTGACTGCATTTAACTTTGGCAACTTTTTGTTTTGTTTTGGAGGTATCTAGGCTCAAAACTATAAGGCAGCTGCATGGCTGCATGCCAGAAGGAAGTTCTCACAGCAAAGCTGTTTGCACTGCGTTGACCTATTTTTAGTATATGCTTAGGGAGTGAGCTTCCTCCCTCTGCCCCAAGCCTCTCTAATGCCCTCCACTGGCAGGCAGGAACTTGACTGGAGTCTGCGCAGGAGCACGTATTTTCTTCGGGTACCAGTGTAAGATTTTAAGATTGCTGCCCTAATTCTGTGAAGACTGGATAACAGATCAGTCACCCCCAACTCTGTATCATCACAGAGTCCATGTGCACACAATGAAGAAAAATCAGTAAGTTGTGTACAATAATCCCTCACATTTGTATAAAGTACACTTCGTGCACTAGAAACGTGTATTGAAGTTTTTGGACATAATCAAGGAATTTGGGAGTAATGAAGTACTCCCAAAAATCTGAAATAGAAGAGTGGATAATGCGTTTTGCTGGGTGGTGTCGGAAAGTTCATAACCTTGCAGACCTGTGCCATCCTGCAAGAGCATGTTATTACCATCACAAGTGCTATTTTAAATGAAAAGATGAAAAAGGAAATGCGTGGCTGCGAGCCTTAAGGTCAAGCTCAGGACCTCTGCCAGTGCAGAGTTTTACTTCAGAAAAGTGGTTCTGACTCCCTTGCAGAAGGCCTTAGAGTGGAGGGGAGAAGAAAAAAAAAAAGCTGGTAGGAATTTCCATTAGCCTTATCCCCAGCACCTCCAACCTACAATTGCACCAGCCCCAAAAGATGCCTACAAATATTCCCTGTAAAATCTAATTCCAGGGATTCCACGATCTCCCCAGGAAGCGTATGCTAGAGCTTAATTCTTCCTACTATCAAGGACAATTACCCACTCTGATGGCTAAGCTAAATGCTTCCTGCAGCAACTTAATCTATTTTTCTTGTCCTACCTGCAGTGCTGAGAACTGTTTCTTTCTTTCTTCTCTGCGGCTCTCTCTTACAGATTTGAAAAACATTTTTCTCTCATCACCTTAAAACAAGGCTCATTTTCTATCCTGTCATCCCTCTCATTGCTTTTCTCTGGATTATCTCCACTTTCTTCACATTTTCCATGGAGTGCAGTGCCTACAGCGGGATACCACGTTCCCAGAAAGGCGTTCTACTATCACCTAAGGAAGAAGGACCAAGACATGCATCTTACACACTACATTCCTGTTCATACATTCCACAACGTTTGTGTTGTTGGTTTTTTTTCCAGCACATCGTTGAATCACGTTCAGCTGGTGACTGGCTATAACCCTAACAGTACTCTTCTGTAGCACTGCTACTCTTAGTAGCCTGTCCTGTCCTATTCTCTCTTTGTTCAGCCGATTATTGCTTTGGAAGTGCAAAAATTTACATATGTAAAATCCATTTTGGATTTACTGACTCATACTCTAACTCTTTTGAGCTTATCAAGTTCATTTTGAATTGTATTTTACAAGGTC
Source organism: Cygnus olor (assembly GCF_009769625.2). Taxonomy (NCBI): domain Eukaryota; kingdom Metazoa; phylum Chordata; class Aves; order Anseriformes; family Anatidae; genus Cygnus; species Cygnus olor. The sequence goes on from NC_049181.1 coordinate 7,965,192, forward strand.
AGTAGTTAGCTCAAAACTGTTAGCTCACATTATAGGTCTTCCCTACAATTTAACCAGCATGTGCCATTCAAGTCACTAATGGAAATAGCAAATAATATCTAGTCAGAGCAGAAGCGTAGAGAATCCCATTCAGTATATCCTTGCAGTCTGTGAATGATTCACAACTCTGAGTAGGGTTTTCCAGGCAAGTTTTGTTTTCCAAGCAAGTTTTCAAAACCTCTATTTTTAAATTGGTCTCTGACCACATTCCCATGTTTTCTTATGAAAAGTCATGAAAGTAAAGCTGTGTTCACTGCTTCTCCTCTGCTCAAAAAGTTTGTTATCTGGGTGTAGGAGGAGCAACATTAGTCTGACACAATTTGATCTTTCTTTTATAGGCTCACAAACAGTTTCTCTGTTCCATTAATTTTCCAGTTCAAATTACTGGCCCAGAAGTCTGAACAGAAAGGTGGAAACAGAGACACAAGCTGAGACTTGAGACTTTACAGCATCCTTCTTTTGTCTCTAAGGCTTGAAAGTCATTTACCATATGTGGTACATGATCTAGGCACAAAGATAACTACTTTTGTTTTGCCTATGCTGCAAGTCTCCTACATATGGTAGATTAAGTAGAGCTCATTTAAGTGGGGACACAGGAGCCACTGAAGTACTCACCACTCTGCCCTAACATCACGCTACATGAGGGCAACGAAAGCTGTTTGCTCCTGTGCCTATGGATTCCTCTGTCATTATTCCAAGATCTCAGTGACCAGCTATTACAATGAAGACACATCCACAAAACAGAGAAGGCTCCTCAACAATATCCTGAACCTCTTTCAATGATTCCAGCTGACTGAATGAAAAACAAAAATATACAGCACATAAAATAAATATCTATCCAGTAACTATTTACACGGCATCAAACACCATGTAGTGAACTGCTCCAAACATCAAATTTGACAATAAAAAAACCTTAAAATTAACCTCTTCAGGGAACCTTTGCAAAGATGGATATGTAATCGCAGTATTAATAATTACACTCCATCAACAAGATCTGATTATTTGGCAACTGTTATTTGAAGATGATCTATGACAATTTTTTTCCTGACAAATAAGTCTGTGTTGACTGGGGATACTGTTTCCCAGGGCACAGTAAATACCTACCACAGTAATTAAATCAACATTTCAACATGACAGCACATAGCTCCTTTTAAAACAAACAAAAAACATTTATTTTAAAGTTTTCCCCATTACATTTCTTGACACTTTAAAAATACTGAATATCACTCTCACTCACTCTCTCACTCTCAGCAGCGATTTATTTGGACAAAACCAAGCATCTTCCAAGCAATCCTTCATTTTGCTGCTCTTTTACACCACATTTATATGGTTCTAATGTGCAGCCTGAGTCTATCTGCTCTTCTGCAACATAACTATATTACATTCTGCGCTCTCGGTATCTATCTCACTCTAAATTAATATGATATAGCCTTCAAGAAGTCCTTGAAAGGTGAGAATGGGAACCTTTAGTGAGCCAGCCACTTCACATTAACAAGTGGTAAATTCAACGCAGCTTACCCGTTACACAAAGTTAAGAACAATGCACAAATATGCAGAGTTACCACCGAGTAAGTAGCATACTGTAAGCACGCGCTCTCACTTGTCTTCTGGTAAAACTTTTGTGGTACTTTAACATCAATAGGGAATACCGCTTTTATGCATTAAAGTGTCAGTTTTAAAGTTCTACTTTCAGAAAAAGGACAGATATGCAAATATGAAATTCATAACTCATTTATTGAATATATATATATGCAAGGATACCAATAAAAAGAAACTAATACTGCAAACTACAACTTTGGAAGTAAAGCCAATATAACAGGAACAAAATATACATAACATTGTAGATAGGAATGCATTTACCCTCTTTTACACATTCCTTGTCTTTACACCTAATGTAAATGTATGCTAGAGCAAAAGCTGCAAGTGTTAGCCTAACCTGAGTGCTTTTTGACAAGCAACAGTTCTCCAGGATCTTTTAAGGGTTGAGATGTACTGCTGATTAATGAATGTGCATACATATGCATATATAGAATCTGCTTCAATAAGTATATAAATTAAGAGCTGTGTTCTGGTTTTTTCTTTTTTTTTTTTTTTATAAACCTCCATCACTAATACAGTGGAATCTGTTCCTTGTGATATGGAAGTTACTATTTGCTATGATGTACTTTCAGTTCTCTTCGGATTAATTTCAACTAATTAGGATTCATTTTCTTGTCAATCTGATTCAGCACATTAACGTTTTTGGAGTGAACTGATTATCACCTGCCAGATAAGTCTGATATTTCAAACACATTATCACCCCTTCATCTCTCACTCTGCTTCAGTGAGAAGTTATTCTTCATTTAGGCAGCAGTAAGAAGCAAGGCCTCTTACTTAATACTACATTTCTTGTATACTGATAGCAGAAATTTAGAGTCGGATTCAGTCTAATCACATCATTCTAGATCAGCACAGCTCTTTGTACCTAAAGATCAGACTTTGCAGAGTGTAGATGGTGGACTTATTGCTGCCCTCCAGGAGTTATGCTGGTACAACTCCTACTGGAGCTTTATCATAGAACCTCCTGTGGATCAACACCTGCTGAATAAGCAGATATTTTGGTCACCTAATCTATTTCATCCTACTTAGCTACACAGATGTTGGTATTGAACCGGCCTTTTGCCCTTCCTTGAAATGGAGTGATAGCACAGCTTACTGCTATGGTGTTTGATCATGCCTTGGGACTCTGGCATTACACCAGCTGTATCCTCAAGTAATTTGAACAATACCCTTCTGATGCCTGTCCTTCCTTGGTACAGTCCTTTCTTGGTATAGCACGATCGCAGATCTGTTAACACAGAGATACAGTGAGTTGGGGAGAAACCTCCATTCCAGAGGGTTCCAGGAGACTTTAAACAGCAGACATTACTCTTGTGAGCAAAAGAAATACCCAAAGGCCAAAAAAAAAAAAATAGTGACACCAGTTTCATAAGACAGGTTTTGTTAAATTAAGAGTTCTCCGATTGTGAGATGAAAACAGAAGGTGCCTATCAAAAAAAATCATCTCAGTAAAAAATAGACTGCATTAATTTACCTAGCTAATTTAAACATACCTATCCCACCTACAGAGCACTTGCATTACTTCTAACGTTTCTGGGAAGGCAGTAGATGCTCCAGAATAATCTTCCAATATATGCTTGCAAAGATTACATTGCTTTACCAAAAACAAACAAACAAAACCCCCCCTCAGACAGACTGTCTGAAATTCCAAGCTAAAATACACATAAAAAGACAGTAATGGCAGTATTTTGTCTTTAAAAAAAATATGTAAATGTTGTATACTATCATACATTGTCATGCTTTTTAAAACTACAATTAAGGACATAAGAGATGTACAGTAAATACACTGCTGAGGTACATTTCTTCTAAATATTAACACCACGACAGAATTACTCCCCAGCAGGTAATGCTACTTGGGAACATATAAATACAATTTTTACATTGTAAGGCACTTTTACCCAGCATACATAAATTGAAGTCAAGTTATGACAAATTTGAGGCTCATAAGAAAAAAAGACTTTTGCTTTTGACATTGTTTCCATGAATTCTGAATTAATGACAGTTTAGTCAGACCATCTCAGCACAAGGAGGTAACAGGTAACCAGCCACTTACTTTTCTGCTACCCAAAGGTAAAGTGCTGTTCTGGTTCTCAGAAGCATGGAATGGGGTAATTTATTTCACAACAGATGAATTACTGGACTGAATATTATACTTTATACTAAGCAACTGACACAATATAAATTAGAGCTTAGTCTCAAGTACAATCAGTATGCTGGCAGATCTACCCCATGCACCTGTCATCCAGCCTTGGTTAAAAATACAGTAGCTGCAAACAAAGTGCCTTTATTCCATGGGAGGGCCATGTCTGAGGCACAAATCTAGAAGTAATTTAGACATCGAAGGATGTTATTTCGCATTCTAAAACTGTTCTGAGTGGCTGAAAAATGTTCATGTTCTAGAAGAAACAAAACACCTTGATAGACAATTTCAATAATCGATCTGTCATTGCAATTCAAGTCACGCTTTTAATTTTGAAAGTTACAAATACAAAATAAAAATGATCAATGGCATCATGTTTAGAGCAGTAACTGAATATTTTCTGTACACAGCAATATTTCTTTCCAAAACTGCGTTATTCTCCAGGAAAGCAAACAGAATTGATTGAATTCTAACAGGTAAAATGTTAGAAACTCTAATATACAGTAATTGAGTCCCTCAAGACATTAAGGGAATGCATAAGAAGACAATGACACACATTAAATCTTTTAAAAATACAAGTAAAAAATGCTACAGAAACTCATGTTACAAATGAACTGTTTTTGCAATACCAATCACAGAACTGTAGCAGTTTATAGTCAAATCAGTGTATTTTGCTTGTTTCCTTCCTTCAAATCTGGAAGTTTTGTTGGGAGTTCAGAGTGAAACAAGTCAAAACCCTAAACAAACAATACAGTGATGTGATAGCAGACAAACAAACATGTGGACTAGATTCAGCTTTTTGGTTTTATTTAAGTCTGAGAATGTGCTTTAACAGACCAATTGAAGAAACTAATAGCCATTAGAAATGACAAGGTGTTTTGAAAGCAGTCAGAGGACTGATCTGTTAGGTTTGGTATAACTTAAATCTGATTATTCCCTAAAGGAACATCAAGCTCCAGCAAGTAGAATTCCACGACGTGATTTGTTGACTTGACAGAAAGAGAAGGGAAAAAAAATCACTAAAGCAATAAGGATGATAAGCAAAGTTTCTCATATAGTGGTCATAAGATTAAAAAATAAATACCAATCTAGAAAAAAAAAAAGGTTCTTTCCTCATTCTTCTTACAGAATATGGGACTTCTATGCATATTCTGGACAAAATATGAAGTGTTCCACACAACATAGAACACTTGAGGTATGGACGTCAGATATGGTGGCTAAATTCCATAGTGAGTTAAGAGTTGTAACTCTCTGAAGAGAAAGATCGGGCTGCAGAGTCCGAGCATTTATATAGTAAGGTTTAAATCACACTTAGTAAAGTGTTCTTTGTAAATCAGGGACACTGAAAGAGGTGGGTCGTTGGGGAAAGAATGAACTACAGCCCTTTGGCATGAGTTCTAAAGCTCACAGCTCAGAACCAACAGCTGCTCAAGTAAATCTCCCGCAAACAATGCTGGGCGGAATGAGCCATCACAACAGGAACAACCTGAAATGTTCAAGCGTGCTTCGGTGTACACTGAGTCCTTTTTTACTGTGTGCTTTGCAAGCAAAAACAGAGAGCGGCTTTCCCATGTATGGCCTCCATAACTTGTATATGAAGAAAATGCAAAATTCACAAAGTACCAGCTTGTTGCCACCATGAATTTGTCCATGTTGTTAATTAAACTAGCTAAGACCTTCCTTCTTTGCATGAATCCACTAAACAACTTACACATTCCAAATCTTAAGGTTTTTATTCAGTCCAGAAATATAGATCTTGCTTCATTTCAATGTCTGCCTTAACTTTTGACACTGTACATATTACATATCATTTATATAGTGTTTCATTTTTTTCCAGACACTGCAGACTACAAACTACATTAATATTGACATGTAAAACTCTGCCACTTACTGAAGGCTCACACACATGAACGTTTCAGGCAGTTCAATGAAATTTCTAACAGAGTTGGGTAGTACAAAATTACTAACCCTTTTTTGAATTTAGGAAACAATTTAAAAGAATTAGTAGTTATGATGTCTTAGCCATTCCCAGTTCTATAACTCTGTCCCTTGAACCTGTTTAAAAAATGATGAAAACAATGGTAAATTTAAAGTCATACAGAAAAGCATTTTGCAGCTCTGACATCACATCTATATTTAGCGATAGAAATGAGGGCCTCCCTTCTTATACTGTTACAAAGTCAGCCAGATTTAAAAACCAACGTATCCTCCCCATTTTTCTACAGTATGCCAATAAAAACTACTTATCCGCATACACTAGATTTAAATACTTCACTGCAATAAACTACATTAAACGTATATTGCGTTTCAGTCTTGGTAACAGATCTGTCAGGAGTAACTTCCATACCTAGTTTCCATTGAGCTGCTGCTGAGGAATGTCGTTATGGTCAGTGCCTGATTTCCCACGGCTTTTGCTTTCTCTTTCTTCATCCTCTTCATCTCTTTCATCATTTCCACTATGGTTTTTACAATAGAGTCTAGCACAATAAAAGAAACAGATAAGATTTTTTACTGAAAGAATAAAAAAGAATCTCTTCTCAATTAGTTTTGCTAAGTGCGACAGGAAAATTGGTAACAACTCATTCATGTTTTTCAGTCAAGCAGCAGTTAAACAGAAAGAAAACAAGGCAGAGGTAAAGAGGAGCCAACAAGATTTGATCTATTCTAGTTTTCAAAAACTGCTGATACACTGCTCACAGAATGCCCTCTTGTGGGCACAACAACACTGGCAATTCAACAACAGCTGCAGTTCAGCAAGCAAGCAAGGAAAAGTTACGGGGTCCAAAAGAACCAAAATAAGCTACAAAACTTATCCATATAGGGCAATCATAAATTATCCAGGGCTTTCGCAATAGAAAATACAGATTAATCGAAGAGGAAAACACAGTGAGTCAAATAATTGTTTTTCTCCACTCACATATTGTTACACTTGCACAGAAATTTGAAGTTACAGTAACTGAAATATTTTGCAATTATTAAGCTTAAAAAATAGTTTTTAATGGAATATTTGTTAACTTGATTTGCCAAGCTTGGCAGAAAAAATGTTTTGAAATATCTTCACTTGCATTATAGACTCAAGATGTACATAGGTCCTTACTTATAAATTCCTCGTGACATATTCTCAATGTATTTAGCTTTGTCTTCTACTCCACAGTGGTAATGGTATGTTTTTATGCAGGCTTTAATTTCACACCCAATAGTAGCACCAGGCTGGCTGCAAAGTGTGCATTTCTGTTAAGAGAAAGAAGAGTGGCACTGTTTATTTAGCCTTTCGGTCTCTGTTCAGTTTAGTGTTCCTCATGCTTATGGCTATCTTTTTGGAATACAGTAATTTCTCTGGCAGATTATCCTTCCAATAAAAAGTTAATCAACAATACTGTAAAACAGAAACCATTTAACACAAACCTATTAAAAACGTGAACAGCCAGGTTTACCTATCCTTTGCACTGAAATCTGCTGTACAGTAGCATGTATTATTGCACTGCCAAGCATTATTTGATCGCACTCAATCAATTTTGATATACTAAAGAATTTTGATATACTAAAAATCCTATTTTTTTTTTCAAGCAGCAATATAGTTGTTTTTTAATCCCTACAAAGTTCTTACTGCTTTTAAAAAAAGTGTAATTTTAATAAACTGCAACGTGACATTTTTACCAACATCCCCATCTGTGAGGCCTTAATGCTTTTTCATATTAAAGCATCAAACCAGTTGGAAAGAAGTCACTGCAATAATGTATTCTCTCAGTTTATTTGTAGTTTTACACACTGTACTTTTAGTAACACATAGGATACAAACCTTTTACAGTTACAGGAAGGCTAGTAATCATTTACAACGTACACCATCATAAAAAAATAAATAAATTAGTGGTGGTTGGGCACGTGGTATTTTAAAGGTGACTCCTATCTGCCTAGCTATCTCCAAAGTAGCAACACATCTAAATTTTGTCATAAGTAGATGGAAAAGATTGTTTCACAAAAGCAAATAGACAGACCTATATACTCCTTAGTAGATTCAGTAACACATTCATTACATTCTGCAGATACATACCATTCTTTTTCCTCTCTTGATTTCTTGAAGAACAGTTTTGATATCAAAATCACCAAACTCTGCCCTTGATGTTGTTGTTAGCTGGACAGTGCCAGAAGAGAACAACTGTAAAACAAGCAAATACAAAATAATTTCAGATCACCAACATTAAATAAGTTATGTGCAGGAATCACAGAAAGGGATGTTCAGCATTCATTCGTCTCAGACTGTGCTCTACCAACAAACAAGGATGAAATACCATGCTGCGTAGAGATTAGTATGATGAGTGTTCTTTCTGATACTCACCTGACTGCTTTAATTACATTTGCTATCTTGGAGAGAGGTATTTTAAATGAAAAAGGAGTAGACGAAAAATGACTACAATGCTGAAAATATAAAGTAATAAATGACCAATATTATTAATTGTACCAGTGAACTTCTCAGGAATATTCCAATTCCTTCTCTGTGCCATAGAGGTACATCAGCACATTCATGGCACAGACAGCGTCAACATGCCCAAAAATCCCTGAGGTACGACAACAGAATACATAAGCATCATCCCTACTATCACCATTCTTGTATAGTCAACTTAAACTGTCTTAAAACTGAAGCTCAGGTACACAAAACAGCAAAGAATACTCTAATGCTCAAGGCTGCTGGCACACACCAGATCTTTGTTTAGTTAGGCCAGCTGTAGTAGGATCATTAATATTCCATAGATTGTCTGGACTACTTATTCCTTTCGAGGTACAACAGAAAATACTGTGGTGGTTATTCAGAGCACTACTTCATTCATAGAACTGGTTACGTGAAAGACAATACTATTTGCACAAGTTCATTGAAATTAGCAGATTCTTTTCAAGCTGACAGTTGGCAAGGGTTTTCTAGAACTTCTATGTCCCACACACTAACTGTGTCACAACCTGAATCCACTGGTCAGAAAATTAATGAAGTTCATTGATTCTTCCAGGATTCTGTCTCAATGCCTGTGGAGTAAAGGTACTTATATTTTATTTTTTGGAGTGGATTCTTTCAGTTAAAATTATTTTCTCACTCATTTTTAAATACTGTGTATGCATTTAGATGCTAAGGAAACTTTTTTAAAATGCTAAAGAGTCTCCCTGAACTAATCCTATCTCTTAGCATGTAGCCAACTTTTAGGCACATATTGCCTGCAGTGAAAAAATCAATGAATTGCTCACTTCACAACACTTCAGCACTTAGAGATCATCAACACAAAGACAATATTCATGCATAATTACATATAAGGGTACCGTATGAAAACCTAAAATAGCAATTTAGTCAAAATTCATAATAAACTGAACAACAACAATACTGTTACTCACCATGCACTTATAGTGTGCTGCAGCCTTTTTGGCATTAAATATATGAAGCTTTCCTCTAGCTTCATTTTCTTCTTCACCTGCATGACAGAATCCACATTTAGGTTTTGTATCACTGGGGCTGCTTCTGTGGGGAGACCTGTCTCTCTGAAAGAAAAACATTTTACTAAAATATACTGCTGGGTTACAAATAAGGTTGCAATTTTAAAAGCCTGCGGCCACCAGCTGGAGGCTCAGACAGACAAATTTTAATAAAAATTATATTTGCAGAGAAGAAATATGCAATTCTGTCTTCTAAGAAGTTTAGCATATTTACTGCTTACATAGGAACTGCTTTCTATTTCGTCTGTGCCATGTGAGGACGTGGATCTAGTGTCTTCTGATTGCCCTTTTAAATTTGTTTTTCTTGGCTTTCCCTTACGACCCCTCCTTTTTCCTTTGGGAGGTGAAGGCTCCAACTCATGTTCATTGATACTTTCTTCTAAATCTGCTTTAGGAGTTAGAAAACATCATCAAATAACATTCTCAAAAATTTTACGCAAAACAAAACCAAAAACAGGCAAGAAAAAACAACCTGTATTTTCTGTATTTTTCAGAAATAAAAATAACCAGAAATTAAAATAGTAACTTTTTCACGTTTATTACAAACATGCAAGTTCCTGAAAACATTATTTACTTCTTTATACATATCACACAGCTTTGCATCTTTATAACATAATATATGAAGGTTTAACTTTTCATACAACTCCTACTTTCAGGACCAAAATATGGCTTCAGATAAATATATTCACCTTCACTGAAAATACAACCAACAGATGTTTTCAACCACAAACTTTTTTTTTTTTAAGATGCACGCATCCAGTGTAAATTGCACTTGATATTATGCCAGTGTTTCTAAATAACTCCTCTCACCTTGCTTTATTTTAAGTCTTTTGACTTTAAAAAAAAGAAATTACCCATTTTGGCTATAATATTAAGAAGTTTTAAAGCAACTGAGATATATTTTGCTTCCATGAAACAAATCTAAAATTTCATTTTAGTTACAGCATATTTTTACATCTACAGCTAAAAGCAGGGAGCCACTTTACAGAAAATCATCCACACTGACAAAATCCCAGATGGAGCCTTTATAGACCATTAGGAATATAAGAAAACATATTTTTAATACAAATATACTAAGGAGGTCTGACAAATTCCTTTGAAAATGCCAGGCCAGCTGCTGAATTGCTATACAGAACAGTAGTCCAGTACTATCCCCTCCTATGAAGATACTCAAAAACTGCCTGGAGGTGGTCCTGCGCAACATGTTCTAGATGATCCCGCTTGAGCAGGGGGGTTGGACTAGATGATCTCCACTGGTCCCTTCCAACCTTAAATATTCCGATTACAGCAGTGTTCTTTTGATTACTCAAAAGCATACAGTTAATAAAGATCAATTCTGCAAACTTCTTGAGGTTATTTCCACTATGAATATAAATATTGAATAACCAGCTCTACTTGATTGCTAACAACTTTCCTGATCATCAAAAGCTCACAGGAGCAGTCTTTTTTCTTTTAATATGCAATATCCACCCCTGCTCAAACTGCAAAGTTATTTCAGCAGACTTGTTTAAAGAAACATGCACGGATACTGCTACATAAATCTCAAAATCCAAGCTACAAACATCAGTATGAGCCCCAAAATGGAACAAAATCCTACTAGGCGATCCAGAACAACTATGCTTAGACATTAACGGGACACTTAACCGTTGTGGTATTATTATTAAATACCACTAGGGCACTTATCACCATTATATCTTGGTCTCAAATTCAGACAGGACATCTTACTTTGAGACTAAGAGCTGTTTCAACAGAGCTCATCTTTCTTATCCATTATTGCATACAAATCAAATCATTCATTCTATCTCACGATTAACAATGAATCAACTGCACAGAAGTTTGAAATCAAAGCCCTGAATATATTCCACAGCCACAAACCTTTAGTTGCAGAGAAGTGAACTACAGGCCCGAGGGCCTTGCATACAAATGTACCTTATTATACTTAGTCTATCACATCTGCTGCTGATCCCTGAAATAACTTCAGCTTCTTGCACATTTATTAATAAAGAAGAAAAAACTAATCCAAATGTATCACAACATATTATACTGAAATTTAATTCCCCCCAAAGCTCTACACAGATGTGTGGTAAGGAGGCAAAAATTTGAGAAGAAATTCATACAAATCTGCAAATTATTTTCACTTAAATTGACAGATTAATCAGCTATATACACATATTCCCAAGTCACTACTAAACTAAATTAGCCTATCTACCACAACTTTCTTATGCTTCAGTATGCATCCTGTTTTCTAACGAGATGACAAGAGTACCACCATTTACTCTACTCAAAATAGAGTACAATAAAATACATGATGACAGGGATTATCTAACGAAACAATACATTTTACATTTCCCTTTCATAACTTACTATCTAAATGTATTTTTTGTTTAACATTAGTTGCTAAATTCCCAAAGCAAGATTATGCAATTTAGATATCATACCTCTCAGACTGCATATAGAAAGTTTTATTACAACCTGAAAAGCTCTGTCAAATAATTACATTTTATCTTGTCCCTCATCATATGCATGAACTTCCCCCTACTATATTAAAAAAAAAAATCTGTCAATCTTCATGAATATTTCTACATTTAAAGAAACCATAGATGGCTCTTCTACTAAAAAGAAAAAAAGCCTTAGAAAAGTGACTATTAAATTGGTGACCCTTTAAATAACAGTTTGTAAGACAAATATTCCTTCCAAAAATCATTACATGGAATTTCCTGCTGTATTTCATAAGGCAGAATGAAGTCCATTCACCAACATTCTCTGTTTTCCTCCCCAATTCATTATCTATCCTGTCAACCATGCTGCTTTCCACCTTTGTCCACCCTTATTTTCTAAGCATTAAAGCATATCCCAAACCCTCTGTAGTCATACTCTCAAAACTGGAAATGGAGCTTAACTGCAAAAACCAAGCACTCACCAAAGCCAATTTTTTGTTACAGCTTCCTTACAGAGTAAGTTATTAAATATTCTAATTAGAGATTAAAAATAGCACTTAAGATTTGAAACGTAAACCTTGCATTTCTTAAAAAGATGTTTCTGGTATAACCTAAAAAAGCATCAAGATTGCACAGCTTTCCTCAAAGGAGAACCCCTTTCCTGCCCTCAAAGCTTGTACTTCCAGAAAGTTCAGAGTTCACTGAAACCCAGACACTACATGACCCCTCCGTTAAAGTAAATGAGATTCCTTGCAGATTTAGGTCTCCATACTACAAGTGCCATGAACCTACGGATTAACACGCCCAAAATGTGAGGACCTGCACTACCACATCTACCTGCAAGATGAATACCTCAAAACATTAAAGTTTCTATCTATTTTAACAGCACTACGAATAAGTGCAACAGTTCAAGGAGAAAGAATTGTAACCAGCTTTAAAATATACCTGCCTTGGATGGTCTTTACTGTTTAATATACAGTTTGGTTCGTGCCCTATCCCTCCCCTCAAGCCCACTGCCAGCTTACCCTGTTTCCCTGGCATCTGATGGTTGGGTGTTTCCAACTTCTCATGTCAGCTTGAACTAAGGAAAACACAAAAAGTTGTTCAACTCCTCCCTGACCAGATGAAGTTTTATCATGGGTATCACCCATACTCTGAATCCCCTGAGACTCCCTAAATACACTTTCAGCTGCCCCCATCCCGTATCCCACTACTGCATTGATTTTTAAAATCATCACAATATTCTCAATACAACTTTATCTGAACTCTTCAAAGGAGGTATCTTACGAGCTTTCTGCAGAACTCCCTAAACAATATACCTGAAAAAACAAGCTTAATATGCAATATGATCTCAGAAGGGGGGGGAGTGTTATTAAGAGGAAACATTCTACATTTTCAAAAGCACCTAAGAAAATGATATTGTAAATTTGGATGAGCAGAAAGATGAGCAACAACAAGCCCCACATTTGCATTTTAGAAATCTATGAGCAGTACGAAGTACCACAAAAAGAAGACGAGCAAAATTCTGTATTTTATAAACCGTTAACACAAAGACAGCTTCAGAGAGAATTCTATGAATTCTCTTTTGATCATGACTAGAAGGAAAAAGGATCAAGATGTTCTGCTGCTTAAAATAAAGCTTGACACGGAAGTTCAGATATCACTGATCTATTCTTTATTGCTTGAGCTTGAAATATACCAGGAATCAGCCCTTTCCAAAAACGTTAAAGCAAGCTAACACAAAGAATTAAGTGATTTAATGGTTGTGAAACACCAAATAAAAGGAGGATGTGTTCAGTAAAAGCTAATACTACTCTATCTACCTGCTACATTATCTTAAACAGTGACTAAGTGAGCCAGAAGCAAAAGGTCTACATCTGCACAAGAAAGATAAACAAAACTGATGGGAAATATACATTTGCAAGTAGGACTGTACATAAAAAAGCCGAAATGTAGAATATGGAAGTGTCTTAGACATGCTGCTATGTAAATCTGAAAACAAGCATATGCCTTTTAAGTTTCATAGTGCACTTAGAACAAAAGAGAAGCTCTTAAAATTATAAAGAACAAAATCAACTTTACAGAATTTTAGAAGAGAAACAGAGTATCAGAAAAAGAAAAAAGTAATGTAGCATATTAAACTAAGATGTCCTTAAAAATATGGCTGAAAACAGTGAACCTCATGTGACAACATAATTATTTTAAAATGAAACATCACAAAATCTAAAAACCTTATTGTCCTAGTAGTTAATAATGAAAGCGTGAATGCATTTTTAAGTAGTAATAAAAACAGATTTGCTTAAAAACATGTGCAAGTGAACAGGTTGTGAAACAGCTGTAGCTTACATCAGAAAATGATGTGAAATTAAGCATCAAAATGCTGAATATAATTCTTAGGTATTTTCTTTTTGAAAATGGAAAAAGACTAGATTACATGTATCTAAATTGGAGGAAATAAGAGTGGAGGGGAAAAACAAATTATCCCTTAAGTCTAGTCACTAATTTGTTTTCAGAAGTACCAGATACCCTCAAGGAACTGATGCTTCTTGTCCAAAAATATTTTTGACTGGATAGTATCTATGTTATGAAATACTTAAGATTGTTTCTTCAATTAAGTACATTTAACATAGAAAATGAATAAAATAGTCCTTCTTAACCACACAATCTAAATGCCTTTTCAAGCGAACAATTGTTGGCAGATACTAAAGACAGACAATATATTTCGCTTATCTGCATAATCACAAGGCTTATGACAACTGGTCTGATAAACCTTTGAAATATTAATTAACTGACCAAGTTCCTATTTGAATACGCATTGCCAAGATAAGAAAATTAAAATGCAAACGTCACAGGGCAGCTTCTCAGATGGTATATACCATTCACCACATTACTTTTAGATTTTCTCCTTTTACTTGGAGCACCCGTTCTTGTAACGCTATACATACATTCGATGCCATACTCAGAGCTGCCTTCTCCATAATACAGACAACAAGAAGGCTGAGTTAGCAGAGCTTACAAGGAATTTGAAACCATCCACCAGCAAAATTGAAATGACTGAACTGCAACGCTACAGAAACTTTTACACCTGACCGCATTAGCACATACAATGGTAGGCAACCTTATGTTTTCTTTAACAATGTTCACAGCATGACTATGAAGAAAGACTGATTAAAGCACCTTAAAACGAATCAGATTCTTAACCAGTCATAATGCCAAAAGGTTTTGGACGTTTTTGCTATCACCTTCTGGCTTAAACAATGCTTTGAAAAAGTAATCTGTTTGTTACAGATTGCAGTCTGTAATTAGGTCTCATAGAGGAATATTATCCCGACTCCAGTTACTGAGCAAAGAGAAAAGCACAGATTTCAAGTTTGATCTTTAGAATAAGATAAAAAGGATACTGAGACACGAACTGTCCTTATTTCTATTGTGGAAGCATAATTCCCCAAGGCTTTGGGTACAGATACAATAGGAATTATGTACATTATTTTCTGACCCAACAGTCCCAAGCATCTTCTGTTTTAAACATTAAGTAGTCACATGGCAGTCATCTTTATTCTTCATTTTATTATTACTATGTAACAGAATGAAATATTCTTATCTTAGTTTATAATAAACTGTTGTGGATCAGCTGAATTTGTTTTAAATACAGAAGGGCCAGGGCAGGCCCACCTGTAGGGAACTGAATAAAAGATAACACATTTTTAAGTTTTCAATGATTATTTCTAGTACATGGAAATAAATTCCAATAAACGAGTCCAAAGCCTTAGTTCAACAATACTTTACTCTTCAAAAAGAATAAATGCAATTGTATCAAACTGAACAGTAATTCAACTAATAGTTAGCTCTGCTAGTCTGAAAGCACTGGTACCAATTTCTTTAACTTGTAAGGTACTGAATACTTAAGAGGGCTTGCTGAGATTAAGATTTAAACTATTACTTGCAGTTCAGGTCAAAACAGTTACATTTATAAGCAGCAGGACAAAAGCGCAGACATGAAACTTCAGCAACTTGGTCTGCTCCTATGAGCATGTGTCTTCAAATTTGTCAGCATCATAGCCAAAGCCAAGAACAAAGCGTGAGTACTTTGATTTTACTGTTCTTTTTACCAGCTAATGGGAACAAAGCACAAATGGGTTACACTGAAATATAACAAAAAATAGGTGAAATGCATTTTTCCTGTTCTATGTCACCTGAAGGCTAGGCCATTCAAATAAATTAGACAAAACCAACAATCTGTCAAGACAGATAATGAATCTAAGAGCAGATTACTTTGTTGTCGTGTTTCCTATCTTCCTATTCAAACAAAACAGAAGGTAGTTCAACTTCTGTCAATTAAAGGAAAATGAACTCCCGTTGCTCATTAATTTTGTCTTGATGAGTCAGGAGATCCTTAGTCTGATGAATTCTTGCTCCACTTGAACTTCATGACAGCAATAGGCAACATTTAAGAGGTCTTTTTTCGTTTAGGTTTTACGTTGGTAACTTTTAATTCCTACATAGGTCCTTCAACCAAATTCTTCAACCAAATTTTCTTTAGCTGGTATTAAATTGTTAGCAGATTTTTATTAATTTATTAAAAAGAACTAGAGCTTCTAACAAAACTTACATTAACCACATCTCAGACTTGAGCCAGGATGCTACAAAAGCACCTGTTTTTGAGGGAATGGAAGGAAAAATCCCACTACTAAGCAGCAGTACTACCTACAGGAAAAAAAAAAATCCAAAACCAATATTGTTCTAGAGGACATCAAACCAAACACCCCTAAAAACACTACAGACATGCTCTAACACAAGTGACGTAAGAAGAAAAATACCTGCACTGCAACAATTAAATCTAGATACAGAGCAGAGGAAACAAATCCAGACATTCTACACTGACCAAGAAAAAAAACCACAAACATTCCAGAGCAGAAGCAGTAAGTTTCCATTAAAAGAGACTCATAATTCCAGTCCCCATGCATCTACACTGAGCGACATAACCACTGATTTGCTTTAACTATTCTGTTACAAAAACCCTGTTGTAAGCCAGGATTCCTGAAAATGAAACAAAGGTGCTATGTTAGCATCCAGTATCCTTGGCTAGTTTCTTCTCTGCAAGTCTTCTCTGGTTTCACAAACCACCATTCTTTCACATTTAAATTCCTCTTTGAGATGCACATTTCCCTCAAGAAACAAACCAACAAGATACATACACAAAGCTCATCCCTGACTAATCTCACCATCCAGCATCTCCCAGTTACCACTTCACTGAACAAACTTCAGTATTTAATTATCAAGAAACAAAGCCTCTCAAGTCTCTTCTTGAACTCTGAAAACCATCCTGTAGATTTCTCTATCTTCTAAAGGTGATCAGTTTTCAACACAGCACAATACCATTGCTATAATATTCTGTAAGTCATTTCCTTAAGACAGATGCAATATGTATTTTTAGTTCCTGCGATTTAAATGAGGTCCAGCATAAAAAGCCCCTGATTGTGGTATTATCAAATCTAAGATTGTAAGTAATAATATTTTACAGGTATGGTATAGTAAGTTCCTGAAATTGTATTGTCTAAAAAGAGAGCTTCCCCTTCGGGAAAGA
This sequence comes from Cygnus olor, assembly GCF_009769625.2. Classification (NCBI taxonomy): domain Eukaryota; kingdom Metazoa; phylum Chordata; class Aves; order Anseriformes; family Anatidae; genus Cygnus; species Cygnus olor. The sequence continues at coordinate 7,982,467 of NC_049181.1, forward strand.
GCACCAGGCTACAATCTCAGACAAATACTAAACAAAACCAGAAAATAAATAGCTATGCATATTTCTAGAAGCATGAAGCATAACAGAACTAGATATTTTAAGCAAAAAAGTGAGTGGAGTGCAAAGTTGAATTCTAAGTAAGATACTATTGGGTTCTCTGGCCTCATCTGAATGATGTTTTTTCCTCCTCCTCTTCCTCTCAGTCTGGGTTTATTTGGATGAACCTTATTTAATGCTTAAAAAACTACAATCATCAACATTTAAGAAAAAAAACACTATCCTATTGTAGCAATTTTTCCCGTGTCTTCTCATACAAATATATCCATATAAAATTTAAAAGCCCCTACTGTTAGAGAATAAGATTGTACAATTAGAGATAATTTCTGAAAACTCTGAAAGAAAAGCACAGGTTCAGATCCTGCAAGGAGTTTCAAGCAGGAAAAAAAAATCTGTTGGCATTGGACTCCATGTAGAAACGGTGGCATTTTTCAATAGATGCCAGTATAAGCCATTTCTCAGCAAGTATAGAATATTACGTTTAAGTATCAGTTTAAGAGATCGGTGTCTGTCTTTGGACTCAAATGTCTTTTGTTTCTGATAACAAGCAAAACAAACCTTAAAACAAAGTCCCAAACTACAAGATAATTCTTCAAAGAGATACGGCCATATTAACATATATACTGCTTTCCTTGCTTCAATCTATTAACAGCAAGATCAGAACAGAATGTTTTATACAAAGCACACTACAATATTTAAATAGACTAAAAAAATGCTTTACTTTGGGATTTTCTACTGCCTTCAATATTCTTTTGAACACTGAAATGACACCCAAACTTCACCATTAACACTACCCATAGAATAGGTAATACATTACCGTAAGCATGTAGTTGCAGAAAGACACTGAATTTATGAAATTTTATTATCACTAAATGCAGTCCTCACTACCTAAATCTGCAACATTTTAATTGAAAGTAATGCAAAAGTAAACTAACAAATGCTTGCTTACCCAGATTCAGATATGGTAGTAAACAAGTAAAAAGGAAAAAAATGCATAAACACAAAATTGAAAGTTAGTTTGGAATTCTGTCAGACCACACAATTTATCTACTTTTGTGGCATATCACCCCTCGTGCATTTCACTACTCTCCTCTGCAGAGACGCGCAGCTTTTGTTAATGTATGCATACAGCTTTTTGTTTATCACAAGTACTCAGCAATATATCTGTAAGTGATCTGATCATAAGCCCATTTATTTAATATTGGATCCTTCTTATTTGAAGAGTTAAACTGTATTTAATAGTTCAACAAAATGGTGCACACTTGGGAATGCTAGAAGTGGCAAAAGTCAACTGCTCCCTGACAAATTTCATGAATTTTAGATGTAAATATTGTGAATATTTAGCTAAAAATATAAGCCAACTTCTTCCTAGAAAGGAATGCATTACTTCTACCCATACTATATTTTGACGGAACATCTTATCTTTAGAACAGCCTGAAATTTAGTTTTAGGGTTTTCCTCTCACTATTTTTTTTTTTTTTTTAGAGAAAATACAGAAATCAGATGGGCTTCCAAACTCACTATTTTTCAAAAATATATAGTTCTAATTTTTACTGAAAACATTTATATTCTCCAGAAAAATTAAATTTAACCAAAATATCTTTCTACAATGGGAAAAATTTATATTGAATAATTTTACCTTCAGAGTTATGCGTAGTTTTCTTGTGTTTTCGACATAAAATCCTATAAACAAAGTAGTTGAAAACTGTCAAGTCAGTTACGATTCACAGATTATTTACTCATCTTTTAAATTTAAATGCCAGTACATTTTTCTCCCACTTGTAAGACTCACTGATACACAAAACTTGCAGTGAAAATGTGCTTTTTTTTTTTAGCACATCACTATTTTGAATGCCACAATCATCATTAGAATTTTTTTTTTAACAGTTTTGGTTCGATTCAAAGGGTATTGTGTTTTTTTTTTTTTTAAGAAAAAACAAAGAACATGAAATATAAATACAAAAGTAAACATAGTAAATAAATAATAGTTACATGTAAATGCCTTGTGAGGGTTTCTCTCTTATCTGAGCTTTATCATGCAAAGCACAGTAGTAGTGATATGTCTTGTGACATGTCTTCACATCACAACCGATGGTTGCTCCAGGACAATGGCATAAAGAACACATCTGTAAAGAAAAAAGAAAGCACAATTCATGTTACTGCTGAGTCAATGTGTCTGAGTTTAAAAATAATATAGATACTTCCAGTGTCACTCCCAGTGACAAAACAAAAAGGGTTACAGACAGGAATACTGTTGTGCAAACTGCTGAGTAATGAACTGTTCTTGCCACTCCTCCCTGCTCCCTGGTGTTTTTTTTTCCCCATTTATTTTAAAATCAAGGAGAAATTCGTTGCAATTATGCAACAGTACAGTAATCAAAATAAATTAATTACCAATTCAATGAGGAAAAACAAATGATTTGTAGAATACGATGTGTTTCATAGAAGCGACAGTCACCTAAATCTCCCACCCCAATGTTTGTACCAACCATTTCAGAAGAGGTAAAAACACAAATTCTACCTCTTTAATTCTGAAATACGTTCTCAAGGTAGCATAGAAAAACGGTAGAAAGAGGAAACGCATTTGCCATGAACTTTGCAGACTAAGAAATCCTGATGCAGCAGCTAACTTTCCTCATTTTTCCATAGTTATTTCTTTGTCTTATTTCTAAAACATCAAATTTAGTAAAGTATGTTAAATACAACAAAACTTTCATTTATACTAATTTTTGTTCTATTTTTATTGCAAAAAGGGTTAAATGGAAGCCTGATACTTTACTCTTCTTTCCCAGTAATTAGTTCTCACACTAGACTTGCATTACTGTTGAGAATACGCCATCTAAATTGTTCACTGACTTTCTCATATTATGTTAGGAAAAGAAATAACTGATATTACTGCAATTTTTCCTCTATATTATTTTCTACTGACATAATATTGCTCCAAAATACCAGAATTTCCCACTGAACTCTCCATAGAGAAGTGGAGCTTTGTGCTTGTATCCTGATTATCCTCCCATTCCTTCCCATAAGATTACAACTAATTCCAAATCCTTAAGCATAAACGTACAACGTAAGACACTCCCACCATATACTTTTGAAGAATGTGGTTTCTGTCCATCCCACTAGCTAAGTTAAGTTCTTGTTAGTCTAAAATGTGCAAAATAAATATATCAAAGGTATGTATCACCACTCTATTTTTCAATTTTAACAAAGTTAACTGAACAATAAGTATGTCAAAGCCTTGGGTTATCTCCATTTGCTCCTCTCCAAGCTCTTAAATCGTGTAGTCGTACACTGCTCACTAGTTCTTATCTAATTTGGTTGGTATTTTATCTTATAAGTTTAATATATAATAATGGTTGATCAAAGCTCTTTTTTTAAAAAAAAAGCCCAGGTTCAAATTCCACTGATCCAACCAATTTTAGTCAGTAGGGCAGTATTTTTAAACAGAAAATTGTCAAAAATTGAACTTTCCTGTCAAGAATGCCAAGATGTATCTGTAAGAACAAAACAGACCACAGGAATTTTTATACTGATTTATTGGTCTATATTTCTTGGGAGTAATAAAATATTTATTGCATTGGTACAAGTCCATCTGTCCAAATGGTCACCGTCAACGGATTAATTAATTCCCAAGTTATATCAGGTATATGTGAAGTTTGACAAGCTGCAAAATAGACAATCTCTTTAAAAAAAATCCATCCATGCACGGCTAGCAGAAATAATAAAAACATCAGTGGATTGTATTCCCCAATGTTTAGACTTAATGAGTTTGTAAGACTGGCCTATTAAGGTTTGAGCCTACAAACTTTTCTCAGACAAACTTATTACCATAGGAACACTTTATGTATCAGTCATTATCACTTCAATAATGAACAGGCCTCGATTCTCAGTGCATACCTGGTCAGCAGCAGCATCTGCTGAAGGAGGGCAACTACATAAAATCTGCCTGCAGACAAATTTAGCGCAAGCTAACAATATAAATCAGTGCAACACACTGAGCTATTTTTGCTCAATGCCCCCCCCCCCCAAAAAAAAAGTCTAGAACAGAAAGCAGCCTGTAGCAGCATCTTTAGGCTAGCTATAAACAATTAGCTTTTTAAGCTTCCTCTACAAGTCAAAGTGTTGGGGGGGGGTGTCAGAGCAGTAGTTTACTGATGGCTACAGAGATAAAGCACAGTTACTTCAACACCCATGTGAATATACAAAATCACCCCGTAAATTCCCTCCGAATAGGGAACATCTTGGGACTATGAATTTAAATTTTTCAGCTTTTTGCAGAAAACCTGGATCTGGTTAAAGCGCCTGATACACACAAGTGAACTCAAAGAACTTATTCAGATGTCGCATCAGTGCGAGAACATAGAGAGACTCAGAAGCACATAGAAAGAAATCACCAATGACAAAAATAAATAACGTTAAAAAAAACATTTAAGAGACCCAAGAATCAAGAAGTTTCTTTATGATCTGTACTTCCATTTATTACCATATTCTTTCAAAGTCCCTAATCATGAAGTGAATTATCTGTGAACAGTTCTTTCTTTATGCTTCATCTAACTAGAGCAAATAAAGTTCTAGGTGCTGGAAAAGATATAAATGATATAATGGATGAAATATCAGACTGCTGTTATATAATTGTAGTTCCATACAAATACATATGACTACTCTCAGTCAAAAAGCTAGAAAATATGTAAGACTGACAAATAATTAGGCTGAAAACAATAAACTTGCGGAGTGACTTGATAATCTGTTAAAAATATTTTGAAAAGGCCTCCGTCATATTGAAAATAGAAAATGAAAAACGAGTAATGAATTAGCTTAGATTCTTGGGAATAAAAAGAGTAATTTCTGCCCAATTCTCATCAATTTGGTAGAGCTGTAATCACTATTGTACCCTTGCACCTCACAGGATGTCAATATTCACAGGCCCCACTTCTAAATCAATATAAAAGGAAGCAATAGCCTCCTTGGTAGTTGAAGTCTTATTTCGGTAGCAAAGCCAAATACTGGTAAAGGTACAGTATTAGCCTTGCCAGATCCCTAGAGTGTGGGTTTCATTCTGAAATCTAGAAGAAAATATAAATAGAAATTACTGGATTAGAAGCATAAATTTAGTAAATGCTATTTTTATATGCAGCCCATTAAAAGGAAAAACAGGCATACCCTGAAAGAAAGTTTTCAAATTAGCTTAGAAAAAACTGCACATCTGTTACAACCATCTACATTTGCCAATAAGAAAAAAGTGACTGTAAAAATAGTAATTCTGGATTTATTTTTGAATAATTCCATGATTAAGCAAGAATTCTTTAAAAAAAGTTTAGATGAAAGCGGGACTTCACTGCAATAAACTACTTTTGATCGTTTCATAAAGATGCTTCAAAGGTTGGTTAACTGGCATTTAAATTTCATTTCAACATGAGTATTGCCATATCTAATTATATTTTTTCCTAAAACTAAGGCTGACTTTTCTTCATCATCATCTTCTGTCCTTTACCTCAGACCTCACACAAACATAGCACTTCAAAACAAAAAATATATTACACTGAACAATTTCACAATAAACTTTCTAGAAGGTAAGAAAGCATTCATTCATTTTCAAGGTCTAAAAACAGAGACTCACCAATTTAGTGCCTCTCTTTATTTCTTTCTGAATATCCTCAATAGAGAATCCACCCAGACTCTCATTATCAGTGTGTGAAGATACCAGTGCAGATGAAAACAGCTAAAATTATAAAGCCAAACATTAATTTTAAAATATATACAATATAAAACATTTACCCATTTGAAAACCACTAAAATTTCAAATTAGAGCAATTAATCACTTTACCAATGCCACAGCTGATTTTTTTTTCTTTTTAAATTTGTCATCTTCCACTAGATCACAACATTCACTTCCCTTTTCCTATGGATTACTTACCATACATTTGTGATGTGCTGCCACCTTCTGGTTTTCTGACATCAATAATTGTCCACATTCATTATCTTTATTAGATCTACAAAAACCACACTTCCTTTGTCTTGAAGAGACTTTTTTCTGTCCAACCGAGCTTGTCATGATTTTAAATGACCTTAGAATGCCACTTCACTCCTATCAATGCTACAGAAAAAAAAGTGCAATCAACATGTTAACATCAGCAAAGGCCCATTTAGCTTACAGCTTCATAAATACAATACTGGTGGTTTGAAAATGATCTTTCCTGCCTTACCTCTCAGTTTACTACAATATAATCAAACAAACATGCACCCAGCAGAGGCAGTAGTTGGCTACTTTTTATAAAAATTGTATCAGGAAACAGAATTAGTCCTTTAAGCAAAAAGTTTGAACATCAATATAAAATTCTGGACATGTAAAAACCTTAGGGGAAGATGAGATAAATGGAAAATACAACAAGAAGAGCAATCATAAGGACTCTGGGGGAAAAAGTAACCGCAACTTTTTAATCCCATTCTTTTATTTATTTATTACAGTAAAGCAATTTGTAGAAAACATACTTAACTACCTGCGCATGCAATAAAATTCATGCCACTGAACAAACACAGAACCAAAATAAAACTCAAGAGTCCAGCCTAGCACCCGGAACTGGTTTTGAGTTTAAAAGCTCACAAAGTAGTGTAGCACCTACCCTTCGAGGAGGGTAGTGATGAGATGATAAAGCGCTACCATTTTAGGTATTACATAGATCACACTGTGGCTAGCCAAACAGCATTAAGGACAAAATTTTAGAGGATCTGTGACTAACAGGCTGCAATGGAAACCTTTTCAAGACCCGTAGTTAAATTAGCAGCATCATACTAGTTCTCAGTAACCACATGAGAGCTGTTACCATCATCTAAGAAAAGCAACTTAAGGTTAAATTCAACACGAACCTCAAACTTCTCACAATGCTACCAGCAACATACTTTGAAATACATCATTACGGTCCCACTCCCCCGAGGCAGGCACTGCAAGTTCAAAAGTGAAGACACCTAACAAATGTACGTGCTTCTTGGCCCGGGATTAATTAGTTCATTTGCTTTTACATCTTTCAAGAAATAAAATGCTGTCCTCTTCGAAAAGACTTGTTTGCAACCTTTTACTTCGGAGATCGGAGCCTTACTGTCAGAATCGGCACAACTGCAGCAAAGGTTTCCTCCTCAGCTTTTGTCTACATCACTCTCATCTTAAGAAGAAAAGCCGCCGCATAGTTTGGTATTTTTGGGGGGGGGAAAGGAGAAAAGCTAGTCAGAAGAGCAGATTTGCCACACATCTGGACAATGCTATAATGGCTATCTGCATGGAAATGTGCGACTTTTTTTTTTTTTATTTTTGAAATGTGCATAGCCAAACCTGCCAGCTTCGCAGTGCTGTCAGACGCTCGTAACGCAAGTATCGCTCGCTACTTCTACAACTGAAAGCCGAGGATTATTATTAAGTTTCTGCTGGCACGTACTATTCGTAAAAGACTATCATTTTAGAGCCTCATTCTCCCGTTTTCACCGATTTCCAGAGACTGAATTTTCAGTGCTTGCCGTGCAACGTTTACTACAAAATTCATCCATCAAAAGGTAGCGTCTGTGCGGGATCCATTCCTTCGCTTTATCAACAGCTTCATTCGCTTTCCTTTATAATTGGAAAGCAGTTTACTAGCTGGTGACGCATACTCATAGGAAGAATGCATAGATTTCAGATCTTGCTGATTTGCACAAAAAATGTGCCAATCTGGATAAACTAGTCACACCCTTTTGCAGTGGCAATAGAGAGTCCTTAAGTGTTAACACAAAAGAATTACTATACTGTATTCTTCTAAAGAAAAAAACCAGACAAGACAATTCTGTAATCCCTTTTTGAGCAGAAAGAAGGAATGGTTTCTGAAGGAAGGAAACACAGACTTCAGAACGTTTTTCATTTTTTAAAAAAACTTTTAAAAAAATACTTGGAAGCAGGAAAAAGACCTACAAAAGACGAGGATGAAATAATATCTCAAAAAAAAATATGTTTGTTTTCAGGTCACATTCAATAGCTCGACATAAATCATGCAGTGATGAGTTAGAAATATATTAAAGTAATTTAAAATGCAAGAAGTTCTGCTTTGATATAAATAACTCGATAGACCCACATGACTGTATCTGTTTCACTTTATATTTGGATTATATTATCGCTACGTTGACAGCGACGATAGTAGTTCTTCGCAGAAAGATGAGAAATTTCCTTGAACACATGTACGGTTTCTACTGACTAACAGAAACTCTCTCTTCTAGTAAGAATTACTACTATAAATAATAGCTATCCTTCCACTTGACTTGACTTCACATTTTAGAAGATGGAAATAACTTAAAAAAAACAAAATTTAAAAATTCCAAGTTGCTCTCATCATCTTTAATTTATAAGAATAGCAACTTTCCGTGAAACGAGATTATAAAGCAGCTTCTCAGGGCTGACTGCAACCAACTGCCCCCAGCTTCACGCCTTGCAGCGAGTAGCAGACGCGGGTCGACGCGTCTTTACAGCACTTCTACATCCTGACACAGCCAAACTTCTTCAAGTACTTGTGCAAAATTAGCTTTTTAAGGCTCACAGTGAAGTTAAAAATAATGCTAAGATTTACTTGTTAATTAGCAAATATTACGTTCTTAAATATTTATTCTATTACAAATAACACTTGAAAAATATTCAAAACACGAGCAGACCAGCAAGCACCAGGATAGGCCAGAAAGGAAACACATGTTCTTTCCACCATTAGATTACAGCAACCTGAAAGCATTTTACAAACATATCTACGAGTTTTCTTTACAATACTGCATTATTTGCACTTGTATTTTCTGGATCACTAGACATTAACATGACCTTCAGAAAGGCTGCAGAAAAAAAACGAGTATGAGAAATTTTTCAGAAGCGTTTTATTTGTAGCTCTCTCCCTAATTTACGGGCTTTTTCATAAACGTCAGAAAACACTACTCCTGGGATTACCTTCCTTCGTGCCAAAATGCACTCATCTTGTCCATTAAAAAAACACCTGATAAAGATAGAAAAGTTACACAGCTATACTACAGACCAAGAATTCTGAAAGCAAGCACCCAAAATTTTGTTTTCATCTCCTGAGTTAAATCACCCCAGAACAACCAATCCAGTTTGTCAAGCATCAAGCTGCATTTCATAGGAACGTGAAAAATAATGCAACTTTAAAACACCTCAATATTTCTGTTTTCTATGTTTAAAAAAAAAAAAAAAAACAACTAGTGAATGAGACTTAAACGGTGCTTAAGCATACTCCTGACAGAAATCGTGGTTGTCAGCTTTGTCAGAGAAAGTTTCGTAGGCTGGCTCCCAGGAAGCGGTGCACTATGGAATCACTGACTGGGAAGATTACGCTTTATCTCTACCAAAATGGGACAAGTACCACAGAACATCGATTATTACATACAGGTACGCTGTCCACAGACTTGGTCTAAAAAGGAAACGTTACGCCTACTCTAAAATCACCAAAAAAAGAAACCCATTCACTGATTTTTTCACCCAAAAATGTTGGTTCATTTGCATTCACGTTTCTTTATGTACTCAACACGGTGCTTCGCCTGCTAGCATCTTTATTTTATCTTTCAAGAAGCAAGTTTCACAAACTCTTACAGCTCACATACTGTTTTACCAGGTTCTTGCAGACGACGGTTTTGGAACATAAAAGAAAGTGCAAGTTCAACAGCTCAGGCAAAGGAGGAGGCTTCTCGGTGTATGAGACGTTGCTCAGTGCCGAAGAACAGAAAGTAACCTGGATGCTAATTTCTATTTATTGCCTGAATATGCTTCAAGAGCTATTGCACTTTTTCAGAAATCAAGCCCCCGTTTGTACTTCCAACAAAGGGCAGCGATCTCTAGATGCTGTACTTTCTCACATAAACTTTGTTTTGCTGCATGGCCTGTATGACTACAAAATAACAAAAAAATATTTAGGATTTGAATTTGTACGTCAAAAAATATCAGATATCCAATGCAAACCTACAAGAGAAATATATAGACTTAAAAAAAAACCATTAGGCACGATAAAGCGATTTTGTCTGCCAGGAGAAGCTGCAGAAAACACTGACATAGGGTTTTGCAAGATGCTCACTGGATACCAGGTTCTCTGTTCAAGAAACTTTCAAGTGCTTTCTACTTTCTAGGGTCAATCGCTCACCCCTGGGGGCATTATTTTGCAGCCAGGACTGAAACTGGGGAGGAGGGAGGCATCCTGGAGGCGTCTGGAGTTGAGAACCGAAAGCCACGAGTCCCATGGAAACCTTTGGGCAAAAGTTACGTTCCCACAGCATCCTACGGACACCACCAGCAGCGGGCTAAGAGCTTATCCCTGAAACTTCCTCAAAGAAGGGTACCAAAGGGGTTGGGGTGGGGAAGGCCCAGCGCTGGAAAGCCTGCACGCTGAGGCACCAGGGAACCCGAAGTTAGGCAGAGACAGCCTGGGGTGAGGGAGACCTGGCAGACAGCACCGAGGCAGCTCCGGGGAAGTTTGCGCGGTGCCGCGGGGAGCGGGAGCTGCTCCCACCGGGCATCGCCGGTGCTCGCCTCCCGGGGGGCCCCGCTCCGCTCGGGGCAGCGCCGGCCCCGTTGTCCCACCGGGGGAGGGGGGAGGGGGGGGGGGGCTCCCCGCGGCCGGGGGCCTGCCGGAAAGGGGGGGGGGGGGGGGGGCTCGGCGGGACGCGGCCCTCGGGGAGGGGGCGCCCCCCGCCTTTCTTCCCCCAAATTTGAGGGAAACGGGACTCGCAGCCCGGGGGTGGGGGGGGTGGGGGGGGCGGATCCCGGGGAAGGAGGACGCGGGGCCGGGCCAGGGGGCTGCCGCCGGGCGGGGGGGGGTGTGGGGGGGGTGGGGAACGGCCCCGGGAAGGGGCAGCGGCGGGACCCCGCGGGGACGGGCGGGCGGCTGGGGCCCGGCCAGGCGGGGCAGAGCCGGGCCGGGCCGGGCAGGGCGAGGCGGGCCGGGGGGCGCCGCGCCTGCCCCGGGAGCGCGGCAAAGCGGCGGCAGGGCGGGCAGGAAGGCGGGCGGGCGCTCGGTCCCTCAGTCAGTCCCTCAGTCAGTCAGTCAGGCACTCACCCGTGCGGCGGGTGTGGCGGCGGGGAGAGGAGCGGCTGGGCGCGGCCCGCCCCCCGCGGCCGCCGGTCGCTCAGGGCCGCTGCCTGGCCGGGACCGGCCCTTTCATTCGGGGCAGGGGACGCTGCGCCGCCGCCGCCGCCGCCGCCGCCGAGCGCAAGCACGCACGCACGCACGCACGCACGCACGAGCGGGAGGACGCACGCACGCACGCACGCACGGCGCGCTGGGGCTGAGGCGGCGCGACGCTGCGGGGCGGCGCCCGATTGGCGCGCGAGGCGGGAGCACGCCGGCTCCGCCGGGCCTCCTGCGCACGCGCGGCGCCGCGCGCCCGCTCTCCCCCCCCCCTCCCTCCCCTCCCCGCTTCCTCCCGCGGCCCGCTCACTGCGCCGGGCCCGGGGCCGAGCGAGCCGGCGGGCGGCAGGGGGCGGGGCGCTCCGCGCCTGCGCAGAGCTCACCCGCAGCCGTTGGGAGGCGGAGGGGCGCCGCGGGCGCGCGGCAAGCGGCTGGCGCGTGCGCAGAGCGGCGGGGCCGCAGCGCGCGCGGGGGATGGCGCATGCGCACGGCCGCCGGGGGGGGCTTCTGAGGAGGCTGAGGCGGAGGGGCCGTGGGGGCGGCGGTCGGCGCCGGTGCGGGGCCGTGAGGGTGCCGCTGAGGGGTTAGCGGGCCCTGGCTGGCCCTACAATGGCTCCAGTCCCGCTCTCTGCCCCACTTTTTAGTCATAGCCCACGGCAGGGACGCCGTGAGGTAACGCTCCGTCCCCAGCGTCCCCGCTCGGGTCTGTGCCTGCTCACAGGACCTGGGGAAGATGGGCCGGAAGCATCAGGTGGGCGCCTCCAGCCGCTCACGTCGGACAAACTCACAACTTTGGTAGCCAATCGTGCAACGTGCTTGCAGAAAGTGGGGCTTGGCTTTGAGCTGGTGTGAGGTGAAAAAAATGTCGCCAGTAGTTAAAAGATCTGAGCTCTAAGTGCGTACTGCAGCATAACACACTGTATACAGGTACACCTCACACAACCGCACAGAGAACCATAATTTGGGGTAATGATAACTTATGTGGAAAAAAACCTTGTGGGTGGTTGTATCAGCAAAACTGCCTCTCCGATATGATTTGTTGTGCTTTCAGAGTAGTGGTCTTAAAACACCGATATTGTGCTGAGTGTTAGTGGAAAAGTTGCAGCTGCTCCAAGAATATCCTTGTGTAAGAATAAATCAATCTGATAACACACTTTCGCTGTCGCTAAAATATTTAGAGTTTTCCAGTTTTGGTTTTTAAAGAGCTAATAGTTGTCATAATAATTAAATAGAAAAATATGAGGCAAGAATCAGATTGCAGGAGATTACCTATTTTCCCAAATGTAATAAGTAACAAAAATGGTACTTTTTTTCCCCATGAATCGATCCTCATATTGAATGTGTTGACCCAATGAGCATCACACTTGGTGAGAGACCCAAATACTGAGACACATTTAAATATTCACGGTACTGCCATTTTACTTCATTATACACAGAAGATTTACGCTGCTATCACTACAGAAACTATTCTGCCATCTTGTTATTTTGTTCTCACTATTTTGCACTTTATTAATAAGGAGTTGTCTCTTCATTGAGCTCCAGAAAACAGAGACACTGCAGATCTTGAGGAAAAGCTTTCTTCTCTCCTTGGTGTTCTTTGTTTTTTACTTTTCAGTGAATGTTTATTGAAAATCAGCTATTGGGGGAAGAAAAAAAAAAGATAATTGTTTTGTTTTTTGGCTGAAAAGACGTTTTTTCAGTGAGTACTTCCTTCCCAGGCCAATTGTTTTTGTTTCCCTCTGGCGTTATTTTTTGTCTTTCTTTGAGTGAAGGAGTTTTAGAGGGCAAAAATTAAAAATACATACAATAAAGATAACTGTGATCGTGGTTTGATTTGGCTCCTGTTGAAATATATGCAATGCAGCATGTTGCTGTATAGCTCCAGCACCTGCAGAGCTAGGTAGAAAAGCTTTCTGTGGAGGACCCTACCGAATTTGTGCTCCAGTAAAAGGCTGAGAACCAAAGGTGTGGAGTGCCTGAGGGAGGAAAAGGCTCTATTTTGTGGGCATTCTCAGATAAAGATGTTTAGTCAAATGTTATTTCTGATTTTCCAAGCACTAGTCTATTTTCTTCTCTTTCTGAAGGGACTTAAAATTAACATCGCCAGTTGCTTTATTCTCTTATAGCACAGCATTTAAGAGCACTCTAGGGATGCTGTACCTCACATGAATACTGAATTCTGACATACTTAGTTTCACTGAGAGGCTCAGCAAGGCAAATGAATTAATGAGTTTTAGAAACCGCGTATCCAGCTGACTTAATGTTTTATCATCATGATTTTTTACAGCCAGAGATTCCATGAATAACGGTCACGTGTAGCAGTATTGCAGTTGTGTTTTTAATTACTAATGCCAGGTTATCGCCAGCCAATCGATTGCAGTGGCCAAATGACAGCATAAGGAAATTCTAACTTTATGTTAAAATATTTTGACCATGCTGGCAAGGAGCCCAGCAGGCATTAACCACTACAGGAGCTTATAGAACTTCTTACTGCCTTGTGTTTGGCAAGCTCATCACCCACAAACTCAATTATTTACTTTCTTCCATTTGAAGAGAACAAGAAATGTCATAATCAAGAATCTAAAAAGACCGAAATTACAAAACAGAGCTTGTCATTTGTTCACAGATACAGCATTAATCCAGTTGCTTTATAGACCTCAGACTTATATAGAAACCATTCATCTTTCATCAAAGACATGATCAGTTTTTTCTATTTTCTATAGCCCAGCTGTAGTGGAGTACATTTTACAGTGACTTCAGTGTGTGCAGCTAATTTTTTTAGTTAAAATGATGGGAAATAAAACCTCATTTATTTCCCACAGAGCAGCGATTAAAACAAAACCCAAACATTGTATGAGCTCTGTAAGAATATACTGGAGGGAGCTATTTTAGAAAAGTCGTTTTAGAAACGTGTTGAGTCCTCTAAAAAAATGTGTTGAGCTGCTGTATTTCTGCTCCGTGATTTAAGTATAGTCCAAACAAGTGCAGTAAGTCAAATCTTACCTCTTTCTGCATCTGGCTTTATGTACAAGGTGTAATGAAAATGAAACAAGGTGAGACCCGTATCATCTCTTCAATGCTCACGGCTTCCAAGAGTTCAACCAAAACCCCAGCCACTTTTCCAAATAACCCTCATATTCTCTGTACTTGGACAGTGGTTTAAACCTTATTACAAAGGCAGTGTGTTTACAGGACAAGATTTCAAGACAAACACTGCCAGCTTTGCTTTAGCAGATCCACAAAAAATGACTGCAAGGATTCAGGAGAGAAATCAAAATAAAGCATAAAGATAATGAATGGAAGATGTCCTGGTAAAAGAGAATACTGAATTGCTTAGCCATCCTGCAGACACCACCATTTCTAGTTTACCAGGAATAAAAATAAAAAATAAAAAAAAGAAAGGAAAAGTTCTTCAATTAAAGGCTATTAAAATATAATTTAGAAATGATGAGTAATGTTGACCATACACCCTAGTTGGTAGCCAAATATGGACTTCAAAGACCTGTGCTAAAGGAACTGGTGTCTAACGAGCTTTGAGATCTACCCCAAAACACCACAGACAAGTCTCCTCTATGCTTTTACTATAAAACAGCAGCTCAATTTTAAACTCTGGAGTAAGTCTCCCCCGATATATCTTAGATACTTCATTGCATTTGTGTTTGTTTTTTTTTTTTTTGCTTGTTTGTTTTTCAAGGTTGTTAATCTTATATTCTCTCATTCTCTAAGCAGCCACAAAGGTTCCAGGCTTTAAACTTAAAATGAAACAAAATAAGCCCCCATAAATGCCCTTCAAAAGAACAAATGTTGCCAATAGTGACTGAAGCCTTAACCATATTACCACTCATTATTTTAGTGTAAAGATAGGTATAAGGTAGTGTGTCCACAATCCTGAACTAGCTCTTTCATCTTCCAGGATTACAAAATATGGGGGTTCCTTACTCAATTTATATTAATTGAGTTAAAAGCACACAGCTTCACACAACACTCCCGTACAGCAGCATGTTGGCTCTAAGAGGTATTAGAGGTCTGCGCACTACGGTGTGTATCCATAAGGATGCTATTTTTGTGGTCAGTCACCTCCATATATGTATTTTCTCTGTGCCACGTTTGTTCTGCTCTCCGGTGATTCTAGGACAAAACAGTGGCAAGTGCTCTCTTCAGACATAAACAGGGGCTTTCTACTGACCTAAGTCCAGGTCTGTCTTTGTGGGGATCAATAAAACATTACGTATCTTGACGTTTCACATAGTATTGTACCCGTGTTTGGAATCTCATGCTGCAAGTCACTGCCAAACATCTCTTCAAGAAGAATGTCCCTTCATCTCCCTGCTTCTCTCTGTCTTGTCCATACAGACAGCAAAGGCTTAAGAGCCGGAGCGGTTTCTTTCTCTGTGTTTGTACAGTGCCTATTATAATAGCATCCCGATATTTTCTAGGGCCTCTAGCTGCTACGTTATACAAGTATTTAAGAGAAAATATTTTTACATACTAACTACCAGATTTCTTACCTGTGTTACGGTGCCTTGTGGATTTTACAAACAACGAAGTTGTTCCTGCTCCCGCAGAATCCACAAACTGATTCTTAAAAGGAGATGAGCATTACCAATCAGTTATGTTACAACTAAAAAGATAAAATGCCATCAAGTAGTAAAGGTTTTACATCATTTATGAAGTGTGAAATAATAAATCAAACAATAAACCATTGTTCAGATTCTTCTTTTTGAGGAGAGGACTGCATTAAACATAAACATCCTGCATGTGGCTTAGCAAGGTGGACTTCAGTTCTAATATCTAGAACACTGGATTTTGTATGATTTTATTTCCAAAAGTAATAGAACAGTTTCAAACAAAATACATCTGAAGAGGATTAATACAAATCATACTTGTTTTGATTTATGGTGTAGTTAATGCAGACTGCAGTCTTGTTTTAAATACACAACAGATGTTTGTGGTTACAATCAGTAACTGGAACATACAAGCTGTTGAGGCTAGAGGTAAGATAAATTTAATGATCAGTGAAAGACATTAGAACCACTTATGTTCTAGTATTTTAACTAGATTTTTTTTTTAATGCGAAAAACACGCTAACATTGAAATAGCTAATGATACTCTAATTTAAATAACCATCTTTAAGTTTATGAATTAAACCGGCAAAGTTCACTGGATGAATCTTGGAGCTATTGTCAGAGCTATTGTTTCAAGCCATCTGTGGCTGACGGAAAATATCTTCTCCTTATTTTGTATTCAATATATTGTTAAAACCATCATCACTTCCTAAAAATAAATAAACAAATCTTAGATTGTAGACTTCAGTTTCCCATCTAGAGAGGGATTTCGCAGATATGGCTTTAACATGCTCTAGTGTTTTTTGAAATGCTAGAACTATCTAGAATATTTCTCTACAGCTGGACAATAAAGATAACAGGCCACACATTCCAAAACTTTCTGGACAAACACAGTTCACCTCTTGGTGTCAGAGATCTGGTGACTCCAAGCGTTTAGTAACGCAGGTACCATTCAGGACAGGTCAGGCAGAAGCATCATCAACTGTGATCCTAGTGAAAGAACATTCAGGCAGCAGCCTCCCCTCTGCTCCCCTGTCGTCTGCCAAGTGATTGCAGAGAGACAGCCTGTATATCGTTTCAGGAGGAAAAAAAAAAAAAAAGTTGAGAAAAAACAATGTTAACAAAGTCAGATATCCATCCCTGCCAGGGATCCTAGGGATGGACTCCTTAAGGAACTTGCTAGCTGCCACAATTCCAAGAAGGAATCAAACAGTAAATAGCGTGACCGTATGGAGAGATGGCTCTTGGTGGAGTCTATAGCAGTGGGACACCCAGCGTTACCTTGGCTCAGAGGGGGGGAGTTAGAGACAGTTGCAGTCTGTTAGCTTCTGGTTGAAAGGAATGTTCTTTTGGTTAGCATAGGCTTGTCACCTAGACCTCTCAGATTTTAAGTATTGATAATTTTGTCTCCACATCAGGAATCGCTGTTCATCTGGTAACTAGAAGCACTGGCTTGTGAGTACCAGCAACAGCTTTCAAGATCGTCTTCTGGGAATAGCGGCACTAGGCAAGTAAAACTGCAAAATTTATGTGAAATATGGGTGTTAGAATGACATTCAGAGTTATGACAGTCAGAGAACAGTCCACAGTTTCCGTCAAGCTCGGTCAAAAGAGGTAGATATACTGTGTGTAAGGTCTGGCAGATGAGTCTTGCACGTGCATAATTAATGTCCTTTCCTCCAAAGAATTTACGTCCTTCCGACTGCCAGAGGAAGTGCGGTTCAACCATCACCTGTGTCTTTATTAACTAGAGGGGAGGGAGGGGTAGTTTTTAGTTTTCAACCAGATCAGCAACCTGATCTGACTCATTTCACGACAGCACTACTGCCAGAGCTGGGGAAAGATGAACGTGCTGCCGGGAGGGAACTCTCTCTCACCGGCAGCCAGTCCTAGCTGGGTGTGACATGACTGCAGGAGGGCACTTTTTCAGGCTATTTTTTGAAGTGCAGTAAGAAAATTTTGGTTTACAAACCAGGACAGTCTGTTGCTTGGAAACCCACCTGGCCATACAAGGTAGCATTCTGAGATCCCGAAGCTCTCCCCTGGAGAAAGATGAGATGCCTGATTATTCAGAAAGTATCAGTGATCAACACGCTAGTATCCCACACAACAATGACATGTGACTGACTCGTTGCCAGATCTTGTCACAGACGCTGCTGGCCTCGAGCTTAGCTGATAATAAATCACCCTGCAGAGCTCTCAGTTACTTTGCACTCCAGCAACATTGTCTGTTTGAATGATGCGTAACAGCTAGACAGAAAAGCAGTAAACAAAACACATGCTCTGCTGTTGTGTTTTATTGCAGCATCTATGGTTTTCTGAACTGAAATTGTGGACTTTCTATGAATTACACTAGCACTACTGAATAGTCATTATGTGCTGCCATTAAACACATGGCCAACAGGATGGAAGCACCTAAGTATTGTCCAAAGTGCTTTCCCATTTCAGCACTTAGGAAGAGTTGTCAAACGCTAATGCGTTGCCTTCATATTCTTGTATCATCTTAGGATAACACTTAATTATCACATGAACTACTGCGTGGCAGGAACCAGCCTTCTGACAGAGGTATAGCAAAGGCCTGTAACAATGAGAGTGTCTGTGGGGGGGCTAAATCTCACCAGGATTTTACAGTTGCCATCAAACAGTTTTGGCCAGTTTTTAGTTTATCATTTCATAGGGATGCTATGCTGTAGTTCTCAGCAAGCTATTAAATTCAGGTTTAAAAAAATGAAAGGCAATTCTCAGTGCAAATAAACGGTGACAGTTGAAAAGCAATGTAACAATCGCATATTATATTTTATGAGCTTTCTTCTAGCAGTAACTATCGCAGTTACAGTATGACATCTGGGACACTGGGAATATTTGATAGTCTAGCCTAAGGACTGCAGTAAGTGTTAGTAAGACTATAAAGTCATTATCTCAAGTGCCATTTAACATGGTGTCATTTGACACAACTCAAAGATGGACACTATTTTAATGACCCATGGATCAGATTCTCTGCTAATGCACACTGCCATCCTTCCAGGGACTGAACCTGACCACGGATTATCGAAAATTCCCTGGAAGTATGAAAAACCCATGTTTATTAGATTAAGTGCAATATTGGACATTTCACTTTAAAATAGTAAGCTTTACTGTAAACACTAAAAATCTAGCAGCTGTGGTAGTGCCAAATATGTGTTTATCTCACCTATTTCTGTTAGCTAATTCGGTGACAACCTCTACATAGCTGGAAATAAAGCCACAAAAGCATTTAAGCAACCAAGGAAAGCCCTCAAATCAATCACTCCAAAGAGGTTTAAAATGAAATTAGGTTACAGTCTTGCAGGTTTCTCCTTCCAGAACAGGCACGATGGAAGAACATAAAGCACAGGAAAAATTCTGCATGTGGTAACAAGGACCCCAAGGACTGAAATGAGTAAATGGCCAAGCAAAGGAGGCAAGTTAAACAGTTTCAGTGCAGAGGGAAGAGAGAATTCGGTGGTATTTACCAAAGGAGTCAGAGAGAAGATTAGTTTCCATTTGTTTTAGCTTCAAGTCAAATGTGCTTCTAAATCATCAACACAATACACAGCCATGACTGCAGTTGGGACTGCGTTTTTGGGAGGCAGAGGAAAAGGGAGAAGACTGGCTGCAAGGATGCCCTTGGCCACAAACACAGTTTTGCTTTACAAAAGAAGTGATGAATACTGAGCAGTGCGGCACTCAGCTCTATGCAGAGCAGCATGGGGAAGACGAGCCTCAAACACAAGACAGGACAAAGGCCAAAGAAAGCAGCTTTGGCATCTGAACTGGATGCTTTTGCTTAGAGTATCCCAAACCGTTCTGCAGTCTCCTTCTGCAGCCATTTACTCAGTTCTGGACTTGACTGTAGTACAGCTGGAAACAAATGTTTGAATATGTGCGATTCATTTTACTTTCTTGTACCCATTTTTGGTTCTCTCAGTTTGACTCTTCCCAGTCGCTCTGCAAGTCTGAACATCACATCCCCCGCCCCCCTCCCCTAAAACATACCCTCAACTTATAACGTAGTTTGGTCCTGTAGCTTCTTATAACTTGATTTTCTTTAAGCTAGCTATTGTTTAATTACTACTTTGAAGTCAATTTAGCAGAAAAAAAATCCCTAGTTTAAGGTGGCTTTTTGCATCCCCACCAAGCTATTCAGCAGGGTATTCAGCCAGGATACAAAACTGGGCTGAAGCTTTAGGAGTTGAATGGATTGCTCCAGTAGAGATTTAATTTCCATGAAATTCCTCCATGAAAATCCACTCACTCAGATCTGACAGACAGGCAAAGACTAGCCAATACCTTTGAACTGAGTAATTTTTAAATGTATCCCACCCCTCGTTGCCCCCCCCCCCCCCCCCCATGTAAATATGAATTGCTGGGGCTCGGGGTGCCCTGGTGAGTTTTAAAGCACCCACCCCTTCACAGAGCGCAAGGCCCGGGGAAACACGGGCGGTTCAAGCACCCCCCGATGATTAAACTTGGGGTGGTTACAGGGAGTAAGCCCCCAAGCCCTCTGCTTCCCCGGCTGTCCTGCTGGTGCTGTCAGCCCTGGGAGAGCAAGGGCCTGGGGAGGGAGGCTGTGAAAACCTCGCGTCTCCATTTGACGCCCAGGTGCACAAAGGGGATGCACAAACTGCTGGACGTGAGGGCAGCCAGCAACTGGACTTTCCCCCCCGTCATGGACGAGCCTAGCAGTAGGTTGTAGGGTGCTCGTGGTGTTTATTACAGGAGCAGCTTGCTGCTTAAGCTTAACTCGCTGCTAAACCCGCAGGGTCTCACAAGAGACTTTTCGAACGAGCGGGCTTTTAAAATCTTTTCCTCCACAGCCTAGGCCGTGCTGCAGAGAGCACCTTAAGGCGACAAACGGACGGCTCCTACACCCCTTCCTCAGCAGACGCAGCCCCCGAGTTTGTGACACGAAAACCCCTCGGAGCTGGGGCCCCGGGGCCCGGCTGCTTTGCTCTGCTCGGCCCTGCTCGGCCCAGCCTGGCCCGGCTCGGCCCGGCCCTGCTCCGCGCCCCCAGCGCCCCCTGCCGGGCGGCCGCAGCACTGCGGGGCCGCCACCTCGGCGGGGCCGTGAGCGGCGGGGCCCGGTGGCTGCTGCCCCTGCGGGGTCCCTTCCAGCTGCTCGCTTCCGAAAATATTTACCCCGAAGGCACCGAGTGCATCGCCCCGCGGCGGGGCCGGCCGACGTTTCCCAAGCAGTTCTAAGGCTTTAGTATTCCAAGCATGCAGGACCTTTGCGACATTTAGTTTGCTTGTAACGACTTCCAACTCGCTCCGCATTTTCCTGTGTTTTTGCCTTTTCTATGCGAGTCTTATTTCCGAGCTCATGTTGCTGCTTTAACTTTACTCGGAGTCTTGTTGTAAATCTTTTGCTCTTTGGATTTAAATTAATAGTTTCTCCTTTTGCCTGGAGCAACTCTTCATTAAATCTTCTTAAGTTTCCTGATTTTTCACGTAAGTCTTGTTTTCAGCCTTGAAGCTTGAGATCTTTTTCAAAGCTTGTCCTTTGACCCTGCTTTAACTGGGCAGTTTTGCAGTGAACCTTTCTTCTTCTCCTTTTTTTTTTTTTTTTTTTTTTTGGCAATTAGCTGTTCCTGCTCAGCATTTTCAAAGCCTATTTGTAGGTTTTGACGCGTAGTTTTGAGTTGCACCAGCGCTGCACTGAGCGGCACTGGAGGAGTTTCGGAGACTTCTTCCCAGCCGGTCTGCTGCGTTTCTTGTTGCTAATTCCCTTGCATTCCAGGCACAATGACCCTCTGTTTCTTTTAAGCTTTCTTCAGCGCCAACATCTAAATTACCAGCTCCACAGCAGGCAGAATCCCCGTCTGTTTCCTCCTTTGAAATGTTTATCTTTGCACCTACTAACTTAGGTTCATATTCTTGAACAATGAGTTTGGGAAACCATTCTTTCCTTTTGAACCTTTTTTTTTCTTCTTCTAGAATTCTTGTAATTGCCATATTGTAGATTTCCCCCCCTCTCTTTGCTCTCTCTAAAGCCAATTTTTCAAACATCAGTGATTCAGATTGATTGGCTTGACTAAAAAAGTCCAGTGCATTGCAATTAGGAGAAAATAACTCCTCCCTGTGTTTTCTGTCCATTCCTAGAATTTGTTTCCTATCAAATGAAAACAAAACAAAACAAAAAACAATATCTTTACACTTTAATTTGAATAATTATTTTTATTATATTTGAATACCTTTCTTTGCAGTTCTCATATAAGCCTGCAGTAGGAAACTTGCACCACCAAAGTGGTTGAATTCAATCTTAGTAAGTGTATTAGCAATGTTACCTCATACTAAACTGGACAGGAGCTTAGCTGTATTTTAGCTGTTGGTGTGATATTAAAGCTGTTGGTATGTTATTAGTTTGTTGGAGGAAACATTTTAGAATTATATCTTTTTAAACCAAAAAAATGTGTATTTAAGTCATGCATTAAGCAAAACTTAGTTTTTAAATAAAGTAAGCTTTATACAACCTTTATTTAAAATGTTTACATTTATGGACAGAGGACTACAAACTATGTTAGCTCTAAACTCACTTCTTCGTGTAATCTCATCACCACTCAACCTCTTCAAAGGTTCTTTGTTTTAACATTTGTGCTGGGATCTGACTATATGAAACTCTGCTGTGATATAGGTGCTCAGTGTTATTTAAGAACTGTGGAGGTGTCAGACCTTATTATGGTGCATTACTAAAAAGCTACACGTAGTATAAATAGGCAATATATACTGCTTCTGGTAACCCTGACAATTGCCCTTTAATGCTGACCTACAAGATTCCTGATATTCCAGTCATAGTCCTTTCTTTGCATACAAACTGAGCAGACACACAGTTATGCAGAATCATATAAGTTTTCCAAGAGAAGCAAATGTCTGTAGGAATTTTGATGGTATCTCCAAATGCATATCACCAAAACCAAAATCAGAACACAAGTCAAAGTCTGTAGGAGTAGAAAATTTAAAGTACCTCATTTACTCATGACCACTTGTTCAGCTATGTTTCATTGCACCGTAACTTCTGAATCGAGGAGATGAAACACGGTTTACTTGCTGTTAAAAATATAGCAAATTTTATCTGGATCTACATTAAAGTCCCATAGGAACAACAGCATGGGGTGAAATATGTAAACAAAGGATTATGGTGAAAGTTTGTTCTCAAAATTGGATAATCTAAGCATCATTTAAAATTTTATAATCAGTGTAAAATAGATGTGAACAAGATCTTTGACACAGGGTTATGTTTGTAGATGAGGAAAGGTAATTACTAAATGATAAAAGCTGTAGTATTTCATTAAACTGAAATCAAGCAATTGTGCAGTAATGAGTTCAGAGATGCTTTATTATATGTCAAGGATGAATAGAATATGTTATGAGTACAAACGAATTGAAAAACAAATGCTGCAGAGAGGATGTCTTCTACTTTGGTTTCCATGTAAACTTTCCACTGACATTAGATGAGGGTCAGTGTAAATTGAAGGAAGTTTGAAGTCCTAAACTTCTGTCCCCGTTGAGTGAGGATTAATAATCATGGAACCTATTTTCCCCCACCATGTGGTTTTGATCTTCCTGATCTAGCCGCTGCTAGACAGCAGTGCAGTTGTTTCAGTGAACAGGTATCTTAGAGCTCGTCACTATGCTGGGGTCAGCAACTGAGCTAACCTAGAAAGGAGGTTGAAGCCATACAGGCAAAGATCTTACTGATCATAAGAAAATGACAGCTTCACCTAAAGTCGTCCTTCTAGAACAAGACTGATGTGCACAAAGACTGTGTGTAACAGAAATTTGCAGGCTCTCTAGAGTGAGGAGCCGTCATCTTCAGGGCTACTAGATGGGAATTTGCAAGAGTGGTGCACTCATGTAACAAGTGAGAAAAAAAATGCAGTCGTACAAAGGAAAAAAACAGCAAAAGGAAGAAAGAAGGAAAAAAAAAGACAAGAAAGAAAGGGTGGAAGGAAAAAGAAAATGTAAATGCTATTTATTTGTTCATTATAATGTTAAGCTTTGAATCACTCCAATTGTATACCTCAAAACTCAAATCCAAACTTTGGAAACTTAGAATTTCTGACTACGTTACCAATAAATACAATAAGCAATGACACGTTTGTTTCATAATAAAAGTATGCTGACTTCCAATGCATCAAATAAACCAACACCAAACCATAAATTTGCATTTAACTAAACACTGAAGGTTGAATTTTCAAACACGCTGAGGATGCAATATTGTATAAGGAGAAGGAGTACTTCTGATTTCCAACCACCACTGTCAGCTGAACTTTTCAGTATCCTTCCCTGTTCAGACTCCAGGCATTGCTTGATGCTAAAGTCAGCCAGTTCAGCTCACTGATCTAAAATTACCTTTGGAGGTGTGCTCTTTTCTAACAGGTCACCAATGTGAACCAACTCACCCCATACATGTGTGAGCACTCGGGGCAGGAATAAGCAGATGCAAGATGGAAAGAGACTGTAAAAGAGTGACAGAACCAGCCGTTGTATTGCCATCCTGCTTCAACATTGAACTGGGCAGAAAGGGAACTGCCCTAAGCACCAACCTGATTCTGCCAACGTGATATGCCAGAGGGACCTCAGAAGGAAATTAACTGTTGATCTCAAAATCCTGGATATCTGTCAAATAAATCACTCTCATGCTCATGTGTGTGAGGCTGAATATACAGCATGATCTACAGTTTTGAGTCCTACCATCAAAACCTAAAGTTCCTGCCAGTTAAGGTAAACTGGCTCCTGAGGTGGTGCAAGTCCTGTATGGTTGATGCAGGACCCACCTGGCCATTGCTCCACCAATTTTCCAACAGCTCTCCAGCAAGATGTCGATGTCCCTAACTCTGTTACTGCAACTGCATTGGTCACAGCCTTCATCTCTGGGACTGGCAGCCTGTCCTCCCAGGCTTGCACTAAAAATTGACTTTCTTACCTTATATATACAATACCTCTGAGCTAAACTGGTAAGTAGGGGGGCAGGAGAGGAGGGAAGGAGAAATTCATGGTTTCCTGCTTCAGCCTGGTCTCAGAGGAAGTCATTGTTTCCTGCAGCTTGGGTAGGGGAACAGTACAAAGCAGCTGCGTAACTGCTTCAAGACAGAGATCTATTTAGATAAGCCAAAAGCTGGGTATGACTGAGCAAAGAGCAGTACTGAACATGGCTGTAAAGGACACTACTAGTCCTACCACCGCATCAGAAGCTGCCAGATCTGCCCATGCTATGTAGCGGTATTTATGTGTCTGCTCTCATGCCAGATAATCCCACCACCACCTCGCAAGAACATGGTGTATCCACAATCAACCCCTGCGTTTGTGGAGTCTCCTCTTCTCATCTAATGACAAGGACGTTGCAGAAGGGAACAGAGGGGGTGCAGACCTCTCTGATAAGAGGTGACTGTTTGTGACCTAGATAAGTTTGACCTAGGCATAACAAAAGAGGAGAGAAGCACTCAGGTAGGTGTATTTGTCTTTTTCTTAATTTTCTTCCTTTTTCATCCTCCTCCCATACTTTCTTTACCTCAATATTTCCTCTTTTCTTAAAAGCGTCTTTTCCAAATGTCTCCAGGCATGGAGAAAGGAGATCACTTTCTGAAGTGGCTGTTATATTTTGGCATTAAGATCATTCCACACTGCACGCTTTCTTTGGTTAGACAGCTTTTCTAGCAACAGATCAAAAATTCCAACTATAACAAATTACACTTGCAGACCAGTAAGCAATCATTGGAAATTGAAATGAGGCCACAGTTTGCCCTGTGCAGGAGAGCACACGGCACACTGTAGAAACTCTTTGCAGAGTGCTTTGTAACACAGCAAAAGTGCTTTAGCTGAATCAGTGTTAGCTACAGCGAGTTTAAGGGAATGCTGCTGTCATCAAAGTTACTCCAGTTTGACAGCACTGAACAGAGCAAAACTTTACCAAGAGGAACACAAACACTTCGAACAAGTAATCAAGCTGCAAAAAAGAATGGATGGCAAACCAGGAATACGGACATTTTACTACGTTGTGTTTAATCACCTGTTTTTGTAATTGGTAGCACTGCTTCAAAGCTCTAACATCGCAA
This sequence comes from Cygnus olor, assembly GCF_009769625.2. NCBI lineage: Eukaryota > Metazoa > Chordata > Aves > Anseriformes > Anatidae > Cygnus > Cygnus olor. Next base: position 8,008,294 of record NC_049181.1, read on the forward strand.
GACTGAAGAGAAAGAAGGACATTTTTGTGTTGCTTGGCTAGGACATTCATCATTCTCTATTGGAAATGCTCTTTGGAAACATGGGTGAGCCAGAAAATATTTGAGACAAGAACTAAAATAAAAATAAATCCACTACACTGATGGATCAGCATCTAAACTGCTAAAAAAACACGTGTTCCCTCAACCCACTGCTAGCGCTGCCCATCACCCTGGTACTGTTTCCCCTACTGTGTCTGTCTTTGCTCTTACCCTTGGACCATGCCACCATGCAAGTGTCGGTGCTGGCTGACAGTGTGCCCCAACGTGCCTCTTCCACCAGGCACAGGCACCATTTCTTCTGGCACACCAATTTCAAATAAACCCCTTATCTCCCCTGCTTTCACCTGAATCAGATTAGCTGAGCCCATATATGCACAGTAATTAATCGACTTTTCTTAATGAGGACAGTATGAGTTACTCTATCTTTAGATCGATGGGGTCAGTAGTCTTTGGCAAAGGGCTAAGATAATAAGCTGGAGGCAGCAATAGCTTCAACTGCCCTTGCTGGCTCTGGAAGAGTATTTGTAAACAGCAGAACATGTCTAAACACACAGTAAAAATAAATATGTTACAATTTGAGGAGTACAAGAGCTCTGTTTCCAAGTGACTGAGTAGAAGAAGGCAATGGGGTTAGCAGGCACAAGGGGCCTCAAGACTCAAGCCATCAGAAGGAGCTTGGCTGTCACTCCTCAAGTCAGTCAGCACCCGGACTGAAGTCGTGTGGTCTGAAAATGCAAAGCAGATCATCAGCTTGTTCTTCTGGAAAAAAAAAAGTGCGTATTAAACAACTTTTCAGAATACTGCAAACAACGTCTGTAATCAACCTTGCAATCCAGACCAACCTTGGTCCCAGCATCTTAAGAACGCCAGTGTCCTGGTGGCTCCTGAACTCGCTGGCGCAGCTGGAGCATGAGCTGGAGCGTTCTGAAGGAAGCAGAGCACACGAATAGTATTGCATCCCTGTCACACACACAGCCACTGGGACATTCACGGGGGTTAAAGAAAAGAATCCTCACTAAGCAAGGTGGCATTCCCTCCTCTTTTGCACACAAAGTCCTTCTGAAACCAGTTCTTAGCAGCCTTAGCAGCCACAGAGGTAGTACTTCTTTTCAGGGGCAAAGAAACCTGTCAGGTAAATGGCATTTACAAGAAATTGGCGATATAATTCTAAAGCATTAGAAGAATGATGTCTTTAATTTAAGTGTGACATTGTCTTAGGCGTTTATATCCACCAAAAAAAATCCTCCAAAAACCTCCAAAACCACAGACCAAAATCATATAGCAGGAGGAGAAGGAGGAACAGTTTAGGACTGCATGAAGACAGAGAAAGTTTCCAATTGCTTTAATTTTCCTTTTATTAACTCTTCCTTAATGCACAGTTTATATCTGCACCATGAACCGCATATGAGATATGCTAGTCATTTTGCTTAATGTACTCCGTGGAAGGTGCTCAGACATTACAAGTGATATAGATGGCATGAAGATTGTCTGCTGCTAAATTTTCTGAGAAATTAGGCCCACTCACTAAGTCTACTGAGTGACTTGTTAGCTTTTCCAAGTTCTGAACTGAACATTCAGCAAGAATCTTCTCAGGTTTGTGGCTATAAAATGATGCATTGAGAGTTACTGCCAAGAAAAGACAGGAAAATTAAAGCTTTTAGTATAACTAATAAAAATTGCTTGAATCACAACCAATTTCTCCTGCAGCTTTAGGTAGCACATGGCACAAGTCTGTCCTGGATAAAATGTAAGAGATTCTGAATTATCAAGTTACCTTTTTTGAGACATAGTTAGGAAGCTTTTTGAAACATTATAACATAACTGCTTTTATTGAAATTTCATTTGAGACTGAACGTTTGAATACTAAGCAGTGCATATTATGGTGAATTTCACTGTGGATATTAGACACCAGCAGAAACAAGCAAAAACAAAAAGCATATTTTGGTTAATATTGTAAAATAACTAAAAGGAATTCAAAAACATCTCAAATAACTTGCATAATAATGTATATGTTTACATCATCTCAACTTGTATTATAATGCATATGTTTACATCACCTTACTGTGACTACCCTTGAGATTCAAAGCTGCGCTTACCTGAGCTAGGATATCTTAATTACATCTGGAAAAGTATTTAGGAAAGCAGAATGTTGGATAGGAAGATAAGATACAGAAAATAAGTATATTATTTTACTGCATACCGTTGCTGTTCTTAATCTGATTGCTGCAGATGTTTGAACAGATGCTCTGAAGGTCAGGGAGCTACGCGTATGGATGGACACCATTCATCTCTAGGTCTTCCAGTCCACAAGAGCTCAAGCTCACTGTGTGGTTGTACCTACTGCATCTTCCCTGAGAGAGCTGCTTGGAGAATTATGTTTTGCAAATCATCTGAAAAACAAATGCAACCCCAGGACAAGCACATTTCCTAGAGTTATGGGGGGCCTGAAAACTTTTTACAAGGTGGATGAGTTTTCTTGCACACCTTTCCCCGACACGTAGGAAATCAGCTTCAACTCTCCATTGTACTGTGCCATCCTGTCAGCTTTTCAAATCCTTGAAAACAAAACCAGTGTGGGTTTACGAGACAGTTTACTCTGTCTTTGGGATTGGCACTGGGGTGTTGTACCACACGCTGCTCTACTACCAGCTGGTTAATCTCTCATTCTCCTCCAAATGCATTCATGTAACAGCTCTCCCCATTGTATTCTTCTACTAAAACATGATTCAGACCCTTTCTGAAAACCAGCTGTTCACTCTGGCAATTCCTGCTGCTAATCAATGTTTCATTAGTTACAAGGTGTTTTTTTTTTTTTTTTTTGTCTGGACTTAATCTATCACTTTTCAGTCCTATCAGAAGTTACATTAAAACTCAGATATATTTTCGTCCACAAACCCACCTTTTTTTTTTTTTAACTGGAAATGGGCTGGAGAAGCAGTTTTGATTGGGAAGGCATCCTTCACCTGACACTATCAAATGAGAGTTGTGAAGAGCTGGGCTGTTGTGCAGGTTCCCAGACTTCCCAGTACAGAGAGAGGTTTGGTACTGTATGTTATGAAGGGGTTGTACTGGTTGTTTGACACAGGTGTCCAAAGGAGCAGTGGAGATAGCTGCACTCCATCCTCCAGGAGAAAAGCCCAGCCAAAGCTTTTGATGGGGTTAATGGAAGAGGAAATGTCTTCTGTTGCTCTTCCACAGGTGTATAAATTGCACAGGAAAGCAATTACAGCTCTTCATACTAGTAGCTTAAATTTATTTTGATTTTCATCAGATCAACTAATATAAAATATATTTCTGAGATATGCAATAAAGAATGTTAGTTAATATAATACACAGATTTAAAATGAGATTATAGAATTAATATTTAAAATGTTAAAAATTCAATTTTAATATTGAAAATTTAAATAAGTTGTTTAGAATGTATTTTATATGTGCCTTTCTTGTGTGTGGTGGTGTTTTGTCCTGTGTATATATAATATCTCATGGAAATGTGTGACAGATATGCTATTATTTTCTGTTTCAGCTTCAACATTTACTTAGTCAAGGATGGAATTAACAGCTTGATAGAATGAAGGACCTCCAACTTGCATCAAGTAGTGAGTGATTGTTCTGTGTTGAGCAAAGGCCAAACCTACAAATATTTACTGAAATAATCCTTCCCTCTCAGCTTTCTTTCATTGTGTTAAATGGGAGCACTGAATGAAAGAGAAATTAACCATAGTTAGCCCCAAAGTTCATTTTTCATTTTGATTTTACTGGTCTAGTGGTAACTCACCATTCTGGCGTTACATGCAGCCAATATTTCAGCATTCCAGCGGCTGATAGAGAAATTGGGTTAATTTAGTTCTGGTAAATTAGAAACACCTTCCATTTCCAAGGTAACAAGAAATCTGAACAATAAGAACAAAGGTGTCTTTTGGACATGGAACACTTCTCAGGGGTTATTTTTTCTGTTTCCAGGTGCCTTCCTTTTGGTCTTGGAAAAATCAGCATCGCAACTTGAGAACAGAGGGTTGAATTCTTTGAAGGGGAGGGAGGATATGGGAGCCATAAAATATCTTAAAAATACTCTATCTTGTTTTCCAGGGAAGATTTAGACAGCTGTGGTATACGTTTCAGTACAAAAAAGCATTCAATTGCAAACTGCAATATTTATGTTGGGAAACGCATCCTGCTGTTGCCTTCTGTAAGCAAAATGTCTTTATTCTGATGCACACTTTAAGAGAAAGAGAGAGAGAGAGCATCACGGATGCTTCTGCCTGCCTCATGAGAATTTGGCTAAAAAGGGAAAATGAGAACATGAGGCAATCCCCTGACAAGTGCCATGAAGCTTTTCTGAATCAGATTTTTTCAAGTTTCGCAAATCAAATTTTTATTTTTTTTTCAATAGGAAACTAAACAGAACTCCAACACTTGCTTAGAGATAATACACTTTTAACGGAACATTTTACATTGGGAAATACCTAATTTTCTATCTTTATAGGATGTAATCAGTCTTACTCCTAAAGCACAGAAGACAGATGCTGCGCCACAGGGTCCAGCGCTTAGCATAGATAAACAAGTCAGGTGTCTTATCTCAGCCTCCAGTATCCCTGAACGACTCTCCTCCATTCCAGCCCATCTCACTCCCAATACAACCTCATGTTTGATCACTTCCCCATCTCATACAGCCCCACTCCAAGACTTCTCCGGCTTCGTGCAGAGTTTTTCACCCAGTAGCTGCTATTGCTCTCACTAGGACCTTTAAAACTACTTCAGACTACTTAAACATGGAGGCGGGAGGGGAGATCAACCTCCAGCTTTCTTCCATTACAGTACTGATTTTATTCGGGGCATGATAATGTAAAGCCACAAATTCCAACAATTAGACACTGGGCTGTATCTTCTCCTTAAAGAGTCATCTTGTAATAGAAACATGTATAAAAACTGGAACAACAATGCAGGAATATTAAAAAGATACAGTATTAAAGCCAACAATACTTAGTATAAATAATTTTATTTTACGAATGAGAGACACGTTTATAAGAAATGTGTGTATTTCCTTCTTGAAAAATTCCAAAGATGGACTTTGGAAAACTATTAAGTTTCCTAACAGATATTCAGTTTTCATTAGTCTTTTTGTAAGAGTAAAGGGTCCCTAAGAGCTATGATTTAACTGGAAGAAAATATAACAGTTTTGAGTGTTTCTCAATAAAATTGCAAATATCTAGTAAAGCCCTTTTTAAAAGACACTAGTGAATTAATTAAAAAAAAAATCTATAGCTAGATATTAAAATAATGTTAGATTTTTGTTGTGTGGTGATCCTTAATTATTTCAATGCTAAGAGCTATTGCAGGACTAATTCTGTGACTTTATGAGCAGATATTTGTTAATGTTTGGATATTCTAACAATTTATTTAATGATATCTTCTTTCCTCAACTTTAATCTTAACTACATTTTAACAAAGCATGCAACTTAAGTTCTGCTGCACAAAATACCCTCCATGCCTTAACAAACTTTAGGGTCCTTTAACTGCCTTTTTATACAGAATTTTAGGCTGGGAGGAACAAAAGGATGCACTTTTCACGACCCTGGAACCCTGTGACCACTGGGAAATCAAAAGGGTGGTGACACGAAGGAAAACTATTGTCCACAAAAATAAGCTCTTCAAGGGGCACCAGGAATGCACAATAAAATCCCAGTTTCCTTTGTGTAGCTGTTTATGCCTATGTCTTGCATCATGCAAAAGCTCAATAAAAGATCTAAACTAAAAAGGAATCTGGGTTTCTAAGAAAAATCCATATTCTCCACAAAAAAAAAAACACTATGTGAAAAATAATCTTTTAAGAATTCATCATCTTTCACATATTAAATATGTAACTCTGAGGCAAAGAAAATCCTTTTGCCTGCTCTTTGGGAATCAGAGAGGGAGATTTAAAAAGTTATTCTAGCAAATAGGAGCAGATGGGAAAATAACCTGATTTGTCAGGACTGGAGGATTTAGAGATTTTGTTGGCTTCTAACTCTATCTTTACTAGAAAATAGGAGCATGTAAGAGTTTAATTAGAGATCTACTAAAATCTATTTTGACCTGAAAATATTTCAAGTAAAAAGAAAAAGAAAAAAAGGAAAAAAAAAAAAATGACTGGTCCTAAATTCTTGATTAAGCAAAGCTGCTATTGAAGCTAGTAGCCTTTTTGTCCTTTGAGGACTGCAAAACATGGAAAAATAGCCATACCTTGCAAACAAAAAATAAAGACAAATAAAACTATGTGTGAGTTTTGCATGATAGTCTCTCAGAATAAACTATTATGTCATATATTGTTATACAAAATAAAAAAAATGTTATTGTTGTTAAAATCTTTTTCAAAGACTTTTTCTAATTCAATTTGAAATCAGTGGAGAGAAAAAATTCCATTGACTTTATTAGACTTTGCATCAGAGCATTGCCTGGTAATTTATGCAAAACATTAAAATTATTTTTTTTTTCTATAAAAAATCTTTTAATATAAATATGTAAAGGGAAAATATGCAGTTAGGACACTTGCTTGTGTGTAAATACTAATCAGAGATTTGCACAGCAAAATTGAAGTGCTGTGCTTGCAGAGCAACTTGAGACAATGAAAATGGTCAAATACTCTTTGTAAGCAAAAGTGAAATCAACTGATTTTTCTCTTAGAGACTTGAAAAAAAAACATAAGCAAAAGCATATTTTGAGAAAAAAATACAGTTCAAATGTCTGTAGTTTTAACAGTCTACATTTATATAAGGAAAATGGAGAAGTATCTTTTTTAAAAAATATATTTTTTTCAAATTGTATAAATTAGTTATCAGAATGATTGTGAAAATTTATTTCTGGTGAACAATGCCAAAAGGACTGATAAATTTTATGGTGGTCATCTTTACAGACATATGTAAAATCATAATTTTAATAAAAGGCAATTAAACTGTCCTGAAAGCAATAATTTCTGAGTTGCTGATGCACGTGATCTTTTTAACTATTATATTTTGTTGTAGATTTTATAGTAAGGATACATTATACAGTGCTTCTAAAACTGATTATGCAAAAGCTGGAACAAGCAGCACAATAAGGGACTGCAGTCTAATAGGCATTCCAAAAACTTAGTAAAAAGCCCAAACCTACAAGTGACCTCTTGAGCCCTGAGGCACATCATGCAGACTACAACATTTTGGAGACAAACTGTACTTATTCCTGGTCATGTTTTCAAACAATTTGTGAAGTGATTTAATACATCCAAAAAAGTAGAAAATAAATTTGTATTGGATTTTGTGTAATATTGTAACAACAAGTAAAGAAAAGTTTAAGAATCGAAACAGTCTTAAAGGTTGATGTATTTTTGCACATTTAATCAAGGCTTGATGTTACAAATATCCAAAAGGGATTTTAAAGACAAACAAACCTCAAGGGAAAAAATCATGTTAGAATTCATTTTATTCTCAATGAATGTTCAGCCTTCATAAAGTTTTGTTCTTTCTGGTTAATGCTGAGAAGAACGATTTATCTTCTAGGCAAGCCAAGCACCATCAAAAAATTCAGTGAGCCAGTAGTGGTGATCAACATTTTTTAATGCAGCACTCCTCAGGAGGAATGTAATAGAATAGGATCTATCTAAATGAGTCATTTAGAAAGGAAAGGAAATGTCTACTTAAATCCAAATAAACAAAACAGAAAGGCATATTGTTTTAATGCTATACTTTACAGTATGTGTAAGATGCAATATCACTGATACAATCAATGTTTAAATTATACAGAGGTTCATGTGCAAAATCTTGCTGTGGAATCTGCATTTCTGTTTTACATGGAAATGCATGGTAAATTACATATATATACGTACTGAGCGTACTCTTGTAATTTGTCTTTAAACTTCTTAAGTTTAACAGTTTTTAAGCAGAACAGCCAAAATCTACTGGAGAAGTACATGGCAGAAAAATATACTTTAAATCACTAAACAGAGATCTTTTTGCTGCCTTTTTATACAAAATTCTGGGTCCATTATAACAAAAGGATGCACTTTGCACGACCTTGAGAGCCTGTGACCATTGGGAAATCAAAAGGGTAGTGACACTGAGGAAAACTATTGTCCAGAAAAATAAGCCTCTCCAAGGGGCACCAAGAATCCACAATAAAATCCCTGTTTCCAAGAAAATTCAGGCATTTCCATCAAAAAAGACTGGTAAGATAAATAGAATGTCCTCATAAGCCACAGATTCTTAATAATACAAAATGTCTAAGTCCATGGTAAACAAAGCCCCAACGAAAACTAACATCTACTAACTCAGGCTTCTCAAGACCTAGGTCATGACCTAGCGCCGTGTCACAAGGTACCTCAAATGCATTTCGTAGCTGAAATTGCATGGAGCTTGTTTTGTATAATATATATTTCGGAGTTTCACTCCTGTGCAGAGCTCATAGAACTGCTACAGATATCTTCTGGATGACAAATATGATTTCAGTGCTAATAATTGTTGCTGCCATTATCTTTTAAGAATTTCAGTTTACATGAGACCACATGCTGATCTGAATGAAACCCTGTCATGCTAGTTGCTTTCTTGCTGTCTGCCCTTAAATTTTGTGCTTTTTTGTTTTCCCTCAGGTTTTTCAATTAATCCATTTTGAAGCTTTACAGAATCGGTAGCTAATGCATTTTGATATATTTAATACAAACCCTTAATTCTTCAATTACTTTTTTTTTTGTCTTGAATTCTCTTCAGTTTTTTCTAGCGATAGCATGGGAGAAGAATATTTGTGACAGATTCAAATGTCAAAGTGTTATATTTTGTGAAAATTAAATGTAGCTACGATGATGAAGTAGTTTGGAGAATGTCTGGTTTGATCTTGAGCCATGCTTGTAGTAGTTACTTCCTCTTTTTCTACCTCAGTCCTGTAGGAGGCAGAAGTCAACAAATCTCTCGCTATTTTACATGGCATGAAGGCATTTTTGTTACTGAATGCCATGTCTTTGCTAATCAGTACTGGCAAGAATTAATTGAACAGGGAAAGTTATACCTACCAATATTTTTAGTTGACAAATACTTTTTTAAGCCTCATCCTGCAAATGTTTACATGCACAAGTAACTTTACCCAAGTAAATAAAGCTACTTGCATGTTTAGGTGCTTGCAGAATTTGCCTATAGTTTCCATGACAATCTAAGGAAGATAATGTATAATTTTTCTGTAAGATTTAACTAAAGGACATACGTAATAGGAGGAGTTGGGAACTAGATGACTTATTTATTAACTCAATTTAAGTGTAAATCCTCAAGAGTTATGGCCTCCAAGAATTTCTGTACATTGGCGGTAATTTTAACTTTTATCCTTGCAAACAACGGTGGGGAACATTATTAAAGGGATGGCGTGATGAGTCAGTTGCATGGGCTGAATCACAAGAATTTGAATGTTTTCACTTATTTTTGCAAAGCCGACACCTCTGAAATGTAAACTGCAAATTTGCCTCAACTAGTTGCATATGGCTCATGTTTAACCAGACGATAATTTAACGTAATTAGGTGCACAGTAAACTGTTCTCAAACGCTAACAAAATTTGGTGTCTTGAGATACAAAATTTCCATGAAAAACTGCCTTCTGCCCACATCAGTTCCACGTACTCTGCCCTATTCTGATTAATGAAATTGCACCGCAGAAAAAAGTTAATAGTTTTCATTTATACGGCGGGAGTGAAGCCATGCAAGCAGAGGGAAGGGGCTGTCTTTCCATGGCCAACGACCTGAAGTCCGGAAAAAAGCGACCGTGGCAGGTTTTTTTCGCGGAGGAGCCTTGCAAATCTGCTGGAGCAGGAGCTGGTTTTGTACCCCGCGCTAGGAGGGAAGCGGGGAGATCGCGCTGCCGGCGCAGAGGGCACCGCATCCGCTTGCCTACCGCGGCGGCTGGCAGCCAGGCTTATCGGCTACGCACGGGAGCTTTTGCTCCGGTGCCGGATCCCGGAGTGCCACCGCGCCGCGGGGATGCTGCGAGCCCTCGCTGCAGCCGGCTGGCAAGCCGGAGGCAAAACTCCATCCCCTTCCCCGGCACCTGGGCTCCCGTGGCAGCCCGCACCCCCGGCTGGGGGCTCCGCAGCCTCCGCCTTCGCCCCAAACGGCCCCCTCTCACCCTCCGTTACTTAAAGCGGGTGGATATTAATCAGGGTTTGGGGAGCCTTTCCGTTTCTTGCTCGGCGATGTACTTCGACCTGTTTGCAGCTTGGGGGCAGAGCCAGGCTGGCTGGTGCTGGCAGCGGGGAAAAGCTGCTTTCTGGAGTTTCTCGCAGCTGAGACCGTTTCTTGCGGGGGAATTCCAGCCTCCTCTCCCCGCCTAGACATTCTGTCACTGCATTCTGGTAAAGAGCTCCCCTCCTAGAAAGTTTTTTTTTTATATATATATATTATTTTTCGAGACCATCTCGAATATTTGCATGTGGACTCCAGCATTTATCCACCCTTAGCCTCATTTCCAGGCTGGCTGAATCTGTGGGCTTCATTCCTCAAGAAAGCACCTTTTCCCACTGGCTCAGCTGGACTGCACATTCTTCCTTGCGCTAGGGCTCGTTTACGTCTCATCATGTTTTTCCTTTAGAGCAGAAAATTTGGGGCATGGAGTAACAGGATCATCCTTTAAGTATGCGCATCCAAAAATGTGTTACACTACTGTCAATACGTTCTCAGTAAGGACCTCGAGCATGCACAACACATTCCCTGAAAAAAAGCCTTGCCTCAGGACGAGAGGTGAGGTTGTTATGCCTCTGGCCATAGCTCTGGGAAGATAGAGCAGGTTTAAGCTGTTTTTACCCCCTTCTAATCCTGAGCTGCTCTGCAGGCTGGAGTAGACCCCAGCGATATTTAGTCAGCCTGAGGTCTCAACCAACGTGTCTTAGCTACGCTGTGAGCTAAGTTCTTCCCTGAATTTCCACAGTGCTACTGCAAGAGGCAACAGGCTCTCTGAGCGACAACTTCAAGCGCTGCTCTGCTCCTGCACAAACGTTTGGAATGGAAATCACTGAAGGGAAACTTTGAGAAGCTACATAATGAAATGCCTCTCCCAAATGGATGTAAAAAGTACTCTGCACCGCCCTGCTCAGCCTAATTGACAAGATTTTGAATGTAATGGCTACATACACTGATTTCTGTCGAGGATGCCCGCTGTCGTGCAGTCAGTGCTCCTGAAGACATGCTGATTGTCAGAGCACTTGAAGAATGACGGGCTCTGATCTTGCACAGAGCAACAGGGCCTCGGGGATGCTCTGGGTGCTGATGGTACCACGCGAAGCAGGTGCACCTGGCAGTTTCAGATGTTTATAAAGTCTGCCCAGCATCGATGGAAGTTTTGTACATTAAACAGACAACCTGAGAGCTTCTGTCTGCACTGCACTAATATTTATTCAGAGGGAGAGAGAGAGAGAGAGAGAAGAAAGAGAAAGAAGAATCTTAGCAGTGCATGTTGCACACAACTGTAGGAATTCAATGTCGGAAAAAAGTACCAGCTGTTTTTTGACTGTGCATGGTTATACAATGTGTGTGCATGCTGCCAGTTTTCTCACATGTTCAAATATCTATACCTCTGCCTCCTTTTAGAGGCTGGCTGTCAGAAACAGTTCTCAGAATCTAGCATTAGCTTGACCTCCTAGAGTGTATATAAGCTGACCAACTGGGGCAAGGTGAATGTGTTCCCTTTACCTGAGAAGGAGCTTCTGGATAGAGAGCAACATTGAGACTTCATGACACAGCGGGAAGAGGAAGACAAGCTTTGGGTCTTGGGGTCTTCTCGTCAGGTCCTTACATCAAACATTGATAATATATGTAGGTAGCAAATAAAAACATAGCCGATATCACATCACATCCTACAGTAACAGAGTAACAAAGCTCAAATATATATATATATAAATTCTATGTGTAACCTGTAGTCAAACAGTAATTTATCGACTCATTTCTAAAATGTCACGTGGCGTAAAGGAAGTATATTTTGGAAGTACATGTCTCATCTAGAAATGACTTGAGCATACTTTTAAGTTTACACACTGTGAAGAAGTTTAAACATGTACTATTCTGCTCCACTGACTCGAAGGAGGAGTTAAGCGTGCACACAGAATTCTGTGCAGGACTGGGACCAAAGTCTTCCCTGACCTTGCCCACTAGCCTTGGACTAGGCTGAATAATCAGGAGGACTGCTCATGTCTGTGAGCTGCCCAGCGCATGTGTAAAGTGTCACATCAGTCTCGGCGTAACCTGCCGTTGTAACTCATTTTGATGGAAAGATGATTGCTCATCAAGACAGAGTTTTCACGGACTGCAAATTTATACAGCCCCCATTTAAGCTATTTACAGAGTTTTAAGGGCCTGAGCACTTACTGAGAAACGTAGCTCATCGTGGGTAGTATTTTCTCTCTCTAATGTCAATATTAATTCTTATGAAAATTAAGATTTATACAAAATCTAGACAGCTCACAAGATATTCTGATTGCCAGCTGTGGAGAAATAAAATATATTAAGCAATTTACAAAAGGGGAAGTTGTGCACTGTTACAAAATAGAAAACTGTACTTTGTAATTAATATGCAGGGATATGCACATGGCATAAAATGTCATTATAGGTGCAAATAATCAAAATATCAGTGATATTTGGCAAAATTGGGAACCTGTCTGGGAAGAATACGTACATTTGGAGTGAAACGAAGTAAAGAAACAGTAATACAACAAAAACCTTTTGATGAGAAAGGTGAGTCTCAAACCACAGAGAGTTTAATACAATAATATGGGAAGGTATAATCCATGATCTTACCAAAATGGCAGAAGGATATGTATCTGAGGATGTATGTGTTTAACAAGACTAAGCCTATCTATTGAGAATCCGAAAGAGAAAATACATGGCCAGATTGGCTGTGAATTCAAAACTCTTGTCTTCAAAGAACTGATTTTGATGGGAAAAAAAAGCAAAACCTGTTACTGAGAAGCATTTTCAATATAGCAGTTCAACATTATATTGGGCCCTATCCTGTGAACACAACATGGGTCATTTACTCATGCAAGTAACTGACTTTCCAGTAGACAATTTATATCCAGATTTCAGGCTTTAACCCGTGTGAAACCAGAACGAATACATGAAGAACTCAGTACCGTAAAAGGGTGAGTTTCTTTAACTTCCCCTGGTCTCAGTGAAAGTGGAAGCAACTCACAGAATCAAGATCTATAGAAATTGCATACAAGAGTTGCAGAGAAATTGAATTTCAGCCTGGATTGGAAAGCTAAATGCAGAATTTAACATATTTACATATCTACTGAACTATGGAAATAAATATCAGACGGAGCTTTTATTCTTTATATTTACATTTTGATTTAATAAACATGTCTATAATGAGTTGTCAAAGAGCTCTTAAAAAGACAGCTTTGAGACATTAGTATGCAGCAATCCTTTAAAGCATATCAGATATACATAAAATGTTACATTATTTATCACAGCAATCAATACTGTAAAAGAAAAAATAATAGAATTAGACAAACTCCACGTCATTTCTATATATTTGTTTCTCAATGCAAATAATTTGTCATTTTTATGTAGATTGGCCTTATTTAGGAGTGGGTTTAGTGGTTTTATAAACATGTTTCACATAACAAGAATGCAGATAACTTAGGTTAGCCATAGCTTGTATTTCTATTTTAATGGTTCACAGATGAAGTACAATAAATAGAAAGGTGAATGTCATTTTCAAATCTGTTTTACTAAGACAATGACAAAGGTGTGAAATCTTTTGCAATAAAACCTTTTTCTACTATCAGTTATTTTTCATACAGAAGTGCAAATACATAGAGATTATTCAGAAAATAAACTTGAGTTAAATTTTTCATTGACACTGAGGAAAAATTTGAATCAAAAAAAAATTTGAATCTTTTTCGTCTGTCCTCAAAAGAATAACTTTCATTCAACCTATTTTTCAGCTGAATGCTTTAAAACAAAGACAGTTTAGCAGGAAATGAGATGTAATCCACAGTTATATGAACAATCCCAAGTGTGCAGCACACAAAAGTAAGACAAATCTTTAAGGAAATCTACTCCTGCAAAGATTTACCAAACTTGTGACAGTGTGAGCATTCTCAGAAAAAGTTAGCCATCACTGTAGGATCAGCAGAGTAACTCTGTGGCTAATGATTAAAGTACTTTCTCTTAAATATTCCTTTTGTTTGTTTGTTTCTTTCTTTCTTTTTAAGATGACCTGTTCTGTGTGAACATCCTCTTCCAAAATTATGAAATATTACATCTGAGAGACTCCAGACTTTGCTGTAAAATGATTTCTGGGTACTGATTTCATCCTGTTGTTTTGCAACTTTAGTGGAATTCCTTCTTAAGACTTTCAAATATTCCTAGAGTTTTGAAAAATAACTTAGATTTTATCAATCTGTCAGAAGTCTCTCCATACATCAACTCATATGTATCTTTGAATAGTCTGTTCTGAAAAATAATTTTCTGTTTCACAAAGATGCATCCCTCTTGTTTCTGATTTTCATTTCTTTTCTTTCATGCATCCAGATAGCTCTGCACAATTCACTGAGCTTTCCTCTGCATGAAAAAAGGTCAGACAATAGTTCTAATTCTTGAAGGAAACAGAAGTGGAAGAGGCAGTCCAAGGCAATCCCTGACCATAGCTGTTAAAGAGCATGAATGAATCAGTAACCATAATGAGATAGAACAGAATTATCTGCAACACTGAGAAGAAAAGTGCAACGAAGGAAACAGAAATATCTTCTCGGCAAGTATGCATGTACATGATTCAATTAGAGAAAAAAAAATCCAAATTCTTGCATATACGTAGAGTAAAAGAGCGAGCAATGTAATTTCACCATAAATTTTTAAAGTGATTTTCAAGAAAACATTTCTTCTCTCTGTCCCTATATGGAAATACCTCACTTAGTCTTCGTAATGTTCCTCCTAGCCTGGAACAAAATCTTACCCCAAGAAGTAACGCGTTATACAAGCGCTACCTTATAAGCTGTAAATCATGTGCATTTGAAAAGACCATCAACAAAGCGCAGAACTTTCTGCAGATGAATACTTTAGCTAGACAATATCCTTTAAAATATTAAGAAATGTTCCAGCACATTTTTTCTTTTGACTATTGCTTTTTTTAGCAACTGTTGTATTTGCAGACCCCAAGACTCCCTTCCAAGATACACAAAAATACAAGTCAAAGGTCAGCAGGAGGATGTAAAAATACCGTTTAATCTTATCTGTGTAACACTTCATGTAGACTTATTTCACCATCTTCAGACTCTATTTGTTGAAAGACTACTTTATTTCTACACCAACAGAAAAGAGATAATCAATTTGCACCATGTGTTGAGTAAAAGCTGCTACACTTATACATAACTTTACTCTTTATATAACATTTGAGTAATAGTTACGATCCAACGTTGCATATTAAGCAATCAAAAATATCAAAGCATACGATTCCTTTCTTATATAAGGAAGTTTCCTAGTACTGTGACGTGTTTCGTGCTTATGTGCTACAAGTTTTTAAAAAGTTTTCTTTTACAGAGTTAGACCTGGAATCTCTTTTATTTGGGAATGTTTTCCATGCTGTTGTGCATACACGAGTTTCTGGAACATTTGTATTTTTCATTGCCGTGTGAATGCTCTACGCTATTTCTGCGGAGGCACTGACAGCAAGTTTACACACCCATGCTACATTATTGACTTCATTGTTGAGCTTTTTTATCCGTCATTCTCGACTCGGGACTTCAGGAAGGTACTTTGGCTAACGAGGACAAAATTTAAATTTTGAATCTTCCTGAGCCCTCCGTTACACAAAATGTCCCCGCAGTTCCAAACCAGAAGTCGGTGAATTCGATACCCGGAGACATCACACCAAAAAAGTTCGCCACGTCTGATCCGAACGGAGCGTTTCCACTGATAACGAAGGAACGGCTGGCTGTTTCTGGAAGAAATAACGAAGTAGCCTCCGAAATACTTGTGCCTGCAGAGAGCCCTCCCATCTTGTCGAGGAGCGCTTTGACATGGTCGCTTTGTTTTAGGCCTCACGCACACGGGCGCGCGGGGAGAGAGGTCGGGCGGCTCGGCAGAGCTCTCCCCGAAAACGTGGAAGAACTTGGCTGCGGAATTTCAAAAAAAAAAAAAAAAAAAGAAAAAGAAAAAGAAAAAGAAAAAGAAATTAAGCAGCAGTAAACACAGGCGGGACAAAAGCCCCTTTCTCGCCGCGTACCGAACGCGGTGCTGATAGATGACTCCCCGGTTTCCATGGGGACCTTTTTGTTCGAACTTCAGATTGCAGCGATCGGGGCCACACCAGGCACCTCCAGGAGCTGCCGCCGGACCCAGCGGCCGGGGTGGCGGCGGTGGGGCGAGAAGCGGGCCCGGGCCGCCGGCTATCGATCGCTAGGCGCCTTTATTTCCCCCGAGATGGTTACCTCTAAGCCCTGAGGCACGGCGGCCGCTGGCAGGGCACAATTAGCGCATTTTTAGCATTCCAGCGAGGGCCGCCCGCCAAGGCAGGCCGACCCCTCTCCCCGGCCTGCCAGGGCGCCGGTTCCCCCCCCCCCCCAACCCTCAGGGCCGGGGTCCCCCGGGGTCCCCCCGTCCCCGAGCGGGCCCCTCGGGGTCGCCCCGCCGGGGCGAGGTGCGGGGGAGCCGGGCAGGGCGGGCGGCGCCGCCGGGGGGCTACCACGGCCCGGGCCCCGCCGCCGCTTAGGCCACGCTAGGCCGGGCCGGGCCCGCGGCCGCAGCCTTGGGGGCTTTTCGCCCCAAAACGGCCGAACGGGGCCACGGCCGCGGGCCCTCGGTGCCGGGGAGCCACGCGTGGCCGCGGGGAGGACACCCGGCCTCGGGGGGCGGCGGTTGGGGGGGGGGGGGGGTGGGGGCTCAGGCGAAGGGAAGGGAAAGGAGCAGCCCTCGCTGCGACCCCCGGGGGAGCGGCCCCCGCCGGCCGAGGGGCACCCCCCGGCCGCAGAACGGAGCTCCCCAAAAAGCGGGGCCACGTGCGCGGCCCCACCGGCCCGGCACCCGCGGGCGGCCCCGAGCCCCGGAGCTTCGGCCCCCGGCCGGCCGGGTGCGGGGGGGGGGGGGGGGGGGGACGCGGCGCCCCGCAGCCCCCGGGGCGGGAGGAAGAGGAGGCCGGGGCCGCCCGGCTGCCATTGGCCGGGGAGCCGCGGCCGCAGCTGCAGGACACAATTAATTATGCTAATGGCGTGGGGAGCGGATGTACTTTTTTCCCCCCTTTATTCCTCTCTCTTTTTTTTGGCTGGTCGGTGCGGGAGGGAGCCGCCCTGGGCTGGGATCACATGATATTGTCTTCGCGCCACTTTCGTAAAACCCTTTTTATTCCAGGGCTCTGCTCGGGCTAAAAGGTAACGTGTTTATCTTTCTGCTTTCTGCCCCTTTCCTTCCCCTCTCTCTTTCCTCTCCCTCCGCGGACCCCGGCGCGGACCCGGGGGGTGCCCCCCGCGTTCGCGCGTTTTGCTTTTATTATTTCGGTTTTAGTCTTTTTTCTTTTTTCTTTTTTTTTTTTTTTTCTCCTTTTTCTTCTTTCCTTTCCCCTCCTCGCGCGGCTCCCGCGCCCGGGCAGCGCCGCTCTGGGTGCCCGCGGCGGGGGGCAAGCACCGGGGCCCGGTCGCCCCGGCCCCAACACCGACCCCGGCCCGGCGGCAGCACCGGTGGGGGCGCGGGCGGCCGCCACCCACCTGTAGGAGTGCTCGGGGCTCTGCCCACCGCCCGCCCGGGCCCGCGCCTCCCGCGGCCGCCGGTATCGCCGGGTGCCCCCCTCCCGGTTTCCCCGCCCCCCCCCGGTGCTCGGTCCTCCAACAATGGACGGGGCCGCGGCGGGAGGGCGAAACTTGTGGTGGTGGTGGTGGGGGGTCCCCGGGGGACTGCGGCGTTACGGGGCGGGCTCCCCGCGCGGGTCGTGCCACCCCCCCCCCTTCCTTTACCCCCCCCCCCCCCCCCCCCCCCGGTGCCGTTCTCCCGCGCCCCGGTTCCGAGGTGGGGGTGCGCGCGCGCGCGCCGCCCCCGCGTGGCCGGTGCGTGGGGGGAGGGGGCCGCGCGCGGCGAGCACATGGCGGCAAGGAGTAGTGGAAGGGGAGGGGGGGGGAGCGGCGGGGCGCATGCGCGGCGCGCGGGGGGCGCTGGGGCTTGTAGTGCGCGGCCGGGCGGGAGGCGGCGCGCGGGAGGGCGGGCGGGGAGGGGAGGAGGGACCGGGGGGGGGGGGGGGGGGGGAGCGAGCTGAGCGCGCGCGCGCGCGGAGGGGGCGGGCGGGAGCCGGACCACGCGCTCGGTGCAGCCGCCGTCGGGGCGCCGCGATCGGCTCCGCTCCGCGCCCGGCCGGCGGCGGCGGCCCCGCCGCTCTCAGGCAAGCCCCGGGGGTGGCGGGGCCGGCGGGGGAACGGGGGCGGGAGGGAGGGAGCCGCGGCGAGAGGCGGCCGGGCTGCCCCCGTCGGGTCGGGACAAAGGGGCCGCGGGCGGCCGCGCGGAGCGGCCGTCGGGGCGAGTTAGCGGCGGGTCCCGGCCCCCGCTTTTCTCCCGGTGTCCACGGGAGGGGGGGGCGGAGGGGGGCGCCGCTCTCCGGCTGCCCGGGCGGGTGGGGGGCCTGGGGGTGGGGGGGGGGGGCGGCGGGCGGGCGGGCGGCTTGGCGCGTTTTTGGGGCTTTGAATGGAGGACTGCATTTCCCACAGTGCTCTGGGCGGCGCTTTAATCGCCGCGCGCGGCCCCCGGACGGGGCGGGCGGCACGTGGCGGGGCGAGCCCCCACCGCCGGCCCGGGGGGGGGGCGAGGGGCGAGCGGGGATCGCGCCCCCCCCCCCCCCCCCCCCCCCCCCCCGGGGTCCTCCGGGGGAGGGGGCCGCGTGCACGTGGCGGCCGCCCTCCCCCCCCCGCAGCCCCGAGCGGCGCCGGGCCGGTACCGGCGGGGAGTGCCCGCCCGGGGGCCCCCCCCTCCCCACCCCCCTCCCGCCCCGAGCAAAGCCCCGGAGCCCCGCGGGGAGCCGGGTTTGGGGCAACGGGGGTGGGGGGGGGGCGGGGGTCCCGGTGCCTCGGAGCGTCCCTGGGCGGCCCCTTCTGAGCCGGGGTTTGACAGCGTGGCTGCGGAGGGAGGTTTGAAATGCCCCCCCCCCCCCTCCACAGCTCCCACGAGGAGCGCCCGGGGCTTTGTGCGGCCCCGCGGCGGGCGGCGGCGTCTGGAGCGCAGACCCCGCGGAGCTCGCCCTGCGCCGTCGGGTGAAGCCCCCGGGGGAAGGTCAGGGAGCGGGGCTCGCGTGCAGGGCAGGGAATCGGGGTGTTTTGATACCTACCCGGGGTGCTTCTCAACTGCCGCTGGAAGCGGCGGAGGAAGCCATTTTCACCTTAATTTAGGTGGGAATTAGCTGTAAGCTCTGCCTCCTTTGGTGTGCTCTCCGCCTAACTGCAGTCCCAAAAGTTCGAACCGGTCTCCGCATCTGTGCTTCCCTAAGAAAACCTCTCCTAAATTGAGTAGCAAATCCATACGTGTCATGCAACATTAATGTTGGTCTTCTCTCTTGGCAGGTACCGCTGGCTCCTGTGCTTCAGTCAAGACACTTGTGCGATGCCTCGCCTGCGCTGAAACGAGAAGACCTCTTAAGTGGAAGAGTTTCTATCTGTTGATGGGCCTTGAGTTGTGCAAAAGTGCTTACAGTGCAGGTAGAGTTTAGGATCTACTGCAGTATAAGCACTTCTGGCATTACTGTGGCGATTCAGTGACGGTAGCAGGGCACAGACGTAACCGGGACTGTTGTTTTGCTGCGTTACAAATGGTTCTTGTGTTAAGGTGCATCTAGTGCAGTTAGTGAAGTAGCGTAGAATCTACTGCCCTAAATGCTCCTTCTGGCACAAGCTGCTGCCTGCACGTCCAAAACCACGCATCCATCTGGCTTAGCTCAGCAATTACATTTTAGGTAAAGCATTTGTTCATTGAAGGCAATTGCTCAGGAAATAGTTTTGTCCTAGCAGTATCAAAGTGCTCATAGTGCAGGTAGCTTTGAATCGGACCTACTGTAATGTGGGCACTTACAGTACTGCTAGATAAAGTGCATCTTAGCTAGTGGCAGTTTCTGGAGAAGATGGTACTGATTACAGTCAGTTTTGCAGGTTTGCATCCCAGCTTACTAAAATTGCTGTGCAAATCCATGCAAAACTGACTGTGGTGGTGGTGAATCTGTGGTGAATAATGGGTTTTGAAGCTTTCTGGTTTTTCCGTCAAGATCTGAAGATGCCTTGCGCTGGTTTCTCCATGGGTGGGGATTTGTTGCATTACTTGTAGCTATGTGTAGAGTATTGCACTTGTCCCGGCCTGTGGAGGAAAGGAGGACTTGTCTTCAGGCTGCGCTGCTTAACGTTTGCCAGTTTGGTAAGCTTTGTTTTGCTGTTGTCGGGTGGATCACGATGCAATTTTGATTAGTTTAGTAGGAGAAAAATTGCACGGTATCCATCTGTAAACCGCAAGACCTTCATCGCTGACAACGTAGCTTTTGTCAGTAATCAATTCTCACAGCAGTCTGTAGTAATGTGCATAATGGCTTGCTGGTGACTCCACAGCTTAAAGGGATGGGAAGAGAGAAAACTTCTCCAGATAATAAGGTTTGTCTATCATTTGAAAAAGGGGGGGGGGGGGGGGAAATACCTGGACAGTTGCAGTGGTCCAGGGAAGGGTGTTTGGGGAGTGTTTTTGTAAGAACATGTAAATTACTACGGTGTACTTAATAAAAAGATTTTTAAATAAAACTTGTATAATAATGTGTTTCAGTCCAGTGTGGTTGCAGTAGACAAGTAACAAAGGTACGGGAGATGCTTTCTGCTGGCCTCTCAGGGCATCCTCAAGTGAATTGCCCTGAAGCAATAGTCACACTCCAGCCCCCCCCCCCCCCCTTTTTTCTTTTTTCCCTTTGCCTGGGTGAGCCTTGAAGCCAGGAGTGGAGCTGCAGCTTGCCTCGAAGCACTGCTCCTGGGAAGGGGGAGACCTTGGTTTGTCCCAGCTTCAGAGGCTGCCAAAAAGCCACGAGCCGCTCGTGGAGAGCAGGTTGGATGTAGCAGCCTGAACTCTGCTGCTCTGTGGGGCTGTTGCTGCTGGGGCAAGCAGCGAGGTCTGGATGCTGGCAGGTCAAGGAAGGGTGCTGGGGGTGGGTATGTCCTCTGGTGGTGCATTTGGGAGGGGAGGGCTGTGCTGCTGAAATCAAGGCTGTGCTGGAGTGTGCGGAATGGTTTTGGGGGTTCATCTTTCAACAGGTACCTTGGAGTGTCTTGGGGAGAGGGTTGATGCCCACAAGCTGGGTTTTCTTCTGCATTGTTACAACTATGTTCGCATGTGTTATGTGAGAGTTGTGGATTTTTTTTTTCTTTGAGACTTGATCTGGAACCACAGAACTGGCAGCACCACTGAGTTGGAAACATCCTCCTTCCCTACTGAAATACCTTGATCTAAAGGGGTTGTTTGTGGCCAGTGCAGCTGGTAGCTTGGGGACGGGGTGGTTGCACATGGCAGGGGCTGGCCGCAGGACTTGGGGAGCAGCAGCTGGGTGTGGAGGCCCTGGCAGCCCAGAAGCTCTTGAATTTCCAGGAGAAGAAATCGGCTGCGGAGGGGAGGTTTGGAGCAGAGCAGCCCCTGCTTAGTGTAAGTGCCATCGCAGAGCTCCTGCGAGGGTTTCCTTGCAGCTGGTGGTGCTGGGTGATTTTATACACCAGAATCTAATCTGAGGCCGAGTTGTAATCTTCCTTGTGCTTCAGGGAGCTGTAATCTGGACCTCAAATCCCCGTGCAGACGGAAGGAAAAGATGTTCCCTGAGTGTAGAGCCGTTCTGGTTGCTCCACTTGTTGACAGTGAGGGAAAATGGCTTGGAGTGTGTGCTGACTGTGATTCACTCCAGCAAATCGTACCCCAGCCGAGCGAAAAGCGTCGGGCTGTGCTCATGCAAGGAACGAAACTGAAGTTTGTTACTGCGTTAATGCGCTCTTGGGAGGCGCTCCAGGGTACGTTGCAGCGGTGTGCTGCCTTTGTGTTGCTAGTGCCCGATCAGTGCCCGGCACTCTCGTGCTGCAGCGTGCTGACCCGGGTCCCGCATGGGCACGCAGGGGTGCTTTTTGGGTGAACTGGGCTCACGCTGGCAGGGATGCGGTGCGCTCGGTACAGCCTATGCTTGATAAAAGAGCTGGCGTGGGGACTGCGGGACAGTGGGGGGCATGCATGGTGTCTCGTGCTGTGTTGGTGCCAGAGCTCCAGATGGGCACTGAAAAAAAAACCCGGGGTCTTTGATGGCTTCGGCAGCAGCCGGTGAGTTACCTGGGTAAGGGGTTGCTCCTTGTTGCTGCCTGATGCTGCTTGTGACAGCTATTTATTAACAGCGTAGGTGTTTGCTTCTTTGACAAGCATCTACCCAGTCTGTTCTCAATGACAAGCCTGCAGTTTGCGATTTGCGTGGTTTGTATGAAATTTACCGCTCAAATCGCTGAAGTTTAGAAGAAGCAAGCAGAATGTTTCCGCAGCTGCACGCTGGCTCAGGCACCGGGAGGAAGTGGGATCCTCTGCTCTGCCGGGAGCAGCCCCTGCACACCGGCACCCTCAGGCAGCGAGCTGCCTCATTGCTGGGCTCTGCTGCTCGGGCACCGTGGGCAGCACCAGCCAGGGAGATGGCAAGGAGGGCCGACCCTCAGGACGTCCGTACTGCAGGTTTGGAAGTCAAATGCATGCTGCTGGTGTCACCTTAGCGCATCCCTCAGGCTGGTGGGGAAGATCATGCTGTGAGCAGGGGCTGCAGAGGGTTTATGCGACGGCACGAGTGTGGCCGCAATGATGGGGCGCAGGCGTGGGCGTTTGGGCAGCGCCCGAATGCTTTGCTGCAGCAAAGGAGGGAAGTGGTGAAACCTCCCCTGGCCACACGTGTGCTGCTGCTGTCCCAGAGCTGGCGCAGGGTTGTCGCCCTGCTTTTTGGACGAGCTCGCTTATTTTTCTCCGCGAGAAGTGTTGCAGCCATGTGGGCATCGGTGCTGAAGGGCCGAGGCTGTCCAGGAGCTGTCGCCGCGGCTATTTCTGGGAGCGGGACGTCAGACAGGAGTTGGCACCGGTCGCTTTTTACTGGAAGTTTATAAATAGGTACGGGCGTGCGCAGGCGTGAGGGCTTCTCGTGGAAAGAGACAGCTCTCGATCTGGAAACTTCAGAGGGCTTCTACCATCCGAGTGCCGGCTCTGTTTTTGCAGAGTGGGAATATCTCATATTATTTCAGTCTCCTTCCTGCCGCTCAACGTTTTCTGTTATTTAATGTGTGAGCAGTTATTCCCAGCTCTAATCAGTGTTTATCTAGCGGAGCATCCCGTGGGTACTTGCCGTTTCTCTTAAAGGAAGCGTATTAAAATCATTCTTAATACCTCTGAAATACCATTTGTTTTTAAAGTATCTTGTGCAGCTGGGGGTCTGGCTGAGAAAGCGATTGCGTCGCCTCCGTCCTCGGTCCCCTCCCCAGCTGCGCTTCTCTCTGGTATCGAATCACCCGCGGCGGAGCACCACGACGACACGCTTCGCTCGCTGACTTTCTGCATCCACCCATTGATTTAAGTTACCGTACTTCTGCGGTCAGTATTCCGGCTGGCGCGGGCGGATCAGAAGTTGACAGTTATTTGGCTAATTCTCTTTTCCTGTTGGAAGCATCGATTGTGAAGGCATGTTTCGTTTGCTGAAGGATTTTATAAAATCTGGGGATTGGCAGCACAGAGCCAAAGAAAAAAAAAAAAGGAAACCACCAGTGCTCCTTTTACATATAACAGTAAAAAAAAAAAAAAAAAAAGTCATATAGAAGAGGAAATTACCATTTAGTTACTCTGGTGATATGGAGCTGGAGTAAAGTGATTTATTTATTTTTAATGGAAATAGGCTCTTTGGTGCAAAGTGCCATTCTTGCGCTGTTCTCTGCTGGCGGTGGCACCAAGTCTGGCTCCCAAGTAGGTCCCCTGGAGCAATAGCAAATGGCTGGCAGGACGGATTGAAAAGTTGAAAGAAGTAACAAATCTCTTGGGACTTCAAAGGGCACACTTTGTTGGCCCGCCTGTCTGCTCGGAGCCTCATTGCAGCAATGAAGATGAAATTGGGATCTTCCTGCCCTAAAAACCCAGCCCCCTTCCCCCCTCCGGAGCTGGACAACTCGTTGTTTGTTAGCAGCGCTCACAGCGCTCGCTCCTTCCAGCACCCGTGCTGATGCTCATCGGCGTTTTGTTAACAAAAGCGTATTTCCTACGTAGCACCAGCTCGCAGGATGTCCACTCGTATCCATTTTTAGTGGGCGCTTAAATCCCTGCAAGTGGCCTGAACGTTGCAGCCTGTGTCCGTGCTGGGGCTGGAGACGGGTGGTGGGTGGTAGTGGTCCTTTGGGTGCCAGCTGGCGAAGGTGGGAGGTCGCCCCTTGGTGCTGCTCACCGCGGTCTGCTGCTTGGGAAGCTGCCTGCAGGACTGGCCAAAATAGCCTTTCCTTTTCCTTTTTTTTTTTTTTTCCTCCCTCTCTCCTTTTAATTAAAAGGGTCTTTTGCACTGATTGAAGTTTTCTGGTTTGACTGATGAAAAATCTGGATTTGTGTTGATATGGAGTAAGAAGGATACAGAACAATAGGAAAATAATTTAGTCTTTGGCCTTTATTTGGGCTTATGCAAAACCCTAAGTCCTTGTTTTGCTCAGAAAAAAAGGAGCAGTTTCTACAATAATGTTTGTGACTATGAAAGCCTTGTAAATCAGGTGAAGAATGCTGCATCTAAACACTAGTGTTCAATCAAGAGTAACATATGAAAGAGCTTAATTTATTGATTAAAAAAATATAAAATCTCTTTATCATGTTCTGTACGGAAAGTAGCTGAAAGGAGTGCGAGATGGCTACTCACCCTCTGTTTTGGGGAGATTTCATCTGAAAATAAAAAGGCAGTTTTATTGCTTCTTCTGGAAATGTGCTTGTACTTCCACAATTATTTAATTTCAGTCCCCTAGAAAAAACCTTGTTAAATGTTCACCTCCAACGTACAAGTCTTGTTGAGTGTGCTACCTGCAGTAAAAGCCTTGCCTAACTCTGAAGAAATTAAATATAAAGCTGGTGGAGTCGGGGCTGTATCAGGAGAGCGCATTTTTTCCACCAACAGACCTGCGTGGAAGCAGTGGGGAAGGTAAGGACACTGCTTGCCATTGCCACCTGCCTGTGCAACTTTATTAACGCAGTAAATGCCGCAAAATAGCATCGCGCTAACTCCTGGTATTGCACTGACGCAGCTCAGCCGATGGGCCATTCCCAGGGCAGCAGTGCGCGATAAACAGACCTGTTCAGAATTATTTTTATGTACCAAAACCCTCTTTTACCCAGTTGCGCCGCATTCTCCAACTAAAACATGGGCCTGGCTTGTTTTAGGAGGTGATGACAGGCAGATAAAATGGAATTAGAGCCTCCGCTCGGGTGCAGGCAGGGTTGCAGAGCTGCCTTTAATAGTTTCTTTCCTGGGCATTTTGTGTTGCGATGCTGGTCCAGCTGCTGGAAGGTTGTTCGCCAGAGACAGGGATTATCTGGCCCCTGAGCTTCTCTGGTGTGCATTTAGACCTGTGTGAGCATCCTGCAGGCAGCTGCTTGTGCAGCCTTCCCGAGGCATCCCCAGGAAGCATTGCCCATCAGACCTGCACTGCGAAAAACCTGCTGCTGCCAGGGTAGAAAGTGGATGTTAGGGTGAAACTCCACTGCTGCTGCATTTTCAGGCTGTAAAAAAAAAAAACAACAAAAAACACGAGCGCCATCTAGACTAATGCTATTGCATTCCCCCCCATTATTTCATTTCCCCCCTCATTTTTTAGTGGGCTGTCACTACTTGGTGTTTCAGTGGGTGCTCCAAAGCTGCGAGAGTGCGATGGAGATGGGACGGGTTGTTGGTGCTTGGTTGTGCCGACTGCCATCAAGGAGCTTCGCAAGCAGGAGGGTAAAGTGAGGGGATTTGGGAGGGGTGGGAAGATGCCACCTCTGCGGCTCTGCGTCAGCCCACGGTGCTCCTCTTGGCGTGACAG
Source organism: Cygnus olor (assembly GCF_009769625.2). NCBI lineage: Eukaryota > Metazoa > Chordata > Aves > Anseriformes > Anatidae > Cygnus > Cygnus olor. The sequence continues at coordinate 8,034,347 of NC_049181.1, forward strand.
CGTGGGGACCCTCCTGTCCCTGCTGGTCCCGGGGTTAGGTGCTCTGCACCTGGGTTTCTTGCCTCTTCTTCCAGCTGCAGGGCCGTCTCCGGATTTTTCCACACGGCCGAGATGCTCTTCACTACCAGAACCAGACCCGCTTTGCTTACGTCCTACCCAACGCCTGGGGTCCCACCGTGCAGATGCGCAAGCTGTCAGTACCATGCATGGGCATGTTACCTCGAGGGGTTCCTAGGGGTGGGAGCTGCTGCGATGTGCCCTGCTCGCGTGTCAAGGGATTGTGTTCGAGCGTCTTGGCGCTCGTGTCGGGGCTGGCTGCAGGCTGTATCACTCCTGGCCCTGCAGCATCTCCAAGTTACTGTCCCGGCTATTGAAATGCAGCTGGTGCACTCTGCTCCTCGATATTGCAGCCTGGCCTCGCAGTGCTTGCTCCTACCTTGCACTGTCTGGCCCCGTCCTGCTGTGCTGCTGCGTCATGCATCGGCTGCTGCTGTTCTGCGCGCTGCTCTGAAAGATTTGTTCACATCACTGACAGCAAAAAGATTTGGTTGGGTGGGGACTGTGCTGCCGTGGGAGGCTTCTTGCATCTGTTACTTCTGGATCGTGTTGATTCTGGGTAAAGCTTTTATCACCTGTCATGATAAGCAAAGGCTGTTCCATGAGTCTGCCCAGAAGCCTCCGTCTGTGACAGGAGCGTGGCTGCTTTCCTGAGCCAAGTCTGCGCTCCCATGGACAGCGTGATGAAAAGTGTCTGGTAAAAAAAATACCTCAAGTTCTGCCCTTACACTGAACATGAATGGGGCTTTACCCCATTTTGGGTGCTGGAACCGCAGTGCTCTGCCACCTCTGAGGGCTTGCCTTGACTCTGTGCGGCCTTCCCCAGGCCGGCGCTGTGGGGCTGGGGCCGTGGTGCTGTGGCTCTGCAGTGGGGATGGGACGGGTGCTATGGCCCCAGTGCCGTGCTGGGCACCCACGGGCTCTTCTGGGATGTTAGAGGGAAGGGTGCTGCGCAGGTGGGAGGGGAAACAGGCACAGAAACGAGCGAGGGAAAGCTTTGTGCTGAAGGTGATGGGGCTGTGACTTTCTCCAAAGGGCAGCTGCCCGTGGCCGGTTGGTGCTCGTGGTCCCCTGTCCAGCACGCTTGCTGCACAGTTTTATTCCAAAATCTTCGGTTTCCTCATTTTCCATTCGCCACATGAGGGCAGGCTGTTTCTAAATAAAATACAGTGAGAAATCCTCTCCTGCTCGCAGAGCTGGTCGTCTCCAGCCCATTTCGCTCTTGCTTGGGGAGGGCCGGGCACCTCCACCCGTCCGGGTTTCAGCTCTCTCAGCTCCAGGCTGCTGCAGCAGGCGGGGAAGAAGGTGCCTGGGTGTGCAAAATCAATCCAGGCATTGCAATCACCCCTGCTCGAGGAAGTTTGTCAGTGTAGCAAATCATATTCACAGTTTTAAGACTCACGGCCTTAAAGCCAATGCGAGGATGCTTGGGGTGCTGAAGGGAGATGCTGGAGGCTCTGTGGTGAATGCCCTGGGCAGGCAAAGCACGAGGGGCTGCGAGGAAACTCCTTCGCACTGATCCTCTCCAAACCCTTCCTCACTTGCGTGAACAACGTGCTTCACTCTCACAGGCAGCTTGAGTGGGCAGACGGCGATTTATGGGGCTGAGGAAATCCTCCTGTTCATGATTCAGTGTTAGAGCAGCAAATATCTGTTAACTTGTTATTAGAAGTGGCAGAATAACAAGAAATGAGGATAAAGCCCAGGCCCAGCAGTGGAGTGATGTGACTGCTGGTAGGGAAAAGACTACCAGTTATTATTAATTTTAAAATGCCAGAAATGTCATAGTGACTGCAATAAAACACATGTCCCTATCAGTTATCTTGGGAATGATTCAGCCAGGAGATACAATGTGAAACTCCCTCAGTGGGATGTATCCTGCTCGCCAAGGGTACAAATAAATCTTCTGCCTTTCGCAGGTTTTTCAAAACTTCACTTGATAGGGGTGTGAAGGTGAAATATTTGTCTCTTTGCAAGCAGCTCGTTGCTGCCTCCAGCACAGAGTGAAGCCACAGGAACAAGGTCTGTAATAGGTTTGGTTTTGGTTTTTCTTTTGGTCTGTTAGTAAGTGTAACCCTTGTAGTCGTCAGCTGCTGAGAAACCGTCCTTCCCCAAACCCTGTGGGGCTGCATGCGCTGTTCGCTCCAAATCCAAGCAGATTTTCCCCTTGATAGGCTCCCTTTTCCTCTCTATTCGCTTTTCGCTCCTGTGCAAGGTGTTTGGGACAACACCGTGGCTACCTATTTAAATATTTTGCTACTGTCTTCAACCTGGTTGAGCCATTGCAGTTTTGTGGGAGAAATGTGCCCTGTAAGCTGGGAAGGGGATGGAACAAACAAGCGGCAGGGTCACCCTGTGCTCGCTCGTCCTCATCTAATCTGACCTCCTCGAGCCTGGGTCTCCCCACAGTTATACCAGTGTGAGCCCTGACGTGAGCTGCCTAAATCCCGGGATTGAGGCCGCGGGAGCTGGGGGGATGCTGGTGCCAATGGGGCAGGAGGGCAGCCGCCGGTGCTGTGCTGACTGACGGCAACTTTCTTCTCTCTCTGTGTGTTTTCCAAAAAATGTTTTTTTTTTTTTTTTTTTTTCCTTCCAGAGGGACTTAAGTAATTGCTACTGAACTGCTTGGCTTCTACCAGGAGGGGAAGAGGTTTGTTTTTTTTCTTGCCTTGTTCTTGCCATTGTGCATGATGAGTGGAAGCGCAGAGCCACGCTGGGCAGGGAGGTGGGCAGGGAGTCCCACCATTATCCTGCTAACAACAAGGCAGAAAAACAAGTGATGTTCTGCAGGGTGCTGGGAGCTGTTGAGATGAAGTCTTGAATCCCTTTTAGGTCTCCCTGCTATGTGTCCCTGGCAGTCCTGGTACCCAGACTGGGCCCAGCCCAACAGCACCTTGTTCTGTGGCCAGTTTGCCACCAGTGGGTGCTGGCAGCTGGGAACTGGGCAGAGAAAGTCCTTCCCCTTCTTGGCCACTCTGGTAGCAGGAGGTTAAAACAGCACTTCAAAGGAAAGGTCCCTCTGCCCCAAAATCCAGGCCACCCCATCACACAGAAAACATGGAGCACTGATTTGAAAATCTGCTGTTATTGCAGTGAGTCAGCTCCTTGCTAAACATGTAATCATGAACCAGCAGGCACAGAAATAAGCTAGGTGGATGAAAAAGAACAAAACAAACAAAAATAAACCACAACCAAACAAAAACAAAAACAAAAACGAAACCCAGCAGAATTCCTGGGTATTAGCACCTGGCTTGTAGTCAGTGCTGCAGCATTCCTGGTTTATGGTACAAGACTGACATTTCCACTGTTTCTTCGTACGAGTGCTGTGCACCGATTTCCTGTGGTTCTTAGCTGCTGCTGTGCCAGGGTCTGACCTGACGCCAGCCTCAAATCCAAGGAAATCCACAGCAAATCTCTTTGCAGAGTTGTGTGGTGTTGGTTCGAGTGCAGGAAAGCTTTTGAGGGGAAATCTGCCCTTAGGGCAAAATGCAAGGGCTGAAAGTCAACAAGAAAATTCCCCTGACTTCTGCAGGGCCAGGATTTGGGTTGGGGGAACCAGGGTTAAAGGCTCAAAGTTCTGAGACTGAGTCGGCTCTGCTGCTCTGCTTCTGAACCCTGAGGGCCCCGCTCTGTTTTAGCGGGATTTAGACACGTTAAACCTGACAATTCTGCTGTGTGTCAGGTCTGCTGCTGTGATTAGTGCTTTTTTGGATCCGACTCTGAGCAGAAAGGAATCCACCAGGATAGTGTAGGATTTCCAAGGAGACCATCGCTTTTTAAAACCTGTAGATGCGTGACCATGGAGAGGGGAAAACCAGGGCAATTTGTGTATTTATGGCCTGCCAGACAGGCTAGTATTGCTAATGTGCCACTGCTTTGATGACTGGGCTTAATGACCATTTTTTAACATCATCCCATAATGGTTACTTACAGTAACTTTCCTTCAGATCAAAAAATCTATGACATTGATGACCTTGAGTGCTTCAGGGTTTGGCCTGACTCAAAATGCAGCTCAAAAAGACCCACTTAGCACCGAGTCTGTGGTGCTTTGGCTTCTTTTAGCCAAGAGGGGAAGAGGTGATTTAACAAACGCAGCGTCCTGTTGCTGGGACAAGCTGATGCTTCTCGCTATCGCAGGGGTCACGGGGGGAGCCCCAGGTGCCGTCCTGCAAACACAGGGACCTACCTGGCCCTGCCTGTGGCCAGCACTGCGTGGTGCAGAGGTGTTCGGGTGTCTTGCCCAAAATGCACTCTTACTTGCTACATTTCCAGGCTGGTTTTGGCTGCTGCATTTGCTGTGTGCTGGTGGCTGTTGGCTGCTTCTGTCTGTGATGTGGAGGTGTTGAGCAACAAAGCTCAGGATGCCCGCCAGCATCCCCTGCTGTGTGCTGAGGGGCAGGGGACTCAATTTCCAGCTGCTCCCACCAGCTTTTGTTCAGACTCGCCTCATCCCCACCACCATACCCCGTGACAGGGGAGATGTTTCATTCAGGAGATGTCAGACCAAGATTGCAACAGCTACCAGGCTATGGAAATCAGCGTGCTTGGTCATCGGAGGAAGCAAAAGGTGAAAGCCTTGAATACACATTTGTAAAAGACTTCAAACTTACAATTAAATACTAAGATAGCCTCGGTTTGTTCGACTATATCACAGTGAAGCTCTTGCAAGTCACAGGGGACAGTCTGAGGTCTCCGTGGTAGTTACAGACTTCCTCTGTGCACGCTGTGGGTGATGCAGTTACAGACTACGGTGACCCAGCTGATGCACGTGGGGCAGGCCCTGGCTGCAGCCGTGGGCTCTCCAGCCTTGAACTGCAGCTGCCCAGAGCAGGGCCTGATCCTGCTGCTCTCTCTCCCTCAGGCCACGAGCTCTGCGCTGTTTTGTCCAAGTGCCTCCTGCTGCCTGGTGTGGTGGCGTGCTACAGCACACTTAAAGGCTGCAAGCGGTGCTGATCATTATTCCGTGCTTCCACAACAGATGTTGACATTTCGCTATTGTCCCAGAATTAAATGTCAGGTTATTCTCGTTCAAAACTACCATTTAAATTTTCAGGGATTCCATCTGCAGCTGTATTTATGGCCGACTGGCTGCCTGCAAAGCCAGCATTTCTAAGCAGGTTTGTAAATGGGCTGCGGTGGGTTCACGGACGTGCTAGAGAGCTGCCTAGGTTAATTAATTCCCTTTCCAGACATAACCTGTAGAAGTAGGGTACTGAATGGGGAGGCTTTCTCTGAAATCAGTAATTATACACATTGTGGGACCAACTTTTGGATTTCTGCTGTCATTGTAATCTGGGGGGAAAAAAAGAGAAGCATTCAAGAAAGATCTGATGGGGGCTGCGAACAACCCAAACAGGACAGATATGTGATTAATTTTCAGGAAACTGCAGGTCTTTCCAAAATCCCGTGCAGAAACACTGGCACAGTTTTTCACTCTGCACTGCTTCTCACCGCTCGCATGGTTTTAGCCTCTAGCCGTGGCTCTCAGCGGCTGTTGAAGCACTTTGCTTCCAGTCGGGAGGTCAGGCAAACAGCTCCATGCATCACCGAGCCGGTACGCGTGCCGGGGGCAGCGTTCATCCTCGGATACCCAGTGCTGCAAACCGGCTCGTCAGAGCTGAGCTCTTCAGTGCTCACCGGGGAGCAGTCTTTCAGAGCATCTTGCCCTGGCTGAGGAGTAAAAGCTAGCGAGTGATTTGGGGGAGGTGGGACGCGGGGTGTACGCAGCCCTCAGGCTGCTCTGACTGCTCAGCGCTGCGGTGTGTGCAGCCTAAAAGGCAACGGGGGTGCTTTCAGCCGGGGTGATCTGCTCTTTGCATCCTGCACCTTCTGGAGAGGAACCCGAGCAGCAAAGGGCAGGAGGTGCAGGGGCCACGCGGGCAGGACCCCGCCGGTGGGGAAGGAGAGCAGGGGGTGCGGGAACCGGAGGGGAAGAATGGGGAAGGCAGAGCCCAATTCTCCATCCCAGATTGTCTTCAGGTTGAGTCTGGATGCCTCCACGCAGGTAGGCAAGGGGATGAAATTGGGTGGCTGCATCGATAACCCTCCCAACGCTTTGAATTAATTAATTTATTTTCGGTGGGAACTTGCAGAGGGCGCGCTAGTTTCAATTGGATGAGGAATCGTTGAGATTGTCAGTCAGAAGTACATGCAGTCCTTTCTTTGGAGACTCTGAAAATGAACAAAGAGAGGTAATGAGAAATAATTTGAGGTGGTTTTATTATTACATTTAGTGGTAGGGTTGTCTCTTTTATATGTTTTTCCCACACTAGATAGTTGAGCTTATGTTACACAGTAAAAAGCTATTAGTTTTCTCAAAAGATTGTCAATTTTCTTTCCAAATTGCTAAATTACATTTTCAATTTTATGGGAATGCTCTTTCATTTGTGCAAAATCCTGCGCTCAGACGGTTAGGCCAATCTCATCATGCAAGACTATTAAATGAACTAATTGGATCTGTGTTACTCATACATTTCTACCAGGAATATCTAATAAATGTGGAAATCCATTTGGAAATGAAGGTTGCGTCTTCATGTTCTCAGGACCTCAGAGATTTCGGGCATTTCAGCAGCAGCCTGAGCAAACGTAGCGGGAATTTGCAGCTTCCCTGTTGTCAAAGGCTTTTTGAAAGGTATGAACCTGAATGTCTCCATAACTGGCAGAAGTTGCTAAATGATGCAGCTTCTCTGTGGTATTAAATGGATGTTAATCCCTTGGAAGATGCAGAGACATCTCTTGTGCGTTGGTCTCTTTTGGTACTGAGGTTTTTAACTTCTAAGCCTCCTGTGCTCAACCGTTTTCATGTGTGAGAGCGGTTCCTAGCTCAGCCAAACCTCTTTCTCCCTAAAATCTTCCCTCCTGCTGTAGTTTCTCTTGCCTAAGTCATGAATTGGGACAAACACTTGAGAGGATGATTGCTCCACTCCACTAAAATCAGCAGGATATGTACCGCTGACCTTGGAGAAGGTGCAGAAAGAGAAAGGGGGGCACAGGGAGGAAAATTCACTTGGCTTTAAGCCTGTATTTTTTAAATTATTCAGTTTCTCCTAAAACAACCCATTGAACAATACATCGTGGTCACTTTTATTTCTAAATGCTTGCGCTTAGACTGAGATTTAAATGAAGTCCTAAGGTGCCGCTTAGGCTGGGTTTCCTCCGGAGATGCGCACCGAGCGGTGCCTCATTGCGAGCAGCTCCTTCTCGCTGCTGTCTTAGGGCTCTGGGTCTGCGTCTGCACAGCGGAGCACCAGGTGCTCCTGGTTGGGTCCCCACATCTCCACGAGACTGCTGTTAACAACCCCAAAGCACTGGCACTAACAAGCTGGGCCTTGTTTCTATTTGCTTTCTCCATTGCTGGCCAAGCCCTCCGGAGTAGTTTGTCAACAGCTTTATTCCTTCTTCATGAAAGTGGAGTTTTAGCCTAATTGCATTAATCCCTAGGTTTAGGGAAAACCTTTGAAGTGCCTGACACCAGAGCTGCAAGAAGGAGCAGTGGTGGTGACTGAACACAGCAGCTCGCTCCCCCTTTATTTCCCTCCTGTCCCCAAAATGTGCACACAAGGAGAGACGTGCATTCAAGGAGAATTTCTACTCGAGACAGCCTTAGCACAGGTGTGGGTTCGAGTCTTCTGTGAAAGTCTGTGGAGACTGGGGGAGTCAGGAGAATCTAGTTCCGCTTCCCACTTGCTGCTTCTCAATTTCTGCTTAATGTTTAATGACAATAATAGAAAGAAACCCAACCCTCAAAGAACTCTTTGAGAGGCCTGACATACGTGTGCATTGTGTGTAGAAATGTTTCAGCATTTAAAAACAAAATATATCTTCCTATGTAAGCTGGCTCATTACTGTAACTGATGGGAAATAAGACAAATGTGGATGTCTCGTGAGGCTCCTTTTTTAAAAACTCCTTTCTGCTGTGCTCCTCTACAGAGGGCGAAGCTTCCTCTGAAACGTGTCTGAGTGTCCAGCGGGATAATTAGTTGATGTTTGGAAAATGCCTTCAAACAGGCAAGTGCTAAATCTTGCTTTGTCTTATTAGATTATTTGGCTTGCGTGAGAAGGATGCAATCTTAATAGCAAAGCACTCCGAGATTTATTACTGTCCTCGCAGATGCAGGCGAGGATGCTAACGACAAGATGCCCAATGCACTGAGCTCCCAGTCTGGCCAGGCAGGAGGAGCACACCGGGGCTCACGTGTGGCTGCTGCTGGCATCACCTCTGGAAGGATCGAGCCATGGATGCAGCCAAAAAGCCCCTGATAAGCACAGGGACCTGGCCTCCAAAACTGGTGGGGCTGGAGCAGGGACAAAGCAGAAGGGAGCAGCTGGTGGTGTGGGGCAGGGCTGGCCTTCCCTTGTGCTGAGCTACTGGCTCCAGCAAATGATTCCTGGGCCGTGTCAGTGAGGGACAGGACTGCTGCACCCCTAAAATTTCTTGAGTTAACGGGTGTAAAAGTCACCCACTTGCTCTTACACCCCCAATACTTCTGATACCTCATTAACATGTGGTCAGAGACAGGTTCTGCATGAGCCTTGGAGATATACTCCTCTAATATATCTCTTCACAGAATTTTTGCATACAATATTGAGCATTAAAATAATTTAATAAGGCATAAATCAGGTTTTACTGCGGTGCCTCTGCATAGGAAAAAAGCGTTCCTGGAAAGGCACCTGAATACATTGTGGCCTCCTTCAGAGTGGGAGCAATTTATATATCCAATATAACTTCTGTCGGTTCCGCCGTAAATCCCAGCTCGAAGCGTGTGCTCTCCATGTTGTGCAGTGGGACTTGTTGTACAACGTTGTGCAGTGGTGCAACAGGACTGTGCGTCGCATCGTCTGTTGCTTCAGCTGCTTGCAGAGCTTGCTCTGTGCTATTAAGCCTGTGCTGGAGCGGGGAATCAGGAGTGCAGCTTTTTGCTGGAATTAAATCCAGAGTGCCTCCCACGCCTGTCCCAAAGCTGCCAGCAGGGCCGGTGCAGAGCGATGCCCTCTAATTTTGCAGCCCAGCTCCCCCGGCGAGCAGGCTGCCCGTGGCGTGACAGCCCTGGGCTGGGAACTGTCGGCACTGCTTTATTTTCATAGGTGAGCGCTCTGGGCTGATCCCCTCTGTGCCGTCTCCTGGCGGCATCTCTTCAGCTGACTAATCACTGGGAGATGATAAATGAAAATATCAGCTTGAGAGGTGTCTGCCCTGTGTTCCCAGCAGAGGCAGCAGTGCATGGTGAAATAGTTTTCTCCCATCTCGTCTGCTTTCATTCCCTCTGCGGGGCTGTGTCTAAAGTGATTTCTTGTGCCCTGTGCTCAGCCCTGGGAGAGCTGGAGAAGAGATGGCTTTTAAGCCACATTTGCCGTGCCTGTGCATTTTTAATTTTACAAAGGATGCAAAATCCTTAGATAACTGGAAGGTTAGCTGTGAACCTAGCTGCCCCCTGCAAAGCCTGTGCCTTATCCATGGTAAAGAGCTGGTGTGAAAAGGTCTGGCTCTGGCTGGGATCTTTTCCCATAAAATCTTCTGCAGTTTCAGAAAGTTTTCTGTCCTGCAGTAGGAGAGCAGACTTTTCAAACTCTTTGTAAATAAGGGAGACTCCCAGGACCGAAGGCAGAGATTTTCCATGGCTCTGGCAGGCATTTCTGAGGCGTGTGTGACTGAAACTGGCACATACTGGAAAGAAGTGCCAGCTCCGAAGATTCTCATTTTTCTGGACAGGTGAAGTGATTTGTCTGGGCACTCCTGATGTACAGCTCTATTGGCATCGGCAGCGTCTTCAAGTGATGCATCTCTCTGAAGGCTTCGCTGCTTCTGCTGTGTGATCTGCTCCCAACAAACGCACCGAGCTTGTGATTTATCAGCCGCTGCTTTTTGGGGTGAGGGAAAGGCTAATGCTTTATGGATCTATCAGCATACCTGTATGGTACAAGGAATACAATATCCTGCCAAAGAGGGAAGGGATGTTTGCTGCCTGGCAATCCATCATTCCTCCCAGTGCCCCGTGGCAAATGCACTTTTCTTTTTTCCATCAAACAACGCGTGAGTACTGCTATATCACAAAGAGCTTCTCCCTTCTCCTCCTCCACAAATGGTTATGGACCCCTGAAAATGCAGCTTCTGCAGGGTGCAGAATAAGATGGAAAGGGTTATTTTACCAGAGAGAAGCTGCCAGCACCTGCAGCTCTTGGTTTCTGCAGGGCATTCAAGATCTCAAGCGAGGCAGCTGGGCCAGAGTAAGCACAAGGGGATCCATCACAGCAGAGGTGAGAAAACCCAGCCACAGCGTGCCCATGTGGGCTGCCCAGTATGTGCCGAAAACACGGAGATGTGCCAACAGATGTTACAGGTCCTTCTTTTCTCCCCTGCCCCACGGTGGTTTCCTCTGCTGTAGGCAAGGCTCAGGCGGCTGTGTTGCCGTGGGGCTGGAGCTTGTTCATCCCTTTGGCAGGGGAAGAGCGAGGGAAGTGCGCTGAGAACCTGGCGAGCATCTGCTGGGGAGTACGGATCCCTCTCCTACATCTCTCCTTGGTGTTTTAATTGATTCAGAGTTTTCCCAGTGGAGAGCTTCGTAAGAGCATTTGATAAAATCAGCTACACATGATCCTGCCTCTCATTACTTACAGGCTTGAGGCAGGTAGATGATTAAGTGAAATTTTTATGGTGTGAGCAGTTGTAACAAGGGAAATTATCATCCTGGATGTGAGACAACGACTTGGCTCTTACTACGTCTGCTGGCAGCCAACTCACCCAGTGACTTTGCTTCTGATCTTGGAGCAAGTCGCTCGCTTTCTCCTCCAGGACAAACCCTCACACGCTGGAAGGACAAGTCCCACGGTTGTGCAGCGCTCAGGGAACAGCTCTGGACTTTCTCTGGGCCATTGCAGTGCTTGTGGTGGGGAGAGCGTCTGCAGTCGGCTGCTGAGGAATGCCTCTGCAGGGGCGTGGGGTGCCCTTTGGGCTCAGGACCATGGAGCATGGTAATATTTTGGGTCAATGAATGGAATGGGATTCACTCCCGTCCAGCTGCATTCTTGGGATTATTACCCCAAGGAAAGTCAGTAGTGCCAGAGAGAAAACTGCAGAAAATGAGTGAAAATCTCTTGCTCCATTGGAGAATAACTTTAGTTACAATTTGAGACTTTTTCTTCTGTCGGCGAACTTTGGGTATAACCTAAAACAGACGCTGAAAGAAAGCTGCCACTAGGTTTTGTTGTACGTTTCCACAAGCTTTAACTCCCTTCTGATATACCTCCTTGTTGATAAATAAACTTTATTTTTGCAGGGAGTCATTGTCAAGGTAATGACAGACCCCACTGTGAAGTCAGATCCAGTAAAGAGCAGTAATGTTGTTTTCTAATTTGGCTTGAAATCTCAAAGCACTCCCTAGTCTTAGCAGAGATACTAAATGCTGCCTATTTGGCACTGTATATAATTCTTTGCTATAATGGCGTGCTTGACAATATCTGTGTACTTACCTGGAACAGTAAAAGCCTGCTGTACTTAAATGAAATACACACAGCAGGTTTGAAGATGAATACAGGATATGCTTGAATGCCTTTTAGACAACTGTTACTCGGCCCATAAACATAATATAGATTGCAAGAGCGCGTATAAAGGAGTGCTTCAAATACCAGCCTTTGTGTTTTGCATTTCAGTCTAATTGATTCCTAACCCAAAGCAGTACTGTACCGGAAACCCAGGCTGTTGCATAAACATAGCAAATCCATCACTGAGTCAATGGAGAAGAGGCAGAAAAAGTACGTTAACTATCCAGAGCAGCACAGCTCTTGCGAGGCATCGCTCACGTGGCAGTATTTCATTGAAAGAACCTGGAGAAATGAGAGCACGTGGGGGATAAATCCTCACCTGTGTCACCGGGCACGCGCACACACGTCGCTCTGCTGAAATCGGGCGCGATTTGCACCGGGGAGCACCTGCTCCTGGGAGCAAAATGAAATTTCTGGGTCCCTCCCTCAGAGTTCCTGCAAAGCGGGACTTTGTGCTGCCTGGCTAATGGGAGTTTTGTCAGACGTGCTTACCGGCCACAATAAACCCGTAATAAATAGCGCAGTCTGTGGACAGCAACGGGCTCAGGCAGTCCATTAACCAACGAGACATGTTGCACGTTCCAGCTTATTACTCTCATATCCATAATATATTTTAACAATCTCTCCCTGGCAGGCGTTTTCTTAGAACAAACACTCAGGTCGGACTTTCATTTTTCATCCCTCTTCAAAATTCCAGCGTGAGAAAGAGCTGGTGGCAACCTATTAGCGATAATTTGATCCCGCATTCGCGCTGGAAATTTTAAAGAGATTTTTTTTTTCTTTTTTTTTTTTTTTTTTTCTTTTGCTTGCGCTTGCTCGCTCCCAGTTTTTCTTTGCAGAAGCAGCATCGAGCAGCCCGGCCGCAGCCCGGACAAACTGCTCTGTGAAAATAACGCTGTCCTTCCCATCGCTCGCTTCCCGCTTCACGCAGCTGCTTTGCTCCCTTCACGTTGCGGGCCCCTCGCAGGCGCTGCTGGGGGTTTGGGGTTCCCCTCAGCGCCCCCCTGCTCCCAGGGCACGGCGCCCGCCTGCGCTGCCCGGGACCCGCTCCCCCTCCCGCGCGCTGCCGGCGGCGGCCCCGCGGGGCAGGTGCGGGGCGCGGCGGGGCCAATGAGCGCCGGGGCGGCGCCGCGCGCGGGGCGACTCCCGCCAGGAGCGGAGCGGAGGGGCCAATGGGCGCGGGGCGCTGCGGGGCGGGAGCCAATGGGCGCGCGGCGGGGGCGGGGCCGGCGGTGGCGCTGGCGGGGCGCCGCGCGAAGGCGCGCGGGGCTGAGCTCCGCTCCGCGCTGCCCCGCCGCGCTGCAGCCCGGTCCCGGCGGGGCGGCCGGCGGCGTGTGCGGCAGCGCCTGCCAGCCCCTACCAGCCCCTGCCAGCCCCGGGATGATGTCGGCCAGCGGCCGAGCGGTGCCGCTGCCGGTGCCGCCGCTGCTGCTGCTGCTGCTGCTGCTGCTCGGTGCGCCGGGGGTCGCGCGGGCGGCGGGGGAAGCCTCGTGCCGCCCGGTGCGCGCCGCCTTCCAGGTGCTGCAGCCCGGAGCCAAGTGGGTGCCCGAGAGCCCCGTGTCAGGTGAGGCCCCCCCCCCCCCCCCCCCCCCCCCCCCGCCGCCCGTGGCGTCCCGGCTCGGCTAGCGCCGGTGCCCGCTGCGCCCTTCTTGGGGCCGTACAGCCCCCGGGCTGGACGGGGCGGGCGGGCGCTGCCTCCCAGCCCGGGTCGGGTCGTGCCTGGGGGCTGCGCGGTGCCCCCTCGGGGGCGAGCCGCCAGCGCGGTGCTGAGCTCCCCCGGGCGCCGTGCGGGTGCCGGCTGCGCGCCTGCCTCACCTGCGGGGCTGCTGGCAACCGTGCCTCGCTCCTGCTCGGAGATGTGAGCGAAATTACTGGATTCTCAGCGTTTTTGGTGGCCGGGGGCTGTCAGCATCCACAGGGTGCGCGGACGGGGCGGGAGGGTCGCGATAGTCGCGGTGCGGAGCTGCCCGGATTGCTGCCAGGCTCGGCTCGCTGCGCAGCGGAGGGTGCCTGCCTGAGGAGCTGGGGATCGGAGGGTGCGAAGGAAGAGGCAAGAGGCAGGGGACGTGCGGTGAGATCACCACCTAGCCACGGGCTGGAGAGCATCCTTGCGGTCGGTGCCGCACAGCCCCGACGTGTGAGAGCCCCTGCTGCAGCGCAGGAGGTGAAGGGAGCTGCGGGGTGGCACTGTGCGGGGTGTCTGTGGGTGCCAGTCCCCAGTCCTGCCATCCATAGCGATGCCTCGGCTTACCTACAGCTGCTGGCTCTGCAGGGAGGGTTTAGATGTACCTATTGGTACCCTTGTCCCTCTATCCTCGTGCCCCCTTCCCACAGTTTGGACGCTTTCCTTACTTCTCCCTTGGGAGCAGGAGCAGCGTCTCCTCTCTCCGCATCCCGCAGGGCCTTGGTCAGCAGGGAGGGAGGCAGCGCTGGAAATAACCTCGAGATGAGGTGGTTGCAGGGAGGGGACAGGGCTCCTCTTATTGCTGTTAAAATGACACTTTCGGTTGCCTGTAATCAAATAAGTGTTTTTCCCTGCTCCTGTGGAAGCAGTGGAACGCCTGCTTTGATCCCTAGATAACCTGAGCGTGGTTTCACAGGGCGAGGCGCCGGGGTGGCAGCCGGAGATGCTCCCGCGGGGTTGCTGCAGGCTTTGCCGCGGGGTTGCAGGGGCTGTGCCTTCGCCCGGGCCTCCTGCTTCTCCAGCGGTGCTCAGGCTCCCCGGGAGCCCCAGCTGCTGCCCTGGTCTTTGGGGAGGTGAAAGGAGCCCCCTTGCCTCGTCGCAGCCCCCGTGGGTAGCCAGTTCCGTGTCCCCTCGCAGGGCGGGTGTTGCAAGTGAATGCCTCCAGCTTGTTACGATGATAAAGTTCCCACATTTCAAATTGAAAGTGGATTTTGCATTTGCTTAAGTACATAAACTTGATCATAATTAAAGCAATGACTGCTTGCTTATACCTTGGGTCTGGCCCGTCTTGCATGACTCTGTGTAGTAATTACACTTCAGAGCACTCGCTTCTCCTAGTAGCAGCTGCATAAATCTCAGTAATAGGGGAGCATCACTCAAGAAGTATTTTCCAGGCTTCAGTTTAGTGCTTTATTTCTTTCATACATCTGTCAATTAAAAAAAGTTCTGGAGTTCCCAGTCACAAAACACCGCCGAATTGATTCTGGGAGCCTTTGCCTATAGATCATATTAGCCTGGAGAAACTGAGTGTTTAAACAACTTATTTTAAATGTGGGTTTGTTTTATCTTTTAACACAAACAGAAAAGCATGACTTCTAGTATCCACGTACTGCATTATGAGCAGCTGTGGCTGAAGGTGTAAGTCTAGGAAACATAGCAGAGTTGTAGCGCATGCAGGAGAAATGTCACAGGGCTTCATTTTACTGGATCGGCGGTGTATGGGCTGGGGGGGACGTCGGCACAGCGCTCTCATAGGGGAGCCCAGCTGTGTCAGCTTGATACTCCTAATTTAAGAAAAAAAAAAAAGCAAGGGAAGTGTCGTGCTGTTTCATGACTGGTACTAATGCTACAGGAGAAATGCTGGCTGGAGGCGTGCATTAGGCAGCGAGCAGGGACTCGGTCTCCTCTGGTACTGCAGCCAGCGGTCCAGGTTTTTGCAGCTCCGGACCGCGCTTTGGCACGCCTGCACGGTGGCAGGGAGCAGCAGGACCTGACGTCTGTCAGCTGCGGCTGGCTCCTCGGAGGGGTGGGAGGATGCATTTCATGCCAGCAGCTCGGCTCGAGCTCCGTGAGATGTCTTATGCTGGAGGGCAGAGAAGGCAGGGTGACGGGAGAGTGCTTTTTATAGGCTTTTCTGCAGTTGAGACTTAATGCCAGCCCGTGAGCCAGCGTGCGGTTCTGCGCCGGGATAGCTGCCTCGGCTGTTCACGCTCAATAATAGCTAAATTCTCTTTTCTTACACTGCCTGTCTTTGTTTTCTTCTTCCTTTTGTCTTTTCCTGCATAATTTCTCATGTAGAAATAATAACTTGAATTTCCATTTTTCCTGGTCTGTTTCTTCTCTCATGTTTGCTGTTCAGATCGCTTTGTGTTCCTGATGACACTCTGGATAACCAGACTGGTGCAAGTGGGTTACTGCCTCCCTTAAGCGGATAATGTCCCATGCACACTGTGTGTAGAGCCTTCTTACTGCAGAGCCCTTTCCTCTTCCTTTTTCCTTTTTTTTGGCAGTTGTTTTGTGCCGAGGGATTTTTCAACCTGAAAAATACAAATCCCAGCTCTCCCCGTTGGCTGCAGCGTACCTTTGCTTGTGAGCTGCCTCCCTTTGTACTCCTCTTCCATTCTGCTTTTCCGGAGTGGGACTAATGGTCCTCCTCCCCGTGCAGCCTTTCTGTTCAGCTTAGCGTGGTAGTTTAAGATCTTAGTTTACTAGATAATTGAGTTTTCTGTTCCTAATTATTTCAGGCCTGCAAGTTGCTCTCTTGATAGTTAAGAGAGCAGGAGCAGAACCCTAAAATTTAGTAACCTCCTCAGGCAGTGATTTTATAGTGAGATCATTATTATTTTTTTTTCCAGGGGTTAATTATAACATCCTGAATAGTGTTCTTCAGAGCCTTTGGAATGGCTGTAGCATGTGTGCATGTGACTGTAATAAATGTGGATGGTGAGTGGCTACCCACCAATTAACACCATATTTTTGAGGCGTGTCGTTGATACATTTTTTACATCTGTTGAGAGGAAACTCTTACATGGCAAAAGCTCTCTCTTTTCTTTATAACCTCTTTTAAATGATGTGGTGTTACGGAGCGGTTGTATTTGCGTGGCAATTTTCTGGCCGACTTTGCAAGACTTCAGAAAGAATCCAGTCGTGAAAGGCGAGAAGGAGCAGAAGATAAAGGATAATCAAGTAGTAATAAATATCCCATGTAGTGCCCGTACTGTTCCAACTTTAATCATCTATTGAGCAAGGTTGTTTTATAATTTATATCTCTTTAATTAGGTTTTAAAAAGATCAGCACTTAACCTGGGTTCTGAACAGCCACATTTCCTTCCCTCCTCAACGATGAGCATTAAAAACAAGTGACAGATGCTTGATTACGAAGTGGCATAACTTAAAAGAAAGTTTTTAATAATAATTAACAAAAAGTCTTGAAACAGCGGGGGGGAAAATCCACTGTATTTAAAGATTGAATCGCTGCTTTCACCTGTTTAAAACATGCTGCTGGTTGTGAAACGATTAGGGAAAGAAAACTAGCCGAAAGCAGCAGCTTTCCTATAGGAAATATGAACAAAGGGGCGAGATGAAGCCTTTTGGATGTTTCCAGCCTGCAGAACATGAGCGGCAGCACCCCTCCCGTCGCGCGGGCAGGCTGCAGTAATGTAATGTTAACCAGGGACGTGATCTTATTTTGGCAATGCCTGCGGTATGTTTTGTGGGAATGTTGATCTGATTTAAGCTTCTGTTGGATCTGGTAGGCTCGTGCGCCCCAGGGAAATGCACGGCTTGTCTGCTGGTATCTGGTGACAGAGCTGGAGTTATCCTGGGCTGCTTAAAATCAAAATACAATCCCTCAGCCTCGCTAAGGAGCTCGAAGCTGCCTGTGGATGATCTCTGTGCTTTTTTTGACATGTAATTCACTGAAATTATTTTTCACTTCTGCTGTACTAACCACCTGTCTGTGGGAATTGTTTGACTTTGGTCTGCAGTTTAGCGCTTGTAATTCACCACTACCCGTTCCTTGGCTAAAACTCCCTGCCCCAGAAGGAGGGGGGAAGATTCAGGGTGCTCCCGAAATGACTGCCGCGGTAGAGAGAGTAGTTCTGTCAGCTAGGAACGTATGCAAAATTACCGGAGCACTTACACTGCTGCTCCCCAAGATGGCATAAATGGTCCGGTGCTGTAACAGTGCCTTGTGTCTGTGCTGTGCCCGTGGAAGGGGCCGCATCCTGCTCTTCTCACCCACGGCAGCTGTATTTCAGAGGCTCCTGGGCGTAGCATTGCATCAGTGTCCCTGGGCTTGCGAAGACTGGTATGTGGGCGTCCAAATGCAGTTTGTTAAGTGTTGGAGTAACTCGTGAGGCGTTTTCTTTCCAAAAATGAAATTGTAATGATCTATAGCAAACAGAGGAGGTCATCTGCAGGGGCTGAGTCTGGAATTACGAGGTGTAATGGCTTGAAACTTAAAGAAAAAGGGGTGTGTGTAGGTTGGGAGATAGAAACAATCTTAACAGTAAGGGCCATTAAGCAGTGGAATGGGCTTAGCTATCGCAAGTCAGAGCTATCACGGAGGTGTTTGAGTTAGATAAAGTGCTGGAGGGGGTGGATTGGGAGGCAGGGGTAGGAGTTGATGACTCGCAGGATGTTTTCCATCGCCTTTACGGAGCCAGAAACGTGGGGCAGTTTAATTCATCCCAGAGTCTGATTCTCGAGCTTGCAGTAAGCTTCCAGGCGTCAGAGGCTCCACGTGGGCCCCAGTGCTGCGCTTCAGGAGCGTGCGGGGTCTCGCGGCTCCAGAGGGTGGGATGTGGGATCTGGGGCTCTTGGGTGGTGCTGCTGCAGCAGCACAAGGGCAGAAAAGGCTCCTCCAAGCGGCAGCATGAATGAAACCCAAGCTTAGCTGAGATCAAAAAGCACCGTTCCCGTTTCACTGATGTCTCAGCTGGGGTCAGAGGCTGTGCTGGTGGCTCCTGGGCGTCAGAGGTTCCCATCCTTGCTGTTGGGACTTACAAACAGGGCTGCTGGTCTGCTCTGTGTCTGGGAAAGCCGTATACAGAAACAGGTGGTGGATGGAGCCTGGCCCCACTTCTTGGGCCTTCTGTAGCAGTGCTTTGCACCAAAAGGGACCTTGTCCCTCGTGGCTAATAAGAGCCTGTCCTGCCTGTATTGACCTGTTGCTTTTACTGTGACGTTTCTGGTCAGCGGTGTTAGTTGGCTATCTCTGTAAAACGTTTTAAGCTGTCAGAGTTAATTCCTGGGCTCTTTCCTCCTCCTCCGTGATTGCTCTGCTGCAGCATGTGTCTGTCTCTTTACTTACTTCACAAAAATAAAAATCCATTTAAGGGGAGAAATTGGCTTAATTGCTAAAAAGAAGGATGGGAGATGAGCAGGTGACCTTGCTGCTTCCTATCCCTGGCTCTCGCTTGCACAGATCTCTTAATTGCCAGCTCTGATTTTCTATATTGGTATTTCCATTAATCATGGAAGGCTTTTTTTAAAAAATTTGAAATGTGTCTTAATATAATAAATGTAGGAGGAAATAAGCTTCATATTAACAAGAAATTCATGGCTGTATTGTAGTGTTAAAGGAACCATGCTAAGCCTTTTCGCGGTGTAAATTAACTCAGATTTGGTTTTAAAATACCTCTTTAACTTGCTGTTATATAACCACTTCTTTCATTAATGCAGTGTCTTGCTGCCACATGATTTTATGGGCTCTGTTATTTTTTCGGTGTGGGAAATACCTGTCACCATGCTCCTTTTGAGCAGGTTAGCTCAAACCGACGAGACTTGGTCTCTGGATGTCTGCAGCACTGTCTCTGTGCAAGGGCTTTATCAAGAAATTCATGCTGTGTGCCCCGTTTTGCAGAAGGGGTAACTGAGGCAGTGGTAGGGATGGTGTTGAGGCTCCCAGTGTGGTAACAGCATCCTTCTGCCCCTTTGCCATGCACTGTTTTGCAGCAGCTGCAGGACTTGTATTGGTCCTTGTAAGCTCCTTTCCACATGTGAAATGCATGTTCCAGATGAAGAGTTTCATGTGTTTTTTCTTTTTTCTTCACCCCCCCCCCAGACTGTGTTACAGGAAGGAATGGGGGCTAGAGGGAGGAGGGTTTCTGCTGTGAGCCCTGACAGCTGGTTTTCCCTTGGCACTGTGCATGACTCTTCTTCAGGAGGTACACGATTGAACTGACATTAATATTAATTCTGTTCTTCTAAAGTACACTTAGAAAAGTGACTTTTGACACTTTATAGTAATTAGAGAGAATGTGGTAAAACACTCTTAAGGTAGGAAGGAGAAGGAAACCTGGAAGGATGCATAATCGTCCCAGAGCAAAGATGTAAATTGCTGAACTTGCTCAACTGCCTTCTATTAAGGAAGAAAGTCTGTAGCAATGGGGAGGACAGAGCAGGAGCTGAGGCGTATATGGAGCATTCAGCCCCATCTGGGCTGTCTGTCATTTGGTTTGGGGATGGTTTCCTAATCCCATTTTTAGGCAGTGCTGAGCCTAACGGGGAGCTACTCTGATATGCCTGGAGCATGCTACAATTTAGGTGGCAGTGACTGTGAAATGAAAGGTTCTTGCTGCTATCTGGCCCTAGATAGTTGTGTCTTGGTGTTTTAATGGTGTTGTTGCTTACTGTCTGGCTTTATAATAGCATCATCAAATTAAATGCGTTTTGCACGATGAGGGCTATTTGCTCTGATATGTGCTTGCTGCCCTGTTTGTGTTTGCAGGACCACAGTTTACTACTGAAAGTTGATTGAGAATGTGACTTTTTGTTGCTGCTCTTACAGTTCACCTGCTTCACCTTCTCTTGGTGTCTGAACCAAAAGGATGATTTTTTTTTTTTCCTAGATGTTATTTATGACCTATTAGGCAGCAACTCTTCCTAAAATGTAAGCTAATCTTTCTTCCTGCCTCCAGGAGTGACAGCTTTGGGAAGGCTTTTGGGAATGTCAAAAACCAGGGGTTAACACTGCTGACCAGTGCTTTGAAGCACAGCTTGAGATGCAAGAGCAAGCAAAGGTCCTCTTGCTCTTGTTCAGTGCTGGTTGCTGGACAGAGGAGCTGCCCATATGGCTGTGCAGTTGCACGTCTGCCTGTTGCAGGGCTCAGCGTCTGCCTCGGGGTCTGTCCCTCTGCACTGGGACTGGGAAAAGTGAAGCGGTGAGCCTTGGGCTTTGCCTTTTGCAGTGGAGGAAGGATTGGAACTGGTGAGAGGGCTCAGCTGCATACACCTTAAAAGTCTGTACTAAAAAAAAGCGAAGCAAATCATTATTCTTGTGGCTCCCTATTGTTACTAGCAGCGCTGTGCATGCAAAAGGATGGAGATCACAGGAAAATAATACAGTTACTTGTCTTAAGCTAGTTGTTTAAAGTCTCTGTGCAAATTACAAGCATAGTCTGTATGTTGGGCTACATGTGTTGCTCTATTCATTGTAATCCACAGCTTCAAACCCTGGTCCATTTTTCCATCTACCACACCATCTCTTCTGGCTGCCTGCAGCTCCTTACCAACGCACTACCGGGCACATGGGAGGCAGCAGGGCGATGCTCTGTATCTCCCGGCTCAGCACCAGCACATCTGTGGATGGAGTGCATGGGAGCTAAAGCAAGCATCGCATTGGCATGTGTGTGTAACAAACTCTCGGGGGCTATTGCTCAGCAATCCTGGCTCTCCCTTATCAGTCCTCTCCTTTGGCTGAGCTGCTTGCTCAGGACAAATTCCAGAAAATTCATCCGTTTGCCCAAACAGTAATTGCAGTGATACCAACGCATGGAGTAGGTTTCCTCTATGCTTGCAGCAATTCTACATCCTCATGCAAGTTTTCTACTCCTGTTTGTGTCCCTAGGATCAGATCTGCAAGTATGTATCCCAAAGGGCTCCACGTGCTGCTCGAGGAAGATGGAAGAGAAGTACCAGGCAGCGGCCCGTCTGAACATGGAGCAGCTCCTGCAGTCTGCCAGCATGGAGCTGAAATTCCTTGTCATCCAGAATGCTGCCATCTTCCAAGGTGAGTGCTAGGGGGTGGTCCAGACATGCAGAAGGAGAAGGCAGTTCTGCTCCTCTTCCTGAGCACTTGGCAATCAGAAGCCCATGTGGCTGAAAGCCTTCCCTTCACTTTTATTTTTCGTATATATATTATGTATACTTATATGGAAAAAAAAAAAAAAAAATCTCTTCCTCATCTTCAGGAATGATTTGCTTTTCTCATCTTATAAGGAAAGACAGATTTGTATTTTGGTTATGTGCTGCATGAGGTTTGTTCCAGCATCCTTCTTGCCTGTGCCTGCTTGGATCCCCAGGCATGTGGCTGAGCACTAGCCCAGAGCCAAAGCTACTGCCTGTGAAAGCCTTTGCTCTTGGTTGCAGTCCACTGACTTATTGGGAGCATGTCCTATGCTCCTCTTCCACCTTTCCCAAGGTTTGTGCGCGCTGCCTGTTTCCTCTGTCCTGTATCCCAAGCCACATCCTCCAGGCAGAGGTAAAACCACTCACAGTGTGGTTTTGGAGCGCTTTCACCATGAGAGAGATGTTTGGGTTCTCTCTCTGCTAGGGGCTGCTGTAGGGGGGCAGTGGCAGTGCTGTTGGAGGACTGTCCCGCGTAGGTATACCCACCCTCTTCCCCTCTGAAAAGACAAAGCTGTGGTGTGGGCATTGCTGCACATGAAAGAGCTTGTGTTTATCAATAAATAATACACCTGTTTTGGTGTATGGCAGCTCCACAGAGCTTGTCCTAAATATTCCTGTAGTTGAAACAGCAAGTGTAAAACTAAAGACCAAGCCACTTCATGTGCAACCTTAAAAATAAATGGAAACACACTTCTACAAGAATTAAACAATTTGCACAAAGTACCATCTTGCGGGATTCTGGCAGTTGCAGGTTCTACCATGTTGCAGTAATGTCATCTGGTTGTAACCTCAGTGTAACGCCTGCTAAGCATCTAAACTTCGTGTATTTTTTAATTGGTCTCTGCCACAAAAAAAAAAAAAGTTGTTTATTTCATGTGGAGGGGAAGAGATTGCCATGTTCACAAGTGTGGTTTGTTGTGTTTGACGAGGGCTGTTTAAGCACTTGGTAACCTCATGCCATGTTATATAGTAGCACCTCTCTTCTCCTAACAATAAGGTGATGTATTGTCGTTTTAGCAAAACTGACCTTTAACAAATATTTTCTATTCTGGATACATGCCAGTTTGTATTACTTAAATCTGTAATCATTTTTATGGCCTTTACGCAAGCAAAACTTTTTCCACCCATGGTTAATGTGCAGTAAAGTGATTGCTTGTTTGTTGAGTGCTCTCCTATTGGGATTCCATCGCTCTATATTAATGGCATTTTTGCCTATATTTAAAAAAAGGCACAAGCAATCAAGCGTTTTTTCCTTCATGCTGATATTTTTGTAGGATAGTCTGACTTATTTTTATTCATACCTCGCTAACAGCAAGACCTGAAGCCTGTTGAAGTCTGTGGGATCATGGCAAAGCTCTGTTCTGGTCCACAACTGACTGGTGCAGTCTGTTGTGTTGTGTCTCTTTCAACATAAGATCAAATAAATTGCTGAGGAGGTAACAGCATTTTTTTTTTCATTTTTTTTTAATGCAATGGCAATTAAATTTCAATTCTGCTAAACAGAATGGGGTAAAACTAATGAGAGATTGGTTTCCTAGGCACTGGAAATGTAGACTAGTTTCAGAAATAGGGAGTAAGTTGTCTGGAATAGAAAGTCTCTACCTCCTCCCCTACCATTTGACATACACTGCAATTTTTGTATAAGAATGATACTCTGTGTTACATAGGTCGTGCTGTTGCTCTGCACTTTCTGCTTCGTTTTAAGAGAGTTGAATCCCTTGCTCTGATTTTTATTATTATTTACTGTGATTCCTGGCCATGAAAGCCCTGTCCCTGTGCAGGGGCTTTGGAGCTGATGTTAATCTGAAAAGCCTTGTTTTGCTGAATTGCTATTCTTTTTGGTGGGGTTGGGGAAAAAGCATTTAATTGAAGAATTTCTGACTGCTTCTGCTAATAAGAAGATCATGACTAATAAAAATACATTTTGTAATTACATTGTAGAAGAAGAATTTTTAACTGTAACCCTTGTGCTCACTTCAATTACATCGTATCAAATGTCTTGGATTTGGAAAGGGACAATTCATTAGGCTCTTACAATTGAGTACTTTTGTCTTTTAAATGTAGAGGCTTGAAATCTGTAGAATACTTTCTTCTTTTATAGGTGAATCTTTCGCTGCTTGTTTGTGCTGTGACAGCTGTGCCAGAGGCTGTCAGCTTTAGAAATATTTTGGACCCGACGTATGGCAGTCAGATTTCATGTTTCGTGGCACTGCTCATGGCATTGGATGGGTCTTAGGACATTGCTAAGGGCCTGGCAATGCGGTAGGAGGTGACAGGAGACTTCTGCCTATGTGCTCTTTGCTTTCTCCCACTTTGCCAAGGTGGGTGTCAAGAACATCTGGTTGCAGGTTAGAAAACATCCTTTTGTACTTGCCCAGCAGGGGTTGCATGATGTCTTGGGCTGCGCAGGACTGTTTTCAGCAACGGGGGGGATGCTGGAGCAATCAGGAAAGAGGCATTTGTGAGCCCCTGGGGCCCTCAAGCATCTCCTGTGCGTCTCGCTCCCAGGTGGTGGCTCTGCTTGACGTTTGGGACAGACCCGTGCCTGTCCTGTGACTTCAGGATTTGGGATGCATCCCAAAGAATGGGATAGCTCAAAGCCGTGCCACCTCTCCCGGCTGTGCTCTGGCGGGGAGAAAGCTCTTGGCGTGTCTTGTGAAGCGTCGGACCCCAGCGTTTGCGGGGGATCGTCCTGTGCCCAGGACGGGTAATGGCACCGCTATCTAGAGCAGGGTAATATGTTGGTATGGAAACCTATCCCAGCCACTCATATTAAAAACACAAACGTAAAACCCTTCAGAGTTCATTTTAATATTTTTAGCCTAGTATCTAAAGGGACTGCTAGTCTGACAAACAAAATCTCACCCAGATGTTATTATTTTGCACTAAATTTAATTTCTTCCTGCTGGAGCTAGAGCTGCATCTCTGTTGATAAAGATCAAGGGAAATTGTCTGGCATTTACTGAAAATCTCATCCAGGCCTATCTGTTACAATGTTCACTTAGCAAAGTTTATTAGATTATTAGTTTTAGACCCTTGGGCTTCCTCTTTATTGCAGTTAAGAAGGAAAAAATCCCAACAAAAAACCTTTCCTTCACTAAATTTAAATGGTACAATTAGCGCCTGGTCTTATCTTACAGGCATTTTTTAAAATTATGAAGATGATTTACGTAGTGATTTAATCCTTTGGAAACTTGCTGAGTTTGACAGTGTTAAAATTGATTGTAGCTGCCTCGACTGCAGTTAAATCTTACTCTAGGATTTCTCCGCGGGCAGGTTTTTTTCCTCGCTTTCATGCAGTGTAACCATGCTGCTCTTTGCATGTGTGCATGCTTCCCAGCTCAGGGTCTCAGCTGATGGCAGCTACAGCTGAACTGCATCAGCTCAGAACCTGCTCTTATCACTTTCTGAAAGTGACATTTAGTGTTGCTCCAGGGTTCTCATCCTGACTAATTAGGGAGTCAATGCTACAAACTTGCTGTGGCAAACAGCGAGAGCTGTGCCACAATATTCTTTTCTCCCACATCCTCTGACTTCAGATCTTGGCTTTTCAATGAGGAGGGATTTATGGCTCTGCCACCATTTTATGATTAAAATGACAAAAAAGCCCTAAATACTGCTGACTTTTCGTCAAAAGTTTGGGAATTTTCTTTCGAGTGGTCACTTGAATTCTCATCCTGCATATTGACACTATTGCACTATAGTTAACAGAAAATTAAAGCTATATCAGCTGCTCAAATGCAGCTTTCTTAATATACTCCTCCTAGCTCTTTGTCCAAGGGAAAAAGTACTCTTTAAAGAAGGTAGAGAATGCAGCGCTATTAAGCACAGAAGGACTCCCTAGGGAAGAGGAGCATCTGCACCCATTGCTTTGTGTAGGACTTGCTGGTAATCTTCCCCATCCAGTAAGCGTGACACACAGCAGTTAGCGCTCCTATTTCTAGGGACTGCTTTTGTGGGAGTAATGCAGTGTGCTCATGGGGAACGTTGCTTTCATTATTTTAAATGATTGCTTAAATAAGCTACCAGCAGGATCTCATGTTGTCCTTCTGCAGCCTCTTCTGTTGGTGCTAGTCAGACACTGGAGTGGCCTGTCTGCATGGTGCAAACTCTGGGTTGTCAGAGCATGTTGGTGCCTGCTCTGCTGTCTCCTTACAGTGATCGTGAGGTTGCTGGAGCCAGCGGGGTAGCAGTGGTGTAAATCCTGGCATGCCCCACAGGCCTGTTTCTGACTCTGAATCTAGCCTCCCCGCTGCTTGTGTGGGTGCAGGGCTTGCTTCCACCCCTTTCTGAAATAGCTCCTGTGGGGCAGCACGTGGCAGCTCCCAGCTCCGTGCCGTGGGGCTGCAGAGCTGCTGGGGCAGTGTGTGGGCTGCAGGGGAACCTGGGGTCGTGGGGGTGTAATTACCTGGGCTGGAAATTGGCCAGGATACTGTGGTTGAATCCCCCTTGATGAAAGCTTGCAGTCTTAAGACTCGCTCTGTTCCCTATCAAAGATGATGATATGTAACCCTCTGAAAATGGGAACTGGAATCCAAACAGAGCTCTGTTGGATACCGAAGGAGAGCTTGCAGGGGCTACGGAGATTTGAGGGGCTTTTGGGATGCCTGTTTCAGAGTAGTTTGTAGGAAGACTGCTCAAATCAGTATGGGTAAACCTTCGTGTATTTGTATGGTATTCTCTTATTCATAGGAGAATCCTTTTTTTTTTTTTTCACTCCTCTGGAGCTGAGGCCTCAGTGGTTCTGGCAGAGCAGCTGGTGTGAGAAGGACTTTGATTCATCTCCCCTCTTGTACTGCAGGAGGATAAAGGCAGAGCTGTAATTCTTAGTCCTACCAGGCAGCTCTGAAGGCTGTAAATCCTCCATTAGGCATAAATGCAGCCATTTTGGTTATTTATAGTTATTTACACTATCCATTCATATCTGTCAGGAATGAAGGCAATTCTGACATTGCAAGCTTCTATCAGGTTATCTTTAATCAGTTTAGAGGCACCTAAACCACAAATATATCAAATAGCCAATCCTAATGTCGGAGTTCTCTAAAGTATGACTGAATTATTTATTTTGTTATGATGAAAATGTCTGGGTTTTATTGGGTTTTCTTTGAAGAACTTGATTCTGCTTGAAGTCTGGAAGATAAAAGATCAGCGATTGTCTCTCCAAGTTTCTTATTCCGAATCCTTCAAGGCTTTTCATTTTTCACAAGCTGCTGTTACTACTTTAGAGTCAAGGTGAGGGAGCTGAGATTTCTTTTCTTCTATTAAAGAGGTTTAAGTATATAACAACTTTTATCTTTACTAATTATGCCTTGTACTTGTACATCCAGGATGCGTGCAGCATCAATTAGGTGAGAAGAGACCGGCTATGTGGTGGGAGCTATTGCACATTAATCGTCTAGAAAGATCCACTGGTACCACTGCTGCTGAGTAGAGCTTTTGTCTTATTTGGAATAGTTTAATAAAAGTGAAAAAGATTCTTAGTCAAATGTGATGTTAGTGGGTGGTCAGCTCAATAGCTGCAGGTGTGTTGTGAAAAATGCATGTGAAAATGCTAACTTTTGCTTGTGGGCCTGTAAAATAGTAAGCTGACATTTTAGAGTGGACTTGAATCAATTCATCTTTGTGAGGGAATATTAAAACTCTAATTGGACTTTGAGTCAATAAGCATTACAAACAGATCTCTGTACCACATGATAATTCCTGGTCCTGTTCAGTCCTCTGCAAACTGAAGTCTCGATGCATCCTGCTTTGCATCTCCACTGTAGCGCTTCTCTTCTTTGAAAAATCTCTTGATTTGTTGTGCAATGTTTTAAAAAAAAAAATTGTTAACGTTCATTTAAAATAGAAATAGTCTCACTGGGTCAGTTCAGGACAATATTGTGCCATTGGCAGCGGTTCCTGCCAGATGCTTTGGAAGCCCGAAGTTTGTAGTGGAAAACTATGGTGATATGTTTCCCTTGTTGATAACAGTGTTCTAAACTGATGATTACAGGTAGGTGGAAAGAGGAAAGAGCTGTCTGCATAATGAGATCTCCAGTTGTCAGTATTGGTCTATGGAGGTAATGTTTCCTTTCAAATAACCAGAACTTATTGTTCATAAATCACAGTTAATCTGTTTATTACACTAGCATACAAAGCTAGAAGTCTGAAGTGTGCTATAATGCTTAGCTTTAGGAGCAGAGCAGTAATAGTAACAGCAGTTTCAAATGATTTGAAATTAGGGGATCAGCAAAATGCAGAAGTTTGTGGAGGCTCTGGGCATTAAAAATGACTGCTGAGGATTGATGAGTTTCTTTAACAAATTGTAAAATCCATCATCCAGGAGTTAGGGCACGAAACTGCCCTCCTGAGCCGCATAAACCATGGGTTTGGAAGTATTGCATGACAGCACACAGTACCGGGAAGGGAGATTTTGAGAGATGCTTGTTTTTGCTTTTTTTTTTTTTTTTTTTCCTCTCGCTATCTGGAGTTAAATGCCACCACGGCATTGGTGCACAGCTTGCTGGCTCTGGGTGTGCTGGGTGGGGATTGCTCCCATGAGGAGCTCGTTGGTGTTGGAGCCTGAGATGTGACTGGAAGGGTGCAGCCCGTGGAGGACCTGGGCAGTTGCATGTGGTATGAGATACCTTTCCCATGTCCTGCCTCTCTTTAATTCCCCTGCAATTAAATACTGCTGACACTCTTCCTCTTGTCAGTGAAATGAGGCTTGGAGGTTAACGGGGGCTCTTCATAATTGCCTACGTGCTGCTTTAGTAATTCTTGGCACTTGGTGTCTGGGCTTGGGGGTCCCCAATATAGGGTTTTTGTGGGAATTCCTGGATACCTGTGGGCCTTTATTCTGCTACTGGGGAACTGTCCTCTGCCAGCTCTGCTGCTGCTTTTCTGCTGTGTAAGGGGATGGCGCTCATCTTCTTCTGACGGAGGGGAGGCATTGCCCACCTTGGGGCTGCTCCTTGGGTGGGAAGATCCTCTTGTTTGTGGTGCTCTGCTTCCATAGGAGATATGGTCCTCTTGCAAAGTGTACAACTGTAGGGAATTTGTGATGGTTTTTTTTTTCCTTTCCTAAATCAAACCTGTGCTTTGGGGTTGATGCTCTGCTTGTATGACAAACTGCAGTGTGACAGGAAACCTGCCCTCGAGGAGGGGATCCTTGCCAAGGCATAAGGAGGCATCTGGCTGGAATCTTTGCAGGGGAAGCGTGGCCTTGGCCGCCAGGTGCCTGCAGTGTCCCCCACAACTCTGCATCTGTATTCCTTCTCTCATGTGCTTCTGCATTGTGCAGTGCTGTAGTGCTACCCTGTCTCATCTGCTTCTGGACCCCTGCTGCAAAACGTGATCCTCTGTCTGTGCCACCCTGGAGGAGCGTGATTTGTGAGATAACCAGAGAGGGCTCACGTGTTCCTTTGAGCCTTCTGCTTCTACAAGGTGGGCTGTCTTCTCTAATTACGTTTTGAGCTGGGAGTTCTCCTGACAGTTCAAGTACTAGCATTCTCAAAATGCTTCCTAATGATATGAAGTAGTCAAATTACATCTTCAAGTGCTGTGTTACCGTTGAACGTGGTATTTGTAGAGCTGCTTGGTGCCATTGTCATCTATTTCCCTTGGTAATTCCAGTACAGAAATGGGCACACTGGTATCTTCCATGTCGTGGCCTGAAGGCATAAATAGAGGTGTTCTCGCTGCACAAAGCATTTAAAATGCAAACAAGCTCGCTTGCAAACTCTGGGGACGGAAGGGAGGAAGAAGTCTGCACCCAGCAGTAAAGGCAGGGGACTGTCTCTGTAAAGAGAACGTTTTGCTAGATTGTCATCTACTTTACTTTTAACAGAGCAATAAGATATAATGATGAAACGGCCAATGGCACATTTCATCTGAGGGAAATGAACTCTTGCTGAGCCAATTAAACTGTCAATACACTGCGGTTTCACGTTCCCTCTAGCGAAGTGGGTCACCTCAGGTGTGTTACTCACTTTGACTTTACCACTGATGTGAAATCAATTTTAGCGATTTATAATCTTTCATTTTACTATGAAAGTATATTAATCTGTTTTTTTTTTAAAAAAAAAAAAAAAAAGAAAAGAAAAGAAAACCAGCAGACTGTTCAAATGGGGCAAATGAGAGCTTTCTACATGAGAGTATGTAGCCAGCAGTGCCCCCTGGATTATTTGGACTGTAGAAGCCTGTGTAATTTTTGGATGCACTGGAGGTACAGACAATCCAGTTTTCAACCTCTGGACTTTTTACCTTCAGAAGTTCTGAAATTACAGGAGTGTTTTAGTCTAATCTTGCTCTACTCGACTCTAATAGTTTGAAATTGGCTTTATTCCTTCAGTACAGAAGAGGCATACCTTTCCGTACTCTTCCCAATATCAAAGAGCAGCAAAAAAACAGTGAGTGTGACAGACTCATAGTAAGTTCTGCTCATTAGAAAATGAAGCAGGCACATCTAGCATGAACAGCAGAGGTATCCCTGGCTTTGCATCCAGTTCAGAGCAGTGTGTCTGGGGCAGATGTTACCTAGAAACCCCCTTCATTCCAGTTATACTGGGAGTGAAGGTGTCTGTACTGTGTGGTGCAGCACCATTGCCCTGGGTGACCTTGTTGCTCGCTGCATGGATGTTGTTTCTTTCTGAGGTAGGTTTTGTTTTGGCAGCTTCCTGGATCTTCTGTTGTTTTATGGGGTGTTGGTGGATACTTGGTGTGCCTCAGAGAGGTGTTGTCCCTCTGGTGGTCCTTGCCCTGCTCCACCAAGCAGGGTGTGCCGAGAGCTCTGCTTTTCTCCGGAGTGGAAGCTTTACAGATTCATACAGCAAGGGTGACTACTTACGTAGCATTTGAGAGGTACAAGCCTGAGCAGTATGATTGCCTGGCAAGTGTGGTGATCTGAGCTGTGTTTAAAACACCTTGTTTTCCTCTTAAAATGAAATTTCAGCTTCAGATCTGTGGGTGTTGGAGGATGACCACATTGTTCTGTGCACTGAGTTGCAGGGTGGAAATTTCTGTGCACAGCAGGAGGGGGCCTGTCTCTCGTCTCCCTCTAAAAATACTGCATCTTGGAGTTGCTGGAAGAGTAAGAGTTTCCAGCCCCATTTTTGCATTATACATATTTACAACTATGTAGAGGGCTTGGGCAGATTCCCACACAAGTCAGGTGTGACCTCAAGGAAGCCTGGTTGTATCAACAGGGCTGGCAATGTTCTGACTGGGAGAAAGCCCTGGGGTGTATGCATAGGAAAAGACTTGCCTAACAGGGCTGAAATTCTTCATTTTTAGGCTGCTAAAGGCACACTGCAGCTCCTCTTTCTGTAAACTTGTTTACACAAGCTGTTGGGAACCTGGGAATCTTTGTCATAGCTGAATGTTTCAGGGTTTCTGGGAACTCAGCTGTGGTCTCTGTGTGGCTCCCGTGCTTCCTAAACACTGACCAAAGCTTATATGGCTTCCAGGACACCCTTAAACCTCTGTTTCCCTGCAGTAGGGCTGGGTCTTACAGCAAGGCGAGGGGGAGAGTGGCGTTGCATGGCAGCAGCAGGAACAGCGTTATCTCCTGCGCTGGTGACCAGCAGCTGCATTTGGTGTATGCGATCGGTTTGCTGGAGGCTTTCAGCATGGCTGTGGTCTGGGCAGGTGCTGTGCCTTTCCCTGCTGTTGTGGGGTCACAGGCAGCCCTCCTGCAGCTCTGTGCTGTGAGTGCATCTGTGCTTTGGTGCTGGCTGAGCTCGGTAATGGTCCGTGTGCTCACCTGTGCATCGTTGCAGCATGGCGATGGGGTCTCTGATAGTGCAGATAGGTGACATCCTTCCAGTTTGACATGACAGCTTCCCAGGGTTGATGGCTTTCTTAACTGATGGGCACAAACAAGAAGAGCCAAGGTGCAAGTTTTTTCTTTGCTCTGAAGCGGAGTTTGATCTTCCTCCCAAGAGACTGGATCCCTAAAGCTATGCCAGGACCCTGTTACTAGGGAGGGCTTTGTCTCCACAGCCCTCACTGGTGCATCCTCCCTGCAGAAAACAGCAATGTAATAGTTACTGTCTAGGTCTGTTGTGTTCTTTGTGGTAGGCTTTTTTTTTCTTCTTAAAGCCAGTAAGAAGATGAAACCCTTCTAGCTTTCTGATAAGCATAGGCCTAACAGTTTTTTTCCTCACGATCTCGATGCAAAAATCTTAATGACACTGCAGCTGATAGCAGCTTCTGTGCTACCTATGTGCTGAGGTCATTGTATGGATTGAAGACTGCAGTAAAAATCAATTCCAGTTGCTCCACTATGAATTAAGGAGCTGGTTGCAGCATGCCCAAAGTGTTTTCAGCTGTTTTGCACTGTAGATCGGTTCAAAACTACAACAGAGATCAGTGAACAGTATGGTGAAATGACTTTTTCTTTCCCTTCCCTTTTTTGTCCTTACTCTTTCCCCCACAGCTATAGTGCCTGGAATTGATGTTGGCAGGATGGCAGTGTCTTGGCATGCTCAAATCTTATGCTAAAAAGGCACAGGAAAATACTTGAGGATATAGTTATGCATTGATCTAAATAACTTCTTGTTCTGGATCTAGCAATGGTTAGACTGAGTCTGTAGCTGCTGCAGTTTGCACACCAGCTTGCATTCTCTGCATGTTTTTGGTGTGATGCTGGTTTGGGCATATTTTCGCCATGTAACAATGGTGGGTGAGCATTGTGCTGTGAGCTGGACAGCTGGGCTTGTGTGTGGCAGTTGGTGCTGCACAGAGGATGAGTGACAACTGCCATGTGAAAGCAAATGCGTTTCCATGAAGATGCACCTGTGAATCAATGCATCTTTTCTGACAGGTGGAATGTAAGAAGCACTGCATATTTAATATTAAAAACAAAAACAACAACAACAAAAAAGATGGAAAAAAAGATCCAAATTTGTGCTTGGGGGGAAAAAAATCACAAGTCTGGTTAGAAAGTGAAGATTAAAAAACCAGACCTCATCTCGGAGGGAAAACGAACAGCAGTGTGGATCAATTGTAAATGAATTATGTTGCTGATTAGCTCTTCCCAAATTTGTTAACTTTAAGTCAGAAAATCTATGATTGAGTGTCATAAAAAAGCAATTTTAAAAGCAGTAGAGAACAGTAAGGCTCCATCTAGGATTACAACTCATGGCTTCGGAATTCACTTTTTTTGAAGGAATTGGTGAGTAATAGATTGTAGTAATATAGCATATTTGTATTGGTCAAATTCCTATTATGATTGCAATGAAAAATGATGTTCCCTTTTTAGGGAAAGGAAATCAAATAGACCTAGTAATTCATGTGAGGAGATTAGTTTTCACATTCTTTCCTTTCCTTTTAGTTTAAGCCAATCAGGTCAACACATTCTCGTGAATCTATCTCATAAAAAATAGAATCAAATTGCTGCTGAATTTCTGAGGAATTATAGAAATGACATGCATCCTTTTACTGCCCTTTAATTATAAGATTATTTCAGTCTGCCTCAGTCTCCTGTGATGGTGGTCTATCAACTGTTCTTAAATATTGCCTCATAAATTCCAAATACTACTACAAATGGAAGAAAACACTATGCCAGCACAGATCATGGCAGGGTAAGAATTACCATTTTTGCCGTCAGATTCTTCACTGGCTAATTTAGGTGCTCAGCTTCCTTCTGGGTGAGGCTTTTAAGATTATTTATGCCATTGTTTGTCAAGGGAGTGCTCGGTCTCTGATGTCCGGCTGCACAGCTGGGATTGACCCTCTTATGAAACCTTTGGGAATTATTATGTACTTAGTGAGAACTAGATGGAGGTCTTTGAGATGGCCTGAGCAGGATTTTTATTTGTGGTGTAATGCATTGCTTCCCTTAGCCCCATAGAAGAGGGGCTAGGACATACAGCTTGTGAACAGTCCTGCAGTTGAGCATTTTCTTATGTAGAAAATACTTTAAAAAAAAAAAAAAGAAGTATTATCTAAAGAAACAAATGACCAGGAAAATACTAAATCTCTTGCATGATACCTTTTATTATTGTTTGTTGTAAGGAGGAGTTGGCTCCCACTATTAGTGCATCAGTAGGAAATGTTGAAGATGTGTGCTCTCTCTTTTTCCTCTGAGAGGCCAGCAAGAGCCCAGTGCTGGGTGGTGGCCTTCTACTGAGTGTCCTGTGAAGAGCGTGGTGATGAACCAAAACCACTGCCATGGATGCTGTGTTTAAAATGAACAATACTTGTGGGAGTGAATGATGGCTGTCCCCAGGATTAGACAGCGAGCTGATCTGAGGTGAGTTTAGGAGACAGGACGGTCATACTTGCCTGTGGTCCTGCAGAATGGTGGTATGGCAGCTTGGTGACTGTGTTGGGCTTTGCCTTCTGTAGAAACCAGGGGAACAACAGGATGAGGACAGCTGGCCTCCAGGCTGGAGGGGTGTTGCTGTGATACGTGATCGTGACTGAACGCTGGGGGGCTTTGCGGCCTTTGGTGCATATATGAACAGCCCAGGAACCCTGCTTTTTTGTAGGTTCACTTCTGCCCAGCTGTGCTGCATTCCTATGGCAGCTCCTCGCTGGGGCCGGAACCTAAAATGGTGCTGAGATGTATCCCTCATGCACTGACTGGCACCCGGGGGAGAGCACATAATGCAGTGACCAGGAGGTCATGCGCTTATTGCAAGTCGTGTGATATGGTGTTGTAATAAATTAAGAAAGTGCCTGCATTTAAAGGATAGTCTTGAGAGGGGGGGAGGGTCTGCTTTGTAGAGTACTTGTGCTCATGTAGCCTTCATTGTCCTTGGGAATGAGCTGTAAAGGTTAAAGGTATGTTTCCATACAGAATAGCTTTCCTCATCTGCTTTTCAGAAGGGCAAGGAGGCCCAGATGTCTGCGGAGAGGTGGCACTTGTGGGTTGGGATTTGCAGCAGCTTTAAAGCTGGGGGTAATAAGTAAGCTGCTTTTTTCCCCTCTTGTCTTGTTTGTAGGCTGTTTGTTTAGATAATGGCCTGAAAATGATATTAGTAACCCTGTATGTCATGTTCTGCTAGCAGCGAAGAAGAAGAAGCAGTGCATTTGACATTTTGGGGAAAGGGTTCACTTTCTAATGGATGTGGTTCAGAATCTACTTCTTGAACTAATGGACAGTATAAGATTATTTTTACTAGGTTGCATAGATTCTTACCTTGAAGATGCACTGCAAAGTGCATTGCATTGCTAGTATTAAATGAAAGCAAACGCTTCACAAGAGATGAGAAGGTAGTCTTTGAATTGGTGGGAGGTTGAAAGCCATTTATTTCTCTGCCTTGTGATGCTTCACTGGCATAAGCATGAAAAATAATTAGACTCACTGGTAAGTAAATATTTGATCCTGAAACGCATCTTGAAGTTACAGAGCTGGCAGAAAGTAACCTCTTCAGATGCACATTGATCCTCCTAGATTCGTCTCACACCAACAGCTAGATCGCAAAATTGCATTCAGAAAACTACATCAGAAGAACTTGATTGAGGTTGAAAAAGTTTATGAAGGTTGTGAGCAAACCAAGCAATCTGTGCAACCTCAATTTATTTCTGTCCTGTGCTTTAGAATACAGCCTTTAATTATAGGATAATGTGTATTTTTCCACAAGCTTTCTTCCCTTGTGTAAGGGCACTGAACAAACATTGCACGTTAATGAGTCACTTTTTCTCCTCACGGTTTGATGCCTTGCTCTTAATATTTTCAAATATTGCTGAAGGACAGAATTCGTTAAATT
Source organism: Cygnus olor (assembly GCF_009769625.2). NCBI lineage: Eukaryota > Metazoa > Chordata > Aves > Anseriformes > Anatidae > Cygnus > Cygnus olor. The sequence continues at coordinate 8,069,456 of NC_049181.1, forward strand.
TTCAATTGTGTATGAATATTTTCCTTTAGTTTTGTGCTGTTTCATGATGTTCAACACTGAGTAGCAGTATGTTTGCTCCACAGATGGAAAAACTGAAATTCCGAAAGAGCCTAGTAAAGACACTGCATTAACCACCATGTAGCGATACGTATTCAAGATGTCGGTCTTGGCTCTGGGTACAGCTTCCTTCTCTCATGCTGGCTTTGTGCGGTCCAAACCTTTCAACTTCTGGAGCTGGCAAGGCAAGGATCTGGAGGAGCTGTGCCCAACTTCCAAATACTTAAACTTTTCTTAAGTTAGCAAAAAGGAATAGTAATGCACAAAAATCCAGGCCCTCTTTTAAAAAGCAGGAGATTGCAAAGTTGAAAACAATAATAATTTCAAACTTTCTTTCACACTCCCCTCAAAGCACAAGTTAATTGGATCTAGATACATTTGTTTGAGATACAGGGGAAAAAAACCAACCTCAACCATACCCCCTAAACTATGACAGAAAAGTTCATGTTTAAACTCTCATAAAATCCTGTCAAAATTCAAGTTTGGTTTCTAAGTTTGGGAAATGCTTCAGCTATTTAAAGAAAAGGTCACCAGGATTTTGTACTGTGGGCAAAAGAAAAGAAATCTTCTCTGCCTTGTTCTTGGAAGCAGCTGAACCATTTCGGCTGAAATTAAAATTTGCCTGAGGCAGACAAGTTGTACAAAGTTGCTGTGGTTAGAGCTTGGAAAAATTATAGGTAAGTAGAAACAGGGTCTAAAGATCAGAAGCATTAGGCAACTGTAATATGCAGAGCTACCAGCTCTGCCTATGATCAGTTATAATATTTAATCTAAATGTCTGTTGCGGAAAGCTTTTGCACTATTCTGTAGTGTTATCATTAATTCAGAGATTTGGAGGAGACTCAAAAGCTGTAGTTAAAGTAAATTTGCTTGCAGAATGTTGGATGGCTTTTTATCCTCTCTATATATAGTGTTAGGAACATGTCGGTTCCCAACAGCTAGATCTGTGTAAGCAATATGTACTGTGTTCATGCAAACCTTCTCAGGTGTCCGTATAGCTGTTTGCCTTCCTGTAATCAGACTGGGTAATAGACAAATGTAACAAATCTCGCTCAAAAACAAATCTTTCAAAAGTATAAATTTATTACTTGTTTGCTGATGCAAACTCATAATGCAAATTTTCGTTCTGTTTCTATAAACTGTTATGCCTTTTTATTCATGTTACATTGACTCTTGCAGCATTGCTAAGCAAGTTAAAGCATGTGTGGATATTCTTGCATGGAAGGCATTTCCTTACTAGTTTTTAAACTCTTCAGGGACTAATCCAGCCAGAGAACTTACTTTTATAGTAAAGAGATCACCTGTTCAAGGACTTGACTCTAAACAGTATGAATTTGCCAAAAATATTCCAAACTACTTAATGTGTTTGGAGGAGAGGGAGAGAAATGGAACAAGAAAGAAAAGGAAAAGAATGATGTGATTCCATGTGTAACAAGCGCTGAGCCTGTGTCAGGTCTCAGGAGCTGCAGGGAGGATGCTGCAATAGCCTGAGTTGAACCCAATGCCACTGTCTTGTGGGTGAAATGTTGCCCAAATCTGTAATATTGATGACCATGATTCATTGGGCAATAGTGGAAAAGCCACTGGCAGCAGGTGTAAAGCTTTAAGTTGTACCAAAACTATGCTTTTGAGTTACTCTGGGTTGGGATGGAGAGACTGAATACTGAGGAGCTTATGTGCTGTGTTAATGCCAGGTTTTGGTACTAAAACCAGCCATTAGCTACACAGAATGATGAAGTCAGGTGGTGACCCGAGCTCTTAGATCTTTAGTGCTGTAAAACTCTTGTGAAAGTGGGGTTGGTGTCTTCCTGAGGCCAAAGCCTGTTGTTTCTGAGCCTTTCTGCAAGGACTGTCCTGGGAAAGCAGAGATATATCTCCTCTTCCCTGCACATTAAGTGTTTTTTGTAGAGGTCTGAAAGTGCACATAACTCATTGTGATATATTTGAAGGCTCCAAGAGAAGTGTTTGTGCAAGTATTGGAGCTGAGGTTGCAGTAAAACAGCAGCAGCTAAGCCCAAGGGTAAAAATGGACAGAAAACGAGTCCTACGTGTTATTCTGAAGGTGACCCTTTTGCTTTGTCTTGGGCACTGAAGGGAGGATCCCGAAGGATCCCTCTGTGATACAGGTGGTGCCAATGTGCAACACTGTTCCTCTATCCTCATTTTATAGATAATTAAAACTTTAGGTTGCCACCACTGCATGCACCAAGATTTGGAGAAGGAATATAAGACTGGGTGGGGACTGAAGTCAAGTCTTGCTTCCCTGCTGACCTCTGGGCTGTGCGCCCCCTTTTTCCTGAAGAGCCAGCTTCCAAGGCAGAAGGACTTGCTTCTCTGCTATTTTTCAATATTTTCTTTTATGACCTGCCAGTTGCTAATACTTCATGTAGCAGTTGGTGCCACCTTGCTCACTGTCCTCCCTTGCCTCCTTGGCCATGCTTGCTGCCTCCTTTGCTCTCCATGGAGCGCCCAGTCTTCCTCTCCCGGAGTGAGATGGTTGAAGAGGTCATGCGGTATTAATAGGGAAGCAGATCTCTGATTCTGTTTCTGCTTATGTACTCTGACATTTCTGACGTTATGTGAAGTGTAAAATGTTTTAGAGAAAACAACAACTTGGCTTTCACTGAAAAATTAATTACCTTGGCACTTTGTCTGTTATGGTGGGCTTTTGTCAGAGGACAAAGCCACTGATGTTGGGGGAACAGATGAGGTGGTAAAAGGACAACAGTAACATTAAAGAGAGAAAATCTGCATTAAGGTAAAAAGATCTAATTAAGCGTTGATTATCAGGGAACGATGTAAACTCTTCAGAAAGCATTACCTTCTGTGCACTTATTCTATAGAGCAATTTATATACCTAAGTTTATCTGCTTCATAAATTAGTCTTTCCTGTAATTACAGTTAATGGACTATGACTGTCTTTGCTCTTCAGCAGTATTCTGTTTCTTCACTCCTTAATGCTCAAATGCACCTGGTACAGCAAAGCATATACTGCTCCTTGCATGTAAGAGTTGCAGGCAGGGGAAAAACAGATGGGCTTTGTGCACTTCTTAAATGCTTTTGGAGATCTAGTTTATTAAATAAAAATAAAAATACAAGGGGAGGTGAAATACCAGAGGGCTGTCCTGTTGGTCCTTTCTGACCTTCTCAATGTTGGCTTTCTTTCTGCGCTTGTAAAGGAAGAGCTTATCAAGGAGCTTCTGTTTAAAGTTGAGGAGAAGGTGATGTAGGTTCCAGCTGAAATCTCAGGTGGGCAACCAGCACCTAGTGCTAATGACAGTGACGTAGCACTGGGTTATAAATACACATTCAAGTGTTTGCACCCAGTCAGAGTGCAAACATAAACAGAAGTGGTGCTGTTGCATCTGGTTCTCTTTCTCTCGCTCTCAATCTCTCTCTCTCTGGGGTTTGCAATCTGAGTGTAAACGGAGCGGCAGCATTTGGGTACAGACCAAAGGGATGCAGATAAATGGGCACAATGTTAAGTGAATGAAGAGCTCTTGTTCTGACATTTTGGCAAAGAAGGAGGGAAGGAAGATTTGCCTAGAAATAAGTAGCATTGCCCATGTTTCTGGTAGCCTTTCAGACGTAGAGCATGGGAGAAGATTAATTAGTCAGCAAGTATATTCAAATTTCTATTTCTTCAAACTTTCTTGAAGAAGAAATGGAACCAGACCATGGGCTGATGACGTGAACTGAGAAAGGGAATACCTGGAGCTTGCTTGGCCATTAGTATTCTATTAAATTTTCCCTTGTTTCTAACGATATAAGGAGTACTTAAAAGGATACATGTCATTAAATGGATATCTGACACAGTTCTTTCACTGCTTATGATGCTTTTGATTATTAATATAGATAAAATTTAAATGATCAGAATATAAAAACTCCCTTTTTGTCTTTCTAATGTTTTTGGCTGCCTGTTAAATTATATGGGGAAAGTGAGCGGCCCATTTCTTAGTACAGTGGTGTTCACCCAAATACTTCAAAATGCTTGATAGCATAAAATGAAGTGTTCATGGTTTGTTTGTTTTCCTCCTAACAATGACATTTTAGGCTGAATCATAGTTGCTCCTTCAAAATGCAGTTGCCTTGTCCTTACTACATAATTGCATTTCTTATATATTACGGTACTGTCTTGCAGCGTATTATGTCAGGTTTTGAATAAAGTTTTTAAACCCTTGTAGCATAGGGATGACTGTTCTATTGGGCTGAATTCTCTTTTACAGGAATTTTTTTTACATGAAATATTAGTTGTCTTAGGCACATCTGTGTGGTTTTGTGTATTTATTATATTGTGTTTGTTGTTCTTCAGTCTAAAAGCATGCAGAGAATGCTGTGCTGGAATGGTTTCCTGCCCAGGACCTTACAGCATATGCACTTTTTAGGTCACTGTTGCCCAGCTGTAGGAGTTAAAGGAGAACAGTTGGGGACTACATCTGTTCTCAGCCATCTGACTTCTTTTTTCAGTGCTTGCTGTTGAACGAGTCAGTCTGTAAGTTTTGCTTTCTCTGCTTCTTCCTTGGAGGAGGAAATGACAGTAGACATTCACTGACTGTAGTAGGGATACAGTAACGGACTGTACTGGTTGCTGACCAGTACATGCATATTAATGGCATGTATAGGTGCGATTGAATACATCCAGCAGCTTTGATGACTGGTTCTGCTGAGAGGTCCTCTGCGTGTAAAGGTTTGCACTGGTTCAGCTGAGATGGTTAGTTGCTACAACTGCAAGAAAATGGAAATGTAGTTTTATTTGTGCACCACTGGTCTTGCTCATAACCAGGTTGCTTTTGTAGGTAGCTTTCATCTCCTTAAGGGGAATGTGCTTTGTTCCTGTTTGAGTGCTTTCATAGTAAAGGATCTGTTCCTTTAGGCCGGAGTTGAAGTGTTTGCTCTCTGGCAGATGAAGGTGTAATCTGTTGTGTGACTGACTTTGAAGCTGGCTTCACCAGCTGAGGATGTGGTCCATACCTTTGTGCAGCATGCAGCCTCTGGCTCGCACAACCCTGCAGGCAGTAAGGAGAGGTGTTTTCCTTCTGACTTCTGGCAGAGGCATCATCCAGCTGCCTCGTGGCAGTGGGCTGGAAGTGTCTCTGCAGTCTCATTGACTGCTTTTCTGCCAGTTGTGTAGTCCTTCTGCATAAGACGCAGCAAGGAGTCTTGTACCAACCCATTCTGCATGCTGTCATCCAATTTAGTTATTGGGCAATGCTGTCTTCCTTTGTGCCATTTACCATACTTCACAAACTCAGACGTAATGTTGTTGCTGTTGTAGAGGCCTGCTAATTATTTAAAACCAAAGGTTAATGAATGATTATGATAAGGGTTCTGTAATATGATTGCAAGAGCTAAATAATTAAAATTTTAAAAAGCAGTTTAACATGTCTTTGACGTGGCGCCTGGGGAGTAGGCAAGAATCTTGTTTTAATCACTTAATAGCAATTCAACAAGCAAGGCAGCACAGTAGATTGAGGGGTGTTAGTAAGTGCAGTGTTGATGGAGAATTCAATAAGATGAAGAGAGCAGCTCAGTAACCCAGAGCTAGTTAGCACTAGCTGGAGGCTGGGGAGGAGGGAGCTGGGAACCCAGAGAGGTCAGCGTACCTGAACTGTGCAGGGCTTGCTGAAAGCTGCCCAGCAGCAGTTGGCAAAGGAAGTACAAAACACCGCAGCAGGGACTGGGGTCTCTGAAATGGGCTCCTGGGGAGTCTGAGCAAAACCATGTGCTGGGTGTGAGTTTGCTGGGAGGAGGATGGGCTTGGTGCAGCCCCTCGTGTGGTGGACGTGGTAGGAGAAATGAGCTGTAGCTGTGTTTGGAAGCTGTTTGCTTTCCAGAGCAGAGTGATAGACCTGGACCATTCATCTGCTGCTGGCGGTGTGTTGCTGCAGCAGGATATTTTATGGGTGTTTGTGGCTGCCCTGAGGACACTATCCAGGCTTGCAGGGGGATGGTTGTGCTGTGGGCCACCAGGATGAGTGGTCAATAGCAAGGCAGCAGTTATGAGGTTTCCTTTTCAGAAAATGCTAGATTTTTCAAACTTGAAAATGCTGACTTGCAAGACAGTTCCCTGTTTCTCCTAATGCTAGATCTGCCCTTCTTGATAGCGTTTTTGCATGGGCATTTTCTTTTAGGGAAGAGAAACACCATCTGTTCTTGCATCGTGAGCAGGGTGTTGGGCAGATATGATTGGTAGCCGTAAGGTCATATGCTGGCACTTTCTCTTGCTTTCATTTTGGTTGCCTCTTTTAGGAAAGATGCAGAGATGTTCCTGGGTGCATGGGACAACTTTTTGGTATTCTGTTTTCATTTTAATAAGGGTTACATTCAGACTGAAGCATTTGCCATCCACACTCTGCAGGCATTTCACATTTCACACTTTCAAGCAGGAGTCTTCCTCTGAGAGTTTTAACTGTGTGTTGGCCTAGATAAACATTAACTGTGAGGATAATCTCTCTTTTGACATTTAGGGTGCACGGAGCCCGTGGGACCCTGCTTTGTGTTGACACGAGTAAGTGCACAGTTGCAGATGCTCAGAGGAAACGGCTGGTCGTCAGCTATGGGGATGTGCCAGTTGCTGTTTTGCAGTGGTGGAAAGTTTAGGGCGATCTCTGGCTTTTGGCTCAGTAGCTGCTGGCTTCCCTCACTGGTCAGTGATGAGCGTGAGCTCCTGATAACCGATTTGGAAAAAGCAACTTTGCAGAGCGTTCTGTGCAGCAAGGCAGCTTGCTCTCTGGTGCTAAGCCACTTCTGGTGTCTTTGCAAGTGTTATTGTTCTGTATTGACAGCTGGCTTGTAAATCAACCGCTCGGTTGCCAGACTCGGGGAATGTGGAAATGCCTTATAAGCACTCTCATGTTTTGTGATCATTTTAATTTGCGAATATTTAGAGCCTTTTTATGTTGGTGCGAAGTAAAATAAAACATGCTCCCTGACAGGTGCCAAGACAGCCTCTGAAGGAATTGCTTTTGTGAGGGTCTGAGAAGGGGTTTTGTAGAGAAACTGCTGCGGTCTCCGGGGACAGAAGAGCACTGGCTTTCGGCTGTTAATTTCATTGTTTAAGGTCAGATGATGTTGATCAAAATCGTGCAACTAATTCCATCAACAAGCAAGATTGTTTACGTAACAGATGGAATTTAATTTGGGTGCTGCTTCTCCTGCATCTCTCCCTGGTTTGATATTTAGGTTGCACCTGAAAAAATACTGGTGTCCATGTTAGGACTGAGTTTATTATGCTTACCTTGCTGGAGAGGTGCTAAGCCAGGGATGTCCCTTATGGCAACTTACTTTTTATTGGTGTTTTTATGGCCCCTGCTGCAGCTTCCATTCATCTTACTTGACTTCAGAGCTGATCTTCCAGTTGCTACATTTCTTTGATTAGTGAAATAAGGTAGTTTTCCTACCCATGTATAAGGGACAAAATTGCTTTCCTTATGCCTCCCTCCTTGCCAAAGTCTTACACAGACTTAATTTTGATACCTTTGTAAATATTTTCTGTGTAAAACAGCAACAGCGGCACTGTGTAAATCCGTGAATCCAGGAAAAAAAAAAATCAATTTCTGAGTTCTGTAGAGCTAGACAGAAAAATGCCTTTTAGCTAAAAACAGATGTTTCAGCAAAAAACAAATGTCACAGGCTCTATTTTTTCATAAAAAACAGGCTGTAGTCTTCTAGCTAGTGTGATATCTGTGAGCTGCCCTTGGCCACAGGTATGTTTTACAGGTGGGTGTTTCGCAGGGCATCCAACAGGAGGCTTCCAGGGAGGGTGCTGAGCTCTGTGCACGCCTCTTACTTTTCTACTAATTCTACTAAAACCAATCTTTCTTCTCTCAGCCCCCGTTCCTAACATACCCAAAGCTGCCTGTAGGTCTTTTTCCTAGCCTGGAATGGTTGTGGCTCAGAAAAGCCTTGTGCATGTCTCCATCTCTGTGGTTGCTCAAAAGAGATCTTATTTAGAAGAACAAATTGTACTTGCAGCTATGTCTGTGCTTCCTCGTGTGAGCTGTTCTGAGGAGAACCTCTGTGCCTGCTCGCAGGTTAAGCTTCATGGCACTGGTGGATGGGCACGATGGGCAACCTTCTGCAGGAGCTGTAGTAGCAAAGAAGCTCTCTTAACTGCTATTGCCATGATCTCGGTAGAAGTAAGGTTAGTCAGAAAAGGCGATGCTGAGGGTAAATTCTCCTTTGGTGATAGCTAGGAAAGATGGATATATTAGATTCACTCTAAAGGCCTAAGCATTATTTCTTCCCTCTGTGGAAATCTCCATCCAGAGCTCACCACTGATCCTACTGAGAGAGGGATTTAGGAGAATCTTAGCAAATAGAGAGCGCTGATAGTGTTAAACTAGTGGATGCTGCTTAATGTCTTTGCTAACTATTGTGCATTGTGCAAATTAACTAAAGCAAGAAGCCTTGGGCCCCTTACCAAGGTTAGTCCCTTGATAAGAGTGTGAGCCTGTCTTAAGAAGCTGGCAGAAGCTGGTCCTGCGGATGGACAAGAGCCAAGGAGCAACTGAGTCTGCACAAAGACAAGAGGTCAACCAGTGGTGACGAGGAAGAGTCACCAACCTTCATCCCCACGACCCTCGGCAACCACCACCAGGAGACACTGCGCAAGCGCAGACGGGAGGAGTTTATGGAAATGACTTCTTGAACTAATTTTATTATGAAGCGGGGACAAGTTATGCACATGTATAGGCGCATTGTGAAACTTCATGCATATGTAACTCTTTACTGCGTATAACCATAGCAAGTTGCCGTGTGGTGTGCGCACGACTTTGGTGGGACCACCCCCCGTGCTGCCCAGTGCTAAATAAACATACCTACTTTACTATCTTACTGATTGTGGAGTCTGTTTTCCTCAAGTCACTGCAGGGACTAGCTTTTTCCTTCTTTATAATTTTGCTCTGAAATTTTGCTCTGAAATTTGGACTGTGTGTGGCATATACCCTTGCAATATTGCTCTAACTGTACACAGCGTAAACACCCCTCTATTCTTTGTAACCGTCCCTTCTGGAAAAGACTTTTGCAACCCAGTGACATATTGAGTGAAGAATCTTATAAGTCGTTATCTTTCAAAAAAAAACTTAGTACTGTGGTGGGATTGGGGTCTGTGACTAGCTCTTCCCTAGTCCTTTGTTCATCTACTAATGAAAGCTTATCTGAGACAACCAGTGTCCTGATAGGATCTGATTTTTCAGTAAAGCAATGATTAGATTAAATGTTTTTCTACTAGTAGAACTCTCCTTCATCTTCCTCTTTATTTTCTAGTTAGAACAGCGGAATAGTTTATTCTCTTGCTTACTGCTCACCTCCTCCCCCCAAATAAATAAATTAAAACAAATACAAACAAAAGCCACCCCCCCACAAACACTTACAGTAGTGGTAAAGATCAGTTTCTTGGGTCTTTATTTCATGACTGCCGAAGGAAAGCATCAGGCTTCGACCAGAGATGCTATGCAGGAGAACTGGCACCAGGGAAACGGTTTCCCCATGACAAACTGGTCACCTGTCCAAGAGTGCTTGCCCTGCAGGAGTTGAGAGAATTGCTACTCTGTTCCTTGGAGGGCTGCTGTGATGACATTTCCCTGCCTGTTTGGATTTCTAGGTAGATAAGTTGCTAAATGGAACTAAAACAGCATTCTGTTCCTGAGAGCAAGACTGAGATTTTTATCTCACTTGAGACTGTTGTCTCTGGTATTGTCTTTCTGCTGGAGCCCTACTAAGTATTTAATAGGTGCACTGGCTTCTGAGATTACAAGCGCTTTGCCGGAAACCCCATTTTGTATCCTGATATCCCCTGAGGGAAAGCAATGCTCAAGTGTTAAGAGGCTGGATTCTGTTTCACCCACCTCATATTATTATTACAAATCATATTATCTTAATGAAACAGGGATCCATGTAATAAAGAATCCGTTGTGTTGGCAAAAATTAAAGATGCATAGGAATTGCGATCATGTTACAATAATTGCCTCAGTAGTAACATTAATGCTTTTTCACTTCAGTTGCTCCTTGTTGATTGAACAACCTTTTCCGTAGGCTATAAATCTTAATGGCTGTACTAATAAAGAACTAAATAGCCTAATAATGTTTCCGAACATAGCATTGCTTTGCTGTTTTAGGAGAAAGCAATTTTTCATCCAAATCCAAACTAGTAAGTGTGACCGTATCTTATCTATACTGTGACTTACAACAGTGTCTTCAGTAGTTAACTGCTTCTACAGGAGGCAGATTCAAAATGAAGAAAAAAAAAGTTCCCAGTAATGGAAAAATTATGATTATTCATTTAAAGTGGGAGATCAAGAACTCTAGTGAAATGTATTTGGCGTTCTTTTTGCCAAGTATCCAGTGCAAATAAAGAAGTGCTTCAACATATGCTTGGTAGGTGTTTGAAACCTGTATTTTACGTTATCAGTGAAGTACTCTTGCTCATCACTGTTTGCACATATGATGCTGCAGACAAAGATGTCTGTTTGGAATACTGGAAAACTAGGGAAGATGATTTGGGGATAGGAGAGCTCTGGTCATGCAGAGACCCATGCTTTTCTTCGAAGTACAGAAAACAAGGTTGTCTTGTGAGCAGGCATGCCATCTGCCTGAGCGCTCACTGTAAAGATTTTTCTCTCACTGAAAATGTCTGTCATTCCAGTTGGTGAATAGAAACGTTTAAAGTGTTCTTTGCTTCATAGCTGGAGTTGCAGAGCTTATGCTTTTTTTTCTTGCAGCTGTGCCCAGAGTAACCCCCCCCCAGTGTTCGATGCTGCTTTTTAGCTGTAACGTGAAGGGATCAAAAAGCGTTCAGTCATCTGTAATTGCTGAGTTTGTCAGATTGTTGAAGGACAGCTTCTTGGGGAATCAGAGGAATAAGACACTCATACACATCGCTGCTGGTACCGCTTATTTTCAGGTCCCATTGACATCGTAGCCTAGCAGCGCTAAATATAACTATCTGTTTTTTAAATGGTGTTGCTTGTCTTAAGGTTAAATGTTTACCAGTTCATCTGCTTACTAGAAATGCAGCAGCAGTTCAGTCTCTCAAGAGATCTGTAGCAACTTGGAGTGCCGCTTCCTGAGCTCAGCATTTGTATGGTGACGGGCACGTTTATCCTACAGTGTGTGCTCTTTTTCAGAGTAACGAGATGTTTCTGGTGATGAAGTCACTTTGTCTGAGAGTTTAGACAAACATAAATTATTGCTAGCTGCTGAATTGAGAAGGCAGTGACCCTAATGTCACCTGCCTGTAGGAAACACCCTGATCTTTCAGCCTTGTGAAGCGTGTCTCTTCTGCAGGCAGCTGCTGTCCCTTCTGAAACTTCTTAACTCTGCAGCCTCGTGTGCAGGAGCACAGCCACTGATCCCTGGGCTCGGGGCTGCAGCTTCAGTCCCCTCTTACCAGAATCAGTGCTATACCCTGCCATGGAGAAGAGATCGTGGGAATGTAAAAACTTTTCTTATGCAGGGGCTTTGATAAACTGAATTATTTTCATACTCTTTTTTTTCTTTTTTTTTCCCAATGTGAATTTAAAAAAAAAAAGTCAGTTGGGAGCTTGGGCGAAGGGGAAGACTTGGACTTGCTAATAGGCTACACTGGCAGATGCAGAGAAAGATTGTGATAATTGTAATGTCTGATGGCATGGTGTGGTTTCCTTAAGGCAAACAGTACTGTAGCTAGTTAGTGCTGCTCTTTTCTCCTTGGAGATGGGCCTCAGCTGTGCTTCTTGAACTCTGGTTAATCTGTTAGGTTCCCAGCTTGTTAATGGACTGTGAAGCCCAGCTCCTGAAATCCTTCAAAAGTCTGGGTATGACCTTTTGTGGTTTTTTCTTTCTCCCTCAGGATTTAGTAGCTTTCCACATTGTGGCAGACTAGTAGAGAGCTGATGCTTTTCCAGGAAGCTTATCTGAAGGTTTGTAGGCTGTGAAACACAGGCAGTGGTGAGATTCAGAATTGGGCCGACAGCTTCGGTGGGCTTAGTGGGATTTTACATGCTCTGAAACATGTTTTTATTGCAAAGACAGAACACTGGAAATGGACTTAACCACCCAAGCACAGAGTAACAGGAGAAGCAGGAGACACTACCTGCTTTGCAAGCCCCCTTTGGAGAGTTTTCTTTGCATCCTACTATTCTGGCAATAGATGATAGACAAATGGGGCTTAACTTTTAAGAGATCCATAATCTTAAGCTTCCGTAAACGAGCATTGTGTTGTGAGCAGCTAAGCAAAGGGAGCTGTCACGCCTGCGTAATAAGGTTTTCACTCTGGCAATGTTTACCACTGCCCTGGCGTACTTCAGCACAGGATGGCAGGAAAAAAGGGATCAGGAGGAGATCTGGGGTTGGTGGAGTTGGTGCTGGGCAGTGAGGGGAGACTGGCTGGCTTCTCTTGGCCCATTTGTCTGTCACATGGAAGGGGCTGAAGAAAACACCCTGTGGAAATGGAGCAGATGATGACACATGGGAGCTTCCCTTCAGGCCTTGGGATCAGGGATGTGATCTGAGCCCACTGGTTTTACCAGGCTCTACTGAAGGCTTGAACTCAGATGAGCTTTTTGTGCCTAATGCCTTCTTTCATAGCGAAATAAGCTTCTACTGCAGTATCTCTGAAGGCACCTTTACAGTGATTGATTTTTTTCTTTTAATTCAGAAACTTTACTGGTAAAGAGTGCATAAATAAGTTGGAAACCAAATGCTTCCTCTCACTCCCCTTCTCTCCAGACTGCCTCCAGAAAGCAAGGTAAAACTTTGCAGATGTAACTTCCATTGCCAGTCAATGATACCGCTGTGAGCCCTGGAAGCTGAAGACCTATGTCCAGTTAAAACTTAATGGAAATACTTAATGGAGAGACTGGGAGGAAGGCTGGCTGCTCTAGCAGGGTCTGTTGATGAAGTGTTGTGACCAATTCTGTTTTATGAGCAGTACAAGATGCTGAGTTAGCTTTGTTAGCTGAAAGGCTTTGGGTGCTCTTAATGTTTTTGTTAATTACAACAAGCGGAGGATAAATTTTCCTTTTTTGGGGGATGTGAATAGATAAAAAGTACTTGAAATAAATTTGTCATATGTACTTGAAAATCCTTTTGTCTGCATTCCTCTTAAGACTTAGCTTTACTGTCAATTTACATACTTTCTGATAAATGCTCTCTTTTGGTGTAAAACAACCTAAATATTTTAAACGTGCCATTTTGATTAGCTATACTACAGATTTGCTTTGACATATCATTTCTTTCGTTCTGCGATGTCCTGACAATTTGTCTCTGTGGCAGCCAAACAAGCAAATTTAAGTATGAAGATATTGTTCATTCCAAAAGTGTCACTGCTAAGTGAGGCAGAGTTTAAGCATTTGATTCACCACCCCCCCCTTTGCATGATGGGAGGTCCATTTCTCAATAATGAAAACAGTTTTCTTGCAAAATTCAATTAAATGAAATATCAACCATAAATCAGAACTGAGCTCTCATTGAGTTCCCATATGTGCCTATTGCTGCAGTGATAACACTGGAAAAAGAATTTGTTTTCCAAACTTATTTTTCTCTTGATCTTTGTTTTTTGGCAGGAAAAAAAATAACAAAAACAAAAACACAAAAACAATGACAAAAAACATTTAGGGAAGGTTGGTGGGCTTCAAAGCCAGTCTTGGTCATATTCCCTGACTAACATCCAAAGCAGTAGCGTGGAGCAATCTGGAGAGGCTTTCTGCTCCCCCTACATAATGGCAATATAAATTTGCTTCTCTTTCTGCTGGGCACGTGTCCACTTTGGGTCTTGGAAACTTGGAGGAGTGGCAACCTCTTCCAGAGTGTGTGGGGGCCCCTGTAAACAGGAAAGATTGGAAGATGCTGTCTGACTCGAACCACAGTTGTTCTCCATGGGTTGGGTATTTAGAATACCTGTCTAGGTTCTCTAAAATTGCACATTTTGTTTTTGAGACGTAATTTTAGAGACGTGTTAATGACTTATTTGAGACTGGTCCATTTGGAATATTTGGGAAAGTGTTGCGACTCCTTTGAGTACTGATTTTTGAGTCTTTTCTGCTAAAACAATGTTATTAAAACAAAAACACCACTGCTTTCTTCGAAATTTTAAAGGCTGCCAGTGAAGCTCTTAGAGTGCAAAATACTTTTTCCTGTGTTAGAATAAGATTATATGAACGGCTAACAAGGAAAGGTAGGTTAAAATAATCCAGATGCATTTTGGAAAATCTATTTCAATTATGTTCTGTGTGCTTTTAGTGGAGACCATAAATTCTAAAGAATTAAGAGAGTCATAAAGATAAGTGTTACAGGAGAGTATGCCTCACATTTCACCTTCAGAAATTAAAATATTCACTGTGAAATCAGACGTTATAAGGGTCACTGCATTGCTTGTGGTCATTAATAGCAGGAGGTGACTGTTGGAAGATCTAAGGGAAACCATTTCCCATAACATGGAAATTGAATGTGCAATTTACTGAAAATTCCCTTCCTATGAAATGGCTTGCTAATGCCAGATTGTGTGTTAAAGGGAACTTTGCTTTATATTTCAAATTTGCATATGGACAGACCATCTAAACTTGCATCTGCCTTGCGTGAAACACTGGTTAAACTAGTTTGAAATGAGGTCATTTTTTCTTTTGTTTAGTGTAGCTGGGCATAAAGGAGGACAAATGAGTTGTGACCAAGACGTTAATGTTTGTAACTGAGAGTGTGCGGTGGCTCAGGTAACACTTCATAATACTGTGTTCTTGAGTGTTTGTGTATCTCTGGAGGTGTATGTAAGTCTGTTAAATGCTAGTCTGCTGCTGTTTAGATAAAATTTGTATGACAAGTAACAATTAATTTAGCCAACTACTTGTGGTGCACTCAAAGCCACCCCCAGACTTTAAAGTAACAACATTTTCCAGTAGAAAGACAGTAAAACCAATGAGGCAGAGCATGCCTGGCCGCCTCCTTGTGGCTATAAATGGGGTGGGGGATTGTTGTAATAAATCGCATAATGTTCCTAATTGTGAGAGTTAACACTGTAGATGATCTTGCTGGCCTTTTGGATGCTCGCTTTGGCACTTGTCTTATTTGCTTTCTAACAAATTTCTGTGGGTTCCCCTCCTGCGGAACATAGCTGTGGGTGTTACTGTACTGTCAGTGTACTCCCCCCTGGCTTTTGCAAAAGGCCCTTGCTACCCCAGTTCCCACTACATACACACCTTCATTTGTTCCCAGTCCCTGGACTGAAGCGGATCAGGTTGCACCTGGAGGCAGAGAGCAGTGAGCACTTCATCTGGGGTCTGCATGCAAGCCAGTCTGCACCACTGAGCGTGAGGACAGGATTAACAGATGCCACGTGCAAAATGCGTAAGTTAACAAAAACGATTTAGGGCATAGGGCTCACAGGGTACAGTAATATCCAACTGCACATAATGGTGAAATACTAGCTTCATCCTGACATCATTAAATGTGATGAATCTCTGCCTCTGACACCATTCTCCAGTGAGCAGTGCTGTGAACACGCATGACTAATGCAAAGGTGTTTGATATTTGGGGTGACATGAAAATTTCAAACGTATATTTTCTACAGCACACCTCGTATCTTGGGGCTGCCCAAGTTTCCTCCTTGTACCTCTTCTAGACATTGGGATGTTTGTGTGCTCAGTTTCTCATTCTTCATTAATGATGTACACAAGTGTCAGCGGAGCTTTCCTTTCTGTGTTTGTTGTTTCTTAGTCATTGACATAGAGGTGTGTGTGATAAAGACTCATCAAAGTCATCATTACTGTACACTTATCTGCACTGAACTGTCTGTAAACCTCTTTCTGATCTAAGTCTGTTTCTGCCTACATGACTCATTATTTACTTTCCTAAAGCACTCCCTTCTGAAGAGCACACTTGTCTTTTCTTGTGTTTAATTCATGATCAAAATATATTAGTGTTCATATTTGTCTTGCTTTTCAGTGCAGTGTGCATAACGGTAACTGGA
This sequence comes from Cygnus olor, assembly GCF_009769625.2. Classification (NCBI taxonomy): domain Eukaryota; kingdom Metazoa; phylum Chordata; class Aves; order Anseriformes; family Anatidae; genus Cygnus; species Cygnus olor. The sequence continues at coordinate 8,085,453 of NC_049181.1, forward strand.
AAAAAAAATCCCAACGACAAACCAAATGCTTTCCAATACTGCTTGTTTGTGTTCATCTCCAACTAAAATGCCTCACAGTTCATTTCCCCTGCAAGCCCCTGGGTTGGCTGTTGTGGAATGGCTGTTGGTTGTGGGTCTGTCCTGGCTTCTCACCAGAGGGACTTTGATCGAAGCCAGTAGAGAAACCTGGATTTGTGGTTGCCCCCTGGCACCGCACAGAAGCCATTCAATGAATTTTATTTCATGCATAGTTGCGTTCTGCTGGGAAAAATTGACAGAGAAGCCAAAAGCAGCTTGATTTGTTTCATTCAGTTGTATTGCAAGGAACATGCTAAATGTGCGTGTTTTGTGGGTGAAAGGAAGAAGTATGGTGGAAGTGAATCATGTCCAAACTGCTTCCTTGTCCAGGCAGGTGGCCTGTATCTGTCCTGGGTGAGACCCTCAGCGACCCACAGCGAGGAGCAGCAAGCTGTCACACAGCCCTGCTTGCGATCCTGGAGCATCGTGCCTGAGCAGCTCTCCCACCAGTCCCTGTGGGCTTGAGGAGGTGACTCCCAGAATGTTTGTGTCCCTAAATATCACTTAAACCGAATTACGTGAAACAATTGCTTGGTGCTGGATGGAGGGAGCGGTGGCTGCCCAAAGGCGTGGCTCCGAGCTCCCAAAAAATCAGTCGCACTCGCTGCTGTTCAGTGCATCTCCTCGCCCTGCTATTGTGGCTGTGTACTTTGTGTCCTGGGGGAAGGAGGCAGCTGCAGAGAACAGCGGGAGGCACAAGAAGATAACGTTGGTCATCATCATGTAGAGACCAGGGCGCTGTGTTTTCTGTGGCAATTTGGCACACCAGAGTGAGTTGGCTACGCAAGATTGTGAGTTTTCATTATAACTTTCTGCAATGAAAATAAATTAAATTTAAATTAAGGAACTTAGACAAGTGTAGGAAAGAAATACTATTCATAGTGTAACACCCGGTTTTGATGGTCTAAGGGCTTCGTTGCTGGTATTCACATCCCCTCTTTTTATCCTGGTCTGCAGGTAGATAAAGATGTGGTGGTTCTTAGCCATTTTCAAGGATTAAAATATATTAATATACATATATTCTCTAATAACTAACTACTGTAGGCTGTAAATAAACACAGCAACTAGTTGGGTGTTGCAGAATGCTGTGATAATTATAGAGTATTAAATGACATTGAGATAAAAATCCCTTATAACTACATAACTGCTGTCAAGGTCAGGGTTTAACAAAGCCTGTCATTCCCATGGTTTAAAATGCAGATTGCATACCAAGTCCCAACTGGCCCCCTAGCAGTGCTAAAGCCTTTTCCAACCTGCAGCAGCACAGAAGTTTGAGCATTTCTCATGGAATTAGTGAATGGTTCATGAAGTCAGGTGCAGCTGTGAATTTAACCATTTAAAAAAAAAAAAACAAAAAAACCAAACATTTGATCCTGTTTGGACACTTTAAAGCTTATTGGTTAACAGCATTGGCAATTTTCTTACAATGCTGATATGCTGTTAAAATAAAGTCCTTGCTCCCAGTTTTATGTACTTAAAGAGGGCAGCTTTTTTTTTGTTGTTGTTGTTGTTTGTTGTTTGTTTTTAGTTTTAGTTTTAGTTTTTTTTTTTCCCATACAAAAGTATGGCCTTTGTAACTGCAGGGAAAGGCTTGAAAACCCAACCCAGTCTTGCCTTACAGTCTAAGATGTCAAGAGACAAATAAAATGAGTCTGCCTTGTTTTTATTAAATGGTCTTGATTTTTAGCCTAGTGACTTTTTTTACTGCGTTGAGTGGACACGCAGTGAGTGCAGTCTTCAGTAACCATAAACCCTCCTCCACAGAACAATAAGCCTGTCTGGCTGCCTGCCTGGTCCTGAATCCAGCTCTCCTCTGAGCTGGCTTGCCTCCCTTTCCAGTTGCATCGATCTTGCCACTGCTGGGCGAGGTTTCAGCCTGCCTTGCCTTAAAACCTCCACCTCTGGGGGCACCCGCTGTCCGTGCTGCCAGCGGTGGGGCTCGGGGTGTGCTGGTGGGGATGTTTGGGCCATGGAGGATCCCAGTGACTGTCCCCTGCCTATCCATTGGGGCTCTTCATTTCATACCCTGCTGTGCTTGTTGCCAAATTCCCTTGTGATGTGACCATAGTGGAGAGCAGGAAGGTGGCCAGATGGGTACTGCTCTACTGGCAGCAGCACAGGGGCTTCTGAGCGAGCCACGAGGTACTGCAGGCTAGTGTGGTTTAAAGGAGGGCTTCACAGTGACATAACGTGCATCATACACGTGCTTTGTCCTCCTGTCCCAGTGGCTGTTTCTAGCTTTGCTGTGTGGGAAGCTCTGGTTTGGTGCTTGCACGTTGGAGCCCTTCGTGGCTGAGAGACACTTGGTTTGCAGTTTGGCTTTATCCTGGCCAAAGGGGATTATGCTGTTTCTGCCGTCACTGACAGACGCTTGTGCTTCACGTGCTGAAGGAACTTGCTGTGGTTATGTTTTAACTGAGGCATCACATAAACAGAATAATTTAAAAACAAAAAAAAACAAAGCACAGTAGCACAGTCTGTGAGGGAACATGGGGCTGGTATAGGTGGGGGAAGAAGTCAGCAGTCCCAGACAGCATTTGATTTGCTTTGGCTAGGTATTTCTCATTTTAACAGGGACTGCAGGCACTCACTTTGCTGCTTGTGCTAGCAAAGTCATGCTTCCTGAGAAGGCTGCATAGTTACAGCAGTTTTGCTCAAGTCTGTTGGAAATTTTTTGACTAATGGGTGTGAAATGGAATTGGATCTCTGGAAGCTCAGGGTAGAAAGTGTAAGAGGAGAAAGTTACTTTATGGTGGAATAATTCCTGGGAAACTTGCATCAAACTTTGCCTGGATTTATATCCAAATACCATTTTATGCTGGCATTCATGTGGCTGGTGTAAGATAGCAGAATGTAGCCTGTAATTTGGGCTACAGGCAACTGTTGTATACTGAACCACTAGTCAGATGCCAGCTAAATCAGACAATATCCTCTTCTTCCTCCCCTTATTCTTTGGACATCACAGAATTTTCTGTATTGTACTTGTTTGAATAATAGCTATTAAAAACTAGAGCCTGCCCAACTAATCCTGACTGTAAAACAGAGTATTTGTCTAAGAAGTTGTTGCTCACTCTTTATGTTTAACAGCTTCTGTATTGGGCCCCATGCTGCTCAGTGGCTCAGTGGTTATGGGACTGTGCTGGTCCCAAATCACAGCTCTACTTTCCTAAATACATCGTTTCAGTCATGAGAGGAAGAAAGCTTTTCAAATCAAAGCACGTGTTGTCTGTCTTGGAAGTGTTAGCAAAAATTGGTGCAAGAGACCAAAATTAAAGAGCAGAAATTTTAAAATGACCTTCTTTCTTTTCTGAGTGAAATTAAAATATTGTCTTGCTGCAGATGGCTGACTGCAGTCGAATGCCCCATTGTGGCTTTGCGTGTATGCAATTACACATTTCATCCTGCTAAGTTCGATGCATTTGTGTAGCTGGCTGTTTGTCAGTCATCAAATTCAGCCCCCCCCCCCCCCCAAGAAGCAGGGTTGTTTGTTCTTAATAACATTTTATATCCACTTTCTTCTCAGCTGAATGACAGATATTAGCATATTCCTTAGGAAATGTGGCTTGGGTGTTTGTATACAGTGAAGAGCAGTTGGTAGGGCATCAGCAATCACAGCTGGTCTGTTAGTCATTAAGCTTGGTAAGAACGAATGTGTCTGCATCTGATAACAGAGAACAGAGGCAATGCTAGCAGTGAAACCTCTGCTTTAGTCTGAAATCCTTTGTTTCCTAATAAGGCCTTGAATCTGAAGTGTGAGAATACCTTGGAGAGGATCTGTCACTGGGAACTTGTTGGTACCAGTAACACATGTGTACAATGTAACACAGTGCATGAGGTTTATTGGACTGAATGAGCTGTACTCCTGTTTTGTGCATTTTTCAAGAAGTTGAGGAAAACTTGTTTTCTTTCTGAATCAGCTACTCCATCTTGCATTGCTCACCTGTTGTTATTGGAAGTGGATTCTGGGTGTCTGCTGAAATAAGCCTTGCAGAGGACAAGGTGGGTTTTTGGGCTAGACTAGGATTCCTGTTGCTTCTAACGCATCACATTTGGGTGGCTAACTGTCCAACAGACCCATCCATTTGGGAAGTAGAGGAACTACGGAGAAAAGCAAGAAAATGCGTGCTATGCTAGTAATACGGTATTAAAGCACACAGTGGGAACAGTTCTAATCCATCAGCTGTGAAAATGATCTTCATGAGTAAATACCACTCTTCTGTGCACAGTATCTATTTCACTCTTCATGCATGTGCCTGCATTAAGAATTATCTTATTAAAACAATAGTAAGTGGTGCGTGTGGGCTGGGTGTGAAGGCTGCTTGTGCCTTGCTCTGTGAAGAAAGTGTCTGCTCTCCCCAGGCACAGCCAGGTGGACCCTGCAGAGCCTGTGCTCGTTGCTCTGCTAGGCTGCTCGGGTTGGGTTGTTGGTTGGGACTGCAAGCCAGAAACGAATAACTCTCGTATGAAAGTTACCGGTACCCCTTCTGCTTGAAGCAGAGGAAACAACTCTCAATTTCAGTTGCAGGTCACGGTTAGCAGCACTGTAATCGTGTGGTGCAGCAGAGCAGATAAAGGTGGCTGTAGGCTTCTCTATTTTCAAGGCAGAGGAAGAGCAAGAAGCACAGTCTTTCTCCTTTGCCCTGTACCCAGCTCTGTGCACTGTTCTCTTTCTCTCCTTTTGTCCTCACCTCTTTGCTGTAGGCATCTTGACCCACCATGGTTATTCTCGTTCTTAGTCCTTTGCTAACCTGTAGGTGTCCCAGGGCTGGGGACAGTGTGGATAGTGCAGGGGGCCAGATGTTCTCCAGAGCATGTGTCTCTTTGCGACCTCCAGACAGGAAGAACAGCAGGAGCTTTAATTCAGGATTGTTAATTCAGTTTGCTCAACATATCCTTGGGTGGCTTCCAAGTGACAGAGCTCAGAAATTATTAAAAAATATAAATGTATATATTTATATATTGCCCCAGTGAGAACAATAACTGGGTAATGGTTGTCTTGCTGCTTTTACCCCACTGTGCTCAGCCACTTGTGTGCTCCTGAGCAGCCTTGGGCTTGCTTTGGTGGTATTGTGCCTTCTTTCTGTTGTCCTACCTGCTGTGGGACTGGAGTGCAGCTGCAGGATGGAGGGCTTTGGGGACAGCCCCTTCCCCTTCTGCTGGGGTGGGTGTGCGTCCCTATGGCAGTTCTGCCTGTGGCAGTTCTGTGCTGCATAGTGGCTTAGCTTACCTACTCTGAGGTCCCTTTTGCAGCCAGAAGGATATTAAAGATCTCTGTGTATGGTGCTGCTGGGCTGCCGTTTGATCAGTGAGCTTTGTCTCGGAGAGATGAGGAAGAGATTCCTGCCGAGGCAAGTTTCCAGTAATTCTCTTAGCAGCTTATTAGCCCTGGGCATTCTTCAGCATGTCAGTGATAAAATCACCCTGGCATTCCTCTGCAAGACTGCAAAACACTTATTTTTAAATGCAGTAGGTCTGCAGTTGCCATCCTGCAATGTTACATTCACCGTTCTGTTCAGAAAGTCCTGATAATGATGCAGTCGAAGCAAACAAGGTGAGTGATGCCTCAGACTTGTGGCAACACAGGAGCGAGATTTTTCCTCTTTTTTTTTTTTGCCAGAGTGTAAAAGGCACGCTGTCTTTTTGTTTGATGTGCTATAGTCTTCTGCTTTGCTTCAGAACTGAGCCCTTGGGGAAGAGGTGCAAAAGCAGCAAGGGGCAGGGAAGAAGGGCTCAGAGGTGGGTCGTCTTGGGCACGTGTCAAGTGGATGTGTCCTCCACCAGCAGGGGAGTAGCAGGAGGATGTGGAGGTCAGAAGGAAGCACCTGGGAAGCACGGAGCAGATCTTGAAGGAGGCAGGCGCAATGATTTCTGGCTGTCTCCTCTGCTCTTGTTGGCAGCCACAGATGCCCTGTGATTGATGCAATTGCTGCATAGGTTCGGAACTGGGCTCCAGGTTTAATGGGCTGAGGTCCTCCCCCGGGGAACTGAGTAATAATGTACCCGAGACTCGGCTCTGCCCCACATGGCTGTCCTGACTTGCACTTTGTGGCATTGTTCTGCAACTGTTTACACCTCAGATTTTTTTTTAAGTCATTATCAGGCAGCCAGGTTCCGTGCAAAATGTTATTAGTTGTTCTAATGCTGTTTTATTAGTTAATGAATTGTTTTAGCTGTAATTTTTATCTGTAATGCTTTGGCATTGGGGTGCTGGTGGAGGAAAGGAAGAATCCAGAAATGGTAGGAAAGCTTTTAATAAACTATCAGCCCTCCTGCAGTGCAGCCCCCTGGGAATTAACTGCTCTGCACACTAAAGGAGCACATATTCCCTCAGTTTCCCCAGAGGGCATGCAAGCACTCACGGCTTCTAGTTTCACTTCCTTACCCCTAGAGAGCTCCCCTTGCAGCTGGTGTGGCTTGTGACCCTGGTGCTACTGCCTGGAAACATGCAGAGGTTTGGATCTGGTTTGGGCAGAAATTAAGCCTTCATTGCAAGGTTGCAGGGGGTGCAGTGGCGCAGCACCAAGGTGTCATGCAGGCTGCTCGGGTGGGTGGCAGCGTTTTGCCATCAGCTAGCAAAAAGTGCTTGTTGCTTTTCACGTGGTTAATGTGTGTTTAACTCCTTTTGTCTGAACGTCTTGTATTGGGGCAGCAGTTCCAGGAGGAGGACAAGTCCTGGACAAATCCATTAAAAATAATGGGCTCAAGTAAGTCTCTAAACAAACAAAAAACAACCAACCAACCAACAACTGAAAAGAAAAACAAAAACCAAACCAAACTCTTGCATGGCCCCTGGATGGAGTCAGCTCCTTCCTTGTCCAGAGAGAGGCTGGAGCTCCTGAATGTGCAGGACAGAGATGCCTTTTCCTTGCCACATTGCATGCTGGCACTTGTTATTTGGGAGGCAGAGGCAGCTGCTGCCAAACAGCAGCCTCTGCCCAACACTGTTGTGCCAGCCTCTCATTTCAGCGACCAAGGGAGTTGGCAAGCAGGGGAGCCTGGGCTGATGTGCGCTGCATGCAAGGTGTGCCCCAAACCTGGGACAGAGCTGTACGCCCCAGCATTGCATCGTGCTGCTTGATGAATGGAGAGTTGGCACGACCACGACGCGTAGCGTGCATCTCTGTTACTGTGTTCACTTTGCCATTTTCCAGGGACAGCTTTTATTAGAGGTTGACTTTTTATTTTTTTTTTGGGGGGAAGGGGGAGAACTAATTACCACCCTCGTTTCTGTTGCTGCCCTGAAGATCAGAAATAGCCAGTAACTTCTTAATGTTAGAATGGCTTTCAAAAACAATATTTTAAAATGTCAAGTTAATGTGCTCTGGGAACAATGAGATTCAAGGACCCAGTATGAGCATCAAATTGCATCTGCTGCCACAAGGACTTATGGGATTCTCTGAGGCAAACACAGTGGGTAGACTTGGAGTTTATTTAATTTTTTTCAATCTTTCTTCTAAAAGCTAAGTTTTATTTTTCTCATGCTTGTCCTCACCATGAATGCAGACCAAACCTGTCTGAGATGGCAGATTAAAAATGAAACCCTCATGAATGAGAAATGTAGCCTGCATTTTTTATGATGGAGAAAAAGCAAACCCATTTTAAAATGTGCATATTTTTTAAAAAAAGTAAATGACTAAAATGACTAAATAGGCAGGATGTAGGTGCTAATAAATATTTATTCCAAAGCAAAAAAATCTCTGAACAGAATTGGAAATTGTCTTATGCTTTTAGGCAATTAAAAATCAGTGTTTGTTTTTCAGAGTGGAAGTAACATTTTCCAGTAGCTTTTGGAACGTGGCCACTGTCAAATGAAAAGTTCCACAACTGCATGGTGATTTTTTCAGAGTAATTGCACTAAAAGGACATGCTGACTTATAGGAGGGATTGTAATGATCTTGAAGGGAAAGGGAAAAAAAAATCCCACATTAGCCCACATGCTGTGTATGTTATAGTGAAACTATTCTCTGAAAAAAGTTGGAAATTTGGGGAAGAGGGAGGGGGATGAGTGTCTGTAATTTCTAGCTGGCCTGATGGCAAACACTGAGGCTGGATTGTAGCTGCCCAAGGTAGAGAATTTAGGGATGCGGCTGATCCCTGTGCTTTTGAGGATTTTTAGGCGGGCTGTAGGTGCCTGCTGAAGCCGGGGGTAGGAGGTATCCCCGATTCCAATTTGTCTCTGAAAATCTTAACGTTAGACCCTGCAGCGTGTGCAAGGGAAAATGGAGCAGGAACATGATGGGCTGTGCTGGAACTGTGAAGTGCCTGGAGCACCTTGTCCTGCACAGCCTCCATCAGACCCATTCTGTACGTGCTTGGGTGGGGACACTGCGTGGTGTCACAGCTGCTGTTGGTGCAGTGGCTGGTCCTTTGCCCTTCTCTGGGGACTCCTGTCCATGGTCACCTCTGGGCTTTGCTGCCTGCCCTGGGACATGGTGGCGTGATGGCTCCGTCTGCGGAAGGAACATGCATCAGTATGAAGCGTTTAAAGTGCTTTTCTTTTGAAAATTGCTGGAAATGCAAGCAGGTCTGGCAGCTTCCTTTACCATTTTTCATTCCTTGGTGCTGCAAGCCACACCTAGTGCTGCGAATGCATAGCTCTTATCCCACTGAGCCTGCTTCAGAGGAATCTGCAGGCCTGAGTCCTTCCTCTGCCCACCGCGCTCTTCAGAGCGGTTCAAATATACTCGATACCAAGTGCCGTGCAAACCTGCTTGGTGTTAGGTAGTGCTGCTGTGGTTCTGTGGCCAGAAGCTGCCCCTCTCGGCCCCGGTCAGCACTGTGTGCAAGCTTGCAGCACTGGGAAGTCTGCATCAGCTGGGTGAGAGGGGTGTTTGTTTTTACAGGAGTAATCAACAAGTCTTTTGATTTCCTTCCCACTTCCATTTTTTAATGCTTTCTTGTTAACTGTGTGCATGGGCACAGACACCTTGGTTAAATGTGCTTTTACACCAGCTGTTCTAAATGCATTTTAAAGAGCTATGAGGAATGCATACACATCAAGGTCATATAAATTAATAATTATCTAAGTGCTTTTGCCCTTTTCTGCCTCCAGAAAAGAAGAAAGGAAAACTTTTTTTTAAATCTTCCAAACTAGTTTTATTTGGATAATTTCAGAGACCATTGTTGTGATGGCAGTCACAAGCTGACTTATACTTTGTGATCCATTTCACTGTCACATTGCATCTATATGAGCTAGCATGTGAATTTTAATTTCCAAGTGTGTTTGGGCTTGTAATTCATACGGTGCAAATAGATTAATCATGAGCTGCTCAGAACTTGTAATTATCAAAACTTGATGTAGAGAAGACGTATAAATCATGACAGCCCTGCTTCCCAGCTGCCAATTAAGAATGGGAATTTAGGCTGTCTAAATGTGGAGGGTTCAGTCTAGGAAGTTTCTTTTACTGTGCATCACAGAAGTGTTAATGAAGAAAGGGCTCACTCACAACTTCTCATTAAGTAACAACTGAATCTATGAAATGTTGAGACTACTGGAATAATTAAGGGTTTTCTATTATTGATGAGTTGGATCTCAAGAGAGATGCATTATCTCTAAGAGCCCAAATTCCAAAGGCTGTGCCTGGTGCTTTATGCAGCTGCTGGAAGCTTGCCTGGGCAGCGTGGTGCCTGTCCATGCAGTGTGGTAGGGAAGAGGAACACCTGACCAGTTTCTTCTTGTAGCCAGGTGAAACATGGTCCCATGGGTGACACGGGCTCAGGGTGACTGGGGCAGCATCTGAACAACTGCTCATGCACGCTCCCTCCTCCTGTGCTGGGATGGTGCCTTGTTTGCTGAGAAGTGGGAAGGTGGCCCTGTGCTGCTCCCGGGCCATCAGAGGGTAAGCACTGGACCCTGTGAGAAGACCTAGGAGGAGTACTCAGATGCTACTTGCCACTATTTTGCCCCATCCTTTTATCTGCATCAGTGATGCTCCAGCAATACGCGTGCTTCAGTGGTGCCCGGCCTGCTGGGGAGCTGGCATAAGGCTTCGCTCACAGATGTGTCCGTGGGGCAAATATTAGTCACCACAGCTGCTGCTGACCTGCTCAGCACTGAGCTGCTGGTGGCAGGGTTGGTTTTGCACGCTCTGGGCAGCCTGACCCAATGAATACCCAGGGTGGCAAGGCGGTGCGGTGGCTGGTGGGGCCAGGCACCCTGGGCTCCTGTTGGGTCGGTTGCCCTGCCAGGCCTGTCAGGCATGGCTCCTGGGGCCAGTGGAGATGTTAGGCAACCTCGTAAGCCTTTTGTAACTTTAAACCGTTTTGATAATGTTCCTATCAGCTTTAATGTTACATATCCCTGTGTATGTGCCTCAGTAATTGAAAGGGATATCGGGCAAATTTGATCTGTCTGGCTTTGACTTATGCTGTCCTTATCTTGGCCTTCGTGTCATTAAGAAAAAAATTGGTATTGATCTCAGACTATACCACTACATTGTGCTGCAATTTTTCTTCCTTGCTAGTAGAATATAAATCGATAAAAGGTAGCTGCTTGAGACTCAGGCCAGATATGGTGCTGTCATTTATACATTGTAAATCCAATGATAGCTGATCAAATCAGTGCGTCTACTGTTCCAAACCTGACATGATTGAATTGTCAATAAAAAAGATTTTACAGTAAGGGAAGGAGAGCTGGCGGTGTAAATGCCTGGAAGCCTCACAAAGTTTGATACAAAATGAACCAATAAGCTAGGCTATTATTATATAATTCCAACAACCAAAATATTTGGATACTTGTGCTCTCACTTGGAAATGGAGTTATGTATTGGGGAAGCTTTTCATTACAACTTGTTTGAAAAATAATTATTCTGAGACTATGAAATAGGGGTGGTTTCTTCTGAAATGAAGATAGCTTCTATTTTGGTAAGGACAAATAGAAACAGTATAGGACTTCTTTGAACTAAAGATTTACAGTTTCAGTGGCTTAGGAGGAAGGCTATTAGTGTTTCTGTTTGCTCAGAAACAAATGGTGCGGCAAGTAGTGTGATTGATAGATGGCTAGGAAGAGGCTGGCTCTGCTCATGTGTAGAGCCTCTGTGAACATGAGACCAGAATACGGTGCAATTTTCTTTCCTGACCTGCCAAAAGACCAAATTATGACAAACCTTTTTGTAAGCCTTCTCTTAGAAATTGGGCTGGGGCGCGCTGCAGCCAGCATAAGGTAATGCTGAGCTGTTAAGTGCCGATGGAGGTTGCTGCTGTAGTTTCCACAGCTGAATCACTTTCTGCCACTCAGAGACCTCTCCGGACCCTGTCACGGCAGATGGAGGGAGAACCAGGCAAGTGGAGGGAGAACCAGGCAAGAGGCTGTTCATCCCACCGGCAACATGTGCCGAAGTGGAGCTGGGGGGTAGAGGGTTCTGGGAAGTTCATGGAAATACCCAGTGAAAGCTAGAAAAACGTGCCCCTCAAAGCTTCAGAATGACCTTGCACTTAAAGGGCATGCAAAATTCTAGGACTAAGCCCTACAGAGTGTTTTGTTGTGACACTCTTTGGTGAAATTTGGTGAGGTCAAGTGAAGCTTTGAGATGGTCCTACAAGGGCTTGGCTGGATCCTGAAGGTATTTATGTACATGGCGCTCCTGCAGCAAGGGGCTGCGTCTGGCAGCTGCCACAGTGCACTGTATTAGATTTATTTATTCTCTTTAGCTATGTTTTCCAAAAATAAAATGAAGTTATTGGTATTAAAGGAACGTACTGAGTTTTTTCCTGTGCAGATGGACTTGGACAATATGCTTCATGGTATCAAAGGCTTCCTATGTTAAAAATGGAGAGCATGCCTTGGCTGTTGCAGAGAGATGCTGGAGGTGTTAGGTGCAGTCTGTGCAGCACTCATTAGGGCTGCGCTGGGTGGGAAGGGAAGGCAGGTGAGAGGGTAGGTGCAGACCAGCAGGAAGGCAAGGGTGGCAGGGGAAAGATGGTGTGCTGCTTTCCACCTCCAGGTGTGTCACGCTGCTGCTGGCCAGTCAGGCACTCCAAGTTTCCTTCTGTGCGTGCACTGTCATCCTGCCATCTGTGTTGCCTTTTTGCTCCCCTTCTTCCCTCCTCAGCTATTACTCTTGGACCTTGCTGGTGGCTGTCGGCTTTTTATGGATGCTCTAACTCAATCATTTGTGATTGACCATGCTCTTAATCTCTTTATTGTGTTGCACCAATTTAGCTAAATCCTAAATCCATTAGGTGCTCTCAGATTGCTTTACAAGTGTCCAGAGGAGGTGTTTGCAATAAATCCAGTCTAATTCTCCCTGCAGACAGGGTTTTAAAATTTCAGGTCTGGGCTGTTAGAAGAGCAGAGTGCTGTAGGAGTAGGTTTGCACAGGCATGCAAAGGGTGAGAAGCAGCTTAGCCTTTCTGTTTGCTTTTTGCTGCCTTCCAGGTGACGTTACTGCCTAGTTCACTTTCTTGATGGAGAGAAAAACTTTGAGTGGAAGCATGTCCTAAGAAAACAGCTCTGGTCATCCCAATGAGGAATGGAAGTGATGTTTGGTTTGTTTACACGGCTTGAAGTGCCAAAATAGAACAAATTTATGAATACTTTCAGTTTCCTCCTCCACCCTTTTATCCATCCTAAGCACAAACAAATCTCTCCAGTTAGGCCCGTCAGTGAAACTAGCTGGTGGTGGCCATTGGAGGTCTCTTGCAGAAGATGCTGTGGTGGTCCCACCATGGAAGAGCTTCCTCCCCAGCAGCCCTGCGCTGCATGGGACGTGTGGGTGCTGGCAGGGACATGCTCCCCACTGGCCTGAGAGCCCTTTGCATGTGGCTTAAGGTGGCTGCTGCAAATCGCATCCACGGTAAACCATGGTTTGCACGTGGCTGGTAATTAGAGCCAGACCCTTTTTTCTTTCCTTTTTTTTTTTTTTTTTGTATTTACATCGGAGAAAGAGCGTGTGCAGTCAAATTGATGTCAAAGTACCTTTTGAAATAACCACCTTCTACAGTGAGTGTTGCTGACACCTACAGTTATCAAATCAATTATTCTGATTTTTGATGTACAGAAGTAAATTGCTTTATATATATTCCATGTGAGGCCTGGCCTTGCTCTGCTTAGGGCTGCAGATATACCTCTCTGCTCAGGGCTGTTTACATGGGTGACAAAGTGGTGTAAAAGTCTGTTGGTGTTGGAATAAGTGTACCCATTCATGAGGGATTTTCATCTTTAATTTCCGATTTGACAGCAGAAAATGTGAAGCAGCACAGCTCAGAGAGGAGACCTTAATGTTTCCTGTAATTCTCTTTTTTTCCTGCTGCCTGCATTGCTAAACACCAACCTGCAATTTTTTCTGCCACTTGCTAACTCTCCTTTTTTTCTGTCCAGTTTGCATTGCTTTAATGCTGCTTAGGCCAGCAGAAACATTTTGTTTAGGACACGAACTGTAGATGATAATTTAGTCAAGAGTAAGGGAAAATTTCCTTATTCTACTTAATTTTCCTTTTCTAGCTTTGGATGTGAACATTGAAATTTGGCTGTTTCAGTGAGTGATGCCCACTTTCCTGGGGCCGGGAGGATGGGAAGCTCCAGCCCTGCTGTGAGGCACCCCGGGGGCTGTGCCCGACCAGCTCCTGCTTTGCTCAGCTGTTGTTGAGAACGCATGTGAATTTTCAGGCTTCTAATTACCCCAGTAAGAAGCACTGCATCTGGTAGGAATCATCTGTGGTTTGGGGCAGCTTGAAATAGCATCTTGTGCTTACATGCCACTTGTTAAGTCTGTGGTATAAATTGCGAACCAGCCTGGGAACCAGGGAAGGATAAGCCCCCTGTGTTTGAAAACTGCTCAGTTTTTTTCATTTATAAAAGCAAAGGTTGGGATTCCCTCAAATCAGAGTAGGGTTACCCTGATATTCTGGGGGAAGGGGAAATGATTTTTTGTGGCACTTCTCCATTCGCTTAAGCTAGTAAGTCTTAGTGAGACTTTGGTAAATTTTTGTGTTAGTGGGGAGATAAAGATTAGGATGAAACATGAGCATTCTTCATATGAAAGATGAATTTGCAAAATGTTTTGCTGTCTCATTTGAGTGGAAGCATGTGGTTTTCAGTTCCCATAACCTCGGGGCATTACGAAATCATGATTAAAGTCCTAAGAACAATGTGATCAGCATTAAAATTGGCAAGTTTGAAAAATGATACTTTGTGAGGTTTTACTTAATTTGCCTTTCTTGTTTTCCAGTGCTATGGGTCACATTTTCGATCTTTTTCCCACAGCAGTGAGGGCCTAGGTTGTTTTGGTTTTTAATTCCAAACGGAGGTTAGAATGTTAGCTGCTCTGCCCAAAGCTGGGTTTTCAGGAAAACAGATTCTGCAAGAAGTGAGAGCAGTTCCAGTGACTGGCAACAGATTCAGCTTTTGTCGAAGGTGAAACTTTTCTACAAATCTCATTTACTGGAGTAGGGAATATGCTGGTTTGAATCCTGACCATATTTACATACCTAAGGTGATACGGTATGAAAACATTCTCCATGCAAAGAGCAAGCTTTCTCATTAAAGACCTGTTTAATATGCATCTCCCTTTGAGCTTTCAGGGGAGGAAAATAGTTTATCTGCTATATATACAAATTGGCTGGTAATTAGATGATACTTTATGATGGGATATCAGAAACAGCTGTTAACTGCGGCAGCAGAGATGACACTTGTAGCTTTTTATGTTGCTACCCATTTTTTTTTCGGTTTTACTTTCTTTACCTGGATGGTTAATTTATTCATGTGCTTTTACATTTAAAAAAATCTGTGCAGACTTCACGGAGACTGCACATAAAGTGCAGAGGCTTAGAAGGGTATTAGAGATTCATCTGGGTGCCTGAAATACAGAGGATCTTTGATTTGTTTTTTGTCTAAGTGCTCTTTGTTTAACTGATAGCTGCTAACTTTGTTTAACCGGTAACACATGTTGTGCTGTTACTGGTCTTGACCTTTTCCAGTTAAACTGGCTTAAAATGAAAGTGTTTATGAGGAGGTTCTGCAGCTCTGGCGTCCATGGGCTCTTTGTCTGGGCCGAGGTGGAGGCTTGGTGTCTGGGAGGAGTTTGCACAGAGCTGCATGTTTGCAAACTTTAATGGCCTTTGCTCCAGCCGGCTTTTAATGTACTCCCCACACAGACACTCTGAGCAGGAACCGCTTTTTCCGTAGCCAGTTTTATTTTTGTCACTGTGGTTTTATTGCAGTTTAGGTTTCTTGGGTACATAAAATGCCATCAAGTTGGCAGCAGAAAAAGGAGAGGGTTTTGCAGCACGAACTCTGGCCTAACGACAGCAGAACAGGCTGGTGGATGTGGGGAGGGCTGAAGGAGGTGCATCGTGCCCTGACTTTGGGTTCTGCAGAGAAAGGCCTGTGTCTGCCTGGACCCGCTCTGAGCTGCTGCTTCTGGAAGCGCAGCCCGAGGCTCTTCTGGGGGATGGTCAGGGAAAAAGTGTGAAAAGCTGGAAACTTTCCAGAAAAGCAAGGACGTGCAGAAGAGTGTTATTTATTTCAATGGGAGGATGAATTTTGGTATAAAAACGGGATACTGTCTGCAAAGAGGATGTTTGGCCCTCTTCGTGTGTGGTGGGAGCCAGCTTTGTTCATGGTGCCAGTTGCAGGCATGCAGGTGCCTTGGTCTCTTCCCAGGGCTCTTCTGTGTGTCCTTTGAACTCAGCCACAGCTCAGGCAAGAGAGGTCTGGCCGCAGATCGGAGCTTTTGACTGCCCTGTAGGTTAGATTGAGATAATGAAGCCGTACGGACTTCCAGAGAGATGTCAGGGATGTGGGCAGAGCTCTCGGCTGCCAGATTTTAATTTCTTTCATTTTTCCCCAGCCTCTTTCATACTGCTTGTGTGGGAGGAGGCTCTGCAGTGGCTCAGCCTGGGTGGATGCTGACAGGAAAACGTGAGCTCCCCGGTGCTGGTGCCATCGGAGGAGGAGCAGCAAATGATCAATTCAGATAGCAGAAGATGGGCTGGCTCCTCTCCTATCTCTAGAGGCTGTAAAAACTCCCATTACTCTGTTATCAAGAAGGATCTATCTATGACATGCCTGAGCCAGTCAATTAAGTGCAGACCTCACAGGAAATGATTTTTTTTTTTGATTCTTGACAAGAAGTCAACAAAGAATAGCTTTTGAGGGAAAAGTGTTCTTCCTGGCAAGAGCAGGTGGGCTTCGGGTAGGGAATACAGTTGCATTTGAATCAGTAATCTCTGAATTTGAACCTGAGCTCTTTCCCCTGATTTTTGTTCTCTCTGTGGATACCAAAAAAAATCAGATGTTGGTTTCTAAAGCAACTGAATTGTACATATGCTATTGTAATCTCCTAGAGGTTTTAGTGCTTCCACTGGAAGCGGAGGCTTTGGGAGGTACTGGAAGGGAGGAGAAGCAACGTGAAGGTTTAGAAAAAGAAATTTGCTCTTTTATTTGGTGGTGTACGTACAGGGAAGCATGCAAGCACTTAAAGATTCACTAAAGCATTAAATACCTGCTTGCCTGAATTGAGGCCTTTCTACATAGGTTGTGGTACTGCATGTCTTTGAAATGACCCTCATGGGCTCCTGTCTTCCCTGTCCAGTGATAAACTAATTCCCAGGACTAATGGTAAAATTCTGCAAGGCGTGAATCCCCAACTTAAATAGATTTACAGTAAGTTAATGGATTTTTCAGCATATCTCTTGCAACCTATTTGTGGTAGCATTATTTTAACATGCACAGTAATTGAAAAAATTGTCAGGTGATGGGATTTATTATCCTCTCTGACCTGTGTTTTTCATGCCTTGGAAAGGCTCCATAATAAACAAAACACTTGAAGTAAAAAAATACCTTCTGTAGAAATGTTCAAAAGGGTAGTGAGTTCAGTCATTTTCCTTGAGAAAAACAGACTCCATAGTTACGAGAAGCTAATGCTTAGCAAACGCTACCAAGGGGGTCGCTTCTTGGTGGAAGGAACTACTTTTTCCACCTCTCTGCTGACCACTGTCACAACTTGTGCTGGTGTAAATGCCATTACTTGCTTAGCGCATTGCCCGTGTCTGTCTGTGCAAGAAGCATGCCTGTGTCTTCTGGAGGTAAATGCTGTACTCAGAGGCGCTGTATGAAATCAGCACTTCTGCAGAGTTGAAGAATGCACGAGTCTGAACATTGTAGTGAAGAGGATGAATATTTAATTTTGTTGGACGATATATTATGTTCTTTCCACACGCAGCCTTTGAAATATGCAGTCTTTATTTTGAGAGGATTACGCTGGAAGTATCCTTTGGAGAAAGTGTTTACTTTTTGCATGCATATTTGTCCTTGCTCCTTTTGTTATCATTATTTATAAATCAAAAGTTATATTGATCTGGAGATTATGTGTTAAACCATGTCTGAACAGTGGTTGCTCTATTACTGAGGAAACCAGCTGCCATATAACTTTTGGTAAATTTATCGATCAATACTCAGTGTTTCTCTTTAGAAAAAGAACAAGCTGAATTTTAATTTACTGGGAAGTCGGCTGAACACGTGGCCTCTTCTTCAGCAAGGGATTTACGCCTGTGAGGAACTTTCGAGAGATGAATAGTGCCATTACTTTGCAGAGGATTATTCATGTTCTTGAAAGAAAGCCCGTCTGGAGCGGTCGGCGGAGCCTCGGATCGATTTCTGGCAGCAGTGTTTGTGAGCCCTGGTCTTGAAAGCCAAATTGTAATCGTGTGCTCCTGTTACAGCGGCTGCCTCACTCTTGCAGGAGGAAGTAAGGAGACAATAAAATATTTCCTTTTTGGAAATGAGTGTTAATCAAAACAGGGCTTTGAGCCAGGGCAAGGGGAATACAGGAACCAGCTGGGACGTGGGATGCTGGGGGTAGCCTGGCCGTGGGACAAATTGGTGCCACCAGGATGTGATGTCTCACCTGCTGCTGCTGCTTCCCTGGGCAGTGGCCTGCCCATGCATCACTTAATAAATAAATAAGGGGCAGCTCAACTCAAGATACTGCATAGGTAGGAAGGAAAGAAGTGAAACTAGTTTTCGGAAAGTGCTAAGTCTGGAAACTCGGGCCATGTGTAGGTGATTGTACCTGGGATTTCTGTGTCTGGGATTTTCTGAGCGCTTTTGTAACAGTGCTGATGTGGATTTGGTATTTTGTGTGACCCCATGGTATCTCTTCAGACAGACTGTGGGCTTGGATAGCCTGGCTTCATCTCGAGCATGATGCTGCGGAGGTATTTTGTGTGAGCCCAGGGAGTCAGCTGCTGCCAGGGCACATTGAAAGGGTGGTTGCACTTGTGCTGCTGAAATGATCCACGCTCTAGTTTCCATGTAGAAAGTCCCTGTCCTTCTCAGATATCTTGAGACAAAATCCGTCTAAAATCTCTAATAAAATCTCTAAATTGCTTTTGAGAGCCTGGGCATTGCTCTGTCTTGGGAACAGCCACTCTTTAGGGGAGGAGAATTACACTGATGTTCGTTGCTTTTAAATCAGTTACTGAGCAAATGTCTTTTCCGACTTCTGCAAGCACAGGTAGGAAGCAGAAATCAGAAATAAAGGGTTTGTTACTGGAGTGATTTAAAAATGGTCAACAGGTGCCCTTAAATAAGTGCAAGCCCTTCATGTTACTATAGGGATCAAGAACTGATTTTCTGCCATTTGCTTTTCATCAGACTGTTGAGATAACTTAAAAGAGAATTTGGCCAGGAGAGATTATAAAGGAAGGAATTTGCTTCTTAAATAAATAGTCTGCTCTCCATTGTTGGAGACTTAACCGACTGATAAAAGCCTGCTGAAATGAAAGGGAGTCTGGAAAACCAGTCTCAGATCTGCCTTGCTGTAAAGTGAGTGAGGCCAATGCA
This sequence comes from Cygnus olor, assembly GCF_009769625.2. Taxonomy (NCBI): domain Eukaryota; kingdom Metazoa; phylum Chordata; class Aves; order Anseriformes; family Anatidae; genus Cygnus; species Cygnus olor. Next base: position 8,104,315 of record NC_049181.1, read on the forward strand.
CTTCTAAAGACTTTTTTCAAATTTTTTGATGTAAACTGAACTTAACCTAGTGGCTTGACTTACCTTCATTTATTCGGATGAATAAAGGAATTTGCTAGACATGCATTTTTCAGAAATTGCTTATAAATTTTATTTTAAAATAAATGGAGTACACAAATTGGTATCCCGTTTTTTAGAAATAGCTGGCTGTTAGATACTTGGCTTGTAAATTTGAGAGGGAATTTATGGAATCACTTGTCCTTTGCTTGAAACACATTTTGTCATTCGTCTTTTAAGAGGTGTGCTTCTTTTTTTGCTATCTTTATAACCCCATTATTTGGATGTTGGAGCCTCCAATTAGTAAAAATGTGGCTGGGGGGGGGGGAGGTGTTGTTAACAGAGTGCTGTGTTCTGTGCCTCTTTCCCTTTTTCCCCAGAAATGCACTTTGTGTTGGGGTCGGAAACACGTGTGGCTTTGCAGCAGGAAAATGCCTTGATCTGTCCATCTGTCCATTTATCAGGGCAGAAATGCCCCTTTTCACAGGGTTTCTGAAGGTTTTCCTACTGTTGGGCACAGGGGTCTGTCAGAAGCCTGGCTGGGCTTGCTGGCCGAGCAGCTGGCTTCAAGTACGAGTTGTAGATGGAGATTGTCATCTCTGCAGCAAATGGGAGAGAGAACAATGATATGAATTTGAGTGTAAATATTTGTGGTAAAAATGGTGAAGGTGAAAGTTCCCCAGTGATGTGACATTAGTTCTGAGCGTATTATTGATATAATTACAGCATGACAAAAGCCTGGTAGTGCTGTTTTCAGTCATTTATTTTGTCCTGTTGGATTGGTTTAATTAACTTTTCCCCTTTAGAGGGAAAGAGGAAAATATGAAATATTTGGAGTATGCATATTTCTGTGTACAGCTGAAAGAGAAATGCTGGTCTGCTGACCCCGAGCTCTGCCAGCTCAGCACTCTGGGCCACCTCTCTGCCCATAGCGTGTTCCCACGAGGCTGTGTTCAGGCAACACCGTGCTGACCCCAGTAAGCCTTGCTGTATGGATCAGTGGCTTGTTTCCTGCAAACTCCCCAGCCATTTTGGACAGCCCTGGACAAGGATAAAGATTACTGTTTCCTTTGCAGTAAATCACTTCCACAGGAGCAACGTTCACCCCCTGCAAATGATGGGCGCAGATACGGATGTTCACCAAACCACAGGGTGTTTCCAAACAGGTCACATCCCCAGCAAGAAGCAGAGCACTGCAGGCTCCCTCTGTCCTCAGGCTCTCCTATATTGCTGAGCTCTGCCATGCCTCTTCAGCAGGCTGCCTGGTGTCTCCCTAACCCAGTGCCCCAGCACGGACAGGAGCCTGGGCACTCAGACCCGAACTCTTTAACCCTTACTTGAGCTTCAGCACCAGATCATAGGTATGGGGTACATGGGAAGAGGTTTGCCTCTTTTTGGGCTGACAGGTTACCAGCACAAGAAGCAAAACTGGGTTCAAAACCATGTTTTCTCTGGGTTAGCTGAATTCAGGGGTGGGACACCTTCAGCTACCCTTTGAGTTTAATAGTAGAGAGAGAACAAAATGAGATACTCTGCAAGTTTTTCCAACTTCCCTGGCAATAACATCTTTTTTGGTGTGGAGGACAGGGACTGCCTTGCAGCAGGTAGGAGCTGTCAGGGTTCAGGGCAGAGACCTCACAACTGTGGTGAAGAGCATCTTTTTGCGGGGCTCTCAGAAAATCTCCTCTTTCAGGCTTGCAAGGGATAGAAGTTTGTGTGCAGGAGCTGAAAAGTACTTTACGGGGCAAATGGGGAGATGCAGGTGTGCAGATAGTGGACCCGTGGAGTCTGTAGGTTGTATATGTGCCCCCATCTCAGCTCCTACTACAGTGGTGCCAGACAAGGCAGAGGCTCTCCCCAGCCTCTCCCACCCTGCTGCAAAACAGATCTTGGCTAATCCTAGTGCAAGGATGCCACAGGACTGGGGAGGTCTCCCCTGCTTGTTAAATGGGACCGCGGCAGTGAACGTCCTGTCGTTCATCTGCTGCATCTAAAAACAGAGCTACCTTTTTGCTGCAGAAGCCTCTTAAATCCCTCTCTGCTTTCCTTCTTGTGCTTCCATGTCTTTGGTTGACCCTGCCTTTCAGGGCCCTTATTCTTCCCGCTCCCCTTGGTTTTTATAAAGAATCATGTTCATCCACCACTCGTGCCAGCCTTGACTGTTTGCATTTTTAACTTTGTCTTTATTAAATTTTCAAGAATCTCCTAAGCATTCACACATCTGTCACAGCACAAAGCGGAATATTACTTGATGCTCAGAAAAGCAAATTATACAATAGATGTGCAAGAAATATTTAATCAAAAGCACCGCTGCCACGTGTTCAAGTACGAAGCCCTAGAAAAGACTTTTACTGCAGAGTCATTTTTCCAGAGATCTTTCCCAGGAGTTTTGTTTTTATTGTTGGAAAGTCCACTTGGACTATGGCACCTTGGGGAGCGCAGCCTTGAAATCAGCTTCTTCCATCGTGCCCAGCCACAGGCATGCAGTGGGAAGCAGTTGACGACAGACCTTAACAAATATGCAACAAAAATGCACGCACGAAAACAGAGGCAGGGAAATGTCAGTTCTAATTGGTTTCTTGCAGGGCCTCGGAGGAGTTCCTGTGCTTTGCTTGCTCCCTGCAGGCAGGGTTGGTCTGGCCACACTGGTCTTGCGAGGTCTGGAGGCAAGCAGCTGTGGGCACGAGTGTTTCTTTGTCTCCTGGCCTCGGGGCTTGTGCTGGTGGGCTCCGCTGTCCTCTTTAACAGTTTTTATGGGGGATATAAATAATAAATGGGTGAGCCACAGTGCGACTAATTGCTCAGTGGTTGGACACTTACTTAGAATGTAATGGTAGCACGTTTTCAAGGTATTTTGAGTGGGTATAATGAGAAGCTAGCATACAGCATTTTTATTAGAAAATTCACAGGGAGTGTGTTTCAAAATACCAGGGCAGTAGATAAGCTGAACAATTAAAATAAATGGATTTTGAGCTTGGCATTTTGATAGGCACAGATAATTAGAGGAAGATGGTTTGGCTTTGGTCGGTAGGCAGTGCTGGCTTTGGAAACTTCTAGCTTGGCTCCCACGAGAGCCTCACATGGCTGCTCCCCTGCGAGGCAGGAGGGTGGTGGGCATGGAGGTGAAAGGAGCCCCCTCTAATTTGGAGACTGGGTGGAGACCTTTCCTCTCTTGGTCTGATGGTGATGGAGCAAAGGTAGACAATGTGAACCCTGATGGCTTAAAAGTGGGAAGACAGAATAACTAAATTGTTTTAATTTTTATTACTAATGCTTTGAAGCTAATCTCATAAGCTTTGGGAGCTTAAGTCCATAAATTTTATAGTGACAATATTGTAAAAGTAATCCAAAAGGCTGTCGTATTGTTGGGGGAGAGAGGGTTGAAGCATTTCCTAAGCTCCAAATTTGTTCAGAGAAGCAAACCTTATAAGAGCAGCAGTGGCACCATCTGATGGGTTTTGTAATGCTACAGACAAAAGTAATTATGCTGCCTAGAAGAGCTTTTGTCTCCAGATAATGTTGTTAAAAACTTGCACTGTAGTGTAAATCATAAAGGAACAAATCTAGAGTCTGCTCTTACTGCTGCCAGGGGACGACAAACTCTTGGATTTTGTTTCAGTTCTGCTCAATGTATTGAAAACCTTTTCCAAGTTTGTAAATAAATATTACCTGCTGTTTGAAAAATAACTTGCAGTTCATCTCACCAGTAGTGCCTGTGGCAGCCAGGCCATTATTGCAAACAGTTGTTTCTCTCTTGGTGAGCTCTTTTGTGTCTTTTAGGAATAAAAGCTGTTGCAATGAGTCTGAAGTTGTCTGATTCATTGGAGGTATTAGAGAAGTATTTTCTTCTCTAGAGCTCACTTACATGTGAATGCCTATGGCTGCTTTCGCAGCTTCCTAGCAGTACTGTGGCAATTGCCATGTCTGAAAATGTTTTGGTGAGCTTACAAAAAGCAAAACTTTTGGTATTTCCTTGATGAACATTTAAATTTCCATCTGTGAACATCGGGGGTTGTGTGGTGTCTTTTTTTGTGGTGGAGTGTTCTAGATGCATGGGACTCTTAAATGTTTGGGTACCTGGGACCTGAACAGGATGCAGCAATTGCATTAGGAACATGTTAATTTACTGGAAAATTTTCTACTAGCCTGCCTGGAGACACAAGTTTTGCCTCAGGATGGAAACGATTTCCATGGTCTTAGGGATTCCAGTGCCTGGTTCTCTCCCATCGTGATCTGTGTCCTGAGGAGTAAAGGGAGAGCACCCCTTTTTTTGGTGCACCCCTTTTGCATAGAAGACTTCTGTGGTTTGCAGCACAGAGACGGACAGCTATCCATGTAGGAAGCTTGTTTGCAGCCAAATACCAGCTGCACAGAGGCACGTGGGCAGGCACAGAGTGCCCATGACACCTGGCCTCCTGACACCTGGCCACCACGTTGGATGCTGCTTTCCCCTCCTTCCTGCTGCGGGCTGGCTCACGCCTTCTCGCTGTGATGTTGTGGGGAGGTGGAGCAGCTGGCTTGGCTGCTGGCACGTCTGCTCCCTGTGGGTGCACAGCTGGTTTTGGTGGTGCTGGCAAAATTTTCGGTGAGCTGGCATAGAGGGACAAAGGAAGGACATACCTCACTTTGTTAGCAGCAGCACCCTTTCCAAACACCCTCAGCTGCTTGTGAGTCTGCACCCAGATCTGTTGCTGCTCTGCGTCCACAGCTGCTTTAGGGTTTCAGCTGTGGCTATGCTGAGTCTCCAGGCGATGCTGTATGGGAATGGCTTGCTGTGCTCGCTCGTTCTGGCTCCTTTATGTTCAGGCGACTACATCACATAATCTCTTAAATAAACCCATCAAATCCCATACTGGGCTGGAGTCTGCAGCCTGGGGGAGCCAGCAGGTTAATCCAGAGCTCCTCCAGCCCCAGTCCCTTTGAAGTAGCTGCAGCTCAGGAGCAAATGCGCCTTCTCAGGAAGGCTGGTGTTTTAACTAAGCAGCAGACTTTTATTATCTGAGCTGAGAACTCAGTGATTTCCTTCTCCTGCCAGTAATCCCCACTCAGGGCACTATTACGCTCTTTTACAATTTATTTTCTTTTCTCTAATTGCCAGTTTGCAGTGGCCATGCATCCCTGTGCTGCATTCTGGGGAGCTTTTGCACTTTGAAAGCAGCTTAGTCCATCCTTCCTGGCCACTGCAATCCCTCTTCAGGTGCTTGAGGGGAGTCCTGCTGGAAAAATAATACGTAATAGCTCCTGCTTTTCAATTGTTGCCTGATAAGTGTGCTCTAGAGCAAAGGTTCAACTACTTCATGCATCCTTTGTGAGCCCTAATAAACTGCCCTTGACAGAGCTAGTCAACAGATGTGCAGTACCAGTGAACCAGGTACGGTGCTTTGCAGCTGGTGGTGCTCTGGCTCATGTCCTGCATCAATTCCCCAGGTTTCACCTGGCGCAATATTGTTCTTCCCTCTCTTCCCTCCTGTCCTGGGGTAGAGAGCTGTGATGCTGTGTATTGCTAAGTTGTTCCCAGGTTTTGTCCCTGGGCTTGCTGAAACGACTTTGGAGTATAATTTGTGTATGCATTTAGCTCCTTCCTTCCTGTGGGTGAAAAGTGTTTAAGAGCTACCCGGGCAGGACTTTCCAGCATGGTGGCCTGCAGCAGCTCAGGCTGTCATCTCCATAAGCCAGACTTGTGGATCAAGGCTATTTAGATTTTAGTCCATGCAGAAGTTTTTTGGTGTTTTTTTCTTGCTAAGAAAAATCTTTTCCAAAGAAAATGATTTAAAAGCAGATAACTGTATAACATGGTTGAGTTCTGTTGTGTGTGCTACAGTGACAGCGATAGCAAAATGTGAAGTAGGTACTGCAAGGCACATTGTGTACTGGACAGAGGGTGCAAGTCTGTCACTACGCTCTGCCAGTCCTGTTAAGGTATTTATTCTGCTTCAGCTAGACCTGCAGACCAGCTTCCTTAAATTGCAGTTTTTGAAAATATCCTTGAAATAAATTAAAAAGAAAAAAAAAGAAGATTCAATTGTCCTCCAGCGATAGGAGTTCCAATAATGCCATGTTATGAGCAGGGCAGTTTTTACCAGCAGCAAATCCAGCCTGTTGGTTTTGAGAGAGCAGAAGCCCATGCTGTTGCTGTAATGCTGCATCCCTTTCGCCTCCCTTCGAGGCTGGCTCCCATGAGCGCAGGGGGCTGCCCCGCCAACTTGCCGCCTCTTTGTGCTCGCAGTCTGGCTGTGGGTCACTTCTGGTGGCTGGGGGTTTAATATTCTTGTAGCCAGCCCTTTGTGAGGAATAGTTCAGAATAAGCAACTAGGGGAGCTGGTTATAAAATATTTTGGATCTGGGAGACTTTTTTTTTTTTTTTACCAAGTTTTATTATTTCTTGCATCTATTAATGGGGCAGCAGGAGGCTCCATATGCTTTTATAGTCCCTGTTGTGCTCTCTAATGGTTATATGCAAAGGCTCCAAGGCGCATAAAATAGACACTCTTAGCCAGTTATTATGATAAAAATTATGTGCATGTCATGACCTTTAAAGCAGTGGGACTGTGTGTGCATGCTCTTCTGATGCGCCACTGTTCTCAATTCCTTTCTGAAGCATTTCTCACTGTAGGAGGTTTGCATAGGAGTTTGGAATATTTTTCTAATCAGCGAAGGGTCTCTTGGCTCTGATGATAACTTCCAAAGCATAGAGGAGCAAGAAGAAGGAAGAGGGGACGATTTTTTTTTTTCTAAGGGAACTAACAGAGAAGAGGTTAAAGGCGAATGGTGAGGCACAGCATGAAAATCCTGGCACTGTCTGCAGTGCTGTCAAAAATGCTGGCCCAAAAAGTGCTTTGTGCTCTTTGTTGAGGCAAAAGCTGTTCTGGTGCTCTTGAGGATAAAGGAGAAAAAAAGTTTCATAATCCCTGTGCTCTGTTTAAAGAAACTTTAAAAAAAAAAAAAAATCTTTTTATAGCAGAAAACCGAATTTGCTCTCCTGTCAGAGCCCAGACATCTACCCCTCAGCATCGGCTGTGCTGTTACGCCTGGCAAGCGTTGCAATGTTCTGCATCGGCACGTGTGAGGAGCGAGATGCCTGCTGTCATGGGGAGGGAGGCGTGAGGAGCGGGCTCTGTGTCCTTCACCGCTGTGTCCCTCAATCTGTGGTGTCAGGAAGGAAGGATGGCTGCCGTCTGTGAACGCAGATGGCTGCGATGGGCTTGCTTGGGCAGCGCGAGTGTCGAGAGTGCTCAGGCTCTTGCTTTGGTGTGCCTGGGCTCTGTGGGTGACACGCGCTGGCGTGTGCCTTAGGGGCATGTCCGGGAGATGGGCACGCACCAGGTGGGGTGGCTTGAAAACCTGTATTTGGTAATTTCTGCTTTGATTGCTGCTTGCACTGTAGCTTTCTGCATGCTGGTATGGGGGACAGCAAAACGCATCGGGTCCCTGTCTGCAAGGTGTGTGCGCCTGGGGAGAAACCGCCTGGAGTGCTGGGGCCGTGGTGGTTTCCAAAGGTCTTGGTTAATGCCGGAGGCCAGGCAGGGTGAGCAGCGGGGCCCACCACTGCTTGTGATAACGTTGATATCGAACCCCCGTGGAGAGGCATCAGGCCACGCTCAGCTGCACCTCAGGCTTAACAAATGGAAAAAATAACACTTACGGTTTTAAAAATTAAACATTCCCTTTAATTATTGAACATGAATAATTTCCATGCAAATTGAGCCTGGATGCATGTTTCCGGAGTGACACAGCTGAGAGCGGCTACATCGCAGGGTGTCAGTGACCTGTGAGCTGAGAGGCTGTTCGTTATTTTTAGCATTTTATGACCAGTACCCTGGAGAATGGGATGCAGGCTGGTGGTGATATTTGGCCAAAGAAAAGGAATTTAGTTTGCACTCGTAGCCTCCCCTACAAATGCTTTAACTTGCAAACTGGGACAGGAGTGTGTAGATAGGTTGTCTTCACATAGCTGGGTATTTTGGAAGCCTCCTGGTTAGGACTATAATTAAGGGAATAACTGTGGGATGACTGTTGTTGGAGGCTCTCCTGCTTGCTGCATGAAGGTGTGTGCAGAAAGTCCTTGCCTCTTTGAAGGAAGAGAGGGGAAAATGCACACTGGTTTTTCTTGCAAGTTGTCGGTCTCAGTATGAAACTTGCTGCTGTGCTTCCTGGGCAGCTCGGTGCAGCCTGAAGTGTGTGAGAGCGACCTGGCCGTGCACCCACAGATGGATGCTGTCACTGCCTGTCAGCATCCCTTTGGGCTATGGAACAGCTCACGTCCAGGGCAGATAAAAATGTTGGATCTGCAGCTCAAGTGAATCCTGGTGCATTTGGGAAAACTATGGAGCTGCAGAGGCTTTTCAAGTGACTTTGAGGACACTTAGTGCAGAGTTGGTTCTGAGGGTTGGCTCCATGATTAAACTCGTATATATTTTTCTTTTCATAATGGAATGTCAGCATTTGCTGTTTCCTGATTTTCAACACTGTATAGTTTGTCAAACATTTATCTCTGTCTTGAATTGCCTTGAGATAGAACTTCTGTTAATTTCAAATCAATATGGAAGAGGGAGAGAATGAAATTGCAGTCTAGCCCTTTTCTTGAATCAATATTTTCTTTAAAAGCTGAAATGTTAACTAGATCATAGTTTTTGCCATTTTGAAATGTAGCTTGTGTTTGAAGGATATATGCGTTCCCCTGAAAATTGCTGGTGATGGTCAGTTTTGCAGCAGGCATCGCTGCTGGTAGGCATTTGACCCAAAGTGGGCAGGATGGGGCCAGCCTTTGCAGCTGGTGTGGTCTAATATCCTCCCTGTTTCTGAGCTCATCATCTTAACTTTTTTTTTTGTTCTGTTTTGCAGAAGCCTTTGAAATTGTAGTACGGCATGCGAGAAACTTCACCAACAGCATGTTTAGGAACCACTACCAGAGCATGGGGACCAGAGCTCTTAAGTTTGTTGGAGAACTTTTTACTGATGTCTCACTGTACATACTGGGCTCTGACATCAGTGTCAATGACATGATAAATGAATTTTTTGACAGTTTATTCCCTTTGGTCTACTCTCATTTGATTAATCCTGGCTTCCCTGATCCCTCCGTAGAAATGACTGAATGCCTGCGGGCAGCCAGGAGAGACCTCAAAGCCTTTGGTAACTACCCTAAGATGATGATGACGCAGGTGTCCAAGTCACTGCAAACCACGCGAGTCTTTTTACAGGCACTCAACCTGGGGATCGAGGTTATAAACACTACTGACCACCTGAAATTCAGCAAGGACTGTGGACGAGCGCTGCTAAAGATGTGGTACTGCTCGCACTGCCAGGGGCTCCTCATGGCCAAGCCCTGTGTTGGATACTGTGGCGCGGTGATGCACGGATGCCTGGCGGGCGTCGTAGAGATTGACCACCACTGGCGAGAGTACATCAGCTCTCTGGAGGGGCTGACCAAAGGCATGCACGGCATCTATGACATGGAGCATGTCCTCCTGAACCTCTTCTCCCTGGTGCGGGACGCAGTCGTCTACGTGCAGAAGAATGAAGGAAAACTCTCAACAACTGTGAGTGGTTTTCTGCAGTTCCTCATGCTCTTTTCCACAGCAGGGCTCGGTTGTGTACCACATGTGCTACGTGGTGTAACCAATCCATCCCTCTCCAGCCGACAATCACCACATGCTCTGATTTCCAGCTCCTCTCTACTTCCTCCTCGGTTCTCTGATTTTTGAAACTTTTGGTAGCATTTGAAACTGGTGTTTGTGGGGACTGGGCTTCGTCTTAGGGCTTTGCCTCTTTTCAGATTGGTCATAACTGAAAGGTGCAGATTCATTCCGGCATCAGCCTTGTAGCTGGGACAGAGATGTCCCAGCATCTTTCGTTCTTCCTGGGTACTCTTCCTGCTTTGGGTAGGTCTTAAAGGATGTCCTGCTGTCCAGGTGTCCCCTGTCTCACTCGTTCTGATGTGAAGTGCAGTAAACCTCAAATTAAATGTGAGTGTTTATAGTAGCAGGGGCCAGACTTGCATTGCCCTGTGGTGTCTTTTTCCTGGTATGTTGGGCATCCTGGGGGATGGTCTTTAGGAGACCATCTGTGGTTCAAAGGTCATGGAGCCGAGCAGGGTAGAAAACTGTTTCTTCATCACTTAACATCACTAAAATATACCTCCAAATAGATGCCAAGCAGAGGCATATACTGTGGCATTCCATGTTTCTTGATTTACTAAAGGAGGTCTGGTTTTCCCTGTATTGGTAACTCATTCCGATTTTGGGCTGCATTTAATCCCAGGGGTAAGGTTATTTCTTATTTATTAGGAGTGACCTGACATTTTAAAAACACATTGTGTGAATTTCTGAGCCTCCTGAGAAACTGAGGCTTTCTTGTTCAGAAAATAGTGCTGCTCTGTTTGAATGCCAAGGATAAGTGGAATGCGGTAACATAACGCTTGTTTTGCAAAAGAGATTTTCTTGAGACACAGTTGATTGCTCCATGCAGGTAGGGTAGAGTTGGGGATGTGGGCAAAGGTGTGGGAATGTTGTTATGCTTTGCTTAAAGCCAACAATGATTAAAATCTGCCACAGTTTCCCTGTTAGCTGCTTGTTCCTGTCATTCTTGACTCCTGTTTACAAAAGAATTGTGTCTATGTAGGTCACTGTAGTACTTGCACTGTAAGTAACTTATCTTTTTTCGGGCCATGGAAATGGATTGGATTATGGATTTTGACCTATGTGGCATTCAGCCAACAGCACTCTTCTATGCCGTTTTATGTGCCACTTTTGCTCAGTGATTGCCTGAGATGTGCTCTATGAGGACTGTGAAATGATGTGGTGGCACCTTGGTGGTTTCACACCCCTGGGGTAGTTTGGCACATTTGGTGCAAACTCCCTTTATTGCTTGGGAGAGATTTAGGGACCAAACTTCCAGGAAGCTACATTACACATCTTGCGGTGACCAGGAGGTGGCTGTGACCAAGGCTCTGAGGTACTTTACAGGACACCGTTTTTTAAGCTGCTTGTCAAAGACTGCATGCCCTAGCTCTTCCCTGCAGAAAATCCCTAACAGCAGCCTACCAAGCATTTCTTGTGCCCCTCAGACCACTGGGAGGTTCCAGGTCCCAGGGTGGCAGCTCTGCCAGGCACAACTTCTGGTATTTTGGAGCCAGGGAAGTAACTGCTAGGGAACAGCTGTGCTAGAGGACAGAGAAGCTGCTTTGCTAATAGCTTGGCCTGGAGTTTCCACATAGTTGATGCTAAGGAGGACAAAGTACATAAATTCACAGACAACACTCTGAAATTTGCTTTATTTTGTGTTTTAATTTTGTTATGTTTTTCTTCAGTGTTGCATGATCAAAGAATGAAGTTCCAGCTGGTCAGAACCTTTCATCCTTCTCAGGAACAGCAAAGGAGCAGAGATGTAATTGTAGGTTTAGCTTTAGGGCAGGTGAGATAGACAACTCATGCAACTCATTTACAGGTGGTGGTGATGTATATGAGGGAAAACCTAGCTAAACCGTGAGCCCAATTGGCATTTCCAGGGCAGTAAGAAACAAAACTTCCTTCTACACACAATGCGTGTAGAACATTGTATTTGTTCTCAAAAGATTGGAAGCCATACTCAGCTGTGAGTGAAAGCATCCAAAACATTTTGCACCAGTAAACATGGTGTGCTTGTAGATGGGAAGGCAGAATGGAAATATTGCCCGTATGGGCTGCATGCCAGGTTGTGCAAGCACATGCAGTATGTGTTGCTGTATAGTCCTGAAATGAGAAGTTTTTCCTCCCATATTCTTTTCTTGTTGGCACAACATTAAAAACGTATTTTTTCTTCTTGAAGACTTCCACGTATACAGTGAAGGAACATGACTGTCAATTATATTATCAAATAGAGACCTTGATCTGTCTACTGAAAATGTGTTTGTGGGAGGACAAGTAGACAAAGAGCTGCTGAAGTTAACACAAGCCGTGGCAGTAGAGCCATTATCTGCCCATCCTTAGCCAAATCAGAACATAAATTGACTTCCTTGAAAATAATAAAAAAACCAAAACAAACCCTGAGCACCACATAACCATTCAGTGCTTTTGTACTTGACAGAGTAGTTTGAATTCATTAGTGCCGTATATAGTTAGGTACTTCAACATAACTCCTCTTGATTATTTAATACTTGAGAGATTCTTTTTATTTGCTCTAAAGACGTTTTTGAGTTATAGGAGTGCAGAGGAAAAAATCCAAGGCAAGCAAGCCAAGTGTCTATCAATTGTCACTAAAAGAGGATGGCCACTGGGTCTTTAAAGTTTATTCTTAAAATACTGCTGTTGCTCAGCTCACAACTCTTATGTCAAACCTGAGCCAGGAGCAACTTTTTTACAAATGAAGCTGTGAGCTGTTCAGTAGAGGAATAGGGCAGTGATGGAAGAGCTGACAGTTATAACTACAGTGTTGCAGATGGCCCAGCTCTGTTGGTCTGTATGTGTCTGGGATCTGGGGTAAACATCTCTGCCCGTAAGTGATAGAATGCAATTTTTTTGGTTGTGCTGGAATGAAAGTTTCTCTGTTAAACTTAGCACATATCGAGTTTCAAAGAATATACCTGGAAGCAAACAGTTGTAGTTTCTGTTATCCTGTAAATATGATTGTTTTTAGATACCATCGTCATATCAAAGTCTAAAATGCCACAGGAGTTGTCTTTGAAACTGTGGGGCTTTGCTCTTGTGCTGGCTTTTTGTATCAGCCTGTTTTATTTCTGACCTTGGCCACAAGCATTTCTGTAGGCAAAGTTCAATTCACCTGCATGTTATTAAGCATAATCACAGGTTATTTAATTGTCATTAAAATCTACTGGAATTATGGAAAACTTACTTTCCATGCCCATAGTGATTATAGCCTGAATAACAACACTACTGCCCTTGTCTGTCCTTTAGACTTCTTTGTTTTGTCTTTGGGAGCACTTCTACAATGGTACTATTTTTTCCTGATGTTTTGGGTCTGTGTGGGCATTACCCAGCAAAGCATCCTTCTTCCATGTGGCTGCTCCTCTGTCCCTCTTTGCCACCCTTAGGCTGTGTTGCAGATATTTGCACAAGGATCTGGACCCATTTTGTAGCTTGCAGCAGACCTAACTACAAGAGGGCATTTGAACCTCAGCTCCAGAGGTGTTGCAGAGCCTCTAGGGAGGTTTCTGTGGAGCTCTGCAGACCCTAAGATAGAGTCATGCTGCCTTTGCTCTGCATGTGGAAATCACATGCCTTCAAGCATGTATTTAAGTGTAAACCAGTGGTGTTCCTGGTGAACAAACGGCAATGCAGAAGAATTAATAACATAGCATTATGGCAGGAGGCAGTTCCCTCCCAAAGCCTTGCTTTAATAGTTAATTTGTCAGCAATGGTGGTGTTAGGTTTAATCATTTCTACAACTTTTCTGTTTAAAAATGTCACCCCTAAACTATACTATTAAAATACTTCGTCAAGTAGGCTGAGTCTCTGGGTAGATTAGGAAAAATATTGTCTTTCACTGTATCTATAGATTTTCCTGTCTGATACTTTCTTCCATGTTGAAACAGTGCCTAGTACTTCTACGTCTTGTAGATATTTTAATCATGAATGCAGGGAGCAGCAATTATAGTCAGTCTGTGCTTTCTACCACAAAAAAGACAGAGATGTAGTACAAATAAACGTCATAAAATATTCAATCCCCCCACCCCTTGAAGTTAATGTTTTCTCTCTTGTTGAAAGTACATGAGAGACAATAGGTCTGGGTGTCTTACATAGCTAATCATTGATCCTCCTCTGGGATTCCCTGCCTAAAGCCAGCACTGCAGTTTTATTTTGGAAGGTTGTGGAGTTGAGGTGAAGATTGTTGACTTGACACAGATAGTAAGTTGTTTACATAAATATTTTTTTTTCCTCCCTGTAACTCATTAGGGTTTTGAATCCATCCCAACAGAGCAGGAAAAAGGCAATGCATTGCCCAGCGAGACCCAAACGAGAAAAGGTGGGTGGCTTGAGTTGATGCTCCAGCCGCATATTGCATGTGAAGGGCAGGGGGGTATGCACTGCAGCTGAGATTCATCAGCGAAAATGATTCAATTTTGGCTTTATTAGCTACTTTGAAATACGTGTCTAGCAGGGCACATGTCGCTTCCCAGCCCTTCTCATGGGGCTGGCAGGACTTCTCCTGCCCTTTAACTATCTTGTGGTGCACCTCTGGACCTGGAATTGCAGGGTGCCGATCCCTGCCTTGCACAGCAGATTCTCTGCAGGGTAGGACCTGTACCTGCTGGTGTAATTAAGGTTGGACACAAAAGATTCTGTGTAGCTGATATGTTTGTAGCACAACCAAACCAAGGAATAAGAGCAGGCTGCAAAGGAATACAAGATCTGTCCGATTGGTCTTGCAAGTTTCATAGCAAAAATAAATTATGAAAAACACCGACAAACCTGCCACTCAAAAACGTATCAGTAAACTTCAGATCTTCATCTCTAGGTATAAACGTAAAGCCATGGGCTGACAGAGCTGCTGAGACTTTGCTGCTTCCCTTACAATCAGTGGAGGTGCGCAGCTCTCTGTTTGTGGAGTATTGCCTAGAAAGAAAACAGCAGGGAGCTCAGCAAAACATTTTTCTTCGCTTAGGACTGATGGCTGAGTTTCTAGAAAGTCTAGGTAAATTGCAGAACGAGGGTAGCCAGACCTTTGTTCAACTGATTGTGGTCAGAGGGGGAACATGTTGGAGGAAGGGAACCAGCACTGTACAGGATCAGGGTGCCGTTCTTGATGTGCTTGCACTGTGAACAGATCCTACTCTTTCACTTCACTGCAAACACTTCTAAAATACTGCTCAGGTCTGGGTTAAATAGGTGATATAGCAGTACGGCAGAGCTGGTGAGGAGAGAAGCTGAAGCCACTGTGCAAGGCAGCTGGGGAGACTGGTTTTTCTTTTTTTTTTTTTTTTTTTTTTTTTGTGGAGCTGGAGTGCTCAGCTGCCCCAGCGCAGGCTGAGTGCTGGGTCTGAACCTGACTCTGGTGCTGGCCATGAGAAGCTGCTGGGGGACTCCCAGAGTGGGCAGGACCAGGTTAACTGGGCCTCATTTGCACTTCACTTTTTTGGGAACCCTGCTAGGGAGACCCTGAGCATGCTGAAAATATAATTGGCTACTTTGGTTGCTAATAGCACCTTTGAGAGAAGCACTGCTGTTGCAAATTAGCGTAGAAATTTGCAGCACCTGCAGATGCACAGAAATGGAATTCAAGAATACATAAGTGAAGGAGCTTTTGCAGGGATGAAAATTACATCTGTCTCTATATGTGATGATTCAGTGTATTTGTGCAGCATCCGGCAGTGGGGCTGGTGCAGTTTGCCCTGCGTGCTGCCCAGGGGTGCTGCCCAGGGGCTGCTTTTGGAGGCACCTTCCCCAGTGCCAAGCTGGAAGCTGCTTTGCTCCATGGATTACACTGCTGGGGTGGTGGCAGGGAGCCCTGGCAAGTTTTCCTATCTGCTAATGGATTTCTTTCTATGCTGGAGCTGGCAAGAGACTTCTGAGGCAAGCTTTGAAATTACAGCGCTGTTCGAGAAGTCATTGCCTTTGAGACACGGAGATCGGTTTCTTTGTACTTTTAATGCGGGTTGCTTTCTGTTGGCATAGCTCCTGGGATAGTCAGCTGGATGTACTGCCTCTGTATTTTCACTTTCTTTATCGGAAAAGTTTAATCCTCAGGCTGCTCTCTAATGCTTGCTGGTAGCTAGCTCCGTTTTTCACTTAAAGCTGGAAATGCTGGTGAGGTTTTTGGTTTTCAGTAAGCTCAGACCCACTCATAGTTATCCCAAGGTGCATTTATCATGTACTTTTGTTAACTATTTTGTGATATGCAGTGTAATGTGCCTGATAAGACATGTTAAAGCAAGCATCTGTTCCTGCTGCATGATGAAAATAAACCTGATCACCAAGGACAGTATCAGCAAAGTTCCTGTTCCTGTGAAAATATCTTGGGACTATTATGATTAGTTGTCTGGAGAGGTTCAGATATTAAAGATTTTTCTGATAGCTGGGGAAGCATATGGCAAAGCACTGAATAGTAAGGCCTTGATTTTGATCTATAAATCCCTACGTTGTTGGTGGCTTAGCTGGTTCTAAAAGAACAAGAACAAAAATTTTTCACACCTGCAGTTTTGCTACCCAGCATCAAAAAACTTTGATCAAGCGACTCTGGCATACTGCTTCTGGCCTTAGATTGCAGGTTTAATGCTGCTCAAATGTGCATTAGTGAATAAAGGGTCTGCATCTTGCTTTCGGAAGTGACCTTGGCATGGATGCTCTTGACCCTCAATGAGAGTGAAGCTCAGAGGTTATTTCCAGCCTACTGAAAGTTATCCCTTGTCTGGCCTAGGGAGGGAGGTCATTGTTGTTACACGGTTAGTTAATTCTACTAACAAAAGCTCTGCTTCTAAAGGACACAGCACATTTTCACGTGTTGCAGTCACTGGTTAGCCTTGCCCATTTTCTTCTGGGCTCCAGCATGGGCAAAATGGCGTGTTGCCCTTGCCTCCTGCTCACTCTGGCAGCACGATGGGGCTCTGGGTGCGGTTTGTCACCAAACTGGGTCCAGTCATGAGCATTCGGGGCCGCTAGGTGGAAGCAGCAGATGTGGCCAGCAATGCTCAAGCCTGCTGGTGCAAAGCCAGGGGAGATGCCGTTGAATATCGACATGGGTTTTATTTAAAATAGCATTTGATTTTGCTTCTATTCATAAACTTTTATATTGTCCTCTCCTTTTTTGCTCTTCTGTCCTTTTAATTGGATGTGTTCTAGCCCCTGGCATGTTGTGGCATTTCAGTGGAATTTCCAGTGATGCTTATTTCAATTAAAAGTGGAAGGTAGCTGCTGCTGCTGCGCCCTCCTCCTTGTATGCATGCGCAGCAGCATGGGGAGCATCCTCTGACAACACGTTTGATGCCAAACCTAACTTTGCTTCGAAGCTCACACAGATCTTTTCGTTGACTTCAGTCAGAGGCAGATCACACAGTTGGTGGCAACTTTATGCCTGCTAGTCTGCGGTATAAAAAGAGCTTTTTAAGGCTGCTGCATTTTATGGGTGGGAATATCATACGGTGCCCACTGAGCCCGGCTTGACTTCACTTCAAATCATGTGCTGGCTATGGTGTGAGTGAGATGCGTGCAGGCTGCACGCGGCAGGATGTCTTGCGTCTTTTCTCAGCTGAAGTCACAAGAAGCCTACAGATCTTGTGCAGATTAATTGCTGGTTCTGTGTACCTGTTTATGCATACTGTGACTTGGCCTATTCCTTGTTTTAGTGGAGGAGTTGGTTTGTTGTTGTGCAACTGGCTCCCAAGCATTAAAGAAGATATTTGGTCCTGTGATGCCTTGATATTAGTAGTAAAAGCTAGCAGAAACGGTGGCAGAGCAAACTGCCTTAACTGTTGGAAATGATTGTATACAGCTGTGCTGTTTTATACAACTTTACTGCACGGAGCCCAGTTTCTCTTCTCATTCCTGGCTCCCATGACAGCTGCGTTTGACAGCTGAACATGGGATGCTTGGGATGTAGAAAAGGAGAGCTAGTGGTCATATCTAAAACAGACTGTATTGCAGGAAGGGGTGTAAGGGAGTCTGTGTTCCTTGGGTGCTGGGCTTTAGGCTTCAAAGTTTCAAACTGCCTCATTTTATAGTAAACTGTAATGATCAAGGACATAGTGTGAAGGTTTGAAGCAAATGAATTTGAGAGAGAAAAAAATAATTTCAAGCTGAACCAAAGATCACAGTGTCAGAAAAATCCTGAGGCGTTTAGGCAGTGGCTGTGACTTGGAGGCATTTTTGTGTCTGGGGTGAGTCCAAGCGTGTGGCTGCATGGGAGGAAATTGCTGGGTATAAGAGCTGACAGCCTAGCAGGTGGATGTGTGGAGCTTGTGTCTGCTCTTTGGGGAGAAGTGAAGATCCATGGAAAGTGGGAGAGGAGCTGTTTCTAAGAGTTGGTGACAGATTTTTATGCAGAGCACAGTCTCACACTGTTAGTGAGAAGGGATGAAATAGCTTTCATTCTGGGTAGTAAGCCCTATCCCCCACATACTTTCTTGTGACCAGTTCTCCCTGGCTTCTGCTGCTGGGGCAGTGTAGGGGCCAGGTCCAGACAGACCTGCCAGGCTTTGGATGAGCCCTGGGGAAGGTACTTCTGCAGCACGAGCTGCCTTGCTTTGTATTTAGCTCTGTCCAGACCTTTCTTGCATTCAGACAAGCATTGCTCTCTAAGCTTAATGGGGAATCAGGGAGCTGTGTCTGAGATTTTCTCAAAACTGGCTGGATATCTTTGTTTTAACATAGAGATAAAATGCCTAAATGTCACCCCTGAGGACACAGCTCCCTTGCTTGTCATCCAGATTGCTGCAGCCTCAGGCATCCTCTATGAACATAGATTCCTTATTTGCAAAATGTATTCTGGTCCATTTCCTTTCTCAAAGATTGTGTCCTTGCTAAGTCCCACAGCTTTGCAATGCCAGGCTCATGCTCACAAATATCCATCTATTAATGCTTTTTGCGCTAACCCTTCTTTTGGCTTCATTATCCATGACTGCAGTTTCTACCAAGAACTCCATCTGAGGTCATTCACAGGGCATCCTTCATGTTAACTGCTCTGAGTTTACTTCCAGTGACAGTAACCCCCGTGAGTGTTGCTGCCTTAAAACTATAACCAACTCTCCTATTAGCAATGCTGATGAATGCACCGAGAACAAAACAGAAACTTAAAAAGTGGCCCTCTGCAAAGCAGAAATAGTGCCCAGAGCTGCCCAGGCAGATCAGCAGTGTTTTGTTTTGCACTGCAGAAAATGAGGTACTAGGTTGCAATGAGTACTCTGCTTCATTTTGAATTCTCTGCCGGCATGTGGTATATGCTCAGAGCTGTACGTTATATCATTTTTACATCTTATTATAAAGTAGCTTTGAGGTACTGGACATGAAAGATACCATCTACAAATACATTTATAAAAAATAAAATAAAATGAAAGAGTTGAGGCAGATTTTTCAACTGTCCACTTCGGTATGTGCACCCCTTGCTGCTGGCAGCCTGAGCTTTCGGCCTCCTTGGATTGCTGCAGAACAAGAACACACTGGTGGCGTTTATCATCTCTACCTGTTGTGTTTCCCCAACTAATAAATCCCTGAGGGCGCAGAGCCTGCTCTCAGATGTACGCATGAGGGTGAAGTTTGCTGCTAACTGAATTACTCTTTGAAAGACTCATTTGAGCAAGAGCAGGCTGGCTGCAGAAAGCTGTGTTGATAGCCTACAGCTACTTTGGCACAGTTATTTCTATTTAAAGAGGGGGAAAAAAATCAAACCTGCAGTTGGTGAATTTAGCAATTCTTTTTGCAGGTGTATATCTTTCTAACCTAATCAATTTTCACACCTAATTCTCATCTGTGCTATCTGCTGTGGTAGAGATTATGCTCTTAGACACTGACCTGGAAAGGGATAGAGCAAGTGAGCCCAGTGGTTACTGATGATAATTTGAGGGTGACTGGCATGCTCTGAGTTACTTCTTTCTAAAGCTTATTAACTCTTGGATAGCGGGTATTGATCGGTGTCACTGTACAAATAAACTTCATGCAGCTGCTCTCCAGAGCACTGGAGAGCAGGTATTTGATATTGCACCTGCCTGTGCTGGTATTTAAATCATCCTTCCTCGGTCTCCTCTCTGAGGAACAGCCTAGGGAGCTGGGGGAGCTTGAGGGCAGTGGGGACCGCAGAAGGTGATGCCAGGGTGGCTCTGACCAGCCGCTCTCACCAGGATCTCAGAGCAGGTGGGACCACAAGGTTTTGCATGACAAATGCTAAAAAAAATCATCCAGCACAGCTCTGACCATCGCTTCACGCCATTGCCATTGTGTCTGCATGTGTCACTGGTTAGGAGCAAGTGACCACTTCTGGAGCACTTTCTGCCTGGAGATTTTGGTACAATTTTATCTTTTTGGTGAGTTGTGGAAACTTGTAAAGCGAGTACAAAGCGAAGATATGCAAAAATGCGTTAAAAGCATCTTTCAGTCCAGTGCTTTCTCTCCATGTTTTGGAATCATTGGGTAGAAATTTGTTGGAATTTACTTCTGATAATCAGATTCTAGACATTGGTTTGTCAGTGTCAATAAAGGAATTGTGATTAAAAAATCAAATTCATTTCACTTGTCTGCAAACAGCTTATTGTTGAATGAGTTGCTTTAATATATTAATCAGACATAAAGTAGCATTGTAACAAGGTTAAAAGTGCATACCGATTTCCATTGTAAATATATTCTCAATCAAGCAGAACCTAATCTACTGCTGTAAGTCATTCTTTAATTCAATTGTACTAACCACAGTACATGTAAAAACAAGATGTGTTACAACAAAGTCTAAGAAAAAGCCCTGAAGATATAAACATCTTTATAGAAAATAATGATTTACATTTTCAATAAGCCTGATTTGTCTTTGGGAAGAATGTAATTCCTTTATCGTGAGCAAAAATCTAATAGGAGTCTTTTTACCTTGTCTGCCATGTTTTGGGTAAATTATCTTGGTTTTGACCTTTAATTGGATAAGGCTAGAACTGGCTGCCAAGAGGAAAAAAACACAAATGGATCTAGTTGCTTCAAAACTAAGAAAAAATCAAAAGATGAATAAAATCCCTGTGAATGAAGAACACAGGGCCTTCCCGAAGCCTTTGTTAGCCTTGAGTGGATTAATTTTACCAGCAGCTAATCTCTGCTGCGCTGAGAAATTTTTACCGCTTTCTGTTATTAACAATTATTGCACCTTTATTTTAGTCTTTGCTCCGTGAGGTTGCAGCACTGCCATGGGCAGAGCCCAGCGCACCCCTCGGCAAGGAGGCCCTCCTGGGAGGGCTCCCGTGTCCCTCGGGGCTGCTCATCGCTGCCTCTTGGGTGCGGAGGTGGCCAGATAATGAACCCTGGCGGTCCTCTGGGCTTAGCTGGAACACGAAGTGTTGTTATTACTCTGCTGAAGATATTAAGCAGCTTAAAAACTGCTGAAATGATCTGATGAGCTTTGGTGCCTACAGCCTTGTCGTTTTAGCAGAACTGGTCTTGAGAACACGAAAGGAGGTTGGAGGGGGTAGAAGGTGGCTGCTGGGGGTTGTTCCTATGGGAAAGTTAAAATAAGTAGGGTTATGGTCCTCTGTAAGGGATGGTTGGATGGGGATTGCCAGGCGCTGAGTGCTTTGGGGTTGGGAGGCTTTTCTGTTCAGCTCCATTGCCCCTTCCCAGCGTGGAAAGGAAGGAGGGTGTTTTATAGCGAAAAATGCTGTTTGCGGTGTAAAAAACCTTTGGGATGGTTTCAGTACAAGAGTTTATTGAAGTATAAATCTAAAAAGCTGTGTATACCTGTGAGCGCAGATCTGCACGGATTACAAAACAAGCAATGCTTTTTACCTCCTTGTTTTGACATCAACAGTTAAAGCAGAGTTAGCAGTAAGCTTTGCATGCTCTCTTTTGTATAAATATTATGCTATTGGATTGCTGATAGAAAGAGAACTAATTAAGGAGATGTGGATATCATCAGTAGATTTTTTTCTTCCCCGAGATTTTATGAGCAGTAATTTGAAAAGAGCCATATTAAAGTCATTGAGGAACAAGTTAATGCTGCGTTTCCAAGAATATTACCCTTCTACCCAAAGATTATATTCAAGAATAAACAGTGTACAGTAGCTAATTGCTAGCTGACACATTATAATGTCTTTATACTTCCAAAATTGAATCAGTCTGGTTTAAAAAGTAATGCAGTAACTTTTTAATTATTTATCAATGTATTTCTCAAAGAATAATTGAATCTCTGCTTGAGGCTACAGGGGGCAAGTTGGACCAGTGGATATTGACCACATTTGCAACCCAGTTGACACTGCTGCTCTTAAATAATCTCTTATAGGCCCTGTCTCCGGGTTGCTGGCTTATGTTCCAGACTGACAGCAGGTATCTGTTTTTCCTCTCTAAATTAAGCTGCTAGGAGTTTATTTCTCTGATTGTTCGTTTCTGTAGTGCCGTAGGCAGAAAAATGCAGTATGATATTAAAATCCACGGAAATCTGCAAAGGAAACCAATTAACTCAGAGAAGGAAAATAGCAAATGAGAACCCCGCTTGCCTTGAGCCCCCCTCATTCCCGTGTTTGCCCTGTGCTGTTTCTCCCTGCCGCAGCCCCCTCGGTGTTGGTGGCACTTTGCAAGGGGTGACCCCTGAGGGTGGCAGGGTTGCCCCAGACTCTGGTTCCTGGCTGCTGCCCGTGGGTGAGTTGTAACCTTCTTGCTGCTGCCGCCGAGAGCCTGGGCTCGTAGCATGTGCTGAATGAACTTGGTGCTCTCAAAGGGGTTGTTTGTACACTGGCGCTGTGCCACAGGTAGAGATGCAGAAAATTCGTGGTAGAAACTGATAATCCCTCAAACCAATTCTTTACTTCGCTTCTCATTCTGAGTTGATATGGATAAAACTCTCTGCAATGGGAGGGTCCTCCTGGGACCTTCAGTGGCAATGATCTAATAGCGTGCACAATTGTGTAATTGCATTGTATGTAACATCCTTAGCAGAAATAAGTTTTGTTACTTTGAGTCCAGATTTTCTATCAAGGTCTTTCTTTCAGCAATGGCTTTGAAATCAGGTGGTTGGGTTGGAAACTTTAGCTTCCTCGGGGCCTCATAGTCCTGGAGGCGTGATGGCAGCAGGGGGCTGGGAGCAGCCGTGCCCTGTGGGAGCTGCTCCGTGGGTTGGGGCCTCAGAGCTTCAGATGAAGGGCTGGTCTTTGGGCACTGAGTACTGCTCCTCGACGTGGCTTTGGTTAGTCTGGCTCACTCCTGCTGTTCTCTGGATTTTGCTTCCACGTTTTCACTTTGCTATGTTGTCATTTTTCAGGCAAGGCTGCCGTCTCTTTCCAGGAATAAAGCCGTGGCTCGGTTGTCTAAGAAACATCATATTGCATAGATCTAACTTAAAAACATAATGGGTACATTAGTATGCTATGGGGCCCAGTTCCAGGAAATGTCTCCGCTTGGGAAAACTGCATAAGCGTGTGCTGAAAATTAAGCAAACGCTTTTTTTGCTTGACTAATCCTGGCAGTTGGCTGTGCTAGGGCACCAGGCTCATGCCCTGCAGTCTGCTGCCTAGCTCTGACCGTAAGAAATGAAATACCCAATTTTGTGTTAAATATGGAATTAACAGAACACTGGAGGGAAACACTGACTTCAAAAGTTGTGCTTTAATTGAATGTCATAGATTATAAATGCAGAATGAACAACTGTGTTCATTTAGCCCAGCTTCCTCTCTACCTATAAATAACAATAAACAGCCTTTTGCTTAAACACAAAGCAGCTTTCTCTGGTGGATTAAATGCTGCATACTGGGGACACTAGAAAGAAGAAACATCTTGTTTGCATTATTTTATGCACATTTGAAAGGGCTCGACTCAAACTGAGGTCACGGCTCCTTTGAGCGAAAGGGCATCCACGTGGTGGAGGAGCTGGGTCGGAGCAGGGGTGGGAGCCGCAGTGGGACACCTCGGGTGCTCTGGCACACGTACGCATCGAGCACCGGACGTCGGGTCCTGCTGGGCGTGGGGTGGCGTGCTGTAATGGGAATGCCATGGCAGTCCCCAGCTGATTTCAGCTGTTTGAGCCCTCGTGCAGCAGGCGGGGGTACTGATGGGTCCTCCCCAAGCCGTGTGTTCCCGCTGCGGCACTGAGCCTCTGCAAAGCGTCTTGTGGCGCTCCGCTCTGTGTGGAGGGTATGATGAAAAATGAAGTGCGTGGTTGTATTTCCTTCTTACAAACACATCCTTACCGCCCTTGGGGTCTGGAGATCGTGGTGATGGCCTTCAGTGTAACCAGGTCGGGTAACTGCAGGGGTCCCCCAGCATTTGCAGCATGTGCTGGGCGTCACCACGGGCGCTGGTGTGACAGACGCTCTGTTATTCTAAGCATTAGTGTTGGTGTGCATTTTACACATTATAGCACTGCATTATTTAAAGGTAATGCATTATTAAACGCTGCTCTCCTCGGCATGGAGAGTAGGTCACTGCCTGCGATTCCTGCTGCTCGGTGTGCATTGTTTAGGATGCTGTCTCTTATGTAATCCTTGCAAGGTGATGTCTGAATAATGGGTTGTACTACAACAGAGTTGATTAATAACAGTGCTCCACTAACGAGGAATTTTAGAGAAATATGTGTAGAAGACATCTATGTTACCATACCCAGTTTGTTCCCACCTGAGTGTGTGGAACCAGAACAATCGTTACTTACTTAATAATGATGTGCCTCCTAAAATAAAGGGCTGTAAATTCATTTTTAAGCCCATAATCATATTTTCTGCTGTGGGAAGAGTGAGGGAGCGGGGAATTGTCTCTTTCACATCTTTCTGACAAAATGTATATAATGATTACAAGCATATAATATGAATGTTTGTCCTAGCTAAATGTTTATTCACTTCTGTTAATCAGTATTCGTTTGAGAGTGTGCCACAGAGTTTGTGGAAAGCAATGCAATCAGTTGAGTAGTGTGGCAGATTTAAATCAGTAATAAAAGCCCTGGGGAAATTAACAAGACAAAACATTAACCACAGACTAAACATTAACATATATTAGCATTTTTATTACACCTGTAGAAATGGTAAATGTGCTTGGTTACTACTGTTAAAAAGTTTATGTTCTATCCCACATCATCACAATGTATATTTTGTTTTAAGCCCTTTAGAATTTAATTAAGCAGATTTCTATAGCATCATTTGAGTAATAGACTTCAGGTTCACTTTTATGGTGACTTAGAAGATAAAGAATATATTTGTACCCTGTTTATAACGCTAATGATACATGTGACATTTAGCAGAGTGGGCTGTGAAAAAGAAATGTGGAAAGGGGAAGAAGCACCAATGCAGGCAGCTGTGTTCCAGTTTTCAGAGTTACTGGCCAGACTGGGTTCCCGTGTGGGATGAGTGATGCTCAGGGGTTTGAGGGTACCAACAAAGGCAGCACATTTTCTTGATGTCTTTGATACTCTGTTCTGTGTGAAGCTGTGTACTGTAGCAAATCACCATTTCAGAGTCTGTATTCAAATCAATTATAATAGTTAATCGCTTTTCAGTTTAATGTGCGGCTTCTCCCAAAGGAAACTCAGAAATAGGTATAAAATGACATATGTGAACTACAGAGAGCGGAGAAGATTGCAGGAGGAAATCTTTAAAAATGAGACCATCCCCTTGGGGGGCGGAGGGGGAGGTGGTACTGTGTCTTCCTGGAGAACGAATCTTTAAGCAGAAGAGTTCACAGAGAAGGCAAATGGAAACTCCACGTAGAGTTTAAGCAAAGGTTAAGTACAGCAAGCTGTCCTTTAGAGCAGAGTGGAGCTTGTGGTCTGAACAAGAAGCAACAGCAGCAGGTATCCAGCAATGTCTAATGTCTTCTTATCTTCCAAGGGAGAGTTGATTAGCCTGTTTTAAAGCTTCCAGGGAATTACTTTTAGAACGCTCTCTCTCTGAAAGGAGATGCTCAGATTGGTAGTGAGGATCACGTGCTACTTCCCAGTTTTTCCCCAGCTAGTTTTGCTTGCCAAGGTACAAAAGGCTTTCGCTGCACTGGGGCTGTGATGCTCTGTACAGAACCTGGTGCTGTGGTCATCGTCCTTTTTTAGTATCATTTAATTGTAGCCCACCGGTCCCAGTTTCCATTGGCATGTGGGCACCCACGTGAACCAGTGCTGTGCTTTGCACCTTTGCAGTTGACTTGGATAAAGTAGCTGCGGGGGCATATCTGCTCCCCTGGCTGCTCACAGCGCATCACTTCCATGTGGCCGCAAGCAGGTTCCCTGCAGTCCTCAGGCACCTCTTACTCTAAATTAATGAGGAAGCATTAAAATGGGCTGATCGCGCTGCTCCATTAGGGTTTTCCCTGGGCTCCTCTCAAATCAGTGCTCCCTCTGAAGCTGCACCGTTACCTGGCTCCCAGGGGCGTTCAGAGCCAGCTGCCTCCTGTTTGCTGTGGGGACCGGCCCCAGACAGGAGGTTGTGGGGATGGGCTCCTCGAAGCTGTGAGGAAGAAATTGGGGTGGTTAGTGGGAGGTCAAGTGTTCCCCCTGCACCTCTGTCATGCTCACTTGGAGGAGGCTAATGAAATGAAGGAATTAGTATGTTTATTAATGAGCCAGGGCAGGGAAGCAGATTTGGCTGTTACAAACCCCCAAAGCCGCCAGGACTTTCAAAGTCTGGGGAGTTGGGAGGGTTTTGCTTGCATTGTGTGTCCTGGCAGCAGTTTTTGGTGGACTGGGAGATTCTCCTAAAACCAAGTAAAAAAACAACAACCCATTCCCCCCCCAACAAACACAACAACAAACCAAAACAAAACTAAACAAAATGCCATTTTATTGTTTTTGTGGCTTGATGTTTCAGGCAGCAGCCTGTTCTGGGACAGTGTGTGTATGTGATGAGAAATGAGACTGCACTGCACAGTTCTGGCACTGAATATACTTTAGATAAGGACTCGTGTATGTTTATGATGCCTCTGATAGCACTCAAAGCTGCAGAGCCCAAGGACAAGAGCTGACAGCTTCATTCTGTCAATTTGCTTTGAATTCCACATTCATAATTTCGCAGCAGGAGGCAGCCACCTATTCCTGCTGTTGCTCAACATTAGCCTGGCACACGTGATTTGATGTGCCACCTTCCTCCGACTCTTGCTCTCGCAGGGTGAAAGAAAGAGCTTGGGGAACTGAGTCTGTGTGTTTCTTAGCTTGCAGCTGGGACTTGGAAAAGGGGAAGGAAGGAAACATGATTTCTGAGATGTTTCACAGGACCACTTGTGGCCCAGAAGACTTCGGCAGATGGTTTGTGAAAGTCTTTCCCGCCACGTAAGCGCACGCGATTCTGCCCCTGCAAATGAGCAGGCAATCTGTTACTTCTACGTTCTCTCACTTTGTTTAATGCTCAAATCCCAGACGGATTTTTGACTAAAAATGACAGTCATTTGGCCGTGACTTCACAAGATGGGCTGCAGGTTTATCTTTTTTCCTGAGAAGGTTAATTGGTCCTTGAATAAATAATTAAGTAAAAACTTGCATATCCTGCTCAAACTTTCCAGCTTCTAGCCATGAAGATTTCATACGCAGCCCCATTTTGGGGACACGGTTGTGGGAAGGCTTGCATGGTTTGCTGCTCCATCCCTTATAGGCTCCTGCAAAGCCCCATTGCTGTGTGGAGCCCAGAGCCAGTGGCTGAGGGAGCTGCAGGTTCAGTTTGGCTCTGCTTGGGTACGGCTCTGGTGCTCGGCCTGCACTGCAGCGAGGTCACACAGCCCTGGTCCACCCAGCCCTGGTCCACCCGGGTGCTTTGCTTTTTGAGTGCTGTCTCAGATGGTGCCATTGTTCCTGCTGTCACTCGGGCCCTCCTCTCCCATTCAGCCCGCTTCAGCATCCTCAAAAAAAAGCCTTGATCCTGGACTTGCTCTTCTCGGGAGTTCAATAGGCTTCACCAGCTGAAAGGCAGGCTTTCAAAAGGAAAGGGGGGGGGGCTTTTCAGAGCTGGGGAAAAATCAAAGGGAATCATCTCCAATGGCTGCTTAAAATAACCGACCTTTTCCTGCTTCTCTCCTCTGCTTTGCATTCCTGTGCGGAGCGTGGGTGCAGCGATGGAGCTTTTGTCGTTACTTTTGTGCCCTGTGTCCCACAATGCTTGCATAGCCGTCATTTCCCCGTGGCAGATCCCCTCTCTGCAGACTCCATGAGGCTCAGAGGGCACCTTTTGGCCATGAGATGTGCAGGGCCCTGTGCGTCTTCCTGCTGTCCTGCCAGTCTGCCCCTTGCAGGGCTGGTGATGCCAGCCAGCACAGAGTGCAGGACGTGGCATGGGAAAGGACAGAGCCTTTTACGCATCAGCCAAGGTTTGGAGGGAGGCTGGACTCTTCTATTGGTACCACTAATAAGTTTGGAAAAATGGGTGCGTTTTCAGGCATACAAACGCTTCCAAGGATGTCTTGCCTCTTGTTTCTCCAGGCTCCTTTTTCCTTGCAGCGTGCAGCTGGGTTTAACTCGTGCCGTCTCTGGACGCGGTCCCTCAGCTGTGCGGAGGCCCAGCAGCTCCATCCCGTCTGGCCAGCCCTTTCCCCTGCAGTGCATCCTTGCCTTGTGCCGCTCTGCGGAGTGAGCTCCCCTCCCGCCAAAAACACAAAAGGCAAAGAAAACAGCCCAAAATGTGGTGTCTATTTTTCTGACTCCTTTCCTACCCGTGGTTTTTAAGCCCGCCCTATGATTTGGGGAGGGCGACAGGATTGATGTATTCTTCTGCAGGACTTGGGTTTGGCAAAGCAAAGAGGAAACACAGCCAAGG
This sequence comes from Cygnus olor, assembly GCF_009769625.2. Classification (NCBI taxonomy): domain Eukaryota; kingdom Metazoa; phylum Chordata; class Aves; order Anseriformes; family Anatidae; genus Cygnus; species Cygnus olor. The sequence continues at coordinate 8,132,663 of NC_049181.1, forward strand.
GTGGGCAGTGAAACAAAAGGGAAGATGCTGCAGGAACTGTGCCTGCAGCTGCAGGAGGAGCTGCTTGGGGAGGAAACTATAGGTGCAGAGGGGACTGGTGGCAGTGCCTCTTCCCAGCATGCTGCAAACCAGAAACTGCAGTGCCTGGCTCCCTGTGCTCCTGCGTGCTTCCTCTCTTACTCTGTATTGTACAGCAGCCTGAGCAAACAAACTGTGCTGCTCTTGATAATGAAACAGGTGACATTACTAATTTATTTGCCCACCCAAATGCAGGATGTAATAGAACGGAATTAATCTGTTCTCCTTACACATCAGATGCTTGTAGCTTTGGGCGGTGGGCGTGCTTTTTGCCTCTGGTGTGTTGCTAACTGGTAGTTTAGCTGGCTGCCTCGGTGCGGTGCAGGGCGAAGATAAATGAGGTGCTGCTAGGAACGGATGTTTTGTAGGTATGTGGTCGGCCACAAGCCTGGATGTGGGTGGTGGGATGAAGCTCAAGGAAAATGGTGTTGGTGTTGGCTGTAGTGCCTTCGTCATCCCCGAGTCCTCTTCACAGCAAGGTGTGACAGATTCCTGCACAAGTAGCCTGGGGTGGTTCCAAAGGCGAGTTTTCCAGCACCAAGCAGGCCTGGTGGTGATGTGGCGGGACGGTTGTCCCTCGTTGTTCTCCTAGAGGAGATGGGCACAAATCCACCCACAGCAGGGACTGCAGCAGTGCTGTACAGCCGGCACTGAGTCATGGGGCAGTGGCCGTGTGGGAGAGCTTTAATGAGGCATTTTGGATTCTCACCACTGCAGCCACTCACCGAATCATCTGTATGCTAATGAGCTAATTTGTGTCATTAACAGAGGCCTGTTAATCAAGACCTCCCATGGCATGACTGGGCTGTAGCAATAATGCTTGCTGTATTTTAGGCCATGTTTTTCTTTCTTTCTTTCCTTTTTTTTTTTTTTTTTTTTTAAATTAGCAATATGTATGATGCTTATCCCTTGGTACCTGCAGTGCAGGCTCTGCAGATGCTGAGTTGCCTTGAGCTGTAAGATGGAGGTCTCAGAATTGGTATTTGGAGGGAAGATGTTTCCTAAAAGTCTGGCTGGAGAGGTGGAGCATAGCATGCCAAGGTGCTACAGCTTTTGGGAAGCAAGTAGCAGGGAATACCTTAAGCCCCCCTTCCGCCAACATGAGTTTAACCTGACACATGGGAGCTCTGTCAGGCATGCCTGCGGCTATGAGGAACCCCTTGAAGCCCAAAAATGTTCCCTGACTTTTCCTGCCTTCCCTTCCGCAGAAGGGGTGTTCATACAAGAGCTGGTTTGCATCCTTAGGGCAACAGTTTGCTTTCAGACACTGGTGTATAAATGGGAGGGAGCAGACTGACCATCATCCTGATCTGCAAACCAGGGCTCAGCAGGATGGGGGTGCTCAGCCTGTGCCTTGGTGTGTGCATCCCTGGCGAGGGTGTGGTGCAGGACTGTCCCCAGACACCCCCATCTCTCTCGGGACAGGACACTTCGCCTTCCAAGGTGAGATGTGTGATGACTTTAAAAGGCTTCAATCAGAAACAAGTGGGTTCATACTTGCAGGGAGAACAAGTGCATTGGTGTGGTCTCTGCTAACTATCTCACTGTAAAGTTTGTCCCAGAAACTAGCTTACACATGGTGACTGAAGTGAAAAGTAACTTAAGGTCCTAAATCTGCTATGAGAGCAATTTGGGCACTTTGGGGTTGGTGGAGGTGGGCAGCAGCATATAGGTTCCTAACTCCTGTATTTAAAGAGCTGTTGTGCAGGTGGCAGTGTGCATCTTAGCTGTCTTCCTGCAGTTTTTCTGGCCATGAAATTTCCTCACGCTGCTGTGTTTGTGTTTTCCAGATTAGCCGGTTGTGTGGCCACGCTCAGCAGAGGCAGTATCGATCAGCTAATTACCCTGAAGACCTCTTTATTGACAAGAAAGTCCTGAAGGTGACTCACATAGAGCCAGAGGAAACTCTGTCGAGCAGGAGGAGGTGAGAGTGCTCGAGCTGAACACGGTGCCAGCGTGATGGGGTGCAGGGGCAGTTTCCCTATGGGGTGGCCCCATGGAGGGAGATGGAAGAGCCCCTTTTTTCCCTTACTGATTGCAGCTGGTTTTGACTCTGAACATCAGAGTCGTTCTGGGACTGACAGTGAAGCACAGCAAGGTGTCTACACCTGTGTTTTCTCACCTAATGTACCTACTCTGATGTTATTTTTTTTAACTTATAAAACTGCCCCCTGCTTTTCATCTTTGTTTTGCTTCTGTGCCATGTGCCAGGCACGGCACTGAGGTTCATACACAAAATGCCATGTCTGGGTTTCTTGGGCATTGCTGTAGTGCCAAATATGCTCACAGGTACAGTTATAAGTATAAATGGTAGCTCTAGATTAAGTCATTGCATGAAACAGCATGAAGGCTGTGGGGCCTGTTTCACTTTATTTCTGTGCAGTCTTTTACAGTACTTCAGGAATGTTAACAGCCTTTTGCTGAATATTTTCAAAGCGAAGCAGGTGCCGCCACTCCTGGCGTTGCAGCCTGTGCTTCCTTCCTGCAGGGCTGCACTCTGTAAAAAGAAGCTGTAATTCAGTGGGCTCATGCTGGTGTGGTAGGGGAAGCAGCCCCCCCGTGCATCCCCTGTGGATCTGACAAGTGCACCAGGAAGCGTGCTGTGCTTTTACTGCTATCTTGAATATGAAAAAAATCTCTGCAGAAGAGAAAAGGGCAGACTCAGCCCTTTTTGGAACTGGGGATGGACTAACTTGGATAGATTTTCCTTTACAGAGCAACAGGGCCACATTCCTGATACGGTTCCCATGAGATAGCGCTAGGGCTTGCATTCCTCCCTTGTCTTGACATGTCGGAGGGTTACGCAGCCCAGGCGCTGCCGGGGATGTCGTCTGAGGACTGTGCAGACTAATGAAATCTGCTGCAACAAATTACATGAGCTCATACCTGCAGATATGGAGGAGTTTCTCCTTTTTCCACTCTGCCCTCGTTGAGAGAGCCCTGCTGGGAGCTGTGGTCAGCAGGAAGGTTTCCTTCTGTCCGTTCTCCCTGATGCTGCTGGGGTCTGTGGGATGGGGAGCAGGGCTGTGCCGGGGAGGAGGTGAGGAGCTGGGGGCGATGTGCTGTGTAGGACCTGTCCTGCTTACGGCTTGGCAGAACTGAAGACCCAGGGCTTGCTTCGCTTTGCTTGGCAAGAGGTTGGACCTCTCTCCACACGGTAAGCACAGTGCAATATGTGACTCTAGGAGGTGCTCGTCCAAGGCACCCCTTAGATGTGTGCAGGGAGGTTGTAGGCTGAACTAGCAACCCTTTGGAGAGGCTTTGGACCCTCCAACCAAACCCTTGGCTATCGGCACGGCTAGGGACAGATGGGTTGGCGCTTGCAGTGCGCTGGCAGGCCGTGCTGTGGTGGGCCGGGGGAGGACTTGGGTTGCCTCTGTGTGCTGCGAGCTCTGCCTGCATGGCCATGTCGGTCTGATCCGGGCAGGAACGCAGCCTGGATAGCAAAAACCGAGAGCTAGCGAGCAGGCTGCCTTCCCTGGCTCTGGGGCTGCTTTTCCTTGTTTTGTCTGCCCCCAGCTGGCAGCCTGGAGCTTGGTCTGGAGAAGAGACCCCAAGCGTCCGGGAATCCCAGCAAATCCCTGCTCGGGGAAATGGGAGAGGGATGGAGGGAGCCTGGTCCCTCCTGCACCCCAGCCTGCAGCCACCCCTCGAGAGCAGCTCTCCATTTCTTCCAAGTCTGCTCTGCCTGGCTGCCTGTCACTGCTGGCCGGCACCATGGAGCATGGGGGTCCCACCACAGAGGGGATACCCCCAGGAGTGCTCCCAGCCAAGGTGCCGATCCCTCCTCGTCACTCCCGGGGAGGAAGGATGCTGAGAAATAACCCATTGCCAAGGGGGAAAATATACTGAGCTGTAGCCAGGAGATGGTGAGGCCAAGTCTTACTTCCTCCAGTCTCTTCTATTCATGTTTTTGTGCTCTTTGCAACATTTACTGCTGGTGTTTCCTGGTGAAAGCTGCCAAGTGCCCCTTTCCTTTGCAAGGGGCAGACCTGGGCTGGGAGGACCAGCGCATCCCATGCCTGCAGCCCCTGCCCTGTTTCTGGCTGCTCTCAGAGCTCTGTGTCAGCCCGTGTCATGGGTGCAGCCGGATCTGTGGTTCTGCAGGCTCCTGCTCCCACAGTCCTGCCTTCCTGGGGCAGAACTGTGTCCCTGAGTGTAACCTGCCCCTTTGAATGCCGACTGTGATCCCGTAGCCAGCTTGGCATATGTCTATAAATCATGCATCTTTGAGAATGCAGCATGAAACCCATCATTACCCGTCTGTATAGGTCTGTGCTGAGAGTGTCTGCTCTGATCTGCCACCATGATCTTCTTTTCTTCCTTTGACTGAGAATCATTTTTTTCCCCTTTCTTCCAGGGAACTCATTATGAAGCTGAAGTCTCACAGCAATTTTTACAGCAGCTTGCCAGAATACATCTGCACCCACAGCTCCGCTGTTCAGAACGACACTCTTTGCTGGAACGGACAAGAAGTCGTGGAGAGGTGAATCATGTCTCCCTTCCCCTCCCTTTCCCCAGCACTGCTCATCTTTAGTTAACCAGGTGCGGGAGTGGTCTCTGGCCAGGACATTGCTCATTCCCTTAAACCTTTTACAGAACTGGTGTCCACTTGTGCTGCAGCTCAGGTCGATGAGCAAAGCTCACGTGAAGGGGAGAAGTGGTCGTGTGCCGCCCTACACTGAGCTTTCTGTGCTCTGCTGTGAAAACCCTGTAACTACAAGCATTTTTTATTTTTTTTTAATTTTTGTGGTGGGTTGGTAGCAGTGAGCTGGAGAAAGGGGAGAAGCAGCAGCTCAGCACAGCGCTGCTCCCTGGGAGGGTGCACCTGGGCACTAGGGTGGCTCCTCTGGAGCAGTAGTAGGTGTGCAGAGAGGCATGTGCAGAGGGTTTTGAGAGTGTCCTGATAGTAATAGTAAGGTGAATGAAGGCAGGCAAGAACAGGATTAATAGCATAAAGGGAAAGGAAGTGTTAATAGAAATAGAGCATTCCCTTGCAAAAAATGCCTCTTAGGAATGTTAAAGAATGTGGAAATAGAACTTGGAAGTGTTTTTTATAATTATACATAAATCTCCTCTAATAACCCTACTCTGCAAAGCATCCTTTGCTATTAAGTAGTTTGCATAAGGGAAGAAATAGAAATAAATTCAGGAAGTTGTGAAATGTTGAAATATTAATTATGACTTCTTGATCAGTAACCTCCGGTGGTAATTAGCCTGCACTTGCAATACTGACCTGAAATACTGAAGGGACCAAAATAGCGTCAATATGTATTTTTAAAAAATTACTCAAGCATCTAACATCACACACTTTAATAAAATGTACCTACTTTCTACTTTGCCTAAGGAAAAATGTGTCCTCTATCTGTACCTATTTCTGGGAAATCTTGAGCTCCTTTTCCTAAGAGAAGTGCAACTAGAGGGGAAAAAATTTCAATATTGCCTCACTGGTTGTTAATTTAAGAAAAATATCTCAAAACAGTACCACAAACGCTGCGGTTTTGGGGGGGGGGACCTACGGTGAGATCTCTGCTTACAGAAGTTTGCCAGGGCCCTGCTCCAGGCATTGCTGAAATCACTGCTGGGTGAAGCAGCAGCAGTGGAAAAATGGTGAGTTCACATCTTCCCACAAATGTAAGCTCAAAGTTATTTGCAGATTAAAAAAGGTTTTTAGATGATAGCCTGTCTTAGCTTTTTGCTGAGAATACCAGTAGACTGTCAAAGGCAGAGATGTCACCCTAGATCTTCTGCCACCAAGCTGTGGCATTTGTGGCATGATATGGCAGATCACATAGGTGCCACAGCATGCAGATGGGGCAAGGCAAGGAGAAGATGAAGTATACATACACAAAGGGGTTACCATGTTTTCAGCCCTCAGCTACCTGGCTATTACGTCGAGGATGACATTGTCTGCTCTTGAAGACACTGCCTTTCCACCCCTCTCCTCCTTCCCCCCACTCCCATTTATCATGCAGATGTAGCCACCTCTCCCAGCTCCTATGAAATAATAGTAACAGCTCCTTTGCAGTCAGAAAATGTTTTTTCTGTGAGATGACTGTGAAAACCCGCATCCCCTTCCGGTGCCATGGAGGGAGCACAGCTGCCCTGGATAGGAAAACTTGCTGGCTGGGCACAAAAGTGCTGCTTGCATGGAGGAAGAAATCTGAGCACCCCTGCAAAGGCAGGATGTTTGGTAGGGAGGGCAAATAGACGCACAAAATGGAAATAGCTGTTGCCCCTTAAATTCCTAGACTTCCCTGCCACTTATTTTTAAGTCTTTCTTGCCATGTATTTTTAGCATGTGCACCTGTAATGCTTCCCAGGGTGACCCTCTCTTCTCCATAAGCTACTAAAGCCTGTCATATGTGGCGGTGTCTCTGCTGATGAAACTACAGGATAAAACTCAGCTAAATAAAGCTGAACTAAGGCTTCATTTGCAAAATGTGTTTCAAGTTGAAAGAAACGTAATTAAATCATATCTAAAGCCAATTGTGTTGCTTCATATGGAGCCAAAATGGTCAAAACTGAGAGCTTCAGGTGTTCGAACTTCCCAGCATGTATCTTTTTCAGAAAGTCTGAGAGGATTCCTGAAAAAAAGGTGCATTCAAGGTAACAGTGTTTGCGTACCCCAAACCACCAGTTTTTTCAGCCTTTTCCCCAAGAGGGAGCCAAGCAACTGTTCATTACATAGATGTTTCTTAAACTGCTCTGAGAATGCCTGTTATATGCTTGAGCTTCTGGCAGAGATACAGTAGTCCTCCTGCTGGACTAATATGCAATTGTCAGTCATTCAAATTCCAGCTTGCTGCTTTTTACAAGAAACTTGGTGTTTTTGAATCCCTTGTATTAATTTCAGGAAGCTGACATTGTAGTTTGTCCCCTGTGTGTTACTGCTGCCGAACAAGGGGCTGATTTTTCTAGGATTTGTACATATAAAATATGCTCTATGTCGTCATGTTTCCATGTTGCTTTATTGGATACTGGCTTTGGAGGATGCTGACAGGAGAGATGCTCATTCCTTGCACTTAACCTGAGCTGCTACTCCTGTGTTTCTTTCTGAATCAGTGTTTACTCTGTCCTGTTTATCCCAGTGCTTTGTTACCGGCAGAGAGTGACCGTGTCCTGGACCGGATGTGCTCAAGGCTTTTTCACTGCATGTCATTTCCCATTTTGAGCCTTGAACCATTCTCAGTTTCCTCCTTGCCCTTAACTCTCTCTGCCCTGATTGACCACAGCACTTGCATTTGGGACTCTGAGGCACTGCAGCCAGCAGTGCTTTTCTTGTCATACAGCAAACTGCGAGAAAGGTCTGACTGTATCTGGGCTATGTTCTTGTTTCATCCTTGGCTCTGGTGCATCCCACCTGCAGTCCCTAGTAACCCCCATGAAGTTGAGAGCTCTGAGGACCTGCTTGGCAGAGGGCTTTCCACAATGTGTCTTGCAGCAGGGATGATGTGCAATGTGCTCTGCGGATGGCTCAGCATCACTCACCCTGCTTTGTATATTTTAGCATTTTTTAAAAATGATTCATTCCACACTTTGTTTTACAGTATGGTCCTTTGTCCAGCTCATGTAGTTCTCCTTGTTGTACCATTTAATAGCAAGAATTTGTCCTCCTTCCTGAGGTTTGATCTGTGCTAACATTCTTTTGTGTGTGTTTAAGACACGGTGCTTTGACCTGTCAGAAATATCTTGCAAATGCTGGTGACTGCACAAGGACAACAGATGTCTATGGTCACGTACTAAGCAGCACCTGTGTCTTTTGCTGTGCTGTTGTTGTGTGGTTGAAGAACATAAACCAGAGTAGGAAGGGAAAAGAAAAGGCACCAAATTGCTGCTTTTCAAACTTTTCCAAGTGTGCAAAAATGTTCTATGCTTTTATGAGAAGCCACAAATGTTCACAGCAAAAGCTGCACATGACACACTCCACCCCATGTCAAGAACTTGTGAGGGGTTGTAGTGCTTTGATGTTTGTGGTAGCTGGTGACTGGACCTGCTGGATCTTCCTCTGACCCTCTGCATCCCTGTGCACCTCTCTGCAGTTTTTCGGGGCTCAATTGACTGACAGGCACTTCTCTGAGATAGCAGAGGGCTGGATGTACAGACAGGGTGGGTGTGCAATAGCTTAAGCTTGCCTAAGCCAGGGTTGTTGTCATTCCCTTCCTTGCCTCCGTTTGTCTCCTTGCCCTGTGCTTCTGCCTGTCCTCATGCTGGTGAGCTGAATTTTTGCTGAACTGGAGACAAACTGATACTCCAAAGCAAAACTTCTGCTGGATCCTGGCTCTGCCTGCCCATGTGAGGCTTGCCAGCTGCAAAGTGAGTTGGGGGCCGGGGTGGGTGGGTGGGAATGAGAGCTGGGACTGTGTCGGACTGCATCTGCGTCCTAATAGTGTGGGGCTGCTGGTTTGTATGCAGTGCTCAAAAATAACAAATCTGGTGTGCTCAATTGCCAGGAGGCTTTGTGTCAGCACGTGTGTCAGACAGCTAGCTGTATGGATGGGAAACAGGCAAATGAGGGAATATGTTGTCCAGCTTCTCTTATCCCTTTCTCCATACAATGCAGACTAAAAACAGAGGATGATTCGTGTCGCAGAAGTCCTGTCTGAATAACTAGCTTGTGTAAAGACTTCAACTTAAGTCAAGTGGGTGTTGAGATATTGAACTCATCTCAGTTTCTGTGGGAGTTAGGCATCTAAAGCTCAGAGGTGATTTGAACCTTATATATAGCATCAGGCTTTTGCAGCATTTAATACTAAAAGTCTATTAAAATCTAGATTCTCAGTTTAATAATCTGCTTACAGTAGTATATTCCTTTCAAGCTGTTATGAATAGAATGACAGCAACATCTGCCCGCTGCAAAACTTGTAAGTACATTAAGTATTACTGTTAGATATTGCCATTTCCAAATTGTTCAAGACAAACTTGTACATTAATCTAAATTATCCACATAACTCTTGTTCTCTTTATACCAATTCCAAATTAATATATTTTTAGCACCTTGCCAGATTCTTTTCTTCAAGCTAGAAGTCTCAGATTTCCCTGTTTTTGCCAACATACTGTGGTTTGTTTTAATCATACAAATCATAAACAATGAAAGCACAATTGGAAGCAAGGGAGAAAAATGAGATTCTGTAATTGGAACAAAGGAAATTCCATGCCAGCAATAACCCTTTAGCTCATGAAGGGCTTGGTTATTTCTGGCAGTGCTGCAAAATATCTGATACAATGGAGTCCCCAAAGAGGGAGGCTGTATAACTTTTCAAGCACATAAAACACAGCTTTGTAGCAAATGTAAGCTATAATGAAAGGATAGTAGGCAAATTCAGTCGGTTATTGAGTGGCCATAATTGTTTCCAGAGTATAGCAGAAATGAGGATCATGAATCTTCCTATATTAAGCCTGCTGCTTGGTCTCAGGTTTAACCAATTCTTCCAAAATCTATTTGTCTTGAACTTTACTGAACTGATGTAAGAACGGAGGGAGTCTTCAGGCTGTCCTTTTACACTTTAAACTCCCATTGTTTTGCTATGAATATTACAGTATTTGCTTTTCTTACTGGAGACTTCACATTTAATAAAAACTAACATCTGTTGCACACTTACTGGCTGCAGTGCATGATATAGGATGGTTTGGAAGAGGCAGCATTTCTCTTTGGCAAGGAACTAATACAGCAGGCTCTTGGAGGGCTCTCACGGTAGGGAGACCAGGCTGCGAGGAAGTTGATATTTGGGAATGCAGCAGAAAATGTCTTTTTTACTTAGGTCCAAATGCTCCCCGCTGAGAGCATTGTATTCTCCTGGTTGCTTTTGAAGAAACTTTCTCAGAGCCGCTGGTGGTGTAAATTGGCTGGGGCGCTGTGAACTCTGCAATGACTGCAAGTGCTTGTTGTAGCACATTGCAAGCTGGGAAGGCACCTGAGAACCATGCACCTCACCTTTCTCCTGCTGCCTGCACCACCGTACAGCCAGTGCCTGCATTTGGTCAAGGGACGATGGGACCATGTACCCTGAGTGAAAAGGGACAGCTGGAGTGGACACATTCTCTCTTCAGAGAGGAAGCCATCAGGGGAAAAAAGTTATCACCTCTTCTTGGAGGCTTGTGGACTCCTCCAGGACTTGCTCCCCGGTTGTAGGGTGCAATGTGTGGGTTGGAAGCAGCTCTTCCAGCATTTTGGCTCTTTTTGCCTCTTATGTGATAAGGACCCAGTGTTGCCAGCCTGTGTGAACTTATTCTGCAATGCTGAAGTTGATCTGTAGCCAGAAGGGCAGTGAAAATAAAAGCAGCTGTGCGTTGGTGCAGGTTTGGAGAGGCTGGTGAGGCTGCTGGGATGCCTGGATTATTTCTCTGCTGGTGAGAGAACATCTACCTTTTTTGCTTAATCCTTGCTTGCCCTTTTTTACAGTCTCCTGGTCTCAAAAGAGGCAGAATTTGGCCAATTTGAGTCCAAACAAGCTCCAGTCCGTTCAAGTTGAAAGTCTCTCCTTTTTCCTTCTGAAAGGAAGGGTGTTACCATTTTTAGTGCTATCTGACTGTGAAAGGGGAGCTGGGGAGTTGTGTGTAGAAGTCTTTGCAGCCAAAAGCAATGGGAGTGTGTGTGGGAAGGTGTTTTATTCAAATAAAAGCCTTACTTAATGTTTTACACTTCAAAGGCTTTAATGGTTTAAAAAAAATAAAACTTAATCTTTGACAGATGTACACCTCTCCAGGACTGAGCAGACCAATGGCTATATGATCAGGACTCCATTTTTAAACATCTAAAAGGGTGTACTCACACTGTTGTGTTAATAGTCGTGAATCTCTGAGCCACCCTCTCAAGACTGAGTAGTAAGTTGTGTCATGAAACACAGAGCAGCTTTCGGGGACTGCAGGTGTTGGAAAAACTGCTCTCAAGCTCAGCCATGAAGTCCTGTGACATGAAACTTCTTTTCTTATTTGGTAGCCCTGTCTTGTAGCAGTCTGTGCTGTGTTTGTCCCCCATCCGTTCCCTCAAAACAAGTATGTTTCAGTGAGCAGAGATAGTACAGAAAGTCTGCAAAGGATACCATGCTCTTTAAATTGTGCAGCTGTATTTGAATAAATACTTTACAACTGGAAGGCAAGCATAAATTATTTGTTACTTGAATGAAAAACTTACTTTCCTTTTTCTACAAGGTGTAATTCTTTGTTTGACTTAAAGGATTACTTTCTCTAAATCATGTGTCAGGCGTTGCAGTAACTCATCTCTAAGCCTAGTATGGCCAAGTAGGATGAACACACATTTTACATTTATAGCCATATTTTTAAATAGCATTTGTCATCTTGTCTTCATTGCTCTGAATCAAAAGCCTGGAAAGATTTGCATTTGGACTGGAATGGCCAAACAGTCACTGGAGATGTTTGTGGATGGTGGGGAGAAAGGGAGAAGAAAATCCCTTAATGTGACTTCATACTTTGGCATTTACAGTTGGTGGATGAAGAGTGTGAAGGGTCTATAGCTGTGCTACCCCCACAGAAATCCTCAGATCATCAGTGTTTTCATCAGGTGGTTGTCTTTTAAGTTGTTTTTAGTGAGGGCTACATGACATTTGTCTTTGTAGAATACCATGACCCCAGCAAGAACCCATGCCCAGAGAGCCCAGGCAAGGAAATGCTGCTGACTGACATTGAGGCACATCAAAAAGGGAAAGTATTTTGGGCTTTGCTTATGAAGTGGAAGCCAGACCATGCTCATATTGCAACACTGATATCCCTTCAGTTCAGGGACCCCCATGACCATGGAGTGGACTTCAACCACTGTGCATTTGCTGTACAGTGCCGGTGTCGCTGGTAGAGGTGTATGGTGGGTTTGGTGGAGTGGCACTAGCACCCTGCAGAAGGGGCTGTCTTATTGGCATATGCCGAAAGTGGCTCGGATCTCTTCTTACCTGAGCCGTGGCTGGGGAGCATGGGAGGAAGGTGATGCTGTTGCTTTGCAAACCCTGTGAGCCCACCTGCCTTTTAGTGACTTGGTGGGACGCAGGAGAGCTGTGGTTTTTCCTCTGTGTGAGCTGTGCTGGGACCCCCTCGTTGTCCAGCTCTGTGGGGTCTCCAAAGGCATCTCTATGCCATGTTAGTCCTTAGAGGCCTGGCTGCTTGGCCCAGGCTGCAGAGAGGGGTGCCAGCTGCCTTTTCAAGTTTTTCTGGCATCTCAGGAATGTTCATCCCTCGCTGAAGCTACATTTCAAAGTCTTTAACCCTTGGTTTGGCTGCATCCCACGTGCCTGAATGTGTGCCAGCCCATGCCGCTTTCTGACAAGGGGGAGCTGATATCCACCTCTCACTCAAGGTCTCGGCTTGGCAGCGTGAATGCAGTGTGTCCTAAAGCACCCAAGCCATGCAGGAGCTTGTCTCTGGCTCTTCAGTGTAGCATGTCCCTGTGCATCTGCTGCTTTGTGATTCAGTCCCAATATGTGCAGTTTGCAGAGCCCGCTGCTGTGCTGCTTCAAATTATGTGAGGTAACGGGTTCATTTGGGGCCTATTATGCCCCCTTGTACCTTGCCAGGTGAGAAACAGCAGGCAAAGTCACTCTGCTTTCCCGGTAGGACTGTTTTAGGTAGAGTTCCTTCTGCCAGCACTTTGAGGTTTGCTTCCTTCTCCCCCAGACTTGTTCCTTGGGGAGTGAGATCTGATGTCCTCATGACTCCGAGGATGCATAGGGGTCTCCGCCTTCTCCAGAACAAGTCCTATCTTTGGACATGTTACCTTGACCTGCCGTAGCTGTGTTCCTCCCTCCTATGTGACATTGCGTAGGCTACAGAAATCCTTTCTGGCAGTTGTTGCCTGGATTTCAGAAGGGGTTTCGCCCACTCAAAACCAGGCTATTAAGTTTCTTTGTAAAACGGCTTAGGAGAGAGACTGTAATAATTTAGGCATGCACCAAACAGGGCATGGTTCTGCTCTTACTAAAACCTGTGGGAGATTTATCCTACTAGTTAAAATGGTTAAACCACAGGAGACTTTTCATCAATGTGCTTTAAAGTTCTGTCAGTGTTTTTGAATTAAATTCACAGCAACACCAAAAATGGAAATTTCTTTGGCATCTAAGAAGCCACACGCTTTTATAGATGTTTGTGGTCAGTCGCCAGATGTATTTGTCAGCCTGGCACGGTAGCATTAGGTGGCTCTGTGACAAATAAGTAGCAGGTTTGACGGTTCGTTGCTTCCAGTGCCTTATTCCCCTGCAAAAGGTTAAAGTGCACGAGTATTTGCAGAGCAGGGCCGATGTGTGCTTGCGGCAGCGCTGTCTTCCCACGAGATGGTGCTCTGAGCCCACGGTCCCACCGCTGGCTGAGCTGCAGGAAGCCAGGCCTTGCCTGGCCATGGCTTGCTTCAATCCGGTGTCCAAGCCTGCCTTGCTTTGGCCCCCGTTCTACAAATCACTTAGCTTTCAGCCTAGGACAAACCTCTGATAGCATGTGTAAGCGCTTTCCTGAACCGGGAGCTCCTATGTCCTGGGTGTAGCTAATATGTCGTACTTGCTAGAACAGTGCCCTGGTGTATGAGGAGAGCGCGGTGCAGTGGGGGCGCAGCTGGAGATGCTGAGCGCTCGTGTATGGGTAACTCGTGCTCTGAAAAAGCCTCAGACTGGAAATCAACCTCAGCGCTGTATTTTGGAATGATGTGAATATTTCAGGCTGGGAGCAGGTTCCTGCTCCACCGGTGTAAATCTGGAGTAGGCTTTATATCCCTGGATGTCTGACTCTCTCGTTGTTAATTAAGAGTTCAAGTGCAGCTAACCCCCCAAAGCCTTCTGCGTACCCCAACAGCTGTTGTGGATGAATAACCTTGTGCCTATTGCTTTCTCCCCCAGCAGAGCATTCTCCCTGAGCTGGCCCCACCATCCCTTCTGTCTCCCTCCCCTCAATTTAATCCCTGCTGATGTCCTGCTTCCTCCACAAAGCCTGTGGGAGATGGGCTGCCTGTCATCTCAAAGGACCGTGTAGTGGGGAGGGGAAGGGGAGCTGGCAGATGGGGGCAGTCACCGGGGCTGGTGCTGGGAGCTGGGTACGGATGCAACATGCAGGAGATGAGGCACAGAAAGGAATACTCATCATTTTTTTTTACCCACGGCACCGGAAAAACAAACATACAGTAAAGCAGACTGATGCTCGGTGTTATCTCAGAAATCTTGCTTTCGTAGGCTGTGCCGGGTTTTGGCAGCGTGTGCTTGGGCTGTCAGCTCTTGGAGATGAGGGCTTGTTTTGTGTTTTTACAGTACCGGGGCCAGTAATTGGGGCTGCAGTGAACACAAACAACCCGCAGCTCAGGAAGGCACCAGTGTGCTGCTGCCCTGGCTGTGAGCAGTAAGTGGTAACAGCCACTTACTGTGGTCCTGAAGCCCAGTTTGAGGTTGGTGCAGACATGCTTGTCTCACGTCCTGAGTGACACAAGCTGTTACCCAGGTACCAGGCGCAGGAGTGCTTTCCTCCAAAGCAAAGTATGCTGTGATCCCTGTCTTTCCCCCTTCTCCTCACTCTCATCACTCTGATAAACTTTGCCATTCCATAGATTTGGCAGCAGTGTATTTACACTGCTTTCCTAGTTGCTGATGAAAAAAACTGAGAGCTGGCTTGGCCACCCTCCTCTGCACAGCATCCCTGCAAGCTTGAGGAGGGTGCCTATGTCTCTGGTGGTCTCAGCCAGCTGTTAATTTGCTTTATGTGTGCTTTACCGACATGGTGGTACCCGTGTAAATCAGGATATCGTGTGGTGCAGAGTCCAGCACCGCACCAAAGTCAAGGTATGTTCTGTTGAAGCTATTACTTTGATCCCCAAGGCTGGATCTCATCAAAGACTGAAATCAGGTTTGTTTGACAACACCTATTTTCCATTAGCAATGTTGACAGCGTTAATTATATTCTGATGCTTTAATTCTTCATTATTGAAATCACACATCAGTGATAGTCATTATTTTGCAAGGGGTTGATGTTATACTAATCAGCTTGCAGTTAACTGGGTCATCCCACTCATTTTTTTTTGGCTGTGGGCACACTACCACTCTTGTACTGGAGTCTCTGTGGTCTGCCAAGATTTATTTTAAACAAACATGAGCAAGCCAGAATTTCTCAGCCAGCTTTTTTAGGACTCTTGGGTGCAAGTTATGTGAAAATATTTATCCCTGTTGTATATTGTTTAACGTCTTCCTTGGTTACTAATGGACTGGAAAGGACTTCATTGTCCTCAAGTGATCAAGTACATCATCTTGCTGCTTTGCAAAGGCAGAGCAGAAATATATATGAGAATCTTCTGCCTTTTCTGTGTCGTTATTAACTGTTTTATTCTCTCCATTTTGGAAGGGACTGGTACTTATCTTGGGAATACTTTTGCTTGTACTGAACTTTAAAGATCTCTTGTGTTAGCCCGTCACATTGTGGTCTCCTCTGTTCTCACAGATACTTTCCACATTCTCTCATTCCACAGATACAGCCCCCAAATCACAAGGAACGGAGCAAAAGCTCACCCTGGCAACCACGAGGTGAAGATGAAAAGTCCTGAGCCAGTGATCAGCCAGATTATTGACAAGCTGAAGCACATCAACCAGGTTTGTTGCAGGCGTGCCAGCAGGGGATGACTCCAGAGTGGGTGGTTTCCAAATCAGTCTGGCCTCCCCCACTCTTTCTTCGGGCTCAGCCAGACAACCCCAGGCGGCTCTGTTTTCAGCAGTTGGGTGGAGAGCAGGTGCTGCTTCGGCCCGGCTTGGTACCAGGCATGCATGGCAGGTCCTGGTTCAAGCCCGTGGGCAAAACAGGAACCACAGGGCATGCATGGTGTGGCCCTTTGGGCTCAGCCAGTTCTCAGGCACTGGATGCGTCCTTGTGGTGCACTTCTGGTGGGTGCTCATCCCTGGTACAGTTGGAAGATGGTGCTGCTGTGATATCCACAAGCATGAGGTGCTGGTGTGGGTCAATGTGGCACATGTCTGACATCAGCTCTTGTTGAAGTCCTCTTTGGCTTTGCTCATGGCTGGAATGGAGGGTCAGTTGTTAGTTTGCTGTATGTCTTTGGATGTCTGTTCCTAATCACTGTCGAAGCAAGTTACTGTTTAATGGGGATGTGGCAGAGCTGGATGAGACCCTCTCTGCCAGGCAGGGAGCTTCCTTCCCACGGTCTCAGACCTGGCATCGTTGCAAGGACAAGCAGTATCTTGTCTCTACCCATCATTCCAGGCCAGGTTAAGTCTGTGAAGCCCCACTGCTGCCAAGGGATTAAGTGACACCTCTGTGCTGCGTTCAGTTGGCAATGGCTGTGAGCTATGTGAAAGAAACTGCCTTTCACACAGTGTGACTGCTGCAGGGAGAGGGTTTAACCTCCCAGAGCTCTCCTACAGTATTGACTCGAGCCAGCCCTGCCTTTGTCCCCAGCTGGGCTGGGGTCTGGCTCTGGACTCTGCTCTCTGTCACTGTGTAACTCTCAGAGGGGTTGTTCTCTAGTAGGCTGGCAGCTTGGACCTCTGTACTCTCTGGGAACATACAGCATTGGGGTCTTGCTGGGAAAATACTTGGGCCATAATGCTTTCTTTAACATGGCTGAGCTGCCCAGTCTCCCTCAAGAGAGCTTTTACTGGTGGGGATCTTGTCCAGGTTTGCTCCAGCACGATGCTTTCAGGCGCGGCAGCTTCCCATGGTAAAGCCCAGCTGCACCCTGCCTGGTGGGCTGTGAGGGCTGATCTGCCCGAAGTTGCTGGCTTAGCGACTTTTCTGCTAACCTCTGCTTTCCTGCTCCCGCGGCTGCCAGGGGCTGTTGTGATAGCAGCTCCTGGCCGAAGCCCCGCGGGGCAGGCACACGTCACTGGCCGCTGGCTGGGAGCACTGGGGCCACCGGGACCCCGGGAGCACCCCAGCGAGCGGAACAGGCGATGGCAGCGCAGCCTGCTCTGCCTTCCTGCATGGAAAAGCTGTGCCATCTGCCCACAGCCTGTAATTATTAAAGGGGGTGGGGGGGTGGGGGGAAGAGAATAGCATAATCAGCTCCCTATTAAATGGGGTAGAGGGCAGGCTTCAACCTGCAGGTGATAATGATATTTTGCCGTTCGCAGTGAGAAAGTCGCACTGAACAAAACATGGTTATTAGCGTACTTGAAACTGCTGACATAAAGTGGTTGTGAAATGCTGGCTGCCAGATTGGGTCAAGTTAGGTCTTCGCTGAACAGTTCAGGCTGCTGAGGAGCTAAGCTTCGTGGAACGAGGGACCCTGGGTAAACATAAGTTGGCTGAACGCAGCTGTTTACAGCAGCAGCCTGTCTGTGTCAGCTCCTGCTCTAAGAAGAATAGGGGTAAGTGGGTGAACATGGTCAGCTCAGTCGTGGTCTTTTACAGCTCTCTCCCTTGTTCACAGTATCAGACTGGAAAGTTGTAGCATTGCAGGGAGCAGATGAGTTGTTTTGCTTTTGATGGCATAAATTGTAAGAGTTTGAAAAAATCAACCCCTCCTGTAAAGTTATGTTTGAGAAGGAGGGGAATTGAGAATAAAATCAGGAGGAAATGTAAAGTGACTTGTGAAAGTTAGTTATGAACCTAGCTATTCATGCTGAGGATCAATGGTAAGCAGCTTATATACTGGTAAAGTAACTGTGGATGTTACTTAAATTAGGGATTTTGGGTGGCAGAGCTCACCATCACACTTCTTTTCTTGGCCTACTGAAGTTTTGTGATCTGCTTCACATCTGGAACACAACTTGGATGCTAAAGAGTAGGAAATGTGGAAGGAGCAACTCTGGATGAATTACAGTTGTTTTTCAGGTGTTGGCTTCAGATCTGGGAAACAGTGTGCACTCCTAGGCTCGGGAAGGGTGAAAAACTCCATATCTACCAAACGCGATGGACAGTGGTTTCTGAGGTTTTGCAAACATTCAGTCTTTTTGGAAAAAAAAAGAGTTCTTGTAGCGCTCAGAGTTCTAAACTGGTTTCCCATGTGACTACCAGTATATTGTTTGTCTAGCACAACTTAATGAAATCCTCCCCGTTTTTTTGTGTTGGAGATGCAGGTCAGTTTTCATTCATATGGGTAGACTCAGGAACCATGCTAGTTGGTGCAATTTTTGTTAGAGTTCCACAGCATTTTCTTGTGGATTTTTGCCAATGTCTGCAACTTGCTGATGCTTTGGCTTCAGTTTACTTCAGGCTGCTCATGCTGCTGAAAAATGTGTGTTCTTTCATCAGTGCACCAAATTTTCAAGTTTGCTTGAGTTTGGCAAATATGTTGTATGAGGGAGGAAATAATGCTTGCTCAGTAGTTCTTATCTTCTCAAACTGAATCTGTGTAAGAGTATGCATATATGAGAAATTCTCTTCAAACTTTTCCAGTTTGGGAATGTTATTTGTGCATTAGAACCAAATGCACAGTGACTGAAAAGAGTACAGAAAACTTAACCCACAGAGAAAGGGAAGTCAAAAAGTTTGCCAGATTGTTTTAGCTTGGTCTAAGCATCTTTTATCAAGCTAAGATAAATAAATGAATGAAGCATGGCTGTCTGAGTGGTGTGTTGTCTCAGGTCAGTTCTTTCTGGATGAGTCACAATCGCTGGTGCCTACTCATCACATCAAAACTCCAGACCACTTTTTTTTCGTGTGCATGTGTGACTGTGGGTGGTGCTATTTTTTTTTTGCATTGGTGGGCGAGATGGTTTGTTATTGCTGTATTGGAAGCAAAGATTCCTTTTCAGTTCTGTTAGATATCTACCAAGTTGTGATTTGAGTTATTTTCGCTCTGTGTCCAGAGGCATGAATAGCCCATCCATAAATATTAGCATTGTTATCTCAGCTGGGAGGCCAAGGGTCGCCTTCAGGAAAATGAGTTGGAATTGGTTCCTAACTTTTATTTCCCAGGGTGGATGGGGTCTGTTTCTGGCTAGAAGGGTTTTCACTCATCCCACACATGAAACTATATTGGAAGTGAGAGGTTATTCATCGTCAGCACAAGGTCTTGCTCAGTTTTTTTGTGACTTGACAGCAACCCTAGGCAAAAAGCAGCGTGCAAATGAGTTATTTCCTCTGGTCACTCAAGTTTCCCCTCGCCACCGGGATGGCTGACAGATGGGGATGACTTCAAGTTCTAACAGATATGTGTGGAGGTGGGAGCCATCGTGCCTCATGTCCCATGTCTTGGGTGCTCTGCTCCGTCGGCGACCTCCTACCAAGAAAGGCTTGGGAGAGTGAACCAGGGTGATGCTGATGCAAGCATGCAGCTGCGATGGAGACTGCAAGTACTGGATCAGCCAGTGTGATGCTCTTGGATCTCTTTTTTCTCTCTCTCTGTCCTCAGCTTGCTTGTGCACTCCCTGGGGTGCTTGCAGGGCTCTGACACCATTTGCACTGAGATGCTTTCCCCTGTCCTTACTGCACTTACCTGCAAAGCAGCCCAGTGAGCCGGAGCAGTAGCTGTCCCTGTTCTGCGAGTGGGCAGATGAAGCGAGGAGGTGACATCCCATACAAAGTCTGTGACAAAACAGCATTCCTAAAGATTAAGCTTGGGCCCACTTCTGATTCCTTTCTACAGTTAGATAATTCCTGTTGTTTATCATAGGACTATCTTAAAGAGGAAGAGCACAGTTTTGAAAGAGGAGGGGAAAAAATCCACTAAAAATGAAGAATAAAATCCATAAAAGGAAAATTAAGTGGGGGAGATGGGCCTTTACAAGATTGAAGGGTCTGGAAACATATTGTACATTTCCAGACACTGGAGTTAAGGGCTCATTTAGAATATTTCAGATATACTGGAGTTTGACAGTTCTTTGGTTTCCACATCAAACAATCTGTAATTTATTGCCCTGTATAGGGACTGTGTTTTTATCATATTGCATATTCTCTAGCCAGAAATCTAACTACCATATAAGCTCTTGGAAAAAAAAAAAAAAACACAAAAAAACACAACCCTTTGGGGATTGGAATCCAGGCAATACGCTTTCACAGACCCTGAGAATCCAACTTTGATTTATTTCCTTGGAAATAGGGGGAACACACAATTTCTTAGAGTGTTACGGCTGATCCACAGGGCAGGATCTTGCTGCCTTTCTTCATGTGCTCGGTGTAAAGACCCAGCCCTGCAGCGAGATCTGTGTGAACGGGCCCTGTGCTGCTCTTCGTGGGGTTTACAGGAGGATGAGAAATTTTGAAGTTTTATGAGGCAGTAAAACATGGAGCTCTAGTTGGAATTAAAAAGAAGTAGGCAAAGAAGGGTGAATGACTGAAGACAAAATATACTTAGTTTGCAAAAGCATGTGCCGGGGGTTAAATAGCTATGTTTGAAGCTGGCTTGATCAACCAATATATCCAATATTTGTTTGTAGGTTTAATGGCCTGTTTCTCGGAGGCCTTGCTGCTGGGAGAGGGCACAGCGGAGGTCACCCAGAAGTTAATTTGGAAAGAGGCCAAAAGGCCACAACTTGATTGAATCAAATGTAAACAAAATAGGCCTGGGAACAGCGCGATGCCCAAACGCGTCTCAGGCCTTCTGCTCAAAATACAGAGGGTGTCCGAGCACTGGGGACCTGCGATGGGGGGCCACTCTTGGGCAGCAGAGGGTCGGATCTGGCCCCTGCATGGGGAAACCTGTGACTGGTATGGAGACAGCTGTCCTTGTGGGGTGCCCCAAGAGCTGGAGTGCGGAGGCAGCTCACCCTGGCGGGTGCTTCCAAGGGAGTTGTCAGGTCCCGGGAAAAGCCTTGCCGGGTGCTGTCCCAGCTGGCTCAAAGTGGGGAAAACCATTAAGTCTATTGTGGGAGACCCTGGGGAGCTGAGGAGTTTTGAGGAATATAGTTCCCCTTCAGAAAAAGCCATGACTTTGACAGATTCGGTGGAATCATGTCTCTCTGTGGCCTGTTAGGCTTTGTGGGGTTTATTATTCCCACCGCATTTTAATTCCCTAGCCAGATAAAGCAGCATAATAATTAGAAAAATGCACAAACTACTAGATTGTTAAATGAAGTGATACATAATGCTTGTCACTCGCAAATACAATATTTAAGTTGCACCAAAACGAGTCACTATTGGCTGATTTTCCACTTTCAAATTTAGTAAGTTAACACTACAGTATCTGAAGCACTGTATATTTGTAATATAATTTATCAAGTCCTCAAAAGAAAAGTTAATAAACACAATAATTGGACACGCCTTTTGTTCAACATTATTAAACAGTTTGTAACAATTAAAATATTAAAACCACATGTTGTTGAAAGCAACCAGACATTGCAATTATTTCTTACTAAGGCTATTAAATAAAATGACAGAAGATTTTTATTTTAATGATAAATGCATTTTGGAATGGATCAGCTAATTCCTCTTTTACTGCACAAAATAATCTATAGCTCCACCAAGTCTAGGCCTGGTATTTAAAGAGTAAAGACGTTGTCCTTTTGAGCCGTGCCTCAGCTCTTGTTAACACACCACTGTAAATGCTCTCTTGCAGCCTCCAACTCCATATGGAAGTGGCAATTACAGGATTTTGCCAGGCCAGTTAAATCAGGGGAAGTGTGACCCTCTCTAACTAGAACATAATTAAATTTTAATGTATTTTATTGTTTGGAAGGTTTTTAAATCCAAAAACATTCTTTCCCTCCTTCTTGCTTTCAGCATGAAGCACTGCTTGCCTGCGCCAGCTATCATGCGTCAGGGCTGTATCTGCAAACATCCCTGCTTTATCGGGTTTGTTGTGGGAACGCTGTACCCGCAGGTCACCCTAAATGGGTTTTCTTTAACAGCCCGAGATTAATTGAACTCGGTGTTTGTGCGTGTGTTTTTAAACAGACGGTAACTGGCTAACTTGTAATCTGGGCTCTGTTTGCTGAAGTTTCTTGCTGGTTTTACATATGGTCTTGCACGACATGGAGGAGCGTAACGGGTGCACTGTTAAGCCCCATGCTTTTACTGCTTGCGGCAATTAAATTTGCTGTGGAATGTGAGGTATTTCCCATTTTAAGTAAGGAAAGGGTGGTAAATAGTCACATTTCTGGCTGTGCTCAGTGATGCTAGAACCTGGCTGTGCTTGAGGACCTGAGCATCTCCCGGGTGCTGAAGTTACTACTGCTGTCTGTTACTGACCTGTTGTTTTTATTGAAGGCAGTGGCAAAACTGTCAGCATCCTAGAGGCCCCATATTGGCCATTTTTGTAAGAAAATAATTCATTGTAAGATTTTCCTCAGAGCACCCAAGTCCTTTGGTCCATCCCCATGTGTACTTTTTTTCTTATTTCTACCTAGTGAGACTACAGAGCTGTCATTTTTCAAGACAGGACTCACTCCGTTTCCTTGCGGACTTCCATTTGACCTTCCCCAGCAATGAATTTCAGGAACATGTGGGAGAGGAGTGGGAAAGGTACTTGTGAAGCTCTATGTCTCCTGCATCTGTGTGGAAAAAAGAAAGCCTCACCTGTACTTCCTTTTTACTAATGCCACTTTCCTATCTAGTAGTCACTTTGCTCACCAGTGGTGTTTCGCCTCTTATCTGGCATCAAAATGGATGTTTAGCTTGGTTGTGACTGTAGGAGCAGCAAAGTTTTCCCGTGCAGCAAGGAAATCCAGCCCGCAATCCAGCAATACCGGGAGGCTGGGGTGGCTGAGCTTGGATGGCTTGGTGTTTTGGATGGCTTCCGCATCAGTTTGTTTGGCATTCAGAGCATTTAGGTAACATAAATAGCATTTTATTGCTCACCTTCCCTGAAATTCCCTCGTTGCTGCGGTCCTGTGTAAGAAAAGGGATTCAACTTTGCCCCTGTGGCTTCAGCTCCAGGGGGGATTGTGTGGGGAGGCAGGTGCCTCAGGTGTGTCCTCCAAACAATGCGGTGGAAATCAGCTGGGGAGAAAAACACCTTTAAAAGGGATTAATTTTCCTTTGTGTCCAAAACAAGCAGCTGATGCACAGCGGCGCTTTAAAACAAACACCAGATATCCTGTACCAGCACTGGAGTTTATCCTGTTGTGGAGGAAACAAACCTGGAGGAATCCTCGCGTAGCAAAACAAGTGGATCCGTTGATACCAAATGAACAGTTAATTACAGTTATTCTGGGCCTCGCTATTCGTCTCAAGTATCACCTTGTGCTGTGACTCAGCCTGGTAATGTGATCAGTGGAAGATGGCCAAGGTGGGTGTCTTCTCCAATGGTCCCTGGCTGCCCATGCATGCCCATGGGGCGGCAGCAGCAAGTTTGGTGCTGCCTGAGGGCTTCTCAAAGCGGGGGTTGCTCCCTTCTGGTAGAAGTGATGGCCCTCGGTCCTTGGCTTTTGCTAACAGAGGCACTCTCTATCTGCTGAGGGTTTTGGGGCAAGTTTTCAGCAGGGGGCTGGGAAAAACTTTCCCCAGCTCCTTTTCTTTGAAATTTAATTACAGTAGCGAAGCACACAGCCCTCTCTGGAGTTGGTGGGATGACTGGTAGGTCTCTCATTTTCGCATTTCTCTCTAAAATTTGACTTAATGTCAAGGTTTTAAAAATGTGGTCCAGACAGAGGACTGGGATTGTGGGAGCTAATCTTCATCTTCCAGAGCAGGCCTGGAAGGTAACCTATGGTCGTCTTGGCCGCAGAACAAACCTGATTGCTTTGTTCTTTAGAAAAAGACTCGCTAACAATAATGTTACTTTTGATTCCAGCTTGTGGTGTGTAACCACATAGCAGCCGCATTCTCGGGGGAAGGAGGAAAAAGCAACTGCTTTTTCAGTCAGATTTGCCCTGGGCAGGTTGGGCCAGCTCCATCACGAGGTCCTGCCGGCCGTTCTCTTCCCGCAGGCTTCAGGAGGCTGTGCTTTGGTGTGCACGAGGTGTTTGTGAGCTGTGCCACCTGCAAGGGCCCTGCTTGGACCTAGAGCTGTACCCATGCACCAGGGTTCAGGGAGCAGGAGATGCTCCTGGGACCTCTCCCAGTGCTCTGTCCCACTTCGAAGGTAGCTGCCAGCATAGACTGCTGCAGCCCTGTGAGCTTTCAGCCAAGCCATGCTGCTGTCAGAAAGTGAAAGAAGTTCTGTATGTTTTAGGTAATGAATGATTTGTAATCTTGCTCCTTTTGTTACACCTGCTGACAAAGCAGCTGTTTGTAATTAGGCAGGTCTCTGCTCTGGCAAACCCTTTCCCTTGTCAATAAGGCTGCTTTAACCTGTGTGTGTCGGTGCACGTGTAAATAGCCATCATGGCTCAGGAAGACTTTGTCGGTTAATGCTGTTGCTCTTTAAACTTCTTAGCTTGCTTTTGACATGTAACTAACTGCAAAGGCCAGGTTATATTTTAGCGCTCTTGCTGTTGTAGCGTGTGCTGCAATAAATGGCCTTTGCCACACAAAACTTGAGAGCAAACAGGGAAGGTTAGGTTGCAGCAATATTTACTGTCTATGGCCTTGCTTGGCTGTATTGTGAGGGAACAGTATTTAAAAGAAGAAAATGTGTTCAGCTGTTTTTTTCTGAGGGCACATGTAAGAAGATGCTGTCTTGTGGAGCACTGTCAGCAAGGGGAACTGAGGGACAGCTGGCTGAGGATGGGCGTCCTGTAATCAAGACCTATCATGATGGGCAGGAAATTACTTTTTATTCTTGGCAGGACCCTTCAAGTGCCTCCTGCCTGTGAGTGGGGAAGGAGTGCGTTGACCTTTTCGGGCAGCGCATTGCTCCTAAACGTGGAGGGTGAGACTTGTGTAGGTACATTTCAGGGCTTCCTCTGCAAGTGTTGGGTCTCTCTGGGGGAGGGTATAAAGTCACCGGTTTTAAATCTAATTTAAATGGTGAGCTGTGTCAGCTGGTGGCTGTGCATCTGTGTGGGAGAATCACCCCAGGCAGGGCTCCTCTTGCCTGCTGCTCTCCCCAGGATACTGAACCTTGCAGGCTCTGCTTTTGGTGGATACTTTCAATAATGGTGATAAATTGCAGCCCAGTGCATCAGCAGTGTCCATGATGGACCCTGGATGTTTCCTCTTGTTTGTAGGCCTATCTTAGGAGGCAGATGCCAGTATTGACACTTGAAAAGCTGTGTTTCTGAAGTTACATTTTCTCCTCTTCGGGTTTCAGCAAGCAGCAGCCGTGCTCTGAGTGCAGAGGAGTGTGGTGACCTTGCCCAGGAGCCAGCCCAGCCATCAGCCGTTAATTAGGGACCATGGAGGCTGGAGACCCCCCGTTCCTGGGATTACTTCTGGTCTGGTTTGTCTCAGTCGAGTGCCTGTTTAATGTGAAGTGCATAAATACTTGTGGCAGCCGGGCCTGGGGCCCTGGGCTCCCCGCTCCAGCTGGGCGCCTTCTCCAGCAGTGCTGGCCCCGTCCTGCCTGCAGAGCCCTGCTCCCGTGTCCCAGCTCTGCCTTCTGCACAGGGCTGATGGACAGAATGGAGGCTGGCAGATGGCAGAGGTGGCCCCCAAGCTCCTAAGTGCATGTCCAGGGCTCAGCAAGGCACCAATTGCCCTGGTATGTCCTCAGGAGGGAAGGCTGGCTGCTCTCTCTTCCCATGGCAAATACCCCCAATCTTGTTAGCTATGGGTCTTTCTCCTCCTGCGTGATTTAAATCTCTGCTGAAATCAACAGCTCAGTAATTACCCTTGCACTAGGGTTCTCTTGTCTGGTAGGAGGTAAGTGGCTGGCGAGGTGGTTGTTGGGTCCCCTGTGGCAGCCCTGTGGAGCTGGGGATGCTCAGCAGAGCTGTTTGCAGTTGCTTTCTGAGCTTTCAGGGTCTTGGGACTAAACAAATGCAAAACTAAAGCTAAAAAGAGCAGCCCGTGGGAGGGCAGGGTACCCCTTGGGGTGTGGCAGTCATGGGGAGGGGGGGTGTATTCTGGCAGCAACCTCTGTACAAGACAACATTGTGCACAAAAATACATGATTTGAGAATTCCCTCTCTGCTGGGAGCTTTTAGGGAAAAAGGGGAAGCTGCTGGGACAGATTTGTTTGTGGAGTGGCAGAAGGAGAAGGGGGAAAAAAAAAAACCTTCCGACACAGCTCTCGGCTTGCTGTTTCTTACCTGGTGCCAAGGACGAGATGTCTTCTCTCAGGCAGCCCCAGCAGACATTGCTGACAGCCGGAGAGCAGCCACGTGTGCCAGAGCCTGAGCCAAGAGGAAATCTCTCAGCCGCTCTGACGTGAGCGGGGCTGGGCTGGCTGGCGGGTGGGTGAGGGTGGCAGGGACCCACACTGTGCTGTGTGCCTGCCTCAGGCATGCTGGTCCCTTTCCCAGAGAATCGTTTTTAGCAGGTGGCTCAGGGTACGATAGTGGTACAACACCAACCCATCTTCCTAGGTGCTCTGGTGTGGGACTGCGCTGTACTGAAGCCCAGATGTGTGCTTGGTTGAGAGGTAAAAGCACCACGCTCTGAAGCTGTGCGTATGCATCCGCCTTGTGTTTTTTGTACCCATCACTTAAACTGGGCGCTGGCCTGTGGTGGAACATCCTGACCTCAGGTAACAAAAGGCTGAGGGCGCCTTCCTTCGAGGCCATCTCTGCTTTGATGTCTGAATGACGTGATGTTGATGAGGTGGTTGTCTCCACCTCTATCTCTGTATTGTTCCTTGTGCTCCTACCCTGTCACTGCTTGTTGTCTGATCTTTTATCTTCTGGTGACGTGTGTTCTAGGATTTTCTGAGTGCCTTTTGGATGGCATAGCAGGGTTCTGCTCCAACACAACTAAACAAATATGGAAAATATGGATAATAGCAGTGGATAGGTCCTGGCCCACATAGGCTCCCACACCCCTCCTTTGCTCAGCTGCCAACCCCCTGAGGGGTGGCTGCTTGGCAGGTGGACAAATTGGTCCACGTTCTCCTGTCTAGTGATGTAGAGTGGTTGGGCAGGAGAAGGGAAGTCATCTCCTACTGTGGATGGTGGTAGGAGAAGGATAAACTTTGTTGGGGAGAAGGAGCAGGAACATGATATCAGTGAAGAAATAGCATGGGAAGCGGTTGAGGCATACATTGCTTGCAGCTAGCAAGGAAAGGAGCATCTTTGCAATGCTTTTTCTACCTGCTGGCTCTGATGGGTGAGCAATCCCTTACCAGGCATAGATGGGTATCTGCCTGCTGGGGACATCACTCTGTGACCCCCTTTCATTCTTCCAGGCAGTCTGAAAGCCCACTGCGGTGCTCTTGAGATACCAGCTCTTTCCCTCATGCAGGTTTAACAGTCCACCTGTGGGATTAATGTGGTGTTCTGCTCCCATTTATCCAGATACAGCTGTTGTCAGCACAAATGTTCACCTGGGTTGTGCATCAAATGTCCTCAGTGAACCGGTGATGTAGCAGGAGGTGCTTTGGTACAAGTGGCACCAAATCTGGAGCAGATATGGGCCCTGTAGCAGAGACTGAGCAAATGATGCAGGTCAGCCCAGCAAAGCGAAGAAGAGCTGCAGTGTTTTTGTGTTGTTGGTTTGCTTTTTCTGCAGAAAAAAAAAAAAAAAGCTTCATTCCTACCTTAGTTCTAGAGAACTGCTAACTTGGAGGAGTCCTATTCTGGCAGGAAAAGATTCAGACAGACTCCAGCAAGGTGCTGAAACATTATCTACCACCTGATGCGACTGTGTTGAAGTTAATGTTAAGTTTGAAAGAGACCTGTGTTTAATGGGGATGGAAGGAGGTCTGAAGGAAGGGATGGTGAAGTGATGGTTTGTGATCAGGAACACAAAGGAGAAAGAAGGAACAGCAGCATCTCACAAGGAGCATTTCTGCAGCATTGGCATCGATGTGGGGCTCAGGGCACAAGCTGGGAGCAGATGGGGAGTCCCCAGGTCCTCAGTGGGCTGGGCTGGACCCCATGGGCCCGCTTGGCATTGTGCTGTTCTGGTCCTTCTGATTGCTGCACAAAAACAAGCCATAAATAGCTGCGTGGGGAAGGAACCGCCTATAAGGCGAATGAGCTGATCCTAAAGCCCGGGTAACCTCTTTTTCGTGTGTGCCCTGTGATGAACGAACATTTGTTGGGGCCAGGGAAGTGACACCTCCTGTACTGAGGGAGAAGCAGGCAGGAGCCGGTCCTGGTGCCAGGGAGGGCTTAAACCTCTGCGCCTGCAGGAGCATCCTGTCCCGGGCACCGGCCAGCAGTCACCAAGCTGCAGCAATTCATAACGGCTTGGCAGCCCCTTCTGCTGCTGACAGAGATTTACTGTCCAGTGTGGACTCATTTTAATTACTGCCAGCATTTAGGGGTCTTTATCTGTCTTCTTTTACCCATAGGGATATTGTCAGTTTTGATGGCTAATCTAGAGTTAAACTGATGATCCATAAAGTAGGGCAACCCTTTGGCCAATAATTCAGTGCTGTCACCAGCTTCTTTGTGCTATCAGGAGAGTGACCAGAAAAACCTGATTTACTGACAGCTGAGTGTCTTCTCTGGAGTCTGTGAAGGTAGTAAAGGGGGTCCTGCTGTGCTGGTGGACCCAAGGTGAGCGTGGTGGGGAATTCTTCCTATTCCAGGAAACAGCATTTTGAGGGGCCTACTAAAAGTAGAGTAAAATACTTCTGTGTCTGGAGAGCATGATACAGACTCTGAGCTCTCCTTGCCCTGAGGAGGAGTGTGGTGCTGGCTGGGACCTGGTCTGGTATTGCTTCAGCAGTGCAAAACCTGAGGTGGTTTGAAGCAGGCAGCACAGGGAAGTGCAGAATTTGCTTTTCAAGCAGCTGATAAAACAGCTGACATGCCCAACGCATTGTTTTTCTAAGCACTGAAAATGGCTTTTCCAGGTCCAAAGCCTGCCTCCAGTTTATTAACATTTGATTAGCAATTGCTCCTTGTTGTGCTGAGCTTGAAATAGGAGTACAATTAGGAACAGGTTTCTTCTCTGCCTCATCTGCACTGCCAAGATGTATCCAACCAGAAGGGCCATAACAAAACTGCCAGTTTGACTGTCCTGCTGCTGAAATGGGCTCTTCTGTCCATGGGCTAATGTTGTTGAAAGGGCAGCGATGCCTGTTTGTGCGTGCACACATGCACTCAATCTTGCAAGGCAGAAGTACAGATCCTGGTATTTACAATTTACAAAGCTTTAAATTCCCTTATTTTTAGTGGCATTTGGTACTTGATGCCAGGGAACATTGAGTTTTTCTGTAATACGCGTTGTGTTTTGTTGCTGTCCAAGACAGAGAAAGCTCTCTAGAGCTCAGAAAGAAGCAAGTGAAATTGATGCTATTGATGTTGCATCAAGTTTCGGCTTGTGCATGCTCCTGTGCTGCCAAGGCAGCCTGTCCACAGAAGGGATGGAAAGGAACGGAGCTGGGAAATAGGAAAGCAGAGGGGAGGGCATCAATGCATCCAATGATGAGGGTTGGTTAAATAATAAAGAAAATATTTCCTAATAAAAGATAATTTTTTCCATGCTATTTCTAGGGCTAATAAGCAAAGGAAGTGGAGAGAATCGATTCTCCCTGTTGCATGCTTGTGCGTGATCAGGCCACAAAATTCAAAACACATGAGTTTTTGAAAAGTCCACAACTTTAGGCTTTTAAAATGGGTTCCTTGCCTTGATTCTCGCTTGTGATCAGATAATGACCTTCGTAAGCAAAACAGCCCCAGCTGTATTTCATAATGGGAATATACTTCTGTACATTGTAATGAGCTGTTAACAGGGAACAGTATCGTGTGAAAATCTGCACTTTTCCCATGATGCTGCCCTGATTTAAAAGCCACCCATAAATTATTCAGTGTTGCAAATTTAAAGGTTAGGATTGGCTATAAGATATATCCCCTTTCCTCCCCCCCGCCCCCCCGACAATGTTTTCAGCAGACTGGAATTTAAAATGGAAAAACCTGACCTACTGGGAATCTCAGGGGTTGTGTGGGAAGTACGGAAGTATGGTGGCCTTTGTGTTGGGTGTCGGAAAGCATGTGGTCGGAGTAGGCGACTTACATAATGCAAGGAGAAAGAACAGCGTTGCTTCTTCAAAACTCTTTCTTACCAAGGCTCCTGAAGGATGGCATCCAAAATTTTGTGGGCAGTCCTGAGTTGGTAGCTTGAGTTGAGTTTCTGAAAGGTTTCTAGCAGAGCCAGAGGTTGGCTTTCACTGCTGGGTTTGGTTCCCGGGGTCCTCTTCATGATGCGAAGCGGTACATAGCTGGACATCCAGAGATTTTCTGCAGTACAGCACTCTGGATGTGGATGCTTGATTATTAAATGTATATTGCAATTCTGAATATTATTTTAGCTGCAAGATCAGTCTCCATCCTCTCCAGCTTTTTAGGTTTGATCGTATTCCAGAGGCTTACTAAAAACATGCAAAGAATTTCAGTAAAACTCAGTGGAACACTTTTATTAAATTTTTTCAGTCATGCAAGCTAAATTAAATGACAGCTCTGTCCACCAAAAGATTACAAATATCAATCAGACTTCCCCCCTAAACTTATGAAGGAATTAAATGTTTTTCTAAAAGTCTTCTATTCCCCGTAATAATCTGTTTGGCTGTTCTATTTACTTTACATATTTTTTACTTTACATATTTTTGAAGTATGTTGAAAGGGATGATTTCTGCCCTAAAGGAGCACAGTGCTTGTATCTCAGTGCCGATATTTTATCTGAATTTGTGGGCACAATTTTGGTATTGCTCAAATTGATATTTGCAATACTGTGAGCATAGTTTCCAAAATGAGAAAATGGCTATTAAGCTACAGTCCAAGGAACACAATGTTGATTTCTTTTTGGAGACAGGAGATTAATGATAAAAAGTATGTTGCAGCTCTCACTGTTTATGTTAAAATTGGAAAAACAAGACCAGGTGGCTCAGTGGGCTGGTGGGATGGTGAGCTCTGAGTGAAGTGGTTGTTAAGAATGAGGAGTTATAAAGATTTCAACATACGGTGGCCCGTCCAAATCCAGCTGAGTCATTACCCTGCGTTGCTGCATCTGTTTTTGTCTGGTCACTGTATGGTTATGAATAATTGTATAAATCATGCTGGGACACCCCAGGGAGCTTTCCTTGCAGAAATGCTCGGCACACTGTTCTGATCTGGCTTGTTTTTTGAGCTTCAGGGAGACCACAGGACAAGCCAAGGAACAAATATTTATATGGAAACCAGCTGGGACTGCCTGGCATCCCTTGTGCCAGTGCCCTTGTGTCCAGGGTGGGGGCATGATTTAAAAGCGTGAGCTTGGAAGTAAAACTGATGCACGTCTGAGCTGGTGGAACTCATAGTCAGGAGCAAAGGATGTGGCCCACGTGTTTCTTTCCGTGGTTACTGTGCAGATGGGAGATGAATGCCCCGCAGACACCTCTGAGACACGTGCATGCGCGCAGACTCCCACAATTAGCTCTCTCGTTTACGTTGGATACATTATAGTGTATTTTTGCCATTATGGTTTAGCAAAGAAGAGCAGATATGATTGTAAACTCTTGCAGCTGGGTGAATTGTGATTAAGTTAAAGCTATCTCACTGTTACATACTACTTTAGTGATCCCTGGACTGTGTATTTTCCTGCCTCTTACTATAGGCTTTAAACCACAGGACATGAATAAACTGTAATGTTAGGGTAGTAGTCAGCTCCAGTTGCTATTTAAGGATGGAGAAGCTATGTTCAGTCCACTGAATATAATTTCATAAAGCATGCAGACCATGGTGGAGGTTGTGTAATGGTAGCTGAGCGTGGCTGTGGCTGTGGCTCTGGCTGTAGCTTCGTGGCAAACAAGGCCTGCATGGGAGTCATTACATCTAATTTGGCTGCTTGGGGGTGGCCTTTCAGCAAAAGCAAACCTCCTTTGCCTCTCATTTTTCACTGCTTCCCTGGATCATCTTCTCTTCTGTACCATTTTATTTCCTGAAGCATTTTTCCTGGTCATGTTTTGCTGCAGCGCATCCCCTCTCCTAGAGGAAAGGTGTTGGCTGAGACAGTGAAGGCGCGTGCTGATGCCCAGGCAGGTTTGCAGGGCTGAGGACGTCTCGATGCCTGCAAGCATCACCGTGCCCATTGCACACCACCATCAGCTTGCATTGGCCACATCCGCACCTTCCCTTCCCCATGGATGAGGATGCTGCACTTTCTCCAGATGTTGCTGTAGACTGCACTGACTGTTTCAGATAAAGCCAGGCTAAAAGCTGGGGCTTCACTGGAGTCCTGTGAGTGGTAACCCTGGGCTGTGGTGTGTAGAGGGGCTCTGGTTACATTCATGCTCAGAGGGCTCCAGGGCTGTGCTCGTGTTTCATGTTGCTCCCTCTGCACCCGCTTCCCGGCTGTGCCGCGTGGAGGAAGGAGCAGCACGGGGTGGCCGCCAGCCACTGCGCAGGGACATGCAGCCTGTGAGGCCCGTGTGGCATTTTTCAGAAAGTTCCCATTTTATTTTGGCTACAAAGGCTGAGAAATTAAGCTGCTAATTTATAGCATGCCAAAAAAAAAAAAGTAATACAAGAAATGCTCAGTAATTTCAATGTTTGAAAACAAACGATTGAAAAATTCTGGTTCCCCCCCAACCTCCTCCACCCCTCCCGCTAAGCTTATTAAATCTGAAAATATCCCAGAACTTAATTCTCTCTGCTAGAAAGTTCCTTAGGCCTCTGCTGTTTCATGTAAGTAATGAAAGTTATGCTGCTGACATGTACGGTGAGGTCCCTGCTGTTTTGCTCCATGCCTCAGATGCAGAAGTGAGCATCCTGTAGCCGCATGGTTGCAGTTCCCTTGGTCTATAAGGGGCTTTTTTGTGTGTTCTTTTTTAGTGGTTGTGTGCTGGGGCAATGAGCCCTAACTGGTATGGGACACCCTCATTATGTTTTCAGCTGATAAACTGCTCTGGGGAATGCTGTTAGCTCTGTCATTTACCAAGTCCTTATTTACAGTGAGCTTATTTATTGCTGAATTCCTTATTTACAGTGTAAAGATGTGTTGCAGGATTTGACAGGCGTTGTCTGTCAGTGGCATGTGGCTGCACGAACCACAGTGCTTCTTGGTCCCCCTTTGACATTCGGGCTCAACGTCCTTGCCCAAAAGGTGTGTGGTAACCGAGAAGGCAGCGCTGCTGCAGCCTGCGGGAAGGCTGACAAGGCATCGCCGCCAGGAGTGGGGTACAGGTCTCGCAGTGCCATGGCATGTGAGAAACACCAGGCTCTGCAGCAAGAGCCAGTGCATGACGTGCCTTTGAGCACGATTTCCCCTAAAAACATTTCATAAACACTGGGGGCTTAGTTTGGAAGAGAGAAATGCGAGGAGTGATAAGGCCTGTGCAGTTGCCGTGTTTGGTTTGTGTGAGGTCTGCCCCGTGTTACGCCCAACTCTGCATTTGCTTTGCTTTTTTTTTGTGGTCATGCAATATTCTGGGAAAGGCCTGTAAATATCTAAATAAAATAAAGCTCCTGAAGAGTGAGTTGGACATTCTGAGCCAAAGCCTGTTGAAGGCCACGAAAACTCATCCCCCGAGCTTCCCTGAGTTTCGGGGGGATGAGCTGCATTTTACCTCCTAACACGGGTGTGGAGCCAGACCATCTCTGGTTACAGGGTGTGTGGGCATGGCCGGATTGCTGCTTGCTCTGAGAAGAAACATCAGGTTAATGCTGCAGTTGCCAAAATGCTTATGGTGGTGCTGGGGTGTCCTTGTCCTCGGTTGCTCCCTGCTACAGACCTGTGTGGGTCTTTATCACCCAGCCCTGAGCTTTTGGGGAGGGGAGAAATGCATCAGGGAACACCCCCCCACACCACCACCACCTTTTCTTGCAGTGTCCCTTTGTCTTCCGTTCATAAAAGCACGGCTGTGGAACAGGGCAGACTGCTGCACGCCCAAAGGAGAGGATTGCCGCGTTGCTTCTGCCCGCAGGGCACGGCGCGCACAGACAGCATGGCCGGGAAAGCCGAAGTGGTCTCACGTCGAGCCATTTGTTTTTCATTATGCTATGCTACTCTAATATAAACAATAAGGTATGTGGACATTGCCGTGGACAGAGAGCCAGATGCTGAAAGCATTCCTCCAAGACTGTATAAACTTCAGCAGCTAAATATTTTAGGAACTGTTTTCTAAGGCTAGCCTAATAGTTTAAAAATATAACCTAGATTCCAGATATTAAAAAATGCCTTGAAAGGCACGCATATTGCTGCAATAGATGGAAACAACTAAACCCCTGAAGTAAGCAGAAGGCTCCCATTTTGCAATATCTTCTGTTACTTATCCTTTTTGTTATTTTTCTTAATACTGAGATTAAATTCAAGAAGGCTTTTAGCAGTGTAGTGGTAGTGATAGAAATTTTCAGCATATATTAATGGGCTGACTCACACTTTCAAAGTGAAGCTGGGTTTATGATGAAATAGCCGGGTTCTTTTAGCAATAGCATAATCAGAAAAGTCAGTGGGAAGAGGAAGCCAGTATCTTAAAGATGTGTCTAATCCTACCATGCACCGTGAAGGGGCAGCATTGAGATCTCCCACCCGTGTTTGAAAGCAGTCCTGACCCTGCATTCAGTGGAGGTATTCAAATCTTCATCTCAGTGATGTGCAACCTGTCATGATTAGTTAGGACTTGACTTTAAAGCACTGGAACTGTTTTTCTGCTTGAAAATACCAGAGTTGCTTTGTGCGGATTACAGATTCTGTCATTGCTTTGCTTTGCCTAGCAAAGTTAAACCCTGCCTTAATCCGCTGCTGTTAGAAAGCTCATTTCTACGAGCATCTTCAAAAACACATCAGGAAATGTGAGAGGTTTGGAAGAAAAGCCTAGCCGTGGGGGAGGATGTTTGTAGGTGCTCCTGTCATCACTGTGCTGACTGCCTTAGGCAGGGCTATGCCAGGACAAGGGCTCTTTGAACCTCTGTGGTAGGATTTGTGATGTATGGAGCTGTCCTGGTTGCCCAAAGTGGTGTCAGTGCCCCTGGAAATGTTGAGGTCATTACTGGGCCAGTACTTCTGGCTGAGATTGAGAGCAGCTCTTTGTTTTATTTTCTTGTGTCCACTCCATGCTCTGCCAAAGGACTGAATGAGTGGTCCGTCAGTCTAAGTCTTCTCTGGAAGTGGTGGGCTTGATTTTCTGAGCTGCTCTTTTCTTGCAGATCCCAAAAACTTAGACTAGCATCCTCTGTACTTCAAGAGTAAAGAATGAGATTTTTAGGTTATTTTTGTGGGGCACCATACGGATCTGAGAGATCTGTCATTTCTTTTCACACGTGTTACTTCTCAGATAGGTGATAATCCATGACAGCCATGCAGTGTTGTCTTCCAAAAGATCGCCTTATATTGAATTGACAACACGAAGACCCATGGTGGCACAGCAGTGACGAAGCCCAGGGCTGAGTTCAGCTGCTCCCTGTATGTGAGTGGGTGAAGGATGCTTGCTTCTGCTTGCCCTCCACCACTGACTGCGGCTCAGCTGCACCGTTGCTTCTGTGCCCAACTTCCAGGGGAAAAGAAGAGCTTCATCCTGCCGCTAGTTTTTGTCGTGACAGTAGGACTCAATCTGGCTCAACTCTGGAAATGCGTTTGGCTGCTGACCCCTGGGCTTTGGTGGCTGGTAGATATCCTCCGGCCTCTGGTTCGAGGCTCAATGGGGAAAAGCCAAGGATCAGAGACACTCAGTGTGGTTTTGTTTCCTCCTCCTGTTTCTTCCACTGAGGTTTTGTGTGTGGTTTTGTCTATGAATGAACCTGAGCTCTTCAGTGCTTTGATACAAGGCATGCACTGGGGTCCTGGCTCACCATTCTGGCTTCACGCAGTCCTGTCCCCTTCTTGTCACCCAATCCCTCTGCAAGTGTGAGATGAAGAGGTAGGGAGGGTGGCAGAAGCTGTTAAATGACTGTCACATCCTGTCTTTCAGCTGCTCAAAGGAATGGCTCTGCCCCGCCAAAAAGCCATGGGCAAAACCACGGAGGAGGAGGAGGAGAGCGGAGACTGCGATGATGAAGATGACTGCAGCAGAGGCTCTGGGGACGGAGAGCTGCGAGTGAGGAACCAGCTCCGGTTCTTAGCAGGTGATGGGGATGGTGGTCCTGCAGCGGCTGTCCCTCTGGGGGTTGTAAGTCTGGGTGGCAGCACGAGGAGCTGCTCAGCTTTCCACTGCCATGGCCCAGAGGCTGTTTGCACTCAGCGTCCTGCTGGCTAGCCTAAGTGCTGCTGAGGCAGCAGCTAGAAAAGTAATGCGGTTGCTTTTCCAGGTGGGTTTTGCAGGGTTGTGTTGAGGGCAGCCTGGCTGTAGGTATCAGTCACCTTCTTCTCTCATTCCCTCTGCTGCCCACACTTGTGAGTTTAAAGGTGAGCTTCTCTGCTTTGTGGAGGGCTTCAGAAAATCAGTAAAGATGGCTTGACTGCAGCAAAACATCTTGGTTGTTTCTGATGTAGGGTTTAGAGACTTAGGGTAATTTAAAAACAAATGGGAAAAAACAAACAACCAAAAAAACTCAGCTTCATTTTTCAGAAGTGATTTAGGTACTCAGGAGCCTAAAATTGCATTGACTGTCAGTATGATTCATGTCTTTGGTTGCTTTGAAGATGGCTACAAAGCATCCTGATGCTTCAAGGCTACATTATTAGTAAGGTCAGCCATATTATTAGTAAGGTCATTGTTAGTAAGATCACCCGGTCACCCATTGGGGCGAGGAAGTCAAAGTCCATTTGCTACTTGGGGAGTCACAAATCTGTTGGTGTGTGCCTTCTCCCTGACCCCCTAACTGCTGCTGTCCTCCTTCTGACTCCGTGGAGCTCAGCTGCACCGTCTGTTGTGCTCACATGAGCAAGACCAGGCTGCTTGAGGCCACGTCCACTGTGGATGTGTGGTGTCTGCTGAACGTGGGTCTGCGGCTGGGGGTTTGGTCCAATTAATGCTGGTTCCAGTGCTGCGCTTTGCTCTTCGAGAGACCAGACAACTGAACCTGGATAAAATCAGCTTTACTGCTTTGAAGTTTAAGAGGCAAATTTGGGCTCTTAAATGAAGCACAGATGTTTATAAATTCCCTTCCATTGGTCTGGGATAATTAAAATATCCTTAATGAAGTGAGAGCTGAAATATTAAATGCCAGTTTCATATCAAAGATTATTGACACATTATGTAAAATATATAAAATACATATATTCAAATATTGGTTAAGGGAAGGAAAAGGCTTTTTAAGTCCTCCAATCCAGGTCTGAAAGAGAAATATGTAATTCGGAGAAGGATAAAATGTCCTTTCTTTCATCCAAGAACTAAATATCAAAGTGTACGTTAAGGAAATGCAGGTGATCCACATTGTTCTGAGTTGAGAGCAGAGATACGTGTTTCATTTTCCATGATCTTTGTGTCACACTTTTATGCTATTTTAACGTGTTTCTAATTTCCTCTTATAGCTTTCCTTATAATATCATCAGTGATCTCTGAAGCTGTGTATATAATCCTTTCTGCCTTCTTCTGTCTCTCTAGTCTAGTTTAATCACTGTATTGATCTCCCAGATAACCTGCCTGACTAGCAATTTAGACCTCTCTTGTCACTGTGGTATGTGAACATGTTACATGAAAAGAGGGCTTATCCTCCCTGTACTACTCTGCTGGAGGGTGTTTGCTGCTGACTTTGCTACAGATTGGGTAAACATTAACTTTACATAGTGAAAAAGCAGCAGTGGCTTGGGGCATTGTCTTCTCATCAGGTTGAGCCTCTCAGGCTGCTAAGAGCACTGGGTTTGACCAGCACAGCTTTTAGGCGCTAGCTCGCCTTGGAGGACATGTGCTGTGCCATCATGGTGGCCAGAGAGACTTTCTGGATCTTCCTCAGCTGAGCATGCTATTTTGGGTGTGTGTGTTTTGTCTTAGAGCAGAAAGGCAAGTTGATCTGACAGTGGCAGACTCATATTTGGTTGGTATTGGATATAAATTGTGACTCTGTTCAAGTTTTATGTTGGAAACAAGCCCAGGAAAAGTTGCTGATGGTGTGGAAATACACACTTTCAACATTTTGAGAATATTTCTTTTCACTTTGAAAAGGGTATTTTTCAATTAATTTTTTCCATCATATCATAAGTACATAAGAAAATAAAAGGGACCAGAAACCATTCCACATTTCCCCCTGTTCCACAAATTCTAAATTTTAGGTTAGCAAGCCGATTTGAAATGATGCCAGGCTTTGAAATCTGGAAATACTTTGTGAAACAAACTTTTACATTTAGCATGGCTTTATCTCCCTCTTTCCCAAGGTGGTTACCCTGTAATAGGGACACAAAGGACTGGGAGCGGCTGGGATTGAGCTGCTGACGGTTCCCTGCTTTTATCACATGCTGGATGCTATGCAGTGCTCAGGCAGCGAGGCGGCTGGATGGCCAGCAGTGCATGTGTCCTAGCGTGGTGACCAAACATGCAAACCCCCTTCGAGCATGTTTCCTTGCTGGTCCTCAGGTTTGCTGTTGGGGAATGCATCTGGGTGCTTTGCTTTCTTTTTCTTAGAGGTCTGGTTCAGCTCAAGAGGAAATATCCCTGGCCCTGTGATAGCAGCAGAGAACTCCTCCCTCGCTAAGGGTTGACTATGCTGTACAGATGGACTTGGCAGGCAGCTCTGCAGCGTGTGTCGTCCTGTTATCCAAGGGTAACAGGATAAAAATCATGTGGTCCTGTGAAGTGAGGTTGTGGACCGCGTCTGGGCCATGTGCCCTGGGTTCTTGGCCCTGCCTTAAAATCTCATTTGTAATGGGATCACTCTATAAGATAAAGGCTTTAACGAGGCACATAAACATCATGCTGCCACCGAATCTTTGCAGCAAAGCGGAGTGCAAAAGGATGTGCATCCCACTGCGTGTCCTGTCGGTGACACGAGGAGCAGGAGAGGTGGGTGACTCCAGCTGAGTGCAGGCAGGCACTGGGTCTGCCTGAAGGTAGAATGAAAAAGTTGTCAGTTTGCCACGGCCTTTGCATGGGAAAGCTCAGCACTGTCTCACCCAAAAGGCAGGTCGTTTGGATAGTGCGTCTGTCCTGGCAGTCAGACTTTCTCCCGCTCCCCGGCACGGGTGCCGCCGGTCCTGCCGGGTAATAACTGCAAACAGCTGCTCGGTGCTGGCCTCAGCGAGGTGTCCCTCCGAAGGGTTGGAAAATGTGGAGACTAAAAAAGAGCAAAAGGAGGAAAAAAAAAAAGTCAGTCTTGAATACAGACTAGTTTTGATTTATCGCCTGTTGTATAAAATGTAACCTTTGTTTCCTATTTATAATGACCCTGTAATAACTGGACAGTCAACTTAAACTTTAATGATTTAAACATACTTGTAAACTGTCAAGTCAAAAGTTTGTGAGTGACTATAAACATATGTTGGTGAGCGCTATATGCTAATAAATTCATTATTATGTTGCCCCAGTGGGAAACATGGAGATGGCAGACTTTTTTTATGATAGGTCTTTTATTGTTTGTCACATCTGCAACACATTAAGGATTTTGAAGGCAGATAATGTTTACAATAAGAGGAGGATTGAAAGCCTTCCAGCTCAGTGAAGAGCGCTTCCTGTTTGTCAATGGAGTAACCGTGGAACTGGCACCCTGTGCACGGAGCTCCAAAAATAGAGATGTGTACATACGCATGCATATATTTATGCCACACCAATGGCAAATCATGCCAGCGAATAAATTATAGTATTTTCCCCCAAATTGCGAGTCAGTGCAAATGTATTCCAGAATCTACGATACAAACATGTCCTCGCACACTGCTGAGATCAGTCATCCTACACCACGTACCCAAAGCAAACAGAGCCTGGGGAAGCTGGCGCTTCACTGCTGCTCCAGACAGCCACCCGCTAATTAGCTCACCTCCGGCGTTCTCACTCAAGATGCCACTTATAACTGACAAGCCGGTTGCCAGGAAGCCTGAAAATAAAACATGGGTGCTGGAGACGATCCTGTGCTGAATGGCTTTAGCAGGGGCTGTGGGAGAGGAGGTGCAGCCTTTTCAGGTGGTTTGCAAAGGTGGCGGTGGATGCAGTGCCCTGGGCAGCTTGCAGGCTATTGGGGAGTTTGTTGGGATGGAAACGGTGCCTTTAGTGGCAGGAGCATCACCCGGGAGCATCCTGAGCAGTCCAGCAGCTGGGGTCAGGGGAAAAGGGGAAGATTTACCCTTCCAAAATATCTGTGTTAGGCAGTAACAAAAGTTGTCTTGGGAACAGATGGATTTGGCAGAATTAAGCAGAAATAGTTTATCCTGGGAAGGGAAGTTGGCCTCATCCCATGAGATGTATAAGGATAGATGTATGCAATAAAGATATATAAAGATGGCTTGGCAGTGTGTGTGTGTAAAACAGCTCCCCTGCCTGGCTGTTCGTGCAGGTTGGACAGCAGGGAGTGTTGCCTTTCTCATCTCCCTTGGTTATTTATAAGGGCAGAGGGAATTTGCAGCTTGAGCCCCATTGCTGGCGCGGTGTTCAGAAAGCACCTTGTTTCTGCACCCTGCTTTCTGCTGCAGCTTCTGCTGCCCAGCCAAGCTGGCTGTGTGGTTTTCCAGCAGTCCACGCATGCTGTACCTGGGTGCTGGATGAAAGTCAGGATCACCACCAGGTGTCCCTTGCTTTTCCAAGTTCTGTAACTTTAATAGCTTCTGCCTTGTTTAGCCACTGATGTGTCCTCTAGGCTGGGTCATCTCAGGAAGTCTTGACAAATTTCTTTGGTTGCGTTCCTCTCATTACCCCCATTTTCTCCTGGTTTTGTTTCTGGACATCCTGGGAATCCGAGCTCCTTCTATCCCCAGGCTGTGGCAGGGAACAGGAGATACTGCTGCTGCCATGGCATCTGAATTTCTTTTCCACGAAGAGCAGCAGGCTGCTTGTTTGTGGTCAGAGAGGGGGGTGTGGGTGCCGGGCAGTGGCAGCACTAGAGGCCAGGCAGGGTCAGTTTGTTTGCAGCCCTCGTGGTTTCTACAGCCTATTCCTGTGGGAAGGTTTCCTTTAGAAGCGGGTATTCATGCTAGAAAATGGTTGTCCTCAGGCTTTTTGGCCACCTTTGCTGCTTGGTGGGTGTATCTGCATGTAACAGGACAGCGTGGTGGATGCACCAAGGGTGCTGTGAGTGCGTGGGCATCTGCTGGGGCTCTCTCATTGCTTGTGCTTGGAGGCAGCGCAGCAGCATTTAAAATATTTACAAGATCACCTCTTCGGATTCTTTATTATGGCGATTGTTTCTCTGTAAATGCCTTCAGGGTGCCCGTATCTGAGCTGCAAGTGTCTGCCGATGCTGCTCTGCCTGACTTAGTGCCGAGCCTGGACAGTCAGTTCATTTGGATGTTTATCTGTCTGCTGAGAGACACGTTTTGAAATACCCAATTTACTTCAAAATACTCCTTCAGCAGGTGGAAAACCCTGTCTGTGTGGATTCTGCTGACAGTGTGGGGACACGCGGCTGTTGTGCCTTCCTGCTGTACAGCAGGAAGATCTGTTGCAGGACCCACTTACTGTGTGGGGCTCTGCCCCACCTTCAGCAGAGGTGCCCTGTCCTTGTCTCCTGTGACTAGGTGAGCTGTTCTGGTTTGAAGCAGTATCCTTCGGCTATTTATTTTTTTCCTATTCTAATAAAAGCTTTAGGACTTTTAACTGTATTTTTTGTAGCAGCAACATTTTTTCCAAAGACGGTGCTGTTGAATGCTTGACTGAAGCGAGGATAGCAGAAACATGCTGTTTTACAAGACATTCATCCTGTCCCAGGGCAAAAATCCGACAAGGCCGAATGTCAGCTAGATTATCCTGATGGAAGAGCTGGAATTGTACCAAATAAAACAGTGCA
This sequence comes from Cygnus olor, assembly GCF_009769625.2. NCBI lineage: Eukaryota > Metazoa > Chordata > Aves > Anseriformes > Anatidae > Cygnus > Cygnus olor. The sequence goes on from NC_049181.1 coordinate 8,174,308, forward strand.
ATAGCTTGATTATTGCTTTTCTATTTCAAGTGTTTGTGTTTGTTGAAATTTCTCCTATTAATGAAAATTTGGTTGGAAGTCAAGAATTCTTTGTCGCTGTTCAAATATAAGCAAGAAGATAGAGGGGGGGGTCACGCAAAGCAGTTGGCTGAAACTGTAACTGAGTATCAAGTTCACTAATTCACTTTTGAAATCAACAACATTTTTTTGGTTTTTATTTTTTAATTGACAGACTGGAAAAATTATTGGTGGCTTTTAGAGATGCGCTTGTTTATAGGACCCTTCAGATGGCTGTTTGTGATGGTGTGACTGTTTCAGGCCTCACAGGATATAAAATATGTATGTTTTAAAGGTTGCTTTTAAGTTTTATGCTGAGAGTTCCTCCAAAGCAATGCTAAATCCACAGCTGAAAAACTAGAAAGTTCATGTATTAGCATAAGTACGCGCTTTGCAAAGTGCTGCATGTATACAAAAACACCTATGAAATCAGTAAGTAAATCCACTGGGTATGTTAATCCCATGTTCTTACTTTTCTGGTCTTGAGTTGTATTTTTTAAAAATATTTTCAGTGTAGTGGTAGCAGGTCTAAATCTGACTGAGACATTTGTATGTTGCATTTTTAGGAGCTGGTTTCCACTTCCTTGGTCCCCTTTGACCAAAAGTGAAGAATAATGTACCAGGTTTTTTAAAGCAGGATCAGTGCAGGACATTTAAATCCTTGATAGTTGTGTAGCCGTAAATCAAATGCATCACACTCACAATGTGAGAGGAAATTGGTCTAAATACTTTTGGAATCTCAAATCAATGCAGACAAGTCTGGTTCCTGGCCTCAGTATATCGTGACCGGGTGAAATCTAACAGTTTGAGATATACCGAAGGTCAGGTGAGATGATTTGCTGCTCTTACACCGTACAAACGCACAAGTCTTTGTAAATCTGTGGTTGCTTTTTAGTCCCAGAAGTTTGTAATGCTACTCTTCTGGCAAAAGGTTTTCCCTCTATTCAGGCTTAAACATAGATTGCAAGTTTGAGTAACAGTTTGTGTTGTGCCAGAGTGTCTAAGGAGACATTTTTCAACAGTGTAATTTGGGAGCTGATGTATCTTTAAAGTGTTACTGAGTGCAACATTATACATGACTGAACGCATCAAAACAATTTCAACTATGCAAAGATCTGCCCAGTTGCAATAGTGATAGTCATATTTATCTTTAAAGAATGATGAATCTGTTTTTCTGTGGCTTGAAAATGCATGAGTTCTTCTGAAGCTGGGAAACACACTTCCTGACTCAATACAAACTTCTTTCTGTGCTGTTTTTCATCAGGGAGAGACAAAATAGTTTAGATGGATTTCTTTTTAAGGGACGACAATAAAGGGATATTTCAGACAGAAGCAGAGCAGGTGGTACTTGCTAATGGACTGACAAGATAACCTTACACTGATAGTCAGGGCTTCGTATCTGTGCAGGTTTGCCGTACAAAGAGAGGTTTGTCTGCAAGCCTGATAACAATACAACATGTTGATTGACTTTTCACGTAGGAGAGGGTGCCCCTTTCATGAGTGGCTTGGCTTTTACTAATGCCCTACTGCAGGTAAGCTGATAAGAGTGATTACAGTGATGTAATAAATGAGTCTGTAGCGAGCAGCCCTTCCTGGTGTGGCGGGAGAGGGCTCCTGCTCCAGAGCATGTCCCAGCTGTGCCAGCTGCTGTGTGTGCCCAGCACTTGTGTCGGTGTGCTGGCCCTCAGCTGTAAAACATCCCACAAATGTCCTGTGTGTGTTGGGCTGGGCTGTCCCACATCCCTGTCCTGCCCCGTGTCTGCTGGGGCTCATGGTCTCAGAAAATGATGGATGTGTCCTGTGTGAAGAAGGGCTGCCTTCGTTACTGGTAGTGTTTCCACTCCTCTGCAATCCAGGACGGGCTGGCACAGCCTATGTCCTTTCCTTGTGGACTTCTGCATAAGCACAGCTCACTGCATTGTCTTCAGCCCTGATACGGAGCAAAGGTGGGTGCCCTTGTTATCTCATCCTTGTGATCACATTGCAATTTGTTGCTTCTCGTTATACCTCAATGGCCAGGTTCTTTGACCACCGGAGTACTGCCGAAGGAGAGTAGGCATGGGACAACACTGCAGCTGATTTGTGGCTGCAGTGCTGCAAAACGGTGGCATGTGGAAACCACAGCCACTGGTTGAAAGCATGACTGGGTTGGCAACACTTGGGATCCTTTGGAGCGTGCCACTGTAATGCTGGGGACTGGACTTCGGGCAACAAGTATTGAATGTGAAGGACATCATGCAGCAGGGACACCCCGAGGTTGTATGGGGTCGAGAACACAAGAAGGGAAGCTCATGGGACTAAGATCCATCAAGGACTCCTAAACAAAGCTTGGCTTAGGATGGCATTGACATGCATCTGCCCGGAACACATCTTGGGGAAACTGTGTGGAAAAACTGCAAACACAACTAACATTGGTCCAGGTGACCCTGTCTCATCGAAAGGGTCTGAGAGGGTCCTGGGCTCTCAGCTGGGGCTGTTGCATTGCTGTCAATCATCTTGGCCTGAGAGAGATGTCCAAGAGGATAGCTGTTGTTTCAGGTGGACCGTGGAAGTCAGCTCTTACTAGAAAACTTGTGTACAACTTTCACAGTACCTTTGAGCCCTAAAGGGAAGAAGATGGGAAATGCTGAAACTCTCCTGACTGCCTGAAAAATCCTGGCATCTTGGTTCCCTTCATTGAATTTGAACAAATATGTGTTTTTACATGGGATATCACGCCAATGACTTAGCAGTGCAAGCTGCAGCATTGCATTATGGCAGCAAGTGAAGGCTCTGGGGAGCTGGTGTTTACTTAGATGTGGTTGAGTGAGAGCCTACACGGTAGTGATTTCCTTACCCGAGATCCATCAGGTTAGGATGGATGCAGACGGCGCATTGCACTCTTGAAAACTGTTTTTTTACATTTTTCTATGAATACAAGTGCATGTACATGGACCTGATCCGAGCACCTGGCACTGGTGGTTGATACTCTCTATGCCAGCAGCTGGAAACACAAACCTGGCCTGGAAGGAGCCTGTCTTTTTAGCCCTTGCTGAAAAGATAAAGGAAAGAGGGAGAGGGATGCTCCTCCAGAGAAATCTCCCAGGACTTGGTGTTTTCATGTTTCATGAAATTCATGTCTCTTTCTCTCTTCTCCCCAACCCTTGTCTTGCTGTAATTGCAAGTAAAAATAGCTTGCATTTGGGTCTGGACTGCAAATCACTCGTCAGTTCGTGTATTACCAGGACACGATCGGTTACTGAGTCAACACTGCTCTGTTCACTTTCAGTGCGCTTCAGAAACGGGGGAATTCATCATTCATCAGGAGGAAGCTCTCTTCAACTGTTCTGCATTAGCTGTGACCTGTGTGTGCACATCTGTCGTCCTCACTGGGGCCAACACCAGTAGTAACATGAACTGAACCAGGTGTGTCCGAGCGCTGGCTCCACCAATTCCCTGATGGACCTCCACCAGCTTCCCGACCCCTCGCACAGGGAGATAAATGAGCTGTGAACTGGAGGAGAGAGGTCCTTCCCACGCGGTGGATGCTGGTGGGCTGCACTCTGCCTTCACCATGCATCCCTGGCCCTTGTGGTTTCCAGGGCTTTCAGGGCTCTAAGGAGAACCCAGATGGCTCTATTCTGTATCAATAAATTTCACGTAGCTGAGTGCTTCTGAATTGCAAAAGCCAGGTTTGTCAATCTTGCCAGCTCTTGTGGGTCTATGGTATATCTCACTTTGGGCTAAAAAGGGCTGACCCCAGAACTTAACCTTCCGTTGTGGTGCTTCTAGGGCAGGTTGGAAGTTTTCTGATGGGGAGACTTCGATTGGAAAATGCCTCTCTGCTGGAATTGAGATGTGGTGAAGTATGCTGGGGTTTTGGACAGGTTTTCTGTTTTGGAAATAAATTCAAACATCTTTCTCTGCTCCTGCAGTGGGGAAATGCAGAAACAGCCTGTTTACCCATACTGGCATGTGTAATATTGTCAGCTTTCACTCCAGAGTGGCTTTTTGTCCTTGTTTGAGATTATGTTCTAATTACACCACAGGAAAAATGAAATCTAAATGAATTGATTGGACTTTGTTGGAGTGGTATGTTTTGGCCTCCCCAGTTCAACTTGCCTTATTTTTTTTTTTTCAAGCAACAGAAAATTTGGACACATTTTGCCTTTGTTCTGCTTTGGAGCAGTAGCACATTCCATGTTTTCTGTGGGAATGGAAATCTGGCATTTTGACTAGCTTCTGTTGTTTCAGAAAATGTCTTCAGCGGTATTTAGAGCTCTTGACAATATCTTGCTGTCCCAGGCGCTTCCCGCATGGGTCGCCCTGCACAGGGCAGCTGCAGCAGGAGGCTGGGTCTGCGCCCAGCGCGGGTCATAAATACAAACCCAGCCCGAGGACGTTACTTGCTAGCAGTGCCTTTATTTTCTGAGACCTTACTTCGAGAAAAAGCCTTGTCTGGTTGTCCTTTGCTGGATACTGAAAGTCCCTGCATGTCCAGGGTCACTGCATCCTATCTATGGCTGGCTGCTCTCTTGCTTGATGATATGCCATTATTTGCTTCTAACCAGGCATGCTGGGATGGATGCACTGCAGTGGCAGGTACTGCTGGTTGCTGTGGGACCTGGCTCACTCCAGGCTGTGGCTGCTTCGGCAGCTGCACAGGCTGCCAGGGCGTATGTCACCGTCTAAGGTCCAACACAGGACTCCCAGCAGGATTTCTAAAATGTAAATTGCAACTGCAATGTGATACATATCCTTTGTTTTTTCCCTTCCTGTTTTAATTCAAATGCAGTCAGTATCTTGAGTCTCTGTAAAATCATTGGACTTGAAGCTATTTTGGAGTTGCTTGTGTCCCATGGATACTGGAGACGCTTCCTGCTTGGGGAGTCAGACATCTGCTGAAGCATGTTTTTGGACTTTTGTGTTACGCAGACTGCAGTTGGCAGGTGGGAGCTGGTGGTTATTATCAGAGTCTGAGTAATATCCTTTGCCTCGCTGATAACTCTCCACCGGCTGCTCTGCAGCTTTGGTACATTTGCTTGTCCTGTTCTGGTTTCTGTGTAGATCGTTCTGGTAAGAAGTAAATAAAAGTTGTATGCTCCCCAAAATCATAGCAGAACACAGCCTGCAGTATTTCTTCCACTTCCCTTGTCCACATAAATCATCTGCTAAGGCAAGCTCAGAGAATGTGAAAGAATGCATTTATACCAGAAATGCTCTCCTTTCCCTCCCTTCCAAGGGCAAACTCTCTTGCTTGTGATTCAGTGTCTGCTGTCAGGGAGCACCTGATGTGCTGTCGCATTTGATTTCTGTTCCTGGCACTTGTAGCTTTATTTCTGCTGTTGCAAAGACGAAAAGAGGCTCAAGATGTGCCCAGCACCACGCAGCAAACACGTGGCTGCATGCAGGGCTGGCTCTCCCCTCCGCGTGGCTGATGTGCATTCTGTCCATGGGTGCTCTCACCAATACACCGATTTTTTCCAGATGTGGGGCAGTGGCAATCATCAGGTTGGGTAGGTCGCTGCTGGAGCCTGGTGTGTTTGCTGGAGGTGTCTGTCCGGAGGGGAGGGCTGTGCCAGGAGCTGCTGCAGCCGGGGGTGGTGTTTTGGGTGCGCAGAGCAAAAGCTCTGCGTGCCCTGCATTACCGCTGTGGATCTTGTGGGGAATCCTTTCTCAGCCATCTCCTTGTCTTTTTGATGCCCCCTTCCCGCTCCCTGTTTACTTTATTTACCCCTGAAGCATTGAGGGAACTAGTTTGCTCTTGAGCTACTCTAGAGGAAGAAGCTGTGTGGTTTCTCCTGCCTGCTTGCCCAGTGCCTGAAGTCTGCTGACTGTTGGGTTTCCAGGGAGAAAGCGCCAGCTTGTGGGCCAGGTGCTGATCTTGGAGGTTCAGCTGATGCCTTTCCTTCTACTCTGCTTCTCTAAATGCTTTGAATGGCTGAACACAACGGAGGCAGCACGGGACTGCAGGCAGAGGAAGGTCTGGTAGTCCCCCACGCACAAATAATGCCACTGAAATCAGTCCTTGGGCATGTGTACAGCTGGGCACCGGCTGAAGTACCTTGCTGAACTGAGCCAGGTACTTCAGGCTATTAGCAGGTGCTAAATAGGTCTTTCCTATTTAGTGGCCTTAATTTATTAAATCAGTCAGCAATACTCTACGAGAAATAGTGCTGGAAAAGGGAGCAGAGTGAGCTCTAAGTTTCCAATTTCTGCTGGATCAGGCCCCTGGAGATCTGTGTGATCTGGTGGATTGGAGGCAGTGCTATTGCAGTGACTCATAAACAGATGTGCCCAATTTACATTGCAGCTTAATACCTTTGTTTAAAAAAATGTTTTTTCAAGACAAATGTGTTAAAGCAGATGTTTCCAGTAAAACAAATGCTTGCGTGATTTACAAACAACTTCCCACCGCCAGAACTCATTAGAAAATGTGGAAAAAAGAAAAATGATTCTGTGTACCAACAAAAAAGATAAAATAAATCAAAAAATAAGCAGACTGCGAGGAGGTATTTCTACATGTTGAATGAAAAGAACTGCTGTTCTTGGGTGGGGAAGCAGGAAGTTTGAGAGTGATTTCGGTTGCTAATGGCAGTAAGACTAACCCTGATCAGCTGCATATATTAAAGAGCAGAAACTTGTCTGTAAAAATACTTATCCATGTCCTGTTATGTAGGATATAAGGTAACTGGGACCACTGTGTGGGATTGCCCAGAGGCTACCAAATCCCTCACATCCCATTGAAACCTCCTACAAGCCTCCCCACACTGACCAACTTGATTTCCAACATGCCAGCTCTGGCCAGCAGAACCTGAGTCCGGGTTTAATGCTCCAGGGCTCCCTGGGCACGGGGGACTAGATAGAGCTGTGGGACATCCCTGGGCACCCGCACTGCTGTTGCTCTCTGCCTCATCTTCCAGGCAGCAGGGCCCAGGGGGAGTTTGCTGACCAGGGACCATGTCCTCACCAGTATTTTTGGGCTGTTGGGGAGGGCTCCCAAGGGCAGGGGACGTGGGCTGGGTGGCCCATGTCTCTGCAAGGGGGCACCCTAGCACCTAACAGTGGTGTTTCCCTCTTGCTGGCATTTGGGATCGAAATGCTTTGGGTGCTGGGTGGGAGCAGAGCTGTGGTGCTGGTGGGTTGCTCTCTCCAGGCACTGCAGTGTTTGCTCTGCTGCATCTTGCAGCAGGTGATGGGGAGTGAGGGCTTTTTTCTTTCAATCAGTTGGTATTAAGCCACACCATGGCTTTGTGGTAGCCAAGGAGTCCTCTGCAGCCTGTGCAATCCCTCTGCCACCTAAATCCTTCAGTTTCTGAGTCCAGTGCCACCCACTCATCTCCCCACACCAACAGGAGATGTCTTTCTGGGGAACTGGATGGCTGTGGGACTGCACTAACCATAAAGCAACACAAACAGATGCAGCTCCTACAGCAAACCTTGCTCCACAGGTGGACACCAGCATCAGCCTGGGTCTGTCCCTGAGATCCTTCTCTGTGCATCCCATGGCAGGGGCTGGAGGATGTTTCCTCTGTCTGCAACTGCTCAGGTCTCTTGGAGCAAACTCACAGTGTCTTTGCATTTCCTCAGGGGGCTGCGCAGGGCTGTGCCTGTTCACCTGCTCCTCCATGCTTTTGGAGGCAAAGGCAGGCATGTGCTGAGAAACTCTGTCATCTCCGGTCTCTTTGGACGTGCTTTCCGCCCGGCTCCATTGTGGGGCTGCCGTCACACGGTGCCTGCAAGTCCGGCACTCATGTTACATACAATTTGACACCCCATGTGGTCTTAATGGGTTTCCCAGGCTACAGCTGCAGCACAGCTAGCACTTTTTGTTAGCTGAGGGGGCTGGCCATCCCCCTTTGCTGTCCAGCTTTCTGTTGCACCAGTATCATTTTTTATGCATTTGTGTTTTTGTTTTTGTTTTTTTTTCTTCGCATTTGTTACAAAAACCTAGAGCTAAGGAAAAAGTGTGTTTGTGGGTCTGCAGGCTGCTCATCTAAATCCATTGTTTCTTGGCACCTGTGCCCAAGGCGAATGGTTTGTCTAAGGGCCCTGCTCACAGTGCTGCTTCTTGGGGCTGGAGGGGTTGGGAGGATGGGCAGAAAAACGCAGCTGGGGCATCTTCTGCAGCCTGTCCCACCCAGGGTGGGGTGACACAGCTGCCTGGTAGCCAGCAGCATGTAACAGGCAGGAGCGAGGATGGTTTGGGGACCTTCTGTTGCTTCTTGGCTAATTTCTCATCAGGGCTGTGGAGTTCATCCTTAGGAAAAATGACCAAGGTCAAAGACTGGCTGGGGTCCTGAAGGAATAAGGGCTGGGCGGGTGCACTGAGAGATGGCTGCGGGACGTTGCTCCCTGGTGTGTCTGTTTCCCATGCCTCGTCATAAAGGGCATTTTCAGAGTAAAGCCTTGAACGGCTGCCTTTGCAGGGGGACTTGCTGGGACCCAGCCGGAGGAATTAAAAGCACGCTATAAAGAGGGGGATGCTGCTGCAAAGCAACTTGGGGCACTCAGGGGTGCTTTTTCCAGTTTGCCCATTGATGCTCATGGACCCTCCTTGCAACGTCAGCTCAGTTTTAGCCATTAGCTTGTGCTTGGCTCCTGAGGACCACGAGGCTTCAGTGCTTAATTAATCTCTGCAAAACAGGGAGCGTAATTAATGCCGGTGGTGTGCTGCAAGACCTTTGGGTGAATGGCAGCATGCGATCTCTACGCTTTGCTTTTCCAGAGCAAAACCCCGCGGTCAGGTCTGTGGAAGCCATTACTGGCCGGTGCCACGCATCGTGCAGAGGCTGTCCTGGGAAGGCCACTCGTCGCAGCTCGGTGTTTTGGGATTTTGGGTCTCTGCCGGTGCAGATGTGGCTTGATGCGTCTCATCTCCCCTCCGTGCTGCTGCACTCCTGACAGGTGCAAATCGTCACAGGGATGTGGAGCTGAGTGGGGAAAAATCCCGCTGTGCTCTGTAAAAAGGAGTGATCAGGGGATAACTCCATCTGCTTTCCTATTGTTTCTACACCGGCTTTTGTAATTTCTTCCTGAAGTACCATTGGTCTTTAGTCACTTCTTCAAAATAAAGGGTCAAAATTACCCCTACTAGTTTAGTGCTACTTTTTGTTAAACTGTCCTGCAAAGACTAAGCAAACTGGGTGAAAAAAATAGTAAGTTTTGGTAGCTTAAGGACAGCCAGGCAGATTTCCTTCCTGATATCTCTAAAGCTTTTTTTTTTTTTTTTTTGTCGTTGTCAGCTTTGTTTTTGTGGATGTTAAACATAAAGGAGAGGAGAACAGATTGCAGGTACAGTGAGTTCCAACACAATTGACTGCCATTATTAAAAAATGATGCTTTTAACCAAGTCTATAAAATCACCTCCTCATTTATAAATTGTCAGGTGTAAAACTGCGTGTTGTACAGGATTGTTCTGTCACACACCGTCCTGACGCTGTCACGCACGCTCACGCTTTGGGTGATCCGCAGACATTTTACAACACTTGCCACTGAGCGCTAGCAGACATAAATCAGCTCTTTAAAAGTGTAAATGTTTTATTTCCTATGAGTTGGGCAAGATGTTTTGAAGGGAACGAAATGTAAATAGAATGAAATTCTTAAGCAAGATTATTGATATGACAGGACTAAGGAGCTTGGGATTCTGTGAAAAGTGCCTCTTTTCATCCCCCTAATAAGTCCATTACTTGCACTCGGGAATATTTTAAGGTCCTTTTCATGCTGAATCTGGAGTTGAGCATGCTTTGCATTTCAAGCTTTGTCTATGAATCAGTAGAAGCCAAAGTTATTTCTGCTTTAAAATAACAGGAGCAGGGAACAGCTAATCTCTTTTCATTCTGAGTCCTTACATTATTTTACTGGACAGAGTTTGTGTTGGCTACAAAACAGGGCATTCACAAAATCTATGAGAAGGAATTTAGTCTAAGAATGAAGCCTAGATTGCAGTATGCATAAAGGCTCCTTCTCCTAAGGCCATTAAGAAATTCCAAATCTGAGCTATTTTGAACAGTGACATTAAATTAGCCTTGCTAATTCCAGTAATTCAAGCTGATAGCTGAGTTTACAAATCTACTAGATGAGGCCTTCCCATAATTACAATCTCAATGTGCTTTTCAGCTAAGGTGAGTTGGCACAAAAAAGATAAATAAATAAAAGGGGGGAAAATGCTCTTTCTGTTCTGTCTTTTGAGATGAATATCTCTAAAGAACAGTTAAATGGCTGTATTGCACCAATAAGACATTCCCTGTCCTGGACTAGAAAGTTCATTTTTCCTCTAATGTGCAAGTATAAGAGCAGAAAAGAGACTGGATTTTTCACTGCTTTGTTTTTTCTGTTGTCTGATTTCAAAGGAACATTGATACTGCTGGTGCTTGCAGTTCAGTTTTTAATTGTTTATTTACAGATAGTTATTTCTACTGGGGAAAAGAAGGACTATGACTATTTTAGCCTCTTTTGTGGTGGACAAAAAAAAATAAACCTTTGGTGGATAAATCCAGGTTGGAGCAGGGGGAGTAATAATACAAGCAGCTACCCCTCTTATTCTGCTGGAGAAGTTGATTTCCAGATCCTAACACAGCTGGACATTCTCAGGGTGATGGAAAGGTTTTGAGGATATGTTTTCAAAGCCATAAGGCACAAAAACATGAAACAAATAAAAACTGAGTGCATTATTTAAAAGGGTGTTAATTTTATTAGAACTAAGCTGAGCTAATATAAAGGCGAATTTAAGTATTCACATCAGCACTTAACTCTGGCTGCAATGTTCATAAAAAGTCCTTTTGATCAAGCTGTAAGTGTTTTGATCCTTCTTCTATGAGCATCATTCAAAGTGACCTAGCTGTAGCTCAAAGCAGGCATCTGCAGCTGCAGAAGTCCTTGAGCAATAACAGGTCAGGAACTTAAATGCGTGCTCTGCTGGGAATGCTAATATTGCAATTGTTTTGTTTGTTCCAAATAAGAATGACAGTACAAAATCTCTCACAATATAAAAATTCCTAACAGAAAATTGATCCACCACCATTGACTGTGGATACTTGAGTCAAGATTTTGAAATGCTGATTTTAATCTATCAGAATAATAATGGTATTGGAGCTAAATATTTTGATACCGTTGGCATGTGAGTGTCTGGGCTTTCTTCAGCTGATAGCGTTGTCACCATTGGCACAGCCAGGCAAGATACCTGGATTTTTACAAGACTGCCCTGATTCAAGAGGACACTATCCTGCTGAGCACCTGCAGGCCTGGGTGTGCTGCAGGGGTGCAAGTCCCTTTGTGGCTGTTGTTGGGCTCCTGCAGCTCACAAAACCACAGCAGTGCATTGCACTGTCCCTCAGAGCCTGTTGGGGTCCACCTGGAAAGGGATGAACCAAAAAGTATGTGGGAGGCTGGCAGGCATCTCCCCCTCTCCCTGATGCAGGGAGACTTCCTGCCACTGCTGCATGTTGCCTTGCCCATAGGCTTGGGTAAATGCAGCAGATAATGCCCCAAATCAACATCTAGGGCAAAATCGCGTAGAAGTGCACAGTTTGCCATCTGCATAGAAGGGCCTGATAGGGAGCTGCTAGGAAAGAGCGCTCAGTGCAGGCACGTCGTGTGTGGGGAGGAGTGCCGTGGGTCACTAGCTTCTTTTCCCTTTTTTGGGAGGGTGAAAGAGGAGGGAGGCTGAAATGCATTTCTAGATTTCCAGGAAACATCTCTGTAATCCATTTTTATAGAGGATTTTGTGTTTTTCAAGGGCTTTACAAACTGGATTACATAGCTTTTTTATTTTGATTTTCCACTGTGATTGTGACATTCCTGAGATTGAGCCATGAGTGTTCAAGATAGGATGGAGGCGGAGGCATTCATGGACTTGGATCATGGAGTCCTCTTTCATTGCCACCTTGTCTCACTGCTTGGCTTATACCTGCCTGCTTGCAGTGCCGATGGATGTGTCTCTGTGCAATCGGATGCTTCTGTGTGACTGTCCCCAGTATCCTCCATGGCTGCACGCCCAAGCTGACCCAGGGAGGTGCAGGGCAGGAGTCCAGGGTCGATCCCCTCCCTCCCTTGCTGTTTCTTCCTGGGGGAGGGCCAGCCAAGGTGGTGTACTCAAGCTTCACCACGGTCCCAGCCATGGGCACCAGCTAGACAGGGTTCAAAACACAGGTCTTGGAGAATGATGGAGAACTAGGAAAGAGCAAGTGTGTTGAGCTGGATCCTTCACAGCACCACAATCTTGGTGTCCTGGTGCTCAGCTGGGATGATGCTGGGTTTCCCATGGGAGCTGCTGCCACCGTCCAGCTTTCAGCACCGTCATTCGAGCAGTGTGTTGGGACCAGGCTTTGTGCTCGGTCCAGGAGGGAGGCAGGGAGCAGGAACCAGCCCTGGTTTTGCGTCAGACATTACGTTCACTCGGTGAGCAGCTGGGTTTAATTTGGGTCGGTCTCTCTCTGCAGCCGTGCAGAAGTGCAAAGCCAGGTCCTGGTTTCAGACTTCAGTGACTGTTCCTGGGGCTCCTTCCAGCACACAGCACAGGGAATACGACCTGGAGCCATTAAAAAGTTCCAGTCTGTGAACCCAACCATTCTACTTCTATATAAAATCGGAAAACCGGTCATGGTGATGTTTCCCAGGGCCTCCTGCATTACTCCATTTTTATGGGTTGAAGTTACTTAGTGCTGTTTTAATGCAGAGCCAGGGTTTTATTTATTTATTTATTTTAGCAGCTTAGCGCAATTAAAAAAGCTGGGCAGTGCTGGAGCCTCTCGGCTCCCTTCCCTTGGCAGTGCTCTCACCTCAGCCCGTGCTCTGCAAATGCTCCTGGGCCAGCCAGGCTCCGGGCAGGGGCAGGGCAAGCAAAATATCTTTCCCTCTATGCCAGACAAGGCTGGGCAGCTGAGGAGCGCAGGACCTCAGGGAGCCGCTTTAGGAGCAGGGCAGGCTGGGCAAATAAGTGCAGCAGTGCCCAGCCCAGATTCTTGGGTTGTGACCTGACATCTCACTCCAAGTGTTTTCCTTGGCATCATGAATGGTGACCTGGTGGAGTCTGATTTTTGAGTGAGCATACACGTTGCACGAAGTTGTGCTCCTTTCTGTTTGAAGAGGCACGTTTCTGGTTGCCTCTTTGGAGCATCGATGCCAAGAACCCCAATCTCTGCGGCCTGGGCATGGTTCAAGCCTGGTTTCCGCATGCAGTGAGTCACAAAGGAAAATGTCAGATGTTCCTGGGTACCGTAACACCACCATGAGTTTTCTGATCAAGCATTGAGAAACATCCTAATGCCCCGAGGGCTGCTTTTACCGGCTGGCATCTGGGAGCCAGGGACCATTGGCATTCCCCTTACGTTTGCATTTTGGTGGGTCTCTCGAGTGCATGCATGTCACTAAATGTCCACAGCTTGGAGAATTGAATGTGAGGAAGAGCTGCCTGTCCCGGTCACTCTGTAGCAAAGAGCTTTTGCTACGCATGACAACAGCAGTTGAAGGATCAATCTGTGTTGCACTTTTCACTTGACTGTAATGCTTATGGAAAAGATGTAAATCGTCTATTTCAGGACCAAGTCAGACTTGTTGTGGAAGAAGAAATGACTCTATCCTGCCCCCTGGTTAGACCATTGGTTTCTATGGCAGCAAAATCTTAGGGAGCAAAGATGAAGAAGAAATGTTTGGTGTGATGAGTTGGTTTTGGTCATTAGAAGAAACTTGGAGCATTTCATTTTGCTCTGCTGCCACTGATAATGTTACCTCCCAAAATCAAGACTGTCCTAGATGTCACAGGTGACAGAAGACTGATCAGAAGGGATCAGTTTGTGGGTTTAGAACTTGAAGGTCTCCAGAGATAAGTGCAGGGAGAGGGGTGACTCCATGTCTGGAGGGGCTAAGGTGCACAGGGGATCTGGAGAGATGTTACTTGACCCTGCCCTACATTCTTGCCTCACTTCATATCTGTTCATATCTGTCTTTTGTTTCCAGCTTTTCTGCTCTTTCTTTCTTATTCTGCCTTTGTAGATGCTGTTGGCTATCCATGTTTATCTCTCAATTTTTCAGTTCTTCTCTCCCAGTTCCTTGAGGTACCAGCTCTTTTCCTGGACAGTACACCTGGATATCAGACAGGGGAATGCTGCTTCGTCATCAAAGTACAAGGACTCTGGTGCTTTCTATTAATAATGCTAATGAGATTTGTTAATTTTTAATAGATTACATGAACGTGTTTTGCTAAACACGTTTTTGTGGCTCCACTCTGTGAGTACAGTTCAGAAACTCTTTCACTTGCTGCCAAAGGAGAAATGATTAATGCAATTGCAGACGCCAGATTCTCTTCAGGGTAAATCTAGAGAGAACCAAGGAGTAAAGACATTTAATGAGTATGTTTTCAAGGTAAACATAGGTCCAGGTCACAAATCATGGTCCTTCCTCCCCTCCAGCCTCTGTTGAGGTGGGGTGGAGGGGTAGTTGCTTGAATTGGGATCATGGTGCAGCCTTTCTGCCCCATTCTGTGTGGTGTGCTGGGCTTTTTTGCCCCACTGAAAGCATGAGGACATTCTTGGACAAGACTTCTGTGGTGGTGCTGTGGGTTGGACAGCCAGGGTTCGCGTACAGGCTGTTCCGTAGAGCTTGTGGCCAATTGCCCTGCATACCCTGGGCACACCTGGGTTGTGTCATGACTTGAAGCTCCTCATCTCTCTGTGCTGGACAACCTGGACCTTTCCCAACTTGGCTCCAAGTACTCCCTTCTCCATGTGCTGGTGTCCCCCAGACAGCCTGGTTCGTACCTCCCTGTTGCTGTGATCATGGAGGATTTTCTCCCCAACCAGCATTGCTTTGCAGTGGTGCCTGTGGTCTCCGGGTTGCCCATGAAGGCACGTGCTGCAGGCTGCGGGCCATGCACAGCACACCAGCAGCCAGGAGGTGTTGAGCAAGCGAGTGGAGAAAAGTCTTGGTTTGCAAATCAGCAATCTCAAACCTGATTCCCTTGGGTTTCTGCCTGGGAAGTCGGTTTTACCGCGCACTGCTGAGCTGCGCCAGGCTCCCTTGGCCACATCGCCGGTGGCAGTGGGATGATGCTGAGCTGGATGTTTTCTTTTTTTTTTTTTTTTTTCTGTCCAAATCCATTTTGCCAAGAGCCGCACCTCCTAAATTGCTGCGGAGGAGGTGGAAAAGCAGAGGCACAAGACCATGCACATGCTGCGCATCCATCTCGGTGATCTCACAACCATGCCAACACAAGCGCCGCGGCCGGCCCCGGCTCAGCGCTTTAATTACGCGCCGTCGCGGCCACACCTGCGGCTGGGCTGTTGCAGCTCCTTGCGCAAGAAGATGACTGGCAAACCTGTTGGTGCTCCAGGATTTTAGTGGTAATAACCCACAGGGCAAAACCTCCCTGGTGAGATGAAACCTTGCTTGGCTAGACATTTAGAAGAGTTCAAGGTGTTTTGGAGAAGCAGAGGGTTGAAGATCCCAGCTCCCTCCACATAGTTGTGGCTGTGTGTGCAGTGTAACTCCGTGGATGTGTTCAGATGTTGCCTTTGTGGAGGCAGACGTGTGTTTGTAGTATGAAAGTTTGTATGAGAAAGCTAGGTAACTAGAGGCTGAGGTGAGCAGAGCTTTTAGTGTCCAAACAGGACTGGTTTGCGAGGGAATTGGGCTGTTCTTCTGGATTTCAGGTGCAAACACCTGTGATAATGAATCAGTTGGTGCTATAGAGATGGAGAGATGGCAACCAGGGTCAGGCAGTCTGATCTGTAGTACTCTCCAATGATTCACCTTGTAATGAGCTAAATAACTTGGGATTATTGAGCCCAGTAACACCTTTCCCTTTTAGAAATAGTCTTGCTTTGGAGACAGCCAGAGTCTCTTGCATCCTCGGGCAGTTAGTGTGTTCCCCAGACTGATAAGGCACACTGCTTAAAAAAATTAAATAAATCAGTGCACTCCAGAGATTGTAATACTCGTCCACAGTGGTAGCACATGTTCCTAGACCAGTCCTGAAGGATTCACAGGCAGATGTTCACAACTGACCGTGAGAACTGCAGGAGCCTGAAGCGCTGCCCTGCTTGTCTATGACCTTCCTACTGGACGTGTTCTGCGCTTACTGGAAACACACGGTCACGATCCATTCCCTGGTCCCGTCACACCACAATTTCCATCATTTGCAAACAAGGACCATCACCACATCCCTGTAAGTACTTTGGCCTGCTTGGCAGCCCCATTTTGTGAACACACTGCGTTAGGCATGATGCTTTTGCCCGTGGGGGCATCCCCTTTGCGACCCCTGCCACTGCACAGGCACCGGCAGAGCTATCAAGTGGTTCCATTAAGCGGTTTTCATGCATGGCCATCGATTATGAATGTTACTATATTAGGTCCATTGCTGGAGCCATCTGCCTTAGCAGGCAGGCAGCCCAGATGCCTGGCTGTGAGATGACATTCCCTGCCTCTGGGCTCTCCTTTCCTGGCTTGGCCAGCAGAGCTGCCAGTGCAGCCTGTGAGCCTGCTGGAGCCGGGCACTGCCCACTTTGATGTCATTTGCCGGACTGGTATTTGCTATCAGTTATTTTCTTAAGGCTCTCTTGTCCTTTTAGGGGTAGAAAGGGATGTTTCAGTAGGCATTGGTGTGTTTTGTACAGGAATGTGCGTGCCTGCTGTAAGGCTTCTAGCATGCCAGTACTTATCCTCCTGGCTTTTTTCTGTGCCAACTGCAGTGGAACTTATTATGCCAACTCCAAAACAATCCCCTCCTGGTTTAGCCGACTTTTGTAGCTGTGTCCAAAGCTAGTGCAGTTCAGGAAGAAGAGCTTCTTAATGATTTGTGCCCAGTAAGTTTGTGCAGAGGAGGTACACCTAGTTCTAGTCATAATCCATGGAAGAATGTCGCTGCTTCATATTGTGGATGTGGACTTTAGCAGGGGTTGGCAGTGGTTTTGGTCATCCACACTGCGAGCTGAGGCAGGAAAGACCATTGAAGCTTTTGCTGTCCTGTGAGCATTCTGTGCGGCAGCTTTGTGCTAGAGGGGCTTTGGTTACAAAAGATGCTTCCGGGGGGAGCGGTCTGTGTTCAGCTGGAGACCTTTCACAAGCTGCATGGGGACTCCAGGAAATGGCACAGCACGCCAAAAAAAAAAAAAATTAGCAGAGCTAATGATTGACTATTATTTTAAGGGTATTATCTAATCCACAACCCAGAGGACAAGAGGGGCCAAAATGAGTGAAGATTGAATATGTAATTAGTGCAGATTGTTGGTAATACCCTCTGGATTCCAACTGATTATAAACAGAAACAGATTTTTTTGAGTCATTTACTCCTCCCCACCCCCCCCACCCAAAAAAAAAAGCATTTGCAGGCCAAAGGGCCACTTTATAGCAAACTTAGAAACTACAGAACTTGCAAATTAGGGTATCACAGCTGGGGCAGTTCAGCAGAATGTGTCTGGGTAGTGGGGCTGTCAAAGCAGGGAGGCAGAGGAGCAGTCTACCTCTGGTTATTTTGTGGTGTTAAAGGCAGAATTTGGGATGGAAGAAACCAAATGGCATGTGTGGTAGTTTAGCTTCTTTTACCCTACCCGCCATCCTGCGGTTCCATATCTGTCATTCCCAGCAGCCATGGGACCCCACGGTACATCACCATGCAGTGATGCAGCAAGTCCTTGGGGACCGGCCAGGGAGCCTGACAAAGGCTGGGACTTGTAATGAAGCCCACCCAGGAAGTACCTGATTAGGAATATTTCTTAATCTGCGTTTTGAAAAGTGATTGTTATTGTCATTTGTTTTTAATGTTGTTGTTGCCTGGACTTGGTTGTCAGCTGGCCTCTCGTCAGTTATAGGATAATACTTTTTTTTCTTTTTTCTTCCTTCTATGTACAAAAGGTCATTAGAAATGAAATTAAATGGATTTGCTTCAGTTAAAGACCCATTATTAATACAAAATAAAAGATGTATGGCTAAATCCATCAGCCTAAAATTACAATTGAATATAAATAAGCCCAGAGAAGGAAACAGGGCAAGGAATATTTAAAACAACAAACGTCACACCCGAGCAAAAACTTTTGAAGCAGTTAAAGAAAGCTAGGAAAATCCCTAATCTCTGATGACAAGAGGATATCTATTCTTTTCTTTTTAATTTGGTCAAAGAATGAATGACAGAATCGACATTCTCACTGGGGTGAGGGTTCATGATTTCAAAAATTGCCTTTACTCAAAGTTCAGGTAAAATCTCAGAATTTGAAAATTTCCTCAGTTAAAAAAAAAAGTGTGAAATTGTCATTTTGGTACACTTGGACCAGACACTTCCAACCCGATTCAACTGCTGCATCGTGAACCAAACACTTTGATCTCATAAGTTACAACATTGCAGAATGAGACTTTAAATGGGAACCCTGTGTGCTGCTAAGGAGCCTGCTGAAACACTCTTTTGTTTCAAATGACTTTTCTGAACTGAAGGCAAAGGTAGTTACTCAGTTCCCTAGGATATTTTTGGTTTTGCCATAACGTCTGAAAGCCCTGCTGATGGGCTGCAGATCGCTGGCCTGGAGGTAGGCTGGCATGGGCCAGCTGGGGATGCCATCACTGTGGCCCCGTGGGGCTTCTTTCAGCTTTCAGGAGACTTTGAAATATGTGGGAGCACCTTCCAAAACGCAGCAGGGCGGACAAGTGACTTTGTCCTCTCCTGTGTTTGGAGCTGGTCAAAGTCACACAGTGGGAGCCGTTCCCCACAACCACAGTCAGGGCTCGGTCTCTCATCAGCTGCTTTTCTGCCTCGCTCCCGAGCCTCACAGTATGCTGCAGGTCCGTGCATTAGATAAAAGCCCGTAGGTGTGTGCTGCCCTGTGCCTTCAGAGCCCTGCGGGGCTGGCTGCTGGGGCAGGGGCTGTCCTTGTCCCCCCACCAGGGACATGGTCCCAGAGAAGCACGTGGTGCCTCAGGGGCAAGGTGGCCTCTGGGCCTCCCTTCCAGGGTGGCACTGGGGCCTGCCCTGCCCCACAGGGGATGTGCGTGCAGCTCTGTAGGGAAGCGGCCTGAGAGGAACAGCAGGAAAGCTGTGGGGAAGAGGAACCACAGTACCTGTGGGAATCTGATGGAGACGTTATAGATCAGTTTGCCAGGCAGGTTTTGCTTGCACCTGGCCCTTTGTGCTCCTTGTCAGCCATTTCTGACCCTCCTTCGTGGCCCTGGCTGCCTTGCTTGTCATGCTAATATTGTTATGCTTTTGTTTTGTAGTGTTTTGGTATTTTTATTAAGAAATACTGCCGGCGTGTTTGCCTTGGCAATGATCCTCATTGGATTGATGTGGCATTTTTAGCTGGAGTGTTTGTTCAGCCTCTTGGATTCTTTCTCAGGGGTGGGGTGGGATGATCCAAGCCCATGAGTATGCTGGTGATCCACAAGGGCTTGTGAAAGGCTTGAGCCACAGTCTCATCTGATGGAAACCACCAGCTTCCTCTACTTCCAAAGGCCAAGCTCTGGGGATGAGACTGGCAGGCTTAGAGGAGCCCCATCCAGGTGAGAAACCTGGATCCCAGAAGGAGATGGCAGCAACACAAGAAAGGGAGCGAGTGTCCCATCGCCCTCAGTCCAGATGCTCTGCAGGTACAAACACCCCATGGCAGCACCGTCAGCAGCACCTTAAAACACCTTTTGCACTTTTATTATTGGTCCTAAGAATTGCTGGTTTCTTGCCCTTCCACATTGCCTGCTTGGACTTTGTTGTTCATCTTTGTCCCGGGGATACCAGGGTGACTGGCTTACTGCTCAGCAGGTCCTTTGCAGCCAGTGATGGCTTGTTGCAAGTTTTTCTCTTGCTGATGATGTTGCAAGTTTTTCCCTTGCTTATTTTCCCCAGCTCCCACACTTCTGTGTGAGCCCGGCCAGGGCTATCAAAACTTTTATACTGGATGTTTTTTTGGGTTGGAGCTCCCATGTGCTCCATCTCAAAGTCCCTATGTTGCAACACCAGCATGCTGGTGGCATGAAATCCTTTCACATTCTTTGGTCTCCGGTGCTTTGATGAGGTGGACAGGGGATGGAATGGGTGTGTTGAAAGTGCTGTAAGGAACATATTTTGTACACACTTATGAAAGACTCCAGTAATACAGAGATCCTCAGGTCCTCAAACCAGAAGGTACTTGGTGAGCAAGGCCTGCTGCTGGCTGTGGGTTCACGGGGGATATTTGTGCTTGCCAGGATTTCCTCACTCCTGCATCCATCCTTACAGTGCGTGGGGTGCAGATGCTTTTTACTTTGCTAAACACCCACTCCAAAGCTTGGCTGTTTGTTGGGAGTAGCTCTTCAGCAAGCCAGACCCCAACATCTCTTCTTACTGGGGCACATTATAGTTGTGATTTTTTTTGGTCTTTCAAGCCTCAGTTTTGTTGAGGGGTAGTGGGAGGTGCTCTAAGACTGGGGCTGACTGGAGGGCTCCTGAGATGTTTGGTGAGCTCTTCTGGCCCATTCACCCATGCCAGGCCTTAGACTCCCCAGTGCCGGTGGGGCTGGATGCTCCCTGCGCCAGGGTGCTGGCTCACTTGTCCGCTAACCAATGCTCTCCTTCTGCTTTCAGAGCTGGCATACGACCTGGACATCGATGACACCTCTGCCAACAAGCAGCTGCTGAATCAGCAAAGCAAAGACGGTGCCGTGGTTCCCAGCAGTGACCCCGGCAGCGCATCCCCGCGCCCTGGCCCTGCTGTTGCTGTTGCCCTGGCCCTGCTGCTGCTGGGCTGCTGGCCCTGAGCGGTGCCAGCAGTGGCACTTGGTGCCTTTCCGTCCTTGTTTTTTCAGTGAGGAAAACATTCTGAACCTCTCCTGGAATATATACGCATTGCCAAAGACAGGGCAAATGACTTGAGTCACTTTTATAAAATAATATGGTATCTTCACACCCCCCCCTCCCCTTTCTCCCCCCCAAAAAAAACGTTTGTTCATGGTAAACTAGTAAATACATAACAGTGCTTTTTAAAGATAATCCTGTTTAATATAAGAAGGTTGATATTAAATTGTTCCTAGCAGTTTTTGAAGACTGAGGTCTGCCTTGCTGTTAAATTGAAGAGCATATTTCATCTTGAGTTGTTTGAATGTGCATGGGGTAAAGAATACTTACGATTTATGAAATACTCTCAGCAAATATCAGGCCCCTGTTCCCAGTTGACTTAATACAGATTTTTTTTCTGTAGTTCAATAAGTTTTTGTACTTACTCCAAAATCGAGTCACCCCTAGGAATCGGGCCAGGCGCATAACATGGAGGGCATGTGAAGACAGGAGAGAGAAGGTCAGATGTACAGCAGGAGGCAAGATGCTACGGAAGAGGAATGGCCATGCGCTGGGATCGCCAGGTATCCGCCATCTCCTGGTGTGGCTCCGCTGCCATCAGCCCCAGCCACGTCCTGGCACCACCGCTGCTGGCTCCTGTGTGCAGAGGGGCCAGACCTGCCCTGCTCCAGCCACAGGTCCCCAGGAGTCCCCGAGTGCTCCTGGCACAGGTAGGCAGCAATGGGAGGAACCGGCACAGGAGCTGGGGACGAGCATGAAGGAGGAGGTGCCTCGCCAGCGTGCTGCAGGCAGAGCGCAGGCGCCTCTCCTCTCTCTGAGCTCTGGCTGGAGCCGTGGGTGCCCACCAAGGATGCACACATCAGGCTGCTGTCTCCAGAGCAGATGGTTTCCAGACACTGATGCATGGGGATGTGCTCCTGCAAAGCACACCTGCAGCACGACAGGTTGCAGGTGGTTTCACCACTCACCTCCCAGCTGGGTCCTGTGAAGTCCTTCAGTGCAGACAGCCACATCCCCTACATCTTCCCTGGCAGTGGTGCGTGGGGCCCTGTGGCCCATGCAATGCCCTGGTAGTACTCTTTGAAGCAAAGCACCCCCTTTCCCATGGGAAATCTGCGAACATAGCTTCAGCCAAAGGACAGACAGCATGGATGTACACGCCGTGCTTTATGGGGATGAACAACAGGCGTCCAACACATTGTGCTACAAAGGAGGAACAGAAAAGGATTTGCAGAAGCCCAGAGGCAGATGATACTCTTTCTCAAGTGTGTTTTTTTTTTTTTTTGCATGTTACTTTGCTTAAGCAGTCTCTCAAATAAAGGTCAGTTGCTCTATAAATGGTGCGCTGCAAGTCACCTCCCCTGTGAGAGAGGCGATGCTCTGCGTTGTTCCTGGAGTGGGCAGCCTCGAAAGCCTGGCTCGGGGCTTGGGGCACTGCAGAAAGGCTTCTGTTAGGCTGATTAAATGGATGGGCAGGGGCCAGGGAATGTTTGGTTTGATTCCTGGCCAAAATGGTTACATACTTCAGTTTAAGATTCTGCTTTTACTGGAGTGATTATATCTGCAGTATCTTAAGCTGCAATATGTGTGTGTATGCATGCACGCACACTCACACGCACGTGCATGCTTTAAATATTTGTGTGCCTCTGACCTTATAAAACAAAGAAAAAACCAACGATGTTTGAGAGAAAGTATATAAATCCAAACCACGCAATTAAATGGTTTGGAGAGCGGAAACTTCACCTCTCCTTACTTTGAAGTGGTGGGGCTGATCTCGCTGACACTGTTTTAAAGGCTTGCGACTGTCTGCCGTGCTGTGATTCATAAGCCATGGCAGAGAAAGAAGAACGGGCTGCTCATCACACGGCTCTGCATGGGGACGTTAACTCCCAGCCACCCGCTCCTGATGGAGGGGAGCGGGGCTGGGCTGAGCTGCTGCGGGACCTGCTGGCTGGCAGCCGAGAGATTTCCTCCAGACCTCAGACACCCCCGTCCTGCCTGTGTTGGAGTGAACTCAGGGGAGGTTGAGCAGCGCTGGTGCCGTGTTGTTGCCAGCAGAGGCATTTCCTGATCCTCTTGCTCTTGCGTTGGCCCAGGTCTCCCCATCACCCCTGTTTGCACCGCGGCTGGCTGTGCCAATGAGCCTCTGCTCCACCAAAGGGAATATTTTATTAGAGCCACTTGAATTCCCGTCACTTCTTCCCTTCTTATCGTTTCCTTTCATCCCCCTGGAGCACTGGGGGTGGGAACAGGAAGGCGGTTGTGTTTGCTTGGAGGCAGTGTGCTACGTCTGCCCTGGCACGTGTCTCTGGTGCCAGAACAGGAGACGTTCTTGCTTCCAGTACTGTGTTGGAAATATTGCATGTACTGTTTTTTCCTTGGATAAATAGCAGGATGGCGCAGCGCATGGCACCAGCTTTTCTGCAGTGAACATCCGGAGTGCTTTCTCTCAGGAAGGCAACGCAGGCTGTGCCTCACTGGGCATTTTACAAAGGCTGCTTGGTTTTCCCACTCTGCATCATTGCAGTGTGATATTGATGCTTGTCAACAGAAAGCCCCTCTGTAGCATGCTGAGCCCATTTTCTCATTGCATGGACGTGCTGTTTAGCAAAGCTATGTTGTTTGAGACTTTGTTATGATAAGAGATCACAAAAAAAAAGACAGTTTTTGAGCCCTCTATCTGCCAAGTTTCTAAAATAATGCAGTATAACTTGGGAAAAGCTGTTGATTTATGCCCTGCAGTGGGTTTGTGTGCGTATGTTTTCACAAGGGTTTTGCAATAGTTTGTAAGCTTCATGCAAAATTTCCTTTTTTTTTTTTTAACCATAACTGAGAGTTAACTTACCCACCACTCTCCCTGTTGCCATCTCAAAGTGCTGCAGTGCCCTGTTAGATGACGGGATGAAACTTCCCTTCACTGATCTCTGTATGAGCAGACCTGCTCTGTAACCACCTCCCTGCTCTGCCATTGGCAAGATACGCCCTGGCCACTAAGGTGAAGTGAAGCTGGGATTCTGTTTTGGTCTGTTGGGCATTGTTTTACTCCAGCGCCCTGGGAAATAAGAAATTCTTGTTTCTGCACGCCACTGCTGCTTACTGTCCCTTGTGTTGCCATGGGGTGGAACATCTTCATCAGGGTATGGGGACTGCTACATCCCCTGTGCACATAGGTGTGCCACGACAGGATAACCCAGCGAGGGAACACAGGGCTTGAGGCAACAGGAGCTGCTGGGGCAGTGGCTCGGCTGTGCTCCCACTGCCGTGATAATGTGGCGAAGTGGCAGTGGCTGTGTCTGGCCAAGGAGGCATGTGCCCAGAGTAAATACCTGTCTGGTTTTCTGCCAGTGGGAAAATCGACACAGGGTATTATGTCAAGGATGTGCTCCTGGAAAAACAAACAAACAAACAAAAAAAAAAAAACTAAACAAACAAAAAAACGTTCTAGATAATTTCCATCCCTGCAGTGAAACGCAGAAGCCAGTCCGTGGCTCTTCCTAACTCTGATCCTCAAGCTTCCACCTGCAGAGCTGTGTGGTTGGTGCAGTCTGCCTCGTGCAGGCAGAAGGACCTGGGGAAGGTTTCCAGCCTCATGGCTGAGCTCTTGACACTTTCTGCTTTGCAGCTGTTGTTGAACACTGGCAGCCAGGAGCTGCTGCTGCTGCCGTGCCCAAGCAGGATGGAGCAGCATCTCGCTGCTCGCAGCATTGATGAGGCTCTGGGTGGGTTCGTGAGCAGCCTGGAGAAGGTGGCGAAGCCAGCACCTTCTGCTGATGTCTGGGGGTAGGGCCGAGATTCAAACACATGCTTCACATGTGTAATGTATTTCTGTACTAACCATGCATCAAATTATAATTTAAAACCAAAATATTTTTGTTGGATGGGAAATCCCAGTTCATTAATCAATTGACTAATAGTTTAGAGCCTGGAACGCTGTAATCTAACGCACTTAACAGCTGCTTGAAACAGCTGGTGCTTATGGCTCTTGCTGTTTTGAGAAGTGAGATCTAGAATATCTCAGTTTTGTTTTTCAGGGGAGTTTTTCAGAACTGCTCCTTCATGTCCACGAGCAAAGAGCTGAAGCACTTGCAAGCAGGGAGCCAGTGGGGATGTAGGACTGGGTTCACTGCTGGTGCTTCCTACCGAAACAAAGCATCGCTTACCCAGGGGCTGCAGCATGTACCAGGCATGTCTGTGAGAATGGCAGCCAAACGTGGGTGTGTTCATGCAAGTTAGAATAAGGGGGACGTGTAAGCATGTGCTGTCAACTGTTCGGATTTTGAGTCCATACCAGTGCCTACTGATTCATGGGTATGGCAGAGGAGAAGCCACCAGCCAAGAGGGCAATTCCCAGCTGCTCCCTGGCCTCAGAGGAGGGTGCTCAGTTCAGGCACAGGCCACAGTGCCGACTAGGCGGCCCACTGATCACTGTTATTTTGCAAGGGGGAGAGATGTCTGCCTGTGCCCAGCTTCCTTGAGAGTTTTGTTTTCTTTCTCCTTCGGTTTCTTGGCAGCTGCCAGGCCAGCAGTGAGAGCTTTGCGGCCTCAGGGGAGCCAGTGGCAATTGCAGGGGCGGTGGAGGAACAAGGAGCAGGGGCTGAGCAGGCTGCTGGCAGGGACCGGACATCTCATAAATGTGTCAGATAAAATCCAGGAAACCACAGGGACCTCAAAATGCTCGAAACAACACGTGTGCTGCTGAGGTGCCTCCTTCAAACCTCGTCACCACCTGGGCATCGCCAGCATGCAGCACCACGCTGGTTCCCAGCTCGCTGGTGGGACCTGCCGGGGCACCGGTGGCCATGTGTCTCAGGACAAGTCCTGTCCTGAAGAGCCTCTCACCTCAGCTAAAGCATCTCAGAAACATCATTTGCTTCCCAAACCTTCGGGCACCTTGCTGGGAGTTTTCCTAAGCTTTTCAGCAGCAATGCAGCTTAATGATTGACAAAGCTGCTAAAACTTTACCAGATCACAAGCCACAATCCCAGAAGCAGGTGTCTGTTCCCATAAACCCAGTGATTTTTTACATGAGCAGCAGCAAATCTATAGCTGAGGTTGACCCAGCTGGGTGTCAGCAGAATTACAGATCCTGCGCGTGCATTATTTGTTGCTTTAGCAAGGACCCAGGTATAAAGGTGTAGAAATGTGCAGCCGGAGGTGAAGCATGTGAAACCATCCCATTGGAGGAGGATGCTTGCTGGTCCTCAGCATGGGAGTTTGTTTTTTCTGCCTTTTATTAGGGACACTGAAAAATCTTGGTGTAAGAGACACGTTGCACATCGTAAAAACAGTGAAGCTCTCTGCATGAAGAGAGGCAGTGGGTTTTGTTGGGATCAGGTAGCGGGCTCCTGCCTGCTGCTTGGTCATGGGAGACCAAAGAAGTAAAAGTGGAGTTAAAAAAAAAAAAAAAAAGGCAGCAAACAAAACCCTAAATAAGCTTGTCAAAATGTTACTGAAGGACATTCCCCGGAGATGAGGTAACCGAAATTTTGATATAGGCAGATGAAGCAGTCCTGGCATGTTTATACAGTCAGCGAATTTACTGCATTCAAAAAAACAGAAAAGCAGTCGGCATTAATCAAATATAGTTTATTTTGTCAAACAGTGTGTGCTTTTGAAAATAAACATGGTGGTGTTGTTTTGCTGAGAGCATGCTAGAGCTGAAATACACAGCCTGCCCCTGGGCTGCAAGGGGCCGCGTCCCCTTTCTGTGCCCGCCAGTCAGTGCCCTCCCAGCAAAAGCCTTCATGCTGGCACCAGGAGCACTCCGTGGGAAATAAAGGGCACCGTTAGGGATTATTCAGTGTTATTTCTGATGCTCCAAGGTGTCCAGAGGCACATAGGAGACCTTACTTGACTGCCCCACCACATTCCCAACGTCGAGAACCACGCTTTGCCATAGCAGAAGTGCAGACCTCACAACGACCCCCTGGTTTTGTGGCTATTGCTTCTCTCATCAGAGCCTAGCAGAGACCTTAATATTTGCTTGTAATGAGTCAACACGTTTGGGAATTCCTGCCAGCAATTTCTGTTTGCTTTTGCTGTCCTTTTTGCTATTATTATTCCAGTGCACAAAGATGCTGCACATCCAGAAAGGAAATAGCTGCTGGATCCAAGCAGCAGAACCACCCTTCAAATCTACCTCTCTGCAGGCAAATCACTAAAAAAATTGAAAGCCTGTCTGTAGCAGCCTGTACCCCTTCAGTGTCATATTATATTACCATCCACCATGTTAGCAAATGGGAAAATAAACATTGGGTGGATAGCAAAGCAAGAGGCTGTTTAATTACAGATGTTAAGAAGAATGACATTTGTGTACATTCCTCCGAGAAGTGGATTAAAGTGGTGACCTTTCCCGTGGTGTGAAATCGGTTTGTTGTGGAGCGCAGGCATCTCGTGTCACTTCAAGATCTGCCAGACATTTCGTTGCCCCTGTTGTTTATGGTTAACATTGGATGATGTCTCTTGAAGCTGAATCTCGGCAGCTGACACTGTTTTCTGAGAACTTGTCATCTGGACTTTATCTAGCAAAATTCCTGGTATTGGGTGTATTTGTTCCCATTTGAAAGAAAAACAATGTGTTTAAAAAAAATAAAAATTAAAGGGAGGATGGTGGCATAAGTGGCTTATAACATTGATCTGAAACCTACAGAACAATCTGGGTTTTGGTGCAGGGCGTCAGACCTGCAGCAACTCACTGCTATTTCCCATCAATGTATTTGGGGTGACCATGTCAGAGGAGAGGGATGCTATTTCCAGCCCACCAAGGTGCATGCATGTGCCTGGCTGCACATCAGAGAAAGCCCATGCCAAGCAGTGCAACCGAAGTGGTCTGTCCCTTTTGCAAGCACTTCCAGCAGCTGCTGCTGGCACAGGGGGCCTGGCTGGGCAGCACAGAGATGCTACTGACTGAGCAGCAAAGGTGCTAATTGGCTTGGGTAATTGCAGCAGGGGCCAGAGTCTGCGGGAGGACACTGATTCGGTGGTGGATGACTGATGACAGAGAGGGGCCTGGTAGCTCTCGCCTTAATTACTGCCTCTCATCAAACTACAGCATGGGAACGTGCTGGGTGGTGCTGCTGGGTGCCACCCAGCTGCTCTGCACAGCGAGCACTGCCCTGTGTGTGCCCCTTTGTGCTGTGTCCTGCTGCTCTGGGGATGGCTTCTGCATTTCGTGTCATCGTGGCATTACCGTTTCACCTGTGGCACAGCCCTAGAAGTCACTCCTAGGGCATGCAGCTTCCTACGTCTGCCATCCCTCCCTGCAACACGCTTATCCCATGCCTAGTGGTGTTTCAGGGAGCAGCGACTTGCAGGTGCCTAGAAAAATATAAATCTTTCCTACTGGACACACAGAAACCCCTTTTCAAAACCTCTTCATTTTCCTTTAGCAAAAATTGCATAGAAACGTTTCTATTGGCACCACAGGGTGCCCTCACTGCGGTGGGCAGCGGGATGGGGGGGGGAGACCCCATGCGTGGGGGCCCCATGGTGGCAACAGCTCTCACCCTTCCCGCGAACACCTTTGGTGCGACGCGAAAGGTCAGGGCTGTGCTTCGGAGAGGCACCAGTGGCATTGTTAGAGCTCATTGTTGTGGGCTATTGTTCCAGGTCCCAAGGGAGCCATTAGAAAGAGGATAAAGCGAATTTGCCGTTGCAATAGAAACAAGTTGAGAATTAGTACATGAATCACTCTAAAGTCAAACATATGGGGAAAGAGTGGATTCATTTACAACTTCCTTGTGTTCTCTCTCTGTGCAGCAATCCCCCGCCGCTGGACTGTTGCAGAACGCTGAGCTACATGCTCCTGGGCTGTGCCACAGGTGCACTTGGTCGTGTCTCCATCCCAGCAGTGGGGGGAATTTTGGGGACCTCGCACGGGCTCTGCTTTCCCAGAGTGCAGCGGCAGTGTCCTGCCTCTGCAGCTGTGCCTGCTCCCAGCCCCGAGCTGCTGCTTTCTGGCCTGGCGTGTGGCTGGCATGGGAAGGGCTCAAGGGTTTTTGGCCCTTGTCAATGCTGCTGTGAGGCTGGACCAATCCCCGTAGGAAAGCTGCACTCTGGTTCCCACCTTTCCCATGAGATGTGCTCTGATTTAAACCTGGTAAGGAAAAGCAAACACTTCGCCTCTTCGCGAAGCAGAAAGTAATTAGAGCTTGAGACTATGTGCCTCATCCAGGGCTTGTCCCCGGCAGGGCCAGGTCCGCCTCCAGGTGACAACACAGGTGCTCTGGTGGTGTGCTCCACACCATCTGTAATGAAAGGCTGTTTCAGGACAAAAAAAAATGATTCATTTGCAAAATAGGGATTTTCTTCAGACCTATGGTGCTAGGGCAGAAAGTCCAGACAGGGAAATGAACTGTAGCTGTGTACAACAGCTTGGAGACAAATGTTTAGCAGTCATGTATCTGCTGGTGAAAGGATAAATATAGACGTGGGTCTTGCACCTTTTAAACACTGTCTGCGGACTGTGAATGTGGATATGGGATTTGCATGCTGCTTTATTTAGTATTACATATGCTGTATGATGTTTACAGAAACTGCCCTGCAGACACCAAATGTGTGACCGCCAAAAAAAAAAAAAAAAAGTTAAAAAAGAAATAAAATAGGGCACAGAAACAGAGGCAACCTCTTGTCGCCAGTTCCCCAGCTCCAGTGTCTGTGGTGATATTCGAGGGGAAGCTATCATCTGACCTCCCGCTTCCTCTTTGTTGCTGCACCACGAGGCCAAAGGTTTTCTCCACAAATTATTTTTGTCTTTCTCAGAGAAGCTTGCTGAGCCTGGGGGGCAACCTCGTTCTCTCACGGGGCCATCACTTGGGGTGCAGGTGCCAGGTGCCGGGGGGAGATGGTAGCGGCTGCCATGGAGTGCCACACGCCAGGTGTCACCTCCACAGGGACTGTCACAGAGGTCCCTTCTGGGGAGGAAGAGAGTGTTTGTATGTGCTGGCGTGATAATAATAACTGTAATAATAATAACTGCTCTGTAGCTTAGCCCACATGCTTCCTCAAACCTCTGTGTGCCTGCTTCTTGCCCGAAACCTTCTTTCACAGCGCTCCAAGGCTGATCGTTTTAGGGAAGATAGATACACATCATTTATTTATTTTTAAGGAGACGGAGTGGTCCCACTGCCTGATGGGCTGCCAGACTGCACCTCTGGCAACTCTTTGATGGAGCACCTGGTCGTTGTGGTTCTGACCTGCTAATCCCATCTCTAAACCCAAGCTCCTCAAGTCCCTCTGTCCACTGGCTGAGATAGGTGGGTTCCCTTTGACGCTGCTGCTGCTCAGACAGCTTTTGCCACCTCTTTTACACCACGTCACATGGCATCTCAGTTAGCGCTCTGCTCTGCTCTTTGCTCTTGATCTCACTCCTGACAGCGTGGGCGGGTGAACGGATGTCTTACAGGGCTGCTGCGAGTGCCTGGCCGCTGGGCCAGGATCAGGGCTGCCAGTGAGCGGCCGTCTGATGCTCTCCTGTAGCCCCTGCCAGTGCCATTGCTGAGAAACCCAAAAAGGACCTGACTGCATAAGCAGGGGCAGCCGCAGTTCAGGCAATAAAATCAGCATGGGAGGGACAAGGGATGCTTCCTGAGTGCATCAGTCTGGCATATTTTGCATGGGGGGGTCTTCTCGCTGGTCCCTGGGCCTTCCCCACCCAGGAAAGTGCCACAAGTGCTGCTCGTCCCCGGGAGTCTTTGGCCAAGGGGTTTGGCCATCACACTTTGGGCCGGGCCACCAGCCCAGTCTCTCTGTGCCAGATCTGCCTCCTGCTTGGTGTCTGAAAAACCCAAAGTGGCCAGTTAGCAGGTATGGGCTGCGCTAGGGAGTGAGGATGGCACAGTTGGAAAGTCTGCAAGTGTGCACAGCCACAGAAAGCGCGGGCTCTGATGGGTGCTTTGTGATCTGCTGGGAGCGCTCAGGTGAGCTGCAAGCAGCTGAGCAGGGGGGGGGACGCTTGGGTTCGTGCACAGCTCTGCCAGTGCTGATGAGATGCTGGAGAACCCTCCAAGTGTTGCCCAGACACAACAGGGCCAGGCTGTGCCAGGTCCTGCACTCGGGATGTGGCTCGAGTGACTCAGGAGTGCATTTGTGTGTCTGGGACGAGTGTGCTGGTTTAGGGGCTCTGGAGAAAAACGCCGATGGGAGCTGGTGTCATTGTAAATGTCACGGTATTGTCATCCCAGCAGTGTGCGAGTGTTGAGTGAGGCTCCAAGGCAGACAGGCCTGCTTTTGGAACCTAATTAAATTTAAGAGAATTTTTAAATTAAAAAATAATTAATTTGGAGTTCCATTCCTACCATCTGGTTTTGCATATTTTGGGTGTGAGTTTTTAGTTTTTACACTGCAGCCGTGGGACCTCAAAAAAAAAGAAAAAAATATACTCTTCAAAAAGCTAAGACAACAATTTCAAGTGCTGGGCACTTCGGTTAAGTATTGTGAAACCTAAGCTGCAAGAGCTCAGCAGCACTGAGCTCAGTGGTTACTTTCAGACCTGTGTTGCAGCTACCTGGTGCTTTGCTTTCTCAACTGAAGTGAAGGTGCTGTGAGTCAGAACGAAATTTTCCATGGGGAACTTTTGCTTGGCTGTTAATACCAGAAAATGCTGAATATTTTTCCCCTCATTCAAGAGCTGGGGAGGGGCGGGAGGGGGGGGGGCTGGTTTTGCTGGCGAGGACAGGACCATGAGCGTGCTGCACAGAGGAGAGCCGGCCGTTTGGCATGAAGGTGGTTTCAGAAGTGAGGCATGAATGTGGCAAGTGTGCCAGCACAGAGGGGACATCCTTGAACTTGCCGTTTTGGTCCGGGTTAGAGCCAAGGGGGTACAAAGCGTGGCTGTAGCACCCTGAGGGATGCCAGCCTCACCCCGCGGTCATCTGTGCCTCTGCGGTGGGGACATCCAGGGCAGTGCATCAAAGGGCAGAAGCTGCTCCTGCCATCCCCATCTCGTGTGGGGCACGCTCCCAGCCCCGTGGCGCGGGACCACCCATGTCGCTGCGCACATCAATCAGCCCTGCTGAATCTCGCCACTGGCCACCTCCCTGACCCCACTATCTCCCTCCGTTTCCCTGCGGATTCAAGTGCAAATGCCTCGGGGCTGCATGCTGGACAGCCCCTGGCACTGCCGGACATGGCCCTTGTGGCTGGCGCGGGATGTCCCATGTCCCTCCAGCTGTGTGACCACACACCCCGGGTGATTTACAGCAGGAAATGTTGGCCTGCAGAGTAACAAATGGCTGAGTTTTTTCCTATTCTTTTTTTTTTTTTTTTTTCCATTCTTCCTCCTGATCAACGATTGCAATAAAATGACTTTCATTTTTTCCCCTTTCTCTCCAGTCTATGCCCAAACCTCAGTATTGGTTAAAAATATCATCTGCGAAAAGGCAAATAAATGAGCGCATCAAAGCCAGCTGCCTGGGGCCATTCTGTTGGGAGCAGCAATAAGGCTAGGCACTGGGCCCATTATCTTGCTGATATCTAATGCCACCACTTCAGAGTGTGAGAATGGAGCCTTTTTTTACCAGCCGAGCATACCGGCCTCGCTGCTGTTTGGGAGCACAAAGGACACCATCCACTGTAGCTCCCAAGACGGACTGTTGACATGTTGCTCTCAGATTTCATTCCTGAAAATCTGGAACTTTACGCTGAACAAATAACATGATCTTTTTCCTTCATCTGGAAAGGATAAAAACAATTGCTGGCTCTTGGATCAGATCTCTGTCTTTTTCTCCCTCCTCCCTCCCCGCTTTCCTTGCAAGCTCCGACTTGCT
Organism: Cygnus olor; assembly: GCF_009769625.2. NCBI lineage: Eukaryota > Metazoa > Chordata > Aves > Anseriformes > Anatidae > Cygnus > Cygnus olor. Next base: position 8,206,855 of record NC_049181.1, read on the forward strand.
ACCACAAGTCACAACTTGCATATTTTCATTTGAAAACTTTAAACCATGGGGGGTGAGGGGCGAGAGTGGAGGGGAGTAAAAAAGATTTTTAAAAAAAAAGGACTGCAGACATCACCAATATAACCATGCATGTCTGGAAGGCCTTGTGCCTCTCCTCTTTGCCAGGCAGGGAAGATGGAGCAAAATGCAAAGCGTTTGCAGTTTTGGGGGAAGAGGGCAAGGGCTACCAATGCCTCTTGTGGAGGATGGGCATCCTGCCTGTTTTGGGGATTGGTACTGAAGACATTTATAAGGCAAGGCTGGGACAAGTTCCCCGTGCCAGCAGTCCCTCTGCCATCCTGCTGGCCTGTTTTGCATCCTGCCTTGCTGGTGAAGTTAAAGGGCTTAGCCACTTCTGCTCCAGTCTGCTAATGACATGCTCACCGCTGTAACGCATCCCTGCCATAGCGAGGGAGATGCCTCCGAACAACGCACTTGCTGGACTGGTGCCCAGGTAGGAGCGCTCTGAGGGAAATGAAAGGGCCCAGATTAAGTGCTGGGTGCAGTAATTAGGATCAGCAGAGCTCACCTTGGCAACCCCACTTACATATGCAGGTCCTAAGGACCTACCCCTTACTTTTCTGCTGACCACCACAGCGCAGCTCCAGCCCTGGAGAGGTGCAGCTTCACCCAGGTGGGGCAGAGGAGCTGGTGAAGCACCGTGCCAGCACTGATGGTGGGAACCAGCCTCCAGCCCCAAGGGAGAAAGCACTGCCCAATGGTGATGCCCGGCATCGGAGGGGACTGGCATGGTCTTGCTGGCCACAGCAGAGCAATGAGCTCCCTCTTACCCCGGCTCTGCTGCATGGGTCTTCATTGAAGAAGGATTTGGGGGTGAATTTGTACAGAGGGGAAGGTACAGCTCAAGGTTGGTCCTGCCAGGCCAGAGGGAGGCATCGGGTATCTGAAGCTTTTTCCAGGTCTAATCTCTGCGACTCCAGGCTTTTGTGAGCCCACCAGAGGGGTGATGTGCTTATCTGGGGGCTGGGAGGCTCCACATTTAATGGGCAAAGCACAAAGGTTGGAGCATGTGGCCCAGCTGAACTCTGCCCTGCTGATGAGTGAGGGTTTACCCTTAACCATCCTGATTTCCCTCTTTAGTCCTTTGCCCCTTGCTGGATATTTTCTTGTCATTCATTAATACCAGCTCACCAAAGCTCTGTGTTATGACTGACCTCCTCTCTGGCACCAAGGTCTGGATGCATGTGGGGCTGCAGGAGCTCCTGTGGCCATTCAAAGCCTCTCTGGTGGCCCAGGCAACCCAAAAACCTCATTCTACCCCTGTCTTGGCTGTACCCACCTGGGGCTGGACTGGCACCATTGCTGAATGAGGTTTTAAGAGGGAAAAAATATAAAGTTCAGCCCAGGCAGTGATGTCTGCTGTAAATATAGCCCAGACCACCTGCGGTCTGGGGAAGGGCTGAGCGAGTTGCTGCCGCTTGGGAGGGATGAAAATGCAAGAATGACTTGTGGGATTGTTTTCCCTGTCATCCCTGAATTATGCTATTCATCTTCTCCCCTGCCACGTAAATGCTGCTCCCCCTCCAGCCGCCCCGCCCTATGCACTCCCACCCCCTTTCACATCCACAATACGATTGTGTGAGTACGGGCAGAGAATTAGATGTCCTGGTGGTAATTTACACCGAGGAAGGCCCGCATGAGGCAGATGCAGGACCTCATCCTGCCACCCAGCCTCCCCGCTGGCAGTTGGACGTGCTGGCAAGCTAACACGGGCATGGGGCATACGGCCCCCCAGGGCGGGGAGGAGTGGGGACGAGGTGCAATCCCCCTGCAACGTGTCCCGGGGATGCTGGGCATGGCTGTGGGGAGAGGTGCGGGTGGGCCTCATGTGCCACCATCGTGGAGCGGGGCCACCAGCCCTGCTGCCACATGGTGGCAATGGGCAGGATGCGGCCCGGGAGCCCGCAGAGGAGAGGAAGCTCTGGCCAGCTCTGGAGTGACAGTGACTGACGTGAGCTTGCCGGGAATCTGTTGGGGAATATTTTTATCTGCTGGGTGTGAGTGTGCTGCACGTCAGAGCCATCTGCTGCACAGTCGTTTTGGGGAGAGCTGGGAAGTGCAGGCATGAAAATCTGTGAAAGTGAGTGCATTCCTGTGCCCTTCAAAGCTCTGTGTCCCCAAGTCTCCTCCACGTGGTGTCCGGGGACAGGGCAGAGATGACTTGTGGTTCTCTGGGGGAAAGACAAGTGCTTGCATTCCCTAAAATGGAGATGGTCTTGAGCTCCACACAGCAAGCCCCATGCCTTGCAAACCAGTTTGGAAACAGGCAGCTGAGTGAAACAGTGGCAGCAGCCTCTTTGCATCGGCCAGCCTGTTCCCCACTGCCCTCCTAACATCTTCCCATTTTGCATCATTTTGCATTGCTTTGGGAAACATGCACCGGGCATCCAGCATCTCCCTGCTGCAGGAGGCACAAAGAAGCTAACCCACACCTTAACGCAATGCCTAGCAGCTACTGCGGGAGGTTTCTGTGCACTGGATGAAGTAAAGGAGCCCTGGGATAAAAATAAGTGATAATAAATGGAGACATCAGCCCAAGCTGAAACACTGTATCTGCTTGCCCTAAAATATCAGGCCATTGACATTTGAAACCCATATTCAAAGCCTCTTTTTGCAACAAGCAGAATCCCCCCCATCCTCGTGACACATGCGCCGGATTAAACACCCTCTGAATTTGTGGTATTTGGGGTTTTATCAAAGGAGAGTGTTTCCACTTGAGCTGCCCTCGTTCCAGCCCGGCTCCTCCACTGCAGGAGAGCGAACACGCCTGGTTCAGGGTTGCAACGAGCCGGCTGCTGCTGATGAGCGGTGTCTGGGAAGACACGCCTGTCCAGCTCCTTTTCAACACTTTCTAACCTTCTTGTGGCATAGGCTTTCCTGCCAGAGCATAAGATTTAATCACCCTTAACGATAGCCAACCCAAGGGCTGTATTCAGCCAGGTTTTCCTAAAGGGCTCCGTCTGAAATCTTTATCTACATACAACCCCCCAATTAAATTCCCTGACAAATGACTGGAAACACTGCAGGACTGTGGCAGGCTTCTAGCCAGGACCAGAATTAAACAGAATAGATAGCTTAAGCCCTCCTAGGACCCCAGTGGGTTTTTTGGATGTAATTGGTGCCGGTTCTGGGTTTGGGCTGCTCTCTAATGCTAAGAATTGTTGATGCTAGAGGACTGTCCTGCACTGACCAACCTGAAGTTAAAATCGAGCCAGTGAAACCTGCATACATGGGAAGGATTTGATTGTTAGCCTAAGCTGGTATATATTTTAGCCTAAGCTGATGTGAACTTGGTCAATACCAATAAGATTCGTACTGACTTACCTACATCCCCCTGAAAGGTTTGTCCCAACTCCTCCAGAGAGGATTTAAAGTGACTTTAATTAATTTGAGCCCTGAAAAAAACCCTCAGCGTCCTTTTAAAATTAAAACGCAAGTTTTCCCCTTCACTTTTCCCCTTTTTCTCCTGGGAAACAGAAAGAAATGGGAAAGGGGAATCACTCAAGAAGTTTGGGGTGTGGAGGCTGAGAATGTTCTGCCAGAAACAAGAAAACACTGAAGAAATAGAAAAAAATAAATCAGTGAGAATTTTCCTTTTGAGAGAGGCCACTTTTTCATTCCTTAAAAAAAAGTTTTTCATGAAAAATTTCAGGCAGTCCCATTGTTTTGTTGCAGCCTTTGATTTAACTACTTGATCAAGTATTCGACAAAACCCTCCGTGTTTTTCAGGAGGTTTCTTAAATCCTGCCGAGGTATGGGATTATGAGAAACAACAAATGGCAAGCTGTCTCTAACCCCACAGACTTTCTCACTCTCGTTTTCTCTCTCACTTTGGAATAAAAAATGCAGTGCTCCCTGCTGAGTTCTCTTTAAAATTCACATTGTCTCTTCAAATAAAGGCTGGGAGGGTGAGGTAGTGCTTTGAAAACCAGAACTCAGTCATACATTGCAGGGCCAGATCCTAGAGGATTATTCTCTCTCAGGACACTTTATAACTTCATGAGAACTTCTGGCCTGGCTTGTCTCACCGGCCAAGCGTGAGCGGCCTCAGTGGATGGCAGGGTGACCCTCTCCGAGCCCACAGGTCGGAACCAAGCTTTACACCCTGCTTTATCCTCTCCACCGTGGCTGTCCCAGGCCGGCCTGTAGTTATGTGTCTTTCTGTGACTTTTGGTGCGGTTCCTCGACTGCAGCATCCTGCAAGCTGAGAGCTGCTGGCTTCACTGCTGAAAGGCTTCAGCTGAAGCACAATTCCTGGTCCCCCAAGAAGTGGCTGGTGGGGCAGTGTGACCGTGCCTTGCTGTCTGAGATGCTCTCGCCGGGGAAATGACTGGAGGGCCCTTTCCTCTGCACCACCTTGCACTGCATTGCACCGACAAAAGCTTCAGAGCTGGGGAGGGTGAAGTTGGCAACTTCCTTTGCCATAGTTGTTCTGTGTCTTTCCCCAGTGTTGCAAAGGGAGAAATGAGCATAATAAATGAGCATACTAAAACGTGTGTTTCTTTGTTTAAATGATGCTATCGCTAGGCCATTACTCTGCAGCAGGGCGATCTACCCCTTTGGGCACTGTCCTGGCACAGCACCTGGCACAGACACAGGCACACTGAGCCCTCACCGTGCCAGACACTGCAGGGAAAAAGCAACAGCCGACAAAGGACAGGCAGCCTGCTGCTTTGCAACCTTTCCAGATGCAGGGGACACTCCACCTTTTTTGAAAAAAACAAAAAACAAAAAACAAACAAAAAAAACCCCAGCAACCAACACCCCGCTCCAGCATGTGCTGCGTTCCCCTCCCTGTGCTTTCCACCCTTGGCTCACTGAGAGCCAGGCCTGTGCCCGAAGGCTGCCAGCTCCTGTCCTGCCCCTGTCACAGGTGTGGGGCCACAGCTGGGTTTGACCAAGGGCTCTTGGAGCACTGGGGGACCTGGTGTTAGTGTGGGACAACCGAGTTCCCCTGTCCCTCGCCTTTAGAAATCCTCTGTCAGAGGCTAATGATTTGCTTTTAATAGTGGAGCATCTTCATCTGGGCTTAAGCAGCCTAAGTGGCATCGAAGCCCAGTGAAATTAGGATGGTGCCTGCCACTCTTGCAGTACTCTTTCTGTGCTTTTCAGTGAACAGCAGCAAGCAGCAGTTGTTGGGCTGAAACCGCTGGTGCCTATGCGCAGGCTGCCCCCGGCACCCCAAGGCAGCGTGTGCCAGCCATCTGCCTTGCTTGTTTGCATTTATTGCCATGCCTGTTTGTGGGGCTGGAAGGATGAGGGTGGAGGAGTGTCCAGAGCAGTTTGGGGGCTGTGCTCATGAGGCCTCTGTCCTGCCAAACTCTTGGAAACAGAGGATCGGTGGGGAAAAACAAACAAACAAACAAACAAAAAAGCACCACAGTCGGTTTTGACGAGTCTTTCACGCATATAGTTCAAACCTGTCACAGCGCCGTCAAAATGCACCAGCTTAGTGGATCTGGTAAACCTGGGGCAGAGCTGCACCATCTACAGCTCCGGCCACAAAAGAACAGCCAACCCAGCCGTTCCCAGCCCGGAGCGGGGCATTTCGCTTTCCCTCGTGGGGCATTTTGGAGCCGCCGTGGATGCCCGGCGGGACGCCCCCAGGGCCCGGGGACGTTCAGCCCCGCGAGGCCCCGGGGAGGGCTCGGGGCCGGGGGCTCCCCGCGGGGTCTGGATAGGGGGACACGGGCAGGGGGCGCCCGCTGGGGGGGCCACGCCGTCGGCGGGCAGGCTCCGCTCCGCTCCGCTCCTCCTGGCCGGGCGGGCGGATCCCGGCTCCTGATTTTCCCGGGGGCTGCAGAGGCTTGTCCCGGCCCTGCGCGATCCTGCTTGGCTGCCGCCCTCCCCGCCTCCCTCCTCCTCCTCCTCCTCCTCCTCCACCACCCCATGTGCTTCCTGCCGGGCCAAGTTTGCAGAGCGCCGCCGCACGCCGGGCCAGCGGAGCGGAGCCGCAGCGGAGCGGGGCTCACGGAACACGGCGGCGGGGCCGGGCCGAGCCGTGCCGGGCTAGGGCAGGGCAGGGCAGGGCAGGCTCGGCGGAGGGGCCGGCTCTGGCTCCGGCCTCGGGGCGCTCTCCCCGGCCCCTGCCCGCCCGCACCATGCCGCGGCGGCGCGGCTGCCTGCCGCCCCTCGTCTGCACTTTAGCCGCCCTCAGCCTGCCGCTGCTGCTGGCCGCCGAGCCCCGCGCCAAAAGTTGCTCCGAAGTGCGGAGGCTCTACGCCGCCAAGGGCTTCAGCCAGAGCGAGGCGCCCAGCCACGAGATCAGCGGTGAGTCGGGGCCAGCGCCGCCGCCTTTGTGCGAGCGCCGGACGGGCCCCGGGGAGCGACCGCGGCTCGCCCAGCCCGGCACGGCCCGGGGTGCGGGGGCACGGCACGGCCCGGCTCGGCTCCCCGGGAAGCACCCGGAGCGCAGCGGGGGCGCCCGGCTTCCCGGCACCGGGCTTGAGGCTCCCGGAGCTCGGCGCGGCTCCTCCGGGCTGCCCCCCTTCCCCGTGCCGTGCCGTGCCGTGCCGGGGCGGCGGGCGGGACCGCGCCTGTTGCCGGCTCCCCTCCCCGCAGCCGGCTTCCAGCGCTCCGTGCCCCCGGGCTGCCGCTGCCCCGCGGCCGGGGGGCGACGCGGCGGGGAGCGGGACCCGGGCAGCGCTGCGAGGCGGCCGGGGCCGGGCAGGGCAGCGCAGCCCCCGCCGCAGCCGTCCCGCCCAGGTGCCTGCTGCTGCCGAAGCGAGGGAGAAATGATTCTTTTTTTCTTCTTCCTTATTTATTTATTTATTTATTTTTTTACCTTCCCCTTTTTCCCTCCACGTTCGTCCCGAGATACTTGCGCATCCCGGGGACAGGAGTGCTCGCAGCCGGCAGCAGTAGGAAATGGTAGCTAATGTGCTCACACCCAAAACATTTTATTCTTTTTGTTTCATCCTTCATCTCCCTCCCAGGGCTGCTGCTTTTATTTCCCCTTCTGAATGACCTACTGGACCGCATTCTCCGCGGAACAAAGGAAGTGCCTTTTTAGCTGGAATCCTCGGAGACCACCAAGGACTCCAGCTCATGCACTGCAATTTCGCACTACTTTCAACAATAACAAAAATGCATGACTGAATGGCTCAAAAATGTGGAGTGTTAGAGGCATTCATTTCAGTCTAGGACACTGTCACAACACAGACAGACCCCAAGTAAATACCTTTAGATGGCTAATATAGGAGCTGGGGGTAATCTTTACCATCGGTGTGCCCTCCAGATATGCGTACATTATCCTTTTCACTGACAAACTAAAATGATTTCAGTCAGTTCCACTTTTATATTGTCAGACTAATGATATGCGTTTAGCCTACATCTGTTTGAGTAAAATTGAGGGTCCATTTACTTCTCCAAGAAATATTTTAATGAGAAACGTCTGACTGGTTGCAGTTAAAATACTCTCTCCCCTTCACCCTCCCTGCTTCATAAAATAGTCTCTAATAAATAGCCTTGTATTTGGTTCGAGTCCAGCCCTCGTGGGTGTAGGATCAGGGCACGGGCAGGCTTTCTCATATGCCCGGTATCTGGAAGGTTTGACCCTTTCCTTATTTTGTGTATTGTTACTTAAGATGACTTGGCTAGCTTTGGAGGATGTCAGGACTAGATCCTGCTGGCAGGGCTTCCATCTGAGGCTCTGAAGCTGTTGTCGGTTTGACCCTGCCCTTTTGCAGTGAGGGGGTCAGAGAAATGTGATGAGCAAGGTAAGATTATTTGACAAAAGAAGGGCTTTCTGCAGTGACATGCTGAAAATCTCAGCCGGGTTATATTGCTGTTCCAGGGGAGTGGGAGGTCGGTGTCTGGCCTCGCTTGGAAAGCAACAGGTCTCGTGAAGTTACGTTTTAAATGTCATCCTACCCTGCGGGGCATTTCGGAGGGGATGGTGTAAGTCCTTAAAGGAAGCATGCTGTGTACACCTCAGGTGCGATTGCACTTGAAATTAAAGCTCGCATGGGGTGCATCACCTGCTATAGTTTCATATTGCCCTTGCAAGTTTGGTGGTTTTGGCGCTGTTTTCGGTTTTGGTGTGGTGTTTAAAGGCTCCTGATCTCCCCTCTTGCTGCTCAGCCATTGTATGCAAATAGGGAGATGGTAACAGCTCATGCTGCTGCTGGCAGTTGTCTTCCTGAGCATGCAGATAGTTCACCTGCTGCGGTGTCTGTGGGGGGTGCAGGATCCTGGGGGGGTCACATCGAGCAGGGAACTAGGTCCTGATAATGCTGAATGGAGGCTGAGGTCTGACACGAGGTCTAAAGGTCCCTAGTGCATATTGCATCTCAGAAATGAGTCACCGACCAAACCTGTGATTTCAGGTGGTGTTTCAGGTGATAGCGATGTGTTTTCACTCACCAGGGTGAGCTGGGAAGGCAGTAACCCATGAGGTTGGCTAATCAGGGAGAACGAGATAAATGCGTGTGAGGGAAGGAACTGTGTGTTTTGACATGCATGGCATTGGAGTGGCTCTGGAAATGAGATTTCTGCTTGGTAGCATCGCTCCCCTGGCTGCGATGTGGCTGAGAACAGGTTGGGGAGTGTTCAGTGGGCTGTAGTGCTGGTGGGGGAGGTACAGAAACATGGTTGTTACAGGGCATGAGTTCAGTCCAAAGTCTGTCAAGTTCTGCTTTAGATTTTAGTGCTGTTTTGGTAGATTGTCTGTTATTCTGCTGCAGAATTGCTTCAGAATGCAGTGCATGGGCAGAAACTTCCTAGCACCTCTCCAAAAAAGTGCCCTAAAAGCTGTGGCAAACTAGTTTCTGTAAGTCAGGTGAGTTCTTTACTGTTAAAGCAGGGCTTACTGATGTACAAAACTGTTGGCCTTGAATTGTCAAAGCGAAGCAGCGTGGGCAGATATGTCCCTACCCTGAGCTGTGAGACAGTGAGTGAAGCATCCTCACTTGATGGGCTCAGGAGTCATTCCAGGATATAGTGGCATTTCTTTTTTTTTTTTTTTCTTCCCATTTTTGTGTTCTTCTGGAGCAGTAGGTATGTGCAGTGTTTTTCCTTGTTGGAATGGGCATTTCCTTTAATCTTTTTATCTGTGTCGTTGCTGTTTTAGTTTCATTAAATGACTATTGTTTGTTCATAATTACCTAGGAGTTTCATTTAATATTTGTTTAGACTAGGTTTGGGACGTAATTAGAGTATGTGTAAATGATAGGTTATGTCTTACAGACATACGTAGGCATTTCTGAAAGAAGTGCACAGCTGGTCAGCTCATGGCTTGCTTGATAAGAGGTGTATAATGTGTTCTTTGTAGTGTGGAATACAGAGAAATTGTTTCCTTTTATGTTAACTTGGTGTTGGAGGTGTAAAGAGATGTTAGTGTGAGAAATCTGCATGGAGGCATTTCATAAGTCGTGGCCCTTTGGTGCTGCCTTACATCTGAGTGATCTTTTGGAGATTCTGCACCTATAGCCCTGTGATGCTTTGTGTCTCAAAGGCAAAGGCTGCAACTTCAGGAGTTCACCCTTAAATCCTTGGGGAAGGTAACTGCATCCTGCCTGATATTTGGTGCGAGGTGCTGGGATGGTGGAGGTCTGGTGTTGCTCTGCAGGAGCTGGCTATTATTGGTGACTCTGAGGTAACCTGCAGATGGGAACGGGGCAGTTCCTGCAGTGCCTGTTCCAGGGGGCTGGCCTGTGAATCAGTAAAGGGTTTCTTTTTTTTGGCTGCATTTCCCCAGTCCAGGCAGGGATGACTTGAAAAGATGTAGGTGAAAGTCTCAACTTCTTTTTGTTGGAAAAGTGGAGACTTCACAACGCATATGTGGTTGGGATTTTTTCATAAATTTCATTTAAGGGTTTTCTGTGCAAAGGGCACATCCCAGGAAGGTACTAGTCCTGCAGCCTGTTGCTGCTCACTTTGTTCATGCGCTACCCAAAAGTATTGCTCTGTATTGAATCCACACATCTCAGGGCCGTGGTTGTGGTGGAGCATAATTCCCTGGGGCAACCGTCTGCAGTGGCTGCTTGCACCAGTTGGTCTTGTGCAGGTTGAAATGCAAAGCAAGCTGGTGGTGGTGGCGGCATCCATAAGACCTTAAATAACAGCCACCTATCAAAAAAAAAAAAAATACAACATTCCTTCTAACTGAGGCTCTTTCTTGCTCTAAGGTGTTAAATAGATGGAAATTTCTTCCCTTTTCCTACTAAGTGGAGGGAATAGATGTTTCTTTTCCTTGATTAAAAAGAAAAAAGACCTTGCCAGTTAGTGGAAAAATGTTATGAGTTGACCGGTAAGTGTCCTATAGAAGTGTAATGAGTTCCTTCAACGGCACTGCTGTTCTGGTTTCTTCTTGTGTGGATTTCATGAGGGCTTGGAGGCAGACCTGGGGGAAACGCCAGCCTTTGCAGGGAGCTGAAAGCAGGCAGCACTCTGTGTGCTGTCTTAGCAGAGATACTCTTTGTCTCTCTATTTATACCAAGTAAATGGAATAGCTGCATCTGTTTGTCTGTGGTGATTGCGAGAGGTTCTTTCATCGTGACAGAGAAAATTGCTTGCCCTTCAATTTTGGGTTTACGGGATTTAACAGCTACCCAGAGTAGCTGCTGGAAGGGTGCCCTGCTGCTTGCTCACCCCTGTTGTGTTTATAGTTGTCACCTGAGTGCTGTCACCAGTGTGTCCCTCAGGTGTGCCTTGGTTGATGGGAAAGGCCGCTCTCTCAACATATAAAATTCTGCAAACGCTTCTTTACTTCTTCATATGCTTCTCCTCGGTGGGAAGAGGCCACACGGAAAAGCTGTTGCTGGGTCTGGTCCTGGGTGGCGTTACTCGTGCCGCCTGGCGCTGCTGAGCCTGCTGCAGGATGTCTGCACAGAACAGCTCTGGGACTCGGAACCACAGAACAGCCCAGGCTGGAAGGCGCCTGGAAAGATCGTGAAGTCCAATCCTAAGTAGAAGGGAGCCTAGATGAGATTATCCAGCAGCCTGACCAATTGCATCTTGCAAACCTGCAGTGATGGGGATACTGCCACGTCCCAGGGGAGGCTGGGCCAGGCTTGGTGCGCTACGAGGAGCACCAGACAAGGCCACGTCCTCCTCACCTTCTCTTTGAAGGTGCAGAGCTCCCTGCCCACCAGCAGCAGCTCTGTTGGCGATGGCTCTCATCACACGGCTGTCCTGGCGGGTGGGGTGGGTTCTTGTGCCCGGCATGTATTAATAGAGCGATTGTCCGGCCACCCGTGGGTGGGGAGGTAGCTGTCGGAGAAGGCCCTTGCGGCAAATGCGAGCGCTGGCATGGAAAAGTAAACGAGAAAATCGCTTGAAGTATTTTTAGCTGCTTCTAATGTCATTTAGCAACTGGAAACAGCGGGGGGGAGCGGGAGAGGGGGGTTGAGCTGGCAGTATGCAAGCCACCCGTGGCCACTGGTAAGCGCTCGGTCCCGTCCGGTGGGGCCATCGCTCAGCGAGCGGTTGAGGAGAGCCAGGGACGGCCTCTGAGCGCCTTGTTCCTCCAACCGCCGTGCACCCGGGACTCCGCTTTCTCTCTTTCAGCTTCCAGAGCAGCGTCTTGTTCGACTACAGCGGTGCATTGTGTCCTAGCAGACTGCAGTGCTAAGCATGTGGTTAACAGCAACTGCGCGCAGTGGTCCGGGCTGAGTGGGAGTATCGTTTTCCTTGGCAGACACTTCATAGAAAGTTCTGTTTTTTCTGCCAGAATAAGCAGTCATTACATTCCATACAATTCATAGTCAAATTATTATCTATTGTTAAAATTGCCTTAATTATCAGATGTTTCCTTAGACATGTAGCTGTTTTTTAAAAGGCTGAATAGAAGTGTGTACATTGTGCAGGAGGCCTGAGCTGCACAATGTTTCTAGTACTGTTCTGTAATTTCAGGGAGATTTTCTGTGGCTTTCGTATGTCAACAGACTTTTTATTCTCACTGAAACTGCACCAGAGCTCGGCCGAGGCAGCGGCGAGGCGCTGGGCAGAGCTGCCCTGCTGCGGGATGCTGCCTGTCCCTGCCACCAGCAGCCACTGTGTGGGGCGGTCCACGTTATTCGCCCCTCATAGGGGAGCAGTAAGGGGAGTTCAGGCTGGAAGTGCTGTGCAACCTATGTGGACAGAGGAGGTTTGGGCAGCACCCTGATGGAGCATCAGGGCTGCCCTATTTTCTGCAAAATCCTTCACCTCCTTCCAGAAGAGGAGTAATCCCCTGGGACTGATTCCCTGCTTTTTGTTCTGCCTTTTTTTTTTTTTTTTTTTGAAATTCCTTTAAGGAAGTTCTTGTTAGCAAGAAAAAACCTCTGGGTGCCCCCCTTCCCAGCTCCCGGAGGCGCGGGGCTGCCAGCGCCCGTCTCCGGGGCAATAACCTCCTCGCATTCCTCACATTCCTTGTGCTTTCTCTTTCTTCTGAGATTATGAAGATAACTTCCTTCTCCCATTGCTAAGCAATGCAAGGGCCCGGGAAAACTCTTGAATTTTCCCCCCTGCTCCCTGAATTACTTTGTGAGCTCCACTGAGATCCCCTGTAGCAACCACTTCCAGTCTGCACTGTTCACTGTTATTTGTGCAGCTCTGGAAGAAAGCTGCTGCTTATGTTGTTGTTATTTTTTAATTATGAAGCACTTTAATTAAAAAGAAACGACTTTGTTGTAGCGTGTCTTACCTGCTTCCCAGTTTAAGGACTTTTCTTAATGTTTTGTGAACTGTTTTGCCTTCCTAGCAGAGGTTTCAAGCTGCCATCACTCTTGTTATTTCCCCCCCACTTCACACACGTGCAGCCCGGCAGAGCCTGTGGCAGAAGCGCTGTGCTTATTCCAGGAGATTTTATTCTGGTTTAGCTCTTTCTGCTCTGAGAACGGAGCTTGGATAGAAGTAATGTGCTGGCAAGAGGGGGGGAGGGATCGGAGGTTATACGCGTACAGGGCTGGTGCCGGCCACTTGGGCTGTCAGCAGGCTTTGCCTCTACGAGGATGCAGCTACGTGGGTTTTCTTGGGATGACATTGTCTGTTTGCAAATGGCCGCGGCTGGCATCTCTGCCCACACCCCTCCGGTTTGTGCTGTGTGGTCCAGCACCTCTCGCATTCCCACTGTACCTGGGAGGTGCTGAGACACGACCCATGGGTGTGCTGGGGAAGTATTGCAGAGCAACTTACCTGAAGCAAAATGGTGCCAAATCCACTCCCCCTCCCCGGCTTATCGAATAAAGCACTTCTAAAAATACTAGTTTCCATTCTTCCTGCTCAGTTTTTCTGTGGTTTGTATGTGCAGTGGTGGATGGACCAAGAGGTGTGCGAGTTCGGGCTGAGGCACCTCTCACTCTGCTTTTGGTGTAGGAAAGGTACGTGGTCAGCAGAGGAGCTGCCTGGACTGAAGGATGTTGAAGGAGTGTTTCTCTTAACGTTTCCAATTTAGAAGTTGAGAATTGTCTGGATTTTAAGCAAATTCAGATGGGAGCAAACAATGATGAAATGTTTAAAATATGTTTCAACATTTTTGTGGGAATAGAAACTGTTCTTATACAGGCTAGGCTGCAGCCTTCGGGAGGTGAAAATATGTGGCCCTTACACATTGTCGGCATTGTTACTGCTTTTCTTCCCTTTTTTTAAATGCTCATAGGAAATTGGCTTTGGTAATTGAGTTTCTACAGAACCACAACATCCAATGGCTGTTCCTTTCCAGAGGTCATAGTTAGGTTAGTTTAAGTAATGTGCAGGAGGTTTAACCTCTTGTGGTTTGTAGTGCTATTCTAGAAATTGCTGGTGATTTGGGGTGTGTTAGAGTAACAGCTTCACAGGAAAACCCCAAATGTCAGGGTGTCTGGTTTTTGGAGAGCTCTGACCGCTTGCTCTGTGAGAGCCGGGCACCTTATGGTACGTCCCTCGAAGGGACGCTCTCGCTTTGGAAAATGCAGTTAAAGTCTTTATGGCCCACTGACTCTCCTTCTGAAAGAAGCCGGAATAACTGTCTGTGTATTGTTTACCCACGTTGACTTATAACATCCTCCTGCTCCAAAACACCTTTGTTTTGGGTCCTGCAGACCCTGTGCTTGCTGCCTGGTGCCAGGTCGCATTGCCCTGCATGTCTGGTACCTGCCACCCCCCCCCCCCCCCCCCGAAATCCAGGGATTTAGGGATTTTTCTGGCAGAGAAGGGCCAGCTTTAAGAAATTATGAGTTGGGGCTGGAGCTTGGTAGCATTGACAGTTTGGTATAAAAAGCTCTGTGTTGCAGGCTGCGATGACAGGCAATGATAAATCACTCTTGGCTGGTGCTACAGGTTCCAATAATGGTGTTTTAAAAAGATTACATGGGTTTTAATGCAAACTTTTTGCGTCTTTGTACTGTCCTTTATGGGCTCCCTTTCTAAAGAGCGGAGCCTGTTTTGATTCAGCATTCTTGGAATCTAAAGATGGAGCCAGGGTTTTACTGGGCTGAAACACTGTTTTTTGCTTTTCCTACAAACACGAGGATCTTGTTGGAGTGTCTTTTTAGCCAGCTGGCTACCAGGAGCCGTTTCACAAAGGTGCCTGTTTTTGTTTTGAAGGTAACTTTGCCTCATGGAGGATGAAAGAGCAAGAGGCTTTGCCCAGCTCCAGTGGGTGCTGTTATAAAGAAGTTTCCCCGTGACAGGGAGAGGCTTTGCGTGATAGCAGTGAGGGGGGAAAAACAACCTCGTGCACATACCCTTCGTTTCCTTGGCCTGTTCCCATGGGAGGACTGGGCATTTGTATGATCAAAGGAACCATAACAATCAAAGGCCTGGTGGAAAATAATGTACCCTTGCCAGGTACCTTGTGGGTACCTGGGGCTGGGCAGGGTTTGCCTTTGCTCCAAGATGTGTGGGGTGGCTGTTTTGTTGTTTGTTTTTTTTTTAATTATTATTATTCCCACTGAGGATTGCAGGAGGAAAATGGACCATTTCTGGGGCCTGCCCTTCATTGTGGCATGGGAACAGCAGCATCTGTCTGTGGGATGCTGATGATCAGGGGGTGCTGGGGTGGCCCAGCTGTGCCAGGGCGAAGGCAGGCTCTTGCAGTGTGGTGACAGCTGTGCAGTGATGCTGGGGTAGGAGCAGCTTTAATTCCCTGGCAGCCCGCTGCAGCAAGGGACAGCCAGCGGCTTGCCCACCCGCCTGGCTGCGGGTTTCTGAGGGCGGCAGGTCTGGGGAGAGGACAAGGTGCCTTTGTCCGTGGTGGCGATGGTCTCCCGTCAGGGCACAAACCCTGCGCGTAGATAAGGGGTGGGAGCAGTGCCACCGGTTTTGTTTGGGTTGAAGGAAAACAAGCTGATTTTTGGCTCCGTTCAGACGTGGAGCTGCGAGTGCCATAGGACCATATGTTTTTCTCCTTGGCGGGGGGGAAAAAATGGCTTTGATAGTGTCTGCTAATGATTCAGCGCTGTTTACATAATAATTGTGGTTGGCTTTCATTAGCTCTCGTAAGGAGATAGCTTTCCTTTAGCGCGGTTGCTTCTCTGTTTTGGTTTCACGCCGTTGTGGCAGCGGGGCGGTGAGGCTGGACTGCGGCCCCTCTGCAGGCACAGCGATGGGCTCCCTGCTCCTTGCTGCAGAGGAGAGGGGACACGCGCTGCCTGGGCAGCCCCTGGAAGACAGAGGTAATGGTGCAGAGCATCATAGCATCTCCACAGAGTGGAGTTTACATCCAGTTTGGGTGATTTCTCAGTGCAGTGCTTAATGTTTGCACTAAGAACTCTTGGCGTTACATAGTGGCAAGGAAGGAAATCCACTGACCTGCTTCCACCAGGAGGAAAAAGCTGGGACCTTTCACCTATCGGAAGAACTGATCTGTACAGCGCGGATATTGGTTGTGTGTGTGACGCTCCTGGATTAGATGCTGCAGCCTCACCTTGGTACGGTGCTTCTTTGCTTTCCGTGTCCGAATAATCGGGGAAGGGTGGTGTTTGTGCAGCATCTGCCTGCCACAGCTACCGCTGCCTGAGCAGGAGAGCCTGGAAACTGCTGGGGGACACAACCTAGCGCTGAGCTCTTACTAAATAAATAATGTTGCTCGATGGAGAATACAATAGCCTGAGTGCTACCTTTTGAAAAGGTGAAGTTGGATGTTGTTACCCACCCCTTTTTAACTCAACGGCGGGGTGCGTTGTGGTTTAAGATCTGTGCCCACACTGCCTCTGGCATGGGTGACCCTGCAGGCACAGTGCCACTTTGAAGTGGGGTGAGTCCCGCGAGGAGTGGGTGCTTGCCTGTCCCCTTTGGCTGCAGATGACTGTTTCTTTAGGAAAGTGCCCCAAACGTGGTAGGTTAATGGCTCAGATGTTTGAGGGAGATCCCAAACAGAAGATGGATTCACCACCTTCTCCTCCAAACAAAACTTCTAAAAATCTTTTTCCATCCATTGTCTCGGTTCTGAACTGTTCCTGCGGCTCATTGTCCCAGCTGGTCCTTTGATAGGCAAGGAAGGAGCTAGCCCCAGATCTTGGGATTTCGGCTGCTCCTGACGAAGGGTCAGAGCTTGCAGGAACGTTGTGGCCACAGAGCCACCTGGGGCAGGCTCCTCACTGCGATTCGCCTGGGTGGGCTGGGGAAGGTGGCACTGTTCTCAGCTGCATGGCTTCAGGTAATTAAGGAGAGTTAATTGAAGAGCAGTGGCTTGGCGGGTGGCTGGTTGAAAAAGTGAAGGAATGGGGCTCAGTGCTGTTCCTGCCCCCGCTGAAACCACCCTGCTGAAGGGACGCAGGGAGCCCCGTGGAAGGGGCACAGCCAGCAAAACTTCGCATAACTCAGTCCTCCGCTTTATTAAAGGCTCCTTTATAACGTTCTCTCCGAACACCCGCCAGAACAGCCGGCCTTTTCAGCAGCCTGAAACCTCCCTTGCCGGGAAGGCTCCCGAGCGGGAGCAGCCCTGCTGGCACGGCGCTGCTCCAGACCGTCGCTGACGCTGCTTGGAAAACCCAGCCTGCGTGCGGGCGAGGATGCCAGGCACGGCTGGCGCTCCATGGACAGTGTTTTCCAGGGTTTCCAAAGCCAGAGATGGGCCTGCTCGCCAGGCAGCGAGCTCAACAGGCAACTGAGAAATAGCTGTGGCGTGTAAGGGTTAATTTCTAGGTATTAAAATATGCACAAAAGGTGAAATGAGACTTCCTCCGTGTCAATGAATTACGGCTTTAAAATATTTGCATTCTTTCCTGAAAGATTTAGGAATAATTATATAGCACTCAGGGGCAAGGCATTGCCAGATAAACTTAACAACTCTATAATTTGTACTCGAGGCAGGGTTTCCTGTAAATGATAGCTTTGTTTAATTTTACAATACTGCTTCCAAATGTTTGCTGGTTATGAATTGCCAACCAAAATGGACTTGTGAATCTGGAAGAGTCTTTGTTTGTTTGTTATTGGAGACAATAAAAGCTGCTGAATTAGGCTAAAACTTGGCATCTCGTTTAAAACTTCTAGGTATCCTCTCCCATGCATGGTTGTTGGGGTGAGCAGCTGAGGTACGGTGCTTGCAGCTTTCCTGCTTACTGTACAGAGTCCCTGAGCTGCTCCGGGGTCTCTTCCTGCTCAGCATTTCTTTTTCTGGGTTTGAGAAAGGAGCGCTGCAGTTTCAGTGCACATACTTTATTTCCATTACTCAAAGCCGGAGTCATGCATAGTTACAGCCAGAGACACTTCAGCAGCTCTGGGGATAACAAGATAGCTGACAGATTGGAATGCGGATTTATCAGGGGTAAAAACTGGCAAAATTCCTTATTTCTGATTCTTCTTCTTAAATGGACCCTTCATGTTCCTGCTGTATGAGGCCACCGAAAGTTTTAACCCTTGTGTTCCCCAGCTGAATCTAGGGATACGCACTGGAGCCACATTCGTGTTTTCTCTGATTAAATTGCTCAGTCTCAGTTTATGGGTGTTTCTCGTTTCTCTCTCTTTTTTTTTTTTTTTAAAGTGAATCTCTTCCAGAAATGTTTTCAATGGGTTTTTATTTTCAAGTGCAGGCCTTTTTACCAGATGTGTGGCTGAGCGACCACAGAATGTAAATTTTACTGTATATTGCCTTTGGACTGGCAGTTTGAAAGACTACTGGGCAGTTAACATAGGAGGATTGTGTCACAAAATCCGCTTCCTTGGGATTTGATTCATATTAATTTATTTCAGAGCAAATCACACTTGGCTTCAATTGCATTTTGATGTAGCGCTACTTTTCTTGTGCATTTGTTAGGACCTGGAAATTGTGTACATTGATATGAGAAACAGGTCATCTTTAGCTATGTATATATATGTGTATGTTAATGTTCTGAGACATTGAGCATTGTCTTTGTGGGAAACAAGTTATAAGACAAGAAGCACGCTTGGAAGTTGAATAATGTGAAATCCCTCAATTACAGGAGTTAGGTTCGGAAGACGAGATGAGCTGTTTAGCAGGAGAGTTTCAAGTTAAATTTTAACCTCGGAGAATTCCCGAAATCTGCTGTGAGCAGCTGCTGGTGCAGCAAGATGTGCTTCGTGGCAGCCCCAGGCGGGGGGCCGGCTCTGGCGCCCCGCTCTGACATAGCTGTCTGCAGGGTGGGTATATTTGGAGCTGGTGGTTGCTCCTGTGGTTGTGCGTCTCGACCGGAGGAGAATGAAGAGAATATCGCTTTTTATTTGAAAAGGAAAGGATTGCTCAAGGATTGCAAAACACTTTGTTTTGGAAAAATATCATTGTTTGAAAATAGCATGGGAGCGGGAGAGGGGCTGTCTCTGGGTGCTTCTGGACCAGTTTTGTTATGGTGCACCCATGGGACAGGTCCTCCATCCCCCTCAGGACACCCGGACAGTGTGGGAGACCCATGTTACAGCCTTGCTGCAGCCCTGGCAGCATCGCTTTGTGTTGGCTGTGGGTCGTTAAATGCCTCCCTGCTGCAGGGACTTCTTGTTTCTCCTCTGTTCTTTTTTTAGCTCCAAACTTTTTATAGTGTTGTTGCTTCAGGAGGTGCTTGGATAACAAAGCAGCCAAGGGGATGGGAGGAGAGAGACCCTCTCCCAGCTTGGAAAAGACTAACAACTTCGAAACCTGACCGACCCTTCTAATCAGCACTGCTGACTGTCCTGGATGGGTGAGGGTGGCTCTGGCATGGCACAGGTGAATGTCCCATTGCTCTACCAGCCCCCAGCATGTGGACAGGATGTTCCTCTGTTGCTGCCCCTGTTGTGGGCTCCCCCCCTGGGGTTTGCCCTGCGCCGGGGGCTGTTTACCTTTCTGTGAGTGGATTTAGTGCTGCCTGGGAGAGGGGTGGCAAAGGTCCTGTTTGCACTCCCTCCTCCCCCCAGCTGAGCCAGGCTGCTCGGGGCATGCTTAAAAAGACAAAATTGACCCATTTGATACCTGCCAGTAAAAGCCTGGATGCGGTTGTCCCGTTATGATAAGGTGCTTCCAGACGGGCTTGTTTCTTTTCCACACTGCTGAACCAGATCACACTGCCCTTGTGTAGCTGTTTGCACAGCCGCTGTGCATGTGCAGTCACTGAGCTGTAGTGTGGGGGTGATGTTGCCAAAATACAGGTTCAGTGGTGGAAAGTCTCTGTGATACCTGGGCTTCTCTTCTGCACTCAGTGCTGAAGTCTCCCAGCTTTGCTTGTTCCAAAATGCCTACGAAGGGATGCAATACCGTGTTGGTTAGAGGGAAGAGACCTTCCTGGGCAGGGAAGATGGGGCATAGGGCTGTGACTGGGAGGCAGACTTAAGTTTTGGTCCCCTTCCAGGCTCAGGGCAGGGCAGGGGTGGCTCAGCATGGGAGGCAGTACAAGCCCTGAGATGGCACCAGGCAGGAGAGGTGCTGTGTGTCCCTGCACAGCTCCTGCTCCTGTCTTCAGGAGGTGAAATACGAGTTTGGATGGAAGACTTGGGAAACCAGAAGGATGGGCTCATCTTAAGAGACTAAAATGGCCTCCTGTGCTCCCCTGTTGTCCTCTGCAGCCGCATGCTCCGTCTGGGACTCCCTGGACCATCCTGGGAGGATTTTGCTTGAACAAAGCTTGTGGTGAAGAAGCTGGCTTGCAAATTGCTGAAAAGATGATGAGATTTATCTATGCTAATGTGATGAGGAGTGCCCGTGTGAACCTGCAGGCAGATAACGCCGGTGTTCACAGCTGCACCGGGTGGCAGATAGGGTTCTTGTCTGCTTTGTGGGGGGGAGGAGGAGGAATTCTTAATTTTGAGATATCCTTATCTTAATCCTTTCTCCCCTCTCTCCTGCCCCCCTTCTCGCCCCTTCCAGGGTGGGTTAAACTACTCAGCTTTGCCTTTTCCACAAATACTGACCGCCGCCTGGTTCCAGACCAGGGGAATATATGAGGGGTCTGTTCCACCAGTGGGATGTTTTTTTGGACATAGGTCACATTATGCTGGCTGAGCACAGTGCGCTGCTTGTGTGAGCTGGGTGGCTTGGACAACAGATACCCAGGCAGTTTAAAAAAAAAAAAAAAAGGGAAGAAAAAGTAATGCTTGGTGGGAGTAGCAGGCAAGGGCTTAAAAGCACATTTTTCAGGTAAAAACCTTATTTACAAGCTCGGCTGTGGTCTTAGCTCCAAGGTGATTTATTTAAGGGGAGATGAAGGTGGGACATGGGAGGTGTAGGTGGTGGTTCAGACTGTCTCTGGGGTTTGGGGGCTGTGCTCTGGTCCCAGAATTTTTCTTCCAGATAAATGCCCCTAGGTAGGTGGCAGCAATCCCAGCATCAGGCTCAGCTGTGGTGGAATCAGCAGGCTGATGTCCTGCTGCCTTGCCCTGGGAGAGGCCTGGATCAGTGCCTCTTGCTTCTCTGTGCAGCGGAAGGGATGTACATCCCCTTCTTCAAGGGGTCAAAGCCATTTCTAGAGGCTTGCTGTTGTGGCATGGGGCCCTGCTTGCCAGAGGGAGGATCTCATCTTGCAGCAGCCCGATTTCAGGGCGTTTCAAAGGTCTTGGGAAAGTTTCACCTCATGTTTTTGGTGCTAGACTTCATCTGTCTACGGTTGCGCTGCTTATTTGCCTTTCTCCATGCGATGTTTTAGGCTCAGCCGTGCGCGTTTTTGGAGGTTTGTCATATTTACACTAGCAGTTCTCAGAAAGTTCAGCTGAAAAGCAGCTTTTCTTCCTGGGAAAAGCCAGGAACCACTAATGTGAAATCTTTGTGTATAAAGTTGCCTTTCTCTGCTTATAAACAGTGGCCCTAGGATGGATGTGTGGTGGACCTGTTTAGATTTAAATCTGACCCACCTCCTTGTTTTTGGTGCTGACTTTCTCTTTGAGGAACGTGTTCTTTCCTGCCTTTTGCAATAACACGTGGTGTGAGCTTTTAACCTTCAAAATTGGAAAGTCATGTCATATTGCAGTGTCCTGCTGTAGACGGCAGCGTATGATTTTTCCCCACAATGCTGTATACACGGCTTGCTTGGGAAGTTCCTGTGTAGCCTTCCTGCCAATGGGTAGGTCAGCTGGGCAGGATGGGGGGCTATGCTGTGGGTGGGAGGGCAGACCTCAAGGTAGTGGAGATGACGAATACCATGGTTGGTTTGGCTGTCCTCTATCCTGTAGTGGAAGGAGTGTGTTTATGGCCATCTCTGGCCTTCTGAGGTTGTTGGTGGTGAGTGGAGCAAGGCTGGAAATCTGTGTGTGTGTGTGTGTGTGTCACTGAATTAATTTGGAGTGAGAGTTTTGCCAGCTTTATATGATCTCTTGGCTGTGTGCAGAAATAGAATATCCTTGGAGAAACGTCCTACCCCTGTGAGCTGGCCTCCTTGTACTGATCTTTCTGTGTCTTCTGCCAAAGCAATGTGGCTTTCTCAGGCTGGCTGGATTATAAGGATCTGATAGCTACAGAGAGCCCATCACATGTCCTGATAGCCCATGGTAAATCTGCAGGAGAGGGTGAGCCAGGAAGCCCTTGTGCATGCCTTGGCCTTGCAGCTGTGATAGAAGGCGTGAGACCGAGCTCTGATGGCTGTCCCTCCCGGAGCCCTTCATTTGGTCTTGTTTTCCCCACCCTGGTTTGCGTCAGATTGATGTGAGGTAATTATTTCTGAACCCCTTTGGGTTGGTGACTCCGGTCCAGCTGCAATTGGGAAGGAGATTCTGCAGTGAGGAGCGGAGGGAAGATGTGGAGCAGAGCCACGGCTACTCTGGTCCCATCAAAGTCAGGCTGGCTGAGAATTTGGCAATGTTGGTGGTGAAAAAAGTAAAGCCTTAGTGTGCTTTTGTGTACAGGGCTGAAAATGCCTGAGTCTGCCTTGCTTTCTCTTGTTTTTATTTTGGGAGTGTGCATCCACCTGCACAGACTGACAAAGCTGCTCTGCATCCTCTACAAGAGAAGCCTCCTAACTGAAATATTAGGTCCAAAGCTCGGACAAACTGTAGGTTTGGCTTTCTGGGGAGAGGGCTTTGCCTGTGTCTGGGCTGAGAAGCACATCCTTGTGCTGAGCTAAACTGGAGAGAAGCCTGTGGAACTGTAGGTGTGGACCAGAGTAGTGCAGTGCCTTCTCCCTGGCTGCCAAAATGTGCATCGTGTTGCTGTGAAAATGTCTTGTGGAAAACTTTCTGCATGTAAGAAATTTCATGTATGTCTGCCCAAGACCTGCTTTTGGACTCAATGTTGTTTTCTAAACAAATGAGGCTTTTTGGCCCTTGAGGGGGAATGGGGGACACTAACCATTCTGCTGCCTAGCAGCCCATCAGCCCTAGAGGAACAGCTAGCTATGAGCTGGTGAAGGAGATAATTTGTTGAGCAGGAGCTGAGCACTGAAGTGAGTAATAGCTCTCCTGAACTCTTATTTTGTGGGCCCCCTAAAAACCAATTTCCAGAGGAGCCACAGCCCCCTGCATCTCAGGCTTTAGTCTCCTGCCTCTGTGTGTGCTTCCACAGACCCCTCTAGTCGCCCCAGTACTGCAGATCACAAACTGAATATTAAATGTTTCATAAGAGCCAAACTGTCTTGGCGGGGTGGGGGGGAGTATGGATTCAAAATGCATTTGAATAATCTGGCATTTTTTATATCTTTTTCCAGTGTCTCTTAACCTGCTATAATTCTTAAGTTATCTCTACTATTACTGTGCTTGGCAAGCTCTGTAGGCAGAGGAAGTGTTTATTCATGTGGGTTTTACATAGATAAATACAGTTGTGAAGTAGTATTGACACATGGAAATGTTCATGGATGCTTAGAGAAGAATCACCTGCTTTGTGATAGCTCTGTGTCAGTTCCTTAGTTTGAATGTCTGTACAAAATCCAGTCCGAACAAAGCATCTTGTAGAAAAGGATGCATATTTCTTTGGCTTAAAAAGAAGAAAAAAACCTAAAACATACACACACGCACGCCCTTAGTAAATGTTTTGTGCACATCAGAAACAAAAGCACCAACATTTGCTTGTCAGAGCTAATAAAGTGTGCTTGGATCTTAATTTTTCTGCTTGATTTCACAAGGTAATTGAAACTTCCTTTTTTGCTGCAAGCTTTTTTCTTTTTTTTTCTTCTTTCTCCTTTAAAGTTTTTAAAAGAACATCTTTTGGTCAGTGAGTTTATGGAATTTTGCTCAGGAGGCAGATGCAGTTCGAGCTCACTGAACAAGTGGTCACTCAAAGCTCACAGGACAAGTCGCTTGTCTCTGCAAGTCATTTCTCCAAGTTGAAAAACACCTAGACCAAATAAACCTTGAACTAGAGGTTTTATAGGAGCTTTTGAGCATGTAAGTGAGGCTTTTGTAATCACGGTAACCTGATAAAACCTTAAAAAACAGGGGTCCCATAAAGAAAATAGTAGTTCCACTTGAGGTGATAAAAGCCACATCTGGCAAACTTTGCTTGCTACCTCCTGATGACCTGAGAGAGAGGCAAATAACCTCTGCTGGAGAGGCAAGGACGCTGTAGCCCTGTGCGGCGGTGCCGTGCCCAGCTGTGGGCACGCAGCCACCCAGCACCTGCCACTGGGCGGGCAAAATAGTTCATTTAAGAATGAAGCAGCGGCTTTTGAGGGAGGAACAAAGCATTTGTCAGTGGAGGAGAGGGGAAGGAGGCTGTGGTGGTGCTTTAGAGGCTGGCCGACTTGAGAGGTGTTTTCCTGCTGTTAGATGCAGCCCATCCTCTAGTTTGAGCTTGCAAATTGCACGAATATTATGTATTGTTATCCGCCCCTGAGTAAGCACGGCATATTGAGTTTTAGAGGTTAGAATAAGGAGGGGCTGCATAATTGAAAACAAACAAACAGCAAAGACGAAAAAAGAAACATAAAACAGCAAACCCAAACCCACAAATAGAAAACAGACTTTCCAGATTGATTAGTTCAAATTTGTTTATTTGAAGTACCAAAAGTTAGCATCATCACTCTTTTGGGGTGTCTCTCAAATTTGGCAATATGTTGACCATGTGTTTTCAGATGATCTTTTCACAAGAAACTGTTTTTTTCTTTTTTTTTTTTTTTGTTGGGGGGAGGGTGTTCTTGCCTTAAACATTGAATTGAAAGGAGTAGGGCAGACTGCGGATACTAATTTGCAGTCTTGACATGCAGGTGCTGTTCTTGAAGGAATTATGCTCTGTAAAAACTTCTGTTTCAGGGAGGATTTTCCTTGGGTGTGTTAAAGAGCACTGAGCGTTTCCTGTAACTTCTAAGACATGCTACTGTTAACTTTTTTTCCGTGTCCCTGCTGGAAGCAGGTTTAAGAACAATAATGCACTTACTGGCTTCAGGAGGAAGTGAAGAACTGAAATGAGCTGCTGATAAGGTCTAATTTTACTTTTGGTTCTCAGGGTGTTAGGACTGGAAGTTGTTTCCTACCTGCAGTAACAGGTCGGTAGCTCAGCTGTAATAATTCACATATTTGGCTGAAACACCACTAAGCCCCCAGATGGAGGAATTACAGCTTCAGCCTATTAACTGTTGGCCATCAATGAGCCAGGTATAAATGCCGTGATTGTGCTTGAAATTTCTAAGCTGAATCCTCTGTATTTGATGTAAGAACGTCTCCTAAGGAAAATCAGTTAACTTCTCAGGGTTTTCACCTTTCCTCTTTGGGACGGAGTAGTACACTTCAGGTCATGCTGATACCATCTCATGCATTTGTGCTATCAAAGCTGGTGGAAGTTCCCAGCCGCTCAGGCAGCCCAGCTCCGATGTTCTCTCACATCCAGGCGCCTTGTTTATCTTTGACCAGAGGCTTGGATAAACTTCCAAAATAAATTAACATAGCAGTCCGCTCAGTCTCCTTTGGCGGAGGTTTTGCGGAGTGACTCAAATGTTATAAATATGAAAGCAGCTAGACTTCAAACACTTCTCTCGGACAAAGTTTTCACAGTTGTCTCCTATAGCGTCAAAGGAGAATGTTTCCTTGAAGCAAATCTTTATTTTATTTAATACTCCCCCCACCCCCCCCCCCCCCACTTTCTCTATTCGCTTGCCTCTGGCCTGCACTCTCGCTTCACACCTGCCCTTCTGATGAAGAAGTAATGAGCAGAGATGGATCGGTGTGCCAGGACTGCAGCCCTTTGGGCTGGTGCAGCTCGAGCAGGAACCAAAGGTCAGGCTGCGGGCGGCGGAGGCTGGGCCTCCCTGTGCTTGGGCAGCGCTCGCTTGCATGCAGGAATGCGGTAACAGGATTTAAAGGAAGCATACAGAACTAACGAGGATTAAGGCTAATTGTCTGCCCTGTTCCACGAAGGGTGGCAGGATGTGGCCATGCGGGGAGTGATGCAGTAGGAAAATCCAGCGGTTATGGTCTCTTCACGGAGGACATGCGTAGGCTTGGTAGGTTTGCTCTGTGTGAAGGAATGGAAAGTAGTAGCTTGGAAAGAGGGGGGGGAAAAAAAAAGAAATAAAGGTTCAGTTCTTCCTTCTCAAAGGTTTTGAGCATGTTGGAGCAAATATTTCTGCAGCTGGTAGCAGTACTCCAAGTGGATGATTCTCATCATGCCTGGGCTCTTTTTTCTTTTTTGCTGGTGTTGCAGAGCTGTCCCTCTGTGGGGAGGTGATGTCCCTCGGCTGCTAGGCTGTAGTGGTGGGGCTCAGCGCCAATGGAGGCCTCTCACTGATGGACCCTGTGTGCCAGCAAGTTCGTTTTGAGAAAAGACACGATGCTGTCAGAGGTGTTTTGGGGACCTTGCCTTCCCTTGCAGTTCAGGCTGGTGGCTCTAGTCTTGCAGAGGCCTCTGGTATCCCTCGGCTTGAATAAGTGGGGATTTGTGAGTGGATGGGCAGCATGCATGCATACGTTCATTCCTCCTTGGTTCTTGGGCTTTAACCACTTTGAATAATGGCACCTAAAGCTCACTGTTTTGTCTCTTTGGAGTCTCTTAGTGGATGAGGCAGATGTGTGGTGGCAGGGGAGGGTGCCCTGTTTTCTAGCATGGGATGGCTTTTAGGTTACAGCTGGACTTGGCTACACTTGAAGCCTTAAAGCTTTTCATCTTTTTGTTTATACTTTCCCCAAGCAAGTCAGCGATGCTCTTGCACATAGAGAAGATGGAGCGTTTCCCCTCAGTAGAGAGCTTTTGCTCACCTCTGTTTTTCCCCAGGGAAGGGTGGTTTTGGGTGCTGTGGCACGAGTGGCCAGTAGCTCATCCGGGTGCAGAAGCATGCCCCTCTGTGTCACCTGTGACTTTTGGGTGGCCCTAGCTGGTCCTGTCTCTCTGCAGAGCCCCTGCGTGCCCTCCCTGAACAAGACCAGCCCTGTGAAAGGCGGGGTGGATTAGTACATACTCAAGGATGGAAAAAAAATTACCCTGCCATTTTTCATGTGTTAGTGTATTTGTAGGCTGCCCTTTAACACAGTGCTTTGCAGTTTGGTGTAGGGGCTTCTGTTTTTGTCCCCCTCTAGGAATTTTTGTTGCGGAACTGCTGCAAGCTCTGCAGTCTCTATTACAGGTCTTGCAACAGAGAATTAATCTCTCTGGAAGTTAACTAACGTCTTTCTCTCCTTCTCCAATTTATAGATTAGATTATTGTTTGTATAAAGTCCAGGGTATTTTTTTTTTAATTTTACATTAAGTCAAAAACAGGAAATGGTGGCTGATTTTCATGAGCTTTGTTTCTTATTTAAGGGATTACAAACATCTTTGGGGGCTTTCTTACATTTTTGCTTTTTGCTGCTGACTCACATGCCGCTATTACTTCTGTTCCTTTTGGTGCACTTCAGCACACGGACACGTTAGCTCCATTTTGAGTGATGGTGTGTGCTGGTTTTTGCTTCAACAGAACTTCACTTCTTTTGAGCCCGTGTGGCATCTGAGGGGCAGGGCACTGGGGGGCTGACCGCAGGGGCACGGCACTGCCAGAGCTGAGCCGAGCCAGCAGATGACCGGGCTGCTGGCACACACCGGACAGGCTGGGTGCATCTCACAAGAACCTACTGTCCGATTCTGAAGCATGGTTTTGTGCATCAAGGCTGGAATCAGCTATGTTTATAAAGGGGGGGGGGGGGAAGAAGTGGAAGAGCTGTTGCCAACGGTGTATTCCTGTTTTCTGCTGCCTGCCTGCGTGTGGTGCCACCCTGAACCGGCGAGCATCCCGGGGGGTGCGTGCTGGTGGGTCCGGGCAGCGCAGGAGGAAAGGAGCTGGAAGTGTCACGGGAAAATATTGTTAGGAATGAAAAATATTCTAGTTCACAAAAGTGTTTGTGGCAGAATCCGTTTGGGTTAAAAGCTGCTTTTTTGGCAAATATCCTGAATCTTTATGGAAAAAAACAGGCAGTTTTTTGGCTTTGTTTGCCTTCTTAATGGGGAATTTGAGGAAAAAATGAGAAGTCTTACAAAGAAAGTAACTGTCTCCAAGCCAGATCTCTTCTATTTACTGTTCCTTATGCCTGAGGTTTCAGTAATTCTGTGTATTTGCTGTTCCCAATGGATTCTCTTTTTTTTCTTCCCAATTTAATTGCATAAAATCATACTCAGTGGTGATTTGATTTTTTTTTTAGGGTGGTGGGGATGTGTGTTACCCCTTTAAGATCTGCTGGACAATTTTGTTGAATTAAGAAGTCTGATTACTGACTGTACACAGCTTTTTAATGGGTTTTATCACGACTATCTATTCTTGCCTTTTAGCGTACCCAGTATTACCAGCTGAAAGTGTCTGGCTCTCTAGTTGTTCTTAGTGGCCGGTGGAGGGACAGGGCCACTGCCTGTCTCAGCAATCCTGGAGACAGCTCTCCTGTGCCCTGTGTGCCTTGTCTTCCTCGCCTGAGAAGCTTTTGTTTGTTTTTCCATCACAAATTGCCCGTTGTGTAACACATCTCTCATAAGCCATGTATACAGAGATGCATTATGAAAACTATTTCATGTCTAAAGAATTCAGTGATAATAAGGAGAATTTGCATTTCCCAGGTTCTCACTCAGCAAAGTGAAGTGGGTTTTTTTGGTTTTGTTTTTTTAATTAAGAAACAACTCTTGGTTTTCATTGAAGGTTTCTGTCTTAGCAAGAGCCAGAGAGAATCCTCTAGTTAACCAGAGCTATTTTGCTCCCCAGGCTTGCTTAAATAATAAGTTTAATTATGTAGTGTTGTTTTTTTCTTCTCCTTGACTTATTTGTATATTCAGGTCTTTGTGTGGTTTCTCTCCCTTTTGATGTTTGCAGAAATGCATTATCTTCATCTGTCTGGTTTATGTTTGGTGTGCCACTAATTGACTCAATATCCTGTTTGTGGAAACGAAAGTACTCTATCATAGCAGAGTTTTCCAAGGTGTAAAACCCTACAATACTCAGGCCACCCTGCTGGAGAGGAAGTCACTGTAGAAACGAAATTGCAGTGGTGTTTTTCCTCAGGTAAACAGGTTTTTGACTTGGAGCTGACTTGTGGGGCTGCAGATGGCATTTGTGCAGGGTGCCGGAGGCCTTCAGGTGAGGCTGGGGCAGCTTTTGGTGGCCTCCATAGGTGCATCTGGACCTCACTCTTGCCCCAAGACAGAGCCTGGCAGGGTTAACTGGTTATGCTTCAGAGGCAGCTGAGGAGACAGGCAGGCTTTCCTCTTGTTTTGGTTGAAGAGCTGCATTAGTATCCTGGGATGCCCTGTAGTCACTTACGTTGGCCTCAGTGGCAGTGGCCTAGGCTTGGTTGTTCAGGGACGTGGCCCCGTCATCAACTGGAAGACGAGCACTACTGTCACAATTTGGACTCAGACGGGTAGAAGGCAAGGGCCCGCTTTGTGTCCTAAGTTGTTCTTTCCAGAACAAAATTAAGGCTCCTAATGTGCATTTGCCTTAATGTACACGCACACACATAAATCTCTCTTGTTCTTTTCGGTCCCTGACCCTCTTGGCAGTAAATTTGTGAACCTGAAGCTGTCAACAAAGCAAAATGGAAAAATAAAAGTTAGACAGACCTTGGTTGTGTACATACCTACAGTTACTTAAAATATCACACGATGGAAATAATTAGGATTATTTGTTGTGTTGAGCAGAGGTATGTCACTGAGGTATTGTGTGCGCTGGCATTCCCCACGCCTGCAAGATGGATTAGCAGCTGAGTTAACAGATGCAGTAAAGCTTGACCGAAAATAGTTCACTGTTGTTAAGCGTAGGTGAAAGGGCTTTGGTTTGGGTATCAAAGAGTGTGTTTTGACTACTTGACAAGTTTGCAAAAAATCATTTCAATATTATAAGCTTTCTCTGTGAGTCTGGGGAATTTTTCTGTGCCATTAGAGTAATCAGCAAAAAGCTGAAACACACATTGATTAATAACCTAAGTGGAAGCGCATGGGAAACAAGTGGCTTTAATATTAATAAGGCAAATAAACCATTTATATAAAACGGCTGCTAATTGAGTGGGATGTTAAATACACTGCATGCTGGCATACGCTGCCAAATTTCTGTACTTTCATAACCCGGCTATGTGTGAGCATGTCTTCTGGCTTTAAAAACTGCTGGGTGGCTGGAAGAAGGGGTGGACAAACGGCTGTGGTGGCTGGATGGAGGGCAGGGCTTTTGGGGCTGTGAAAGGGCTGGCACCTGGCCCGAGGGTGATGCTGGCTGCAGATCTGGCTGCAGACCACGGTGAGGATCTGGGTTTGGGTTTGCTTCTTCTGGTGCCTTTTGGGTTTCAAATCCCAGGAAGAATTGCGAAAGGAGAAGAAAGGAAAGCTGCGTCTGGTTGTGTGATGGTGGCCTTTAGGATGGGAAGCGATTCACATCAGAAATGGGGCTTGTCGTTTTCTGTCTGACGGTGAGAAATATGGGTAGGTGGCTGCACGCAGCACTCTTGGTGGAAGTGAGCAGGCTACATTTGAAATTGTGGTAGCACCATGTGCTCAGGAGCATCGCGGGAGATGTGGTCTGAATGTCCCAGCCTGGTCTGACCCGCTGTGACCAGAAGGTACTGGCAGCGCTGCATCATCTGCAGGATGAGAGCTCAGAAACTTCTAATTCCACTGCCCATGGTGGACGCGTTGCCTCCGTTAGCAGGATCTCAGTGCTGTTTTACATCTCTTCCTTCCTGGCACGCGACCATCTCTGCAGGAGTATCCTCCCTAGGAAAATAAACACAAGTGCCGCAGCAGCACTGCCTTAAAGCAAGCAGAGAAGTCTGACCAAGCGTTGGAAAAGGAAAGCTCGGATAAGAGCCATCAACTAAAAATTCAAGTTTGCTGCTTATACTAGGCAACATGCATGCCTTGAAGCATTGTGCATATGTGAGGCAGTCTGGGAGGATTCTCTACGGTTGCTTTGGGGGTGTGGTATACCCCAGAGCAGGATTTTTTTTTTTTTCCCCCTCCCTTTGGTATTTGCAACTTAATGTCATTTCACCTACAAGTATTTCAGTGCCAAGCCACTATGTGTTTTTGTAGCGCTTTTCATCAGTGAATATCTAAAAGCACCACAGGCAGTGACCAGAGCGACCCAGCCTTGCTGTGGCTGGGGCTGTGCTGTATGCGGCCGTGCCCACGGCATGTGGGCATTACGGCGCCACTGCGGCAGGCAGGCGAGAGCTCCTGGGCTGTTCCTGCACCCCCAGCTCCTTTTATAGCCAGGAAAACCGGGAAGCTTCTGGTATTTGGGGTATTTTAGAAGCGATCGAGTTGGGTGAACAGTTCGATAGCCTTGTCTTTCTCAATGACTCTGCCGGAGTCGATTGCACGCTCACACTTTTCTTTATTCTTCTCGTCTCTTGTTAATGTGGGGCTGGAGCAGCGGAGCTGTGCTCAGGGGTGATGCTAGTGTTTCTTGTCATCTTTGTTGGGGGTTTTGCAAAGCCTCAGTAGCATGTCAATTATATATGATGGGTGGAAGCCTAATATTCTGCGATAATTAGAACGTAAGTCTAGTGTGAAATCGGATTAGAGTCCGGCATTACAGTCCGGGATTCCTTTTGTAGTCGGTTCAGAGGAAGTCATAAAGCTCTTTTAAAATGACACGAGCTGATGTGTGCTAGAGGGCAGAGGCAGGGTGCGAGGCTGAGGTGGTGGTGGCCCTGCTCGCCCCTCTCCCGGGGCAGCATTTGTTCCCATGTGCAGAAACGGGCTGCGGTAAGCTGGGCTGCTGGAGCATTGGGCAGCGAAGTCCAAGAGTAACATCTCTGCCATAAAGTGCTTTTGGCTTGTTCGCTGAGCTGCAAAGAAGGGCCAGACTGTGCGCAGGAGAGTTTTCAAGAAATAATACCCCCTGCCTCCCAGCTAACTGCTCCCGAAAGTTTAGCTGTTTTTCCAGCCAGATGTATTTGCAGTATGTACTTGGTCAAGGCAATGAGAAGCAGGGTGGGAATGGCATGTTAGCCTGGAAGTCCAGAAACAACATTTTGAAAA
This sequence comes from Cygnus olor, assembly GCF_009769625.2. NCBI lineage: Eukaryota > Metazoa > Chordata > Aves > Anseriformes > Anatidae > Cygnus > Cygnus olor. The sequence continues at coordinate 8,238,581 of NC_049181.1, forward strand.
GGTCTTGGAAAATTGTTTGGTGAAGGGAATTACTTTTCAGGATAATGGAGCCCCTGAGTTTGCACTGCACACTTACTCATTCGATGAAAACATGTTTTCCAATGCTTTGCAAAATAGTTAACTTGATTTGGAAGAAACTCCGTGTGCTTGGAGTCTGCTAAATGTGGCGTTTCTGTAATGGCTTAAATCATAAGTTTGTAAGATTACCTTTCTGAGTACATTTCCTTAGATTTGCAGATGGTAACACTGTGTACCATTGCATTTCTATGTTTAACCTCACCTTCCATTCCCCAGAGGTGTACTGTTAACTAGCCAAGGAGCAAAATTCTTTTATCATTTCGGTCCATCGCTTCTCTCTATATAGAATGTAATTCTCTCTATATTACATCTAATATAAAATAGAGAGAAGGTTTTGCTGCAACAGGCCATGGAAGAGATCTGCTGCAAGTAAGTCCTTGAGAAGTTGCAGGTATGGTGTGCATATGCAGTAAATATTTCAAGTAGTTCTCTGCTACTTAAGCTCTTTTTGCCATGCAGCCCCTGATGTGATGATTGCAAACCCTGCCAAACGATTCAAGAAAAAGCATAACTTGAAAGGAAGCTGTGGCAGAGTTATATTTTGCTGTGCTCATATGGTGATAAATTACAAAAGCAGCAGTGTCTTTAGCAATCAACAGTAGATGAAGAGTTGCCTTGTATGGGCATTGTTTGATGAGTTTTAACTTGAGAAATAATTATTGCCGAATGTGTCCTTGACAATGAGCACACACAATGAGTGTTCTTTATATATTGTACATAAACCTTGGATATCTGCTTAAGTGGACTTAAACACTCGTATTTTTTGCTCCTTTTTCTTAGAGGAGTCCTCGCTGCCCGCAGGAAGAACTGGGAGCGCTGTCTTCACCCTGAGCTCCAGTTTGCTGTGCGCTGGGTGGCGAAGCGTGCCTGTGCTCGTGTGGAGCGCTGGCAGCGGCTGCTTGCCAGGTTTTAAGGTTCTCATTCCTGTGTGCCAGGCGTCTCGCACTGCCGCGCTCAGACGCATTTGTCTGGCAGCACCGTGCTTTGGTGCGTGTCCGAGGAGATGCAGGCTGGTCTCGACGCTGTGGCCGCTCACTTCCAGGGTGGGAGGCGATGCAGCATTGGGATGTTGTGCTGCTCTCCCTGCGCACTTGTGCATGGGAGTGACCCCTGTGCATGAGGGCCGCACGGAGGAAGGGAGCACAGAGCCCTGCTAGCTGATGTGAAGCGAAAGCTAGAAATGAGATTCCTTGCAAGCTATCAGTGCCTGTTGCTTCGCTCACGTGAGGGGTACAGAGGTGCTAAGGACAACCCTGCAGGAAAGCAGGAGCTTCAATTGATTTCCCATTGGTATCTTCCACTGTGGCATAAGGAAGCTGTAATAAAAGCAGCCCACAGTCCTAAACTTTCGGGTTTTTACCACCGGGTAATGCAGTGCATCCTCCCCTGCTTTAGCACTTAGTAGCAGGAGCTCCTCAGCTCCAGACAGAGCTAATTCTTGATCAGAAGCCAAGACCACATAGTGCTGACATGACTGAGAAATATCTTCCATAATTAGATTGCTTGGTCATTCATTTTTGAATGACTGAGTTGCAGTTTGGAGCATAATTTCTTAATGCTCAACCAAATAGTAAATCAAGCTTGCACAGATCCTGTCAGTAGTGTTCTCCTTGCTTGGCTTTGCAGTGTGTACCAAAGAAGCACTGTGCAAATCTGATCAAAGAAAGACAACTTTGCTTTGTAATGTTAGCTCCTGATCTAGTACTCTGAAATATAAAACAATATAACGTAATGGAAAAAGGCATTGTCAAATAGGCGGGATTCTAACTTCAGTTTAGTAGTGTAAATAGATACAAAACTGTTCCTTGTAATTATGAAATATGTTGGGCTTTTTATGTTTTTTTATCAATAAATAAATTGGAGTAGCTGTTAGAGATGGCTGCTGAGGGGATCCCAAGGCATCTGTGGACAACTTCAGAGTGTCTGTGAAATGTAACAAGGAAAAGAAACCCTGCTGTCAGTAGGCTTGAGTTTGCCAAGTAGGGTAGAGGTGTACCCCTCCAGCACAAAATAAAATAGGAGTATGTAAATTGTAATCACCAAAGAAGGGAATCCTTGATGAAAACGGTACTGAAATAATGAAGTGCATTTCAGATAAGGTATTTCCAACATAGTCCCCCTCCATCAGAAATTTAGAAAGAGTTTCAAGAGTTTTGAAATTAAATTATTTTGACGCGTCAAAACAAGCCGTGGCTGTAGCAGTAATTATCGTATCCTTGCTATTAATGTGTTTTCCGTTGTGTCAAAGAGGCTTAGTTCTGTATTGGAATCGGAGCACAGGGATGCAAAAAGAAATAGCGTGGCTTTGCCTGGGGAGGCAGGTTTGTTAGAGAGGTGTTGTGTTCCCGATGGCTTTGCCTGATGCTGTTGAGTTGCCAGCTGGTGCTGGCTGCAGCGTTTACAACCTGTGCTTGTAAATCACTGAGGTGGATTTGGTGGGCAGGATCTAAAAATCCTGGGTGCGCCTCTTCCTCCGTGCTAAATGGCTGATCAAGCTGAGCACGGCCATCGGTGGCGGAGGCAGTGCCACGGGGCTCTGCGTGCCCAGGCTCAGCTTGGCGTTGTGACCGCCTCGCCTCCCCTCGCTTTAACACATCGTGCTTGCCACAGGAGGTGATCCTGGGAGGAAGAGGAATGCGCAAAAGGGAAGGAAAAAAATGGCTGTAAGGAGATAGTAAGTTTTTTCTTTGTTTTCTGAAGTCTGTCTAAGCAGGGCTGTTTCCTGTAACAGTCTTGGAGATTCCCATAATTCACAAGCAGTCAACAATCCTGTGCAATAAATTAGTTGTGGCAGAATTATCAATTGGTCAAGGTCTCTCTGTAATGCCAGAGAAAACAAACAAACCCTGTAGTGCCAAAGGAAAATAGGTTTAGGAGAAGAGGTTGTTAGGATGAAGTGTATGTGTTTGTGTAAATAATGTGTATAAGTTGGTTGTTTGTTTTTTTTTTTTTAAAGTACCGTAAGTGTCTGAAAGGAGAGAGGCTAATGTTTTTAGGCAAGAAAGTCATGCAAAGTGAACTGGAGGTTGAATAGCTGGGCAGATCATGCAGCTGTGGGACCAGGTGCTTGTACTAGGCTGGCAGAGGAACAACTGCTTGTGTTGGTCTTGGGCTTTTGTTTTGCTCAGTACCAATATTGCTTTCATTTCTCTACAAACACTTCTAATGCTTTAGCAAGTCAGATAGTTATATGGTTCATAGCCTGTTGTGAAGAGATTTTCTGGGCAGTGGGTTGCCGAGTCCCCTGCAGCTCTTGGGGTGAGTCTTGGTGAGCCTTGGCAGTGCTGGAGGTTGCTGCTGGCTTTCGGGGTGCGAGCAAGTAGGGTGTAGACTTCTCCTCTCCATCCCTTTCTGTGGGCTGAAGGTTAGGGTTTGGCAGCAGGATGTGAAACTGGGGGGGATCGCAGCAGCTTGCATGTAGTTGGTGTCTTCTAAAATACTGTCTGACTTGGAAGTAGGAGCTGCTCGTCTTAACTGCTTGTTTTGGTCGTCATCTTTCAAGGTGAAGGAAGAAAATTGTTTGAATTCTCCAAAACAAACACCCAGTTTCACCCAAGATGATGACAGAAAGCTGTAAAATTAAAAGTCGGAAATGTAAAGCCTTGTGATAAGTAGTTGCATAAAACAAATTTATTTTGATATCAGTGATAACTGTGATTCTGAGAAAGAATACTTCTCCAGTGATAACTGGAGGAGGGGATGAAGAATAAATGGTCTTATCTGTGCAAAAAGGACCATTGTGATTGATATTGTATTATGAATTAACTGAGTGAATTGAAAGTAATTACAATACTCAGCAGAAACTTCACGGAAGATATCATAGTGTAGACAGGTCAAATTGCTGATTCTTCAGATTATACTGTGCAAGATGAGTATCTGTTCATTCAGTTTATTAACTGAATAAATAAGAGGACACTTCTTAATGTTCTTGCAGGATGATAAGTCATGGTATTTATATGTGTTGCTATAAAGCTCTTTTGCAGAATTAAGTTCTGATGTGCCAGAGCCTAACAGGAGCATCTCAAGAAAAGATGATGTGGCTGTGGGGCCTTGCGAGCTGAACTTTTTGCGTTGCGTAGGGAATTCTTCTAACTTGGGATGTTTTCTTCTCTGCTTTTCAGGTGACCACTTGAAAGTCTGCTCGCAAGCCTACACATGCTGCTCTCAAGAAATGGAAGAGAAGTACAGTCAACAGAGTAAACACGACTTCAGAAATGCCGTTGTAGAGCTTAGCAATCACTTACAAACAGTGTTTAGTTCTCGATACAAGAAGTTTGATGGTAAGTGCAGAGACCTTGAACTTGATCTCCTTTGCATAAAATTACAAAAAAAATCCCATCCTGTTGTTCTGTATGCAATTGTTCTCTGCCTCCCCCTTTGCTGGAGAAGTTCATGACTCACGGTGGTGAGGGTAGAGCACGGCTTGTTTTGCAATCCCATGTGAGAGTAATGTTTGCTGATTATGGTTGTTTGTTTCCTAAAGAGAGATTTCTCTGATTATTCTTTCGAAAAACTGTTTTGCTGTTAGATTGCAGTTAGTTTTGTTTGCATATCCTCACAGTGCATGTGATTGTAATGTGCGCATCTCACAGCTCTGATCCACAAAAATGCTGATCTTCCTCGGTCTGTTATGAACCAACATGATTTGTATCCATCTCACTTAGCCTTTAGGGCTAAGTAAAGCAGCAAGTAAATACAGGGATGTCTTTGCACAGAGGCTGAAGGTTCAACTGTGATGCAGGGTCAGAAGCAAAATGAACCAAGTCTCGGCTGAGTTCCCATTGCTCAAGTGACACCAGCTACTGACTGATAAGCAAATGTCTGGTCTCAGCATTGCCTTCAGATCAGCAATGCTGAGGCACAGGAGGGCTGCACTCTCCCCTTACCTTGATGGAAGAAACTCCTGCAGGTAGCTGCCACACACATGTGCCAGTGTCCTATATTCACTGCGTGCCCCAGCAGCCCCTTAACAGGGATGGAGTAGTAGGGTGTCAGGCTCCTGCCTGGGCTGTCTTTGTTGGCTGCAGCGATGAGCTGACACCTAGTTAGATGTGGAAATATCTGATTAGTTAGGTGGGCTGGGTTGCCAGGACTTGTGTTGTGCCCATACAGCTTCATTTCCATTTGGTAGTAGAGGGTGATTCCACTGCATAGTTCCTCTGGACTTGTTCTCCCTTGTTCAGTCACTAGAAAATCCATGTTGAACCAATACCCTGAAGTTTGTGTCTTGAACCTACCAGGGACCTCCTCTTTGCTGCTGCAGCAGGTAGCAGACCCTTTCTTTCAAAGGATGTTGGCACTTGGGCGAACAAAAAAGTCCCTGGGTGTGAAATTGCAGTGAGTCAAAGTGAAATTATGCAATCATCTTGATAGCATCTAAATCTACCAGCTAAATATTTCCCTCTTAACCTCTGTTGTCTCTACCTGCTGGTACACCAAAGGGGTGATAGAGAGAGAACCAAAGTGTCTAGACTTGCAAGCTTATTAAACGCAGAACAAGACACTTAATGAAATCCAGCCCATAGATAAGCCCTTTCAAAGAGGCCAGAGGAACAGCATCTGCTTCACCTTAAATGAATGACAAGGCTGCTTAAAATGCTGCATTGAAAACAAAGAGCATGCCCGGTTCACTGTATTAGCATCTCTGACGTGGTGCAGACGTATTGTTAGGTGTGTCTGCTTGTTTTTATGGTGAGAGATGGCTGCAGGGCTGCATGATGGCAGGGGGGTGTAAGGCTAAGCTGGATACCTCTCAAAGCATAATGTTTCAAAATGGGGGAGATTTTGGTAGGGAGCCCTGCAAAGCTGTTCTGTTTGTGCTATGTGGTTCTTCTGTCAGCACCTCTCAGCGTGCCTGCTGCTGGTCTCAACACTGTGGCTCCTCTGATCTTAACCCTGGAAGTCCTTGAAAGGCAAATTTGGAAGGGGATGCTGTGATCCTGTTCCTGGAAGCTAGATTTGCTGTACCCAGCCTGTCCCTGAAGCATGTTTCTCTGCTCTTTATGAAACTAATGAAGGAGAACTAGCAACCTCCTCAGCTTGTCCCAAAGCCTAATGGCCCATCTTTGAGCATTTGACAATATCAGATCTAAATCTTCGTTTGCTGTAGACAAAGCTGATTTAGGGATTTTTTTTTTTAATCTTACCTGGGGTGGAAGAGATTAACTGATTACTATCCTCCATCATTTACCTCTTGGAAGACTTTTAATCATGACTGCTTCCCTCCCACTGACCGAGTCACCTGGAGGCTGAATGCACTCAGTTCCCAGGAGCACTGTTGGTGGTGGCTGAGAAGTCTCCCTCGGAGGTTCTCAGATTCTGTGCAAAAACATGGCAAGCTTTTGGAGTGCTGTGCTTAGACTGCTTTGGTGTTTTTGCATGTTTGTTTTAAGAGAGCATCCAATGGACTGATAGGCTGTTTGAGGTGGTTGTTTCCTCGGTACAGTCCCTATGCTTGGTCAGCTGGTCAGGTGTGTTCTGATTTTTCCTTGCATGCTTGATTTCTCCTTGTCATATCTCCCTTGGGAGGGGCATTCCTTTTCCTGTTTCTGGACCAATACTACAGTTTTCCAACACTTCTCTGAGTTTGGTCTGGCTTTTCTTCCCCTAGGATGTGGCAATCCTTTCCTTTATGGGCTCTGCAAGGATTCCTTTATCCAAGTGCTTAATGATAGCCTTGGGTGGAGTGGAGGCTGGGAGACTGCTGGGACACTGCTTTAAGATATCCTTCCAGTTTAATGCCCCTAATGATTGTATTTTGGGTGTAACTCTGCATCTTGGTACACTCCAAAAATTGTTTCAGTCGAAGTAAACTGGAAAGTCGAAGTAACTGGGAAGAGGAAGTTGAATGGGACATGACTCCAATTTGAGGTGCCTTGACAGTTACTTTGATGTAACGGGTCCAGCCTAGAGGAGAGGGAGATGATCAAGACCCATGTGTCTGTCCTGACCTCTGGGGATAAGATTTGAAAAGCACACGATCCCCTTCCAAAGCTCTTCCTTTGCATGGGCCCTTGCTTTGATTTTAGCATTTGGAGCTCTTTAGGGCTACCTCATTAGCAGTAGCCAAATCCATTCAAATGAAAGTAAAGCTGACAGAAAATCAGCCATGCATCTTCCTTTTTAACAAGAAATCATCTAGGCTGTGTGGCTAGACTGAACAGGCAAGATGAGTTATTGTGGAGACCTAAATTCACTTGATTTCACTGGTCTCCCAGCAAGTGGAACAACCCCTCCTCTTGCAGGGCAACGTCATGGGTGCTTTGGCGACAGCACTTGCAGCTCTCTTGTGCCAAGAAGCAACTGTGACCCCCAGCTCTCTGGCAGTCTGTGGTGCGGGTTCCCTGGCTGCTAATCTCTTAGCTTTGACACTCAGGTCTGAGAGGAGAGGCAAACCCGTGCTGCCTCCTTTATGTGCTTGACCTTTGCAGCAGTTGCCAGCGTAAAAGGACAGTTGAAGTGGCAGCACGTCCTTTGGATGGAGGCTGTAACGCCTTGTGGCTGTTGGAGTGTTTGCATCAGCTGTTGCTCAAGCTCTGCGTGCTTTCCTAACGGTTGCCAGAATAGCTCTGATCCGACACCAAAGCCATACACTTCAGCAGTGGATTATCTCCTCTTAATCAGGAGTATCGAACAAATTTCTGATTATCCGTCCTCACATGGCTGACCAGAAGTCACTTCAGCTCCAAATACGTAATTGTACAGCATCAGATCCTTCTGTGCGTGTTTGGTTTGCAGACACTGGGAGAAGACCAAAGCTTTAGAGTCCGGTATCTTGCATATCCTGTCTAACTATTTTCTTACAGTACAGTTCTGTGTGCTCCCAGGGTTCTCTCCTGTTGTAATTCAAATCGCTAGCACAATCCTAGTCTAGCAGCAAAGTATATATTTTCAGCAGTAAGTGACATGCATTTTTAATAACATATATGCACGCACACACGTATATACTTTAGGTATTGTTGGATTCTCTGTTGGCAGATATTTTTAAGGTGAAGATATGCTGTTTTTTCCTGGCATATGTGGTCTCAGATGGGTGTTTATAGACTTCACTGAGAAATGGATGGGTCAGATTCTCTGGCTGTGTAAGCATCTCCCTGCAGGACGATGACAGTTGCAGGATGCGGGAGGGGTGGCCAGATGTGGTGCCTGTCCTGGGCTGCCATGAAGCTGTGCAGCTGTGACCACGTCTCCTGCCACAGAAGTAGCTACAGCAGGCAGGGCTTAAAAAAAAAAAAAAAAAGTGGGGGGGAATGTTTAAAATCTCTTTTGCCTCGTCTCTTCTTTGCCAGTCAGTGTCCCTCCCCTTCCCTCTCCCAAGGTTTAATAATGTTAAAAGGATTAATGGTGACATTAAGACTGTGTAAATACTCAGTCCCTTTTATTAAACTTGAGCTTTCATCTCCATTGCCCTTTCAGGCTGAAGTTTTCCATGCTGGGGGCTGTGCTAGGAGAGCGGTGGTTTGGGGAAGACGAGGTGAATGCCAGAACAGAAATTGCTCAGCTGTTTGGAGGAATTGGAGTAGGGGCAGGAAGCAGCAGATAACTCTTCTTCAGCATTTCCGCTATCCTGTTGCTACCGAGATAAAATGTTCTTTGGTTGCCTTTTTTTTTCCCCCTTCTTTAATTAAAGACACCCACTGAATCTCTCACAAGACGTAACTGTTGTGCCAGGCCTGTTCTAGGGAGAAGTGATGTTTTGTAGGCTTATTGCGATTGAACAGTGAATGAGGGAAAGGCAAATTCCCCAAACCCCGTGAGCAGGGGGTCTGGTAAATGACTGCTGTGGTGGGGTGAGTCTGTGAAGTGCTGGCTGTGTTGTTGTTGCCACCGCATTTAAGAAGCGGTTTCATTTAAACCAAGTCTCGTCCCTTTCTTCCATATGCTCTGGGTTTAGGAAAGGCAAGCAAGCTTTTGCTTCCCATGTTGTGTAGGAGTATCACGCGCCCATAAGGAGGCAAACGCACAGTGGGCTGGGCTGACAGTAGGTTTGGTGCTCACTGTGCCCAAGTGACAGGAGGGTTTGTACAGAACTGCTCAGCCCCAGCCAGCATCTGGGAAGCTATTAAATGTTGAGTGTCCCCTTTCTGCTCCGCTCTTCCCTGCTCCCCTCTGGCTTTTCCATTAACATCTAAGATAAAACAAATATGGAAGTGTAAAATGAAACCCCTGCGGGAAAATGAGTGGGAAGAAAGAGAGTCTGAGTAGGAGCTGGGCAGTGGTCCCCAAGGGGTGTGTGGGGCCATGGTGCACCCGCCGGGGGATAGGCAGAGGGGCTGGAGGGGCCCCTTTAATACAGCACGCCACAGGTTGGATCCTTTGGGGGTTATTTCTTTGGGGCTGGCTGTGGGTCAGTGCTTTTAGGTGTTCTGTAGGTTTTGAGAAAGGGGAGTGGGACATAGCCCCCCTGAAAGAGGTGGTTTCTGGTTGAATCTGGGGAAAAAAAACACAACTCTAATCTAATTTCTTTTAGATATTGTTCGGATAACCCTTGGCTTCCCAGCTGCTCTCTCCAGGTCAGAGTTGGCTGGGAGGTATGCTGGGACCTCTGGGAGTTTAACTGCATTCAACCCCAAATTCTTGATTCCTCACTTAGTCACTTGGAGGATATAAAGAGTAGGCTGAATTAGTGGGTGTTTGGGGCTGACCCTCCTGTGGGCTGGATGCGACCTGTCTGCTAACTCTGTGGTCCTGGTACGGAGCACAGGTGAGCTGGGGAGAGACCAGAGCAGCTCCTGCTGGTCCATCGCCTCCTCGCAGATGATGTGTAGTGTTCACGTGGCTTTGCGTTGCGCTGTGCGGTGGGTACAGTGTGTGTGCAGGCGGGGTGCTGGAGGAGAGCCGTCCTCTGTCCTGAGGGAAGAGGGGAGGCTTTCCCTTCGTGGTGGCCTTTCTTCACTGTCATCTGTCTCAGTGGTCTCCTTCCCACTGTTCCAGAGGGCGCGGAGGCAAATGGTGAAAGACGAACCCCGCGGGTGTCCAGTTCCTATAGTTAGAATTTGGCAGACAATCAGGACGCTCCGCCTTACCAAAATAACTGCCCTTTTGGGACCTTAATGTCTTGTTAACTCTTTTATTGGAAGCCGTCTGCAGGAGCAGAGAACTGGGGCTTCACCCTGCTCGTGTGCCAGGACCCCTCATGTTGCGGGACCCTCATCCTGGCTCTGGTGCAGTCTCTGCAGAAGGCTGCTCCCAGGAGTCTCGGTGTAGCAGGACTTTCACAGAGGGAGACTGGAGATGTAGTGGACCTTTAATGCTTCTTGTGCAAGAGCCATGTGGTTTTTGTGTTGTTGAATAAATCTGCTTGGTGGAGAGAGCTCTACCAGTGCAACCTTTCCTCTGGCAAACGCTCTGGTGATGACTGCATCGTTAACATACAAATAACACAGCAGTGTTGTCTATCTGCTGCCACTCACGTCTAGGCAAAAGCACAGCCTCATTCTTGCCTCTCCAGAAAAGGATGGAGGCAAACCTCACACGCCAACCAGGGCAGAGAATGGTGGGAAGACTCCTCACGTTTTGCAGTAGAAGCAGTTGCCTCCTGCCGAGAGCCAGTCCTTCAGGCTTGGTTTTGGACCTGTGCTTGTCTGGGATAGGGGTGGAGTGATTTAGGAGAAATGGGGAGGGAGCAACCACCAACACAGTTTCTTTAAAATGTCCCACTTGAGGGCTTTTGTTTGCCCTTTCCCACTCACTCCAACAATAATGAAACAAATTGTCTGCTTTCTCTGCTCTCTGTACAGTGGAAGTTTGTTTATTCTTTCTTTCCTTGTAACTGGCTTCTTTCCATCTGGAGATCTTTAAAAAGGTACAAAACCACTGTGATTTTTCTTCTCCTTTATTGAGAAAGGCAATGCTCATCTAACAGTGAGGGGGACCAGACCTCTATCTGGGGAGGCTCAGAAGGATGATGAGGTCAAGGCATCCCGGCGGGGAGGACATCTCTAGGCGGGAGGAGTCTCCTGCCCCGTGGAGGTGTGCAGAGGATGAGATTTTTGAGTGGAGAGTTCAGCAATGGGCAAAGCCACTTTCTGTGAGCTTAGAGGGATCAAACAGTCTTCTGCCATCTCACGTCCAAGCGGTTCTGCTGTTCAGGTCGCAGGTAAACTGCTCTTACCCCTTTGTTTTTTCAGAAAACAAAGATTGGGCAGCACACTTTATACTTGGCTACAGGAAATGTGTCTGGTGCTCTCTGGTTACTAATTGCTGTCAACCAGTCAAAGAGCTATTGTTTGTCTGTTTAAAATTAACTCTCTTTTCCTCCTCCTGCACAAAGAAATCACCTAGTGTATGTGCAGGCTCTGATTGCTTGTGTAGTCTTGGGAGCCGCTCCCCTGGATGCGGATGGAGATGGTTGTGCTTTTTGGGTTCTTGTGGTGGGCTTGAGAGCGTGATATCCTGCTGGTACGGGGCCGACTTGTGCTGCTTCCTTATCAGTGTTCAATGGACTGCAGTGTCTTAGCATCCAGCTGTTTGCATGCCGGATGAATAAGAGAGGTGGCCCTGGCTGGAAGAGCTCTCAGTGCAAACAGGAGATGAGGGGATCTGAGGTTATGGCAGCAAGAAAGTTGTCAACGTCGTTCAGAGGCACAGGCCCTCTTCAAGCTCTTCAACAGCAGTTAAAAGAAGGAAGGCCTGGAAAAAAAAGACGTGTGAAATACCTTTCCCAGCCTTCCAGAAGGCTCCTTTGAAATGGGGTATGTGGGAGGCAACTTGAAGGGGTTTGCTTTAAAATCTTTCAGCTGACGTTTGCTGTGTTGGTGTGGGAGGTTGGTGTTCTGGTGCTGAATGGACTTGGGTCAGCAGGCTAAAGCAGCTGGGAAGTGATAGATATGTTTGAGTCAGTGAGACTGGGGACTGGGTGCGGTGAAAATTAGTCATGGGGAGACTGGAGAGCAGTGGAGGGAAGAATAAGCAAGAGGGGAGAAGAAGCGACAAGGAGGTGTGTTGGGGGAAGATGACTGAGTCGTGGTCACAAGGGAGAAGCGAGCTGAGGATGAAGGACGTGCTGCTGGAGGAGCAGGCAGTGGGAGAAGCCCGCTGTAGCTGGCCCAGGACAGGAAGCGTAAGCAGGGAAGGTTTCTGGAAATGGGAGTGAGCAGGCTGCGAAGCCTGGGTTTGTCCTGTAGGATGGACCGAGAGGGGACCAAGGGCATTTCTGCTAGTGTTGCTTTCCTAATTCTTAGGATGGCTGTGAGGTGGAACAGAATGTGTTGTGCTGTTATTTGCTGCTTGATTCACAGACGTCAGTTTCAACACCATGCAGTGTTTTTTTCCTCCCTTCTTTGTTGCTTCTTATTCCTTAAAGGAGCTTGGTGACTGTGTGACAGCACTGCTCTTGGGCTGTACGTTAGCTCTTTTGATTTCCTGAAGTACAGATAATGATCTCGGGCCCACCAGAAGCAAGAAGTTCTAGAAATCCTGTTTTCTGGACTTTTTTTTTTCCTCTTCCTTATGGGGCTATGAGCTAATTGTTGCTTTTGTCTTGAAACCTTTCAATAATTAAGCAAAGTTTTGGGAGATTTTCTAGTGCCTCCCAGCTCTATGAGGTTCGCATGTCAGGGCTGTTCCTGTGACACTGGCATGATTTAAGCCTGTATTTCTTCAAACTATGCGGAAGAGTTCTTCCCATGTCAGTAAGTGCTAACACATGTTTGAAAACAGGACAGAGAAACAGCTTGTGGATTTGCCCTGCCCTTCCTGAGTTCATATTCAATAAATGTGTTAACACTATGTATTCATCGGTTTCTCAACACTTCTGGAAAAAGGTTGTTAAGCTATGGTTTGTTTTTCCCTGGTGGAAATTACAAATGCGGTATATGCAATAAAGGAAGTGAAGGCATATTAAAAGTAATGAGGCACATTTAGGAAAAAAAAATCTTTTTCCTTTGGAGTAGGTGGCGTAGCTATGGATGGCTTCAACTTTGAGGTGAAAAGAGCTGTGGAACATTTGTGCCTTTTCCTCCAAATCCATTCTATCTGTCTGGCTTGGGTTCTGTTCACACAGTAGGAGCAGCTGCGGGCTGGACTTTGCATCCACAGATGCGAAGTCTGTGAGGGTGTGGGGATGGGGACGGTGCTGGCCCCTCGTGGTGCAGCCTTTGGGGACGTGGCTCAAACAAGAACGTTCAGCTGGGAATCCATCTTGCTGTGGTGTGCTTTTTTTTGAGTAAACCCTTTCACAGGAAAATATAATTAAGCTCTTCTGTGGCAGTGTTCTCCCATATACACTAGGAAGCGTAATTGTCTATACAGACAAGCAAATTAAAGGTTTCGGTAAGACAGACGGTCCTTAATTAATCATAATCTGGACGACATATTAAGAGTATACCTGAAAAGCTGTGTGGCAAATTATCTGAAACTAATTAATTGTGCCCGTAAAAATGCAGTGTATTCCCTCTGTGTGCTTGAGTCTAGTTTTGTTTGTTTTTAAGGTGTGTTGAGTAATTGCGTGTCTACCTGCTATCGGTTTGCATAGTTAATTTGGAAACCTTGAACAGAATACCTCTAAGGCCAGTTGAAAACATGGCTATAAAATAAGCAAAGCCAGTGCATGGGAAATTTAGCACGTCCTAAGGACATTGGGAATGGAAAGGTGCAGCGTAGATCTGGCCTTCGTTTGGAAAGACACGAGTACACCCTAACACGGCCAACAAACAGGCATCTGTGGAGGGGGCATTACCTTAACGGACTCAGAGATGGATGAAACTCTCTGCTTTTTTTTGCACTGCAGTTAAGGTTTTCTCCTTGATGAAACGTGGGCTTTTTGGTGCTGAGCCCCCATTCACTCATGCTTGTACTCTTTGCACTTGCTGGAAGAGGAAGCGTTTCTCAAGCAGAATGTCGTGCCTCTCCATAAAGAGGTTTTGTTTGAAAAATAAATACATTTCATCCCTGACGATGAAGAAATTCAAGTCAAAACTTCACATCGTAGGGTGATTGGCTGTGGGTTCAGCCCAGAGGGCTCACCTTTTGGGGCACAGCTGCCTCGGAGGGCACAGGGTCCTGCCAGGGGTCAGGAGGCAGCTTGGGCCGGGTAGTCCTGCTGCTTCTGCCTTCGTCACCAGTGTTTGTTAGGACATGCCAGAGCTGGCTCTGGGTGAAGTGGAATGCGCCTCCTTGATGTGCTTCTCTAATCTCTGGGAGCTGCCATTAATTTAGGTAGAGCTGTACCCTACAGCAGAGGGCTTTCCCTTCAAAAGCCCTCTAATATGGAAATCCGACCTAAATATATCTGAAAACATTAGCACGAGGAATAGGAAAACGTTGTGTCTGTTCTTAAGAAGAGGATATTTTCAGATGAGACCTATGAATCCAAGATTTAAAAAGTCCAAGGAAGCGGATTTATTGTCTGTAGGTGGAATTTGCCCTGTGCCTTGCAGTGGGTGGAGCGATTGCGTTTTTTCATATAGCTAACATACCCGCACTTTGGAAGAGGTTGTTTTGAATTATTCTGGCGGTGGAAGCACCTTCGGGAGGTGCAGCATTCTCCTGTGCTGGGTTACTGGCAGGGCTGGTCTGCCCTCAAGCTGCAAACAGGTAATATGTCTTATTACCTGAAAAAAGGGAATAGAATACTTAACTATGGTTAGTTGGCATATTGTGAAAAAATCTTTTATGGAGGGGTTTGTTTAAAAGCAGGGATTTTTTTTTTCCTCCAGGACTCTTATTACAGAAATACCATATATCTCACATTCAATCTTTCTTACTGTTTCATGACGTCTCTAGGTTTTCCCTGAGTGTTGGCATTGAAATTCTACACTGAAATTCAAATGTGTTAAAAGAATAAACAGAGCCCAGAGCTGTAGATTGCCTGACTGCCGATTACATCCTTTTCTATCTCTAGAGGTCAACTGCACTAGGAATGTCATCTTCCTCTGAGCATCGAAGTCCATAGGATCCAGAGGATTTATTTACAAATTTCAAAGTTTCGTCTTTGTATTAGGAAAGGTTTTTTGGCTTGGTATCCTGCAGGGCAGCTCAGCTGCATTTTGTGGATGGCGGTACTGGTACCCTTGTAGAGGGACGGCATGGCTGAGCCCTGCTTCCTTCCTCGGGGGCACCTTCCTGAGCTGCAAGATGGTTTTGCATCAGTGGGGCTCAGCTGAGATGGGCAAAGTAGTAAAATGTGCAAGCAGAAATAAATTTACAAGCAGTCTGTAAGGTGCTGGGAAGGCAGCACTGAGAATTCTTAGGGAGGTGACAGCTCATTATACACCTCCTCATAGTTTGCAGCGTTCAGTAAAGTCATGAATAACACCGATACCAAATGCAGAGTAATCAGCAGAGGTGGCTCATAAGTGGGTTTTCAGGAACACTGCTTGCAGAGGATTCCTGTTTAAAGTGACCTCTGTTCCTGTGAGAATTCTGCATTGGTAAGAGCTCCACAGATGCTGTCCCTTAATTTTATGCAGCTCTGTCTTTCATGGGTTGGACCAGAGCTGATGGACCCACCTGAATGTGGTGCCACTGTCCGTCCTTCCCAGTGTCTCATCTGCTGTCAGTCCAGCAGACCCAGCCTGTGCCCCAGTCCTGCCAGTGCATGCCTGTGACCTGCATCTGTAAAGATTAAACCCAGCAAAATGGCAATTTTCTCCATGTAACTCAGGCAACTCTCCACGCTGTGCTACTAACTCGGAGACCGGGAAGATGGGACATGTGAGATTTCCTTGAAAACCACGTTGATGCTCCTGCGGATCAGTTTGTGAAACCCTTCCCGATTTTGCCTGTTCATAAGAGGCCTCCCCGCCCCTTGGTCTGTGCGTTTAAGCAAGATAACTGGTAGGCAAATGAGAGCCTGATATCTCTCTGGATAGCAGAGTCTCAGAGAGCACCGGCAAAGTATGATTTGTCGTCTGTGAAAAATGCTTGCATTTGACAGCTTTTCAGAGGAAGCCTGTCAGAGTGATAATTTAATGAGTACAGATTGCTTGCAACACAGCTGTAAAACGTGCTTTTACAGTGTTGTAAAATAAGCAACTGAGTCCTTTGTGTGTTTTGCTTTGTTTGAGAACAAGTCAACTTCTAATACAAATGAAAGGTGGTCATTTATTTTACCCAGCAAACAGTCAAGACGTAAGAGAGGAACCTGCCATTTTTCTTCTTCTGGTGGCAAGGTTAATGCTGGGTTACACTGGCGTTTGCTAATCAGCTTGTTTCTGTGAAGGGGAGAATTAATATCTAATTAGATGGAGTGAATTACTAGACAGTTTAGCATTCAAGTCATAAAAAGGACTTTTGGACTTTCCTCTCTTCACTGTGGATGTCTTTGCCCATGGCTTGTGCAGAGAAAGTTTTGATGTTGCTTTGCGCCAAAGCTGATTTCTTTAAGATAGAAGACAGAAACTGAGGCTGCAGACTCAATATGTGCCAACAGCCGGAGTAAAACGCGTATCTACCATTTAATCCCTGCTGCTGACCAAGTTAAGGGTGCTAATGCAATGACTGTGTGTTGCACTAGACATTGTGCACGTCCCGCTGTTATGTCTGTCCCTGCTTGCTGGTGTGGGGTTCACCCTTTGCCGTAGTGCCATGGTCGATGTCTGTCTTCTCTGGCTTCTCAACCTCTCATTCCACCCCAGGAGCCTCCACATGCCCAGTGCGGCCTCACGCAGCCAAGCCACCCATGCCAGTCCCAGGGTGCCCCAGATGGCACAGTCTGGGCTGTGCTGAGGATGCTGAGGGGAAGCTTTGCAGGGCAGGAGGGTGAATGCCGGCTCTGTGTTGCAGACACGGAGGCTCTTCTGTCCTTCCCCTTCTGAGCTGGGGAGTGGCACTTGAATGTGTGTTTTCTGACTACAAAAATGGTGCTGGTGCTCAAGCCAGAAACAGCTTTGCACATACATGGTACCTCCTTCAGCAGTGCTGTGCTGGGGTTTTAGACGTGGCTGGTTCTCTTCTTTCATTGCCTGTATTTACCTTCCTTTTAAGCAAGTAAAAGCTGCTGTCTGGAAGACTGCAGGTGCACAGATATTAACAGCTAATTAGCGTTCTTGTTTTAGGATAATTAATGAACATACCTGGTTCTGGCCTAGATTAAAATTTGCAAAGAGTTGAATTGATCTAAAGCGTGGATCAGTTTATTCAACTTTCTGTTTGGATTGTAACCAATAAAATAAGTCTAGGCAGGAGAATGGATTGGTTATGGTGATATGGATGTCTCAAGATTATATCTTTCCTGGCTTAAAACATTACTTTGGGTTCCTTTAGACTGACAGTTGAAAATATTTAACAGATTTCACATCAATGTCATTTCAAAATATAATTCTTGCTGAAGAGTTTTGCTGATGCATCTGCCAGCTCTTGTGTCTGGTACAAAAGTGTTTAAATAAACAACTTATTTGGTGATATTAAAAGGTCTGAGCAAAGGAAGGAAGTGAGCCTTCACAATGATTAAGTGAATTAGAAATTAATATACACCAAGCTAATCTCTATAGTATAAACTCAAAAGAAAAAAATCTTCCTGGAGAGGAAATGCCAGTCATGGGAACGAAAGTGGAGGTTCCTGCTGATATTGGACAGAGGACGTGTCGGGTGTTTGAAATCAATCTCTTCTTCCCTGGATCATTTCTCTTGTGCTCCTAAGAGGCTGCATTATATACAGCTATGTCAACCACCAAGCCCCATGACTTTGTTCGTCAGGAACTCGAAGAATGTTTCAGTTTTTCCAGAAAATGTTTTCTGTATTAGTCTTTGTTTGTACTGGAGCACTTTGAAGACTAAAATCTGAACTTCAGCATACTTTAATACGTTTTAACAAGGTTTAAATTCACACCGCGCCAGAATATATTACCCCCTCCTTCTAACAACTTCTGTCTCTAAACATTACTCCTTTGAGGATTAAAAAAAAATTACAGAGGCATGTTTTATTAAAAAATATTTATTGAATATGAGTTACAGAAAAGCAGAGGTCAGAATCCTCAGTTGCGAGTGGCATGCATAAAATAACCGGTTCTCTCATCCCTCTGACGTGGGGCAGCGGCACAGCTGCACCCTGGGTGCTGGGAGCACACGGGTGAGCACCAGGCACCCACACTGCATAATTTTTGTTTGCCTGGGGGAGTTTTGCAGTCCCTGTTGGGTAGGCAGGGAAAACCTCAGCTATGAGGAGTGTGTGCTGGTCGCCAGAGTGATGGAAGTCCCTGTGGCACTTACTCTTGGTCTCCTTAGCTCCTTCCCATGCCCATATAATGTTGAGTTTTGTTACAAAATGGCCCAAATGAATTTGACCTAGTGGATGCCTCCCCTATTTTTTCATTTTATTTTAACTCATCTGTGTTGCATATCCAAGGTGAAGACTATCCAGTAGGGTGATTTTTCATCAGATCTACCTAAATGCTGTTTTTTTTTCTTTGTTTGTACTGTTGTCACTTACATGGGAGCAGGATTTCTTTTCGTTTGTGCTGGCATGGGTCAGCTTATTCTGTGTCCAAATTACCTTGGTGGTACCTGTGCCTCTGTCTGTCAGAAACAAAGCATTTTCCCCAAGTGTCGAGGCTTTGGCAGCCCTGACTTGGTGGGGAATATTCTTTAAATTGACCTGGCCAGGTGTTGTTGGTTCAACCCACTACCAGCGTCAGAGGTGCGTGTGGCACTGCCAAGAGGCAGTGATGGTGTTTTAGCAGTGTCTGTTCTCCGGCACCGGTCTGTCTGGTGCTCTCGGACAGTGAACCGAAGCTGGGGTTTGCTTTTTGAAAGCCATGAAACCCCAAGGCCCCCGACCATTTTCTGTCATCTGAAAAATCTCTTGGCCTCCTTGTCAGTGTCAAGTGTTTAGCCTTTGGATTTTGAGAAAATTCTCACTTAATTGCACTTTCTTTGTACTGCCACAAACATATGAAGCCCTGTCTGCAATCAGGAGCAATTACATAATTGGAGACAGGTCCTGCCCTGAGATCTGACGAACTTGAAAGACAGGAGAAAGAACCCAAAGGTAGATTTTTTGGGTCTGTTTTTAAAAATGTATTAAACTTGTTAGTTTTTTTAGGCTGGTTTATGATCATTCTGTGAAATGAATTAACAGTAACTGAAAAGAAAGATGCAGTTTGTTCAAAACAGCTGTTTTAAAGCAAAACGCATTTTGATTTCTGATAATGTTATGCTCCAAAATAAGTTCTTTTCAGCTATCTTAAAGGTAATGTAAATTTTTTTTTTAAGTTTGCTGACTTTTGTCATGGTTTTCAATATGTATCAAAAGATATTTCACTCACCCGAGTCTTAGGATTGGGAACAGGTTTTTTTGGAGAATGGTTTATTTATGTAAATAAATAATTTTGAGGTGTAGAAATCCTTTGAGAATTTGATATAGAAATTCTTTGAAATCCATTTCATTTAGAGGATGGTTTCATTGCACTGGATTTTCAAGTTAAGCAGTGTGCAAATGCTCAACCCAATGCTAGCATTCACCATGGCTTCTTTTGCTGTTTTGTAGAGTTCTTCAAAGAACTTCTTGAAAATGCCGAGAAGTCGCTGAACGACATGTTCGTGCGGACGTACGGCCGGTTGTACATGCAGAACTCGGAGCTGTTCAAGGACCTCTTCGTGGAGCTGAAGCGGTACTATGTGGGTGGCAACGTCAACCTAGAGGAGATGCTCAATGAGTTCTGGGCACGCCTGCTGGAGCGCATGTTCCGGCTGGTAAACCCACAGTACCACTTCACGGACGAGTACCTCGAGTGCGTCAGCAAGTACACAGAGCAGCTGAAGCCCTTTGGGGACGTGCCACGCAAGCTCAAGCTACAAGTGACGCGAGCATTTGTGGCGGCCCGCACCTTCGCGCAGGGCCTTGCCGTCGCAAGGGATGTTGTGAGCAAAGTGTCTGCGGTGAGCTCCCTCTTGCACTTATACCCGTTTCCCATGCACTTGCTGTGGGTAACATCTTTCCTTGTTGTCCCAATTCTGCAGAGTGTGATAGATGCACTTGAATCTTACGTAGGTACCTAAATGAGTTGTTGATAGTTGAGCAGAGATGGGACCAAATCCCATCTGTTGGTGGGGAGAGCCCAGCTGTGCGTTGTGTGGTAGGGTCGTGGACAGTGCTGGCCACCGCTGTCCAGTGTTGCAGTCCAGCAGCAGGGACATTTCCCTGGTTGGTGCTTGTCCTCCTGGTCTATGGAACAGCAACAGGCAGGAAATTAACTACCATCTGCAGTGGAAATAACCATGTTCGCTTGTATAATGACTGTACCTTCTTCTTAATATAGCCCTGAAATTACAGCGAGTCATGGGCATCTCTTACGGAGCAGCTGATGATTTGCTCCCTGCTCCCAGGCATGGGGAGAGGCTGTTAGCACAAGCAAACAGTACTTTCATGATAACAGTAAGCTGGAGTCATATGTACAGGGCAGGAGCCAGTTGTGTTTGGTGCCACACACACACACAGCATAAGTTAGGCCACAGACTTTCACGGTTAAGTCACTTTTTTGGGTTGTCAAACAGATGTGATGTGTTGGTCACCTTAATGTTTACCTCTCTGTTCATATAAATCACCTTGGAGTGGTTTAAGTAGGGTGAGTTGTTGGTTTTTTTTTTTTTTACATGTGAGAATTGTCTGTAATTTAGTTTGAGTTGTATGGTAGATGGAACAGGTGTATTAGATAATCCCCTTAAAGTGATTATATAAGATTAAAAAAGTGACTTCTTTTTAACAAACTCAGTTCATTTCCTGTGGGCTAGAAGATTTAGTATAATCATTTAATCAAGCAGAGAGATTTACTTTCTCTCTACCTGGTTGCAGAGCAATAAAACAGTAGGCTGGAAGGGCAGGCAGTAGTTTGAATCACCCTAAGTGCCAGGAAAAAAAGGAGGGGGGGAAAAAAAGAATAGATGAGACCACAGAATCCTCCAGCCTCAGGGATGCCATCCTGTGGTGGGAAGATGTGGGAGGGAGGGTTGGTGTTGGATCAGGCTAAGCATGCCTCCATGTCAGGTCACTGGAAAAGTCTGTTGACATCTTGGTTGGGGTTTCAGATTTGGTGGCTTGTTTCTGGCTGCTTTGTGTTGTGGCAGGTATCATGGTCAAAAAAACAAAAGGGTAAGAGGCAATGGAATTTTCACTGCTAGGCCATTAAGATGAAGTATTCCAGAGATCCGAGTGCTGAACCCCAGTATGGTTTTGGGGAATGTGCAATCACTTGATAGACAGTAAACGTGTGTGATTGAGGGATTGTGTTTATGCCCCATCTGCTCAGGATTCATCAAAACGTCTCCAGACTTGACACAGTACCATGAGGGCTACGGTCCCTGCATCTGTTATGAATAAAAGTCATGAACCCAAGGTGGCACCGTGATTTCTTTTTTCCTTTTGAAGATCTTCGAGTGTAGAGTTGCCTTCAACTCTGGAATTAATTGCTCGAGTGTGCAAGGTTATCCAGAGACCCACTCAGCTGCAAAAATAGCTTATGCTCCGTGAAGAATTAAGTTACTGCACTTTCCACTTCAGTTTCACAAGTTGCACTGGAGATCGTGCGACAGATCTGCTTTTTGAAGTGGGAGCAGAAGTCTGTGCTGCTGAATACCTAAGCTTTTGTTGCAGTAGTGGAAGGAATAATCTTTTCTAATAGTGTGTTAGCCTCATTCAGTGGAAACCTAACGTCACGTTTCTGCAAGACACAATGGGAAGTTCTATACGTGAGTTTAAAAGCTGATGTTTTTATGCCTGCTGCTTTGTGGTTGTGTTTTGGGGCTTCCCACATTACATATAGATTAGCCCAGCTTTGCTGAGATCTATATAATGACTCTATTGACTTTGCTTCCTTATTATTTTTATTGAAGAGTTGTGGTGGGATAACTGCTTGTACCATGGATTAACTTGAGGGATAAATCTTCATCTTTATGAAAAATGACCAAAGTAATGCAAATTAGTTTTAATGCTTTTTGAAACAAGCAAGTCAAAAATTCTTAATTGAGAATCCTCAGAAGGAGAAATACAAACTACTAAAGGATCCAGCTGTTTTTCACTTTCACGTGGTGCTATTAGGAAGAGAGAATATTGAAGGAAGAGAGAATATTGAAAAGCTGTGGATGCTTGATTTCAGATCCAGAGTGCTAGAAAATAACTTTAATTCAGAAGTGATTGGATCAGAAGGTGTGTGTTGCTGACCAAGTATACAACTGTGAAAAAGCTGTATGATTTTGAAAGCAGAGACTTTTTTCAGATTGTGTCAAAAAAAAAAATCATGAATTTTTGTTTTCCATTCAAATCTTCACTCCTCAAATTCCCTCCTTTGGACCTGAAGTACAAAGTTCTCTAGATCTGTACTGAACAACAAATCTAAGAAAAAAAGCCAAGGTTGTCATTTCTGCTTGCTTGATGTTTCCTGCATCTGATTTTTGTCTGTGGATGGCTGTAGGCCTCCAATGCTTTCCTTTGTCATCTGCTGAAGCCTGGTACTTTCTCTCTGACCTTCCTGCCCCTGCGTTTGGGAGACGGAAATCTGCCGATCCCGTAATCACTTCTTGCTACTTAGCCCTTGACAAGCTCTGAAATCAGCAGGGTTAAATTGCTGCCAGCATTGACATTTCCTGCCCCAGCTGAGAGGGCTCTTTTCTGGGGGAAAAAGGAGCAAACACAAGCCAGAGCCCAGAATGGCCGAGAAAGGGTGAGAACTGGCAGTCCTGCAGTTCTCAAGCTGCAGAGATGTTCCCTTAATTAGTGACACGCGGTTAAACCCGTGTCTCTGTCCAGGGTCGTGACACCTTCGAGGGCAAAGTGCTCTGAGGCTTGTTGCATGCAGGTATGGGACAGAGGTCCCCGTTGTTGGGGGAGAAGAGAGAAGTGAAGTCAAGGACTGAGCCCCCTGACAGCGTTTTGTAGGGTCAGGAGGAGCATGCTTGACCCAAGGGGTAACAGGAGAGGTCTAGTTAGAGGTCAAGAGTCAGAAACAAATGCCTGTGGGAGGATGAAGCGTGCAGCCGTGTGGCACTGAATTGCTGTGTTTGCATCACCAGTCTCTCCACAGAGCTGCAGGTGGGGACGTGCTGATGGGACCTCGCCACAGTTGTGATGGTGGTGAGTTTTCTGTAGCTCCCCAGGGGATTTATGCTGACAAGTTGTTGTCTTGAGGTTCTTTTACCACTTTTTTCCTCCTATGCTTATGTCTGATCAGAGCACTGGAGACTCCTGAATTTCTTCCCTGCCATGCTGAAAGCCACATGAGATGCAGTTATCTACAGAGCAGCCTAGCAGCTGGAAAGGGTCTTTTAGGGAAAGGGTCCTTGGGAACCCTGCGTGCTTTGTCAGGGACTGGCAGCAGCTTCTAAGTTGTGTACAAAAAATGGTATTTCATTTGTAAGTACAGGTATAAGCCATGTGAAATAGATGCACAGCTTCATATGAAGATATGAAGAATGCACCTACTTTGTGATCTGCTGTCCTTGAGAGATGCTAAAAGCTAAGAGGAAGCTGCTGGAGGTGTTTGTAGTGGGTGGAAAAGCTTCTTTGGTATCGGCATTTCTTTCCTAATGAAGTGTGATGATAGCAGCCAAAGAGGGAATTCTCTTGAAACCATTTATGGAAGATAACTGTGGGAGAGGGCAGGTAGTCTGCCTTCCCACAGCTGCTTGAAAGCTGGAGAAAGAGCCTGATGGCTTTTTAAACCTCTTTGCTCTGAGCTGCCTCATCTCTAATCAGGCATCCATTAAGCGAAGCGTGAACCTGCATAGACCAACTTACTCTTGGCCTGTGTGAACTCCCTTAACTCCAGCTGCATTGCCTTAACCGTGGCTCCTGAACTTTTCTTTATGGATGTTGAATGTGAACCAGACGTCAGCTTAGGAGAAGTGGTGATGAAAATGATGAAACACTAAAAGAATTGAGGATTTAAACCTTTATCAGCAAATATATTTGGGAGTTGAACTCTTACTTCTGTAAATGTTGTGTCCCTTGCCACTGCCATTTGATGATCTGGATCTAAGAGTTTAGTCAGTGAGCAAAGGTCCAATCTCCTTTTGTGAGTTCTTTGCCCTTGGTTGGACTTAAGGGGCGTGTGTCCTTAATCCTTCATCAGAAAGAAGTTCATGTTTCTATATCTGAAGCTGGACACCCGTTGGGCAAGAGCAGATCCTCCCAGTGAAGTGACGGATAAAAATGAAATTCGTTACTTGTGTGCATGTATTGAGAGGAGATGGGAAGCAGATGCTGCTGCTTCATGAGCAACTGAGAACCAGCCAGAAGAGCCAAGGAGCCCTTGTGTTACAAAGGGACCTCCAAAAAAAGAGTTATGTCCAGGCAGCAAGTTGCAAGCTGCCGAGCTGAACTGAGGGGCCACCGTGCACAAGGACATTTCTGTCCGTGTGTCAGGGGCAAACATCAATGCAGAAAACAATACTAAGCACTTCTCTACATCAAAGATGACCCTGAGAAGACCTGCCAAGAATGTGGCTGCATCTGCCTCAGCTCCAGCCATCTGAGGGTCTGTGCTAGGCATAGCCTTCAAAGCATACTGGAGCAGCAGTCATCACGGATTTAACAGGCTGAGAGCGTGCATGGATGGATGTGGTTTGGAGCTCATGGCATCACGCAGGAGCATCTCAGTCCACTGGGATTTTTTTTCTTTTTATTTCTTTGCCCCCCCTCCACGCTGTGACTTGGCTGTTAATTCTGAAAACAATACGAGGGATAACTAAAGAAGTTTTTTGGTATTGCTGCCAAGATAAATGCTCTCACTGTTTGGCTCATTATAGCAAACAAAATGCTCGTAATTATCCTCTGTGTCTCTGAGTTGGGGAGAGGCAGGTGCTTTAGAGAAGAAGCTTTGTTTGGAGGGCGTGTTGCTTCCGAGGACACGGAAAGTGGGAGCTGTTCACCCAGGAGTCATTTGGAAGAGGTGTCTGCATAGCCCTGCATAGGCTCGGGGTGGCGGCACCCAGGCAGGATGCAGGCAGCTCCGCATCTCCTGCACTTGCTTCTGCCACGCGAATGCCCTCAGGAAAGCCCAGGGTTGACTTCAGAGACCTGCAGCAGGGGTAGCGTGGTGGCAGCACACAGGATGGTATAATGCTATGCCTCATGGAGGGCAACAGCTAAAGAATACAGATCTTTCATGGCATCTTCTGAGACAAGCACACAGTGCTCTCCTTTTGAGACATTAATATTAAAACCAAGCAGGTCAAGTGTTTTGGTTCTCAGGAGTTCTGCTGTTCCTCCCTGGTAGAGTGACATCTGCATACGCTTTGGGGGTGCGCAAGCAAACTGTAGTGAAAAAAAGTAGTGAATCAAGCGTAAATGCACTCTTGAACTTTTCCTCGCACAGAGGTGACTATAACCAGACAGATAAAGCTGCAGAAAACGTCACCACGGGTAGCGAATGCTGACAAGGCACAGAGCTGTGCAGTTACTAAATATTGCTGTTAAATGTGCTCTCTTGTGCAAGACCTTGGAGGCCCAAATCTGCGGTTGAATGAGATGCTTTCTAAATTATTCATATGCTAACACAAGGCCAGCAGATTCAGTTAAATGCTGAAATACGTTGTTAATTCCAAAACACTTTCATTGGAATATTTGGGGTGGGGAAGCAAACCAAGAGATGCCAGTGATCTGCTTCACGGGAAGCTGAATGTTTGACTGACATGTGCCAAGACGATGCTCTTGTAGAAGACAGAGTAGAAGAAAAAATGATACAAGTAAGGCTGTGTTGATCCCCAAAATTGACGACTCTTTGCTTGTCTTACAATTGGCTGCTCACCTGGAGCATCCAAGAGTCCTTTATTTGGTTTTGGAGGCTTTTGTTTGTTTTGCTGTGTTGGTTTTTTTTTGTCCTGAGATCATCTTTGTGTCACTGGGAAGTCACTCTTTCAATCTTATTTATCTAGTGTTGCTCTAATTCATTGTTTTTTAAAGAAAACACAACATAAATCAAAAGTAATTTCACTACGTCTATTTTCAAATTGTGGGATTTTGTTTTCTGATGGTTGTGCTGCTGGCATGGCAACGCTGTTACTGTGCAAGCTTGGAAAATAAGAAAGCCTGAATTATCAGTATTATTATAAATAGTTATTAAAGTTGACAGGATTTTAAATGTTGTTATTAACATTCTTAATGTTAACTTCAGGGTAGAGTGAGAGGATAAAATGTGGCTCTGGCTGTCTGGCAGCTGGAGGGAGTTGCCAGTCTGGCTGCAGCACCCTGCAGGACCATCCACAGCTGGACTTCTATCACCCTTCCTCAGTCCTTCCTTACCTTAGGAAGCAGGGGGAAAAGAAACTGGTTAAGTCTCCTGAACCTTAGCTGCTTGCATGGATCAGTTTTCTTGAGCGTTAGTGGCTTTATGTAGGGTGTTAACAAGGCATTTCACTTGATAGGTGAACGCTTCAAAGGTGAAGCTTGTACCAGAAGCATGCATCCAGATGCACTTGCTAACTACTAGGAAAAGTCTAAGGACACAGGGCAAACCATTTCCTTTATGTGAGATTTTAAAATGTGGTAAAAATGGCAATGTATCCACAAAACAACAACAACAAAAAAAACAGATTTTGTTACACTGAGAGCACGTAATTTTTACAGGACCATGATTGCATCTTCACCTGTAAATGTAAGTTGAGGGGTACTCAACAAATATGATATGAAACATTTGAGTTAAACACAGAAATCCTATAATTGTTTGCTTTCTGCTTAGTTTTTGTGTTTTGTGTGAAAATCTTTAATTTTTAAAGAGCAAGTCTGATATGAATGTGAAGATTGGTGCCAAAACACATCTGTTAACAGCTTTTAATCTTCACGTTTGACAAAGCGTACAGACATGGACAAATTGTAATTTACATGATGAAACCACAGGGTGATGGATTGCTGCAGTGGCATGGAACGGCACAGAAAGGAAATAAATTTCACAAGATAAAAGGAAGGGTTTGGAGTGCATTTACTTCTATTATAAGCTTTTACAGGGTATGTGCACTACAATGTACTACCTGGGTTCAAATCTACTGGAGTAAATCCTCTTCAGCAAATAAAGCTTTCTTTGGGACTCAGCTTTATTAGAAAGGAGATTATTTGGTTTTGAGGGTCATTCTAGAGTAGAGTTTGAATGAACTTGAGTTGCTTTCCAAGATAAACACAACCCCAGAACAAAGCATATCTGGGTTTACTGTTACATACAATGGTGTTTTAAGAGCTTGCACCTGGCATGGCAGAGTGAACATGAAAAGCTTGTGAAGAATTGCCAGTGCAACATATGGCACATCCCTCTGACAGATCTAGAATTGGTCTGGACTGGGCGTGGGCCCATTGCCAGGGGTAAGGTTCTCATTGCAGCGATATGCAGCAGTTAAGCATTTATCACAGTTGTAACGAGGTGTAATTACTCGTAATCTTTCCCGAAACTCTCTCTTACAGGCGATCTCTATTTGTGCCTTCCGGTTGCTTCTCTGAAGCCATAAAATGGCAAACCCGGACTGGTGAATTCCCACTTCGTCTTCCTCTTCACCTGCAGTTGTATTGCAAAATAGGAGCTTACCTGTGGGTTGTGTCCATCATGAGCTATGGCTCCTCTAGGCAGTTGCTGCAGGCTGAGGTTTGAAGGAACTGGTGTTCTGTCATTTGGCATGATCAGTTTTTGGCATCTGCTCAGTTTTGTGTAGAGTTAGAAACCTGTATAGGAAAGGAAGCAAAACCCTGTTTGTTTTTGAAATCATGCGGGGTCTTTGTTCAAAGGAAGCGTGCGGTGTCTAATCTGAGTGAGCGGCCGGTGTCTTCGTAGCGCGGTTCGTCTGCCATGGAACGTGGGAAAGTGGCTTCGGTTTCCCATGCATCTGCTGGGATTCATAAAGATCAACCCGATGAAATATCAAAGCGGGGCAGATGCTGTGAGGTTGCAGCCGCTCGGCGCGGATGGGGAACCTAAGATGGGAAGGCGCCTCCTGGGTCACAGCCTGGCTGGTGATTTTTCGTAACATTCTACCATGCAATCTCTTTCATAAAACTTCAGCTTTCTATTGTAGTGTTAACGGAGCTCCCTGGCCCACTTTACACTGCTCTAGCACCTGGCTGGTCCTATGAACCTCTTGCTAATTTTCTTCTCAGGCAGGATGCAGAGCATTTTTGTGAGAGCAAGCAGTGGTGGGACAAGCTGGGATCTGCTGACGAGCCTCCAGTAAGTGTGGAGGTCCTGGCGCCTACTGTGGGGTGACATGAGAAGGGTTTTTTGTCAGAAAAAAATGACAATGTGGGGGTTCCTCCAAAGTTCTGTCTCTGGGTATGAGATGATGTTTTGTTCCCCCCCCGCCCCTCAACTTTTTTTTTGTTGTGCAAGGACTGAACCATCTGGCTGGCAGATGATACCTTTACATTTGTCTGTTTTCAGTTTTCCTCCTATAAATCATCTGATTTAGCTGTTTTCTGTTGCATGAGCTCTTCCCAGCACTTGAACTAGCTCTGCTTTAAAGCCATGCTGCCCCAATGGGGAGTTTTCTGCTGGGGCTCCTGCTCCTGCTGTGCCTCCCAAACAGGCATGCTCTGAAGCCTCCAAATCAGATTCCCCCGCCACCGCAAGCAGCTTTCCGCACTGAGCGCTCTACCTCCTTTTGCTCTGCTAAAATGGGCTCCGTCTCGCCTGCTTTTCTACACGATGTCTTCACAGAAAGCAGCATTTGTTTGGTTTGCTCTGCGAGGATATGTTCGATTGGCCTCATGGCTCTGCGGACGGCTCCTCTTCTAGGCAGGATTCCCCTATCGTGGGGGCTTTTGTGAGGGCTTGAGACCACGTGTGCTCCTGCCACAGTGCCATGAATTCTTGGTTTTGTGAAGTCCCCGAGAGGCTCGGCTCAGCCAGCAGGACAAGGGACAACCGTTCTTTGTCCTGTGTGCTCGGTGCAGCATGATGGCGAAGGATTTTGTCTTGGCCAGACATGTGGTGGTTTCTGACGGCATCTTCCCTGTTTGCCTCATTTGCAGGGAGCTATTTCTTGGGATCTTAACTTATGTCTCAGAGCTGTTGCAGGCCCTCTGTTTGGAGTGTGTATGAAGGCATCTCGTTTCCTTTCTAAAAATTAAAGTGGCTCTTGTTGACAGCAGCAAGCTCAGTTGCCCTGAATGCCTGAGCAGTTGTAGCTGAACCCTGGAGCTGCAGATAAGCAGGGTACAGATGATGTCTGAATACTGCTGGCCAGCCAAAATCCAGCTCCAAGCTCTCTAAACCACAGAAAATTGTCCTTCTTTCTGCTCAGTTTCCTTGCCTGTTGAAGAGAAACTGTGGTCTTTCTGAAGTTAGCAGAAAGATAACAGGTTTCTATCCCCAATCTCTTTTTGTAAGAAAAGAGATTTTAAAACTCTGCTGCTATTATTGGCAAAGCTATCCTGTTCCCAGGGATGTCAGGAGTTGGAGATTTATCTGGAGCCAGCGGTGGTGCCTGGGGAAAAGCACGAGCACACAGCAGGTGATGGGGTCACTTCCTGAGGATGTTCTCCCACCTTTTAAAAACCGCTGTTCAGACTGGTGGAGATGGATGTGGTGCTTCTGAATGTGGTAGTTCTGTGTGGATCTTTCTTCCACAGATTTTCATAGTCCTGAGCGTGGGGGGTGTTGGGTGTGTGTGTGCATGCTAGTAAAAGCTATTGCTTGAGCTTTTTCCACCATTCCCTGGAGTTGATGAAAGCTTTCAGCACTGGAGATCCGTGACAGAGTTGCAGCCCTCTATTTAATCTTGTGCCAAGAGCCGATTATGTGACGGGTTTTCTTTGTTTTTAGATCGCTGCTTACTAGTTCCGTGTGCTGCCAAACAATTTTGTACCAGAATAGGCAGTGAGCAGTTGTGCTTTCTCTATAGTCCTCATGCTGTGATGGGCTTCTCAATAGCAAGGCTGTTATGTGCGGTACAGGGGCTTCCTCAGTTTGCCTCTTCTCAGCCTTCTCATTCTCTCTGCCACAAAACCTGTTCCTGGCAGCCGGCAGAGATGTTCCACTTGTACCGAATGACCTCTTCTCTTCCTTGTGTGTGTGTCTCCTCCCCTTGGCATGGTCTCGGATCATAACCTATTTAGAGCACTCTGTAAACGCCTTAAAAGAAGTAGCAAGTACATTGCTTAAAACTCTAGAGACTGTTTATATTTTGTCAGCATATCTCCTCTGATCCTGTCCTAATTTTCCATTTTCACATACATTTATCAACCCTCAGACTGGCTCCTGGGGGAGACTGTTTGGTGCCTCAGATGGACCCACCACATGGTCAGTACCAATACGTGGTGCTAGCACTAATGCTTCTCAGGCCAACTGTGTGGAATTTGTTTCAATGAGTATTTTGAGGCTGGGCCAGAGAGTGAATCAAACGCGAATGACCATGAGTCACTTCTGAAAACGGCCCTGTTGAGGGTTCAGAGGTGACTTGCCTGCTGCAGATAGCTCCGCCTGCACGGGCCACAGTGCAAAATCGCGGGTATGTTGGCTTTCAGGGTCCTCCAAGCTTGTCTTTTGGCACTCTGTGCCAAGAGGCTGCCACCTCCATCAATCGTGGCTACCTCTGTGGGGAAAGAGCCACGCTATTTAGCGTGGTGGGTGCTGAGTATAAATGAAGCTGGGTGTCTGTCATGTAAATGTTGTGTTGCAGGGTTTGAATGTCAGATAAAGGAGATGGTCTGTCTGTGAGAGAGCCCTGCTGGGTGATTGTCAGGGAAGAGCCGAGGAGAGCAGCTGCCTTCCTGGGCTGCTCTTCATGGGTTTTGTGGGGGGAATATCAGCAAGCATCACATTTCTGCCACTTTTTCTTGAGAAAGCCCAGAGTTGTCGTCTTCAGTGTGTGTTTGAAGCAGGGCACGGGTAATGCAGCCTTGCGGTTTACCTTTTGGCTTGATCACCTTCACTAAGCTCAAATCCTGCATGTCCCCCTTGGGGTGCCTGTCCTTGCAGCCCAGGCAGAGGTCCCTCAGCATCTCTGGGGGTGCATGACAGTGCGGATTACATTCTGCAGAGGGGAGGACTGGCTGTGATCCTTGAGTAGCAGGTGTGCCCAAGGAAGTAAGCCAAAATCCTCATCCACAACCTAGATCTCTGGGACTGTGTACCTGTGGATCAGGCCTGATTACACCTCCTTTGCACAGCTCCATTCCCACTAGCCCCCTGGTAAATGTGTTATTGTTTTGGTTTTTTTGGTTGTTTGTTTGTTTTTGTTTTTTTGTTTTGTTTTGTTTGCTTTAGTGACTGAGGACTAATTTTCTTCTCCCTTCTCCTTTTTCTCTTTTAAAGGTGAACCCCACACCACAGGGTACAAGAGCACTGCTGAAAATGATGTACTGCCCGCACTGCCGAGGTCTGGTATCGGTGAAGCCCTGTTACAATTACTGTTTTAATGTCATGAGAGGCTGCTTGGCCAACCAAGGGGATTTGGACACCGAGTGGAATACCTTTATGGGTAAGGTCCCATTAAAACTGCATGTAAGGATCCCTTGATATTGTTTCCCCCATCTGAATGGCTTTTAGGAGCAGCCATGTGTGCTACAGCAGATTTTTAGGTGTTTGATAGAGATGTGGAAGAAAGTGATAACCTATGTAGAACAAAGCTTTTGTAGTTCACATTAATTTCTAAATACGCGAGACTTTCATTGCACCAGTGACCTCCATGGCAGGAAACTAGGCAGATGGAGCTGCCATGTGCTTGTAGGCCGGGAGTGTCTCTTACTGCTGGAGCAAGCCCAGCTGTGATGTATCTCCTCTGTCTTGATTCATTACAGTGTCCAAAAATGTGAAGGCTGAGGTAAATAAAGACCAAATGTCAGTTAGAAATAGGGAAACAGTGTCCCATTTTGGTGCAGAGACTTGCTACCTCTACAGCCATGTTGGTTGGATGGTTGGTCCATACTGCCTTTGGATCTGCTCTCCTCTCTTGCTGACTTGGCCTTTCGCCTCTGCTTCCAAGGACTCCCATTGTGCAGCCTTCCCATCCTTTCACTGGTTTCTCTCTAGTGTAGATGCAAGCTGTTTTTTTCCCATATGACTCCTTGTATGTTGTTGTTACCATACATCTGTTCTTCCTAAAGCCGTTTTTCTTGCTACACAGTCTGGGAGGCTCCATCAGCCATTGTGAGCTTTGGCTGTAGACCTGTATTTTATGTTAAAAATTTAAATGTAATGTGTCTAAAGCTGTTTCTAAACAGCTCATTTGGTGATAAGCTACCATCTTTGTTAATAGGCTGTATGTGGTGCTTTGCAAATACTTTTGTCATCGTCTTCCTCCTGTTTATTTCTCTTACATGCTTATAAATGTTATTATTTGATATATGCAGTAGATTGACTAGTCTAATATATGAGTAGACTGAAATATTAAATGCTACCTTGGGTCAAGACTGCAGAATTTGCGACACATCACATTTTTGGGGCACGGGCAAGGTAATGTTAAATGTTTTCATTTGTGCTCCTTTTCAAGGAGCTTTGATTTATCTGTGAAAGCATCTTTTGGGAACAGTCACTTCACTACGCTTTTAATATGTGATGAAATGCACATGTGAAGTTTCTGCAGCTACTGACAAGGCTGTGGTACTCTTCCAATCCTGCTCTTGGAGGGAAAAAAATTAAAAAAAAAAAAAAAGCTGTTAGAAAAAATTTCCCTTTCATTAAACTGTGAGATAAAAAAGGGAAATTGCTGATAATTGGTGTCTCAGGCTAGATTTAAATTGTAGAACTTGTGTTTTGTGTACAGGCTTTTCATTTAATTGCTTGTGCCAACTGGATGTATGAAGGGTATTATTTCAGAAGGTGTTTTTTTGCCTGTGTGCTCCATATAGGGAGTTAAATGTGACACTAAATTGGGTTTCCAAGTCATTCTCTGGGAGGCTGTCATTCCTACCCCCTGCCCCCCCATTCCTGCCAGCCGTCTTTCTCATGAGAATATTAAGTATTTCAGCTACAATTGTTGCTGAAATAGCTCAAAGCCAGGAGACTTGCAAACATCTAGTCCAAGTAGAAAAGAGGAATCCCATGAAAGAGAAGGGCATAATGCCAGAAAACAGACAAAAGCACAAGCAGCTAATTGCTGTAGGTGGTATGCAACTAAAAACAAAACTTGGGGGAAGCCAGCAAGCCCTGTCACACGAGACTGATCAGGGACTACATACAATAATTAAGATTATTAAACAAGACAAAATAAATAAGTGCAATTCCAGGTTGGAAGCAAAGCTTTCTTCTTGCAGTGCTTTCTCCCTAAGGGCTTCTTGCCCACTCATTACTCAAGTACGGTATTACGTTTTGTTACATTTACTGGCACTATTTGCACTTGTGGTGGAGCGCAGATACCAAAAACTTAAGCTGTGCTTTCTTCAGTCAATTTAATAACTGAACAGGTGCTGCTTATGTTGCAGATTTTATTTTCCATCTCAATTTGACACTTGAGGCAAACTAAATTAAACAGATCTGGTGTTTGGGGGGGGGCATATGTGACAAATGTCCTTTGCGTGTTTTTAAGTTTAAAAGCAAACAAAAAAAAAAAACCCAAACAACTCACTTGCATGTGCTTGTGCTTAATCCTGGTTTGCATTGTGGGCGTAAATACTAAGCTATGATAATTTGTGTGCCAAAAATAGATTTTGAACTGAGTGAAATAATTTAAAGATAGTTAAAGAGGGGAACTTGCAATAGATACTGGAAGTATGTGTGAATTTGTGTGTATGTGTGTATAAAATATGCATCTGAATGTTTATGTGTACATGTTTCTGTTTTAAAAAAAAAACATGAATTTGTAAGATTATTTCTGACTATAGTATAGCTTAGTGTTTGTTTTTTATCATTGTCTTTCCTTTCTTTTCAGTAACCTTTATTTATCTCTGTCTTCATTGCCTGGTTATGCCCAGATTGACAATGTTTAATAGAAGAATAGCACCCCCAAAGTTAGTGGCTCTCTATGTAAGTCACTTATGTAAAGCTTTTCCAAACTGAGATGCTGAGTTTGTAGGCTCTTCAAGACAAAGACTTCCTCCTGCCTTACTTTTGCAAAGTACCATTTAAGGTTGCAATGTATGAAACAATGATTGAGTTGTACTCTTTTTTTCTAATTTAACTGTCTTTAAATTATTTTGCCATCCATTCTCGACACAATTGTACACCAATTAGGCAGGGGTATACTTTGTTTCAGACAAGCTTTGGGGTGGGGGTATATGTAAAAGCTTTCCTGAATTAACAATGTTAATCTCCAGTGCCTTTTCATGATTTTTTTTTTTTTTCCACAAAGGTTTACTCTGCTCAAAGATGTAGAATTCAGGCTCCCCATATACATATCTGGAGTACTACTTTGTGTGCAAAGAATTTTTTCCTTTTAAA
This sequence comes from Cygnus olor, assembly GCF_009769625.2. Lineage (NCBI taxonomy): Eukaryota > Metazoa > Chordata > Aves > Anseriformes > Anatidae > Cygnus > Cygnus olor. Next base: position 8,272,885 of record NC_049181.1, read on the forward strand.
AAAAATGATTGTTGTTAATGAATGGTCAAGGTCTTCCCCCTCCTTCCCTCCCCTTTTAAATCAGATCTTGGGGTTAAGGCTGAAAACTGCCTTTTGTTCTTCAAGTCAGACAGTGAGGCTGAAGATGTGGGTTTCTGATTATTGGTGGCACAATGCAAAAGAATTGCTTTCCTTCATGAGTGCGAGGTGCTTTGTCGCCAAGGATTGTCTCAATGCCAGTAGCAAGGACAAATGTATGCAGGAGGAAAAGGGTCTTTAAGGGATGATGCTATATGGTGTGGTGTTTTTTTTTGTTGTTGTTTTTTCACCTCTCCAAATCCACTTCTGTGTCCCCAGCACAGTAAGGAGAGACAGTCTTTGTCATGCTCTCTGTTTGTAATAAATGACCAGCATATGTTTTTGACTCTGCCAGACTTTTTTTGTGAAGTAGATCAAACTTGCGGAGCCACCTTGCCGTGGCTTGTAAGTGTCAGTTATTTTGAACCGGAGCTGGGGAGGGGGAGCGGGGAGGAAAATCTTTCTGGGAGACAAGTTACACCTAAGCTTAGTTTATGGTTTTAGTGCTACTTGCCTCCACTCTCAAGTGCTAATGTTATCTTGAATCCCAGCCAACCTTATTAATGTCAAATGTGGCTGCCAGAGGGAATCTACTGTTCACTATGACTGCTGGTGAGGGCACCAGCCAGCTCCTGGTGGGAGGTAAAAGTTTGCAGGATCACCCCCAAATCAAGACTGTGGGCTGGGTAGAGTCCCCTATTCCTCCCCCCCCCCGCCCTTTTTAATGAAAGTTTATTTCATTTAGTGCTTCTTGTCAGTATCTATCACTGCTCCTGAAGAGCTACAGTTGAATATATTCTCCAAGGGCAATTATTACTTTCCTTATCTTTTATAGCCAGCTTTGGCAGCTCTGCTGGAGTCCGAATGCATTTTCTATATCAGCAGTCAAAGCAGTGGCTGCATTCCTTTGCTGTGATACATGTAACGCCATGGCACCATCGGTAACAAAGGACCCAATTCGCTCTACATTCCCATGGTCTTGTGTATGGCCTGCCCGGCTCAAAGTTTACAAAGACGCCAAACAGCCAGAAGAATTGGGGTTTATGTTTCCTTTCAGTCTTTCACAAACACTTTATTGATCTGCGGCCTTTCCTGGCCACTCAGAGAATTAAGTAGTTACAAAATGGAATGATTTTCTTTTTTTAAAACTATGCATTTTTGTGTTTTATTATCTGTCTATTCATAATATTTTTATTTGAAATGAGCGGCTTCCTCCAAACTGCGATGGGATGTTCTTTATGTGCGTGAAAAACCCCAAAAGCTTTGACAATGATGAACACATTTAAGTTGTGCTCCACTTGTTTACAAAAGTCTCCATTTGGTAGCACATCAAAAGCATTTTTCTCTCCTCCGGCACAATGGTATATTCATGCTAGTAGTCATTACTCAGAGATTTGAAGCATCACTTTATTGGAGCCCACCACAATACAGTCTAAGACTCTTTGTTTCATTTGTTATCACCTTCTTTAAAAAAAATGCATTTATTTCAGACCTGTTTGTAGTCACTGACGGCTAAATTCCAGCCATGCCCTGCAGCGGCTCTGTCATTAATGCTGGTTGTGTGCATCTGAGGGGTGAGGGTGTTTCCTGGGGCTTGAGCTCCTTGTGGGTTTCATCCCTAAGCATCCCTTGGGTGGCACCACTGGTCTTCACTGATGCTGCAGCTCCTCCAAAGGAATTTTTAGGGTGTCTTGATCCCCTGATCAGTCCTTAATTAATGCCCAGCAAATATTTAAAACAGAGTTGTCTTTAAGGAGTGGATTTCCAGGCTCGGAATGCTTCTGCAACTTGTGTGGTGTTTTTTGAGTTGAATTTTTGGGATTTATTTTTATTATTTTTTAAATATGCAAGTAGCTAAATTGCATATTTTAATTTTTTTTTAAGTGTAGCTTGAAAGGAATTGGACGTGCAGGCAGAGCTATTAGTAAATGTTTTAGTGCTTGGAGTATCTTTATAGGACTAATTGGTAACTGAAGCCCACAGAAATTTTCTGCTTGTTGAAAGTACCTTCTGCACTTAGGAGAATGAACATCACAAGAAACTCTTTTCAAGAGAAATTAATAGACTGAATGTAAAACACTCCATTCTTCCTTAATGGAAGGGAACGGGTGTATCCTTGGGAGTGGGGAGCCACTCCTCGGGACAGGGCTTCCTTGGGGGCTGTAGGGGCTGTTGTGCTCACCTCTGCATCACACAGGCTAGGAAAATTAAAAAATATATATATATAAAAAAATGCAACTTCAGAGTTACAAGTTTGTGGCGTAGCAGCATGAAGCGACACAGGAGAGGAGAGCAGAAAACAGAGTGCTTCAGGAATTGAGGGGTTGCAGAGAAAACTGATGTTAAGTAAAGGTTGTGATGGGCAAGAAGAGGTGACTGTCCAGCACAAGACACGGGCCTGCAGGTGCCATTTAGGGGAAGCTCAGAGAAGGCTTAAATTAAATGCAGTGCAGAGTGAAATCTTTAATGCCAATAATAATTTCCCAGAGGAAGTGATGGAAGTACAGTAGCTGCCATGTTTAATGATGTATTTGAAGAGTACGTGCGTGTCAGCACGGGAGGACTGAGCCCGTGTTGGCTGAGGGACTTTTCCATCTCCCCTTGCATAGAACACATGTCATATATATCATTAGTGCACAGCATTTGTCCTGGTCTCCTGCACTCTCCCTTGTGTCCATGTAATGCCAGACCATACAGTCCCATGTCTTGGCTGCCTCCAGACAGCCAAGTCTGTAGCCCTCTGTAAGGGAGAGGCCGTGGCAGTGGTGCTCTTGGACCCTTCTGTGTCAGTGTCTGATGGTCAGGACTGGCACGACGAAGCCGGTGGCTCTCTCTCTTTCAGCTCTGAAAGCAGTCTTTAAAAACAAGTGACACAAGGAAACCTTTAATAAATAAGTATGGAGAGGAGGGTTTTAGTAATGCTAGTTTTCGTGGGAGTAGCTGATTACAGACTACATTTTGGCAGACTGCAAAGGCTCTCCCTCACTTAGCGCCGCTTTTGATGTGTATGAGCCCACGGCCGAGTGCTGGCAGCCCAGTAAGTGCCAGCCAGTCCGGTGAAGTTATAGGTGCTGGGAATGCAGCACAATGTTTCCTGCAGACGTGCGCTAGTCAGAAGTGATGCTGTGGTGGTTAACATCTGTGCACTGCCGTGGCACCCGCGTGGTTCTCGTTGGCCAGCCCTGCTGGGCTGGTCATGGCCACGTCTTGCCTTGATGTCTTCGTGCAGAGCAAACTAGTCGCTTGTTCACATCGGATTGTGTGGAGTTTCAAATGCAACACCACACTGCCTTTTATGAGTGATGGGGAGGGGATGTTGTTCTGCTCAGGAGCATGCTTGAAATGCATGTTTTGGAGCAGAGGGTCTGTGCATCCCCGTGTGCTTGATGTGTGTTATCCTTGAAGCAGCTCCATTAAAAGCTTTCATTTCTCTTTGTGTTAGATTCGATGCTGCTGGTAGCAGAGAGGCTGGAGGGGCCTTTTAATATTGAGTCAGTCATGGATCCCATTGATGTGAAAATTTCAGATGCAATCATGAACATGCAGGAGAACAGCATGCAGGTGTCTCAGAAGGTAAATGGGCAGTGGGGACACTGGCTTTATTTGTCCAGTATATTTCCCTCTGGGTTCTGAAGAGGAGGTCTCTCGTGAACTCCCATTTTGTAAAACTGTTTCCTTCTCTTGCATAGGTTTTCCAGGGTTGTGGCCAGCCAAAAACACTTGCACAAGGTCGAACCGCTCGCTCTGTCTCTGAAAGTGGTTTCAGCGCTCGCTTTAGACCATACAACCCAGAGGAGCGGCCAACTACAGCCGCTGGCACGAGTTTGGACAGGCTGGTGAGTGCCCTGTCTGGCCGGTACTGTGCAGGTGCTACTCCCCCATGTAGCGTGGTGTGCTTTTTCCACTTGTAATTTATAGTTGTTGGTTGGTGGTTTTCTCTTTTCTTTCTTAAATATTCCTTGGCTGCCTTAAACTCTCTGAGGGGTGTAATCTGTCCATGGCTCTGGATGTAAATTACCTCAATGCTTGTGTGTCAGAAAGTGCCTGTTTAAAGGCTTTGCTTATGAGTAATATGTGTTTGAAGAGTGGTGTTTAATTTTGTATTAAAAAGTAAATCAACCATCAAAACGACGCAACTTTACATGCAGCCTAAAGATCTGGCCTGTACACGTCTGTTAGGATAAAAATACCTTTCCAGCTTCACTTTTAATGAGTGTTTGGTATTCTGGATTATGCCTTTTTCTTTTTTTTAATAGGTTACTGATGTAAAAGAAAAGCTGAAGCAAGCCAAAAAATTTTGGTCATCTCTCCCTGGCAACATTTGCAACGATGAAAAGATGTCTGTAGGCACTGTCAACGAGAACGAGTGCTGGAATGGGAGCGCCAAGAGCAGGTTTGGAGAAACCCCTGTACTGGGTGAACGCTCCCCCTCAGTTTGTCCCCGTATGCTGGCCTAACACCATGAGCCTCTGCTCTTCCAGGGCTCACACACATCTCCCCTGAGCCTGGCTGCTCCCTTGGCTCATCTTCTTGTAGGCAAGAGAGCTCGAATGCAAAGCTAAAGGGTTGTCTGAGCTCTATGTGGTGGTTTGTTTTAAAAGATAGCTAGATGCGACATCTCTCTTTGCACTTAGGACTCTTACTGACCACTGGCAGGTCTGGGGAGGTGAGGTGTACAAAGCCTTGGCTAAAAGACTGGAGATGCTCACGTTGTGTTGTTGCATCAGTGCCCCCACTTTGTGCTTCTTGCGTGATGGTTACCAGGAGCTATTTCTGGGTTTCTTGATGAGCAAGGACAAAGGAGTTGGAGGCCGGAGAAAGGTCTGCTCCTCTGCTGGTGAGGACAGTGGCACAATGGGACCAGTGGTTTTCATGCACACTTTTTGTGGAAAAATAGTTACGAAACCACTTTTTTTTGTTAGGGAAGAAATTACCAACACATGAATAAGCCAAAGGATTTCTGTCATATGGTTTATGTAACTGTAACTTTTATTTTGGAAATAGAAGGGTTTTTTTTTCCTGTTTGCTTACTGAGGAAATAAGCAAAATCCAAGATGTTCGGTGTGTGTGTGTGTGTGTGTATATATATATATATATATATATATAAATATAAATATATATATATATATATATATAAAAGTCCAGGGTTTTCCAGCAGTTTTTCTTCATATTTACAGTTTTTGCTCTTAATATTTTGATATTTCTGGTGTGCAGGATTACTGCATAAATTTTGCACTGTTTCTTGGGTGCCTGAAACTGCATTGCTCAGCTAGCTTGATGGTTTGGGTCTCTGTCACAAGAAATGGGTCTGCCCTCCTGTCTGCAGGAACTAATGTTGGTACTGTAATTAAGCAAAAATAATATTTTCTTCTTCTGTTAAACAGTGATTTTTCTTGCAAGTCAGGTAATTGGAATTAGAAAGCAGTGTCATATATCTGGTCTGTAAGATAAAAGGAGTCATTTCGTACTCTGTAAGATGACACTACAAATGCCTGTTTCAGGAGATATATTCTGTTGGGTTTTATTGCTCAGTAGCTCATTTAAACCAGCAGATTGTCCTTGTGTTCAGATGTGTAGCGGTGCAGACCTGAGCATGCACACATCCTCAGGCAGAGTAGGATGGCTGTTGTCTACCAATAAGTTGGGTTATGTCATCTCATTTTCAAAATCACAGATGTTTTTCCTGCTGGAGTTATTGGAGAAACTGCATCTCGTGTCTATGTGGTGAGCAGTCCATATGTAGTACCGCAGCTTTATTGTTGAGGTGCATTATGCAAAGCCAGAATGACTCTTGCCTCCAACAGTTCCTGTAGGTTTCTCTGGTATAGCTATGACCCCAAAGGCTGTTTTCCCACAAGTGTCATCTAACTGGACATCAGGGCATCTCAATAGCTTGTGTTGCTCTGTTGCCTTGCAGCAAGCTGATTTATGCTGCTGTTAAGCCATTATTATTATAAACCCTAAATCTTCCTTTTTTCACACTGAGGAGAAAATTCCACCTCACCCCACCTCCCGCAGGTAAAAGGCGGGCATGTAAAGGGCACAGGATACATAAAAACACCGATTAATTTCTCATGCTAAGAAGCCAGAGAAGTGCTCCATGTGGGCTTGCATGCGGGAAGAAAGCATTAGGCTCAGAAAATCACCTGAGTGGAGAAGGGGGGTTGGCATCACTGAATTTCCACACTCTCACCCCTCAGTGTGGTCCCTGCAGAGCTGCAGCTCCAGTAACGTCAGGAATGGTTTCTTTTTAGATATGACTTTGCAGTGACTGGAAACGGCTTGGCAAGTCAGGTGAATAACCCAGAGGTGGAAGTCGATATTACCAAGCCAGACATGATGATTCGCCGGCAAATCATGGCTCTGCGGGTGATGACCAACAAGCTGAAGAACGCATACAGTGGGAACGACGTTGACTTCATTGACATCAGTACGTTTGCTGTTGTTTGCCTTTTGCTTTATTTTTTTTCTTCCTCCTTTTAATTGGAGTTCATTCTAACATGGGGTAGCTAGTTAAGCTTCAGCTATCCGTGAGTTAGTAAGGAGGGTGAGAAATTGCATGGCTGGCAGGCTGTGCGCAGAGTCTCGTAAATGCTGAAATACTGCCCGCTGTGAGGTGTCGGCAGTCTCCTTACACCAGGAGCATCACGCAGGCATCTGCATATTGTGCTTTTGTTTTTTTTCTTTTCCTTGCTGCCTTTTGCAAACAAAGCGTTGAGCTGCAGATGGCAGAGGGCTACAGGGTGTGTGTGTGTGTGTTTCCTGCAGGTGAGGAGAGCAGCGGGGAGGAGAGCGGCAGCGGCTGCGAGTTCCAGCAGTGCTCCCCGGAGTTCGAGTTCAATGCAACTGAAGTTACTGGAAGCTCCAACAAGAGTGATAAAAAAGCGAACACTTCTGCCGCTACCAGTAGCGGTTTATCACAAGCAGCCTTGTTCCTTAGCATTTTGTTCTTGGCCATGCAAAGACAATGGAGATAATTGTGCAGCATAGGGGGAAAAAAAGACTTATTATCAAAGTTAGAAGGCACCTGCTTTCACTTTTATACCATCTAGTGACTTTGCTTTTTAAGTTAATGGACAACAGTGTACAGTTTTTACTATGTTGCCACTGGTTTTAAGATACTGATTTTTTTCCCTTGCTATTCTGGGAATAACAGGAATGGGGCCTACCAGTCTGTCCTGTTCACCAAGAGTCCATGATAGAGGTGGATAACAGAAATGTATATACAAGCCTGTAGTTAGCTCTGCATTTGTCTTTATCACTTTTTTTATTTTTTATTTTTATTTTACCACATTTCTTACAAAAAGAAGAAACCCAGGGTCCTTTCTTGGCATGTAACAAGTATGTGTTTCTGAAATGAGAAATATCTGTACAGAAGCAGGTTTTATTTATCATGTTTATCTTATGGGGAAAAAATAATTACCAAACAAGCAGAAAACATGTTTCATGTAGTTAACTTCCCATTTATCCACGTAATGTTAGTTGCCTTGTCTGGAAAAAAGTGGAAGTAATTTGTCTTTATTATGCAGCGAAACAACACGAAGACAGAACTGGTCAGTGTGCCAAGTGCCCCATTTGCATAAGGTGGTAATGCCAGGAGCAGGCTGTACTTTCTTTACAGGATGTTTGGTTAAATTGGAAGAGACTACAGAAAATTCCAGTTTTGCAGATGCTAAGAAGAATTATCATTCGTTCCCCAGGATCCTTGCAATTAGCTGTAACTCATGTAGGTCAGTTCCTGAAGTGCATCTCCAGTGGGAATAAGGCATTAAACTTGTTCGGTTGGAAGCAACTTGTCGTGTCACAGATCCAAATGCCAACACGTGTCTTGTCTGCAAATTTGTTAGATGAATGCTGGATTATTTTTCTTCTATTTTTTATTTTTAGGAATACTTTGCCGGGGGGTGAAGGAGGGAGAACTGTTGGTTTTGTTTTAGCAAAAGTTTTGTCTCCTCTCTGACCAGGGGCAGAAGGGAAGGCTGGGCAGGGTGCCCTGTTGCACTGTTGCTGGCAGGGCCGAAGATGCCTCCTTTTTGGTGCTCTTGGTCCCCTGGGAGCCAGTGCCCGGGCACAGAGTGACTGCAGCTTTTCGAAGCTATGCAAGATGCCCATCTCTCTCTACGTATGCTTTTGCAGCTGGAACAGTGTTGTGGTACAGCAACTCATTAATAAAGGAAAAGTATATTTTTAAGAAAAAGATATTAAATAATTTTTAAAAGAGTTGGGGGGGAAGTCTTCAGAAAGACTCAAAAATTATTCTGCATGTGTCTCCTCCTGCTTTAGGTAGCCTTTAGGTCTGGCTGGATGCTGGGATCCAGCCAGGAGAGCAATCCAGAGAGAGGGAGGGTTTGCTGTATTCCACCCTTGTGTTGTAAGGATAATTTTCTATTTTTATATTGAAGCATTAATTACTTGTTAGCTCAGGGTCAGCGTTATATTCAACTTTATTTTCACACCAAATTTCTGCAAAGCTATAAAGATGGAATATTCTTGGCTGGTATAAACAATCCTGGAGGCTTAATTTTACTAGAAGTAGCCCGTTATTTATTAAAACATGATGTTAGTAGAGTAGGGATATTCTGGCTAGATTATTTTTCTTTAGAAAATAAATCATGGAAGCATAAAATTGAAAAAGTTATAAATTTTATGTGTGGGAAAAAATGGATTGTAAATAGCTAAGTTGCCTTGTGAGGAATTGGAAAATGTGCTGATACTTAGAAACTACCTCAGTTCTGAGGAATTTCCTTTCTAGCTTTGAGTGCTATTACATTTACTTGGTAGAAGTGAATCTGGTCTCCAATATGTAGCTGAAAGAGTTATCCCTATAGACCTTGTTAGATTGTTTTTAATTTAGAGGGTTGAACTACATCCAGCTGTTTTCTTTCAGCTAAGTTCCTTAACAAAGAGAATTTCTGAATTAAATATTGCTGATGGTTTCCATGACTTTTACTGATTTGTTTGGTTTCATGGCATTTTCTGATTGCCCTTTAATTATTTAAATGGCTCTAACCATTTGAATTTTAATCCTGAAATAAACAAACCTTAGATGCACTACCATTGTAAATATATCACAGTAAGGTCTGACTGGATAACCCTTCTGGCTTATACCCAGCTGGCAGGCCGGCAAAGTTAAATGAAGAAAAAAAAAATTAAACTTCTTCAGAGCTCAGAGAATGGTGAAACAAAAGCCCTGTGTTCAGAGTGGCTGACTTTTCCAAGATCTCAGTTTTTGGCATAAATGTTCATATGTAAGAAAGTTGCTTGTAAATTCTCCTGCTTTTGAGCGTTCTGCCCAGTGTGTACTTAAAGGAAAACATTTCAGAATTTATATTTATCATTTTACATCTAATTGCTTACTAATTATTATTCATTAGTTTGGTAAAAGTGAACAATGTGAAGACCTGACATGAGTTTTAAACTTGTCCAGTTGATGTTGTTAATAGCACAACAATCCTCCGCTATATCAAGGACAGATTTGTCACCTGGGGCTACAGGAAACAAGAGTAAACATCAGTGTAGGATGATGAAAAGTTGTGTTCCTGCTTTTATTTTGTGTTTGTGTGTGAAATTGGCTCTCTGACATGAGCTTGTAAACTAAACCATACGGGTGGGGACTGAGGCATGCTGCTGGCTGCTTGCTCGTCAGAAGGCATCTGCTCCATTTCTTCCAGTGTTTGTTTTTTTTCCAAATAACCATTGCCATTATGGTCATGCTTTAAAGAAAAATTCCCGTGTATAAATTAATAATTAAAATTAATGCAAGTACTAATGAGCTTCAAAAACAAAGTTGACCAGAGAAGGTGGTATTCTTGGTGGCATTGAGGTGCTGTCTCCCAGAGGTGGAATAAAAAAAATCCAGTCTGTGAAAGGATCTGCTGTAACAGATCTGTGACTCTGTTGCTCTTCTGAGTGAAGCACACGCCGCCCTGTGCTGCAGCGGCCGTTCAGGTGATGTGCACGTACAGGTCGCTATGGGTTTCCCCAGCAGACCAGCCTGCCTATTTACACTTCTGATAGTAATGAAGGGAGAAAAAGAGAGCAAACAACGGCACTCCTGTATTCAAACAGCCTCTCATTTCATCCTGTGATGGATGGTGTGGCCCGAAGTCGGGACCGGTGACCGGAGCGGCAGGAGGAGTCGCCCCGGTGCTGTTCTGGCCTTGGCACTGCCTCCTGTTGTGGTTATTCTTGTGGGAGGCTTCTGGGCAGCAAAATGGGTGATCCTGCAGTGAAGGCTGAACTTAACGTGGCATTTGTCCTCATGGGCAAGTTAGCTTATGTATTTTGAAAGGTGCAAGTTCTCAGTACTTCAATTATTTCTTAAACCTGATGATGATGAACTTTCCCTCCCCATCCTCTAATTGCTTTAGCCGGATGCAAGACTTGCTGAACCAGGTAAGACCTCTGAGTTGGTCCTGGCTCCTTGCTCATAGTAGCATCTGGTATCAGACATTTCAGAGCAAGGCACATAAAAAATCCTTTCAATTTCTTTGGACGTTTTTAGTTGTAGCACGTCCTACAGTAACTAATGGCTCTGTTTGTCACCCCACCACTGACACCCTCTACCTTCATACCTCTCTTGTGCAGTCCCCTGTTGTGAAAGCAATGATGCATGGTGCACGGCTGATGTGCTGGCAGCAGCAGTAAACCAGGCCACTGGCACCCTCCACCAGGGATGCTGCTCTTGTGCACGTCACTTTCCACCACAAAACCTCAGCGTTTCTTGTTGGTGGGAAGGCCTATGCACTTGCACATCCCTACAGCTGGGAGCAACAAATGGGCATCTGCTGCCAACACAGACACTCCTGACGCATCTTGGGGATGCTGAAGAGCAAGGATTGTGCCAGTGAAAGCTGGTGGCTGTGGCTGAAAACCCAAGCCTGGATATATCCATCTCCCATTGTTGGAAGAAAACAGCCTTTTTTTTTTTTTTTTCCCCTTAATGCTGTTGGTTTTATTTTTCCATTTAGGATGGGCTGAGGTGGCCTTCCTCTGCTGCTTCTCTTTTGGATGCTGTCTGTAAGGATAATCGTAATTTAAAAACATAGAAATGAAAGCAGAGTGGTAAAATTGATGTAGGAGCATTGCAATTCCCAACCTGGCTGGTGAGGGTTACACCCCAGGGTGAGATTTGCAGCAAGGAGCTGCCCTGGGAGGGTGAAGCAGCTGCCTTGGTCAGCACTGTCCCATGCTGTCCTTGTGCCAGCGTCCCCTGTGCTTGGTGTGGTTATCTTCCTTGTCCCAAACGGTTGTGTGGTGTCATGCCACACTTCTTCACACCATCTTCTTTCTTGTGGCTGTGATTTAATGGCTTAAGGTGATCCATATGTGCAAGACACATGTTGATTAGAGATTGTGTAACTGTGGCTTTTTTTTTTGAGGACAACCTGAATGTAAACCAACCTTTAGTACTGGTTTTCAGTTCTTCTCAATACTGCTGTTGCAGGCATCATGTTTTTTGGGGGTTTGTTTGTTTGTTTTTATGGTTTGTTTTTGTTTCTGTTTTAAATCCTCTGCTTTTGCTTGTTGGAGGGCATGTAACAGTGTAAATTGCCTGGGAAGATGCAGCTATTTATGGGCTTGCTGTAATTCTGGGTCAAGTGTGCTTAAATTGCTGTAATTTGTGTCTAATGGATTACATGGATTGAGAGCCCTTTTATAGCTGCTGGATCAAGGAGGGGCTGCCCGCCTCGGGAGGAGGGGAAGGCGTCCCCTTTGTCCCTTTTCTCTGAAAGGGCCGTCCTCTTTGGCAGTCTGTGGCACTGGGCAGCCTGCCGAGATGGAGGGGCCCTGGGCAGGAGGCGTTTGCTGAACCCCGCAGGTCTCGCAGAGTTACCGGATGACAAATGAACATTTAGTCCCTGGGCATGATTCCTTCTGGGGGATGCTGGTGGCATGTCCCAGTGTTGTGTTTTCTCTCCCAGGTGTGATGGGCTTGATGCTGGGGCAGTTGGTGGAGCTGCTTTTGCTCCTGAGCCTGCTCTGCCTTGTTGGCTGCTTGTTTGGGCTCCTTCCAGCCCGCTCTCACTGCCTTTGCCCCTTGTTCCTCGCTGACTTAGCTGGTTCTTCCCATAGTTCTTGCGCTGTTGTGGATCTTCTTGCTTGTGTGGCCTCCTCCGGAGGCTATGTCCTTTTAACCCCCAGCCACAGATCACCACAACTGTTAAAAACAAGAGCTTCCATATTCTTCCCAAAGCAGCTCTTACAATTCACGCTGGCAAACCCGCCTAACCTTGTTACACATTTCAGAAGCCGGTTTCTCTTGGAAGCCCAGGAAAGGGGCCAAGCGATGGAGAAGGGCAGCAAATAGGCTACAGACCTACTTGGGTTTTTGGCCCAGTAATGCCAATGTGGGTATCCGCTGGGCTGCTGGGTGCACTGCAGTATGGTTGAGAAGAAGGGGGAAAAAGCTGGGGCCGTGTCCTTGTAGCTGTCCCATGTGTCTACCAGAGGGTGAGCAAGATGATGGAGGAACTCTGTTCGTGTCTGGAAGGAGGCTTCTGCCACGCTCAGTCAAAATCGGTGCTCTGCATCGCCTTCTTTTACATAGCTGTTCATCTTCCCAGAGCCTTCCTTTACATAGCCGTTTGTATTCCCAGCGCTTCCTGCCACGTTGTCTCCTGCTATGTGTGTCATTAATTCATGTAATCTGATGCAAATCAATATGCTAAAACCCTCATTAATTGGGTTACTGATTTATACTAATGAGACTTAAAATCTTGGAGGAGGTTAAGGCTATTTGTTTCTCCTCTAAATGGCTCGCCGACTTATTGTCAGCCCCACAATGCCTGGCCCTTGGCTGGGCTGGTAATTGCCTCGTGATTGTATTTGCATCAACATAATGGTGAGGATGTTAGCAGGAGTTAAGACATTGCATTTTTTTCCTTGGAACGGGAAAATTCAGGATTAGCAAGGTGGAATTTGTTAGCCTGTAGTTGCTCACAGCCCCATTGTGTAGAGTGGCTGCTCTTTACCTACAGTCCAGGTCTGTTACCGCTTCCAATGTAAATTGATTTTTTTCAGAACTTTGCAAGTCTAGCTGTAAAATACAGGCCTGCTTGAAACTTGAAACATTAGGAATTGGCCAGGCTTGTATTTTTTCTGGTGGAAAGAAATTATGATTATTTTTAGAAGAAATTGTTTCGTCTGTTAAGTTTAATGGCTTGAAATGCTGTTTTGGCATTCACTAGCCTTCAAAACAGCTTTGTTGAAAACCCAATTTAGCATCATCAATAATACAGTAATGCTGAGGATCCCTAGGGACAGGCAAGTAAAACAATAGCTGAAATCTTACATTTATAAAGCTAATTGTTGTACATGTTCAGCCATTTCCCCCATGCCAATACCACACATGCGCTTGTTGTCTTGTGCAAGAAGCAGATCTGAAGACTGTTAAGTCCACAGGAGGCTTTTCACTGATGTTAACAGGAGGTGCATCTGCATTTCCAGGGACTTTTATCTGGCAAGGTCACAGATTTGTATCAACTAAGTCGCTGCTGTAGAAAAGCTATTCTGATTTAACAAAGAGGCTTGTTTGAGTTCATTTTCTTTCCTTTTTATTGGCTGCCTTCGTTTGAATCTCCATGATGGAGTGAATATGTATCAGAGCTGCTATGGGAAATCCTAAATAAATCTGTGCCTGTGTGACTGGGTTCTAGAGGCATGAATCAATGCATTTTTCTTCAAACCATCCCTCTGGCTTTGGGGTGGTCAGCCTGTCCTGTTTGCAGGTGAGAAGCTGGGTGCTCTGATGCATGGATAGGTGTGTGGAATAACAGGAAAAGTGTCTCCCACTCTAACAGACCTACATGAGTTTGTTGTTTGCTCTGAATTTTCCATGCACTAGCATGGTCTGTGTTGGCTTTTTGAGGATGTTCCAGGTAAAATGTATCAGGAAATGAAGATGAGGCACTGACTTACATCAGGCTCTGGTGCCTCCATGGTTGGGGGCAAGTATGAAATTTGGCTGGTGTCATGGCATTGTTTTTTCTGCTATTCCCATGGGGGGGGGAAAAAGTCCACAATTGGAGAAGTTTAGAATACATAATCACTGTTTATTCATTATGTATTTTTTTAGGATGTTTATGCCTCCAAAAATATTAGACTTGAGTATCAAATGAGCATTTGTTGCTATAATGTAGTGGTGGGATTTTGGAGTTTGAGCAGTGCTCCCACCAGAAGGGACAGTTGGGGACCAGCGTTTGTGTGGGTGAGGGAGTGCTTGCAGCCAGCCAGAGGCCAAGAGGACAGATTACAAAGAAGCTGTTGTCTTTGACTGAGGTCTTCCGGAGCCTCGTTGTCTGAAAATAATTAGCCAAATAAATTAGGTGTGTTAAATTGCTTGTGTGTTTTATGCTAAATAATTCTGACATTTGGCTTCCTAGCTGAAGGGGGAAGTGTATAGACAGCAGATAGCTATGCTGGTCTCGTCAGGTGCCCCCACAACACCCCAGCTTGCTGCTGCTGTGCTGCTGGATGCAGCACCTATGGGAAAATTTAAGGTCTGTGCTTTGCAAGGGCAGTATCAGGCAGGAGAAGCTGCTGGGGAGCCTCATGGGGACGGGGTGGATGGGGGCAAGGTCCCTGGGTAGCTGGTGGGGTGGTGGGAGTCAGGTTTTCACACAAGTTTAGTGCTGTACCATCCAGGGAATGCCAAGAACCAGAAATGAGCCAGAGGATTCTGGAAGGGAAAACCTTCCCCAGCAGGATTTGCTCCTGGTGCATTGCAAAGGGTGGTTTGCTTCTTCCTCAGCTTCATGCCCTTGCTGCTCACACCAGGATCATTTTAGAAGGAGTTCCCACTGTGAGCAGTTGCTAAACCTGTGCAATTAAGAGCTGCATGGAGAACTTGAGTACAGCCAAGAGCACAACTGTGAGTTGTCCTGTGTCAGTGCGTGGAGGAAGCAATGGATTTTTCAAAAGCATTAAAGGGGAGAAACAAACAAACAAACAAACAAAAAACCACCAAAACCTAAAAGTTCTCCAACCTCCCCATCACGTGCACGATGGTCAGGCGAGGCAATGCTAAGAGCAATGAAATGATTCCTCCACCATCAGAGCTGTGCTCAAGGGGCCTTTCCCCAGGAAGACAGGGATTTTGGGGACCCATGCAAGCAGCCCCGGGGCTGAAGCAGTGGCAGCCACTCTGGCTCAGCCGATTGCAGGCAGTGGTTTTGCAGCTCTGCTGGGCCCAGTACTGAGACAGCCGAGTGGTTTTAATGAGAGCGCATAAGTTAAAATTGGTTTTCTCCTTTCAAAATTAGTGGCAGACTATGGCTGTTCAGGTTGCTGTTTTAACTGCTCCAGATGTCAAGCACAGCTCAGCTGAGATCAATGCGTAATCCAAAGGAAATACTATTAATTTCAAAGGAATGTGGTCAATATTTAAATGTTTTGGATCTTTTTAATGTGTAGACGGTGGTAGTGGCCTAGCTGGGCTTATGAACTCGGCTTTTGGAGCAGTGATTCCATTAGCATGAATTAATGTCTATTAACATTATGGATTTTCATTTATTTTAACATGCGGGCCTGTAACAATATTGGTTATTTCAGACATTCTCCAAGGCTGTCATGAGTCAGGAGCTGTTGGTTTAAGGCCTGATCCCACAAGCTTTTATCCTTCCAGTTGCTACTTAAGCCCTGACTTTGCTCCAAGTCTGTGGAGGAGTTCCCACTGCCTCCAGCAGCGCTGGGGCTGAGCCTGTCCCACCTCAGGCCCCATGTGCAGGGAGCCTTGTGCCCAGTCCCTGCATGGCCCAGGTGAACGTGACCCTCTGACCACACCGGTAGCCACAGAGAAATATCTTCTCTGCTCTACGGGCAAATCATCCTACTAATGCAGTGTACAGGTGTGGGTAGACATCCTGGCTTCAATGGTTGCAAGTGGGGTGGATCTGGTCTCTATATTAAACTCTACTTCTAAATCAAGCCTAGATATACCTTTTATTTTATTATTTTTCTGCCACTACCTTTTTGTGCTTATACAAATGCATTTTGTACATTTAATATGTAAGGCAAGGAGTTTGTAATGAGCAACGCAGAGTCCTTATGAATGCTTTGTGTTAATGATATGGAAGAAGTCGAAAGCTTTAAATAAACTTGTCTCCTTTAAATCAGGTTGAGGAACAGCTTAGGAGAACACTAGGAGAAGGTTGTATCTTACAGAGCTAGAAATAGATTCATTTTTCAACAAAGCGAAAAGTTCACAACTTATATTCTTCACAAAATATCTGCTTTCAATAGCCATCAACATACTTTGGTTATAGAGGTCGTGCGTTTGTAGTGAAAGATGCATTTTTTTGGTTAAAAGTACTCTAAAAGCCAAATTATTTTCATTAAAGTTTTAAATCACTAGTGAAAATTATAATCAGATGAGATATATTTTTGGAAAAAGTAGGCATTCAGGAAAAAAACAACCCCAAAACGCAAAAAGATTTTGGTCTGCGTCAGAGAATGCGCTCCATAAAATGAAACCTTCAGTTCCTTTGTCTGCAGAAACCTCGCCCTTTGTTCATGTCTAAGAAAAATGTTTCTTGTTACTGCGAGAGTGTTTGTCTTGCGTGAAAAACATGTTTCTTTGGGAGATGTTTTACATTCGAGTGACGCCAGAGAGCCAAAATGTTGAGCTATATTGGCCGTAAAGACCACAAGCTGATGAAGCTGGAACAATTAAATTGAAACCCTTTGGGGAAAGGGAAGGATTTCCCTTTCCTCTCAAAGCAAGTGGAGCTTTCTGGATAAGGCTAGGCTCTCTTTTTTTTTTTTTTTTGGTGGGAAAAATCTAGGGCAGGTGATGTTTGAGGCTGCTTAAATGTGCATTGTGAGGGCTGTGAGCATGGCCAGGGCACCGGTACTGAAGGCAGCAGGTTGGAGTCTGGTGCCATCGTGGGCCTCATGGCCCAAGCTGAGAGCACATCTGGATTGCACATCTGGTGCCGTGCATGCCTGTCTGCCCGCAGACACTGCTATTTCTGCCTCTATGCACTAGATGGCATTGCCAACTTAGCTAAGGGGAATGGGCTCTGGCAGGGCTTTGGACGAGGGGCTGCAAGTGCCAGCTGCCCCTGTGCTTGCTGGGTACATTGGTACCACTGCCCTCATCAGCAGCATCCTTTTTGTGTCAGGCCATTCCCTTTTGCTGCCTTCAGTGACGGCTTTGCATCAGTTCTCTGTTTCAGGGTTTTACTGGGCTGGGATCACTGACAGGTGCAGCAAAAAGGTATGGGCAGAGGGTGCATCCGAGTGGGTTTTACCTGGTTCCTTGAATACAGCAGCTGATTCTGAATGTCTAACGCATCCTAAGAACAGAGGAATTGTAAGCCTGTGAGTCTTCCTAAACTGTTGCCTGCTCCTTAGACTCTGAGCTTGTTTTAAGAACCGAAGGTACATTGCTGCTATTTCTGTACTCTTCTGTCTTTCTGTCTGTATCTGCACGCCAGGGTTCGCAGTCCTTTACCAGAGCAGCTGGGACTGCGCAATGCACACTTGGGTATTTGTGCTCTGAGCATCTGCTGTCCCGCCAGAGCAAACCCTGAGCTTCAGAGTTTCAAATATGTCTTTGTTTCTGCCCTTGCTTGCAGTTTCTCTTGAAAATCCTGGATAGCATTCAAGTAAAACTGAGGTCCTGCTTTTCCAGATGGTGGTCAGTGACGGATATGCTCCTCTAGAAATGTCTGCAGCCTCCTGCTTGTGTCCTCCTGAGCACTGAGTCCTGGCTGGAGTAGTTGGGGTTGACAACAGCTTGGTTTTCATTCAGAGTTCCCTTTTGTTGCTTGGAGGCATCAGTCCAGGGCATGAGCATGTGGCTGCTGGTGGATCTTATGATCAACAGAAGTATTATTCGAGCTGTATTAGCATTTCAATGTATCCATGTCCTCAGACTTTCCAAATTGCTCTCCTACATGGTCAGCGTTGGCGCTGCTGAAATGTTCATGGAAAACGTTCAGGATGAGTCTCCCCCGGGGCAGATAGGTCTGTGCTCACTGTGGGGTTCCTTTTGGAAACATCAAAACAAAAGAACTAGTAATGCAGAGACTTTGTGGTGCAATACTGCTCTGCAGACTTGCAAAAAGTCTTTTCTCTGCATCTGGTTGTATGGAGAGCTGCTCTAACACCATGTGGAGTATTTCAGTTTGAATGGAAGGGGGAGCTGTCTGCTTTCCTTCCAGTGTAGGGCTTTGAGCAGAGCCGCTCTTGGAAAAGTAAAGCATTGTGAGCAGCTGAGCTTCTAGGAAGAAGGACTTGGCCTGGGTGTTTTGTTTGGGCCATTGCAGCGCTGTCAATCAGTGATTCTTGGTTTCATGCCTTGTTTTGCCTGAGATATATTTTATATGATCTTTGGCAAGTCACTTCTACGCCTCTATTACCCCCTTGGAGACATAAAACCTTATCTGCAAGGAAGAACTAAGACAGCTTTGAGCTAAAAGCACTGTTCCAAGGCTATCTGAGCCATTAACCTCCTGCTTTTTGCCCTTCTTGCATGTTACCAATGGCCCCACCAGCATGATGTTTTGCCATTTCTGATGACTTTCTACAGCAGTTTTCATGGTTAGCATCAGCTGGCTGGATTTGCTGGATCTCATCCCCAGGTTGCTCAGCAAACCTCCACAAAATTTGTTGTTCATATTTTAATGTTGAGCTATGTTGTAATTTTTGACTCTTTTTCTCTAATCAAAGTGAGCATGCCGGTTGTCTTAGGAACCAAAAACTTTGCCATCATAAAGCATAAAAATTTAGCTTTCGCCCTCCCCACTTCACTGCTTGTTCAAACGGGATTTCAAAGCAAACCAAAAATGCAGTTCAGTCCTAGGTGTTCCTTTAGACCTGGGTAATGTGACATGTTCAGAAAACCAGAACATCTATATCTAGGACTGTGATGTGGACAGGAAATATATATTTTTACTGCATGCTCAGGGAAGATACCTCATTAGATTCATGAGATCTCAAACCAATTATATGCCCTGTCCAAAAAAACAGGCCTCAAGCACTGCAGCATATATCTCTAAAGCAATGAAAATAAAGCATCATCATCTCTAATGTCCTTCTTAATGGGATGAATTAGGAAGCATATGTATGGACATAATTCTAGAGACTACAGTCGGCAAAAGTGATTGTAGAAGGATGGTAAAATAATGTCAGAATTCTTCAGTTTTATTAAAGGGGCCAGTGATTTGTATGCATGAACTTGGTGTACCAGTGTCCAAATATTATCGTTGCACCGGTCACTCTGAGTGGTGTTCATTTGCTAGGTAAATAAGTATGATGCTCATATTTATGTCTTAAATTGACTGAGTGTTTAGCTGGCCCTCACTCTGCCAGGCTTATCTACTTTAATTTCTCATTGCTTATAGAAGCAGTTGAAGTCTCAAGAAAGTCTTTCAATTAGAGTTGCCTCTACAGCTGGATGACCTTGTGGTGACTTTGTTTGGAAGTTAGGAACTCTTCATAGAGGTACACCCAGAGCCTTCTCATTTAACCCAAGCATCAATTCCTTTGGCTCTGTGGGATGTGCTGTTAGCAAAATGCAATGTAATTGCTGCGCTACCTGTGGTGGCCAACCAGGGATGACTGCAGCTGATCAAGCTGAGCCCTTTCCCCTAGCTGTGACTACCTCAGGCTGGTGCTTAGTCCACAGATGAATAACACAGGGCATATTTGCAGGCACAGGTAGTTATTAGAAGTTAAAAGAAATTCAAGTCTTGGAAACCTACAGGATCCTAAATTTATGCTTCATTGCACCACAGTTCAGGAATAGTAGTGCAGTGGGTTAGGCTTGTTTATTGTGTTTTTTAGCTATGTACTGGATTCCTGTTGTTCTGAAAGGGTGCAAAACTGGGATGTTCTCAGTTTATAACGAACATTGTCGCTGTTGTGGAACTGATTTTGGAGGAGGGGATGGTGTCCATTCGCTGCTAAACAACATCCTCCCACCCTTTCTTCTAGAGCAGCCTATTTCTAGGGTTTCTGGATGGAGGAGGGTCTGGAACTAAAATAAATTGGGGTAAAATATGTCTGATAACAAACCATCGGTTTCTGAAAACAATCTCCAAAAATGAGGTAGTAAATCCTGAATTATCCTAGTGACCTGCAAACCTGTGAGTTCAGCTTGCAAGTCAGCAGGGCCTGGCCCCAGCCCCCCTTGATGCAGCAGTATTAGTCAGAGGTTCCCAATGCAGTGTGCTGGAAAAGGTGCGCTTGGTTTTCACGTGTACCAGCATGATTATCTCTGTAACTGCAGAGCCATCTCTGTCTATAGTCGGTAGCTGATGTTTGAGCTTTCATAACAGAATTAATGCCTAAAAGTATGTTTAGAATATGCTCAAGACATGATCTGTCTTTCAGTGTGTGAGCTCTATCTTAAAATTACAGCTAAACCTCTGCTGCTTAGTATCTAGGTGAAGGTTTGATTATCTAGGAAGAAAGAATGAAAGAAACCCAAGCGTGTGGTACTGAACAGCAGGTTTTATCTCGATGGATTTTGTTCGTAACCTCCTTGTGGAACTTAACAGAAAATTAGATCTCTGCCACTGAATTCTTAAAGGCATTAAAAAACACTATGGAGAAGATCTTACCTTCCATCAAACTCCACTCCAGTGACTTTTAAAGAATGCAGCTGTTTCATTCTTTGAATTCTTTCAGACTTTTCCATGGGGGATACTTCTAGTTTTGCAAACAGTTTCCTATCAACTCAGGGGAGTGGTGGGGAAATAGGAAAAGCATTTTGTCTTGGGGAAAATCTCTTCTGCTCAGCTGGAACCCTTTCCTGCAAAGCTGCTCTCCTGGGACCCAGGGAACTGCTGGAAGTTCCCATGGCTGCTCCTTCACTCTGTGTGCCGAGGGCTTGGTGATGCTCCCCAGGCACAGAAAACGTGGTTATGTTGTGCCATGCATGCAGGAGTAGTACTGGTGGATTCCCAGGGCTGAACCCCCCTAGGAAGTCGGACAGCAAACCTCCCTCACGATCCCCAAGTGACAGTATTTATAAGGAGAAAAAAAAATATTGCAAGGAATGTGTTTAGCATTTGTTTGTATTGCTTTTGTTTTGACTGGTGATGTCTTTCCAGCTGAGGAAGCCCCCTCTGGCTAAATTTTGATGGCCCAGCTATGGGTGATGGATAAACATCCCTCTTCCCTCCATGACCACCCACACCTATCCTGACAAGCAGACTTTCCTTTGAAAAGCTGGCTTTTTTGGCTGAAGTTTTGCCATATATGGTCCTAGCCCAAAGGATTACTGTTTAAAGATCTAGTCTGGGTCTGGCCAGGTGACTTGGGTGAGGGAGGAAGAATAACACCCTTGCTCCACTGGAAAGGTTGGCAGCTGGGCCACCAAGGACCTGCTGAGCTTGAGTGCCCGTCCCCAGCACGAAGCCCTGGCTGGACTAGGGGCATTACTGGGATGTTTTGCCTTTCTTCTGGTTCTACCAGGTGACTCAGGTTCTAGCTCCAGGATAGGATCATGACACATTGTGTGACTGGCAGCTTGTGGTGTTCAGCTAAGGAGTACTGGACATGGGGTCTGGTGCTATTTACTTGCAGATGAGGTATGAAGAACAGGCTATTTCCTTGCACTTTTCCAAAATAGCTATGCATGATGCTGACTATGAACTTAAAATTAAAGATATCTGGTTGGTTTGTTTATTATGGTGGTGTTTTTTCTTCTTTAATGATATCTCCATCTATACCTGTAGATGGAGAAGGACGGAAAGAGAAGAGGGAGCTGTTGGATGTCAGCTTTGTGGAAACAGAAGATTGACCCAGCAGAATTGCTTGCAGGTTGAGGAAATTGAATGAAAGTAAAACAAAATTATTAAAACAAAAACTCATGGAGGAGAATCTCGTTTCCTGGAGGGCTTTGCTTCTCCTGGGTGTGGTGGTCTTTCTTGGCTGGGTGTCGGGCTGAGCTCACCGCTGGGCGGTCACCACCAAGCCCACCGTGACTGCGTACCCCACTTTGTTCTCAGCACGCAGGGTGGGGTTTTTCCATTGAACAGGAGAACCGAGTGCCCCACAGGACTCTGGGCTACCACTTAGCTTTCTGCAGTGTCAGCATTCATACAGTATCCCTTTCTTTTATCTGGGATCTTTTTTTTCTTAGTAAGTGCTAACTAACCAGAAATATATGCTTTCCGGCATTCTTTTCACAAATACCACAGGGACTTGGCCTTGCAGGCACGACAAGAGGCAAAAAAAATGGTCTGAGGAATGCAACCTGCAGTGCCTCAGTGTGCATACACGGTCAGGCTTTAACCCTTTGTGCTGGGGAAGAGGAGACCTTTGAACAGGGCTGTTGGAGATGACTACTCTTAATATTGCTGAGCTCCTTGAGGAGATGCTGCAGTAGGTCTGGTGAATGCTGGTGACTTTTTAGTTCCGTTTTTGTGTGGCTAAATTGATGCACGTGAATGTCCTTATGCAACTAGGTTGCAGAGACTAGACATAATCCCATAGAGGTACAACATGCTGCCCCCTCACATACCTAAGGGGCCTTGGGGTTTTCATTTGGTTTCATAATAAATGGTGTTTAGGTGAGAATTAGAGTCATCCTGTGTGGCTGTTTCCCCATCTGAATAGGTTTTGATCCAACTGCCTGATTCCACTCCTGGTGGGTCAATATCCCAAAGAGATCAAGCTTCCTAGGTTTCATGAAAATAAATATCAGGGTGGTCGAGGGGAACTCAAGTTGGTCCCCTTGGGGAGAAAGTCATAGTGTGAGTCTCAATGGTGGTTAGTTGCCTTCAGAAAACCCACAGGCAAAAGCTGCAGAAAACTAGGTTTTCTGCTTGTAACTGTTCACAGGTCTGCTTATTTTTCTTGTACTTGTGCCTCCAAACAAAACCTAAATCTATCTTTCTCTCCCTTTCCATTTCACATGTTTTCACACCATCTTGAAAATGGAATTCATTGCAGACGAGACCAGTCCTTTTGCTAGGCAAGGACCTGGAAATAAGAAAATGACAGCAGAAGAATTTGGGGATAGTTGATGGAAAACCTTAGGTCAAGTCTAAATACCAGCACAGATGTACTAAAAGTACCCAGATGGGGAGCAGGAGTGGTGTTGGTCGTCCTCTCTCAGCTATTTAGTATCTTGTGAGATGGCACAGAAAGACTGTTAACAATGAATCTGCTGCCATTCAAGGCAGTCTTGAGTCATTGTGGTTTAAAAAATAAATTATCATATAAATAGCTGCTTAGGAATCTCAGCCTGAAGACCACAAAATCTCACCAGTGCATAGTTTCTTTGGCTTACGTAGTACCATGTCTACTTGTGGAACATTTTGGCTGCATGTCATAAAACCGCTTCCTATTTAAAAAAAAAAAAAAAAATCACAGGAGAAGAATAAAGTCTCTTGTCAGTGACAACTGCTGGTGGTTTTCTAGTGCCTAAAAGCCCAAGAGGCTGAGTGTGTCCCAACCAGTTTTTGCATCCTGTCTTCAGACAGTTTTGCCTCTGTGGCCCTGACCCTGAGCCCACCCACCACCTTTGGGGCACCAGTCCTAATGTGCTAGCTGATTGGAGATATGCTGGAGCACCTACAGGTTTAGTTTCTGGGTAGTTTTTGTGAAGGAGTGGTGCATTTTAAAAAGGCAGAGGAGAGTGTGGTCATGAACAAACAAATGCTTGTGCCCCTGCAGTTGCAAAACACCACTGGGATTTTCTTTTGCAAACCGCCTCCTCGTGAGTGGCATCCTGTTTTGCTGTCTTGAAGCAAAGCTGAACATGACCCTTTTGATTCTGGTGACTTCATAACGTGAAAACGTGCCAGTGTCTTTGTTACCAGCATCTCTCCCTGTCCCAGTGCTGTGGAAGGTTAATAACGGTATTTTCATTGACATTAATGGGAGCAGGATCAGATACCAACAGCAAAAATCCTCCCAAGAAAATTGTTTTGAGTGAACTCCAGCCAGTCAGTTTGAACATAATCCATCCCTGTGTTTTCCCACTATGCTGTTTCTGGCCAATAAACTGCTTGTTTGTTTTATTTCTATTTGGTTTTGTTTGCTTTGCTTGCTTATTTGTGACTTCCCTTTAGGAAAAAAGCCACTCGGAGGTACACCAGTGCTCTCAGAGGCAGTAGGACATGCGGACGGTAATCATCCTTGCCACAATTTTTTTCTCAGATGTTCTGCAAAGGTTTGCAGTCCCAGCACAAAATGTGAGAATGATGTCTGTATCACAAAGGCATTTTCCCAGCATGGCTGAGCTGTGATATGAAACAAGCTGATTTTCTCATGAGAGTGGAGTAAATCCTTGGAAGTGTTATTTTTCTAATGTTTTATTTGAAAAGTCCTAGCATGACCTTTTCTTGATGTTGCTTTTTCATTCTTTTTTTTTTCTTTGTAAAAACCCTGCAGGATTGTGATTAGCAAGATAATGAATACCATCTGCTTTTAATCAATTCCTTCCTTTTCTCCCAAACCCTCCTAACTTCTAATATTAATGGAAACAGTTTTGAATACTGGAAAGGACTGTTCTGGAAAACGATTGGGTATTTACTAGGTGAAAAGTGAAATTACACAGGTTTATTTCATGGGGTAGGACATTTGACAGGTGCAATTTTTCTTCTAAATGTGTTGCATGCCTGTTTTATAAACCAAAATGCATACTGACACATAAGATTATAATTCTGCATGGAGGGAAATTTTAAGAAGGGGAGGTGACTGCACTCACAAACCTGAGCCCTTCCAAAGGGCCAGTGCTTGCTTGCTTCCGCAGTGCTACATCGAGGTGGAAAATGCCGTTTACTGTTGGATCAGGTAAGCAAATGCCACTACCTAGGAGGAAAGTACTGCCTACAGGCCTGCAGGAGCTGGCATGTAACCCTTCACTGGGTTTTACAAAATATACGAATGGGACTTTCTCTATCCAGCTTTTCTCAGTGCCTGTGCATCCAGATTTCCATTGTATTAGTTTATCTTGGAAGCTGAAAATATTTGAATTCATGTGCTGTCAAGTCTTGCTTCAGATCAAACCTTTCTGTCCCCTGGACAGGAATCAGTTTGATTTGTGCTTTTCTCTTAGGTTGGAATCAATCATCCTGCTCTGATTTGAATGACCGTTTTACCCCACTAAAGGTTCGCATTAACAGGCATTCCTGGGATGTTTTCTTGATTGGGTTCAAGGCATTGTGTGTTCCCATCTGTCCTGGCTGATTACGAACCAGCTCTGCCAGCTAATGTTGGCTGGGAAACATTTTCTTTCATACATCAGTCCAAACTAGGCCCTGAGAAGAGAAATTGTTTTCTACCACAAACCTTTCAAACCCCATTGTGGTCATGACGTGCATTTTCTAGCTGGGAGGGCTTGTGTTCTTCTGGGCTTGTGGGTGTGATGGTGCCTGCACTGCACAGCGGCTGCCAGTGTTGGGGTGTCACAGAAACACCCTGCGAGAGACACTCCTTGTTCACATTCCAAAAATATGCGACAGGAGGGGCTGAGATAGAGCTGAATAAGGACATCTAAGAGCTTGGGTCTGTGGCGTAACTGTAATGCCAAGAGAAAACTCTGGGTTACCTCTGAAGACCTGAAAGGGCCAGATCAGGCCCTGGGCTGGGCTGTTTGGGTTACCTGTTTGAACCAAACCTAGGAGCGTTATTTGTCTGTATTGTTCACACAGAGAAGTTGTATTGCATCACCATGATGTGAATGTCCTCTGCTGCTTTCCTCCTCTTCTTGAAAATGTTATCCATCTTTTCACTGAGGTCCTGGATATTCATTCTGCTTCATGCAAGCCTTAGATTTTGGGCTGGGGTGGGTGACTGTATGCCTTCAGGCATAGTCAGGGATATCCCCTCCAATACTGCTAATGAGTGAATGTGGCTCTTGCATATTACAAGGGGAATGAGCTTGTTTCCATTGCACAAAGTTTTCTGGGGGGCGTATTGCCCTACTGGGGCATCCTGCATTCCTGTTCAACTGGGAATTAAACCAGGACTTGCACCGTGGGAAACTAAGATGCGTACAGATGCTTGTTCTTGATGTGGCACAGGTTCAGCCTGGGGAACCACGTTCCTGCTGGTAGTCTGTCTTTGCCGTGCTGTTGGGTAAGCTTGTGGGCAGCAGTGGGGCAGTGGTGTTTGCTGCTGGGCAGGATGCCCCATGCACATACAGCCCTCAGGCTCACAAGGTAAAGGACAGGTTGGCTGTAAACACTTCAAAACAAGTTTCCAGTGGAGAGTTTTAACATTCCCAGCCTCTTCCCTAATCCCTTGGTACAGGAGTTTTTGGTGTGAGATGTCTGAAGTCATATGAGAGAGACGCATGTAATATCACTGATTAGCTCGCACAATTGCAGAGGCTCAAGCCTGATGTTACCTGACAACCTGCTGTTCCTTGTCTCGCTTTAAAGAGTTTATGGCATAACATCCTATTCTTCTTAAAGATGTGGAGCCTGAAGTGAGCGAGCGAGGGCTGGGATGCAGCCAGAACACCATTCAAGGCAGGAGTGCAGAACTTACTGGAGTGTTACTACAGGTGGATAATCATACTTCTCCAAAGGGGAGGGGGATGCTTTGCCGTGTGAAAGTTGGGGTAGAACCCTGCCTTGGAGATGATTCTTGTGTGCTTCCTTGTGGACACCGGACAGTGTGACTGGAGTCCAGGAGCGCTGTGTCCCATGGAGGATGCTCCCCGTGCTTCCCACTGGCACTCATCCACTGCCAACCAGCCCTTGGAGCTGTGTGAAGGTCAGGCAAAAAGAGCTCTTTTACAAGGCTGATTAAACGAAGGCATGGGGTGGGGAGGAAAAGGGAAGATAAATGGTTCTGATTTACTGAAAAGCCCTTTTCTGACACCTCCAGATTGCTAATGGAGGCAGGCAGAGGTAGAGGAAGGCAGCAGTGGCTAACGCTAAGACCCCTCATAACAGCTGTGTCTTATGAATTAGACTTGAAAAGAAAAAAAGAAAAAAAAAAAAAGCATCCCTCACTGCCCTGCTCGTCTGCAGCTCCAGTCAAGGTGGGTGTGGAGCTTGGATGATTTTCAAACCCTATGTTTCTGGCCTCACTGAGGCTGCCCTGGCGCAGCGCGATGTCACTGCGCGGGAATGCGCTTCCCCTGTGCTGGGACATCTCTGGCCAACACCAGATACCCTTCCTTCCTGCCTGCTCCCATGGTGGGGATTATTGCTTTTGGCTTCTCCTGGCTTTGAAAAGCATCCAAAGAGCTCAGCTCTCGCAAGCTGAGAGCAGAGACAGAAAGCCTCTCCCCGCCTCACCTGTTTGTGGTTATTCAGCTCCCTCCCTTCACGCTTTGGCACAATAATGGCCTGAAAGTAAAACAAGAGGCAAGCTCTCCCCCAGCTCAAAGCACTGAATGAAACCCAGCCAGCGGGGCCTATTGAGACAGCATTGAGACAAATGTCAACTTTAGCACAAAGAAGCTTAAATGACTGACACAGAAAGGAATAATCTCGGATCTGTTTTCCAGGCTGCTCCCCAGCATAGTTGTGCTGCAGACGGAGACAATTTTCAGCTCCCCAGGGAGATTGTATAGCCAAAAAAAGATACTTGGTGGTGATATGCTATAAGACTAGGTCATGAGAATGGATGTTTGGAATAATGACAGAATTCATTATAGGCAAACTAAATTAAGAGAGTGTCTTGAGAAACATATGGGGAGGAAATTGCCACTGAAGCCCTGCAAAGTGTAGCTTTATTTCTCATTGTACTGGGCTCTCCCAAAGGCCTACATGAAACAGGACAGAGTTATCAGAGTCATTTTGTGGCAACTGTGTGAATCAGTTGCCTTTTAGTTTGCAGACAGGGGTTGCTTTTGTGGTTATTTGTTGCTGAATCTTCTGGGGACGGCAAAGTAATTAAGACTCATAAGTAACGGGATTGAAATGAAAAATAATAGTCACCTTCTCCTCCCCAGAGCTGATAGAGAAAGGAATAATGCCCTGGTTGGTGTCTTGTCAAGGCACAGGTTGCTCAGATATTAGCAGAGAGGTGGGCTGAAACATGGGTGCTGCATTGTCCATGCCAGCACCAAGAGCATCCTCGCTGCCACCGTGGCACCTCCCAGAGCTGCTGCTGGTCCATCTGTGTATGGTTGCAAAGCACTTCAGTCCCACAGCAGCCCCTTTGGAGGATGTGTGTGCGCCCTGTGGGTCCCACAGGAGGCTCCACGCAGGGTGGGTTTCTCCCTGGGGTGCCAGAAGGAGCTGAAGAGCACTCGAGAAGGGCTGGGTCTGAACCTTGCAAGTCCATTAGGATTAACAAACCCTCAGCCCAAGAGGTGTCCTCCCCAGGACTCCCATTGTCTGTGGGACTCACCAAAAAGTGTATTTATTTTCTGCAATTATTTCTTAATTCAAAACTGACTAGTAACAGTTGGAAGCCTCCTGAAAGGTCCCTGTGGCTGGTGGCCCCATGCTGCTTTCAGGTGGCAAATAGCTGAGTGGGCTCTCAGAAGGGAGAAAACACGAGGCCCTGAGCCCCATGGAAAGTTGGAGTACTTCTTGTGTGTTTCTTGCTTGTATCCCTCTGGAGGAGAGACTGCAAGGCTATGGCAAGGAGCTATTAAAACTCACAAAAGAGTAAATGGTTGTATTGCAGGGTGATATTTAGAAGAAAAAAAAAATCAGCCTAGAGAAACTTGAGGTGAACAACCAAATAAGAAGGGAAGCTAGTTCTTTTTTTTTCCATGCTTTATGTTTATTTACTCATACACATACATGGGTAACGTATGTGTAAGCATGAGAAGAAATTAAAGCATGGCACAAATCCAGGGAGGTGTGTGTTTGGATCTTGGTGCAGGAAAGGCAGGATGCTCTGCGCAGTCAACTCTGGTTAGCCTGGCATCTATCCCACACTAAATAATGGTGAATGTGGCTTCAGGCTCAATTAGTAAAGAATTAAAGGATTGAGATTCGATTAAAGTGCAACATTATGGGAAGAAACCTGCCTTCATTCTTTCCTCCCCAGGTTCTGTAAGTCAAGGTGACAAGGAAGTGTGGCACATTTTAAAAGAAGTTTAGCTTAATGTTCCAGGAGGTCCTAATGAAGACAAGGTGCACCAGTGGTGGGACATGGCAAAATTTCAAGAACAAGGTAAATGAGTAACTTCAAAGAGGAGCTTAATGGGGATCTGCTGCAACAGCCTTCTTGGGACTGGAAGACAAGAGCCACTTTTTTTTTTCTTTTAAAATTTTTCCTAAAAAATCCTTTTGTCATTGGAAGGTTTTGGGGTTTGGTCCAGTGATAACTAAAACCAGGTATGCGTGCATATATGAAATGTGTGTGTGTGTACATCTATCTATCTATAGATAAATATTTCCTTGCAGTAAAGTGTTGGCATTTTAACTGCTACCGAGCAAGAGGCGATGCTGGAAATTTTTGCCTTCTCTTGGGTGGTTCAGAGAGTGCTGCTCAGGGTGGGGGGGGAGGGTGAGACAATGCCCTAACCCCAGGTTTTCTGCCTGTGCTTAAAAGGATTTGGACTTGCCGATAGCTCTGATTCAGTGTAGAAAAGGAAAGGGACAGGGAAGCTCAGAAATGCTGACAGAGGCAGAAAAAGGGTGTGAAATTCATACTATCTGGTATGTCTCCTTTGATGTGTCACGCAGAGATTGTGCAGGCGCTCAGAAGTGAAGGGGTTAAAGCGTTTCTCAGTAACCATTGAAATGGGGGCTGTTATGGTCTATTTAGGCAATGATCTGTTACAATATCAATGGCATTTTCGATGGCAGTGTCTCCTGTTCTTCTATAGAAAACACAATAGCTTTGGAAGTTCATGGCCACGGCAGTCTCAGGGACAGATTTCTGTTCATTTTTCTTTGTTGTGAAGATTTTTTTTAAAGTAAATTAACTCACACAAATGCGAAAGAAGCATCAAGTGTGTGACCTTTGGACAAAAGCTTCAGATTTGTCATTCTCTCTCCTTAACTTATGCCGCCAGTCTCAGAAATGCCGCGATACAATATACAGCGCAGCTTGTGAGCTCTTGGGCTACCTGGGCACAAATAGCTGGTCAAGGCTGGAGTGACAACGTGAAATCTACATTTCTATGCTGTTGTCAGCTTTTAACACTCGGGGGGAAAAAGTCAGAGTTGTGGAGAGGTTTTAGCTGTCTGCCTCCCATGCATTTAGATAAAATGGGAGCCTCCCAGCTCGGCCCCTCTCTGCTTCTTTAGAAACCAGGGGCCAATGCAGTCCCCTGGGACTGTCTGGAGAGGTTACTCGCCCAGCCTTCACTTTGATGACTTACGGCAGTGGAGAAGCTAATGATATTTTATTCACCTGTCAAAAAAATTACTTGCCCTGGGCAAGGCAAGGCTAGCGTGCCAGAATTTTAACTCTGTCCTTTTTAAAAAATGCAGTTATCCCATTTCCCCTAAAATATTAGCTCAAAGGGAAAAAATGCTGTTCTGCCGAGCCCATTGCTCTGGGATGCTGGTGAGGGGAATCTCTCCCACCTATAAAGTGCCTTGAACTTTACATCGGGAGCATGAAACGTGCATTGCAAGTGCGTTCCTAGAAGCTTCCATTGCCTCTGTCTCTCACTGTGTATGGGCAAGCAAAAAGCACAAAGTCCTGCTTTGAAGTGTCTTCCCGAGGAAGGCAAAGTATCTTCACATCAGGAGAGCCCCCAATAACCAGTTGTGCCTCAAACAAATTTATTGAGTTTGTATCTCTACCACAGACAGCTTTATTGTGTTTTATCCCACTTGTGTGATTTATTTCTATTGTGTATATTTATATATCTTAATTCCATGTTATTACCATCATCTCTTTTCTATCAAGAAGCAAGCTAAATGCTACCTGCTCCTGCAGCTGCCTGATATGGATGGCTCTTTCTAGACCTGAGAAACTGCATGTAATTGTCAGCCAAACTCTTCAAGTTACCCTCAGGTAGAGATGGGTGTGCATCTGCACCAGCCAAGGCATCTCCATCTGAATGCTTCTTATGGCTCTAAGGGAGTAAAATGCAATGGAAATTAGGGAAGCAACGTCAGAAGCATGGAAGCTGTGAAGATTTTTATTTTTTGGCATACTTCTTCAGCAGATCACTCTGCTAGGCATTGCTCTGTGCTAATTCAGGGATGCAATGCCCAGCCTGGTGTCCAGCTCTCTTTCCAGCTTCCTCGTGCTGTGAGCAGCCCCAGACATGGCACTGGACTGGGTTTGGTGGCATGGTTATGGGCTGACCACAGAGGAGTGCCAGATGAGATGGGAGCTTTCTGAGGTGCACTGAGCAAAACATTGCCTCCCGAGGAGGGACATCAGCTTCCAACCATGATGGAGGCAGCAGCAGAGCTCACCCTGCCTCTGCTGCTGCTGTGGGTTAACGCGAGGCTCTCCCTGTGTCTGCAGTGCTATTTGCCACTAGACGGAAATGGCAGCAGCACAAAGTCACCCTGCTTGAGGTCCTGCTGTGTTTGTTGGGGGACATCCCCATGGCAGAACACTTGGGGCTGCCTCCTGGCACGTGCTCCTGAGCCTTTAATCATCCGCAGCGTTGGCAAAATGTTTCCACGAGGAGACAATTGATAAAGCGGATGAAAAGGGATCTAAATTCCTAGTCAGGCTCAAGCTCTGAAAAGCTGGATTCCCGCAGCACAGCTTAAAGTACAGCCATATGAAAAGTAAACATTTCATCTTAATGCTGGAGCAGGTAGAGATGTTCAAATGGGATGCAAACCGCTCTCAGCAGCTGAACTAATCTGCAGTACCATTAAAATTCATAACAAAGAAATCCATGGTGCAAGAAATGGCTTCTTTTGACCTATTTCTGAATTTGCTGTCTCGGGGTGCTGCTGTGGTCTCCATGGGCAAGGTGAGGGGTCCCCATGCAGGTTGAGAACAGGACCTGGAGGTCCTGAGCACCTGTGTGCACGGCCTGGGGCACTTCTCTGCTCCCCAGGGTGGCATTTTGATCCATGCAGGGCAAAACACAGCAGCCTAGTGTGGTTTCTCCAAACATGTTTGGGAACAGCAAGGAAATGGAATTAGGGTATTCCTTGTATGTGATGCATTGCCACCCCTCCAGCAAAAGCCACCTCATGCAGTGCTGGGTGTGCTGCGGTGTGTGTGAGGGATGGGGACAAGAAGAGGTGCCAGAGAGCCCTTCAGATGACTTTGCAAGGCTGTACCTCTGCAAGAGCCGTGATAAGAGCAGGAGGTGAAATTGAGGGCTTCTCTAAGGTTTGAATATTATTATTATCTTGGCGCTTTTTTGTTCTTGTTTTTTAAATACAATCTGAATGGCAGTTTGAATTCAGGGTCTGGTTACAAGGACTTACCTCTATTTCACACCAAGAAATTTGTCTGAACATTAATCAATGCAGTTTTAAAAACAAACAAACAAAAACCTCAGAGCCTTTGCAATACGAAGGCTCCATCAAGCAGTAACTTCAGCACATTCTCTTCCACCTGCACGTAGAATGCCAAAAAAGAAAATCTTTTTTGACATTGCCAGTGCAATTATGCAGATAGAAATTAAACTTACAGAAATAAGTTGTTGCATCACGTGGATACGATACCAGACTTTGAGCACAGAACTTCTGCTGGGAGTGTGTAAGCTTCCTCTCTTGAAAATTTCACTTGACTTTTTAAATTCTACTCTGTCGTGATAATTCCTGTTGCTGTAATTTCACCCTATAAAATCACAATGACATGATTTATTTTCACTGTTTTCATAGAAAATATTGACATTTCAGCAGAAAAATGAACTGGTTTTGCTTCAGAAATGCAGTCCCAACACTGTGGGCAGGTGGGAGCTGGGAGCTGTCCTCCCCTTGCGCTATGAATTCCCATGAGATGTTGTGTTGGGATGTCAGAAATGGTGCACATGGGTTACCAGAAGTCTGCTTTTTTTGGCCAGAAACGTGTATTTTCTTTTTTCCCCTGCAGGAGACAGACCCCTCTTGCGGGGTGAGGCAGCAACAACCTACCTGCCAAGTGGTGGCTGCCTTACCAGTGGACTGATGGACCTTTTAGTACTTCTGATCCTGACCTCTGAAAGTCCTTTCCAGGTGCATGCTGGTGGAAAATAACAGCCTTTTTAAGAAAGAAGAGCACCGCAGAAATGGAGGTTGCCTTTGTAATGGGCTTGATAGTTTTACTGCTTTTTTACAGAAGACAGGGTTCTGTAACCTTGTTCATAACCCGTGGGAAATGTGTGGAGTGAAAACCAAATCTTTGAAAGGGTAACCCGCCACACACGTTTGGGAAGAGTCACTGAAATACTAGATTGATTTGTAGGGCTTGCCAACAAACCTCCCCGAGCTATTACTTTAAATTGCCACTAAGTGGCAGTCAAGTAAAAATTATAGTAAAATGAAACTTTCCTGAATAAATATTTCATCTAATGTCAGCACAGGGCACAGCAGCATAAACAAAATTTCTAAGCCCTGGTTCCCGAGCTCTGAGATGGCCTGCTCTTTGCCCCTGGAAATTAAACCTAAGGAGGAGTTGGCAATAACAGGGATCTGTGGAAATGCACAAATGTTTTTCTTGGTAATCATGGAGTGTGCATATGGGTGTGCTGGGGACTGGATGAACAGCTTGGTCTACTCCTGCCCCCTGATTCGTCTGGTGTGTTATTTAGCACTTTTTAAAAATCAGCCTAAATAGGTTTGGGGCATCAATCAATTGACATAAGCATGTGCACTGTTGAATAAAGGCAAGGAGTTAGACTTGTAGTTTTCCCTTCCCACAGTCAGTAAGAAATATGCCATCCACATGCAAAACTGAGATTCCCCATGTAGCAAGCCCCTGGGTAACATTTGGCTCTGATGCATTATTAACCATTTTAATTTTTAAGTGGTTTGAAGATACTCAGGTAAAACCTCCTGAACGCAAGGCAGAACTAGGTCAAACACAATGTGCGTTGGTTTAATTAGCAACTGTGCAGTTTTCTTAACCTTTTGTGAAATTCAGGGAGCCCCGGTACCTTCCCTGCACTGCTATGGAGCCAAATCGGAGATGACCTCTTCAGGGAGAAATGGTAATTGGAAGTGTCGGTTATCTGAAACTTTTATCCGAAAAGACAGGATCCCAGGCACTGTGCCAAGGTCCTTACATTTGGAATATTTTAAGATATTTGCAGAAAGTAGCGTGAATGGCATAAATTTTAATGCTCAAAGGACTCCTGAGATAACATTTTTTCAAGTGTAAGGCAAATAGTAGAAAGGGAAGATGAGTATCACAAAGTCATCTAAAAATGCCGGGGGGGAGGTTTGTCTTCAGCCACCAGCAAAATCTGATGGTGTGGACCTGCTGGATTTCAACCAAGATCAGCCAGTGCTGCAATTGCTGCTTCTGCATGCTGTTTTCTGACCCACAAGTAACTTATGCCTCCGGATGCAACGCCAGTCTTGGAGCCAAGGAGGCAGTGTCCGGCATCCCAGACGTGTGTGTGTGTGTCTCTGCACAGCACACTGGAGATGCTACAGCAGAGCTAGCAGCAGCGTGGACAGAAGGTATTTGGGATACAGCAGCACTGCCTGGGCTATGGTGAGCCAGAGCAGTGAGCCCAAATGGATGGGGTGGGGTGGGTTGTGGCCTCATCCCCCTGCCCCCCGGGGGAATTTAATGGGTCATTCAGGAGTATGTCCCTATCTGATGTGATTCTTCCCTCCCCGGAACCACTTTGCATGGGGAAGTGGTAGCACCAACCCTCTCCAGTCTGCCTCAGGATCTGTGCTGGCCTAGAACCTTTCCGAGGCTGGATTTCCCTCTTTTTGCCTCTGCAGGGACTGAGCTCACTCCCTTGGATATTTCAGCACCTCTGGATGTCAGTACGCATGTGGTATGCTCACAGCAAGGGGTAACCACCTGCACTGTGCTGACTGGTGGAGCTTAAACACTGTTTGCAGGATCAATATTCATCCACTGTGCTCCATCACATCTTCCTTCCCTTCTCTGTGCCATGGCTTATTTTGTTTATGTGAATTACACGTGGGGCTAGCGCTTTGCAAGGGCACGCTCTCTGTATGAACTAATTACTACAAGCAGCCAAAAAGGGGACAGGCAGTTCAAACTCTACCCAGGTTGCTATTTCTTACAATGTGTTTTTTGTTTTTGAAAAAACAAACAAACAAACAAAGTTGCACCAAGTGACCGCGTTTTCAGGTTTGAGATCATCTGTTTCCACTGATGCCGTTTTTTAATCTTTGGAGGGAGAGAGAAAAATAATTTACCTTGCTTCAAAAATGTTACGTTTTTTGAAAGAATAAATAATGCAGTGAAAACAGTTGGGCACAATGGGCCCATATGTGCAAGCTGCTCAACAGGCTCTTTATGGAGCTGCAGAGCCTGTTCCAGGAGATGCTTCTGAGCCCCTCTGCTTTCCTAAGGGCTTTTTTATTGCCACGGGTCTGAATTTGCAGCAGCCTTACCCATTTTTGAGTAGAAACACTGTAATGCAGACTAATCTGCTTGTTTCTGATTGCTTCTTTTCATGTGCTGATTTAGACACTGTTCTTTCTTTGTAGTTTATCTCAGCCTCCTGTCTGCGTTCAGTCAGAGGCTGGGTACCATTGCTTTCAGTGTCATGCTGCAGAACAGCAGTGAGCTTCAAACAGTGTTAGCTCAGCAGAGGGGGGCTTGCAGGCACCTAAGAAGTACCCTGACAAAGCCATGGCTGGGGAGAGAGATGGTCTGAAATGCTGCAGAGCAAGTCTTGTCTGGGATGTGCTCCTGGAGATGTCTGCATCCTATTTCTGACCAGGTGTGCACCCAGAGTTTTACAGGAGTGAGTAGAACTGTCTTGGGGGATTTTCTCTCCAGCCTGTGACATCTCCACAGTCCCTGTTTCTCTCCTGAATGCACCCGGGGAGCAATGTGCCATCCCCCAGCTCCGTTCCTGCACCGTCAGGTTTGCTTTGTTTCATTGAATGTGTCCATTTCATTGGAAATCAAACGTTCTGCAAATAGTAAATTAGCCCTTGCCTTCTGCTTCCTATCTGGTGACTCTGCTACTGGTTATGAACTCACATTATCAATTACTTTTTCCTTACCCAACATCTCGGTGGAAATTAGATACATATGAGCAAAAAAATATGCTCCATTCCAATATGTTCACAATATATTTCTGACTGTTTTAACCTTGTCAGTGAAGTAACAAAATGGATTGGCTGTTTGAAAGCCTATGGCACTATTCCTTGTTGCTGAGTGCAGAATGGGAAATTACCTTCCACTCTTAAATCTGTAACTTCTGCCCTTTGCATGATGATGAATAGAAATATTGCAAGATCTTCCTTTAAAGTTGGTGATATTAAGGGTGTCTTTTACCAGCAGAGGAAAAGACATAACTTTAAATGTGTGATTGCCCTGCTATCCTCAAAGGGGGAGAGAGCAGTAGCTGGAAGCTGGTCATATCCTGACCAAGGATTTTGTTTCAGCAAGGTCTCTTGCTGAAACAGAGTCTGACAACAGAAGCAAGGAACTCAAATTAACTAATACAGGGAGTTCAAGTGTACTAATGTGTATCCAAGAAGGAGGTCCAGCCTTAAAGGCTTCTAGAGCCCTTTCATGAAAATATCATCCACTGAGACTTTTTTTGTACCTGCAAAGCATCAGCTTGTCTTTGCACTTCCGTATTTATTTTCTGTGCACCTCTTGTGGCTAAATGACACTCAATGTTGTACTGTTACTTCAAGCAATTGGACTGATTTATATGGTGTTATAGTGGACTCACTAGGAGTGAGATCTGTTGCTTCTGTTAGTAGTCAGGGTTAACTTGCATGTGTGTGTGAACATAGAAGATAAGAAGTCATTCTTCCCTATCAACATTTTCATGTTATTATGAAAAACATATCAGAAAATTCTAGGAAATCACATCAGTCAGCAACAACAGCTTATCAGTCACATTGGGCAAAGTATTCCCTCATTGCAGATGGTCCACATTGCCCCTGGTGACATGACCACTTAGTGGTACATGTGCTTGGAGAAAGTTTGCTGTTGCACTAAGAGATGACAAGGTTGAGGAAAGGTGAGTATTCATCTGTATCTAATTGTGCCAACAGCACAAGGCCAAGTAGCTCATGTCCAGCAAATGAGATCTTAACAAATATACCACAATACATGCCTGTTTTTCAGCTGATTTCTTCCTCCCATGAGAAAATATAAATAGGAGTGGTTGGTGATACCACTGGAGTCCCAAGGCCAGCTCTAATACTTCTTACCTATCACTGTGCTCATGTACCTGTATGTTGCAGTACAGGCAAATAGGGAGAGGAATGTGTGATGGTGTGCTGACACCTGTTCTGGGAACTGTGGCCATGATTTGGGGCAGAGAGTTGCATTGTAATTCACAGCTTTAGAACTGGCTCAGTTATCAGAGTTCACTTCCAGGTGCTTTTAATATGAGGGATGCTGTTGAACTGCTTTTGCTGCTCCCACTCAGCCTTTGTTTTTGCTTTTGCTCATTTGATTTACAGATTTCCTTTCTCATTAAAAATGATGGTAATATTAAGCCCATGAATCCTTGATGGATTTCAGATTGAATACTGTGAGTATTGTATTAATGCAGCCTCGCTTCAAATAAAGGAGGAAATCCATTAAGCATGTGGTGTGCATCATAAATATTCCATAGCACAAGTGTTAATGTAACAATAAGGAAAGAAAACCAAAGGTCTGGGAGTCAGGAAATGCCCAGTGCTGAAAGCCCATTCTGAACTTCTCTAACTTCTGCATTAACAGCTCTGCAGGTGATAAAGGCAACGCTGGGCTCCTTACTGAGTGCTGTGAGCAACGAACTTTTATTATTATTT
Source organism: Cygnus olor (assembly GCF_009769625.2). Lineage (NCBI taxonomy): Eukaryota > Metazoa > Chordata > Aves > Anseriformes > Anatidae > Cygnus > Cygnus olor. The sequence goes on from NC_049181.1 coordinate 8,310,660, forward strand.
AGTATTTTTCTGATGAACCTTCAAAATCTCATGCAAGTTTTGCGTAACCAACCAAGTCTGACTGGCATAAGCAATCAAATGTAACACTGAAAACCAGGTAATTGCTATGTAACCAGTAAGGATTTCAGTGAAGCTGTGCTCACTTGCTGACAATGCATTTATCCTTTGATGTACATTTGGGTAACTGAAGCTCCTGTTTATCGAATATTAATCCAGAATGAGTCCTTGTGCTCTGTAACCACATAAAGGACATGGGGAAGCCACGGTCTAAAGCAGCAAAATCTGTCTTCAAGTCTGCTTCAGGTGGTTGCAGCGAGACTGTTACCAGATATATGTAATTATGAGTTACATTAGAAATCAATCCAGTGCACCTGTCTTGGAGTCTAAAAACACTGAACCAAGTGTGTGGAGCATTCAGAACAAATAAAAAGAAATGCAGCATATCGCTGGAGTGAGGAGTCTTCTCTACCAGCTACAGCGACAAATGTTCTGGCTGGATTTTAATAGGCGCATTCATTACTTGTGCTGCTATGCACACAGAAACAAGGACAGAGTAAATCCAACCAAACAAATGCACACCCACAGAAAGCCCTGCATTGACGCATGCTCTCATGGAAGGTGAATAACGTACCCAGGCGCACTTATAACATGCAGTCTGCAACCCGCCCCAGCTCTCCCGTCATAAATGCTTACTGCTCCCCATGCCAGCTTTTCTGGCTTTCTTCTGGGTGATGCGCAGTGCACTGTTTTCCAGGCATTTTCCTGCTGTGGACTGCTGCTTAATGAAGAGGCTGGCTCCTGGTGTTTACCCCCTCCCTCCTGCATAGCCTGGCCCCGGCTTTCTGCAAGGAAAGCAAGAAGGCATTTGTGGTTATTTCCAAAATCCCCAAACAATGGGGGCGAGGAGGTATGGCCAACCCTTTGGCAGGCAGCTTCTGCCTCTTGAGGTGTTTCTCAGGCTGGCAGGTGCTGTATGCAGGGGACATGGCCAGCCAGGTGGGCTGGTGGCACAGATGTAGTGGAGTTTTTTTTCAGCTTCCAGGTGTGAGCAGCAAAAGAGATGAGCGCTGGGCTCAGTGGGCGTAGTGGGTTTACATGGCAAGGTTTTGGTAACAGGGGGCCATAGGGGTGGCTTCTGTGAGAAGATTCTAGAAGCTGCCCCATGTCAGATAAGGACCCTGCTGCTGGCCAGAGCTGAGCCAATAAGTGATGTTGTTTGTGCCTCTGTGAGAGCATATTTAAGAAAGGAAAAAAAAAAAAAAACACCCTGCTGATATACAGCAGCTGGGGAAGAGAGAGGAGTGAGGAACAGCCTTGCAGGCACCAAGGTCAGTGAAGAAGGAGGGCAGGAGGTGCTCCTGGTGCTGGAGCAGAAGTCCCCTGCGGCCTGTGGTGAGGACCATGGTGAAGCAGGCTGTCCCCCTGCAGCCCATGGAGTACCACAGTGGAGCAGGGTTCCACGCTGCAGCCCGTGGAGGAGACCATGGTGGAGCAGGTGGACCTGCAATGACAGAGGCTGCGGCCTGCAAAGGACCCCTGCTGGAGCAGATTCCAGGCCGGAGCTGCAGCCTGTGGAGAGGAGCCCATGCAGGAGCAGGTGACCTGGCAGGAGCTGCTGCCTGTGGGGGACCCAGGCTGGAGCAGTTTGCTCCTGAGGGATGGACCCTGTGGTACGGACCCATATCTGGAGCAATGCCTGAAGAGCTGCTGCCTGTCAGCAGCCCATGTCGGATCAGTTTGGCAAGGACTGCATCCTGTGGGAGGGACCCCACAGCACGGGGGACGAGAGTGACCGAGAAGGAGCGGCGGAGACAAAGTACTATGGACTGACCACAGCCCCCGCTCCCCCGCTCCCCTGCCCCACTTGGGGGGGAGGAGGTGGAAGAGGGTGGATGGGGGGAAGGCGTTTTTGGTTTCTTTCCTTTGTTTCTCACTTCTCTAGCTTGTTAGTAATAGGCAATAAATCTTACTATCTCCCTACTCTGAGTCGGTTTTGCCTGTCACGATAATTGTTGAGCGATGTCCCCGTCCTTATCTCGACCCTTGAGCTCTTTGCATCGTATTTTCTCTCCCTTTCCCTTTGAGGAGGCGGGCTGAGAGAAGGGCTGAGGTGGAGTTTGGATGCCCACCTGAGGAAAACATGTTCAGCTCACAGTTCTGCCACACAGGTGATGGTGCCAGCGTAGTCTGAGTAGTGGGATAACGAAAGTGGTGAAGCAGAGAGAGCACAGGCCTTGATATGAGTCAGGACTGAGTAATGTGGGTGCTAGCAGCTAGCCCATGTTAAGCATTTGCTGCTGCTTTTGTTGGTACTGACCAAACTGTGCTGTCATCTGAGGGTGACACAGTTCCTGGGGCAGGCAGGGCTCTGCCACCCAAGTTGGAGTGCTCAGCACAGGGTGCATCTTCTCTGTAATTTGCACTTTGTTTTCTTTGCAGAGAACCTCTGCAGCACCTCAGAGCTGTCATGCTCTGCAGGGCAGGGTCACTGCTGTGTGGGAATGCCAGCAAGGCAGAGCTGGTTCCTCTGCACTGCAGCGCAGGGCTCCCTGCAGGCACTGCTGCAGGCAGCAGCAGGAAAGCTGCAAGCAAGGGAGCTGGAGCCTTGCCTTGTCTCAGGGCTTTGAACTGTAATGCCAAGTTCCCGGATCATCCCGGTTGTCCTCGTGCACATGCCAGATCATATCTCTAGATGAACTACCCAAAATAACCTAACGCATTTTTTTTTCACCTTCTAAAACCCAGTGCTGTCACTGTTGCTCAACTTTTCATCCAGGAGAAGTGCTCCTGCTGACTGATGCCTTTCAAAGCCAACACCTCTTCGAGACCACAGTGCTGTTGCTCGTATCAAACAGGACAGAAGGGACTGGAACCTTGGCTAGGGCAGTGGGGAGCATCCTCCTGTCCTCCCATGTGCCAGTGTTTTTCCCAGGCCTATCCAATCACTGAGGAAGAGTGCCATATATTTTTGCACTGCAAGTGGTCTGACAGTTGTACAGGAGCAGAGCTCTCCATAGTACGCCCCAGTGAATATTTTCAGTTGGATTTCAAATCCAAGGTGGTGGATGGGTGGCTCTTCACAGTGTTTGAACTTCCACTTCACTTGACTGAATGAACATCTGGCACCAGGTAGGTTTGGAGGAGGCCACAAAGGATCACATCACGCTATGTTACGGATGATCTTAGACCCAAAATAAACTAGGAGAGCCATCAGCAAGCCAGAGAATTATGTCTCCTTTTGTCTATGAGGAAAGCTTTTTCCTGAGTTTTCAGCACTGCCTCAGGAAGTTGTGTTACCCCTGCTCTCTATGCATTAACAGTGCCCTATAGGTCTATATGCTGCCTGTGGTGTGGCAGGCTTGATGTCTTGGCCTGTGCTCCATCATCCCTGGAGATCCTTATGGAGTTGCAGGAAAGTCCATGGAGGGGCTCATGTGCTTAACATCGGGGGCTGTTGAAATGCAGATCTGGTAAGCTGAGGAATGAGGCACTTGTAAGGTAAGGTCTCTTTTAACTGAAGATCTCAAAATGCTTTAAGTGGTGTGGTTGGCTTTTGCCTGATTCTGCATGGGTAGTTTGCCTACAATAGGGATGTATATAGTGCTTGAAGGACGTTATCACACGTGTAAAAAGCAGGCGCATGAAGTTTGCCTGGACCTTTCAGGGGAGAGACCGTTTGCAGAGGATGCTATTGAATCAGGCAGAAGCAGGTGGCCTTTCGGTCACTTACACAACAGAGATGCCACCCTTCTCCTGCAGTTTTTCCTCCAAATAAGTACTTAATTCTGTCTGCAAAGCACTAAAATATTTGCTTTCTCCTATTATTTTATTTTTATTTTTATTTTTATCTCTTGCCATCGCTGTCTGGCTTTTGACAGGTCTCAGGGCTGTTTAATTTGGGACTTTCTTGTTTTCAAATATCTTGAGGTTATTGAGCAGCAGGCAACAAAAGACGACCTTTCCCTTGGGGACGTCCAGCCCTGAGTGCTGTGACCTTTACAGAGCCGTGTGAGACTTGGTGCGCTGTCTGTCTTGTTCTTATGCTTGCTTTTGTGTGAGGAACAGGAGGGCAGGTGCTGGGGAGCAGCGTGGGCTCTGGATGTGGCAGGAGTGGAGCATCAGTAGGCAAACTGACAGAGCTGGTTTATGTCACTCCTTCAGCCCTGTCTGTGAAACAGGCTTGTTTCTGCGGGCTATTTCCAGAGGAAGATGTCTTATTAGAGTGTAAAGAAATTCTGTACAGTGAGCTAAAATGGTCAGATGTCCCACGCTTGCAAGTGAAATGCAGCTTCTTTATAGATCTAACAAGATGTTGTGCAATGTGATGGATAGATGTGATACAGGAAATGTGACACGTATCTGTGAAAATAATGTTAAAAATCCTAATTCTTGGTTTATTGGTATGAAACAAAACTGAAGAAGAGAAAATTGGCTATTGCAGAAATATTTCCAACAAACATAAAAAAAGAGCCTTTGCCACGTGTTATTTCAACATCACTAAACCTTTCTTCCCCAGAAGTTTTTGGTTTCTTGGTCCTCATTCTGCGTGGAAATTATGTGATGAGCAAGGGATCTCACAAGATGTCACCTAAAAGTAATCGAGTAGCAGAGGTGGAGTAAGGTTAAAATAGGGAAAAGACATTAGTACAAATGGTCTATTAACTTTGCAGAGTGCAAGATGCTAATTTGCAGTAGATCACCATCTGAATTAGCAAAGCAGCAGGAATAGAAATGCTCCAATCCAGGTTGCAAAGGCAAGTTAGTGGCCAGGGTTATCTTATTTGTCTCTTTTCCCGACCCATTTAGATTTCTTCCTCTTAAAGGACGTTTCTCCAAATGACAATGTTTAACTAATGCAGAATTCCTATGTCTGAAGGACAGTCTGTGATCCAGTCCATTGACTCCTGATTTCATTTAAACTGCAATTCATTATTTTCTTCCTGTGCTCATTCAAGAACCCATTGTTCATTACTCTTTCATCACACTATGATTGGAACAATTTGTATCTGTCGCTCATACATTGGCTAGATAATGAAATAATCATTTGTGCATCTACACAGTATTTTACATTTATTTTTCACAGTGTAATTCACTTGGTAGGGTCATTTTATCATTCTGGAACAAATTGTGATCTTGTTTAAGCATTTGCTAGTTGGCAACAGTCTGCAACTGCCAATGTCAGGACACGTCTGAACAGACAGACAGAATGACAGTAAAGATATTGCTGATCCACCATCCAACAAGACCAGCCTTTTTGGAGGAAGGATTCTGAGCTGGCTATGGTCTTGATCCAAAGTACACTGATGTTACTGAGCAAAGAACTGAAGTCTTTCCCAGGGTTTGGGTCAGCCTTTCAGAGAGAGACATAATAAGAAGGGATAAGATTACCTTAATAAAAATGAAACCAGATGATAATGCACCCAGAGCACAATTATGACACTGTTCAAATGAGCTCCTATTCTCATAGAGGTCAGTGAGGTTATGATTTCTAGAGGAGTCAAGAGATTAGGAGAATAAACTAATTATTCTGACATCAAATAGATAGAAAGGTGAATGCTGATTGGTTAATTCATTTTACTTCTGTAAATCTATTTCTGTTCAATTAATTAAAATGACACATATGTTATACTCTCCAAATATCACACACATTATTATGTAAAGGTTGAGTTAGTCATTATGTTGGAAAAGGTCAGGGCTTGAATTTAATGCTGGAGGGAGATATTGTCTTCTATTCACTCGTCATAATTACCATCCAGTTCCTGTCCCTACCTGCTGATGGGATCTCAGCTATGGCTTTCAATGGACTTGCCAACAAAGTGTTTTGGGCATCCATCCAAGATCTTCTCCAGCAAAAGCAGGATTAAATCAAATAATAGTCTTTAAATCCATTGCTTTGTTATGGGAGCTGAGCTGTGTCAGTGGCAGAATGTGTAATTCTGTTTTCTACCTATCTCAAGGTAACACCAGGAGTCTCCAGGATATATGAAGACTCCTTTGTGTGGGACTTTCTACATGAACAGCTCTGGGGGGTGCTTGGTTGGCTGAGGTGTCAATGCACAGAACAGACCAGTGGAAGAAGAGAAGCAGATACACAGAGGAGTGGGTGACTATGAAAGGGTGAATTCGCTTCGGCCTCAGAGTCATTGACTTCAAGATCTTGCCCAGAGAAGCTGTGGATGCCCCATTCCTGGAAGTGTTCAAATCCAGGCTGGATGGAGCTTTAAGCAACCTGGTCTGGTGAGAGATTTCCTTGACCATGGCAGGGGAGTTGGAATTAGACGGTCTTTAAGGTCCCTTCCAACCCAAACCATTCTATGATTTTATGATCTTACTGGATCAACCCCATGCTCCTAGGCAGGTCTGATGCTTTCAAGCACTAAGACACTTCATGGTACTAAAGTTTATTAATGACCCTTTGTTGATCCCTTCAGCTCCCCAGCGCAATGTAGCAGCAGAGATTATTTTTGCTACGGGTCAGCAGGTCAGTGCTAGGTGTCAGTGATGAATGACCCATAAAAATGAGCTGTTCCCACTGTTAAACCTGGAATGTTTCCATACACTCATGGCTGGACAGAGAGATAACCTTGAAATAGCTAGAAAAAATTGAAATGGCCACCTCCACCAATGCAGACACAAGTGAAGAAATGAAAGTAAGCAACAGTGGGTTTGGGGTGAGTATGGACGAGGCACAGAGACTGCTGTTCCTACTTTGTCCTGGGAATGACTCACCATTTCAAATGAATCCTCTGGGAGGGTGATGCTCTTGGTGCATCTTCTATACAGGTATGTTGGATTTGGCCTTCAGGGTCATCACTCTAGGGCACTCACCTATTCATGGGCTCTTCCCTCAGAAAACACTAAATCTAGAAATGGAGAAGGCCAGGTGGATATTTACTGGCCTTGTAAATCACTCACAAAACATTGCAGGTTATATCAAGTAAAGAATTTAAAAATTTTCTTAGACTGAAACAAGAATAACCGAAGGGGCACATGTGGTCACGGGGTTTGCCAGAGTCTATAAACATAAATTTGTGGTTACATTTATAAATTTAATGCATAATGTCAGATGTTTTATGCTTATTTTAATGGCCTAGAAATACTCTTTTTGTAAATATATTCATTCTTCTTAGTTACACTCCATTAACTGGTGTTTAGTTAACGTGTGTATAGACTGTATCAGCCATTTTAATAGAATGAGAATGGGAAGAAAAGCTATGAGATATGAGCTGGCATCAGATTCATCTGGAGAGAGAAAATATCGGCAGAAACAAACTGTCGCAGGATGTTAAAAAATCACCTGCTTCTTAGAGGAGATACAATTGGGTAACGATCCATGGAAACATGAATGTTTCAGATTGCATATCTTCTATTCAAATTTATGACCAGCTGTCAGAGCACTGGTGCCCCTCACTCCACGAGAGGGATTGCTCTTTACCAAACAGTAATGAGCAGATTATGGGTGGTGCTAGAAAAAGTATGGAACTGTTTGAGAAATTGCAGTGCATCATATTAACTTCTCTCTGATGTTAGCAATTTCCCATCATATTGTATTACCAATCACTGTCACTAATATACCATGAAATTCAGATGTATAATGTAGTGTACAACTCAACCTCTCATTTCAAAGGTTTGTTACCCATAATCCTGCATGAGTCATTAGTAATGTCACTGAACAGAGTAAAACTCATTCACTTCTTGCAGTGTTTCCCCTGCTGGCAAATAACTGACATATTACATGTGGGCACAATGCTTAATTCTCCAGAGAGCCTTGATTGCAGCATTGTGAAATGTGTGTCTCTTTAATGGGCAATCAGGCTTACATGCAGCCCTTGACTATCCCAGTCTAGCATGCCCCACCGGATGGCTGAACAGCTGTGTACTCTGATAGAGCATCCATTTTCTTTTCTTTAAATTATTTATCTATACCACAAATGTTGTTCGTGGTATTTTAAAGGCAAGATCATGCTAAAGAGTAAAAATACGCCTCCGAAAAGGGAGAAATATAAAGGTACGGTTAAGATTTGGGAAAGAACATAATTTTTTAGGAGTTGGTCACACTTGCAGAAGTCACTTAAAAACTTTTGGCCCAAGCTCAGGGAGGAAGGCAAGCACCTAGGTCCCTCAGAAACCAACAGCACAGGTCAGAAATGAGGGATGCTGCCACCTGCCTGAAAATGAAGAACAAATGAAACCCAGATGTTACTGGAAATGGTCTCAGTTTTAAGTGCAAGGTGAAGCTCTCAAGGCAGACTCAGCAGAAGGTTTCACAATGAATGGGGCTGCCTGATCCTCCAAAAGGAAAAGGGACAGCTTTAGAGAGTCTCAAACTACCTGTTGTGGTGTTGTATTCCACAAATAACCTCACTGAACTTCCACCATGGTGATGTTGGGCTATATCTCCTATTTGGAGAGGTCATTTGAACCATGATCCTGTTGTCCAACATGATGTGCCCCCTAGCAGCCATGTGCTTACAGTTTTGTAGGTGAACTGTCCATCATGCTAGCAGAAACATGGGTTACAGGACAAGGCTGTGTGTGGTGGAGAGCTGCAGATAGACAATTTGAAAATGTAGATTTGCAGTGAATTTTCATTTAGTTCCCATTTCCTCACTTTATGTCAAAGTTAAATGGGATGGTGTCAAGAGCCTTCCTGAGCCAAGATAGATCACATCCACTGCTCCCCTTTGCCTCCACACTAATTATCCTGTCAAAGGAGGAAGCCAGATTGGTTTGATGTGATTTGCTTGTGAAACCCGTTGGTCATTTCCCACCTTCTTACTGTTGGACTACACGTGTAGTACTCAGTTGTTTTCTCTATTGTTTTCACAGGAGATAGCTTGTCCGGTGGGTCTGTACCTCCTGAGATGCCTCCTGCACAGCCATGAGACACCATCTTCTGTGGATCTCCAGAGGAGAGCTGGTGCTTCTGGGTTAAATTCAGGGCCTGCACTTCTAGCAGCAGAAAAGGTAGGTACGGCAACAGCACACCACGCTAGTGGGTCAGAACTGGTGGCAGCCACTCATGCAGGACTATGTGCTAGACTGGCAATCTTTGTCTGCCAAATGTGGGGGTTGTGCTTCCTTCAGATTCACTCCATTTCACAACTTTCATACAACATCTGAAGGTGCCATTCTTTTCCTGACTAATTAGAAATACATTGATAGATTGATTACCTATTCAGTTCATCATTTAAATTAAGTCATTCTTTTTACTTATGTTATTTTTGGTCCTTAATGTAAGCTATTTCTGTTGTTGTTTGTTTTGTTTTTGTTTGTTTGGTTTGTTTGTTTTTCACCAGACTTTTATCAAGTCTAGGATCAGGTCAAGAGCTTTATGGCTGGCAGGTCATTTTGTTCAAGAAAGCACTCTGACAAGTTGATGCTGCAGTGTGTTTGAGGCACTTAGAGAGGAAAGCAAAAAACACATTTAAAGTAGCAAGTGAAGCACATGGCAGGCTCAGTAGCAGGATAGCAGCAAGTCACCCACCAAGGCATGGCTGTCACTTCTTAATTTTGACTCACCTGGGCCTTGTGGAGGTGATGTTGCAGCTGTATTCCCAGCCTGCAAAGCCAGCCAAGCTGCAGTCATGAATGCTGAAGGCAGCAGGGTTCATTGTTGATTCTCCCAGCAATAGTGTGTCAGATGAAGACAGGCCCAGTGGTTCCTGCATCGTCAATTCAAGTACTTAGCCTGCCATTCCCAATTTATTTCATGGAATGTCTGCAGTCTCCAAGTTTGCTAACGTCATGATGGTGATGTATCTATTCTTGTCTCTGAAAGGATGCGAAAGGGGGACATTAGAGCCAGCACAGCTCTGTTAAATACCTTGTTGGCAGAGTATATCAGAAAAGCAATCTGTTTTTTAAACACAACTTGCTAAAAATTATATGTCATAGAGTGCATCATTATTAGGAATGATTCTTGTGACAGTAGCATGCATGGAATTTTAGCTGTTCCTCTATGTGATCCGGCTGATGGTTTATGACCTGATTGGCGTGCCAATATTTTGCCTATACTAATAACCAGACAGCTATACTCAAACTGTAATTAAAAATGAGATCCAAGCTGCTACCAGTTTAAATCAGGCTAAAGACATACCAGCCCAGGAGTGATAAACTGTCAGTGACACTATCAGCAACTTACAGTAAATTAACTCTTGCAGCCTGGCCTGTGCTAGGATGGAGGCGAAGCCGCTCGGTGTCACAGGGCAGAAATGTGTTATCTGGCAAAGCTGTGAACCCATGTCAGGGTGCTGCGTGATTCAGAGAGCCAGTCAAAAACTTTCAGCAAAACAATTTCTCATCAGAAAATATTAGTTTATACAGCCTGGCAGAAAATACTAGTTATAGCAAAGCACAAGGATTATGGCACTCACCAGTGATGACTTTGTTATCTAAACCTTGTTTTTGGAAGCCCTGTGTGAGTGTTCAGACCCGGGCTCTACTGTGCTGGTTCCCTCTCATCCCTAGTTTCTCAGAATTTGATTTTGACACTTTTGAAGTCTCAAAGCTATTTCTGGCTGCCTCTACCAGTGTACCCCTGCATGATGTTTAAATGGCAGGAGGAATAGCAAGTAAGCCTTCACTTCAAATCCCAGCTCAGCTCAGCGCTTCTGTAAATTTAAGAATTTGCATAAAAACACTAAGTCTCTACTGTGATTGCTAAATTGGGCTTTAGGAAAAAATGATTAAAAAAAAAAGGGGTGGAACGGAGGGATCTTTACATGCCTGCATACATCTTGCATCTCCATGCCTGCCTTTTGGCAAAATTTTCTGGTCTACAGCCCAGAGTGGATCTAAGATGTTCAGGTAAACCAGATGTTTAAAGGCTTCTCCAAATGCAGCTGCTGAGCTGTGGGGTCTGTGAGAAAGTAAAACTTTGACTGTGCTGAGTTTTTTAGTCCTTTATATTTGCTGGTCACCCTGGGGTCCTGGTCTCGTTCTGCCTCTAATGATTATTTCTGCCCATTAGAAAGCAGCCCTGGGGCTGGAAGACACAGGTGAGACCCCAGGGCTGAGCTTGCTTTGTAGCCTGGAGGCTTGAAGGCTAGCAGGCCGGGTGGTGCCTTGGCTAGCTGTGGGGGCTTTGAACATGGATGTGTGAACATCAAGTGTGTCACCCAGGGTGAAAAAACAAACCTAGATGTCCCTTGGGACTTTGTCAGTGCAAACAACACTGTTTCCTATCACAACCTGCTGTTCAACTGTGGCACTCATTGCCACAGGAGACTGTGGTTGCCAAAAGCTTAAATGGTGCAAAAAACAATTAGGTGAGTTCATGGAAGAGTGATACAGCAAGGGCTATTACACACCCAGAGACTGCCTCCAGCTCAGAAAGTCACTAAGCCCAGCTCACTGGAGACTGTCAGCGCACCCCCCAGGCAATTATCGTTGTGTGTTTGTCCTGTTCTTAACCTCTTCTGTGGACATCCATGACTCCTTGGTGTCAGAGACAGGACACTGGGTTAGAGGGACTTCTGCTCTGAGCCAACCTGGCCATTCACATGAGACAGGAGGTGACTTGTTTTCATCTCTGTTTTAGGCAGCACTAGAAGACGTTAAGTTTGTATGATCTCATTGTTAAGTGATGTGTGCTCTCAGTGTCTCTGAGAGCTGTTTCTGTTACAAAGAGCCTCAACTCACCTTGAGGAGACAGTCCCCAGGAGGGTGGCTGTCATTTGTGCATCCTGCTGAAGAGCATGTGCTGGGGTTTGCATTGTTCAGGCTAGTAAGGAAGAGGGGGAAAAAAAAAAGATTTTTAAAAAAAGTAGAGGGTGATTTGACAATTTCAGTGTCAGCAGGAGCTGATCCCAGCAGTTCAACGTAATCACTGAAAGCAGAGAAAATCCAGGAGATTTCACTGGAACTGAGCAAGAGCTTGACAGCTGGCAAATGCTAATGTAAGTAGGCAACTGGGAGCATTGGGTGGAGGAGGGTGGTGTCATTCAGCATCGCTTAGGGAAGTGCCGTTTACATCTGAGAAGAGCCAGGAGAAAATTTGCCCCTCTTTGCTGAGCCTGCCTCCTCTGTCACAAGTTTCCACCTGCTCGCTCCTGGGGTGCCAGGTGGGTTTCTGTGATTGCAGAGTCATCTAATGCAGCATGGGTGCAGCTGGCACAAGGAGACCTGCCTCCTCTGCTGTCTGGGTTGTTGGCGAAGAAAGGCTTACTGGGCTTTTTGTGGAATCACTGGCTCCTGCCCCAGGGATGGGGTGGAGAAGCAGTGGCTGCAGAGGTTAGCACAGGGTAGAACTGCATGTCCAGCCCTTCTCTCCCTCTCCTCCCTAGCATATTCCTTCTCATGAGAATCTCTGCTCAGATAGCCTCTCTTTCTTTTGGAGAACTAAAGGTAAGGGTATCGGTAATGGTAGTGTGAGGCTGCTGTGCTTTTTCTGTCGGCAAAGTTTTGGTGTTTCTTGCAAGCTGCTGGGGGCTGTGGAGCCCTGCATTCTCTGGGGGCTCAGCATCCAGCTCCATTTCTGCTTTCATGCCTCCATGGTCTGGAGGTGGGACTTTGTCACTAAGGAAAGCTTTTTTGAATAGAAGCAAATATGGCCATTCTTGTTGGATTGGAGGTGAACTTCTCACACAAACATCAAAACCAAAGCAATATTCTCCTAACAGTGACTTGGTGCTGTGCATCTGCACTGCACTGCTGGCAAGACCTACCCCAGTTTGGTCCATGTTTGCATCAGGGCAGCGTGCACGGTATTTAGGCTGTCAGTACACCAGCAGTGCCGCCCTTTGTGCTTAGCAACATTTCTCTGGCTATTGTTCCTCTTTGTACAATTAACTATTTAACATTTGGCAGCTCAGAAAAGCTTGACTGCGCTCCAGAGATGGTCTACGAGCCACCCACAACCTAATGGTCCGAAATTACTTCCTGGCCTCTATTTCCAACAGCCTTGTCCAATGCGTGAAATAAAAAGCTGAAGTTACGAGACCACGTGTTAGAATACATCAAAATTGATTACTTCTGCACCCAAATAATAACTTTGTTGTCTCAGGATAAGCTTTTTTGGCCTTGATATTTTTGCTTCTATCACCTGATCACATTAAATATCTTCGGACGCTTTGCTTTCGTAAATGAAAAAAATCAGCAGGTGACATTTGAAGCCTGTAACTGCAAAGTACAATATTCTCCAATTTCCTGAATGGCATTGTGCTATACAGTGTTTCAGAGGTATCTTTTCCTATCATAGACCATATGTAGCATAGGATACACTCCAGTAATTCTCCACAGAGGCTGAATACTGAACAGTTATATGTAACGTTAAAGAATCAGATTTACAGGATGTGTTTTGCTTTGTTGGCCACTGTTAATAACAAAGTTCTGTAGGAAGATAAAATTTGTTTTTCTGCAATCCAGACTGCTTTTGCACGGCCTATTTCTGTTTTCCTCTGAAATGTTTAGTCTTAAGGTTCTTGCTAATTACTTCTATTTGGACATTTCTGCAGGCATACCCACCTGACTGATGATAGGCTTCAGAAGCTTGTGGGTGTGTAAATTTGAATTAATTATACCATATATGTCTTGCCTTGGCTTTAAAATTGACTTGCCTAATTTGCCCAGTAGAAGCTGTCACTTTTAAATCCAGAAAGCTTATGAGGATAAACATCTCGGGATTCTGATGACCCTCCAAAACACTTCAATCAGACTACAGTTAAAATCAGTCAGACATGAGGTTCTGTGCCTGGGGTTAGGGTTGATGGGCATTCGGAAATCTAGGTGCATGCAAAACCCAAACACTTTACAATTTGATGTTATTGTAATGCAAAAGGTGTGGAGGCGTGATCTCCTGGCAAAGTGCATTAACCGTGGATTTTCACTTTGTTTCCAAAACCAGCAATAAGTGGTGCTGGCAGCAGGGAATAGAGGTGTGTGCAACCCTTGTCTCTTCACCACGTGAAAGCCATGTTGGGTATACGTTCATCAGCCAGTGTGGTGGCTTCTGGGGCCAGCACTGCATCTGGAGATCCTGAGTCTGGCAGACCCCTGAGGAAGCAAGTTATCACATGGTGAAGGACCAGCTGCTTTGGTAAATTAAAAGGTAATATCAGTTCCCACAAGATGTCTCAGCTCTTGGGATATCAGTTTCTTTGGGATGGGGGGAACAGACTTGTGCTGAGCCCTCCAGCTCAGACATGCTGGGCCACGTTTATACCCTGGCCTAAGAGCACTGGTGTGCAGCTGCAAGGCTGGCAGGGGTCCTGCCTGTGGTCTGCCAAGGAAAAGCTTTATCAAAGGCTGTGCATTTCTAAGGGTTATTTCTTACCCGGAGTGCTGATGTTTCCTTAAGAAAAACATTGTGATGCTGAATTTCCAGTGCTGAGCCTGCAGCCTCTTAAATCTAAAAACTAAAGGGGGTGATAATCAGTGTTCATGTGAGGAACACAGTCAAATGGAGTAGCAGAAAACCAGCCAAACAAACAAAACCATAAGGAGATGTATTTTTAAAAGGAGAGAGGAAGCCATAGATGTTGAGCTCAGGCATTTGCCTGGGTCCAGAGCAGATATCCTGTGCTCCTTCCCCAGGTTGTCCTGGCAGCGTTGCAGCCTGCAGAGCCAGTTCCCTCCGCACTGGAAGTCACCCAGGTCTCACACATCACTGTAAAAATTTTCATTTCAACCTTCCTTTTTTTTTTTTTTTTTTTTCCCCTATGTGAGGAATAAGGAGAGCAGGAAGGAGAGAGGAAGTTTTGTCATAAATCTCTGAATGAGCCCAAATGTAAGGCTTTTTACATTTCAGTGAGAATGGGAGAATTGTATACTGACCTACAGAGTCAGACTTTTATATACTGTCTAACTCACATGTGTGGCTAATTTGTCTTTTTATATTGTTAACTTTAAGATGCTTTACATCAAGATTAACTCTACTGGTAATTTGACTTCATTGGTGCCTAGAACGATGCACTGTGTAAGCTGCATTTTTATAGCTAGTATATGAAAGATTTTTTTTGTCTTTTTGCATGTGCTCCTGTTGGGCTTTGTCTTCATTAGCCTCCAAGCATGTCTCTGACAGGAGAAAGATCTGCTCCTGGTCATGAGCAAAGCCAGGGGATTTTCACACAGGCCACGCTATGAATTTGAGAGGAGGCTCTGCCATGGCTGAAATTTCTTGTTCAGACTTCAATGCTGTCTGATTAATAAAATGTGTTAATTTACATCCAGTTGGAAATTAAATAGCGGCTCTGATGGGAGGCACAAACAGCAGCAGTTCTTTTCAGAATATGTAAGAGAATGTCTGGGGACCCTATATAAGCTACGGGGGTTTGCAAATGTGATGAGCTGCTTGACGAGCCCTCATGGGTCACAAATGCAATCATCTCATCTTCAAAATGATTAAACAATATATGGCAGGAGTTGTGCATAGGAGTGGTGGCACAGTCTGAACTCCAACACAAAGCTGGAAACAGCACAGACTATCTTATTAATTTTTCAAGCTCCTTAGCATCTTATATGAAAATTAAGGTGTAAATAGGTTAATTACAGTGACTTAAGGATTTTTCCAGCTATGCTTTCCATAAGAATCTATATGGTTTGGCCAATGTAGAGTTGAAAATTTGAAAAGACCTTGTTTTATACAGGATCAGCATGGAACTTAAGGATAAATATTTTATGAGGGAATAGAATCTAAATAGAGTTTTGAAAATAAGTTCACAAAACTTAAATGAATAAATTTAACATGAAATAATAAAACTCAGAAATTATGAGATGTGATGAATTGGAAGAGCAGTCTGTGGCAACCCAAGTGACCTCAGTGAGCAAGTGTTACATAGGAGGAAATGAGCTTCCCAGGCAATGCTGGGCTCCTGCTCCTTCGTGGCAGTGAGGGCTCAGTGCAGAAGGCTGTCTGAGGGTAACTTTGCACGAAGCTATTTGAAGTGTGATTTCTTTCCTGAAACTTGCTATACCAGGGACTAACAATTAGGAATGATTTTGTTATTAGAGTAATTCCATATTTCATTCGTTGTGTTTATTGCACAAGATGTTAGCACACCAAAAATGAACCTGGAGCAGCTGAGTGATTTAGCTAAGTGTTTGTTCTGATGCTGAAGCCAGTTAGTGATCAATTACAGCTCTGTTGTTCAAGAAAAGTCTAGTTTTCTTGAAAAGTCCAGGAACATTAATTTCTGTGTCATTACAGTGGAAAGCAATATGCTCTGAGATTGTTATACTAGCTTGTTCTAGAAGTCCCAGTGTTGGACAAAAGAAACTTGAAAGTTATGCGTCCTATGGTATTTTGCATTAATTTTAATCATATTATTCTCCCTTTTATGACATGCCTCTCTGGTGCTCATAAACCAAGAAATGAGTATCATCTACTAACACTACAAGTTTACATGAGAATTAGTTAGAAGCAGAATTTGCCTGTTTCTTTTTGAGATTTAATACTTGACGGTTATGGCATCATGAACCTTTTCCACAACTTTGTACATACATTCAATACATTCCCTGCTCTGCGCATCCTTCACACCTGTCAGAAATGCACATAAAAATCAGACATCAGTTATCTCAATATCAAATCACCCCACAACCACATGAATGCAATTAAGATATATGTTCACACACACACACACACAGATTCCACCTAGTCCTGCCAACCTCCCAGCTTACAATTAGAGTGAGAGGCACATATTTGTCTATAGTATATGCTTTTCCTATAAAACTACTATCTGTTTCTTTTCCTTCAAAATTATTATCCATTTATTTTTTTATTATTATTATTTTCCTCTCCCCCCCCCCAAAAAAAAAAAGGAAAAAAAAACTATATTAGATATTTGGTCCCAACCAATTGTTTTTTTAATTGGTTTGGGAGTTTTCTGTTTTTGCATCTTTTTATCTGTTTCCTAGGGCTGTCTGTCCCTGAGCTCCCAAGCATGTGTGCATCCATTGCCTGATGAAGATCCTGTTTTATTTAGGCTCCCTCATCAGCTCCACCTTTGACTCACTGAGTACATTTTAATTAACCACATCATTGGCTGCAGGAGAAATATGCCTGCAAATCCAGGCTGACAATTTGCATGAGAAAAAATAATGCGAACAAAAGCTTATTATTAGAATACAGAAAACACTGCAACTAAAATTTGGTTCACAGGAAAGAAACAGCAGTTTCGCAGCTAATTGCCAAAGGAGCTACACGTGCATGAAAAAAAAATCAATATTGTTGACGAATTCCCTTCTATTTTGCAGTTAAAGGATATTTAATTTCTAATGGTTCTCAGCATTTGTGTGTATGAGCATCAAATAGCAGGAAGCGCAGGAACTGTGCCCAAAATTTTCCTTATAAGGAAAACCATGACCCCAATTTCTTACAGTCAGGGCCTTCTGTTTGAACTCCAGGAAAATTAACGGAGTTTAATAGAAAAATGGGATTAAGTACACTTTTGAATAGCAAAAATAAAAAAGAATATTTTCTATATTAAAAAGTGCTTCTAATGACATCTATTTTCATAATAGTGTTTTGTTGAATGAACAGCTTGGACAAAAGCACTGGTAAATTGCCTGAAACGAGACTGCCTGACACTCAAATCGTTGCTAATGGTAGGCAGCTCCTTGACTTCTTGTTATATTTCTTTCTTGGATTTAATCCCATCCTTCTCAGTCCGTTATGCAGAAGGACACTACTTTGCTTAAAGGGTTATCGATGTCACCAGGCACAGAAAAAGATCTGGGTACATTTTTAACAGTTTTGCAGACGGGAGTCGCACGTACCATTGAGATTCAGCAGAGCTTTTCTGAGGCTGGAAAGCTGTCAGAGAGCCTTTCCAAAGGCCGACATCTGGGAAAATCCCAGTGATAGGGACTCTGTGTAAGTCACTTGCTGCGCAACTGAAGAGCTAGTTACCACAGATATTAATTTCTTAATTAGAAATGGACCCTAGTTGTGGAGCAGGGCTTCCCAGAGGGGGGGCAAAGTACTACTGCTGCAGAGTTTGCCTGCAATGAGGCACCTGGAAGAGACAAAACAGGAACTTCCCAAGTGCTTTTGCAAAGTATGCACTGGTCCTGCTTGACCCCTAGTGAGGCAGCGCCAGCTTTTCTGCTGCGTTGTGGTGCTGAGTATCCCCAGAGAGAGGAGCTGTCAGCTGCTGCTCCATCTCTAACCATTTTCCATTTTAAGTCTTGTTTTCGCTCCTCTTCCAGTAGAGTGATACTTGGAGAGTTGTGGCTAGATCTCTCTTAATCTTAACAGTATCTTCGGGCTCCACTGCCCTAATCTCGCCTGGTCTCCATCGGGTGTTTCTATGGCAACTCCCTGGGGAGTTTTCCTGTTATCTCGGTGAAGTTAACTGGAAACAAATAAATATGTTCGAGATGAAGTGGTGTTGGAGAAGACTGATGTGGTCTGGAAATGAATCGCCTGGATGGAGCTTGAATCTACTGTGTTCAAAGGTTTTGCCTAAATCACATTTGTCCTCCATGGTGCCAGAGCAGTCCCAGGTAGAGTCAAATTTTGCTGCGCTAATAAAATTAAAAAAAATTAAAAATTAAAAACAAAGAGCCCAAACACACTAAGCCTGGAGATTCTTAGCCAGGGAATGGGATTTTCACACACAGTTTGAGAAGATCAATAGTCCCTGTTCGAACCAAATTATAATAAACCTGATGTCATGTCTCATTAGCTGGCATCTCTGCACAGTTTCATGCACTGTGGCAAGGGGGGGACAGTGTGGGTGACAGCCATTTGTCATCTTGTCCTTGGGAATGCTGGGGAAGCGACACTATCACCACCTGTCCAGGGGCGCCAGACCCAGTGCTGGTGCTCAGCAGGGGCTGTGCTCCCCAACATGTGGGTCTGTGCTGGAAGGGCAAAGCCTCATCCCCCGGGCTGCCTGCAGCCACCCGGCCTGCGTAAATGTACCTAAATGTACGCCCTCCAGGGTGTGAAAGGATGGCGAGGGGAGTGCCTGGCTGAATGGCAGGGATGCTCTAAGGTCCAGGAAATCCTGCCTTGTATAGAGCTTGAGGGCTGTCATGGTGCAGTTTCTCTAAATGAATAATCCAGGTTATCCCAAATTAGAAGGTTTGTGTACAGATTCAAAGCCCCCTCCCTTCCCTCTCATTTTGAGCCTATGGATCAGACCTTTCCCAGTCGGTGTCGTAATTAACCTTAATGCACTTTTCCTTTGCATTTTAGATCACCATAGACCAAGTTATTGTTGGCCAGCGGCTGTTTGAAAGCTACCAGACCTTTCCTACTTGTTGTACATGTCTCTTTGAGACAGGAAAATGTCTCTGCTGGGGAGTTGTGACCTGCTGGTGCTGTCACCCAGGGCAATGGAAAACCTGTCTCCCTTGCGGCAAGAGCTGCAGATGCCATCCGGCTCCTTCCCTTGCTTTCATTTTTGGATACCAGCCATGGGTTGCTTATCATCGGTCCTGATCCCTAAAGCTGAGGTGCTGATTCTAATCTGCAGCTGCAGCTGGGTTTAAATCTTGATCTGCAATCGGTGAGTCTGAGCGCTGAGTGTGCAGAGACATTATTAGATTATTAAATCAATGACACTCAGGTTATTAGTCACACTCATCCGCATTACCTGACACTGTAATGATGTTCTATTTTTACTTCCATCCTGCTAATGTCCCAGAGGTACTGAAATTATGACCAGAAAATTAATTTCTATACATTTGAACAAGAAATAGAAGTATAGGGAATAATCCCATATTGACAGTATAAATCCTAAAGGAGTTGTTTAGAAAAGCAACGGGGAGAGGGAAAGGGCTGAGAATGGTGCCTCACATGCAGACTCCTCTCTGTGCTGCAATGCCCGGCTCTTAAGGGTTTGCTGGCTGCTAATAACTGGGCCAGGCTATTTTAGCTTGTAACTCATTTGGGGCAATTAGGACTCCTGAGCTGGCATTAATGATTTCACTCGTTCAGCCAATACTTCCTTGCAGAATCCCTCTGTTGTCTCAATGGGCTTTCTTCAGAAGTGAAATAAAACCCAGTAAACAGAAAAAGGCCAGCATGTGGCAAGATGTTGTTTATATTTTCAAAAATTACTCAAGTGCAAGCAAATTATCATCTCAGCCCCCAGACTGAGGTAAGAAGGGAGTTCCGATCCGATGGCACCTGAAGACTGCATTTGGCGTTATTTCTGCTCTGTGTGACTAACCATCTGCAGGCGGGGAGGAATCAATCCGTCACTGTGGAAAAACACCACCAAAGCTGCCGAACGTCCATCCCGCCCCTGTCTAACAGACCAGCACTGGCACCTCACCCCTTCAGCTGGGGAGACACAAAAATTTGGCTTGAAGGGCCTGGCTCTGCCTTTTGAAATCCCTGGGCAGGAGCTGCATGGAGACCTGAGCTCAGGGAGGGTGGCTGGAAGGGGTGAGCTCAGCAGGGTACCCGAAGCACTCAGCCTGTGCAGCTCTCCAGTGTGTGCACAGATCTTCTGGGGGAAAATGGGGAGAAGCATATGGTGAAAGATCCTGCAGGGAAAGCCATTCGCATCCTTCCCCACACCGCCCACGGCTCCCATTACTTGCAATTTCCCCGAGTTTATTGATTACCAGGAACAAATCTACGTATTGCTTGATACTAACTTGGTTTTAATGCAAGTCTTAATGATGCATTTGTTTCATATTTGCAATTAATGTAGAAACAAGTGTTGGTGTTCACTGTGCCAAAAAAGGAGCAGAGTGACTTTCTGAGGTCTTCAGCTGGGGAATTTCCACTTAAAAACAGAGAGATGTGTGAGCATAAGTGTGTGTACCTTGTTTGTACCTGGTAAATGCATGTGGCAGGGTGTTCTCATGAGCAAAGCTCATAGTAGAACTATAATGAGATGAGTTGTTTAGGTGTAATTAAAAGATGTGGTGAGAACTTGCATGGAAATCCTTTTCTCTAGGCTTTGGGATCCCTGCTAATAAGACATAAACATTTAGCAGCTCAGCTGGAGTACAGTGTGCTCTTTGGTTAAACATTAAAGGGGCATTGTCAAGTGGCTTTAATTAATTAGCTAGGCTTTAAATGAAATCAAATCAATTTGGAGCAGTTAGGCTCAAAATTAAAGTTGTTTTCACCTGGTAGGAAATGTCCTTCAAATTCTGAACATCTTACAGACAATGAGAATTTAAAATGCCTTTAAGAAATTTCATCCATATGTTTTCCTTTCCTTTTCCTATTTGTGCAGAGAATGGCCAGTAGTCTGATGATCTAATGTTACCGTAATTTTCATAGTGACAGTACATCGAAATTAAGCCTTTCAGTCTGCATACATGGCAGTCAGCATTTACGTGACATCTTCTAGATGTGCAGCATCCAGACCCATGTCAAGCCTGGATAATGGAGTCTTGAATATACGTTTTTCCCTTTTTATTACAACTTCTCATGGGGCATTATCGCCCTTGTTGTCACTGTTGACACTAACAAGTAAATAGGAAAGTTGTGGAAGTAGGTTAGCTTGCACGTCATTAATGTAATTTCTGAGCACAAGGGGGTGTAACTTATGTTCAGCCTCCATTATCTCTGAGTTTTCTGCCCACTTCTGGCCATGAGACAGAAGCTTCAAGAGTTATAAAATTCTTAGAGGTATTGTGAATGTCCACAGCTGGAGAGGGAAGGGAGACCAGCCCGAATGAAGCCCTTCAGCCTGTGCTGAAGGAGATGGTGCAAGACAAGATCAGGGATGGGGTTGATGACTGCAATTCTGTTCTCTGGTCGGTGGAGGAGAGGATGCCTTCCCAGCCTCCAGGCAGGGGCTGCTTTCTATTTTTCTTGCTCTTTTCTGAAAACAAATGCTATTCTTGATATTGACTTTTTAAAAGCAAAAGAATTGAACAAAATGAGAGTGTAGGCACTTCTTATTAGGCCAGCACAATACCATATATTACCTTAGATGCTTTGAGTTAGATTTAGGGGGGAAAAATCAACACAAACTCCCTGTGACACAATAGACCATAACTGCTGGAAGCCGTTATGGGCTATTATGCGAAGCCGTTACAGTCTATTGAGTAAATAATCTACAGATTAAAGCTTTCTAAGTACACAGTAACTTGATAGGTAACCAAAGAAGCCATTACGGTATGTCATGTCAATAAGAGGAGGATTAAGGTCCCTTATGTTTTGTACAGTGACAGGGTCTATCTGCTGTAAACCAGTGTTAAACAAAAGCAATTGCGTTTTTGAAACAACAACAAAAAAAAACAACACAAAAAAAAAAACACACCAAAACTGCAGTGCAGTTGTGCTCTGGGACTGGGGACCAGGGATTCGGTGCAAGGCAGCTATTAGTGCTTTAATGTATTACAGCCAGGAATGATGGTGTAAACTGGTGGCTGCTCCTAATCCGCAGCACCCTGGGTTCACCCCCTCCTGTGCAGTTTGCAACCAGAGGCATCTGCTACAGGAAAGGAGTTTGTGGGTGCACAGCCCAGTGCTTCCCCTTTCCCCATGCCACCCAGGTCCCCGTGGGCAACTCTCCTGCACTGCCACCCCTGGAGCCAGGCCTCCTGGCTGTGTCACGTCCAGTATCATGCCTCCTCCCAGCATTTAATTACTCCGGGCTCCCAGTCTCTCTGGTGTGTTTAATATGAGCTATGTAAATTTCTCCCAAGAATGATAGGATTTTGACAGTCTGATTTGCCTCGCAGGCATACTCAAGCCAGCTCATTTTCTCTTCCCTGGAATTTCTGAGTGGTCGGGTGGCATTTGATTATCATTGGTTGGCATATCTGAGCTCTGGGGTTGAGCATAAAGATATTTTAAATTTAATAGGTTTAAGATGTCATTATTTCTGTGCTGATGAATTTATACTTGTAACCAGAGAAACTTAGAGCATTTAATGAACTTATTTAGTTCATGGTGCAAGCTTTAAACCCAATCCTGAGTATAAAATTAAATCATGTTGGATAAAAACTAACACCCAGAAGCTAAAACTGAACTGGGTAAACGAATGAATTTCAAAAGACAGAATAAATACAGACATAAGGCACCTAGGGGACAGATTTACGAAGAGTTTTTGCACTGTTTTCAATGGAGCTTGTAATAGCATAAAAGTATTAAATTTGATTTACTAGAAAGGATTTGTACAGTATTTCATCACCTGCTTCCCAGCGCCAGCAGCCCCTTCCCCATCTCTCCCACCTTTAGCAGGAGCTCTGGACACAGCTGAACCTGTGGTGGAGAAAGCTCCAGCTTTGTTGAAAAGTAAACAAGAAACCAGAGAAGAAAGTAACGCGATCCAAGAAGATCAACAACATCGTTCTATGAAAATCAATTCTAATTCTAACCTGGTCAATACAGAGCGGCCCCGCTTCACCAGACGGGAGATGAATGTTGCATGCTTGCCCACGGGACTGTGCTGCCCGCCCTCCCCAGTGTGCTGCGGGTGTTGGTTTGCTGAAGCTGAGACAACCACAAGGTAGCTTTGAAGTCTGCTTCCCAGCTCTGTTAGGCCTAGGCTTTTCTGAATATCTCTAAAACCCTATAAACCTTCAGAAACTGTGCAAAGAAAGTAGCACCTTCTTTGGTAACGATGGGGGACTGCAGTATTCCCCATAAAGAGTTGTCCATGGCACGAGGGGTCATGAGACATAGGCGAGGTTTGAAAATACCTTAAGACACCTTTTTTATTTGAAACAATTAGAAAGACCAGGTGAGGAGAAGCAACTCTTGATTTATACCTGAGGATTTCACTGAAGATATAACCAGAAATGAGCTACTCCCTAGTAGTGGCTATTCTTATCAAATTCAGCATCCTTATGGAAAAATATCCTAGAAAAGCTGTATTTCACTTTAAAAGAATGAAATGATATGGAAGAATGAGGAAAGAGGGTAAGAAGAAATTGGAAGAAACATTAAATTAAAAAAAATATATTGCCTCAACGCAATCTGCAAACAGCTATTGCTCATTCGACGCTTACCAAAATCATGCAAATGCACCAGAAAGCAGGCCAGCAGGATGACAGTGGATGATGTATATTAGAACTAGAGACCTATTTTATGTATCCAAAGAGCTTCTAAAATAGAGAATCACCGAGTGGACTTAACAGGACTAGGCTCTCTCAAGATTGATCTTCTCCTGGCCTGGTAAAAGGTATGAAACAAGGACTAGGAATCAAGTCCTAGATCTGTTTTCACAATGGATAGAAATTTCAGTAGAAATCCTGCATGTATCTGGGCTGGACGCTGCCCAAAAAAGAAAGGAACCAGAAAAAGGGATGAGTGGTGAGGCGGCGAAGTTTGCAGGTGACAGAGATCTGTGCAGAGTAGCCAGACCTACAGCAGCAGTTTGCAGAACGATTTACAGAAATAAGTGGCAGTGCGATATAAACTGGCAGGTGAAATTCAGCACGGATAAGTGCAAATTAATGCCCCTGTTAAAACAGGTCTACCTACGTATACAGAACGGTGGGCTTTAAATTAGCACTTACCCTTAGCAGGAAGATGTTCTGGTACCTTTGCAGCTGCTCCAAGTGCTGGCACCATTCTCACAGCCATGGGGAGGGTGAAGGAAGGCTCTGAGAACAAGAAGCATTGTTATGCCATGGCTAAATCCCCACACCTCAAATCCTGCCTGCAGATCTGGTTGCCCCTTGCAGAAATACCATAGGAGAACAACAGAAGGTGTGGAGAAGGCAAGAGAGATTGTTAGACATAAGGACTGGCCTCTGTGGAAGGAAAAGCTAAATATGTTTAGGGCTCTTGCCTGCAAAGGACAAGATTGAAGGGGAAAAGGGTAGAGGTCTGGGTCATCATGAGTGATGTGAAGGTGGATAGGGATGACTATTGCTTGTAATGTAAGAGGAAGAGCACCAAACTCCTAATTTGGGGAGAATAGGGTTTGTTGCTTGATTTATTTATTTTAAAGCACAATGTTCAGCTGTATTGCTGAATGATCACCCGCCAATACAGCAGGTCAACAATTTTCCAGCAGAATAGTTTTCTGAGCCCCTTTCTCTTGGAAAATGCTGATTCGATGGTATCAAGATGCTCTGTGGGAACACGTCAATGCCATCAAAGCCATCAGCAGAAGCCAGACATCTGCCCAGCCTCCTTGCCTGCTGCCCAGCTGGCTGTCTCGCTGGGACAGCTGGGCTACCATGCTGCAGCCAGCAGCCTGTTTGATTTTTCTTTACTTTGTTGTTAGTCTACTTGTATTACATTTTTCCTTCATTTTAACCTTTATATTTTATATTCAATATACTTGCAGCACTAGAAAATGCTCCCTTACCTATCACAATATCAAGTGTCAAATCAAAGTACAAGTCACCCAATGAGTATAATTTATATTATAATTTAAATGAGTTTTTAAACCTGCATTTTAAGATATAAAAATAAACAAATGTAAAAAGTATGTGCAGTAAGAAGTAGGTACGTTTTTATTTGCATATCATATCAACCATTAATATAAAGTTATATTTTATGTTGTATAAAGCTTGAGTCTGTGAAGACAAAATAAAAACTATACTTGAATCTCTTTCTAACTTATTGGGCTAAATGACAATGGCAGAATGCAATTTCAGAATTTCTCTCAATGGGCAATTTCAGTGTTTTGATGTGTTTTGTTGCTTCATTTTGCAGATGTTTCCATAAAGAACAGAAAAGTTGGATTGAATGTTCTCTCTCTTTAAATGAAAATACCTATTCTTAACCTGAACCAAGGCCAGTGTCTCATGCAACATGGATGAGTCAGATTTTAAAGGTAGGTGGAAAATCAACAGTATTGGGGGTAAAATGAGCAAGCAAACCACTTCTGTAGTTGACACAACACTGGAAACAGCACCAAACTATGTTAAAAACTCATCTTTGTAATCCAATGTGGGAAGAAATCTGAAAAAATAGATAGCTTTGTGACCTGCTGGGATGATTTCCAGTATTTTTGTTTTGCCTGCAACAACTAGCAGCTAAAACAGAACAGAAACCTACAACTAGATGAATATTGCTCATGCTATGGGTGAGATTGTCACTGGCTGCAGGTGGTACCAGTTCCTGTGAGATAACCAGCCCTTGCTCGTCACTAGATAAGCAACCCTTTGCAATTCACAGCATACCTATTTTGATTTGAAAGGTTTTAAAGTTGGGTCCATGCAGTCCTGTGGATGATTTGAAGGGCTGATTTGAAGGTTGTTTTCCTAGCAAGCTGGTGGTGCAGAAGCAAATTAGCGCAATTCCCTGTGCATGATGAGCTGCGGGAGGGTCTCTACAGGGCATCACTTTGCCACTGTGGCCACCTCAGACAAAAAATAAAGCTCAAGTGAAAGAAAAAGTATTTCCTCCAGCAGTTTCTGCAATCCCCCTGATGCTTGGAGTGATGCAGGATGAGTCCAGCACATAACATCAATGAGGCTCCTCTGTGCTCTCAGGGTGT
The DNA here is from genome assembly GCF_009769625.2 of Cygnus olor. Lineage (NCBI taxonomy): Eukaryota > Metazoa > Chordata > Aves > Anseriformes > Anatidae > Cygnus > Cygnus olor. The sequence goes on from NC_049181.1 coordinate 8,336,981, forward strand.
TCATGTGGAGCCAGTGATGGAGTTGGTGTTCCAATTCATGCATGGTAAGTCACACAGGGATCCCACCCCATCATCACCCCTAAATCCTATGGTTACTGCCATCACTTCTCTCTTTCTGGGGTGATTATTTTCAATAATCTTGAAAACTCGGCTGAGATAACTTCAGCGCAGGGAGCTGCTGCACCACAGGCCACCATTAGCAATTAAAATTAGATAAACAATTAGCCTGTGAACTTTGCACTCAGATCACTGCTGCCTCAACAGCCACCGCAGGAGCCTCCCGAAGCCCCTGTAGGGCTCAGCTGCTCACCTTTCCCAGGGTCAGAGCAGTGCTGCCAGGCTGGGATGCGGTGGGGATGCCCAGAGGAGGTGCACCAGCAAGGGGACTCCAGGGTATATACTGTTATTTATTACACTTTCATTTTCTTTTTCCTCCTCACTTCTTCATCAGGGCACTGGAGGGAATAGGAACATGCTATCTAATTTCCTAATTTTCCTGTCAGCTTTCTGGCTTTCAAAATGATTGCAGCAGAAATCTATAAAATGAGGACGAGGGAAGCAAACTTAATACCATTGTAAATCTCCAAAATGGATGCAGAAACACAGTACTCAAATAGAAGTAAATAAAAGCAAGGAGAGATTCATTCTGGTTTTCTTCTCTGTAAACCTACTGGCAGCTTGGAATTATTCAGAAAACAACATTTAACTGAGAAAAAGGGAACCCTGTAAAATAGTAAAGATTATACCGTAAAGCTAAGCACCCTTCATAAATCATAGCTGGGAACATTGCTAAGTTATAGGAACCTGCAGATGGCTGTCATTAAAGGGAAAGAGCCTCTCCCGGCTTGGCGGGCCACACCGTACCATGCTGTATGGCTGCAAATCGAACTGCTTTCATGGGGGAGCCACAAAAGTGGTTTTAAAATAGGAATTTCAAACAGAAGCTGCATGAGCTGTTCAGCAGGACTCAGGCTTATCGTGAAACCACAGTGGCAATTTCAGGCCTGATTTACAGGAGACTCTAATAAGCCTCTCCCATTTAAAATAACACGGCAATAGTTTATCATAGTGTTGTCCGAAGCTGGAAGAGCAGTAGTAGGGCTGGGTGCTCTGGTAGCAAGTGTGTGCCTGGCACTGTCCCCATTTCAAACAGGGACAAAGGAGTGAGGGCTGCTGAATGGGATGTGGAGTTGGTGTTGGGAGAGGTCGGGGCAGACCAGCAAGCTCCTTCTCCACTCCAGACACTTTCCTGTGTGTTCACCTCCAGTATCGCTGCTTTATCCTTTGGGATGAACTCATCTGGGGCTTCGACTCAAGAAACAGCAGGAGAGATGCTCAAAACAAGCCTGTGAAGCTGAAAATAGCACACCCCAGTTGCTGCTGCTTTCAAGATAAAGATGTCACCAGGTGAGCTCCTCTTGGATTATATATTAAGCCACACCACGATGTAGCACCATGACATACATAGCCCCCCATGGTGTGGTGCCATCTATTAAGCTGAACATTGCAGGTGTGTGGGGATGTCTGTGCCAGCACCTGCAGTGTGCGGGGCACTGGGGTGAGCCAGGGCTGCGGCAGCTTCCCAGGAAGAGCTGTAGCATGAGATATGGATCACACCATGCACCCTTTCCCAAGAGCCTCTGTAGAGGTTTACCCCTACATACTGCCCTGGGGTACAAGCTCTCCCTGGGGTGCCCCTGCACGAGGTGGTTCAGATGAAGCTCTGGCAGTCACAACACCCAGGGGTAACCAGACCTCCGCAAACCTGCCTTTGTTCTCAGCTTGGAAACACTTCGCCCCGCTCAGCTGTGCCTGCCAAGTACATGGCTGTTCAAGGTCACTGTTTCTAATATTGTCAGGAACCTTTCCTGGTACAAAATGGCACAGCAACTGATTGCATTGACTTTTTAAACATTTTTTGCAAACTCCCACTATCCCACCCCAACCTTCCTATGCCTATTGCACTGTTTTTGCATTTCCATAGGAGCATCCCAATGCTTATACCTGTCAGTGCAGGTTTGCTGGGCTCACTGCTCACCAGGCCAGGGGCTTTCCCAGGTACTGACTAGGTTCCTTCAAATGCTGTACTCTCAGTGCTTTCCAAAAAAAATGGCCAGGAGGAACTGGATCTCAGAGTATTTTTCTTCTCTGTTTTTGGGTGAACTCAACTGCTCACTGCACCTCCAACAACAATGTTTAGCTTCTTGTCACAACCCCCTTCTGTGCTTTGATAGAAAAGGGATCACCAGCAGATGCAATTTCTTTCAGTGCTGGAATTGTGTTTATTTTGCTGGAATTGTACTCCATTTATCTGGTTGCAAAGGGACTAGGCAATTTATATTGGCAGTACTGAATGTACTGAGGCTGGCAGTGGTCGGGTACTCATGGCTTGTTACCCAAGGAAAGTTCAGAGCATACTAATTTATCCCACCATGGAGCAGCAGTAGAAGAAATGTACAATTGATATCAATCAGTCTTACATTAGTAACACTGTAAACATTTTTTCAGATGGTAAAAGATCCAATAAATCTATTTTATTCTGTTTCATTGTAAGGTCCAGTTCCTCCTTTCCATCATACAAACAACTTCCAGGTAATGGAAAGGATATTGCATTCCCTATTCACAAATCACAGTTTGACCTATTATTTGTAATTTTCAGTGCTTGCCTTCTTGTGCAGTGTTCATAAAATGAGATTAGAGTGATTTACAATAGTGAAAGATGGAACAAGACTAAGAGGAGATGTGACTCATTAGACATCATCCTGTGACTGTTGGAAGGAACCTGCATCGCTCAGGAAGGTATGCTGTGATTTTCTAGGGCAGTCTGGGGAATTTAGACCTACCCTTGAGGTGTTTCAGTACCAAAGCATCTGTGTTCCACCCAAAAACATGACCTATCATCCCTGATTTTATCTTTTGTGAAACCAGCCAAGCAATTCAGAGCAAAGGCTCCCAAACTCCTTCCTGACTATCTAAGTCTACTTTATGATATTGCTTTGAAAAGGTTATCTTGTAAATGTTGTGTGAGATTTTAAAAAGAAAAAAAAAAAAGATACTTTTGTTTGAATTCAATATGGGGGAATTATACTTTGATTGTTATTTCTAGTGCTTCAAAATCATCAGTATTAGTTATGGCTAGAGAGTCTAGATCTTCTTGTACTTGGGACTTAAAGAACTTGCTTTCCTGGTCGACAAACCAAAAATACATTCATCTGTTCTGTTAACGGGCATGAGTTTGGCTTCTTTGAGCAAATGAAAAAGAAATAGGAAGAGCACCTGAGGGGTTATTTTATTGAGCAAGGAAATGAACTCCAGAAGAAGTTGTTTCACTGTTTGGATTCATTCATGGTACTGAGAACCGGTGAGTGGATTCCTGTGTGGACGTTTGGAGGGTGGTAGTAACCTTTCCGTTTTAGTGTCTCTTGCTTCTTGGTTTTCTGCTCTTGAGCATCCACATATTTCTGTCAAACTGCTTAGTGCATCTCCCTAAAAAAAAAAATAATTGCTTCTCTAGAAGCAGTGCTTGCCTTTGCTCTCTCTGAGCAGACAGGATCCGTAACAAATGACTCACATGTAGTAATTACACTCTATTCCTTCCTATCCTGCATTGATTATTTAGATGTAGGAAGACTAGCTCTATCTTGAGTAAAATAAAAGATCTGGAGACCCAAATATCGAAACATTGTTTTGTTGATGGTGTGGTTTTTTTCCCTCCTTTGTTTTTCAGGTACTGTTTACAGCCATGGTACTCTGAAAAGATGAAACATTTATAAACAAAACCTCCTGTCAGACTGCTTGTAGTTTATGTTTGTTTAAAGGACAATTTTGTGTCACCTCTTTGTATTTTAATAGTCAAAATAAATTTTGCATAATAATTCAGCTCCTCTCTGCTGCCTGTAATGACTTTCTGCATTTTTCTGATGGATGTTTGTATTTGTTTCCTATGATTTACATGACCTGACGTCTCATACAATGAGCTTCCCAGCGCAAATGCCATTTGTGATACTCTGTGCAGCACTAATCTATCATTAGATGACCTTACAAGAGCTGGGGTCATGGATTCAATCAGTAAAATGTTTCAGGGTGTAATTAATTAATCCCCCCCCCCCAACTATTCGCTTAAAACTTGATGAAAGCGATGTTTTTTTGTAACACTTCTTCAATACATAGGGTTTGTTTGTCTAATCAATCACGCTAAGTTGGGGAGTTCTTAGTATTCATGGCTTTGTCTTTCTTGGAACTTCCAAATGTTTATTTTCCAGCATAATTTAATGGTTTAATTAGCCAAACAACTAGCTACTGTACTTGTGAAAGTATATTCAGGTTGTTATTTAATAACATGGGGACAGCTGTGTTTTTGCCTTTGCTGGGCTGGATTGTGTTACGTAGGCTGCGGAGCCGGTCCAGCTGTGAGTGGAACTTCCCAGCTGCCTGTGCCCCTGTCAGCCTCGCACGAAGCTGAGTCGTGCTGGACTGTTGCAAAGATAACAGCTCTGCTTGTTCCCCACTGTAAGTTTCTTATCAAACAAACAAACAAAAATCCATAGTCTTCACCTTTAGCATCCTTTGCTTGTGGCTGTATAGTTTAAAAGATTATGCAAATGTCAGCAGCAAGGGCTGTGGATGAAAAGATTTTCAAGCTGTGGTTCAGACCACCCTCTGGAGGTCTATGGTTTATTGCCAGCAGTCCAGACAAAGCCAGGTTTAATTTCCCTTTCCTGGAATTTACATCTTCGCTAGAGAGAACCTTGGGACCTGCACACCGGAGAGCACTGACAGCCACTGCACAGCACCTGGTGCAGTTGTCCTAATGGCTGTCTGTCCTGGCAGCCCGGCTTTCTGGAGAGTGTCTCCAAAGTAAGGGCAGGAGCTTCCTGGCACCCAAAGAACATCACAAACCTCATCTCTCCCCTCTTGGCACAAAGACTTCTTTGACTCCTGATCTTACTGAAACAAAATGTTTCACTTCTTGCAGAGTTCTCACCCTGGAGATGGGAAATGAGAGGGAAAAAAAAGGAAGAAAGAATTATAATTTTGCTGCTTTCTGGAACACTAATTCAAGATATGTCAGCATGAGGTGTTGTCTGAAAGACCACACTATATAGGTGAGGCACACAAATGTCCCCAGCCCTGACATATGTTATAAAAGATGGGGCATTTTATCTCTCTGACTCTGCTGTGTTGTGCACATTTTTGTTAGTAACAGAAGCAGGTGTATTTTTGTGTGCATTCAGCCATCTTTTCACCTAATAATGTGAATCTCCAATTTACAGATGGCTCTGGACCCATCCTACAAAACCCTACTGGGAGAAGGAGATGAGATCTTTGCCAGCACCACTCAGGAGCAAGCCGCTGAGGCAGCTTGTAAGGAGCCGAAAGCCCTCAGCAGCTTTGCAATGAATTCCCTGAGATGATGTTATTATGTTAACAAGTTTTCTCTTATCCTGTCAAGGTCTTAGAGAATCTTTCTATTGACCATTAAGGCAAAGCAAGACAAAACAGGCTGAAATTGAGAATTGAATGTTTATGGATAGGAATCCTGTAATGTTATGATTCAATTTCACTTCAGCTAAAGATGATTGTTTCTGCAATCTAGCTGTTTGGTTCGCTGAAACCCAGGAAAAAAGCTCAGAGGGAAGGCAGAGATCTGGGGAAAAAATAAAGAAAATTGGGAGAATATTCCAAATCCACCAGACTAACTGAGCATGGAAAAAGCATAGGTATGTCTTTAAGGGACAGCAGCCCTTTAGTACAGGACAGTGGAGATCAGAAATAATGCTGGTGGTGGCTCCATGAGGTGGTTGGCTTTTGTAAAGGGCATCTTGTAAGACAAAAAGCTGTTTAGAGTGAGGACTTAAACGGGTGCTGGGAACACATTAGATGGGACTGGGCTGCTAACAACCTACTTGTTGCTGCCCATTTGCAGGACCAAGGTCATCCTGCATGGAGCTGGCCCTGTCCCAGCAGGGCCCGCGTAGGTGGAGGCTTTGGGAAGAAGGTGCAGTGGGGACAGAGATTGGGAGGTGATTCCCAGACACAGCTTCAGTCACTGCTCAGTGATTTGCTAGAAGGATCTTTCTCGCAAATGATCTTTTCTTTCCACCGTCTTGAACACACTGTGGGTAGTAAATCACAATGACACTCGTTAGGAGTCATGGACTGATGTGAAGTGGTGTAGCAATGTGTTTTGGTCATAGTCTGTAGCCATTACTATGATGGAAAACAGTCAGGGAATGCAGTGGTCCAATGTGCTTAGGGGTAGTATCCTAGACCCATCAAACTCCACAGTGCAGCTCAAGTCTATAATATGTGTGTAGTCATTTGCAGAAGTATGTCTAAATATGTTATATCACTGGGAATTGGCTGTATCCAGCATAAGACATGGTCAACATATTGAGACTGATACTTTTGTTCCAGTACAAGTTCTGCTATATAGGTTATAGCTATTGTTATAGCAGGGGAATCACTGTTGTTGTACAGACTTCTTGCAGTGGTATTTGAGTTGTGTAGGATCTGGGTTTTCCTTTGAAACGTTAGAGGTCAGGAACAACTAGTCCCAGCTAAGAACTAATTGCCTGGAGCATAATTTCTCTATAGTGAGAGTATGGAAGTAGCATCTGAAAGTACAAAAAAAAGTCACTGTGCTTTTTGCTCTATCAGCAGACTTTAATGAAATTTTGAAGGGGGAAAAATTGCTTCTTGGCTTAAAGCATGAGCTATGTTATTAATCTCTGCAAAGGAGTTTTATAATTGAAATGCCTATGGAACTGCAGCTCTACTGGCTCAAATGATGGCCTAACAGTATCTAGCATAGGCATATATGAGGCTGCATAATGCTATGTCATGATCATAAGAGTTACCAATAATGCAGGCATATTGAAAAATATGACTTACACTCTTAGCTGAATTTAGTTCCTTTGAAGTTGTTTTTTCCTCATCCTTATGGCATCTAGTGTCTGTGTGATGTAGGGACTCAGACTGTCCTGCAAGGTCACATATACTGGTTTTCTTTGGTAGGTTATTGGCGCATGCTGGCTGTCTTTGGTGGGTTATTGGTATGGATTGTACTACCTATTGGTAAAATAGCATTTCCCTGTGCTGTCATTTTCATTAGGAGTTTTAAAAAACAAAAGTGATTAGTATGCTTGTACTGACAGGGTCTGTGGTCTAAAAACAGTAGCTGGCCATTAAGAAAAGGGTCTTCTGCATACTGTTCCTTACCCTCAAACTCTCAGGCAAACTGTGCATTTGAAAGACAGTTTCTTGGCCAGGTTAGCTTATGGGTCTCTCGGCCAAGCCGGAAGCTTAGCTTTTCCCAGCACATCCTGGTCTGCGTATCTTATTTTGGGTTTTTGCTCTAGTTTGCTGTTTTTGCTCTAGTTTGTGCAGCCCTAAGGATACCATGACCTCGCAGGGCTGGCACGCTCAGGGAGACCTGCTCAGATCTGCTCTCCAAAATGCAGACATCTGATGGTAATTTTTATTCAGATTTCTCTGTGTTTTCCTCTTCTTAAGGTTTCAAAAAAAACTGTGAAGAAAGCAAGACATATAAATTACTAGTCTCAGCCTGTGCCTTTCTGTGTGCGTTTCTGATTAATACATGCCAACATGCCTTCATTATCGCCCTGTTTTGTACCTACCCGTCAGATATGTAAAGCAACGCTGATATCAGAAAATCTCATCTTCTGCTTCCCTTTGTTTGAAAGTAGGTGAATGTGCAAATGAGCTAGGAGGGAAAAAAATAATAGAGACTGTGAGAAATAGCCTTAGCTTTTTAAATAACAATTTCCTTCCCTAAACTGGAATGCAAATGTTTAAGTGGACAAGTGTGTGCTCTCTCTGTGTCATCTTTTTCATCCAGGCATTGGGGAAACTTTACGAGGATGAGAGGGGAAGAGGGCATGGGGACAGAGCTCCTGGCCGGCAGGGGAGGCAGAGGAGGGCATGGACAGCGGGGCTGGAACTGCTGCTTCCCAGCCCTGCAGGAACACCAACCAGGTCAGATTTCTGCCTCAGCTATTTAGGCTTTGCATTTCTTCTTAAAGTGCACGTTTCACTTGTCAAGCAGATGTTGCTCCAATTGCCTGTCTGACTTGAGGGCACCAGCTTTTAAATGGGCCCCAGCGGAGCCGCCTGTTTTGGCTCTGGGTGGCTGAGAGCTCAGGGGTGCCCCGAGAGCAGTGCTCAGCACAGCACCAGTGGATCTAGGGCTGTACGGCTGGGCAATTTCGAGGGGTTTGGTATTTTGCTTATATAACCACAGCCATTTCATGAACAAAATGTGTATCTGCAGGGAGGTCACCCTCATAACCAACTTTCTGGGGGCTCTGGAAAAAAAGTATGCAGTGAGAGCGAGCAGCACAGGGGAACCAGACCCTTCCTGGTGTCTTGGACCAGCCCCACTCTGCAGCGCCATGCTGCTTTCCCCACGGAGAACTCCACTTTGAAGTCTTTATGGGTGCCCAAAAAGCTTTTCCTTAAAACATATTGGGGAGCCATCAGTGCCAAAAAGAACTACATAAAGCTGCTGTCTCTTGATTCTGAGAGCTTGAGAAAATTATGTCCTGGTTGTATCGACTGGTTTAATAACCACACGTTGTATTTGTGGTGCGCACAGTTCTTTGTGCACCTATAAATGTTACATTAAAATACAGAGTGGCACCAGCTTTAAAGAGTTGAAGCACAAAAGCTCCCTTCCTGCTCTTGTCTCCTATTGTGAAAAACTTGCAAAACTCTCAGAGGCTCTTGAATTACGGCTCTTCCTCTTCCTCATGATGCATGGAGAAAATAAATGTATTATTAATCTGTCCACTGTCAGAGATCTCTGCTCTCTCTTTCTCTCTCTCTCTCTGTCTGTACACAGGGAGACAGATTGACAGGAACAGTGGACATATGCAGAATTGCCTAGTGTGCGCTTAGGCTGGTGAATCACTGAATGCTCGGGATGATGAGATGCTGGGTTTGAACCAAGGCTGCACAGCCCTGAAGGGATTTGGTGTAGGAAGGTAGCTGGAGGAGGAGTATCTTCGTCCTGGACCACAGTGTTCTTCAGATGCTTACAGGAAGATCTTTTTAATTTTTTTTATTATTGTCATTTTTTGGGGGATAGCCAGCTTGAGACACAGTGATCTGCAGTTTTAAAGGACTTTGGAGGACATCCCATGCCAGGTGCACAACACCCACAGGGAAGGGAGAGGGAGTGTGGTAGGTGCGGACTCCAGTGCTTGGTGGGGGACACCAGGAGCGATGAAGAAGCTTGCATGAAGGGGACATCCCATCCTTCCCTGAGCTCCTTGGGCTGTGCAGAGCCACCAGTGCCCCTGTGTACCCAGCAGCTGCCTATCACTGCACAGCTATATTCCTGCTGTGACTCTGCCCTTCTTCTGTACCAGCTCCTACCAAAGGGCTTGGCTCTGCACCTCTAGTGACGTCTTGGAGTATGCGTGTGGTCTTGTTTTAGCTTCGGAGAGCCAGAGCTGGCAGACATGAACAAGTCTCCGGTGTGACTCAGGCTCTGTGGGATGCATCTCTCCCCCGGGGAAGCCCAGAGCACAGCAACACATGCCTGAGCCTTGCTGAGAGACAGGCTCCTGCTGAGCTTCTCCTTGGATCCCAAACAGTGAGATTTAGTCTGGATGTGCAAACATGGGCTTTCCCATGGGGGCTGTGAGGCACCTTTCCTAATGAGAGGGATTGTGTACACAAAGGAAAGAGTATATGGGAAGCAGGAATGGACTCACTAATGCAAAAAGTCTGGGCTGCAAGGTAACACCCACGTTGCCATCGGTGTGGGTTGCTCCCAACACGCTCTGTGTCCCCCCATGGAGATGACAGCCGTTGGCCACGTGATGCTCGGGCCGTCCATCCTCCTTCCAGCTCAGGGTGCTGCAGTGCCCAGCAGAAGGCTTGGTTGCTGGCCCATCCCCACGATGTCTGCAGGTGTTATGACATGGACATGTTTGCTTGCTCTGGGCTGCACTGTTTTGCTCTGTCCCATATAGACCAATTCCTTCATCTGTGTGTAGTTCTAGTGGGAACGCTCTCACTCTTAGATGATACTCAAAAGGAGTTGGTTTCGTATCGTATTGCGCAGCTCCTTGGTGGTTTGCTGTTTGCAGCTCCCTGAGCTTAGCTGCAGAGTGCTACAGCTTCTAGAAAGCCCAGATTTATCTACAAGAAGACGGCCAGTATATCTCACCCTCCTACTCCCTCAGATTGGGACATTTTCTAACAAAAATTCTGTTGTAGTATCTGGGCACCAAGTACTGCCATGCTACTGCAGCGGATACAGTGATGTGCAGTGCGATGGCAATGGGCATCTAGGGAACTTCAGCATCTCCCATGCCTGTGCAGCAGAGATCCTACCCCTTTCTTCCAATTCTACCCCTTCTCCCCTTGATCATACAATAACTTGACAGGAATTTTGGCCTTCTCTGGGCCAGAGCATGAGGCTCAGAGAAGGACAGCGGTTACAGAATGTCTGCTTGCAGTGGGCTTGGGAGAGCCAGGCAGGGTGTTGCATTCTGCCAGCTGCATGCATCCCTGACAGAGCAGAGAAAGGGTGGCAAAAAAGCTGAACTTGCCACGTGGATCGTGGATCGGTAATGTCTCTTTTACAGCTCAGCGTTAATGTCTTTTGCTCTGTTGTTATTCTGCTAGCGCTTTGTTAGTTCCATTTAGTGCTTATTGCAGTCCATTGCAGTCCTTATTGCATGCAAAGCAATTGCTTTTGCTTCCAGAAGTTCCTGTTTGCATTTCCTCCTGTTTTCAGAGGCCCTTTGAAGAACGGTCAGGTCCTGTGCCTGTCCTGAGCACCACAGAGTGTGGAGAGGGAAGGTTATTTGGATTTGTATGAGTAAGTTAGCAGTATGGAGACATGTGTTGATGATAATTGATTTCCTGTCTCTTTTCCGTGTCCAAATGATCTGCTATATCACTGCTATAAATATCAATAACCTCCTGGCTGAAAAACCTGGCACAGTCGTCGCCTTTTTGCAGCGTGTGCAAAGGGCAAGAGAAACATCAGCTGCTGATCATCTCAGAAGCCTTCTCTCCTTGATGTCAGGCTTGTGCTCTTGTGCTTTTCGTCTCCGTGAGGGACTGAGGAAGTTGCTTGCCCCTTTCTTCCCATGTAGGATTGCCAAGGGCTGGTGTGACAGATAACACTTAATGTGTGTCAGTGGTCTTGCTGTAAAGGTTGCAGTTGGAAGACGCTGGTGCCCCCTCTGTAGATACAATAAACCCAGCGCAGCTGTGGAGCAGGAAGATGTTCCAGGCAGCTATGCCTGCCTAGTGAACATGGGTCCCACAGGTGTTTTTTTTTTTTCACTGCTGCTGTCATAAAAAGGCTAACAAAACCACCTACCTTGTGAAAGTAGAAGTTGCAAAGGAATGTAATGAATAAAGGATGTAAGGACAGCGAGACTTGATGTGAACTATCTGGAAACCATGTTCAGATGGTGGGTAAGGCTGAGCAAAGCCTGGGTTTTGCATTTGATGGGACTGCTCTGGCAGTTTGATCTGACTTAGAAATCATGGGGGGAGTGGGTTCTTCTGCTGGGTCTTGCATTAAGCCAAATTTCTTGTGCTTGACTGAGGACACAGCTTTCACTTGACATCTTTTGAAGCAGATGCTCCAAGCATTAGAGAATTCACCACAGCAAAGGGTATTTAATTTCCCTTCTATAAATGAGGCTTTCTTTTATAAAAAAGGAAGGTTTGGGAAGGTATGACAATAACCTGTCCTCCTTAGTTTGGATAACTTCTGGGGAATCACATGGTAGGAGGGGAAATACAACTTTGTCATAAATTTGCTGTCCATTAGCAGAATCATTGTAACAATCCTATATGTGATATTCATCCAGTAATGTTGAACCAATTTCCTAGCAAATAACCGTCATTTATAAAGTGTTAAAGGAATTTTCTGCTAGGAATTGGGTAAAGGGTGTTCTGTGAGAAACAGGCAAGGTGCTGCAGGGTCTCTACAAAGACAAGTTTCATGAAAGCATTACACAACTGTCTGCGATTAATTTTGCAGTAAAGGAAAGGCCACCAGAGGCTGTTGTGGTATGACTGTGCGGTTCCAAACCAGAGATGCTTCCACACTAACAGGTTCCAGTATGGCACTCCTCAACACTGCAGAGTGAGCGTGGGACAAAGAAGCTGGGATGTGTGGAAGCTACGTCCCTCTCTGACACACCCAAGAAAGACCTAAAATGAACTGTATTTTGCAACCAAGTTCAATCAACTTGTTCAAAGTCTGTCCTGATTCATTAGACCAGACCGAAATGTTTGATATGAGAAAGCAGGGACAGTTCAGAGAGCCTGGAGAAAAGACATCGGGGAAAGTGAGGGACAGGGGCTGGGTGGTGATGCTGGGTCAGGTAATAAAAGGGCAGATTTTAGTGAATAAAGTGCTGAAGGAAAGTGAGATAATTCATGTCAGTGAATGCAAGGCTACAAAAACTAGACCTTGTCACATTAACATGATGTTTTCTCATTAGATTACACCCAGGGTCAATAAAAGCAATAGTATTGACCTAATATATGTAGATGTCTGTAAGCATTTATGATTTTGTAAATTCTTGCTACCGATCAAAAATGATATTTAATCACTAAATAGTTTAAACAGTGGCCAACCTATGTTCAGAATGAAATCTCTTTTTGTTGTTGTTGTTGTTCCTAAGAATCAGTTCTTGTTCGTATGCTTTTTGTTACATTTTTACCTAGAGAATGGAAGAAAATGTTTTGAAAGTACTGATAAGCTTTCCAAGTGATTTCAAGATTGGAAATATGGTGCACAAGGAGATGTTCACTGATATACAACCTGGGCAGCTAGCTAAGCCAAGTGCAAGCAGACAAATAAGCATTTCAAGACATGCAAATGCAAGGTCAAGCATTTAGAAAGAAAGAATGTAGGTCAGGCTGAGGAGGAGGAGGCTGTCTCAGGAAGCAGTAGCTCAGTAAGGGAATGGTGGAAAACTAAATGCATGTGACTTCCCACTTGTGGTTGCAGCTGAAAGACCAGTAAGTTTCCCAGGCATATGGCTAAGTATAGTAGGCAGTAGGAGCAGGGAGTTGTATTACCTCTGGGTTTGGCACTGGTGCACAGCTGCTGGGTACTGTGCTTGTTTCTGGTGTCCACATTTCTGAAAGTATGGAGAAAAATTGCAAAATGTCGGAGGAGAGACACAAGAATGATCCAAGTGTTGAGAAACTGCCTCACAGAGTTTGTGAGAGTTGTCTCTTGATTTGTCAAAGCGGAGGTTAAATAGTACTTTGAGTGGCGAACGTGTTGAGGGAAAGGCAGCTGGGTGGTACAGCCGCGCTCCTCCATCTCTTAGCTAAATTCAGATGGAAACTACATTGCAAAACAATTAACAGCCAAGGCAAAGACCTGCTCCAGTGGCTGCAGATTCTCCACCACTGGAGATCTATACAACCGAATTGATCTTCTTGAAGACACGTATGTATATTGCCCTCACAGGCCTGCTCCTAACATCTGCAACAAAGGTGGGGTGCTGTACACCCACACAGGACAGAGCGGGGCTGTGGAGGCAGGCAGAGGGGCACAAGCTGCTCGTTCTGTGCAGGGGGTGCTGCAGCCAGCATCAGTGCTTGCCACGCACTCCTGTAAGTGCATGTTTGCCCACCCCGCTTTGTCTTGCAGTGTTTGAAACCTCTTTGGTTGCTTCATTACCTAGTTTGGTGGCTAGGTATTGTCTGTTAAAACATCTGTTTGTATGCAATTTGTTTTCTCTTATCAACTTGTCCCAGGCCCCCCCTTACACTTTTGCAAGAGTTATTTATATAAAGCACGTCATTTTCCCATAGGTCTCTCTGCCTAAAGTAATATTGTAACCTAATTCCCTCTAGTAAGCAATCTTATCCGGACTTTCTGTGTTCATCTAGAATCCAGCAGCATAGCTTTTTAGAGATCTGAGGCCCCAAGATATCATGCTGGAGCAGCTGAAGCCAGCACAGGAGATCAAATATTAAAGCAGACAGGTCAGGGTAAGGTACAGTGCTCCATGAGGACTTCTGAAGCTCTTCTGCTGACTTCTGCAGTGGCTTTTTTTTTTTTTTTATCAGATCCCATTTGCTGCATGTTTGTTTTGTTCATTTTTACTGTCATTATTGCGTCTTGGATTTTTAGTTTGCCATTCCCTCACAGTGCTTCTGCACTAAAGCCATGTAAGCAACATTGCCAATAATAAATAACCCCTGGATTTAACATACTGTTATTTCAAAGGTTGGGTTGTCTCCTTGACAGCTTGACATTCAAGGATCACAAAGCATCCCCACAACAACAATGCATGGAATGATCTAATTATGCTTTGACAGGTCGTCCCACAAAACAATTAGATGGGACTGGAGGTATTTTATCTTGCTGCTGCATGTGCTAGATGTCAAAGACTTGAAGGTAGGAAAACTTTAAAATAAACAGTGCTTTCAGAGCTACTGGTTGCTGCTTGGTAGCCTGTCCAATTCCCTTCCATTTCTCATCCCACTCCCTGGGTGGAGGCTGACTGGCACCAGCGGAGGTTGTGGCTCTTAACTTTATCTGCCTGCTTTTCACTACGGCAAATTGTTTAGGAAATTCATTTTAATGACAGAGGATTTGAACCAAGTGCATCTAGGGCTGCAAGATGCAGCAAATGACTTTTCTGAAATATTTGATTGAATTTGCCTTGATGTCTTCCTTTGGTACGTTGCTGTGCTCAAGCCTCACTAAAGTGGCACTGGTTCTCTCCCTGCTAGCACACCCTGTGCTCACTTGCAATGTAAGTAAAATGTTGCATTTCCACCTTTATAGCAATGTTTTGTTCAAGGGTGCTGCTGGACAAAGCAGGTAGTGTGAGTCAAGAGAGGAAAGGAGTTTCATGCAGAAGTAGTAGTGCTCACCACCATACATCATACATTCATTACCTAGCTGCAAACCAGATAAATGTCTACAAGTGAGGCATACCTCCTCTGTGTCCCCTGTATCAGGTTTCTTTCAGGCACAAGCTCATTTCCACTAGCAGGAATAAAGAAAAAGAGCTATGTCCCTGGGTAAGGTCCTTTCCAATAGGGTGGTTCCAGGGAGAGCTGCCTTGCAGCATCTTAACTGCTCCGTGCAGGTTCCACCTCAGTGCCCTTGCAGGCATGTCTTCTTTTGTCTTGGAGCAAGTCACACTTTATGCTAACTCCTGACTAAATGCTCCATAAGAAAAGTACCAGCAAGACCAAGCTGTTAGTTTTTCCATGAACTGCGCCTTTTGGCTCGTTGCTGCCTCCTCTATTGTAATTTAGAATGAGATATTGTCGTGTTCTTGGCAGTAATTACACATGCATTATTATAAAGGTTTTGTTGATTAAAAAAAGTAGAATGCATTATTTAAAACAGTCCAAATATTGTTTCCATTAAGATAAAGGGATTATTTAGTATAATAGAATGGAGTTGAGCACTTATATGGCATTTTTCCTCTTCAAAGCACTTTAGCAATGTTTGTCTAGGTGAAAAAAGTCTTCTGTAAAAACTGAAAGAGTGCACTGAGGTCAAGGGGACAGCTCTCAGAATTTAAAACATTTCAACATTTTCTGCTGAAGGGCTGAAGCTCACCAAACTCATTTTGTGTAGTAGAGAAGAGCCAAACCAGTTTCATATGCCTTGTATGCGGGAGAATGGTCCAATCCTATGATCAGACCTCCAGGAGGAAGCATTTCCTCTTTTAGAGAGACTGTGCCAAAGTTTGGCCCCAAGCACTGGGCTCTGAGAAGCCCTGAGCATTTGGAAATGTGCTATGGAAGGACAAACACTGAGTCGTCCAGAGCAAGGGGTCCATAGTCTCTACAGCATCTTAAAGAGGCACTGGGAAACTTAAAAAACAAAAACAAAAAACACAAAACAAACAAAAAATACCACCACCAACAAAAAGTACCTTTAATTGCTTTTCAAATGATTATCCCATTGTCCTTGGTAAATGTCAGGTTAGAAGATGCTTCATACAACTAGTTATCTTCCTCTTTAAAATAAAGGTTAGTTTAAGCTCATCGAGAGAATTAATTGCCATTGCAATGTACCATGGAAAAAATGCTTTCACTCTATCCTGAAGGCAGCTGTGAGGCCGTAACTCTCCTTCTGGATACAAGAAAAAGTTCTTTGCCAGGATAGTAATTATCTCAGCATCTGTCTCTTCCTTTCTCTGCTCTGAGAGAATCAAAAGCCTCTGACAGAGTTTGCAGACCAGAAGACACGAGGGAATTATCAGCTTCTCTCCCCAAGGACTGATATTTATGTCCTCACCTTCCCGTATACACTCCCCGCTTTCTTTGCTCCAGAAATAGGAGTGGCACCGGTGTTCCCTGCTCACAGCCGAGGCGCGTTCCCCATTGCTACTGGACCTGGCACCAATGGGGACAGTGTTTGCCAGGGCCCCTTCTCCATCACCACAGGCTCAGCTGGCAACCTGACAGCGTCACCCATGTACAAGCGCTGGCAGCAGCCATGCTTCCCCTCAGTGTAAGCAAGAAAGGGGAAAAAAAAAAAATCAATTTATCAGAATCTTGCCCAAAGTCGTCTCTGAAATTGATTTAACCAGCATCAGCCCTTCTCTGAAAGAGCTCTGCTACAGCTCCTGTACAGAGTGGTGCAGTCACAGCTGATACACAGTCAGTGCTTTTAGCTTGAACCATGTTCCCCACTCACCTGCAGGCTGAAACGCAGGATGCTCTTGGACCCAAAGGAGGAGCATGAAGCCCAGTTCTGCTCGCCTCCCCTCTGACAGCGCCTTCCCATATCAGAGACCTGCTGCCTTACAGGGTCTGCTTGCTGCTGTGCTGGTCCTGGGGCAGCTAAACCCCTCTGCTTGGTTTCTGCTCTGTGAAGATGTCTCTACATTCGTGAGCTCTCCGCACCTTCAGCATGTAATTTATGCTCTTCCCCATACAGAGAAATCAAAGCCCCCAGCTCTGCTGGATTTGCCCAGTTCCCTGCTGACGCCAATGTACCCTCCCTACTTCTGGCCTAGGCCCTCGTGGCACACCCATGTGACGTCTCTCTTGCTCTTGTGGTCGAGTGCTGCACTTGAGGGCTAAGCTTTGCTCCTTTTTAGTCCCTGTTTTGCTGCGTGAGATCACTGAGATGAATCCTGTCTTTGCTGTCTGTCCCTACTGACGTTTCACGTGCTCTTTGCGTGCACGTCGCTTTTCCTGGTCTGAGCCGGAGGCATCGCCCCCCTGCATGTTGACAGCTCTGCCATGATTGTTTTGTATTGTGAACAAATTGCATTGCTGGTCTGTGCCTTCCTCCTTCTAGGTTATTGATCATACAAATTAATTAAACTGATTCCAATATTGATCTCAATGGCAGTCTATGCTTTGCAACCCAAACTGCTTTCATTTAACTACTCGTTCTCATCGATAACGCAGCCAGTTCTTTCTCCGCTCAGGCAGCTCCATCTATACAACAGCCAATATCCACGTAATGACCTTCCAGAACAGCTCTTGCCAATTCTTCCTTTTGTCCAAACCCTTCTCTACAGTTTTCCAGAGTGTGATCACTTTTTTTTTACGCTCCTGGCAGGAAAAAAAAAGAAAAAAAAAAAAAAAAGAGACAATGTATGCAACGTATGCCTTGCAAAGGATTTAGATATGAAAATAATTATCTCTGGAAAGAATGAAATCATCCTCCATGTGCACAGCAGCTTTCACTTTAAAAGAAAGCGCTTGCCAATGCTGCTGATGGAGCAGCTTCCCAGGGCAGAGCTCCCTACTCCAGCCCAGCAACACGCAGAGCCTCTAGAGACACTGCGCTTGCTTCTCCTCAGAGGATAAGGCAATATCTGTTGCCTCTCCAATCACACTGACCTTTTATTGGCAATCGCCACGTTTGTGTTCAGCAGAGGTGTCGGTTTGAATTTGTGTAGCTCCCAGGGGTCTGATATGTCTCTCTTCCTCCCTCTGTAACTTAGAGAGCCTCTCTGCCTGTTTCCAGTTTATCATGATCCTCTGCCTTGGGACTGACACTGTAAGATCTATTAATTTCTCATTGCTCCAAGTTTAAAGTGAAGACCCTCTTGTAACCCACTCATAACCTTCACGGGAGAGTGGAGTATCCTTGCCAATTATCTCAGAGATAGCTTTATAAAACTCATTCCCTCCAAATATATTTTACAGCAGGAATAACTCATATGAAAAAAGATTCACCTTCCTTTCAGCAATGTCAGTGGAGTCATGGCACATTCAGAAAAAGTGGAGGCATAGGAAATCACATGTGCTTCCTCCTTGCTCCTTGTTTTCCCTCCGCCATCCCTCCTGGCTCTCAGAGCTACCAGTCAGCTCTCCAGCAAAAGAATCTGCATTTCTAAATCCTCACACCCTTTGACATAGTCAATTTGTCCTTACCTCCCTTAGGACCAAAAAATAAATGGGAGACTTCTTCATTATCTTCCAAATGAGATGTGAAACTGAGGTCCTGACCACCTGTGATCATTTGAAAAATCCCATGGCACTTTTGCAAGAGCAAGACCATTAGCCCTGATGTCCTGGCAGAACTCCAGCTTGGGTGATTATAATTACATTTTGCCTGCTTTTGTAGCTTCAGACGGATAACATGACCTCCCTCCCTTGCTGTCCGAGCTTGTTGTACAGGGCAGAGTGGTCAGCTGCCCTGCTCCCCTAGGTGCATGTATCACTGGTGCCTCTGAGAGGGCAGGTTGAGTCCAGTGTTGATTCACCCAGGCAGGTTCAAGCAGTGACAGGTCATGGGTTGCTTCTCTCCCAACCCCATTTTATTATTTGGGTCTCTAGAAGAGCCTCGTGTCTCCATAGCAGAAGACCCCCGTCTGTGCACTGGATGTGTCCCCAGAAACTCTGCTGCTTGTTTGAAAAGAGCCCTTGGATGATGTGGTGGCATCTCACGGTGGTTTCTTGCTCCCAGACATGTCTCCGCTATAAAAATCTTCTGCTTGGTTTTCCGATCAGCTCGTGACTACTTGTATTATGTGGGATTGAATAATAGGTGTCTTCCTATTATTGCACATTTATTTTTGTTGTGTTTTGAGTTTTTACAGACATGCAATCAACCCAAATAAGATGCCTATCTGCTCCAGGTGCAGAAGCATGAATTTTTCCCAATCTTTTGCATGTTTTTCTCTTGCACCTGTATCTATCCAGTGCCTGTCTGGTCACAGGAACCTTTAGGAGATGTCCCAGGAGAACAGAGAGGTGTACTTTTAAATGCAAATTATGGGTCAGGACCCAACATCCACTGAAGGCGATGGAAAGAATCCCACTGCCATAGCTGTTGGGCAAAACTCTAAGCCTATAAATAACAGCCTGAGCTTGAACCATGCTGAAGGAGAGGAAACAAATTGGGATGAATTATTCTTCAAAGCTGCTACAATGGGAACTAGGCATCTCAGTCTCTTTGAGGCTTTGTTTCAAAAGCATTCATGGGGCACTGTGAGCAAAACATCAGGAAAATGGGTAATGCAGCTGACACCCTGTTTGCTGGCTATGTCACAGTCTTGGGGAGCTTTAGGAAACTCAGGACATCTTGGCTAGCTATTTCAGATGCACTTGTGGAAAAATGGTCCCAGTGCTAAAAACTGTCTCTGATCATTTGCATTTAATGCAAGCTGAGTTATACAGTTGTTCTATTAATAACCCCTGTGGTCTTTATCCTAAAATAGGTGTTTTCTGTGAAACACAGGCATTTTCTTCAGTAAGAAAATGCACTTTTAATGTGTCCATGGGCTCAATCCCAGGTCATGGCCATGCCAGGGACACAGCTCAGGTCCTGGGCTTGCTGTCTGACCTTCTTGGAACTGCAGATTTGCTGCCCTCTGGACATTCTGGGAAGCTGCCCAGCTCTTTAAGACCCTTTTAATTCCCATTTTAAATCCGGAGTTTTGGTCTGAGTTCATTTGATCAGTGGCTCTAGCTTTTTTGCCTGTGTTTATTTGCCCATTTGGCTGGCTCAGTATGTGTTTCATTTCCCTGGCTCCTTTGGCATTTCTTTGAAGTCTGATGAGAGCAAATATGCTAGCTGCCTTGCCTAGTGGGAAATTCCTTCTGTAACCGTGTGGGTGCCAGCCTGGCTCTGCAGAAGTCAGCCCAGCTCATTGAGTGGACCTGAGGGGGCCATTGCTGCTGCCCCACAGAGTTTTGCACCCACCAGCATCCACAACACCCATCGGCATCATATGTGGATGCCCCATGCTGAGCTGAGTCCCCCTCTGTGCCACGCATGCTTCCCAACAGTATTGTCTTTGCCATTGAGCAGTGTGGGGACAAGCGGTGGCTGTGCCAGAGGCTGCAGCCTGGGCATTCCCAGCAAAGGTGTGTTTGTGTAATGTGACCAGGAATCCTTCCTCAAACTGTAAAAAGCCACTGCTCAGTGCTACATTTTGCCTAGACATGTTTTGGCATTATTTTTCCTTGATGTATCCTGGAGCGGCCAAATACTGCGACAAAGAACTTGTAGAAACAAAAGATATTTCTTCCTAAGCCAAGTGTCTCCGGAAAGGGTTCAGGCTGCAGTAAGCTTTCACTCCCCTATCTGTATTTGTAATTAAGCTTTGCATTAATATCAGATGAAATTAAGGCTCAAAGCTCTTTCCCTATTAATCGAGAGGGTGGTTGCTGCTGTGCATATGTGTTTAAAGCAGAATTGTACCTGCTGATCTTGATGAATGGGTCATTTGTGCTCTGAGTTTTCTCTGAAATGAGGAAGAGAGTACACAGCCCCAGTGCTGATAAGCGATGCTGTTATTTTGTTTTCTGTAGCCATTTCTCCAGGAAGCCATTGCTTCATTTGCATTGCTTTTTTAACCTTATATGCTCAGTGGGCCCAGGCGAGGCTTCTTTCTTCTTGAATTAAATGTAATCAGGCTGAGCAGCGAGGAAGAAATGATGAATGAGGACATCATTTTGGAAAACACATATCTCCTGACTGCTTATCTCAATGACATAAGAGGACTTGAATACAGTATGGAAAATAAATGCAGATGGGGGCTCAGCATATCATGCTGGAGAATAATAGCTCAGAGGGCTAGACCTGGCCAGAAACTATTTATTATTTAGAGCATTGCTGTTATAATTTATAAAGGTTAATCATTAAAACTTTAATTCTCCTAGAGAAAAATAGCTGAAGAGTTCTGGCATTTGTCATACTTGCATCAGGAAGGGACCGCGGGCAATGAAAAAAGCAACCTTGCGGGGAGAACCGGTGCCTGTGGTCTGCACAACTGGTGTCACTGGGGAGGGAAATGCGTCTTTGCTGATCTGCCTGAGAGTGTGGCATGGTCCTTCCCACCTGTGGCCGGATCTCGTGCTGACTGGCCTCACCACGGGGGAGCACTGGGGGCATCGATGGGTGTGTGCGAGGAAGTGAGGTGTAAGTGGTGCACAAGGAGGCTGGCGACACTGCGCTTACAGCAAGGAGCAGGCACCAGGAAGGCCCCCTGTCTTGTGAGGAGCTCATTGCCTGTCCGCCCTCCTGGGCTGGCAGCAGTGACTCGCAAGATGTTGCAGCGCATGAAGTCTCTAGAGGGCACGAGGAGGAAGGGACTCAAAATAAAACTTCATGAAGTGGAAGAGCGGTAAGGTTGTCTATTTGTCTCTAAATCTGCTCTTTTAGCCCAGGCTGCGTTCGTTAATGGCCCTATAAACTGGCTGAATAAGGAGGAGAAGAAAGGGGAATGCTCGCCAAATAACTTGCTTTTAAAACACTCCCATGTACCACTGAAGTTATTTATTTGTGATGCGACTTCCTCTAGATAGAATAAATCTGATAACGTCTGGCCACACAGAACTAAAACAGCATTTGAGCAGGCTTATTCAACACAGATCAGTGTGTAATTATGGAATCATCCACATTTTCATTTGGAATGGAGTGGGCCACTCTGCCATGAACAAGAAGGGGAATTTCTGCACTGATAATATGAATTCTATAAGAAAAAAAAAGGGCCTTTGCAAATCCAAGTCATCAAGACATGTCTGTGTTTTGGTGGGCAAACACTACTCAGCACAAGAACAAGGAGTACAGCACATCCCAGAACAGGTCCAGGGAGAGTCCGCATTATGGAGTATTAATTATGGTAAATAAAGATGGCAGACAAGCCAGTGTTTAAAAAATAAATGGAGGGCTAGGCCCTAGCTGAAGCCATGCTCGACCTCGAACAACCCTCAGACTTTCAATATTTGAACTGTGAGACCGCAGACAGTCTTCAGTGCTAATTGAAGAATGCTTACGAATGCAACACAGCGCAGTTTGCTTGACCTCCACGTCAGGCGTATTTCATTGCAGAAAAGGCCTTGAACGTTGCATGAATCCCAGCCCAGCCGCCGGCAGAGCGACAGTAAATCAGCTCACATTGGAGCTCGCTGCCCAGGGAGCAGCCAGAAAACATCCAGCCCTGCTCGAAGGTCTGCAACAGCCGGATGCGGAGGAAGAAGAGCTTTGGTTAGCAATCTGAGTCCTAAATGAATTGAATTATGAGCGGGTATTAATTAGTGTCTCTGTTTATTGGCATTGCCATAAGATCTGGCATTAATTCACGGCGTGGCTGTTTTGACTTGCTCATGAAATGCAGGTACCCTGGGACACAGCCCCCCCGAGTGCACTCCTCACAATCCTTATGTGCAGACACAGCTAAATGTAACTGTTGGGAACAAGGTGAAAGCAGCAAAAAAACCATTGCATTTATGTTTATTCTTGTTGACCTCCCTCACTCCTGGGAGGCGTAAGTTAGAGCCGGCCCAGCCTGGTGATGTCTCGCACTTGCCTGCGATGCTGTGAGGCTGCTGCAGCCCAGACATTGAGAGAGCCTGGATATAACGCAGCAATGCGGCCGTGCGTGGCCTCGGAGCAACATGCAGCTTTGGTTCTCCCAGGGAAGGGGGCGGTGAGTGGGGTTAAGCTGGGGAAGGGCCAGGAGTGGCTCCTGCCCAAGGCAGCAGCGGCAGCAGCCTCCGGAGCAGGTGTTGGCATCCCTCCTGCCTGCAGTCTGTGATGGAGGGCTGGAGGATTTCATTCAGAAAGCTTGCGGGTCCCTGAGGAATGGATGCTTAGACTCATTCCAAAATGATGGATCAAGGTTTAACAGAGCAAACTGAGGACTGGGACTGAACTGTTTTTGGAAATCCTTCAATGGCCTCCTTACTGAAAAATGCAATTATCCTTTTAGTATTTCTTTCCCCCCTTTTTTTTTATTTCACTTTTAAAGCATACAATTTCCAGTTTTTATTAGGTTCCCCCTTGTTTCTGATTTACTTTGGCAATTATCTTTAAGTAGGACTGCAGTGCCATGAACCCAAGGAGTTCTGCCTGCTGAAAAGCCACTAAATCTTGGAAACTAACCATGAAATCTAGTAACGGGACAGGAACGATGGCTGGAGCAGCACTTCCTCGAAACAGGGAAGGCAGAAACCTCAGACACAAATGAGCTCTTGGCACATAAGAGAGTGGGTGATGAAGGCAAGGCCACTGCATGGGGTCTCAGTGTCCTGGGCTCAGTGGTGGCCCACAGGCTGCCAGCACTGTGGTTCAGCCTGCACATAGAGCTGCGCTGAGGAAGATGCTGCCCTTTCATTCCTTCTCTCTCCATCTGTAAACTGGGACCAGAGATAGCACCTGCTAATTGAAGTCAGGCAGGGAAAGCTTTCAGCAACGCTCATTTTGAAGACCACTGTGTGATTATCTCATGGATCCCACAATAAACGTCAAAGTGTTATATATGACAAAGAGAACCTCTGGCTTGTAAAACAACCATTTTTGGGAGTACCACAGAAATCTGTCAAGTGTTCATCCTTCAAAGGATTCTGCTGTGCAGGCCAAGGGCTCCTCACTTGCATGCAGAACAAAAACAATGTCTGTGAGGTAAGAAAGTGTGAAGGGGAAATACTCTTCCCCTCATATTTGCACACTGGTCCTTAGATTGCATTATATAAATCAACCCTACCAACTAAATGTGGAGTGTTCTGAAATATTGTATTTGCTTTGGATCAGTTCACAACCAGATTGCTTTTATTTTGTTTCATAAGAAGTTGAGATTGGAGATGTATGGACATGTTACTCTTTATGTTTGCATCTGCCACGCTGGCAGGAGAAAAATGGTTGCTTGGGTTTTGCGAACGTTCTCCAATTATTTTCCTAAAATGGTTTAGATGAAATACTGTTGGTTCATACAATTAGCTGAAATAATAAACTGGTGAGAGTTTGTTTTTGTTTCCTTTCAGAAGGAAAAATACTGCAATGAGCTCAACGCCCTATAGTGTAGCTTGGCATGAACTGTAATGCCGTGATGAGATCAATTTGGGGCGGATCACAGGCTGCACCCAGCCACAGTGGTGGGCCTGGGTGGAGGAGTGTGGCAGAGGCATCAGCACGGGCAGATGAGCGCCATGAGCCCCCCCCACCTGCAGCAGAGAGAGACCCCCCCCTGTTGTGTGGTACTGGAGGAAACCCAAGATCTGGGAGTGGGACCTGATGTGGTGCTTTCACCCTGATGGGCGGCTAAACTCCACCACAACTGCTCCCTTACTCCTGCTCCCCAAAGGAGGGGCTGCAGTGCGGAGATCTGTTCTGCTGTGGTACCCACAGGCTGCAGCGTGGAGATCTGCTCCATGTGGGACCCATGGGTGCAGGGGGACAGCCTGCTCCACCAGGGGCTTCTCCACAGGCCACAGGGGAACTGCTGCTCCGTGCCTGGAGCACCTCCTGCCCTCCCGCTGCACTGACCTTGGGGTCTGCAGGGCTGCTTCTCACTCCTCTCTCTGGGGCAGAAATTCTTGGCATTTCTTCCTTCAGCCCTTGAAGCAATTTGGTGATGTTATCACTCTCCTGGGACAGAAGCAGCGGTGCACTGGGCATATTTGAGTTTATTCCTTGGGGCATCTGCAGTCTCTGCATTGCAGCTTCCGCTGATCCTGGGAAACCAGACACAGCAATTGCCCTGTGATGCACACAGACCTCTTCCATTGCCCATGTTAAATATAGGAAAGCAAGAAACAGCCTAAGTGGCAAATGCTGCAGACTAGTAAAATGATCTAATTTTGAGTCCTCTTTGGAAAAGAAGCGTGTGGGGTTTTTTAAACCCTTTGAATGTGACAGTGCCAATTTTTATCCCTGACCTCTACAACAACCCTGCCTTCCTTCCCAGCTCTCAGAACACACTTCTTGTGCAACATCCTCTGCTCCTCTATCCTGCAGGAGTTGTGTACACTTGGATAGTGGATCAATCACCATAATTGCTGTTGTCTTCAAGGTTTATTAATGCTTTCCAACTGAATTCCTGTTTTCCTGCTAATAATCCTACCAGTGGAACACTTTTGTGGACATGCAATTATTCATGTGGCAAACTTGCCACCCGAATACTGCTGGGTAATTAGTAAGCCTTGCATCCAACTAAAAGCAAGTCATTTTTAATTTCTGCAACAGACTTGAAGCTGGGATTATTTCACTGCAGGACTGTTGCTCAAAGCAGCACTTAGGAAGGAGGAGCAGCTGTTGTCTGTGGAGGAAATGAGAGGGGCACAGGTGCTCCCTGTAGAGATTCATTTGGCCCCACAGTCCATATTAGCAGGCTGGTCACTACACTTATATTGACAGAGCTGCAATTGGAAGGAGCAGAGGTCTGAAACAGAGGACAGAGAGCCAGGGTGTTCTTTTTTTTTTATAGCTACTTCTCTTGTTTAAGCAAAATTGCAGGTATCATTTTACCAGCTCAGCTGATAGTCACTATCTGTCCCCAGCAGTTCTCTCTAGTTTTTGGTAGATAGGCTGTGCTCAGGCCTAGATACATCAGCTGCACACAGCTCCAGTTCCCTGTGGTGGACATAAATATAGGGCTGTATATGGACTAAAAATAGTGCATGCTCTTCTGCATTGTAATCCTTTGTCACTTTAATGCATGTTATGTTTGGTGGCTGAAATAGTTGGTCAAGCTAGGAGACATCTCTCTGCTTCAAAATACTGCAACTTGGCAGCTCTATTTGTCCTTTACTAATTCATTCTGGTCAAAGTTAGGCTTTGAGAAGGTTGAAAATTAAAAGGATGAGCCTGATTGCTGTAAAGTACAGGTTTGACTTGTGGCTTTCTCTCTTTCCTTATGCTTTCTTTACCAGCCTGAGGCACGATAACAGAGCTATCCATACAGGCAGTGTCAGTATTTTTATGCCGACGACAAAAATCTCCTGAACTATTTACTCTTGAGAAGCCAACACCTCTCCCAAATACAGCATTGCTGTGGTCGATGTATTCGTCTTCCAGACACCTGAATATGGAGAGGAATGCAAAACACACAAGAAAAAGCAGAACCTGTCAGTCACCCCTTGGCGGCTGCCGACATCTGAAAGGATGGACGCAGAATTCAAGCGCAGCCATCTTCATCCAGTCGCTCGTGTGCACAATTTAGAGGTAACTCCTCAGGCGGTGGGGTGCATGCTCTTCTCTGGGACATGTTTTAAATCTGTGTTTTGCAGTGGAGTCAATGTACCACTCTTCTGCAGGGCAGAGCACGGTCATAGCCAGTGTTAGCTCAACAAGAGGCTGGGGCAGGACACGTTGGAGCTGGGGGTCCTATGAACCCTACCAGGGCTCCTCGGCAGCAACAGGGCACCTTCAGCCAGTGCAGTGGTATCTGTGGGGAGCCAGGTACTCCTGGTGCTACAGTGAATCCCTGACCATTGCTTTTGCAGGAGCTACATGCTGGACCTGACCTGGCCCTACACAGGGACTTGGGGCTTGCTGGCTCTGGCTCTGCACAAGCAGGGCTGATGCTGAGCAGGGTATGCCCTGGTGGCAAGGGGCTGCTAGCAATGCTTCTCACCTGTCTGTCCCCAGCTTGTCACACAAAGGTCTTGCAGCCCCCCTGTGACCCTACTAGCACCCTCTTCCCTATCTGTCTCCTTCAGAATGAGCAATGAATTGCCCTGCACACACTGTCGTGGTCCTGACCCATACCACAGACAGCAGCAAGCACCCATCAATCCACTGGAGTCATTTTAGACTGCTTATATTCATTTGTTTCATTATGCTGTTATGGCTCTCATCAGACACAGTGCTAATTAACTCAATCCCATCCTACCAAGTCCTGGCTTCCACATCATCTCCAGGGTTTCTAGTCCAGGGAGCTGTAACAGATCATTTATCCCAGGAGGCTTAAATGGATGCTTTTCCATGGCGGAGCTTTAGGCAGAGAGACTCATGATTGCAGGGGTGTGTTCAAGTCTAATTCTGTGTGTAGCATCAAAATTTGTATAGATTTTAAATAATTCATCACTGGGCTTCAGTATATTTAGTCACTCAAATTAGGAATCAGGAATTTTGCTCTGCGGAGAGCTAGCGTGTGTGTCATTGTCAGAGGTTAGCTCTGCTGCCTGTCTCCATGCAGAAGAGTTCAGAGAAATTAAGTCAGAGGAAGTGACTGGCAGTAGAAGATGCAGGAAAATGTGTGACACGCAGTGCTGTGAGAGCCTCAGCAGCAGTGCAATGGGTGATACTGGTACGTGGTCTAGTGGTATGTGCGTTGCTGAGGTACTGGAAGACCATAAGCATGGTTTAGGTGAGGTCTTTGGGCTCCAACCCATGAGCCGCCGGCATATGGGACTGTCCCCATCCGTTGCCCCTTGTTTTGTCTGTGGATTGCAAACCATGGGGGGCAGAGAGATGCTCTTGTGCTTTTCTGTGTTCTGCCTGTGACTGTAAAAACAGGCAGCACGGATGCTCGTACCCATTAGCAGATGCGGCAGCTGTGGTGGGCTCCCAGTCACAGCTGGTAGAGACCCGAAATTTGGCAGATTCCCAAACCCCCTGCAGCAGTGCTGACTTTCATTGCAAAGGGATGGTTTAGAAACACAGACCCACAGCTTCATTTAGTAGCTGTGTGGTTTCTGGAGCTGTCTCTCCCCCTTTCTTGACCCAAAGGAAATACTTGATAAAGTGCTCCAGCACCGGTGGATTGGGAGGGGTCTGTGCACAGCATCTCACAGATGATGAGATCTGCCTAACGCGTCAAAAGCTATCCCAGCTGTGAAGTGTGCTGGAGACTCCTGTCCGAGTGACAGTCTATTGATGGGAAACACTGCTGTTCGGGAGGGGGTTGATTCTGCAAGGCCTCAACACCTATCCACCTCGACAGGAGCAGAAAGCTCTCAGCATCTCTCCTAGGATCGCAGATCGCTGCACAAGGTTGAAGCCCTTTGTCTCCCTCTTGTTTTTATGCATTACAGTCACATTATAAAGAAGTCCTGCAGAACATTCAATTACTTACTGCACAATTATAATCATATTTGTATACCTATAAGTAGGTCACCAGTCTCTTAGGTTAATCAATTATAATGGCATTCACACTGGTTTCTTTCATAAATCACTGGCTTTTAGTGTATCCACTGAGATAATGGAGGAAAACCATCTAATTTTGATCTAACTAGAATGAAATGTGAACGTGCATAATTTGCTCTTACAAAGTGTATCTAATGTTCTCTACATCTGTATTTATTTGTGCTGTTTCATGCTGCATATCGCTTAAGTGGCAAAAAAAATACAGAGACTGTTGCACTTAAAGCTAAATGACCCAGAGTAATACAATTTATCTGCATTTATTTTACATTGTTCATCATGACAGATATTTTAATAACCCACTTCTGATGGCTGATGCACTGATTACAAATCACACTGAAATCTGAGGCAAGCTTGTTTGGTGTGATGCAAAGACATTTGGCAGAGCTGTTTTGCCATGTAAACTAAGCAGTTAAATGGGTAGGGAGGACTTTACTCAGGCTGGAGGCTGCGAATGCTTTAGGGCATGGTGGGATGCCACCACATAGCGAGCATCTGCTGAGCCCCGGACACTGTAGCTGCTTTAATGTCTACCCAAGCCGCAGATTTCAGACAGCTCGGTGAATGGGCAAATCATAACTGAGTGGTCTCTGTTTTAGGCATCCAAGTGAGGCAGGCATCAGTGCTGCTGTCAGAGAAGATCTGGGAGGTCCCTGTGCCACCCTTGGTGGTGGCCTTGGATAGTTCTTGCTTGACTGCCTGTAAGGGAGTGGCTTTTGTGTTGTGAAGCACAGAGCAAGATCTAGGCCTGTACTGCCATATCTGTCTGATCCCAGTTTAACTGGAGAGGAGGGCTGTGGACTTGTTCGGGGGCTTAGGTGCCTGGCCTGCAAGGATCTGGCTGATGGGCTGGGCTCGGTTAGACTGGTGAAGGGGTGAGTTAGTAGCAGCCTACAGGGAAGACGCAGAAAAAATGGAGCTGGACTCTTCTTGGTAATGGTAAATGACGTTGTAAGAGGCAGCTCAGGAGGCTCAGTCTAGGTGTTAGGAAAGGCTTTTTTTCCTTTGATAGAGGTGCATCCTTGGTTATCTGCTGAGGTTGTGGCATCTGCATCTTGGGAGGTTTTCACACCCTGGCAAAACAAAGCTGTGGCCAAGCTCATTTAGTGCTGGCTGTAGCCCTGCTTGGGGTGTGGAGGGGGTGGATTAGAGGCTCTGGAGGTCCCTCCCCACCAACAGTGCTGTGATCCCATGCTTCAGTGGCCCTGAAAGGGTATTCAAGAAGGGTGATACAATGGGGTGTGAACCTTTTGCTTCATAACAGATGCATGTTGTGTATCGACTGTCAAGAATGTACAGACAGATCCATCAGCACCTTACTGAGAGGCACGCCTATAGAGGCAATGCTGGCAGGAAGGTGGTGGGATTGGTGTCAGCCGAGACTGTTCCCTTCCACAAGCATGGTGGTACACTCATTGCAAACAAATGGCATTTGCCAGAAAGTGCAAACAAACTCTCAATGTCTGAGTGATGTATTGGCTCAGACCCCTTGCCTACACGCAAGCCACTGCTCTCCATCCAGCCTCTCTTGGAGCAAGTCTAATGCAAACCAGATTTAGCTTTCTGTCTGCATGAATGTCTGCCTAAGCATCCCTTTGGCTGCCAGCCTGGAAAATGCCAGTGTTGGAGAGGTGGAAATGCAGGGACCGCGTCCTGAACAAAACCAGTGTGCAAATCAAACAGGGAGGGCTGCTGGGACTCACCTTGTGCAGAGTTACTGACTACTCTGGAAATGAGTTATTGGTTAGAAAAGTGATCCTGCTTCAGCACTATCTGTTTGGAGCCGTGGAGCAATATTGTGCCTATTTCCAAACAAGATCTGAATGAGCAGGTGAGCACCCAAGCTCAGTTTGGTGAGATGGGAGGAAGCTTCCAACAATGCTGCAAGCTTTCTCTGGGCATGCTGT
The DNA here is from genome assembly GCF_009769625.2 of Cygnus olor. Classification (NCBI taxonomy): domain Eukaryota; kingdom Metazoa; phylum Chordata; class Aves; order Anseriformes; family Anatidae; genus Cygnus; species Cygnus olor. The sequence continues at coordinate 8,367,215 of NC_049181.1, forward strand.
GCCTTACAGCTTGCTTCCATGGTGTGAGCATGTCCCTGCAATCTCAAATGCAGCTGGGCATCCCTGCACAGGTGGCTGCTGCACAAGAGACCCTGCTGGAAATGTGCAGGGTGTGAACCAGCTGGTGTTGTACTGTTCATCCCAAACAAGCTCCTGAAGGGGAGCTGGGTAGAAACTGCTCTTTTTCTTTTTTTCTTATTTTTTTTCCTTTTTTTTTTTTTAACATTCATTGCAACCTTCTGCTAAAAATATTCATGTTTTCAGAAGCAGCTGCTACCTCAGAAATGAACAAATAGCACTTTCAAACACTCTTGTAAGTTTTCATGTATGTTTTTGTAGAAAACTAAGAGTCTTTATGCTTGAATTAGTTTGTTTTCATTGCAGGGGGGGGGGGGGGGGGGGGGGGGGAAATGGCAATTCTTATCCAAGGGATTCTTGCTGCGTGGAACTGTTTTTGACAAAAAGCTACTTTTTTTTTTTTTTTTCTGTAAATTGTTTACTGACAAAAAGTTCTCCAGCTAGTGTGTCTTGGCCAACTGGAAGGCCAGGCTCTTTACTAGCATTGCTATTCACTGTTTGTGTTCTGGTAGCCACAAGAGCCCTTAGCTCATCTGTCGGCCCTGTTGGTCTCAGACATTGTGCAGGTTCCTGAGCAGATTTGGTGGCTGTGTCCAGGGATGGTGACACCACGCAGGGTGAAAAGGCTAGGGGTGGTACTCCGCTTCCAACAAGCATCGCTTGTGCCCCACGTGCACAGTGTGGGCTACAGAAGGATGTCAGCCCAGCCCTTTGTGTCGGCTCTGCTGCTGCATGGCTCTGCTCTGGAGGAGCGTTTGTGAAGATTTACATGTGTTGGGCTCCAATTTTAGGAGGGAAATCTGTCAGTAGATCATAAATGTTCCAAGTGATTTATGTTAACCGTTTTGGGTGCCTTAGTCCCAGGAGTAGATAAATTGTGGTTTAATGTTTTATTTACACTTTCAGGGAATTTAGTGTCTTTGGAAAGCACCAGATCGATAGCCCCAGAGGGGAATTCTCTCCCAGTGGGATGACAGCCCATGAGAAGGACTCTCGCCATGGCCTGGGCAGCTCCCGACACCCTCTCCATGCAGGGCACTGCTGCAAGTGTAGGAAGGCATTTTATTTTTGAAATTGTTTTATATCTGAGTAGAGATCATTAATCTGTTTATATTTCTATGGGAGTTTGAAAGTCCTACATGTCTGAAATGACAGCAGATGGCACAGTAGAGGGTTTAGCTGAGTTTTAGGTATGCAGATGAGTTTAATTAATTAACAGTAATCTCTTTGAAATGTATGGCAGAGTAATGCCAGTCTAGTCTATAGAAAGATTCTTTGGGACTTAAAAAAGCTCTGGGAGTAATTAATTATACAATAACCCACGGTTAAGAAGATATTATCATCCAGTCAGTGGGCAGAGTTTGTGTTTGTCATTTACCAAAGAGGATCATTAGTGTTTGCTACAGAGTCAGTCTGCAGTGGTGCATACGAGGGGTGCCCTCAGTCCCCGAAATGCCCAGGTTGTAATGGGTGTAATCACCTATGCTTTGCTAAGGGAAAACTGTTCTGGTGTAAAGCACGTGGGGTCAGAGCAGGTACAGTTGCTTGGGAAAATGAAGTTATTCGTTAAAAACAGATAGTTAGCTTATTACCTTACAAGCACCTATCTAAGCTCCGTTCAATTAACGAAACACAATTTGAAGTAAAAAGGATTGGTACCAACCAAATTACTGCACTATAAGCTCTCTTCTAATTATGCTATAAGATAATGTCTACCAGATTAAAATTTTAATTAGCTTAATTTAGGAATAGAAAAAGCATTAGACTTACAGTTCTGAAACACATAAATGATATCAAGGGGGAGGGAAACAAAGTGAAAGTCAGTTGAGCTTTGTGCATGGCCTCATGTTTTCTGTAAGACCTCAGCAAATCCCAGCAGGTTTGGGTATGGCTGCATGAGGCTGCCTGGGCTCCGTGCAGAGGCCTGGGCACGGGGGTGCCTTGGTTTTCTCCAGCACTTATTTGTAAGCCCAGCTGCCTGCAGTCCCTCTGGCTCTGCGTTCAGAAGGGAGAAACATGCTGGCTATAATAGAGACTTTTGTTCTTTTTTTTTTGTTTTTCTTTTTCCTTTTCTCTATTCATAGATTTAAAGGCCAAAACAGACCATTAAGTCCAACTAATCCTACATCCTGCATGACAAAGGCCATCCCGCCCATCCCCTAATTCCTCAATACCCGGGCTGACCATGACCGTGTGATTAAATACAGTTAGGAAAATGCACTGCGAGAGCCTCTGTGTGCTCCAGACATGGAGCAGGACCCCACTGAAAACACCCAGTCTTGATTTAAAGACTTTAAGTGGCGGATGATTTATTCCATCCCTCATGAAACCATTCCAATGCTTAATTACACTTACAGTAAAATAAGTCATTCGGGCGGAAAGCATGGGGAGCTGTAACATGCAAAGTGCACGGTATATAGTTGTGTTTGGTTATGAGGTAAGGAATCCAACAAATCTCTTTTATGTCTTTTCAGGGAAGAAACAAAGGCATTTGAACCATTTGCACAACATAGAAGCTCTCCAGCGCAAGTTTTTAAAGGGCTGGAGGCTTGCTGGGGAAGCTTTGAGGAGAGGGAGTAATAAAGAAAAGAGGGTTTTATGATACAAGGTCGAATGGGAAACTTTTATTGGAGGGGTTTGGCCAGCTCCTCATCCCATGGGGGAAAGGAGGAGGAATTTGAATGTGGTGTTTTTGCTTTTGGAAGGTCAAAGCCATTCCATGCAACTGCAAAGCAGCATAAGAGAAATACGCGTATTCCTCTGTCATGTCTGTCAAAAATGGAGGAGGGGAGGAAGTCCCAAACACTACATTTCAACAAAGCCCTGAAGGTAAAAATGATCCGCTGGCTTGAAATTTATCTTAATGAGCAAAATCCAGCCAATGGAACAGGGTGCAGATGAAAGTGACAGACGGGATCATTTAAAGTTTGATTCTTTGCATGAAAGAAAATAATATTTTCAATAAGTTATTTTTCTTCTGTTTGTTACAGTGTTCTGTTTAGTGTCACAGCCTCCAATTGGCAGTCCCAGCTCTTTGGCAGATTAATTTTTCCAGGGTCATATCACCAGCTTTTGAAAATTCAGAGTTTGAGGGAGCTCCCGGAACTCCTCAGCTCACGTAAGCGTGTGGAGCTGGTCCAACAGTCAGTGGCGAGTCTCCTCAGCCAAGAGATTTTTGCTAGATAGGGGCTGAGACCCCGAGTCTGAAGCTGTCCAAGATCAGTCTGCTAAGAATATGAACAGCCATCAATCAGGTAGTCTGGAAGAGTATACAGAAGTGTATCAATTTGTTCCCAAGTATTTTCAGACACAAACAACTACAAGAATTTACCACTGCTATATAAAAATATAGTCTGGGACCTAGTCAGGTTCATAAAAGTTCTGTGAAGCTGGAGGATGCATTTCCTTGTAGGAGATGTGCTGAATTTTGATGCTGAGAGGTGCTGTCATACACCCCTTAGTGCACAGCATGTTACATGTCACTTATCCCTAACAGGGGAAGATGGGCAGGAGAAGGAATGGAATCAGTCCTATGCAATAAAATAATTGCTGTCTTCACCATTTCCTTGCACAGGTAATTCATGTTACTGTAACGTACTGTAATGCAGCATCTGTGTATAGCATGGTGCATACGCAACATCAGCAGACCCTGCCACCCACGGCTGAGCAGGAACAAAAGCATTAACCCTCTCTCCTCTGTCCAGTTATTTCCCGATTAGATCAATTAGCAGTTAACAAAGGTCCAAGACAAGGAAGAAGTCATCTGTTAGCTCCTCTTATTTAAGCCTTCTTGCTAAGATTTTACAAACCACATGGCAAATGCTCGATCGTGCAACCCCCCAGCCTGGAGGACACAAATAGCTCAGGTTGGCACCGGGGGAAGAGGGGAAGCTAGGGCTGTGGTGGGGCTGCTGCTGGTCCCCAGCCACCCCTCCTGGGGGCCTGCAGCATCCCAAACCTACCTCAAAATGCTGAGCAGGAGGCTCAGACAGAGAAGGGGGCAGTCTGCACTGCTCACTGGCCAGAGGGGTGACTGCAGCACAGAGTGGGTACCATCTCTAGCAGCTCCTCAAAATACAACTCTCTTGTCCAGGGCAAGGACGGACCTGGCCAGGGGTTGCTAACTGCATGTGCCCTCCCTGCCATGCTGCTCAGTCAGCTAGGAAGAGAAGAAAGTCATTGCAAGGAATTTCTTCAGCTGTATTCCAACAGCAGATTAAAATAGCTGCTACTATTTTAATCTGGAGAAGTGGCAGCTACCGCACATGCAGGACTGGCAGCAAGCATGTCTCCCACAAAGCCGGGATTCAAAGAGTGTCCTGTGCCTCTGGTAATGCAACCACAGGCTGACCAGCAGACCAGCCCTAGTAAAACATGGCCCTGGGACCATCTGACCCAACTGGCTAGAATTTGGGATCAGGAGGAATAAATTCAAGCTTCCTGTTTTTTTGTTTGTTTGTTTTTTTCCTTTGAGTTATTGCAAAGTGTTGTAATACTGTGAACCCTAAACATTCTCAGGAAGCAACAAGACAGTGTTGTGCTCAATATTCTGTATTTACGTACAGTCCAGCTGGGGTTTGCCTGCTGAAATCTGTGTGGTAACATCCAGATTTTAAACACTGATTTTTATTTTATTCCAGAAGTTTCAGTGTAATATGGCATGAATATTCTGTTTCCTTGTGGATTTGTGATGGCAGAGGAGAAAGACAGAGAGAAAGGTGACCTTTTTTTTTCTTTCCTTTCTTTTTTTTTTTTTTTTAGGAATACTTTTACATATCTGGAAAGTGGAAGTCTTGCCTTGCCCCTCATTTTTATTTAGAGGGGAATGTTTGCTGTACACACTCTTGCACCTTGCAGCACTAGCTTTGAAATAAAAGAAAGAAAATTTATTTTCACATCTTCATAAATTGTGAATTATTTATTTGCTATCCCTGGTAAATCTGCTTTTGCAAAATCTCACTGTGAAATGAGCATTTCTTTGTTTCACTGGACTATGAGATTGCTCCCTGAAGATGCGTCAGTGCTGCTGCTTGGGAGGCTCCGTGTAGGAAGCTGGCCCCGAAGCTTCCTTTTTTTTTTTTTTTTTTAATTTGATTATGTTCAGGATTCTTTTTACTTTGCATTCATTTATTTTTTTTTCATTCATTTTGCAAATTAGGTAACTGCAAGAACCCATCTGTGGAAATTTAAGACCTTCCTGTGATTTTTTGCTTTTGCATGTGATCCCCTCTCATGCAGGTTAATCCCCCAAGACTGTGGTGCCTGAATTCAGCATCAGTTTCAAGAAGCAAATATTTATCCTGCATCTTAGGTGCAATCTGTACACAGAATGACTCCAAATTAAGTTAAATCGATATTAACTACTCTTAGATTGAAGAGTGTCCAGGCAAAAGGGTGGTACTGCTTTAACTAAATCGTTTTCAAAGCCAATGTAATTAATTGGTATATTTTTCACTGTGAAGGACAGATTTCATACACTGTTTAGATTTCTTGAATGCCTTTGGACTAAATCCCACTGTATTTACTCCACACAGGACTGTCTATTGAAATAATATTCGGTGATATTGTCCCTTTTCCCACTGCTCCTTTCAGAGCCACACAAAATGATTTCCCTCTTGGTTTTAGAAAGATGCAACAAATATTGAGTTCTTTATAGCTTTTCTCTCCAGTGTGAAACTGCTGCTGAAGACCACTCCACATTATCTGAGTTAGACTCTTAGCTACCTTAACTGGGCAAATGCTGCAGGTTTTGATATGAAGTAGGTCAGAGCCACCAGGTTTATATTACCCACTAGATGGTGGGGACCTCATGGTTTGTGTGCGCAGTTTTCAGTCCATCCCCTCGCAGCCCTGTGCCGGCACGCAAGTCCATGCTGAGAATGAATGAAGGGGCGGGGGATATTTGAAAGGAGGAGTGTTTTGCAAAACTGCCATTGCAGAGCAGCCCCAATATGTTCCTGGGAGAGGGCACAAAATGTCGCTTGGGCCATATGGTCTGCAGCCTTGTGCTTTGCTGGCTCACACCCTTTCTAATGCCTGCTAATCTGCTCGTAAGCACCTCTGAAGAGGGTGCTTCACACACCTCTACCAGTAATCTCTTTCAATGCCTGGTTGCTCTTTGGCTCTGATGCCAGATGGAATTAATATACCCATCACTGTAATTATTCAGACAAGCAAACAGTGGCAGGAGTAGTAGTGCAGCCGTCCCAACTTCTCACTTTTCCCACTGATTCAGAGGCATACTTGAAAGAATCCTTTCATCCCCATGGATCCTGTTCCCTGGAGTTGTCCCAGGCTGTCCTCATCAAAAGGGAACTAGATGTTTCAGCAGTTTCTCAGCCAATTTCATGCTGGGATAAGAATCAGTGGTGATGAGATGGTATCATTCATTCAGCGTCTGACTGCTGCCCGGAAGCTTGGTACGTGTCCAGCCCCTCATCAGGTCCTCCTATGAAATCTTTCACAAGACTAAGTCCTGTGTGTAAAACTGAAAATCTGCTTATACCTCAAAACTTGAAAGGCAGCCTGCCTTTTGGCCTGCTCCAATTGCTGGTACATGGAAATGAGCAGCCTGGATGGATGGTTTCTGAGGCCATGTGTTGGGAAAGAGATACTTCTGAAAGCTTCATGCACGCAGCAAATACTATGCACGTACCTCCTACCAAGCCCATTGTCCCAAGCGTGATTTCTACAAAGTTTATTTAATAGTCAGTCAGCAGCAAAATGAAACTGTAAAGGATTATCTTCCAATTTCATGTAGGTCTCTTGTTTCTAGGCCTTTGGCTCCAGCCTTTAAAGGCTGTCCAGTTTCCCATATATCCAAAGAGCTTAGAGCAACGTCTGTATTTGTGAAGGTAAGATCTATAGGGAGAGGTAACTGCTAGATGAGTTCAATAGCTGGAAAGAAAAGACATGCTTTTGGAAACTCCAAGCTCTCCTAGATGCATCGCGTTATTCAGAGTGAGACGTTATGCTCTCATCGAGTGTGCTTGGTTTTAGGAATGAGCAGTGGCGATGCCATAGTGACAAGAAGAGAGGCTTTGAGGGCTTTGATGCCCACGTTACAAAGAATATGCAAACTTGTATTATTCCTTTGATTAGCTGCTCTCTGATATGTCAAGTCCATGAATAATCAAGCCTCATTTTCTAATTAGTTTTACTCATCACCCTGCTGCTCCGTGCCTTTACTTATTTGCATACCTTTTTTCTAGATAAGGGCCTTATTCTGTGAGGCACTGGCGAAGTTTCTATCCAGCTCCCATGATTGCATTCCTTTGGTTCTTTCCTGGGCATTTCCTTGCTCTTGTCTCTGCTTCTCCTCCCATGTGATGCCAGTGCCCTGCCTGCAGAAGATCTCATTGCTCTGTGCCTTTCTACTCTTTCTAAACCTTGTTTCCTCAGGAAACAGGGTGGTGTGTTCATGCTGCCTAGCTGACCCCACTAACATCTTTTGACCCTGGTATCCAATTTCACCCAGCCTCGACAGCCAAGAAAATCTACCTGTTTCTACAAATCTTGTGGAAGCAGGATGGGGACAGCTTCTTCTGGGTTAGTGGAGGACAAGGCTGGAGCATGTGCCCCATCACTTTGAGGACCACTTTGGAAAGAGAGGTTTTGAATGCGCTCACCACAAACCCATTTAGCCATCAGCTGCTCCAGCTGAGAGAGACCATTCTCTGAGAGAAAGCAGTAGCTGTTGGGCTGGTGGCAGGTGGGTTTGTGGCTGGAATACATATGCTATTTTCATGACACGGGGGGCAGCTGCGGGTTCCCCAGCAGTCGGGGCGTCCCCAGCCCAGTCCTGCCCTCTGCCCGCAGGGCTCAGAGCTGCCTGCAGGCCCTGCCCGGGCCTCTGCAGTGCGGCTGATGCTGGGGGACGGGAAACCGTGATCCTTCCTATGAGCTAGAGGTGTTAATGCCTAATAAAGCTCTGGTTTGCACTCTGGCAGCCTGCTTACTGCAGAGCTGATGGGTCTTTTCTCTTTGCTAGGGTTAAGCGGTCACCATTTGTCAACCAAAAGCGGAAGTGAAATTCAGATGCTGTGAAGGTCTTTAAAAAAGCGACAGGGATGTGATAATCTGTCCCACATGAAAAGTTAACAAGAGTTTCCAAAAGCTGCAACCATCAATCTAGGGCTCGAGGCAGAAGGCTTTGTACTCATCTGTCTCTGGGCCAATACCTGGTGCCTCTACATACAAGCACCTGCCTTTCAGAAAGTTTCCACAGGTAAACAGGGGTCAGCTCAAGATGAGATCCTGCACCAGCTTGGCTCGACCCTGCTTTCATACTGTCTTTGTCCCTTTAACTCCTTTTTTAAAGCAGCTCCTTGCTTTGTACCAGCAGAAGCATGCCCCTGCCTGACCAGGGAGCGCATTACCCACGGGGGACCGCAGATTTTTATCTCATTCGGGGTGAATTTCACTTCTGTAGTGCCTAAGCTAATGTTTTGTGCCCCTGGATCAAAGCTAGGGAGCATCATTTGCATACCGTGGGTGAGGAGGCAGCAGACTGGAGACCATCACTCATCAGTGAAAGGATGATCATTGTTTGTTTAGCCCATTCCAGAATAATGGCTCTGCTGGGAACACCAACCCAGTATGCATCATATCTTTTATAGTATATATTAATTTAGTGTAGACATCAGGCCATCATTATTCCCTCCTTTTAATTCTCACGTATTAGCATTCAGGAGCAGTTTTAACCCAGCACACATCTTCGTTATTTTGTAATGTAAAATAAATAAAGCTGGAGGCAAATGTATTTTTTTTTAAATAAATGACTGTGAGAGACTGATGGATATAAAGCACAGCAACATCTTTATAATTTTAAAGCTCGAATTTCAGAACACAGCATTTTCATTAAATGGTGCAATCCATTCATTTTGGAGAGACAGATATAAACAGAAGCAAATTAACTCAGTAGTTCTCATGCCTAGAATCTTTGTGATAAAATTGCCTATTATTGTGAGTGTAAATGTTTTCAAAAATAGTTGAGACAACTGGAAAAAAAAATAGGAAAGGCAGGATAGGTTGCTCAAGGATAAAAACCATAAAGACATCCCCTCCGAACACCGCACGTAGCCGGTGAAATTACTTAAAGTGGACTGCAGGAGCCCTTTGAGAGGAGGAGAAAGGAGGTAGGCCATTTCTTTTTTTTCTTTTGATGATGGATGAAGGTCTGGGAGAGCGGCATCAAATTATTTCCTGTGCTGGCTGCTGTGTGTATTAGAAAATTCAGCTCTTGGCTGACAGGGACGGGGGCGGCAGAAGCAACAGGAGAGGGAGAGCTGGGCGCAAGGCGTCGGGGTGCGAACCGGGACGCCAGGCCTGAGAGGCGACCCGGCGGGTGCAGGAGGGCTGGGCACCGGCTGCACATGGATGTGCACGGGATGTCGGCCCGCCACAAGCCCGCGGAGCCCTCGTGTTTATTTTCAGAACGCGTAGTTGCCACCGGATCGCCTGCAGCCACCCGGGGCGTCGAGCAACCGCTGCCCCGGCACCCGAACCGGCGGGCAGGACCCCGGGCAAGGCGGCAGGGCCCGGGGCAGCGGTGTAGCCGCCCCTCGCCCGCCGGGGCACCGCGCTCCGTGGCGGCGCTGCCAGAACCCCGCTGAGGCGGCGGCAGCGCGTGCCCGGGCCCGGGGCGGAGCCGAGCCCGGGGCGGAGCCGTGCCGGGAGTCGGGAGGGGGGGGGAACGGAGGCGGCGCGGGGGCTGCCGGGAAGGGCCGGTGGCGGCGGCGGCGGCGGCGGAGGGGCGATGGCGGCGGAGCGCGGCCGGGGCTGCCCCCCGAGGCGGCGGCGGCTCTGAGCGAGCGGCGGCGGCTGTGAGCGAGCGGCGGCGATGTGCGGCGCGTCCGGCGACGATGGAGGACCGGTCGCACAAGGTGCTGCTGGCGCTGGTGATGCTCTTCCTGTTCGCGGTGATCGTGCTGCAGTACGTGTGCCCCGGCACCGAGTGCCAGCTCCTGCGGCTCCGCGCCCTCAGCCCCGCCGCCGCCGCCGCCGCCGACCCGTACCGGGCGGAGGACGAGACGCCGGCTCGCTTCGTGCCGCGCTTCAATTTCTCCGCCGGCGACCTGCTGCGGCGGGTGGACTTCAACATCAAGGGGGACGACCTGATCGTCTTCCTGCACATCCAGAAGACCGGCGGCACCACCTTCGGCCGCCACCTGGTCCGCAACATCCAGCTGGAGCAGCCGTGCGAGTGCCGCGCCGGGCAGAAGAAGTGCACCTGCCACCGGCCCGGTAAGCGGGAGACCTGGCTCTTCTCCCGCTTCTCCACCGGCTGGAGCTGCGGGCTGCACGCCGACTGGACCGAGCTCACCAACTGCGTGCCCTCCGTGGTGGACAGCAAGAAGGAGGTGCGGCTCCGGCCCTCCAGGTGAGCCGAGCCCACGCACCCCTCCTCCCGGGGCCTCGGCGGGGGCGAACGAAGCCTGCCGCCCCTCCGTGCTGCGAGCCGGCCGCCTGTAAGGGACGGCCCGCGGGCTGCCGCCGTCCTAAAGGTCTCCGCGGGCCGCCGGCGGCCGGCCGAAGCTGCGAGCCCCTCGCACGGTGCTGCCCGGCCCCGGCCCGGCTGCCCCGGGGCTCCCCGAGTCCCTTGAGCAGCCCCTGTGCCCCGGGGCTTTTCAGCCTCAGCGTGCTGAGCCTGGTGCCCAGAGAGAAATGCTGGTGTTAGGAGGAACTGGGAGCCGCTGTGTGCCGTTAGGGCTGAAGTTCAGGTTGCGCGAACGGCAGCCTTGCGAGTTAAAGGTTATTCTTAGGACTGAATATCGCCCGCAAGTATTGCCGTTGTCCTCCAGCCCTATCTCCTTTATTTTGGGCTTGCCTTTTTGGATTTTAGTGGCGCTGCTTTTCTTCATCCCTGCGCTTCCCGTAGAAGTTGCTGACCTAACCTGACCGTAGCTGTCTGGTTGCCTAAAGGCTGCCGCTGCGTTTCCAGAGCCCGGCTGGCTGGTTCTCCGAGCGGCGAGGGCTTCCTTCCCGTGCGCTCCCGGAGCGGTGCGGTGGCAGCACACCTTCGGTTGTAACCCACCTCGGAGCTTGTCCGCGGCTGTGCGTGCAGCTGTGCGTGCAGCCGCACCGTGCAGCGGAACGGCTCGGGGTTTCAGTGTCTTTTCGCATTGCTTTGCTGGGAAATTAGAAACTAGGGTATCACTCCTCTTGCGCTGTTAGATTAATGGCAGGTCCCCTTACAATGAGGGTACTGTTATATATCATGCTGTCTGAAGTCAAGTCTAAGCACAGATCCAGTTGAAATAGAGTGCGATTTCTTTATAGAATTCCTTTTATATAGCGTGACACCACACTGCCATCTAGTAGAAAAATGGTTAGCGTCGTTATCTTCCTGTAGCCTAGATGAAGCTCTTCATGAGGCTTAGCTATTGTGATTCTCGCTCTTTTGTTTTCCCTACTGCCTTAAAATTTAATTGTCTCGTTTTTGTGGCACTCCATTTGCAAACATCAGGAACTAATTCTTTGCCCTCTGGGCACATTATCTTCCCAGTTTCCCAGGCTGTGTAGTTTATTTTACCTGTCATGTAAATGCATTGTTTGCCGGCAGAAATGGAAACGCGTAACGTGATGTCTCTTTCGCTAAACATCTTCAAGTGATCTTTCTTTCTCTCCCCCTAGAGATGGGCCTGGTCTGCAGAGTTGTAGCTGTGGGGCACGGAGTCCTTTCGCTGCGCAGGGTCCCCTCTGTGCTCAGGGTTAGTCCTGCCCTCTGGAAAAATGTCCTCGTCCTGTCCTCATCCTCGGCCAGCCACCTTAGGCAGAAGGAAATGCCAGGCTTGGAGAGCTGAGTTGTTTGTGGCTTTTGGCTTTGGCTGATTTACCCCCCCCCCCCCCCCCCCCCCCCCCCCTTTTTGGATTACCAAACATGCTTTTCTGAGTCAAAACAGAACTGTTGCATGTACCTTCCCAGGAGCTCACAGCGACGGTTCCTCGTCCAGCAATGCCGTGTGTGTCATCACAACCGACGTAGAGAGGTCCTGAGGCCTTGTGACTTGGGATGGAAGCTGAAAAGGATGAAAATGAAGCTGTGATGGTTTTGTGTTAGGTGTAGGTCTACTCTATAAAAGCCTGTTTTGAAATCATGTTGCATTTTTAATAACCTAATTACGCAGGTTGCTTAGTAGCTACAGTTGTTCTCCCAAATAATGTTTTGACAGGCGATTATTTGGACTGCAACTTCTAGATGTTTAAAAATACAGCAGGAGACGTTCTGAAACGAACAATGGTCCCTTCAAGTCTTCCTACACATTGTAACGTCTCGTGATTAATTTTATTTTGCATTCTCGATTTAGCAACATTCGGTTGACAACTAGTTAAGTAGCACCTATTCCTAGTGCCAGTAACAGTCATCTAAGCACTTTCTGGGCAGATAATGACTTCTTTCAGAGTAGTGGTAGGTGTGGGATGAGGGTGTCTGGGCAGAGGAGCCGTGCTGGCTGGCTGGGGCTCTGAGCAGGGCCAGCCTGGCTGTTCCTGTGCTGTGGTCATTGGGGGAAGCCTGAACGGTACTGGCAGGGAGGGAAGGGAAAAATCCCTCTCTGCTTGAGTCCTGAGTGAAGGGCGCAGCTTGGAGGAGGAAGGAGGGGTGCAAGGCCTGGCTGGGGTCCATCGTCAGGGCAGGGAACGGGGTTCAGTCAGGAGCAGAGGACCACAGCTTCCTCACGTGAAGCTTGGCTAGGCAAGGATGGGAATTCCTGTGTTTATAGTCGAAGGTGATTAAAAAATGGGCACCTGCTCTAAGGGTGGTTTGAATGACTCGGTAGCTTTATAACGCAGTCTGTAGTTACCACATCTGGGCTGCCTAGCCTTGTTTGGGAATAGCCAAGTGAGAGGTGGTTGTTCCAGCAAACGTCTTAGCTTGCATTTATGCGTGATTACTTTGCGTGGAGGTTTGTGATGAGGAGCATGGGGAGTCTACTTCTCTTGAGGCTGGTTAGATTGGTGATTAGCTGGACCATTCCCTAGGAGCCTCTGCATTTGTTTAAAAGTTGAGCCTTTGTTTAGGAAGTCCAGAAGATGCCCAGTCTGGGATCTCTGTGGCTCAGCACCAGGTACCCGAGCATCACCATGGTATGATGTGATGGGATCAGCCTTGGGGCTGTGCCCGTGAGGAATCTAGTTGGCTGGAGCATTCCTTCTTCAGCCTCTGCTCTTCTCTCATCAGTAGTCTGCTTGTGTTTTCTTTAGGAACTGCAGGGTTGCTGCTCTGGGGTAGAAGTACTCAGGGTGGCTGTTTGTGATAGGTTTTTATTTTGGATTTAACACAATGATACTTTCCTTTCTCTAAGCATGTAGATTGCCCAAATTTGCTTTTCTTTTTAGTGGTGCCTGCGCTGCTTAATATGAAGTAAGTAGATAAACAGAGCTACCTTTTTTTTCCTTCAGGCCTTCCTTGCCGTAGAGGAACATAAGTCTGTGTGGGGGGGGAAAGGGATTTTTTTTTTTCCTCCCCTATCCCATCAGGGTGCGTATTCTGTCGGCCTCCTTCCTGCTTGCCGCCTGTTCCATCAGTGCTGAAGGCTGTTCACCTCTTCCTCGTCCTCCTGGCTGCCTCTCCCTGCAGCTGGCTTTGCCTTCAGCTGATGGGGATGGGAACGGAGCAGCAGCACTGCAGCCTCCGGAAATCTTGGGAGAGGGAAGGGGGAAGGTACAGGCGGGGCTGATGCTTTGGGCTCTCTGGGTTTGCTGCCTGGGAGGTTGGTGGAGTGGGCTGATGGTGGTGGCAGAAAGGAGTGGGTTGTCTCGGCCGCTTGGCATCAGTGGTGAGAAAGGAGAAATGTGCCTTTTCCTAGTCAGGAGTGACTGACTTGGGTCACTTGATTGATTGTGGAAGCCTCAAAGCTTTTGGCACGCCAAACTGAAGCAGCATCCAAAGTAACTGTGCGTGAGAGCATCACACAACAGATTTCACTCAGCTCTGGCTAATTATTATGGGAGGTATCTACCAAACTTGTCTATAGCAATAAATCCAGCGGCACCGTTGTAAGAAACAAAAGGGCTTGGGGTTAGGCTGGCAAATGTAATGAGACATAGGAGCAAATACTGATATCTGCACTCTTAAGTGGTGTCGTGGCTTCATACCCTCATCGGGTGAGAGATGTGGCTGTGGGCGAAGGTCAGGCTAACTCAGCGTCCCTCCTGGCTGGTGTTGAAGGGAAGAGATTCTCTCTGTTGGGAGGAGAGCAAGCCTGGAGCCAGGAAGTCTGCGACTGGAAGAAATGTTACATTGCTGGTAGAAGCCTGTTGGACCAGGAGCAGGGATGCAAGTTACTGGTTTTTGGGAAGCCTGACGCTGGCACCATATCGTTGTGATGTGTGGCAAAAGCCCCTGGCAGCATGTGGATGTTCTTGCCTTGTCCCTTGACGTTGGTTAAACTCTTCCAAATTACATCTTACGAAAATCTAAAGAAAAGATGCATTAAAACGTTTTCCAGCACACTGGAAGCATTTACTGTGTTTGGCTCCTTTGGCTGAGCAGATTAATCCCCGTGTTCTTGGAAATGTGGTGGGATTTGCATTTGCAAATCTGAGGTCCTTTGCCATGTGTGTGGCTCCTTGCAAGCCGGCCCTCTGGCAGAGCCCCTGGAAGAAGGTGGCTTAGCTGCAGCAAGCGTTACCGTCAGCAGTGGCAATGCTGGTGGCATCTCTGCTCCTCCCGGAGCAGGGTGGGCCCTGTGCTTGGGTTTTCCCAGCAGGCTGCTTCTGCCTGGAGGGGGGGAAGTCACGTAGCAGAAATTGTTTTGGGGGTTTTGCAACCTAGAGGGAGAGGCTCGCTCAACAGCGGCTGCTGGACGGCCGTGCGAGGGACTGAGCTCCACCAGCTCACCTGCGCCGGTGCTAACCCAAGTGGGATTTGGGAAATAGTTAAGCCTCGCAAATTGGCGCGATATCTCCTCATCCTACAAGGGGTTTAGTGAAGTCCCAAGGTGCTCCGAGGCCTGGGGCCGATGCTAGTGACCAGCTTCCTTCCAGCTTTGGCAGGAGGTGGACAGTTTCAAACCGCTGGATGCTGATGGAGCAGAAACTCTTTCCAAGGATGCGCCTTCCAGCCAGAGAGCAGTAAAACCCCTGCTTGCTGGTGCTTGGTCTGTGCCAGGGCTGGCTTCTCACCGCTGCTTTTCTTGTGGGGCCAGCTGAGGTTTCCTCCTGCCCGGCGGCACTTCTCCGTCTGGCTATGTGTGAATTAGACGATCTGGTGGTTATCGCTTGTCCGCAGAATTGGCAGTTGAAAGGGTGGAAATAAAGAAAAGGAGAAGGGCTGGAAGCGAGGTGTGAGGGTCCTGCAGAAAAAAGCGTGCAGGGGAGCACGCCTGCCCTTGAAACGCTCCTGGGTGAGGCTCCCAGGAAACCTCTGCAGCAGCTGTAACACCGCAGAAATAACCACGCGGTCGCGGCAGTGCTGTGAGGCCTGGGTGATGCCACGCCGCTTGGTTTATCAGCGGGATTCCGTGACTGACCTGGCTTGTTTCGGTTCGGAGCCACGAGATGAGATGCGGGTGGCGCAGCGGGCATCGCCTGGTGACCTGCTAACGTGCTGCTGTGGCTGTTGGTTTCCCTTCTGTCACCTGGGCAGAGACGAGCTGGGTCTGGTTTCGTGGTGTTGGGCTCAGCAGCCTGGCCAAAAAGGGGCCTGGAGGGAAGGGCAGGAGATCGCTGCCATAAATAAGTCATTCCTTGGCCTAATCCTGTTGCAGGGCCCTGTCTTGAAGGTCCTGATTGTGAACTTAAACTCACGTTTTTTAAGTTTGGACGGTAGGACCTAGCTCTCTAAATTGATGCTGCTGGTTTCGCAAATAGTGTTGGACTTCTTAAAGGCTATCTTAAAAGGATTAAAAAAATCATCTTCCCTATTAGGTCTCTTCATTTCTGCTGTAAATCTTTATTAAAGTGCAAATTGACTTTTTGTTATTTAAAAGTATGTTTCCTATTGTCTTTTATTTTAACTTCGGAAAACGTGTGTGTGGGTGGAGAGTCGATGTTATTTAACGCACAAATAAATGCCAGTGATTGCAGCAGAGCAAGAGGCGAGGCAGAGATGCTCTTCCCTGCATTGTTTGTTCCGTTTGTTATCCAGGTCAGTCCTTCCTAAAGAACAGAGTGGGAATGTGAACACCATGGCGCGGTGCTGTTGTACTAAGACACACGAGCGCTTCTAGTTGAAAAGGTGCCTTTCTGCTAATTTTTCTGGGAATTTATAAATATTAAAAGGAAACTATAAATACGTGCTTCAACTGTATTAAAATATACACAGATTGTGCCACGTGATTCCTCTTCATAACTTGATAACCTTTATTAAAGATTATCAAAGGCACTTTGAAGTCGAGCATCACCAATAGGTTATTTATTTTTATTAAAAGACGGATTTTTTTAAGTTTAACAAGTTGAACATTGGTTCTGAGGTATATTAACTGAAATTAATTTGTCCCTCATTTATTTAATCTGAATTGTCAGGAATCATGTTCTCTACTGATGTAAATGTCGGCAAAAAGGACTTATTAGTAGACTTGATTGCTTTTTAAATTTAACTAGCAGAGATGCACTGGCATGCCTAAGAGAATTGGTCTGCTTCTTGTGAACAGTTCAGTGCCTAATGAATCACTTCAATGTACTTTTCTGAAGGAAAGCAGAGCAATTTAAATGTGCAATGCATTGATTTACCTCAAATGGATTAGGCCTCTGTGTGCAATCCTTTGCATTAATTTACTTTCTCCACAACCATAATAATAAAGGTAGCGTTTCTGTACAGTATCAGCCCAAATTAGCTTGCATAACTTGCTAGAAAGCAAAATAATAATATGTAGTTGAATACTGAATGCAGGAAAGGGTCCTTCTGAGATCGCGTGGGTATTCGGCAGTGCTGTCCCAGCACTGGGGTGGCGGGCTGCGTGTGTGCCCCCTGCAAGCGCTGATCGAGCGTAGTGATGAGAGAGGTGTTTCCAAGGCACTGATGATTTTCTAACCTTCTTATAGGGAAAAAAATAGCAGTAATTTGATGCAATTTTATTTTTTTTGTGTGTATGCGTGGCCAGGTCTGTGGGTTTGTTGTTCTTTTTTTTTTTGTTTGTTTTTTGTTTTTTGGTTTTGTTTTAAATAACTGTGGGAGCGGTACAAAAAGCTGGGACTCCACCAGGCAGGTCTGAGTGTGTTTTCTTGCTGTAGTCGCTTCTCTGTCCCCTTCCCCCTCCCTGCAGCATCGGATCTGTGCGGCGACAGCCTTGGGCTGGCTCTGTCCTCCCTGAGCAGCCAGGGCCCTGGGTGCAGACCTCCGGGCAGCTCCTCATTTCCACGCTTAGCCGCAGAAATGGCGGCCGCTTTGTCTGCGCTGCGGGGACCGCTGGGGCCGAGGAGCCCTCCCGGCTCAGCCTTTTTTGGAACTGCCCATGCACGCTCCCCGCGTACTGGAGAGGATTAATTTCCTCCCGCTTCTCATCGCGGGGCTGCTGCCTGCTCCCTCCCTTCTTCGCTCCCTGGCTGCGTCTGCGAAGCTGGTGAGGACACAGGTGCGGGATGGCGCTCGGACGAGTGGGCTTTGGTGTGGAAGGAGGAGGGTCACCAGCAAGTCCCGCGCCGCTCCTGCCCTCTTCCTCCTCCTCCTCGACCTGCCAGCGAGCGTGGTTCGCTGTTCGTGATTGATTTGCTGATGCTGGCCATTGTACAGTGTGTTCTGGGATTAATAGGGTAGCACCGAATTATTCAGGCATTATTGAAATGAATCACAGTTGAGATGAGTAATAAGTAGCAGACTTTTGTATTTATGAATAATTAACACAGTAAAGTTTTTCTTAAACAGCCATGAAGAAATGATTTAATTTCTACTGTGAGCACTCTGCAAGATTAATGAAAGATAATTGCATTTGTTAATGTGAGAATAAGAAGCCAAAGCAGTGTATGTATATTTTTGCATTTAAGTTCATACTGCAGATGTAAACAGTGAAAGTGTAATTTTTTCGCACTGGGTAGGACCTGTGTTTAACATCCAGTGTATGGTTTTTGTTTGTTTCAAAATAAAAAGTCAGTTGGTAAACACTTAACTCGCTGTTTCCATACACCTAGGTGTCTCTGGGTGGGTAGTGTATATAAGCGAGTAACAAGATGATGTTTTTGAATGAGTGATGATTAGGATTAGCTTTTTCTTCTTCCCTGACTCCAGCCTTCTTCCTCAGCCATTCATGCTTTTAAAGACAGAATCCATTTAAGATATTGCTTGTATACAGCTTTGAGTGAAATCTCCATTTTTTTTTCAAGACTAAATAAATCATTAGTGTTTAGAGGACCTGTAAGTCGTAAGATCCATTAGGGTTGAGACTCATCACATTGCTTCTTGGTTCTCAGCTGCTTGTGCAACTGTGGAGGAGCCAAACTTTGATGTCATATAGCTAAATATATGCAGCTATGAGAGAGAGAATCTTGCAGCATTAAACGATTTTGCGCATTTCCATAAAAGCATGAAGATAGCAATGCCTTTCATGAGATCCTTGTAGCAAATGCTCCTAATTTTCCATAATCAAAAGGGCTGTGAAGTTTTGATGTTCTTAGAGGTCCAAGTAGCTGGAAGATCAATTCTTCCTTTATTCCATTTTGTGCCGGATAAATTAAAACACTGCTGCTCCTAGCAGCGGGAATCTGCTCTTTGAAACTGCAATTTGAACTGTGGGATCCTTCAGCAAACACCCAAATCAAGTGAGTAAAGCACTCTTTGGGACTATTTTCTCCAAGCTTCCTTATCTTCAGGGTAAAGCAGCTGTTTTAACCCTCTGCTAAGGAAAGCAAAGTTTCTCTGGTTAAATGCAGAGAAGTTGCTTCTGAGAGTTCCTTTTTCAGGTTAACTGACGGGAGAGAATCCTTAAGCAGGTCTAGGTGAGGTTAATCTAATCTGTGTGGTACCTAAAACCCCTCTGCTTAAGAAACTAAGACTTAGGTGGAAGTGCTTAAAACATTGCCTTCTGTTTGCTTCCTCACGCTCTCTGTTCGCCTGTGGGAAAGCTACTCCCTGGAGCAATCCTCAGCTAATCTGGGGCTGTTTTTTCCTTTCGTGTGGGTTCAGAGAAAGTTACTGGGAATGTGTTTGTGTCCCACTTGAGCAAAAATTACCAGGTAACACGTCTCTAACTTCCTTCGGCAAGCAGCTACCTCGTTCTGACGTGGAAGATGCTGCGGGGCTGCTGCTGAGGACATCAGTGGGGCTGGCTGTGGGTGGAGGCGTCTGTGTGCAGCGCTCCCAAAAAGCGGCAGGCATCGTTCCTCCTTCAGCCGGTGTCGGCAACTGCGGGTAGGGAAGAAGACGGCTGCGTGGCTTCTGCGCTTCACCGAGCTGTTTGTTTTTCTGTGGGGGTGTTGGATCTAATCAGTGTAGTGGTAGCACGGAGAAGTAAGACAAAAGTGCTCAAGGAAATGTCAGACGCAACAGGATGCGTCTGCCTGATGGTAGCTGAGTGACTTGCAAAAACATAAATGGCATAAATTAGGCTTTAACTCTGTCAGTTCTAGTATGCTGCAAGTCAGTTGCCGGTACAACAAGAACTATTTGTTTGCATGGCCTACCCATTACATTTTCTGTTTTCCTAGTCACGCATCTTTAGCTGAAACTTCAGTAGTTCTTTGAATTTTGGTGACTTCAAATAACTTTCGGTCGATAAAATGTGGGGTATAGTTTTGGCTTTCAAATAAAAGTGACTTAAAGGGCAGTTGTTTGGCTTTTTGGAGGAAGGTACTGCTGGGGTCTGTCTACTTGGCTCTGGTCTGCGTGGGAGAAAAGTGGAGGATAAACAAGTGAGTGGGATGGAATAAGCCAGGACTGTACAGCTGGCTCTGTTCCAGAGCTGGGGTGAGTCCTGCCTCCATCACCAGACCTGTCCTCCTCCTCTCAGCCTCTGGCTTGTCAGCTTAATTCAGCTCTTTGCATCAGGATTTCTGTGTGTATGTAGCATGAAGGATCTTTGATTTCCTGGCCTGGTTTCCCTCCAACAAAAGAAAGAGGAAAGCTTGCTGACCACGTAGCTGCTGGCACGTGGTCATGCCAGAACTCTTGCATCTTCTGTAATTTTTCATCCATGTTCATGGATGAAGCAGTTTCAGACTTTGCTCTTTGGAAAGAACAACTTGGAAAAATCAGAAGCCCAGTAGGCTTGCCCTAAAGTATGGCCCTAAGCATGTCCTAAAGGTGTGTCTGTGAGGCCAGTGCTCTGGCTTGTAGAAGAGCATAGCGAGAAGAGCTAGGGACCTGTTCCTAAATAGGAGACACTAGGTATGTAACACCAGATGTCCTGACCAAAGCCATCAGGACTGCAGCATTGGTGCTCTGCTTTAAGCTCGTATTGTCTGCTCACAATGTGTCGCTGTTATGGCCACAGCCCCTCAGAGCAGGTATCTCATTTTCTTATCTTTTGAACAGTGTTCATTTGCAAATATATCCTATAGAGCCATTTCAATCGGTCCTACTTCTGGAACAGATGACAGACCCTAGGTGAGTCCATCTTCTTGAGTATAACCTGCATTTTGCAAAGTATAGTTATAAATGCCTTTTTTCCTTATCCTCATTTCCAGAGGAGAGGAAAGGCAGAGAGAACAAATGAAAAGAGTAGCTGCACCTGCAGCTGCTTCTCCTGAGAAGTTGGCATGCTTTCCATTCTGCTAGTCGCATTTTGGATGTCAACAGCGTTGGGGGCTGGAATATGATCACTCTCAGAATTTTATGGATAGAGGCAACTTCCTGCTTTAGATTTATGGGGTAGTGCTGAGATTCAGCTAGTAATACCTGCTGGATTTTGGAGGCTGCAGCTTGTTAGCAGTGATGTAGGACAGCTGAAGGACAGGGCTATGACTAGGGATGAATTTAAACTGGGGAATAGTTCTGCAGGCTGTCTTACTACCCAGTGTTTTCCAAGATATTCAACGTGCTACCACATGCAAGAAGGAATAGCAGTTTTTCTAGAAGTACAGTCATCAGAAAATGTCGTACAGCAAATGCTTGAGCGCTCTTCTGTTTGGATTACTGAGCTCCTTTGTAACTTGCAAGGACAAGAGTGTGAACAACTACCCTTGTTTGTGAGCTTGGCTTACCGTGTTTGTTGGACCTGAGGTTTGGTACAGTACAGCTTTTGGAAAAATTCACCCTTAATCTTTTTTATTTATTTGTTTATTGGGACGTTTAACTCATGCACATAACCGAGAATAGTGCTGATATTTCTGGAGAAGGATTTTGGAAGGAGGTTCCGCATCAGTAGGTTTAAGATGCCCACAAACCATATCTTGTCAAGCCTGAACACTATGGTGCGAACAAAAGTGCTTAAATATATTGCTTAAGCATATACTTAGCTTAAATGTATTGCTAAAGGCTCTGCAGAATAGGGGTCAGTATAATGGCACGAGCACCTCTTGCTGCCATGGGGTGCTGAAGTTTCCTGCTCTGCAGAGTTAGGATTTCCCTGTGTTGTGGATGTCTTTGTTCTGGTTCTCCTTTGAGATGCTAGCTTTCCCTGCTGTAATTCTCCTTTTCCTATAACTTCAGCTGTGTGCTTACCAAGAGGAGCAGTGTGTGTAGGGTCTGGAGACTTGCTGAGAAAAATGAAAACTGAGGTTCCCTGTTAAAAGGCCCAAAGACGTAGAGAGCAGCTCGGGTGAGCTGATGCAGCCATGTGATGATGTCTGTCCTGACTAGCATGTCAAGTTTGGGCTGGGGAGCTGGAAATCCAGAAGGTGCAGCTGTTCCAGGCTCTGTGTAACATCCAAGCCTCTGCAGGCAGAGGCTGCAGTAACAGATGCCTTTCCTGGGTGGGCTTGATTTGGATTTTCAGGAGGATGTGAGTTTTAGATGACTTTCGACTTCTATGATTCATCCATTCTGTGATTCTGTGAGTTTCCACCAGCACGTGGGAGAGCAGATCCAAAAGGCCAGCTCCATCTGAGCTGAATCCAGACCTCGTGTCAGCCAATCCCTTCTATAAAATCAGTCAGTGTATCAGGCAGCGCAGAGGTAAAAAGATAGAAAGGACTTGAGAATAGCTGAGCTCATGGAGAGATAAAAATTTCTCAGAGCCTGGATTATGGAAGGATCCGGTTATTTGTAAAATATATAAGCAGATTCTGTGCCTCGGCCACAGCGGCTCAGCAGCGGTTCTGGAGGATTTGAAGGCAGCGCCTGCTCGGCCCTTCCTGCCGCTGCTGCCCCAGGCAGGGCTGCAGTCTGGGCATCGAGGTTTCAGGCTTACAACAGCTTCTGTATTAAATGCTGCACATTAACTGGACTTTGGAGACTGCCACTGTATTCTTTTTTAAGGAGTCTAAGGTTCTCTTGTTTCTTGTCTGAAGGTTTATATTTGCTTTTTCTGTCATGTTATGTTATTTTCCTGGAAATAGCAGGACAGTTTTGCTTCTGCTTTTCCCATCTGTCACCTGAAGTCATGGTTTCCTTAGGGTGAATTGATTCCTGCAATAAACCTGTGTATTCAGGAAAGAGTTATGGGTATGAGGTACAGTATCATCCTTCACTTTTTCCCTTACAGTAAAAATATTTAATGTCCTATATAAAGTTACATCAGGATAAGTGAAATTCAGATCTCTTTACTCCTGTGATTAAAAGATCTTTTTAAGGGTATTTATATATCTTTTGATACATGATAGAATTCCAGTACTTGTACTCATTGCTTATAATGGAAGTCAGGTTGATTAAACCTGGGATCTGACATCTCGTGATGATTGATGCTCCAGCTGAAATCTGATCATCAGAAGAAACTAAAGCAGTCTGGAACGAGGAGCTCTGTGGGCAGCAAGCATTACAAAGCTACTTTCCTGTAAGGTTTACCTCCATAGGTTCAGCTTACTTAGATCGTGTTTTCTTATCGAGGGCTGCTTTGGGGTGGGCACCTCATCTCACTGCGGACCTTGCTGAGGCATGTCTCACTACGCGTGTCTGTAGGGACAAGAGAGGGCACACTGGATAGCGAGCAGTGCAGAGACGTTCCCTGGCGCTAGGAGCCCAGGCTTTGGGCCAACATGTCTCCGGGCTTTCACCAGTGCATGAGGTGGTCCATCTGTATCTTTGTGCGTGACATCTCGTGCGGCAGGTTGTTAAAAACAGACTTTGTGTTTCATCAGGTGCTTTTTATCGTTGTTCCTTGTTCCTAGCAAGCTATGTGGTGTTAGGATCAAGTAAGCGGTGTCCCTCCAAACACAGGGCAGGTAGAAGTCATTGCTCTCACGAGCACTTGCAGATGGCTTGCCTAACTAGGACCACATTTTTTACAGTGCAGCTAATTGTTTCAGTTTTGGCAGGGGACTGGCTTAATTTACTGTGGAAAAGGAAAGTGGGCATCTGGGATGTGATATAAAGGCAGCAATTGCAGTTCCGGGCTGCTAGAAGTCATTGCCTTTTGGTGTCTGTGGGAGTTTGCTTTGGTCTGTGTCGTGGGACTTGAGAGATGCCCTTTTTTTTTGGAAGCAGATCCTGGGAGGATTCTAGATGCTGAATAGCGTGTCGTGGTCCAAAGGCATGACCTGTGCTAGAGCAAGTGGTTCTGAACGGCGCTGTGCGCTGGCTGGTGGGAGTGAGTTTGCAGTGTTTGTAGAAGGGGGAACAGAACAAAGGCTGCTTAGCTCGCATGGACAACATCCTTTTACTTTACAAGTTGTTTTTCATCTTTGAGTAGCTGAGATGAAACGTTCCTTTCTGTTAAGAACAAAAGCAAAAGCCTTTGCTTAATGCAGGTACCAGGGCTGGGCTGGGCTGCAGCCACTTATTGCATCTCTTGGCTTTGATCCTTGGCTGCGGTGTAGGAGTGCACAACACAGCTCAGGAAGGTGTGGTGGTGGTTTCAAGTGCTTGGCCTAGACTGACGCCTTGGGTCACCTACAGCAGCCACGTCCCCTGGTGAGCGCATCTTTCCCACCATGCTTGCCCCACAGGCAGGGAGATGGAAGGAAAAATTGCTGGAATGAATGTTAAAAGGCTGACTATTCCTTTACTTTTTTTTTTTTTGAAGGTTGGGATTCTCTTACTGGTGTTTATTTTCAGCACAGTTTTTCTGTTAAACAAGTGCAGCCTGTTTGCAAGCTCCACTGCTCTTTGGCTGGGAGCAGGGTGAGTACCTGCCTCATAGAGATTCTGTGGTAAACTTTGTTGCTGCTGTACTTGAATGCTAACCTGAGGGATTTTTTCCCCTTCTCTCTGTAAACAAAGTGTGTTTTTTTTTTTCCCTAATGGAAAATTTCAGCTTGTCCTCCACTTAACCACAGTTCAGGCTTTTCCTGGAAAACTGAATGAATCAGTAACACTTCCCTCCTTTGCTTCTTATGTGCTTAGCTGATTGTATTGTCTGTGGGTTCTGATTGTATAAAGCCCTTCTTCTGTCCCTGCCAAAGTGGCATTGTTCTCTTGACAAGAAAGGGTAGCCAGGATCACTCACGGATGGCACAGCACCTTCTCCAAACCTTCCACGGTCGTGCCTCTCCCTCCATGGCTATATTCTCCTAAAACTTTAGAGCTGGGAAATCACAGAGTTAGGAGGAGGACGAAGCTGAACAAGGGCTCTGGGTGCTGGGGGATTACTCTTTCCCATCCTGGGAGCACGGCTGAGGGGTAGGTGGATCTCCAGGTGGGTGCAGGTCTGGCCGTGCTGCAGCACTTGTGGTGTGCATCTGCCCCGATCTGCCCGCACCTCTTCCAGTGTCCTGCCGAATGTACGAGGGCGATCGGTGCCATGGGCTTGCTGCGACTGATGGTACCTGGGGTTGAGGCTTTCTGCATTTCTCAGAGCTTAGGGCTTCCCCTCAGTGCCTGGCCATGCTGGGAGGGACAGCCCTGTGCATCCCTTCTTTACAGAGTGCCAGAAAAGGCATCAAACTCTGTACAGTGAGTGCAGTGTCATCATGTGGGGCGAGGGCGTTTGGCTCAAAGGAAGGGCAGGGATAAAAATCCAATGGCATCTTCATATTTCCCACTTGGTGACAGGCAGCATTCATCCACAGCAGTCAGACAGCAAGTGAGCCAAGCAGCATCAAGAGACTACCAGTCACTCCCCTGTGTGGTTCCCAGCACTGTGCTAGAGGTTTGTTCTTGATCATTTCACCTTTCATGTAGACTTGATGGTCTCTGGATCGATGTCTTGAAGCATGAGTTTAAAAATCAAATAGTAAATGACTAAATGGATGTTATTGCACTAGACATTATATTACAGAAGTCACCGTGGTTAAGTGGAGTACCTCTGGAATCTTGTTTTTATCAAGACGTTTATGTTCCCCTCTAATTTTTGTGGAGAGTCGTTTAGATGTTTTCCAGATTAGACCATAATGGAACTGTTAGCTATAAATGTTCAGAGGAATCTATTACACACGATGATTTAGTGGTTAGTCACAATTACTTGGGAGCTACAGTGTAAAATTGAACACCAACCTCCAAAACCACGTGTTGTGAAAGCCGGTCATCCTTCCTGTGAGATGGTCCTCCAACGTCCCAGCGGAGGTAAAGACCTTTTGCCATTCAGCATTTTGTACAGCATGATACAAAAGCAATTTGGAGGGGACATGGGGATGCTGGAGAAATGACTCTGTCAAAAACAAACCAGCCGGCAGTTTTTCCAGTTTAGCCTTTTTCTTTCTGCTTAATTAAAATCCAGAAGATTTCTAGGTGATGGTCTGCAATCAGAAAGACCTTGATTTGGCTTTAAAAAAAATGAAGCAGAGTAAGGAGCAACTTTTGTATAAGAGAAGTAACATCAGACATTTTCATTCAGCATAACTATATATAGGCACCTGCTTTAACCACAGCCTGCAAGCAGAAGTTGTTGCCTCAGTTTAGCTTTCAAAATGCCACGTTTTCCCCCAGATTACTGCCTGCTTGTTGCAGTTGGCTTCCCAGGCCTATGTCGGACCCAACAAGAACAGTGAGCAGAAACGTGTGGAAGCTTGAGCTGAGTCTTCTCTGTCCTTGTCCTGGCGTGGAAGTTTTCTCTGAATGGAGGGACCTGCTCCTTGCTGGAGCCGAGGCTTTGTGACCTTGCTCTCAGTCTGCGAGTTAAAAGTGAGTTCGTCTGCAGACTTTTGTAGCACGCCCTGTCACATGATTTAAACCCAGGGTGAAGGCTGTCGAAATGAAATACCTAAACCTGAGATTTAGGGGATGAGCAAGTAAATCCCATCAAACTTGTGTGTCTTAGAGTCTCTGAACAAAATTTGGATTAACGGACAAGCTCACGCAGTTAGGCATCCCAAAGCTCATCAGTCAACTTCATTTTCAGGGCACATATGTTTCTGCAGCAATTGGTGCTAGAGATGCCTGCGGGATACTTGAACATGTTTTGCCGTAAATATTTTAATAGCAATGATTTAATATGCTTTAAAAAGAACTTCAGTTGGGTTTGTTAAGACCTGGCCTTGGTCTGGAATTCCTCCTCGATATCTGGAGGAGGTATTGAAGTTCTGGGTTTGTGCAGACTTGAAAGGGTCAGTGCCCTGATCAATAGCTGAATTTACCGGTAAAGCTTTGTAAAACATCTGGGATTTCTTAGCTAATTGAGATCAGATCCCGCTTCTTCTTACCAGCTGCCTAGAAATCTGAAGAGTTGAAAAACAAAACTGTGTAACACACATTGTCCAACTCTTTCATTTTCTGTGGTTTAGAAAGTTACTTTGAGGGCTCCTTTCATTTGTGAGCACAAGGTAAGTTCTCAGAAGGAGGTAACATTAGAGGCCCTTGCTTTTGTGTTGAAATTTAAGTTTTCTGGGAGCTGTAGCATGGCAACAAGGTTGCCAGGAATCTGAACTACCTGGGGAAGGAGTTTGTGCATTCAGCGGCGCATCCTTGGCTTGCTCCTGGAGATGTCTAAGTACACTGACAAGGTCTAAGGGGATGCTATGACTTGCCCACGCTGGAAACAAATCCTGCCAGCTCTACTGTGGATCTGGCACTGATCTGAAAAGCCTCATTGCCTCCAGCCTGAGCAGAGCAGGTCTTCACCTGTCTGTTTGCTTTGCTGATGTTTGTGAGCCTGGTGCTGGCTGGGGTAGGAGCAGGAGAGCAAGTGACAGGCTGCCTGTCCTCTGTGCTCTGGGGAACTGTAGGGTTTCATCCTGGCTGTCCGGTGGCAGCACAGCAGAAATTTACCCTCCCCGTCACATACGTGATGCTTTCATGGCCAGTTCATGCCTCCCAGAGACAAAGGTGCTCGTCCTGCAGTGCGGGAGCGACAAGTCCAGCTCCCTGGAGAGGCGGCCTCCCAGGGAAGGAGATAATTTGTGCCCCACGCCGGCTTCATCTTGAAGAGCAGGACCCAGCTAGCTTTAACAATAAGAGCTGAGTTTTTGCAACGTCAGCTGTTTTCCATGCAGTTAATGCTGGGACCACAAAACTCATGAGAGCAGTGTGATGGGATGAGAGGTTAAAAGCCAGAGTGATACATTACAGAGTGCTCCAGTCTTAGAAAGAAGTGTTGCTGCATCCTCCTTAAACACTTGTAATTAGTAATTCCTGCTTTGTGCTGGCTCTGCAGAGTGCTGTGCTGGGACAGCAAGGCTCCAAACAGTACCTGGCTTGGGTCAGTTAAACAAGCACACAGGTTTTCACATTCTTCATTTTTAGAACTGGATTCCCATGTCTTGCTTTAAATGTTATCATTAGCAATTTGCCGGGTTTCATTTTGGTGATGGGAGACCGTTTTGTGATCTCCAAAGCATTGTGTAATGCAGCAGTGGAGTGGCAGTACATAAATGCTTTCTAAGTGTGTTTTTAAAACTTTTCTTTTCTTTTAAACTAATTCATTTTGGCAACTTAACTGAACATATGTATCATTGCTAGCATTTTCTTAAAATCAAATCTGGTACCTACAGTTCTTTTATTGTTGCTTTTAAAGGACCAATTTCTTATTTTTTTTTCCCAGTAGACTGTGTTCATTCTGCTCTCACGACATTTTTCCAGTTTAATTGCTTTATAGTATTGCATTGCATTCTGCTTTCACTTTTTAACAGGCAATTGTATCATGTCCATGGTGGAAGAGAGGGGATTTCACTGTGGGTTTGTAGGCGGAGATTCGGACCATTGAGGCTTTTATTTCACGAGGAAAGTGGTTGAGAAGGGATTGCCTTGGCTGGAGGGGGGCTGGTGCCCTCTTCTGTGCCCCTGGGCTTTGCATGGCAAGTTAACCTGGCACTAGCACTGCAGCAACGTGGATATAAGCAAGACTGATTTCAAGGTTAGAAATTCCTTCTTTGCAGTGGATAGGGATGCACTTCCTGTCCTTACTCCCCACGCATGAAAGGTTACATACAGCTTCCCTAGTGATGTAGAAGTTTTTTTTTTGCACTGGTTATACTGGGAAACTTGTGAAACCGGACAGAATCGTTGCTCATGCTTTTGCCAAGATCTTATCGTGGGTCCTGTTTAAAACACCCGTTTTTGTTAGTAGACAAACACTAAAGCTCTGCCGAGTTAGTTTATAAATAGCTGTTGATATAGGAGTCCAGCCTGTATAAATGCTGTAATGTCTTGTCTGTGATGGTTCCTGCACTTAGTATTTTAGGGTTCTTAGGGTATGGCACAGACTACTATTGATTGCTTCTTATAGGTGCCTGTAGTTAACGTACAACAGGAAAGTACAACTTGTATTGTGGGCACTTAAAAATATCTCAGAGTTTCCGAGGAACCTGGGAGGGCACAGTCGGGGACCCTCAGCATGGGGCTGCATCCTCAGGTTGTCCCAGTGCCTGGCACAGGGAGGGCATAGCCAAAACCGGGAGCCTTGCAAGCAGCAGGCGAGTGCAGGCACTGCCCCAGCCCTGAGAGCTCCCTGCATGGGTAAAACATGAAGGAAAGCAAAGCAGGTTGCACTTCTGCATAATAACTCAGTCTCATCCTGACACCTGCTCAGGCATTGTCGCTTTAGGGTCACATTGCTGGAAATGTGCTGCACTGTATGTATGCATCTTTCCTTTACCCTTTTGAAATGCGTGCCACACAGTCCTGGAATTCAACTTAATCAGAGGCAGGAATGTTTATACCAAGATTGGCTGATGTATTTATTTTACTAGGATTAATTTATAAACTCTGTCTCTACTGAGAGAAGTTTGATTAGCATTATAAGTCCAACGTGCAGTGGATGTTGAAGAAACTTTATCAAAATGAAACAAAACAAAAAGACAACATAGCAAAAACAGAAGACACTGGGAAATTTGAGCGAGAATTCTGGTCTAAATTGCAAGACTGGCTGTGGTCTGGGATGGTATGAAGTTTTGTAAGGTCATTGCCCCTGGGGGTGTGGGGGGGGAGATGAACCTAGCCTATTTGTTCATTTTGGACTTATTTTGTTATTTATACTGGTATTCAAAACATTCTTGGCAGCATCTGCACTTCTTAATGGTTTACAGGTGGTAGCAATAACAGTACTTTAAAAAAAATACACACACGCAAAACCCACATAAATTTAGTTGCTGAACTACAAGGTATTTCATTCCCTAATATGACCTGTGGAAATAATAATGAAAATCCCCCTGAGTAGCCGTGACCGCAGTTTTTCATCTGTGATGCAGAAGATCTTCAGCAAACATTAGGACCTGACTGCTGGAACAGTACCCATGTGAACACGCATCTGTCCTGGAAGTTAGTTCTTCATCTCAGCCTTGATCGAGCTCCCAGTGGCCATTCTGCAAACATTAGCAGAGTTGCTGTTTGCAGTATTTGCTTCTAAAAAGTTCTGAGTGCTGTTTTTTTCATCCAGAGGAAGATGCATGGCTTAGGGGAGAAAGGGAGCTCTTTTCCTGAAGGCTGGTGCCCAGTATTGATAAAATTTGTTATTGAAATTGATTGTGACTGCAGGCCTGCTCGAAGTCAGGGATGTTTTTATAGAATAAGAAATGTGTTTTTCTTATATGTTACTACCGGAAGAGCATTGCTTGTTGCAGCTGTCTGTAGGATTTCAGAGTAATTGTGGAAGGTACTGGCTTGATTTCTTTTTGTTTGCTTTCCCAGCTGTTCCCCACTACATGCTAAATGGGTTCTGTAACCTAAGGGAACACAGCAGTGGATGAAAGAAAGCGGCTAGAGGGAGAGAGGAAGAACTGAGGGAATGTTTCAGGATGCACCTGAAGTGAACGATATTGCTGAGTGGTGAGGTGGCAGGTGGCCATCTGCTCACTACCTGGTCCTCTCTGGTTGACCTTAGATTAGTTCTCCATGGCTTTCTCCTAGAGCCTGTTAGAGCTGTTGGAGAGGGAAGAAATCCTCCATGAACTGATTCACGGGTGCTTGCTCTTTTATATCAGACTTTGTCTGTCTCTCATAGTAGGTTGCTAAAGCTAGTCTTGCATCTCCTGTCCTTATCCCAGAGCAAATGCTAATAGACCCAGTGTCTCTGTGCTGCTGACACAGGCAGAGGGTCCTTGAAAGCAGGCAGTGACAATGCAGAGCTGGCATTTTCCACTAGGTCTGCTAATTAATTAAGGTCACATGTTCTAGCTATTAGTTTGGCCATCGCTTCTCTCCATTAGGCAGGCAGTGAAATGACAGGGCAGGAGCAGGAGCATTCTTCCCTCAGCATGGCGCCACCAAAAGACCTGGGCGATGGTTGTGGGGTGCTGTTGAGCCACAGGTAGGCCAGCCTGTTGATGCAGCAGTATTGTTTGCTGCTACAGGTAGAAGAATTTATTCTATGTGGCAGTATATGGTGAGAAAATCTGCGTGCTAGAATGTTTTCGTGATTTTCTGAAGGGTCTGCTGTGGTGAAGGCATGCTAGGGAGTGTGGTGTTACTCGCTAAACTTGCTAGGCACCTGCTGAGAAGCAGGCTTCAGTATTTTTACATAAGCAATTGTTGCCCAGCTTTTTTTCTTTTTAAACATAACAACAACAACAAAAAAACACGCTAATTTTAATCAGGACTTATTGTTGAAATCTGGAGGACATTCCAGCACAGATTACGTCACCTCTGTGATTGTCTAGACAGGTTACCCGTGTCCCTGTTAAGCAACCTCATTATTTATTTATAGTTATTTATTATAATAAATGTGATTGCCTGCAGTAAGACACTAACTCCGCCGAGTCATATTTCAGATCACACAGCTGTGTTGTTTGAATTTTCAGAATACATAAAACATTTGCAGCTGCATTTAGATGCAGCCTCTCTGACTCTGCTGTCTCCAGTAGGTGCTGCTCCTGGGAGAGTTGCAAGGGGAGGAGAAGCTCAATTTCTGTGCTCTCAGGGAGGAGGACGAGGAGGTGTCCTTCAAGCTAGCACGCTGCCTGACCTTGCGTGATGTCCTCGTGGGGCGAGGAGCCGGTAGAGACTGCCGTCATTGCTGACTGCAGCAGAGCTTAGGATGCTACCCCAGGTGCTGTGTTTAAACACTTTAAAAACATCCCATCTGTACACAAAACCTGAGGCTTTATGGATTTAGTATATTGCCACGGGGATCATGTTCTCTGTTTACTACAGGCCTATGGACCTTGGTGGAGTTACTTACGATTTGCCCCTGTCAGTAGCTATGATGAAAATTGGGTGTTTGTGCTTCTCTGGTGGTTTGTTATCCTGAAGGAGCTTACCTGCATCCTAGCAGCTCTGATATACTGGGAGAAACCAGAAGCTTGCGTGCATCTGACTTCTGTCCAAGTGGGGTGGCTTCCTTTCTAGCCACTTAAACAAAACCAGCGTCCTTTGGGTGAGGAGGAAAGATTGACAATGAAGCAAGATACGTGTGTGTCCTTTTGAAAAAAATGTAGGGCATTTGAGTCCTGTTTCTCTCAACATAAGAGAGAATCAAATGGGGGAGCAGTTTCCTTGCTTCGCTTTTAATAACTGGTGTTCAACCTAGGAATGATCCTTGACTCTCTCCCCTCAGTGTCTCAAGTCTTCAGCTTCTGGGCCTGCTCTTGCTGCTCTTCTGGTTGTTCGGCCTCTTTCAGAAGCTTTGCAAAGCTGTGAAGCTCCTCTGTGTGTATTCGACTCAATTTTGGACACGTGCTGCTTGCGTGTGCCTGTCCTCTGTGTAGAAGATGCTGTGAGTTCAGCTCCTTGGCTCTAGGGACAAATAATCTTCTTTATTGATCCTCAGTGAAGTGTAACCATCATACCCATCTGTTCAGTGAGGTGTAACCCAAACCATATGCAGAAGACAACCTTGTATGCTGCCAAGGAGTGGTGGAAAGCTTACCAGTGGTATATTTTGTATGTGTTCTGAGTGACAGGATTGCGTACAGTAATCTCTTTTGCTCAGTTTTGGTTAGGTTCCTCTGATGGCAACATATGGCCAAAATGGTTGAGCTTGGCTAGACGGATGTTTTCTTTTCTATGGATCTTAATTTTATTAAAGTGTGAAAAATTGGTAAGCTTGGCATTTTATGAAATTACTTGAGGGAACTGAAGTTCGTTGTTCCCTGTAGCATTTGATAAAATACACAAAGGCCAGAAGGAATGAATGATTCACTTCTCAACTGTCAGCTGTGGTGGAGAAATGAGGTGAAGCTGGATTCGTGATTTGAAAATCTGTTCATCAGCACTGGAACTTGTCAAAACATAATTTCATCTTGTTAATTTTAGTGAGTTATTGAGTCAAAAGTAAATCAAAGATTTGTAGAAGGAGAGCAAAACAGTGTTTTACAGTGAATGCTTTTTTTAAGCTTGGATTTTTTTTCTTTTCAGGGAAGATTTCATAAAACTTCCTACTGTTAAAAAGTTAACATCTTGCTCCAATAATACCTACCCAATTACAGAATTTGAGATTTAATCATGCACCATCAAATTCGATTTTCAAATTTAGAATTAAAACAGTCTTTCAGGCTTAAGTTAACCTGCTCACTTTCATTTCATTGCACACGAAGTGGCAGATATAATTATTATGCGTGCTATATTTCTCTCATTAACATTAATAGGTTAGTATTACAGCTTCTGCCAGACCACAAATAATTAAGGGGGTGCTTTAAGTATGACTTTAAAAAAAAAATATGTTGTGAACAGTGAGTTAATGAATGTCTTGCAGCAGAGACCAGGTAAATGACTGAACAAGTCCAGATCAGCTGAAAGTCAAACATAAAACCTGTTCGAGCTTGTTAGCTAATCTCATCCATAAAACTAACTGCCTATTCTTCATGGATGTTAACCCAGTTATACTAATATTGTAAGTGTTTAAAGAAAAAAAGAAAAACTACAAAAATGGAAAACTTGAATCTGAAAAGGGAATAATAAATGAGCCTTTCTGCTGTAATTATGCAGACTGATTAAACAGACTGTGGGCTGATTCAGACACTACTGTTCAGTCTACAACTTGTTGTGTTTAATCACAGCTATTGGATGGGATTGACTGGTCGCATCCTAAGTAAGCTACCAGGGCAGGGGCTTCCAGATTTCTAGCAGTGCATGGATGTGACAGGTGGACTAGTGACAGAGGAAGAAATAGGCTGGCTTTTGGAGGGAAGTACTTGGATAGAAGGAGCGCTTACAAGCCCTCTTGTAGTGTCATTGACTTAGGTGGGTTCATGTCTAGTAACATGTGCAGGTAATGCAGGGTTTTAAGTTTGCAAATTACTCTAGGATCCACGGATGAAAAAGGCTCGATGGCTATGAGTTGCTCAAATGTACTTCTGGAGGCCTAATGAAACAGCGAAACTTTGGTTTGGGTTGTTCTTGGGCAGCACAAGGTGTCTTCCCACCTTTTCTAGCAATGGTCTGCAGTGGAAAATGCGTAATAGTCCAGCTTCGTGTTTTAAAAAAAAAGAAGTGTGATGTGTAAAAGTAGCGCTCATCTCTAAAATTTGTATGTCAGGGTCCCTCTACCTTCTGCATTCTCTGAAGTGGTTTTTGCTGCCTTTTTTTTTTTTTTTAATACATATAGTGTTAAAATTAGTGCAGTCTTGGGACCCATCTGTTCTTGTTCTGGCTTTTGGAAGCACGTGCCATGGAGAAATACCCTGTTGTGCTCTAAGGTGCAGGACAGTCCCAGTTCCAAAGAGACTGCGGTCAGCACAGGAGAGCACAGGAGAACCATGTCTGGTTGCCTCTCTGGGCAGAGACCTGAAGAAACTGAAGGATCTTGTAGACACCTCAAAGCATTTTATTTTATTTATTTATTTGTTTCCATCTGAGGAGGGGAGCTGCTTTCCTGATGCTTTGCTTCGACTTTGCTGAGGGGCTTGCTATGGGAGAAAGCCAAGAGGCTGGTTGCTTTGCTTGGCTTACGGATGGCATGGGCTGCTCGGAGGTGGGAGTCAGATCTTCCTTGCAGGACTGGAAGGTGGTGGTCAGGGTGGGAAGGGCCCCGAACCTGCAGCCAAGTTGCTGGTTTGGTAGAGAAGCAGGAATGGAGAAATATGTGGATGGAGGCATAGAGGTCGGTGGCTAGGAGAAACACCTTTCTGCTCAGTTTTCTGAGTGGGTATCAGCAGGGAAAGATGCGTTTGTCTGGGTTGGAGAAAGGAATTTGCTGTAATTGAGGTGTGAGACGAGGGTCCCTGGGAGGGAGCTGCTGCGTGTGGCTGGATAGGAAAGGTTGTTCTTTAAATGGTATGCAGAAAGAATCAGCAAACCCTCGATACAGCCTGCCTGCGAGGATCTCAAGTGGTTTGTTAAAAGCATGTTCGACGAGTGTAAAGATGAAGGGAGGATGGGGAGACAGACAGCTGGAGAGACAAGTGCATCCGAGCCCAGGAGAGAAGAGCCCGTGTGTGCTGTGGGGGGCATCGAGCCCGGGGGCTGCAGGGGGGAGGGGAGGGCTGGGGACGGCGCATGCATGGGTTCATCACTCTGCACAGTGCTGCTTTTCAGTGCACGGAATTAACGTGTTGTGGGGCCTAAAGGAATAAAAAATAAAAAAATAAAAAAATCTTTGCCATTGAGGATGCAGGTACCAAATGAGCTTCCCCAAATTAATACCAGCTCTTCCTCCCCCTGGCCGGCTTTCAAGCTCTGATTAAGCTTTGTTCATTTTAAAGACGAGGCGGCTTCTAGAACTTGTTTGTATTAGTGAAATCACTTAATGTTGGGCGTTTCTGATGTTTTCTCTTACCATTGCTATTGAGATGGAGCTTTTCTGTGGTCTCCCATCTCAAACTCTGCCTAGGAACTGTAGGAGTGGTGGAGTTTCACTGCTTTCCTGTTAGTTTACCCGTAACATATCCATGAAATTGGTACTTGGCAGGATCTTCAGTATATAGTCTTATTTAAAAAACAAAACAAAACAAAAACTCTGTAATTGCAGGTGAAGAGCTGCTGTAGTAATTTTTTTGGGGGGGATGCATTTCCCCCTTTTGCTGAATCTTTTTTTTTGCTGGTGTTAAGATCAATATTAAGTAAGTGCTGTTTTGAAAAGAAAATTAACATTCAGGTGGCCAGGAACAGTAAACAACAGATAGCAGTTGAAATGGTTGTAATATGGCCGAGCAGAGGAAGGTGATCATTCATCACTCTCCCAGTTCATTAGAAAGATAATGTTTGAGGAAATTAAAGTGCAGTGCAGAACTGCTCGGGGTTCTTTCCCTGGACCATGCATATGTTTGTGCTTTATTTGCAATTACTCTGCTGTTATGTATGTTTGGCTGCTAGCAAGCACATGAAAATCTAATAAGCTCAAAATGTGCCTTCTTTATTTATAAACAGCTTTTCTTTTGCATTACACTGATAGAGCGTGATAGAGACATCTTGCAATAGACTATTTCAGTATAAGGTGCCAAAAAAAAAAAGAAACATTTTATGTGATTAAACAACTGAGACGTTCTGACAGATGTTTGCCTGACAGAGTTCGCGGGAAGAGAAGTGCTGTTTGGATCTGGTTGGTGCTCGTGTGTGTGCTTGTGTCCCAAATTCGGTGGGAGGTGCTGACAGCTAACTAACGCAGGTTTCTAGGGCCTCTTCCCATTTCTGTGGACATTGTGGTGTGTGTTTACAGCACCCTGAGTACGGTGTGCACCGGCTTCTGGTCTGCATGCTGGGTTACCTGTAAAATCTTTTCCCACAGCTCTCCCCTCTTCCTTTTCTAGAGACTTCCTTTTTCTTTCTTAGCATCTCTGCTTTGGGCTTTCTGGCTCTTGGCTGTGTATTTGTGTTTCTTGTATGTATTTCAGGAAGTTATTACTGCTTTTAGCAAAGGCTTTTAATGTAGATCTTATCAAGGTAAAATCAAAGCTTTTTTGATTTTTGACCAGTTTTGGCCAACCTGATTTCCTTCCGTTTAAATACCCCACCAGCTATTTTTCTGCTTTAGAGGCAATTTGTTGGGGCTTTGACAATTTTTGAGTATTAAAATAGCTTTAATTTGAAGTCTGAATTGAAGTTAATTCAACTATGGCTTTTGAAAAGTCACAGTCGATCATTTCTTCTTCCTATGTAAGTGTCAGAAAGGCCCTAAATATTTTGAAGTTTTATTTGGAGGAGAAATAAAACTGAATTCAGATCTGTCCAAGCAAGCCCTTTTTTTTTTTTCCTCAGATTAGTAGAACAGGATGGACCTTTTTGTGATGTACCTACCTTTTTGTGATGCATAATCAAGTTGGAAAATAGTGTTTCGAGTCACACTGCAAAGGTATAATCCCCTTCAGGGATTATAGTGCGTTTTGCATATTGCCTCCAAGCGCCTATCTGAAGATTCAATGGAGGCTTTAGCCCTACTGGTGTCAACAGCACTTTGGAAAACATTTATTTATAAAAATGGATTTTAACATCTTTGCAAAGGCAGGAAGGAAAGCAAAGGTGCCTGGAAGAACAAGGTACATCACTGGTTGCCCAGAAAGACATCATGATTCTGGCAAGTGCAATGATGAAAACAGATGCCTACCTTATGTGTCAGGAGTACTCTAACTCACGTGAGGCTGAGTTCACCCCAAAAAGGAAGAGCAGTACGAATTAATCCATGAACTGCAGGCCACTGAAGATATACTGCTACTGGAGCCATGTCACGCAGTTTTCACTTGTTTGCCGCCTATATATTTTACAGACTTGGGAGTAGGGTTTAGAATAAAAATGTCCAAGATTTTTCATCCTACAAATGAGTGAGGTAGTGCATATTTCTTTACCCTGTCCCCCCCCAAACTGTACAACCCTCTCCTGGGCGGAGTACTTGTTCTCCACAGACTCCTGCTGCATCCTTCTGTTAAGTCATCTCCCCAGCTTACCGGCATGAATCTCAACCCTCCCCCCTACCCCTCCAAAAAAAAAAGATGGGGGGGTGATAGAAAAAGGGGTGTGTGTGTGTGTGTGATCTTTTAATCTGCCGACTGCTTGCACACAGTTTTTACTAGAGGAGCACCGAGGTGAAGTGCCTGCCCTGTTGCCGTGTGCTGGGAGCACGTGCCAGGGATGCTCTGGGCTGGGAGGCACAGCTGTTCAGTTGTGGCCCCAGTAATTGCCAAGTGCATTGATACAGCAGTGTCAAATCCATGTAATATCTTTACATCTGCCAGGTCAGACCGAAGACCTGTCCAGCCCGTAGCCTGTCTCCAGCAGCAGATGCTTGGGGATAAGTGTGAAAAATAATCCAAATCTATTCTCTTGTATACTTTATTGAAGTCGACAACCCCATGTAAGCTGTAAGGCATGCTAGTGTCTTTTTTAATATGTTTTTAATGACAAGAATTGTCTGACTTTCATCAATGGGACTCCAGATATTTTGGCAATGAACGGTAAGACTGAGTTTGTGTGTGTTCTCCTAGACCAGCTCTCTGCAGTTGTTTGTAAACAGCTGTTTGTGTTGCAGTAAACCAATCAGGGCTTGCCATTAAATCTTAATTAGGTAACAAATGGTAATGTATTTACATGATATCTGTTTAGTCTCATTTGCATGGTGTGGAAGATAGCTGCTGGATCGGGAGCGCGAGGACTCTTCGTTGTTGTTGTGTGGCTAAGAGGATTAGATGTGCTTAGGCAAAGGTGTGCGGAGCTGGGAAGGTGGGACAGTGTGTGCCATGGCATCACGTATGCTGGAAGCATTTATATAAAAGACAACTTTCCCCCTTTGTCCTGCTGTGCTTATGTCGAAGGAAGCACGTTTCTTCTTTTTGAATGTTAAATTATTGCATCATCCAGCAAAGGCACTGGGTGAACAGGGTGGAAGGATAGCACAAAGGCTAAATAAGTGTAAAAGATTTAAGCATTTCTAATTTATGGCACAGTGCTTACAGGCAAATGTGCTCACCAAGACCTGCAACATCTTTTCCTATTGAATGAACGGATTAATGATGGCAAATTCTGCCGTGTTAGGGACGTGTGTGAGGTCTCTCCTCGTGGTTGGCTGTAGGAAATATTTCAACTGGAAAAAGCCACCATTTCCTTGTGGCTGCTTTGGATTCTGCTTTTACAGTTGAGAGAGCAGACTTTTTTTTTTTTTTCTGGGGTAGTTTTGGAAAATATTTAATTAAGCGGCTCTAATGAGAGGCCATTATAACTGCAAACAGAATTATTGTTATCATCATTTCAGCTGTTAACATTTTAAGGGCAGTTGTTCACAAACTGTTCAGTAATTAGGGCCCAATTCACTGTGGAAAATTTGTGGTTGTGCTGCTGCAGCAAGTGTAATGTGGAAAGGAGCATTTGGGGGAAAAAGATGTCCTTCCCAAGATGTGCACGTGTGGACCATTGCTTCTCCGTTATGTAATCTCTCTTCAGGGCAGGTTACAAAATTTTGGATTATAGACATGGTATGGTTCGCTCTGGCTTATTATTTCCTCAGGTATACTATGAAATGAAGTGTATACACCTTTTCTAGGTGTGCAGAGCAACAGCAGAGGCTTGGGACAGAACTGTAGAAACTTGTACTTCTGCCACAGCTGCTCTAATGATCGTGGTCTACAGCAATTCTGTGAACCTAGTAATATTGTTATATTAATGGCCAGGTGAGCCTGCTAACCTCCTAGGAAATTAAACAGTACGAGGAGGGGACGAGCACAAATTACCTTTCCGTTCGTGGTAAGAAGCAGCACCTTACACAGCTTGATGCAAATTGTTTCTAGTTAAGGAACGTCTTAAAATACAACTCTGCTGGCTTCTTCAGCTGTAGCTATAGTTAGAGCTGCAACTATAGATAGCATTAAATTCATTTAAGTGCTAATAAAGTGAAATTTGGCATTTCCTCCAAGACTTATTTTAGAGTAAGTCTGTCTGAATTGTTCAGCAGCTCTGTGAGCCTCATGTTCACACGCTTTCATGTGACTTAGGTTGGGCAGGTAATGGGGGGATCGATCAGCGTTGGGCTGAGTGGCTGGGGATGGTCCCTGCCAGCGTTTGGTCCTGGGCCGGGTTGGGTGGCAAAGCGCGGCTGGAGCGCGGAGCGCTTCTTCCCTAGGGAGCCATCTCCGGTGGTGAAGTAATTTGGTGTAAATCTTATGCTGACAAACTCTGGTTCCTGTGGTTTTGCTTTCTGGATTAGAGTGCAGGCTGCAGCTCTCACTCAGTAAATCCTCTTTCTAAGCCCGCGAGATGGTGAATGTAAAACACGTGGGCACACATGGGGCGCGTTTAGGAGCTTCAGCTCAAGAATTGGGCTTGCAGGTGGCACAGAATGAGCTCTGGAAGAATGTTTGGTGCCATGTCTAAGGCCTGAGACTCTCTGCACTCTCTTGTGTCTTCTCTTTAGGTTAAGTAGGTGTCTTCTCTCTGGGGAGCAGATGTATAGCATTTGCTGGATCTGGGCAAGACGTTTTCCAGTTAGCAGTGGTTTGATCTTGGCAGAGGACGCAGAGGGATTTGTTAGTGGTCTTGGAAGCGGTGCTGCTGAGTGGCCGTGTTGGTGTGAGTGGATCCCAGCATCCCCATCCAGTGACTCAATGGGAACGTGTGGCCTGTCGTTAGAGGGCTGTCCCTTGGAAGCTGGCCTCGGGAGTAGGGTCAGGAACTCCGGACTGCAAGACTCCTTTCAGGCTAGTCCCTCAAGCTAAGGTAGAAGCTGATCTGGCAGCGAGCAGAGATGGCTGCTTCAGTTAGTGTTTCCAGGCCGAAGAACAGCCGTTGATACCCTGGAGCTGAAATCTTGTCGTTTTGCCTGCAGCACAGTCTCGAGACGGGCTGAGCTGCATCCCGGTGGGCACTGCCTGTGCTCACCTTCACAGGGCCAGGGAAGTGCAGGGACATCCTGGGGCAGCAGGCTTCTCTCCAGGTGGCCTCCAGCTGATGGGCAGCTCAGGAGCAAGCACTGCCAACCCTGGTATCCCATGCTTCTGCGCTGGCCGCCTCCTCCTCAGTTGACTGTCTCTTGCCTGATGCCTTTTTGTTCCCCTTGTTCCTGCTCCACGTTCAGGGTGTCAGCACCCATGTGCCGAACTGTTTCTCCTTGAGGGTTCCTGGGGCAAAGGGTGGTTTGAAGGCACTTTTGGGAGGATTTGAACCTCAGCTCCTCAGCGAAGCTCTCGTGACTCCTGGTAGATCGTGTACACACTCCCTGCCTCAGTTTCCTTCTCTTCCCCCTAGAAATGGGGGTGACAATTTATGTCCTCCTGCTTGTCTACCCTATGTAAGCTACAAGTAGGTACGCAGTGCCTCACAGCAGTGAGTTGTGTGCTGCCCTTGAAGGTGTCCCAGGTCCTTCACAGGCTTGTAGTGATCCAGGCACGGTCTTGAATGAGAGCTCCTCTACTGCTGTGTTGAAAGGAATAAGACAAGATTTCTGATGCTGGAGAAGCTGATGCTCATTCTTGCTCCTAGCCTAAGCAGTCTGCTAGCAAAGGAATTCATGATAACAAAAATACTTTTTGTGCAAAGTGCAGTAACATAGAGCAATAAAACCCATAATTGCTGCAGGAATATTCCACGTTAAACCAAACTATCAATTATAGTTTGCATAGAGGTTTGCTAGACTAAAAAGGTGGTGCTTTCATGTGAAAAAATATTCATTATCTTCTTTCAAACACACCTTAATTGCCAACATCAAAGTTATTAATTAAGCAATAAATCTTGTAAAACTGGATTGGCTCATCCAGCGCTTGTGGAGTATGGTAGAGGAAGGGTATGTGAGAGCACATGAGCCTTCTGGATCTCAGCAAGAGAGCTGTTAAGGTGAACCGTTCCTCTCTGTGAAGGTTATACTCACAGGAGTTGATTTTATGAGAAATGTTACGGTTTAGGGTGCGGCGTACTTGCTTTGGCAGCAAAGCTGTGACAGAAACAGTGACAACTTCTTCAGCTAGTCCTTTTGCTTGGGCTCACTGCTCAACAAATGCTGTCAGAGCAGTGCTGCTGTGTGCTGGCGTTGCAGTAGGCAGCGCTGCTGCGAGGGTTGTCAGGCCCTGGGGCTCAGTCCATCTGCACCAAAATGCCATGTGAATGCATCCCTAGCAGCAGTTGCTGGAGCAAGGAAGGAATTTGAATTTTGTTTTGCATGTCTGTCCCCAGTTGTACCTGTGCTGCTGGTTTCCAGTTGCTTCCAGTGGTTTTTGTCGTTGTTGTAAGAAGGTGTATTTTTCATATAAGCATCCTTCTTGTGCTCCTTATGCCTATGTACTTTTCCTTTAGAGACATTTTGTATTTCTATGCTAGCAGAGGTCTCTTGCCTTGGATAAAACTCAATTTTAAGACTGCAGGTTTAGGCCTGGAAATTAAATTTCTTTAGCTTCTGGTAACTCAGTCCATGCTGAAAAATGGCTTTTCTGTATAATGTGGTTGGTCAGCATCATGTCTTATTAGTGCAAGAAGAATTTCAGATCAGCTCTGTTGTATATCGGATGCTTCTTGTTTTCTTTCTATTTTCCTTTCCTCTTACTTGTTGTATAGCTCAGGAACTCCTTAAAATTAATGGTGAAAA
This sequence comes from Cygnus olor, assembly GCF_009769625.2. NCBI lineage: Eukaryota > Metazoa > Chordata > Aves > Anseriformes > Anatidae > Cygnus > Cygnus olor. Next base: position 8,409,001 of record NC_049181.1, read on the forward strand.
GCTGTCGCAGAGAATGGTCCTCACTGTTACATGTGAAACTTCAGAGCACAGCTGCAGTGGGGGTATCCAGCTCATACTGCGCTAGCTGGACTGATCCCTGCCAGATGCTTCAGCATCTCTGATGTCCGTTCTGCGGGCAGCAGCTTTCCTCATTCTTTGCTAATATGCTTAAAGCCATTTTGGTGCATGACCCTAATTTTGTACAGGTGTGAAGTTGTCAGAGTAACAATAAAGATTTTTTTTTCTTCTATATGACTTTAATGAATGGTGTTATTCTCTGTTTCCCACCAGCTATGGAGAAAACTATGCCTCTGAAGTATTTGTTTCATCAATTTGCGAAGACATCTTTATTGCCTTTGGTGGATCATAAAGACTGCTTTCCAAGAGGGATGTTTACTGTAAAAGCTAATGAAGACATCATTGCTTTCCATGGCATCTCATAGCTTGTTTTCCAGAAAGAGTGATTGAATCCTTGTTGTGGCTGTATTTTAACTTGTGCTAGGTGTGTGCGTTTATGAATTTTTTATCAGGTTGTTAATGGTGGAGCGGAAGGATCAGACAATGAGATTGTTGTCAAAACGAGCACGACTTGCTTGTAGCAGGCAGGGAGGATACTTGGATCTCTGTTTGCTCTTCAGGTTTTCTTTCAATAAGCAGGTGCTATTGTGTGTATCACTTAAATTAGACATTTAATAATTAAACATTTCATTTTTTTAAGATTTTCCCTCCCTTATATCAGTGCAAGTAGGAAGAGTGTTCCCAATTATACTTTTATGACTATAGATTTTTCCACTTCACATTCTCAAGAGCATGGAAGCATGATTAATGTAGAAGATTGTCAAACAGCATTAATCACTGTTGATTTCTCATTGATTTCTACCCTTGCCTTCTCCCAGAGAGCCAGCGTACTTGCACCGGCCACTGAACTGCTGCGCAGTGAATAAAATCTTGCACCTTTGTCAGTGCCCTCTTGCCCTGTGGTTCGAAGGAACGCAGTGAGGAGCCAGGTACCTGCTCACCTGGGAATTGAAGCTTTAGCCACAGCAGAGAGAAATAATGGAAGGAGAGGAAAAACAAGTTTTAGTTGATGCAGTCGCTTTGCTGTTACATGTGCTGAACTACACGCGCAAGACAAGTGGTTTTACATCTAATGTATATTTTCAGCCAGGGTGGCCTTTGTGAGACACAAATGACATAAGGTGAACAAACTGCTTATTAAGGTAAGACAATGAAGGCCCAATTTTAAAAGGTTAAGATGTACTAGGAAGTATCAGTGCATCCTCCAAGTCATTAATGCTATACAGAATGTACAGCATGTGGTATTTTGAAAGGCCACTGTAACCTTTTCAAGCATGAAGCATGCTAAAAGGAATCTATTTCCTTACTGCTTTGAAAAGGGAAATCAGTCTTAAAAAGCCTAGTTTTTGTTTGTTTAAAAGGAAACCTTTACTTGGAGTGTGAAAAGAGAGGGAGGATCTTTAAAGCGAAGTGAGCATTGAGCTGTGTCTGTTGCAAGGGAGTGAGCCTGGAAGTCCACAAGCGATGTGAGATGTAAAATCTTGCTTTTTAAAGAGGATATTCTCACGGTTTTATTTTTTCCCCCAGATCTTTAGCCGAATTTCAAGCTTAGCACCAACTTGCTTTTGTCTATTCAGAACAGCGAGGCACGGCTGGTGGGTGGGCAGGCGTTGTGGTGTGGGGTCCACGCATCTGCATCCAACGTTGGCTGCGGGAAGCAGAGGTGAGCAGTCGGGGAGCATAGGGAAGGGGCAGCTGGGCTGCTGGGGGGCTTCTCCCCCTCCGTCTGTGGCGACGACCTCCTGGGCTGCAGGACCTGAGGTGGTAAAACTGCACTTAGCGGTGAATGGGCTTGGAAACCTACTTCTCACCCCCCCCTAGACTGAACAAAAATAAATAAATAAAAAACCAAAACAGACAATCTCTCAGGCAAACAAGCTATGAAAACCTGAGGAGGAAGGCTTTATACGTACTTGGCAGCTTGTCTGGTGTTTTGAGTTAGATTGGTCTCATCTAAAGGATGACATCTTTTAAAGTGGCTTGGGTAAGACCATGCTTTCAAAGCACTGTGGAAGTCGAGTCAGGCTTCATTTTGCTTGTGTGGTGCATTGAGCACTTTGTGTGTGTGTATGTTGTTCACCTCTCCGCCTTGCATCTGTGATTGCACTTTAACAGAAAATGTTGTGAGGAGTTCACAGGTCTCCTCAGACTTGAAGAAGCCCTCCCAGGACGCCTTTTGCTTAAGCCAACTTGCTTGTTAGATGGCAAGTTGAAGCAGCTGGGCTTTGCAGCAGGCATCTTCTGCCACTGAGAAGGTCTTCACAAAACAAATTGATGTTAAACAAATGCAAGTTTTGACTTAAGCCCACTGGGAACTGGGAAGACAGCAAGACATCTTGCCATACGTTTAATATGAACACTGAAAGAACAATGTAATTGCTACTTGTAGTCTGTCCTTGGCATCTGTTGGCTAAATGGCCTCTTCAAACATACACTACCGCTCCATCTTCACTTAGTTGCAGCTAAGCTCCTGATTGCAGGATGCTTCTTCCTCCTGACTGTTCAGCCATTGACTTGCAGTGTCAGTGGAATTCAAGAGCATAAAGAGCAGGGTTTTACAGCCCGTGCTGCTGCTTTAGCTCATGAATCCTGAAGGAAAGCTGCTCTGGAAAGGCAGAGGTTTTGTGTGTGGAGGGAAGAGATGAATTAAAGTATTCTATCCCCTCCTGAACACACAGAAAGAGTCCTTATGTTTAGATGATCTCATTCAGTGGGTGTGTAAAGACTGAGTGAATGATGTGCAGTGCGCTGGGTTTTTTAGTACAAGTGGCATGGAAGGGGGCTCCTTGCTTTTCTGAGGGGATGAGGAGATCTTGGTCCATCTGGGGTTTCTCTGAGTTTGGAGTTCAGTTTGCAAGTTAGGTTCTGCAGCCTGGAAATCAGACAGTTGTCACCCTTGTATCTCCTTTCAGATCTTTACAGCTCCTCCTCCCATCTCTAGTTCTCATTCTCCTGAAAACCAATCGCAGTTTTGGTGACCTATCTGGGACTCCAAAGGGACCATTCCCCGTGTGACATATTCAAATATCAGCTCATAAAAGGGCAGTCTAGAACATGCAAGGAAGGGACAAAGCGAGGATATTGGCAGCTAACCAGCCTCGCTATCTTTCTTGGCTGACGCTTGCAAGCATCAAGTTGCACTCCTGTGTGGAAGAACAGTGGTTTAATGTTTGATAGTGATCAGATCAGGAGGAGAGCAGAGCACCAGGCATCCGACAGGTTGTCAAACCTGTCACTTCCTAGCCTTTTCTTCCCCTTGACAAGGTTAGCCATGGACTGACAAGGATACACTTTGCCAGAAAGGCACCAGAGCTGTTAGAAGAAGGAAAAATACTTAAATACAAAAAATCAGTTCGGCTGCTCTCCACATATAGTAACATCTGTGAGCAAGCTGCATTCTCAGATGTCTTTGCAGTGACTTTGCAAAGTTACTGGAAAAACAGTAATTGCCTGTTAGGCGAGTTGTAGGCAGTCTGGGAGCAAGACCGCGGGGCCATGAGCACCCCTTATGGTGGCTGCTGGTGTGGGACGGACACTTGCAGTCTGAGGTCTGTGCATACCCAACCATGCAAATATGCTTTTGGTGACATTTTTATTAGAGATGAGGAGACTTCAGAAAGGGATGAATTTCTCGTCTGAACTGGAGAAATTTGCCTCTTGATACCTGCCTCGCCTGCCCACATTTGCTTCTTTTTCTTTTTTTTTTTATTCCTTTGATATTGTAAGGGTGAAGTGCCACAGTCTGTCCATTTGTTGTGTGCAATGTTGACTGCTGTGTTGGTATAAAAACAAAACCAAACCACAACAAAACAGTTCTGGCTAAATATTTTTCTTCCATATGCATTCAACACTGCCTCACCCCCAAGTGCCTGTGCATTTTTCCAAGGCACCTTGGCTCTAGGAATTTGCGGTGCAGACTGGTGTGAGTTTTTGTTGTATGCTTTTCCCTGTGGTGTGTGCATAATCATATATAAATGCACATGGCTCTTGCTGCTTGCTGCAAACTGAAATTCTCTTTTCTCAAACAGTGGCCAACCTCAGTGCCATTAATATTAACACTGTAGGTTTGTGAAACCTCAGTGGGATCTGCATTTGCTGTAGGAGTGGAAGGACATTTGTTAATCCATTTCCCGTGACACACTTTATACTGCCTTGGATCCTGGTGTAGTTTTTGCACTTTCAAATCAAAATCATAAAGATGGTCGTCATAAGGCATAAAAAAGTTAGCACGCACTCATCCATTTCAGTTTTGTTTGAGTGATGCCATCTGCTTTTCTGAATATGGCAGGTAGTTGGAGAAGGAGAATATACCAGTCGGGAACTGCAGAAACAAAACAGTAGTATATTTCTTATTGCTGATGTTTTTTTTATTTTGTCTTTTTTTTTTAACATGTTCAGTCATGAGCGAGAAAGCAGAAAAATCAATGTTAGGGTGAAATAAACAAGAAAAATTGAATTATCAAATTAGTTTGGCTAAGGTTCACAAGTGAAGAACGAACTTGAAAAGTGAATGTGCTGGTTAAACAAGAGAGCTGTGCATCCTTCTACATCATTTATGCAGAATTCATTCAGAGCCCTGCAGAGCTATGAGCTCTAATTGCAGTGACGGTTTCTTATCAATACCAAATTGCCAGATTGTCATAGCAAGAAAGAGGTGGTTATTTGTGTGCTTTTGCAAAAATGGTTAGTTGCACAAATTTCTTTGAACCTTTTCTTTTCTGTTCCTTGAGAGGCTAAAGGCTGTTCACCTGTGTCTCTGCTATAGGAAATGCTACCGGAATGTTGTTTATCCCATGAGTGAGGATGTGCTTGTTGCGATCTCGGCTGTGACAGATCTTAACCTTTGCATACGTGTGCATTTCCCTCACCTGCATGGGACAACTGCTTGGGATTAGGCCTGAATTGCAAAACTTTCAATGATTATTTTTTTCTGCTGAAGTATTACGACAACAGAGTGGGTGTATTACGTAGAAAGCTGTGTATTTGGAGTACTCTCTGTTATTTGCCAGCAGATCCAGAAAGGCGTAAACTGCTTTTTTGTTGGCTTTTTCATGGGAAAGGCAAGAAGCAGCTGTTTAGCTGAATATTGGCACACAAGTTCGTTGTTTGATATTCGTCATGTTGCTCTAAGAATCAATTGGCAGGTGGGAAGAGTTCTTGGTGAGCAGACTCATTGCTTTATTGCTTACCTGGGTATAACTGCTGCTTGGACGGCTGACAAGTTAGCAGAAAACCACTACTTTGTGTTGTGTGGAGATCTGTTAGAAAATGTGGATATGGACCGAGCCAGGCAGATAAGAAAGTCATTAAATAAGTGCTCTAGACAGGAGAATGAAGAGCTGAAACTGAGCTATTGTCATGCTAATGCTGCACAGGAGCATGTTATTAAACCTGTAGTTACGTACCAGCAGCAGTACTGATGTGTGGCAGTTGCTTCACTGTATTTCTTTCCATGTCGTGTTGGCAATGAAGTTTTTAACTTTGCAAGATGATACTATAGCGTCTGATGAAACTGGTATTAGTGCCCAGCCTGGTGAAATAATCCTCTCTGGAACCTGAGAGGATATTGAGCTCTGGAAGGTACTCGCTGTGAAGCTGGGTGACTTTGGGGCTGTAGAAAGCACGTACATTTACATGAGGTTCCTGGGGTCTCAGTACTTCTCAGCTAGAGATTTCCAATGTTCTTGATGGCTAATGATCCAAAAGACTTTAGTTAGAAAGAGAAAAAAAAAATCATCTTTTGACACAGTGCTGTATATCTACTATATGTCTTCAGAATGTATGAAGACAGTCTTTGACCTGCACAAATATCAGAGGTCCGTACAGTTGCTTAAAGGTCACTTGAATAACCCCATCAGATAATAATGTTGGCATTGCCTTTGACAGATAGCCTGGCGATTTGCTTACTGAAGCCTGTCTTCAGGAGCCACTGTGTCTTGGTAGCAAAGACTGTAATAAAATTGTTCAGTTTCAAAACATACCGTTCTTCATTCTGACTAGTAATCAATAACTGTCTGTGGCTGGTGTCGGCTCGGGCTCTGTCTCACGGGGACTTACTGTACAGTGAGTTCTCTATGCTAATCTGCACCTATAAATAAAAATCCATCCCAGCTGAGACTGCTACATCCTTCTTGGGCTGGTGGAGAGCTGGCGACTGAGCGGGGGAGCACTTGTTGTTTAGGGGCTTGGTGGACTTTGATTAATTTGGATTCTGGGTCTGATTTTTCCTGAGAAGAGACAAGGCTTAATATATTTAGCTAGACTAGGGGTGTGTTTGCCATGTCCCAGCAGCATAAATGTCTTTGCATTCCTTGAAGCTGAATGAAGCAAAAGACACGGTGTTTCTGGCAAATATGCTGGAAAGACGTGTTGTGGCCAACCCATCTCACATGTGGTGGAGCAGCAGTGTCTGCAGAACGTGCCCCTGTGCGCAGGGATGGGTTTGGGAGCAGACAACTGCCAGCAACTCATCATCTCCTTGATGTGACCACGTGTCACGGCAGCACCCTGCTGCCCGGCAGGAGGTGCTGGTTAGTGGTGAGGGTTATTTTGAGATGTTGGGTAAGTGGCACAGGAGTCTGGCTGGTTCCCTGCGTCCCAGTTTAGCAGCTGAGTTGCTGGGAGGGAGCTGTGGGCAGAACGTCCTGGCTAAAACGTGAGGCTGGTGTGTGGGATTTGCTGCCTTAGAAACTTGCTCCTGCTCTGCTGGAGTTGTAGGAATTTTTTATTTTTTATTTTAGCAAATTTTAGCATATTTGCTCCTGAAAGGGTTAGTGCTGCAAAGGCATCTTTATATGGGTGTCTGAGGGAGAGGCTGGTGGCGTGGTAGGAAGATACTGAGTTTCGTTGGGCTGCTGTAGGATTCAGTGTCTGTTGAGCAGGCAAATCTCTATTTATATGCACGGCCGATGGTGGGTGTGCGAAAACTCTCGTGCTCAAGCATGAGCTATTGTTGGTGTCGAAACAGCCAGATGGATGGCGGGAGGTCAAAGAAACGTACAGCATTCCCAGCCTGGGGCTGTGGACAGGGCAAGCTGAGGAGGAGGAACCATATTTGAGATTTCTGCTATTCTGTTTCTAACTCAGGTTCAGGAGGTGGAGCACCCCTCTTTAATGCCACGATACCAGCCCGTGAGGCAGGGCTGCACCCACCAGCGGGATGAGGGATGTTTTTGGGACGGGCTAGCGCTCTGCTAGGGTGGTGCAGAGGGGGGATGCTGCATGGCGCAGGGTGCGGCTGTTCCTGCCAACGTGCTTGCCCCAGGACTTGGGGGGGAGTTGTGCAAGGGGGATACTGTACGTGCCGATGGAGAGTGTTGGTGGCTGCTGCTGGATCGTGATGAATATGAAATAGGAGCAGGAGAACGTGAATCTAACTCAGTGTCTGCCCACGCTGTTTCAGACCATGGCTTACATGGCATTTCTTTCCATCAGCTGAAGCTGCCTCTGTGGTAAACTGGGCTGGGGAGTCCGTACGGGGTAAAAATAACGGAGCTGAACGAGAGAGCATGACTACAGCATGCCATGCCTCTGAAGGAAGTGCTTGCCAAAATGTACCCACAGGGGTGGGCAAGAACATTGCATGCTTTGAATCTTAGATGGCATGCTGTTGGGGAAGAGAGAGAAATGAATCAAGAGCAGTTTTTTCTAGCTTTATGCTGTTTTTTTTGCTGTTATCGGAATGCTTCTTCCTTTAAATGAAGTGTCTTAGGCTGAGGGGGAGGCTTAAGACTGGTCTGTTGAGGTGTCCTGGCTCAGCACGGTGCTCTGCATGGCTGTATTAGAGCATGGAGTGATGCTCCAAAATGTGCAGGTTTGGAATCTTTCTCTTTTTGTCTATGAGCTTCCATGCTTAAATTGCATAGCTGGCAGTAAATGCTGCCAAAATGTCATGTAGATGAAGCAGCTTCGTAAGAGCTTTAGTGCCACAACCTCTCCCAACCCCTGCAATTACATTTTAATTCAATATTTCATTGGAGTTTTCAAATAATTTTAAATTAATAGGCACCAGATTGTAGGGGGAAGAGTTGGCATCGTTCTCCGTTTGCTTACAGTCTTCTGCACTGCAGATACGCGTTTGATACACACAGCTGGGAAGCCAGGTTTTCTCCGAGAGCATTTGAACGATTCCTTTTACCAGTGATGAACCAAAGCCGACCCAGGGCCGAAATGCCCAAACTGGTCCCAATAAGGGAGCGACAGGGACAGGGGTGTTACACCTGGGCGTGGGTGTGGGGAGGGAGGGCAGAGAGGAAGAAAGCATGAGTGCAGCGCCTTCCTTTTAGGAGTGCCAAAGCAGTGGCCTCAAAGGCCTTCTGCTGGGGTGCCCGTCTTCGGGCCTTGAATTCACAAATTGTGAGCAGTCGCACAGCAATGTTTGAGGGGACCCTGCTTCTTTTTGGGCACTTCATGGTGCTTCTGCCTTGCCTGGCAGGAGGTCTGTGCTCAGTTCCCTATGGCTTGTTTTGCATTTGGAGAAATCCTTGTGTTCGTGTCCTTGGGGAGCTGTGGGCACCTTCCCCTCTTCTACTGTGGTCGTGGTTTTGGCTAGGCTCTGGCTCCCCTTTACCGGCACAAGATGCTGACGATGTGGCATAGTCAGCTAAGTCCTCTCCTGGCCAAGAGGCCTGAATTATTGTCCTTGATGTTCCCAGGTGCTCCTCCAGCAATGGGCACAGCCCATGCGCACAAAAATCCCACTGATTTTTCCAGAGTCAGGGTTTCACCCCTTTCCCTTAAAAACAGTAAGGGCAGGAAAGCACAGCAGGGATGGGTTAGTGATGGGCACGCTTTCATCAGACCTCTTAAATGCGTTAAGACTTGATTGATTTAAACCACCAACTTTAGACATTGTTGCTTGCTGATGTAAACTATCTTCATTTAAATAATTGACTCGAGTCTTGTATTTTCTATTTCTGTTTATTAAAGTGATTCTCACGAGCTTGTAGCCATGCTGAGAGTGGCTGTGTTGCATTGGATTTGGTGTTCCTCCTTAGCCAGGGAAAGAACTCCAGTGTCCATGCATACATTTTTAGTAAGTTGTATGGATTTGTTGTGTGTTAGGATCTGTATCATTCTTGATGTATTAATTACTGTTGTTTTATTTGTGACTTCATATCAGGCTCTCTTTGGAAAGAAACTGGGATTCAATTACTGTGCACCAAAATAGCACTTGCAAGCTCTACTGAATTCTAATTATCTAAAGCGTATCAAACGCGCGCACACACACAGTGCCCTTTGCGTTAGGACTGCTTTTCTAACAAGGAAGTTCAGAATGTGAGAAGTTTGGACTGATCTCCAGTTCCTACCATGCTACTAAAAATGTAAGGATTGGTAGGGTGCATTGTTCCTTCATTAAGCAGGAAGAGCCTCATAAGGTCCCTGCTTTATCTAGTTCGAGCTAGTTTTCCAAGTCTGAGAGAAGGAAGCTGTTTGAAGAAGCCTGGAGCTGGAGTGGTGCCTTCTGTGCTCTGAAGTCAGGTCAGCGGCACGGCAGGGTCAACCCCTTGTTCTTAGCCCGGTTCAGTGGCTTGATTGCCTGTAAAACTTGACCCTATTTAAAACAGGGGCTAAAATCCCATTTCCGGGTAACAAATAATGAATAGATGTACTTGGAATCTTCGTTCAGTAGTGAGAGGGTAAGAAAATGTATTTATAATGTGGTTTGGGAGTACTGTTTCTTAAAGTGGTGTGGATTTCCAACACAAATTAGTACTGCATATTCTTGTCTTGGTCTTTTAGCTGTATTGCTTTCACGTGGGAACCCCAATGGTAAATCGATTGCATAGGTGTAAGTGCAGGTTTCGAGCCACTGCAACTATTTCGAATAAATTCACTTTTCTGTCAGCTGAGGAGAAAATAAGCTTCTGTTAATAAGAATCATTATCTAGGAGAGTCGGTTCTGAATTGAGAAACTGTAGCATCATCAAAATGTGTAAAAATTAATAAACAAGAATTAATAAATAAATATCCCATTTTGAGCATTTAGTAAGGAAAAGATTACAAGAAAACAAGCTAATGTTCTTTAAGACCTAAAGATAGGAGCTGTGATCATAAGAGTGAAGAATTGGATATATTTGGTCCACCATGGTTCCTGATAGAGCAGGAAAATACATTAACTTTATTCAAAAGGGAGAAATGATTTATTTTTTTCGTCCTACCTATAAGCAATTTCATTAACTTTTCGTGATCAGTAGATTGTGAAAAAGAAACAATAACTGTGTGGCAGACTTCTTCGAGGTCAGAAATTTTGTATTTTTTGTGGGTATAAAAAGACTGGAGTTCTTTGTTGGCATGGATTGACATAAATTAAGCCTGACGTTGCCAGTAGTATTAAAAAAAATTGGTAATGCGATTAGAGTGATTTAATGCTGGCTTTACATAGAAATGTTCTTAATATTTAATCGAGTTAAACACAACTTCAGTCATTTTCTTTCGTGACTTAATTTTGCCTCCTTATGTGGGCACTTTGTGGGCAGGGGTTATGAGACCTTGCAAAGCCAGTTCAGCACGCGGCAGGGCTGTGCTGCTGCTCCCAGCACACCACCACACACTGTCCCCAAATCTGAAAGTGTACCCCCAGCTATCCAGAGCTGTCAAGTCCAGGTCCTACTACACCTTGGTTAAGCAAATTTGATCTTTGATTTACCAACATGAGGGTTGCCCCATAGGATCACAGTAGTGGTCTGCCCTTTTTGAGTCTCAGCTCCATCCCGTCAGTCCTTTTAGCTCCTCTTCCCTGGATGCTTCCTACCTCCATGGCACTGGTACCTTCACGGTGCCTCTGGCTTCACTGAAGTTTATCTGTCCTCTTTTCTGCCCATTTACTCCATTTTTGAGGTCTGTTGTCATCACTCAGATCAACGGATGAGATGTTTTGAATCAGTGTTCTTAAAATTTTAAAGGTAATTTTTTAAGGGATTTGCTTTTGTCAGTGGATAGGAGTATTAACACATGCTGTTTACAGTTGCTAGTATCCCCGCTCTGAATTTGTTGTTGCTCTTGCTGAACAGGCAGGCACGCTCTGAGCTAATGATGTGGCTTAGCACCCGTCCATCTGCACGTGTTTTTATGTTAGGCACGGCGAATGCCATGGCTCGTGTTTACTACAAACTGCTTATCTTGGACTTGTACCAAGTTGCATTTGCATAGGGTTGAAGTTTAGTACAGAAACATGGTCTGAATTTTGTTTTTTATTGATGAAAAGCCTTAAGTGGGCTTGATGCATTAAAAAAACATGTTTAACATTATTTGCTGATTTACTAAGCAAAGGAAAGCTTGGATCAGATTAGCTACCTGAATCACTTCTCAAGCAACGTGGGTGCCAGCCCTTATTTGTTATGGTTATGTGAGTACTGTGAAGTACTCATCTGTAGTTGACACCATTGAGAACAGGGTGGTTGACAGATTTTAGGATGCTGATAAAAGTCCAATGAATTCCTGTTGATGCCGTCTGAGTCTAAGACATCATGTAACTTTTCTGTGTCCGTGGCTCATGTCGGCTGGACCTGGGTGGAGGTGCTGCTGAGCTCTTCGTTTGGTAGCTTCACACTACCTTGGGGTCTCCACCTGAAGACCAGATACCAGGTCCCTCTGATGGTTTTCTTGGGATCTGCTACACGAAGTGCATGTGCTTGCTGGTCAGACAGCAGATTTTATAACCTGATTTAGCAGTAGCAGCTAAAAAGCTTCCCATTAGGAATCTGGTTTGATGGTGGGTTTTCATAACCCACGTTAAGCAAAATGTAAACTTTCTTTTTCTCCTGGAACTGTGACTGGCAGTGGCCCCAGGGTAGCTGTTATCTAAGCTGATGCTCACCTAAATCATGCAAAAAGCAGTGTTCTTCAAGTTGAAGGCTCCCAGATGCTGGGGTGGATTTCCCTGGGATCCCTGCGCTGGGGCAGAGCTTAGTGTGTTTGTTTCTGTACACAAACGTGCAACAGGATCTAGATAAGAAGAAAACCAGAGTGGAGCATCAGATGCTTTAATATCCTACCTCTGACTGAAACAACCTCCCTGTGTGGGAGATTATAAACATTTCCCTTCTCTTAAGGGAAAATCATGCACAGACAGAGACAAGTACATATAAATAATTTACAAAGCTGTAATACACTGTAAATATAAGCCTACTGAATAATGAATTAACCCAACTGCTGATTCATAGGTAAATATCTCTTGTAAAGCAGATTTTTTATAGATTTTTACAGCTTAGTTAATATCCCCTCGTATTTTATTAAAGCTGTTCAGGTGAAGTATTCTGGTAATAATATGTATATCTTTGGAAGTGACACGGGGCGGTCACAGGCTGCCGTGCTGGCTGTAAGCCTGCTTTCCTCTGCTCCGAGGAAGCAAAGCCTTGCTGGGCTTGGGCAAGCTCTCCCTTTTGTGAGGAAGGCTTTTCTTCCGCTCTCAAGCAGGCAGCAGAGATTAAGCAGGAAGAATTTTGATGTGGCCAAAGAACCAGAGACATACAGGGAGGAAGGAGTCTCTGAGCATCTTTTTTTTTTTCCTTTTTTTTTTTTTTTTTTCCCCTCCAGGCTTCTGGTGATAAATAATGCATTCACCCTACTTTGGCTGCGCTCTAGACGTGGCGAGAATTCTCTCTGCCTCCAAGGACTGGAGCTGGGTGGGATGGGGGAACGACCGCACACCCGGTCCTTCCTGGCTGGAACAACCGCGTGCCATCAGCCCCTCTTGTCATCCAGTCCGAAAGAAACCAGACGTGACATTTGCTTCCTCCATGCTGTTTTTTTCTCTCCTCTTTCTCAGGCAAGCCTTAAGAAATAAAAACAGTTGCTAAGCTACAGGATAGGGAACGCCGCATCTTTTTGTTGCAGTCCCAGTGGTAACTCTCCTCTCTGAGCACCGAGACAGTGGGAAGGACTGTTTAGTAGCTTGAATTGTTTGTCAGTGAAAGTGTCGTACTCCTAATGCAGATGATACTAAACACTGTCAATTTAATTTATACCTGAATAGATGGGTGCTTTTCTCCCTCCCTTCCTCTTGCTCCTGTTTAACGTAGGCTGGTGGAGAAGGTATTACCTGCTTTCTGTTTTGTCAGTTTTGGGGGCATGTCACTTGTCAAAGATGTTGTTGCTTTGTTTTATTTCTGATAGCTTAAATAATTGCTTTCATAAAAGATAACTAGATTTCTTTCATCTGGAAGTACATTAGTTGTAAATTGCATTTTCTTTTAAACTTAAAGTACGGATGTCAACACTGATTTTCATTGCCATTGTACAGTGCTGCTGTTAAAGGTGTCTGTGGTAAAGGTGCATCTTTAACATTGAAGAAAATACTTCTGAACTGGAATTGTTCCTGGGATGTGCATTTCGTCTCTGCTGTGCTAAATCAGGTGATCGTAGGGTGTTTTGTGGTAAACGAAATGGGCATTTTGCTGAATATGCAAGGCTTTCGTATAAGATGCAAGAATGTCTTTCTCTCCTTAAATGCTCTAAACCCTCGGTTTTGGCCTGCTTTAAGCACTTCACCCCGTAAGAGGAGAGTAAATCCAGAGGCATTACTTGCAAAAGAAGAGACTGCTGCCCGTTTTCATCTAGTTGTCTTGGGAGGGGATTGTACCTGAGTTTAGACCTGTTTTCATCTACTACAACAGCTCCATGTAGAGTTGCCTTATATCTGCTTTTAGAAAACAACTAGTGACACTAGGGACATGTTTCATATAGGCTGCAGTGAAATTAAAACCGAAATAGGGCAGTACTCAGGGTTCCTGTCTCCTTTGCCTGTCAAAATACCTCCATGACATTCCTGCCAGTGCTGGGTGTTATGCTTAATTAAGCAGCCCATCAGTCGAGCGTGTGGTGTGGATGGCTCCGCAACGGGCTCACCGCCTCCCTTGCTGATGGGGAAGCGCGGTAACATTTCCCGTGCTTGGGGGACAAGGGGAAGTGCTAATTGGTCACGCACGCAGCTCCTCTCGCGTGTTGCATTTGCCACGATAGCTCCATGTGGCATCGGACCCCAATTAATTCAGAGAGTTGGTGCACGCACATCTCTTCCTTTGTTGCCCTTCTGCCAGGGATAAGCTGCTGGATTTTTTTTTATGCTGAAAATGTCATTTGAGAAGCCCTACCAAATTACTAGGGATGTAACTTGGGCTTGAAAGAAGAACGGTATGGTCAGGCTCACAGCAAAGTACAGATTTTTGTGTTAAGGATGTTTCTGCCGTCTGGCTGGCTTGGAGATTTGAGTGTAGCTCATTGAGGCTTCAAGGCACAGCAGTGGAAGTAATTTACAATGCAAAATGCTATTTTTTCTATTTCAAAGATTAACAGAGCCTGATTTGGGAGAAAGTGAAGTGTATGAAATTAGTTCTCAAACATTTGTAGTTTGTTAATACTTAAATTCTTCTTGATTAAGAAAAGATAAAAACGCTTGTGTAGAGTTCTGCTTTTTTGCACATGAAGCATTTTCCTTTATTCTTGCCATTCTATGTGGAGGGATTTCCTGGGGGCTGAGGAAAACTTTCTATTGTAAGGAGGATAGAAAAAATAAGCAACTTTGAAGACTTTCAAATTGCTGAAAAAAAATAAAGTGAAAGTCTGGTGAAAGTCTTTCAAGATTTTTTTTTAAAAAACATTGCAAATTAGGGCTATTTATAGTACCAAACTAAGTTTGTTAAAGACCAACGTTCTGAGAGCTCAATTGGAATCTGACTTTTTACCCTGGCAGGCATTGTGTGAACACCATAACAGGATCCTTCTTGGAAGAGGTTGCGGGCTGTCCCTTGCTCCCTCTGGCTGTGGGATGTTGTTCCTGTACAGTTGGAAAATGGAAATGAGAAAGATCAGGTCATTAATGGAATATCCTATTTAAAACTTTTGTTCCCACAACTGTATTTACTCATGATCTCCTATCAGAGCAAAAAAGTGTCTTTCCATTTTATGAAAAAACTGAACTGAGAGTGAGCAACTTTTCTGAGTACAGCTTTGCTGCCTGGCATTATCAGACAGCCTGATGTTAGTCTCTCCTGCCTTTCTTGCTTTTATATAGACTGGGGTTTGATGCTGGAGCATCAGTGTGCAGAGTACTTTCTCTCCTGACAAAGAGTCAGACCATCTCTCCTGACAAAGAGTCAGACCATCCATTATCTGCCCACATCCTGGTGGGCTTTTGTGTCTCTCAGACCTAACTTCCTCTTTTTTTTTTTTTTTCAGATTATGTTCTGTGGATTTCATGTCTGAGGGGAGAGGAAATTTGTGGTAAATAAACCAAAGGACAGGATAACAAGTGTGCTGCTTCCACCCTTCCCAGATAGTGTTGCTGAGCATCTCATAAAGCCTTGTCTGTGAGCTTCTGTTGCGCGGCCAAAATACAAAAAAGATGAATAGATTTGTTCAAAAATATTTTTTTTTCATCTGTTAACCCTCATTGAGTTAACGAGACTTCCCTCGACACCCCGGTCTCCCGTCCCTTCCAGGACAGCGGCAGGGCAGGGTACTCGCCCCGTCAGTGAGATGTGCGAGGGCTGTGCTGCCAGCGGCAGGGTGAGCGCTAGGTGTGCGCACAGAGGAGAGCTCATGCTGCCTGGAAAACAAATGGTGGGGGGCAAGCCTGTGATCAAAACCTGTAAAACCACGTATGGCTTTGAGGACTGAACGGGGGATGACTGCTTGCTGTTTCTCACATCGCAAGGGCCAGCAGGCATCGACTTCAAACAGCCTGTAGGAGGTGGTTTGTGATGACTTCTCGTCACTGTGGGTACACAAAGTTTGTGTGAGTTCAAAGACCGGACGGATTCACCTTAGGACACGAAGCTAGAAAGATCTTTGTCCTAAGGAGGCATCACAGTGCTTATGTCTTAAAGAGGCCTTACTGTGTCACTGCTGACACCAGTCCTGTTCTTCTCCTGAATCCTGCTTCATTACAAGCAAGCTGTGACTTCAATGGCTCATAGCTCCATAGGCAAACCCAGGGGTGCCAACAGGTGACCGTGTACTCGCGGTGTTCACGATGCTCTGCAGTCATGCTGGGGTCTCCTCAAAGCTTGGTCTGTCCCTGTGATGCCATCCCAAAGAATTCAGTGAGTATGCTCGTGCCAGATTTGAGAGCAAGTGCAGTGCTTTGCGTTTGGGGTTTCGGTAATCGCTTTCTAGAAAATCTCAGATCAAAGTCTTGTGCAGGAAGATAAGTTCAGAGTCCTGCTGTGGCTTGAACTGGGTTTGATGACAGAACCAGACTTTCATACCCTCCCACTTTGATTCCCCCTTGAGTGTACTGGAGCTAAATGTCTTACAAAAAATCTATAATTACTGATATTGCTGCTGGGTGAAAGGTTAAGAAATAAGGAGAGGCTGTTGGCTAAAACTGAAAGTGTTAGAAATTCAGAGGTACTCTTGGGTAGGAAAGGCTAAGAATTGCCCTAGGCTTAAGCATCAACAGGTCGGCAAGTCAAATGTCCTCATGAGATGCTTCAGCCCTGTCTTCTCTGATTTTCTACTGGAGGTTGTTTCTGCCTTTAATGCCAGGCTTTGCTCCCAGGGTAAGGAGTGATCTCAGTTCTAGATTCATCTTTATGCTGTGTGCTGTTGCCCTCTGAAGGTGATAAACCAGCAAAAGTCACCTGTCAAGACCCTTGGCAGCCGGAACTAAGGATGAAAGGAATGAAGAGAGATGGGGTCCTAGGAGGCTTCAGACATTCTTTTTTCAAGCTCCCCGAGCTCTTAGATCTCCACTCTGATACCAGGTCAACCTGTGCAAATAAGGAGCTGCTTCACATTCACTTGAGTACCTTCTTGGTGCGTGAAGAGCTATGGACTATACATGTAGCTATGCTGTCACTGGGGCTAGTTGTAGATGGGAGCGTGGAAAAGTTTTTGTAGCTCTTTGGTGTTAGGGGCTAGGCGTGGGAGGACACTGCTGTAAGGACAGGTGCAAACATAAGGAAATGGGTACGTGCATTGCCTGGAACCTCTTTTTGAAATGAGACAGAGTATCAAAATCCTTTTTGTTGATTATTTTTTTCTGTAGAAAGCTGGATTTGGCCCCATGTTGATGGAGTCATGTGCTCTGTGCTGCTTCGCTTTGAGCTCTTGAGTCTTGAGCCACCTGAGCTGAGGCAGAGGGATGCCTCTCCTCAGCAGTGGGACCCATTGCCCCAGCCATCTGCTGTCCAGCTTTAGTCTAACGCTTCCTCTCTGCATTAAATGGAAAAAGTAGCTTTGTTTACTGCGACAGTGAGCTTTCATCTTTGTGCTTGTAGCTTGCATTTAGACGCTTGCCTAGTGTCTTACGGGTAAATAGTTTGTTAAAGCATTGGGAATCAGCAGTGTAAGGTCCTACCGCTTGGATACCCTACTGGTCTCCCTACAAAAACGGGTGAGCGGGATGGAAGGGAAGAGGGAGAGCACGTCTCTTTGTACCGTCTCCCTTTGACTCCGACTCCAGAGCCGGATGGCTTCTTTCTCTTGGTCTTGGAGTAGCAAAGAACCAGACTGGGAAGCAGTCCTGTGCAGAGATGTGCTGAGAGATGTGACAGTTCATAGGACCCTCCCTCCCCCCATCCCCCAGCTTTCTGCTTGGAGTTTGTTAAATTTAAGCTTGTTTAATGACCTTAAATTACTACTGACTTTAGAAGGATTAATGTGTTGTCTGGAGCCTCCTCAGCGGAGTTGTTTATCTGCGGGGAAGCAGATGCATCTTCATACGCTAGTAAAGCTCCAAACCTGAAGTTGAATGCTTATGGGCAATGTATTACTGTGGCAATGAGCTGGCCAGAAATACATTTTGGCTGGAAATTGAGGAGGTTGAAATGTTCATTAGAACCAGAAGTTATTTGCAGCCTCTTCGGGAAAACAAATCCTGATTATTTCCAGGACAGGGCTTGCCTAGTCTTAGGAACGGGGATGAAACAATGCCGCTGCCTGGGACAGAGCTCAGTATGTAGAGATGTTTCCAGGCTGGTGTCCCAGCCTGGCTGAAGTGCCCTGGGGCAGAGTGACATTCAGCAACAAGTGGTTCGTAAGGGATAGGGTAGAAATTGTTCATCCCAGTGGTGGGACGCTCTTCCTTCAAGTCAGGTTTCTCTTCAAGTGAGGTAGAATTGTCTGCTAGGTGACTTTTGGTTATGTCATGGTACGGATGTAAAGCCAGTGTCTGATATCTCTCCTATTACGCTGTGCTTGTGTGTTTTGCATGTGTAGTATGTGCACGGATTTGCATGTGTAGTATGTACACATCAGTACAACTCTGTACACAGTCTGAGGATTTCTTGATTGCTGTATTTCTAGAGGACAATTACTTTTGGACTGATCACTTCCCATAGGCGAGCCAGGCTCCTTTTCTGAATTCATCAAGTCCTTCTGTCCTTGGACATGGCTCATCCTCGACAGAAAACATGCAGTTTACATGTGCTGGCCAGATGCTGTGTCACGACAATGGTGTGGTTCCTGGTGACCTTAGCCAGAGCATAGCAGTAACGCCCGTTAGGACATCTGAGCTTGAACAAAGAAATTTAATCCTGGGGATTTAATATCATAATATTTTGTAGTTTTTTTTGTTTTTTTTTTCCTCTTGGATGAGTGCTCATCTCGCAGCGCTTCCTGTCTTGAAAGCCTTTGGCTGTGTAACGAGGCTTGGTTTTGGCTGCTGCCCAGGGCTGGCTCGGGGGGAAGCCGCGGCCCAGGGTGCTGCAGGGGTGGGCAGAGGGGGGCTGCTGGGGGCACCCATCTGCCTGGCAGACCCGCTGAGCACCCAGCTTCCTCGCACGGGAGCGAACGCTGGTTGGCTGCGGGCGTGTGTGCAAGGGGAAGCTAAGCTGAAGACTCATCTGAATACCCAGATGAATCTGCTTTTGATTTTCATCATTTTTACAGGGAGTTGTAAGACTTTAAAGAATCCTCTTTTTATGTTGTTCATGACTTTTTTCGCTAATTTGACACTCTGGGAGGTTGTTTTACATTTCGTTTTAGTCTCTAATCACAGAAAATTATAGCTGGCCGCACATGCTGGCTTTGCATTCTTGCATCTTGTTTATGTTCATTTGTACTAAGGGATAGCACTCACTGCGTCTGCCCAATTTATTTTTCTCCACAGCAGCAGGAATTTCCAATACTCTGGAGCTTCGTTACCATGTGCAGGAAACTAAATTCAAGGTTATCTTATTTGAACTTTATGACTTCTTGATGTGCAATGTTTTATTTATTTATTTAGCGTTTATTAAACCTTTCAAAAAAAAAAAAAAAGCCCTTAAGAAGAAGTGCATGGTGTGTAGCTTATTAAGAAAACTTGATTTAATTTTGAATTTTAAGGAGCTTGAATTATGAATGTCCCAAATATTTGATTTCTGCCCTGAGATATGTGGAAGGGAGAGATGAGCTGTTGGAGCCAATGCTTTGACTTCAGAAGTCTGTAAGTCTGCTAAAAACATGTTTTCAGAGAGGGATGAATGCAGAGATTTCTTCTGTTTTTCCTTGGTGTTTTTTTTTTTTTTTTTTTAAATCTCATTTTAACTTTCAGGTTTTACCCCATGACTTTTCACAACCTCCCTTTATTCACAACTAGGAAATAAGTATTTTTTTTTCTCCTCAGCTTGATTAAAAACTGTTTAATGAGCTGCTTTTACTGCAGGCTGTTTTTTTGGCAGTTGTTTTTTATTAACTATAAGACTATTTCTCAATTCTTAACACACCTATGGTGATCAGAACAAAATCTCTGCATGTTTTATAGGGCTCATAGTCATCAGCAGCACCCGCTGGTTTATTTCTTGAAACTTTTCCATGGTTAAAAATCCCCATGAGGTGGCTTTCTGTTGTAGCTGCTTCCTTCCACGGCAGATAAACCTTTTGATGCTGAATCCACCCCTGTCCTAGCCCACAGCATGAAAGGTCATGTTCTTGGTGATGTCTCCTAAACCAGAAGAGCGCGTGTGCACACTTTTTTTTTTTTTTTTTTTTTTCCTTTCAGAAGGGTTCAGTTTAGCAAAGCTTGATCTCTGCTTTATTTCAGCAAGAGTGCCCTTGGGTCGCTCTGCTGGTTTGCGTTGTCTTGCTGGGCTTGGTTATTCAGTGGTGTCAGTAGGTGAGGGAAGTCCTTATGGACTGCTGCTACCAAGCAAGAGTCTCCTGATGGTGCCTTGGAAAGTTGCTGGGTCCTGGAGAACAGGAAGGTTTCCTGCGTTGCGGTGCTTGAGACGTACCTCTTGGCTTTACCCTGCAGTTGTGAGCATTCAGAGTAAACTCATGCTTTGCTCAAGAGGGTTGTTGTACATGATGTCTCCTCTTTTTCATCATTTAACAAGTAAATAGCAACTTGAGCATTGAATAATGCTGCTTTCAGAAGAAGTCTCCACGCGTCTTCCTCCTCTGTGGGGAACATGCTGCTAAATGTTCTAATGAATGAGTTTATTTTTGTGCTTTGGAAAGACGTGGGCGGCGGCTGTTGCAGGGGGGTGTGCTGGTGTGAATGGGAGTCTTGTGAAGCCTGTCGAGATGGCAGCACGCGAACTACAAGTCTGTGCTCAGACAGCGAGCGTGCTGCGGCTGTCGAAGTGCTTCCCCACCAGGTCGCCACAGGCTGGGTGCACCGGCTGGTCAGGAGTTGGTGACAGTGTGACAGCGGCCTAAGGGAAGAGCGGGGTGAGCGGCCTGCTGTGACCGTGAGGATGCGGCCTCGGATTCCAATCTGGACACACGTTTCCTGGTGGAGCCGCTTGCGTCGGGTCTGTTGTGAGCTCTCTCGTGGGAGCAGTCTTCCCTGCTCCTGCGGGAGGTACAAGACCAGAACTTTTATTACTGTCTGTGGTGTGCTGAGGTACCGCGTTGTCTCGCCCACGATGCAGGCTCTGCATTGATTCCTGTGTGCCATCTGCCTCCCCCTGCTGCGGGTGGGAAGCCACGCCGCCCCACAGGCTCCCAGTTCCACATCTGTCTCTTCAGATACCAGCTCCGAGGTGCGGCTAGCCCTGCGGATCCGCACCCCTCCGCCTGGCTTGGACACCAGGGCTGGGGTCAAGCCTGAGGTTTCTCACAGGTTTTCAGGCTTATGGGTCTGTGCGGTGGGCTGATAGGGCTCGCCTTCCTCCTCACCTGCTCGCCTTACCTCCCGCAGCTTCCCATCGGTCGCAGAAGCCCCAGGCTTCTCTCCTTGGTAAAATAACCAGGCATTGATAAAGGATTAGTGAGAGTTTTTAATTTAGCACAAATAATTGGATTAAGCTGGAATTTGCTTTCCTGTTAGTTTTAGATTGGCCAATGGAGGTAGGCGCAGCTCGACTCTGTCCTGTTTTACGTGTGCAGGGTGCTGCATAGATCCGTGTTTCAGGGGCTGCCATACCCTGCTGCTCAGGGGAACAGCACTGCAAGAAAGTAAGATAAACCACCGGTTTTCTCATTTGCAAATATAAACTGTAGGGGGCTAGAGATGACTACCATACTGTTCCTTGAGACTTAGAGCCTCTAGGGGCTCTCTCTCCATGTCACTCATTGCTGATAACATATGTTTATTTTAGACTTAGGTTCTGTGATATTTTCATGCCTGCAAATTTAAACTGCAAACTCCTTAGCAGGGAGGGTGAAGTGCCGTGTATGTTTATGGCATTTAGCATGCTGTCAGAAACTCTGCTAACGGAGGGGCTGCAAGGAGAGCAGGAGAAGTGCTGGATGTGTAGCAGTGGCATCAGCCCGCCGTGCCCCAAGACACGGGAAGCAGGAAGGGATTTCTGTTCTGCGTTTGAGTAGTCATTGCCCCCAAACTTTGCCACTTGGGTGCCACGCAGAAGCAGGCAGGCCTGTTCTTGTAGCCCAAGAAAGATACAGGAGGCTCCATAGTGGTCTGCTAGTGGGTATCTCATCTCTTTTTGCTAGAGTCTTTCCTCTTGTAAAACTTAGCTTAAATCTCCTTGAAGGGAGTTTTTTGTAGTACTGCTCAGCTGCTAATTTTTTCTATGTGGCTTCAAAGAACTGCCTTGAACATTCTTATTTACAGTCAGCGTTTGTCCTAGGGATAGATTTTTGCAATGGGTGCTTTGTAAAACTATTCAGCGTGTGGAAGATCTTAATTTTTTATCTCTTTCTAATGCACCACTTCATTTGATTTTTCTCTTTCTTATCATTTCTGTTTAAGGGTTTGTGATCTGATCCCTTTATTTTCAGAAGAGAATACCAAATAAACAGTGATTAGCATGAAATATGACTCATGCTTTCCTAAAGGATGTGCTTTAGAACTGGTAAACAGTTGTAATTGCTGTTAGATGAAAGTAGCAAATTGAATACATTCTCATAATAATTATAAAGAGATAGATAGAGTCTTCTGGGTCTCAAATCTAATTGGGATTAGTATAATGTTCAGTTTTTCTTGTAGAAGATGATCTGTATAAAAGTTAAATGGAGTTATAAATCTGTTTGTAAAAGCCGGTTTAAGTCAGTCAGCAACAGAAACCTACTTTTATACAGAAGCCAGGGAAGCAACTGTGTGGTGTGCTGTGCTGAGCTGAGTGCAAAGAACTGAATCTCATGTCCTAAGGCCTCGAGGCCATCTAATCTGGCATCATGTTACAGCTTTGGGGTGGTACCAAGATGCTAGGCTCTTTGTTTGCAGAAGACCCTAAGCATAAGCCTTTGTCAAGCTCTTCCATTTTTGCCAGAGTCGCATTTGAAAAAGGGTAGAAGGGGGCATATTTCAAACGTTACTGATTTAAATCAGAAGCTTTAAAAGATGTTTTGAATAAAGGCAATATTTACTGTATAATTCATTAAGAAAAATCTGTATTTTTCTTAATGCAGCTGCATACTGTCTTATAAGTTATTGGTTCCTCTGAATCCAGTTAAATCTTACAGAGCATCCTAGGGTGTCTGTATGGTGTGGGCATGTTTCCTGAAGCATCTCTGTGATGTATGGAGGTCTATCAAAGAGGCCTACCAAAGGGAAGTGTCAGGTTTGGTCACACTTGCCCTTTTGATAGGACTGGCTTACAGCTTTCCAGAAAATGAGGGTCCACTGGAGCTGTCAGGTGGCTGCCTGCTGACCGGCTTTTTCTTTGTTTGCATTGAGCCCCGGGGGTGCTCTGGAGGGATGGCGCCCAGCATCCCAGCCCAGATGGACTCCTCGCGTGTTGTTCACTTGAACTGGCAGATGTGCCAGTGTGCCATGCACACTTGTTCCAGTACCTGTACCCGTGCGCGGGGAGGGACAAGAGAGTATTTTCAGGGAGCTCTTCTTCACCTTTACCGTTTGTTATGTGACTAAAATGGCTTTCCAGCCGCGAGGGAGGAGGATTTGGGTTCACTCGATTTTGCCCAACAGTAAATCACTGTGTCAGTGCGGCTGAGACTGCCGAGCCGGCTGCTTCATCAGAACAGCAGGGCTGGGAGCAGGGACTGGGGCTTTTCTCCTCCAAATTGGCTGGGATGCAGGCAGCGGGCGTGCTGTGGGGACATGGCTGGTCCCTCTGTGCTGCTGCAGTATCCCCAAACCTCTCCAGCTCCCCTCCAGGCAGCCACGAGCGCTGCTGGGGCCGGAGTGCTTGTGGTGCCAAGCAGAGGCCGGAGGCTCTGCAGTCAGCTCTTTAACAAGGGAATTGTTTTAAAAGAGCCAATTTTGGAGCTAAACTTAGTACGCTTGGATGTCATCCAAAACTCCGCAGCAGTAATGCAGCAAATACAACTGGTTTAAAATACATTAAATATGCAGGTTGGCTCATAGTAGCTAAGCCCTTGCAGACAAAGAGTAGGTGAAAACTGATAACTTGCATTGTGTGCGTATACAGCATGGTTAATCACTTGCAAATAAACATCCAAGTGGGGAAAAATAGTAAAATATACCATCAAATTGCAATGTTACAGGAATGTATTCTTGGCAAGAACTCTTTCATTTCTAAACTGGAATTCTTACTAAAATCTGAGCTGTAAAATATACCAAAGGGGAAAAAATGATAAGCCATGTTCTAGTTAAACAAAAGCAATGGATTCAGCGTTTGCTTAGAGGCAGTTTTTGAAGAGAAACTCAGCCTGAAACTAGCTCAGGAATTCTAATTAGTGCATTTTCCTAACAATAGCATCATCTTTCCAAGTGAACAGAAGAGTACAATTGAGGAATTTTTAGCAGAACGATGTTTTGGTTTTGAGGCACAATTTGATGAATCTGCAGTTACAATCTTCCCAGAAGTCTGTCCTGATGCAGTTCTGCCAGATCCCACCTTCTTAAGTAAATGTATGAACACTGATTCACCTGCATGTTTAAAAATAACATCAATCTGGTTTAAAATGACAGCAGACAGATGATTCATGTTTTTAAAGGTTATTTCAGTCGGGTATATAATTTATTTTCTTTAAAAGAAAACCTATAATAGTTATTACTAATTTCTGTTTGTGGATATTAATAGGGGTTTTAGTGTGCGCATGTATATGTATATTTTAGAAAAAACAACAACCAAAAACACACCAACAGCCTCCCCCCAGAACACCACCACGGCCCAGCTCAGTTTGAAGTTGCCAGGCTTGAGCTGAAGGTAATCTTTCAAAATGATATAAACCAACAGTGCACAACTTTGTTGTACCCTTTTCATGGCATTGAGATACGGGGTACTACTTTTCAGTTAAACACCGATTCTTCAGGGAGAAAATAGATGTGTATATATATTTATAGGCCAACTCAAACCATATAAATGTGAATGTCATGTGCAGATGCATCTGTTATTTTTGGTTTCCACTATGGTTTCTAAAAGCATAAATGCCAGCATAAATGCTTGCTTGAGAGCTGATGGGGCAGGATCAGAATCTGGGCCAACAAGGAGCATGTCGCAGTAGGCAGAGGATGAAGAGGAGGAGGATGACCAAGCCTATTCCAGTACAAGGAAGACTCCTAGTTGCAATGTGGGCTCTTGGTGGGGATTTTTACCACCCCGATAACTGCAGGACTGTAGTCTTCTGCGGTGTCCACGCAGTGAAACTGGGGAGATACGGACTGGATGGGTGGACTGTAAGCTGGATGAGGAAGTGGCTGGACCATCAGGTGCAAATGATAGTGGTTAGAGGTTGTATTTTGAATTGATAGTTGGGTACCAGCAGCATTTCTTCTGGGTAGATACAGACCCAGCCCTGCTTAGTATCTCCATACCAATACGATGGAAATGTTTTGCATCTCCATGGTTATGGAGATGGTGGGGGCAGGGTATGCTCTGTTCCTTTTGTACAGGGAAGCCAATTGCTTTAATTACCTTTGTCAGCTTAGCTAACAGGTACAGAGGGAATATTTTCTAGCTTGGATTTCTGTTTGAGGTTGAAAAATTGACAGGAAGCTGGAAAAGAAGAGGGAATTGGTACTGGTGATACCTATTCCTCCAGCCCCTTCTGAAAGCCTTGGAGTAATGAAAACGAGCAGCAGAAGACATGAGCCCAGGCTGAGAGCCAGGAGGAGCAGGTTCCCCTTCTAATGTGGGAAGATGCATGGACTTCTGGAGCAGTTGCAGTGAGCACCTAATCAAATCATATATTGAACTGCAATCAATTTCAGTAGGAAATGCTCCTCTGACTGCATTTAGATACGCTGAGCTAAATCTTGGAAATCTAGGCTCTGGTAACTGGAGATGAACCTGTCAGTTTTGCTTTACCTGAATTTACCCACCTTTCATTAAAGCAGCTTGAAGTGCAGGTGTGTTGTTAAAAATGATGCCATTTGGTTTTTACCTGCTTAAGCTGCCTTAAAGGATCCAGAATCTGTCCTCTGGTATTAAGTTTCCCCAATTCAAGCCATTGCCTTCGTGGTTTCTGTGGGGTAACATAGGTAGAGTTAAGCTGTGATTTAAATTTTTTTTTTCCTTTTTTGCCTGTGGTCTCATTGTGGCAAGGACGCGGTTTTCAGCTAATTGCAGCTGATACCTCTTCTTGCTCCAGATGAAGTTTGTTACAGGAAGAAAATTGCTGGTGCTAGGCCAGGATTTATTAACGATGTGTGTCTGTGGGCGTTTGTGGTCATGCCTCCTGTGAGAGCCGAGCACGTGGCCCTGGTGTCGCTGGTGGAGGTGAGGACAGGACAGGACGCGGTGTCTGGCAGCCTGGGGACCACGCGCTGCTCTCTGCAGAGGAGGGGAGCACACCACTCCTCGCCAGTGGTGCATTTACAAGTGAAACAGAAGTGCTTGGCAGATGCTTGTGTGTTTGGTGTTTGTTTTTTATCAGCCAAACAATAAAACGTAATGTTTGGAGGAGGCGGGAAGGAGGGGGCTGATTTTTTTTATCTTATTTTATTCCTTCAGGATGTTTTTTTGGCTGTTGCTCACAAGAACTGGTGGTGTCTGGGTTTGTCAGGACCGTCTTGCCCAAATGAGCTCTATCTGCTGTAGGAATGAGGACGGGCAGAAGGATTTTAGGAAAGGTACCCTCTAAATGAAGATGTCTTATATCCAGCTAGGCCTGCAGAATTAAATTCATGCAGCTGCTGCTGTGTTTTTTTATGACCTGAGTTTCCAAAGTTTGTTTGAGGCCCCAGAGAAATTTGAATGTAGCGGGACGTGGGTGCTAGTGCTTAGAGTGGTCTTTTAATATGCTATTTGAAGGCTGGCTTCTGTATCAATGGCTTTTGGTTGGTGCAGAGAGCTGCTGAGGCAGAAGAGAAGGAGAGGGGTTTGTGGCTGGCTGCCCAACCAGCATTATTTGCAAAATAGGGACCTCGTTTTGTACATTTGGCTTTGATCTGGGCAGGCCTTCTGCTTTTTCTGTGTCCAGAAAGCAGACCTGCAACACTGCTTTCACGTTAAAACTTCTATTTTAGACCAAAAAAAAAAAACAGTTTGCCTGCTTGGAAGTTGAGGTTTTAGTCCCTACGGGAATGCCTGTTATCCGGTTACAAGATAATACATGGCTGAGGCATGCTGAAGAGTGGTAATACACTAAATGCTGCAGCTGTAATTGAACTGCACCAAGCATCACCTGCTCTTTAGTAATTAATGAGTTTGAACTCTTTATAAACAAGGAACAGTGTGAAAAGAGAGGGCTTGTTTGTCTCTGGAGGAAGGCCCTTTTAAAGCCTCGGAGCACGTTCTTATGGTATGTGTTCAAAGTCTATCTGGGATGGCACCGTGGGCCTGGTACCCGAGAGTCTGAATAAAGTACCCAGCACCAGCAGAGGCCAGCATCCCTCACCTCCTGAGCATCCTCCTCCCTCCCCAGGAGCACGGGCAGCCTTTGGCCATTTCCCCCTGCGTTCAAATGCTGTGTTAGGATGTCTCCAAGCAGTTGCCAGGCTTGGGCAGAACAAGCTGTCGGATGTGGTTGGATGAGGTTGCCTATAGTTGTGGGTCAGCACCGCCAGAAGCGTTGCTCTACCCAGTCAGTCCTGCTGCTGTCGGGCGGCCCTGTGTTACGTCTCCAAAGCGGCGCAGCGTAGGTCACTGTGTTTCAGGTCTTGCCATCTAGAGGAGCTCGGAGGGGAGGTGTTTCTTCCTCGCCATTTCAAGAACCTATTGCCAAACTGCCTGGTGACATTTGGTCAAGTGAAAAACTTTGCAGGTAACAGTATATCGTAGGTCCATGTTGGCTTCCAAACAGGAAATAGGAGGATGGAAAAACAATGGTGTGGATCAGGTTTCAGGGGAACTAAATAGACTGCTGTCGGTGTTCTCAGATGTGATTTGATCTCAAAGGAAAACAGATCTTCACTTCATCATTTTAAACCAATTTCATGCTTCGGCAGTTCTACCCACTTCTGTCGTCTCAGCACCGCGGGTCGCGAATGGGACCCATGCAACTTGCTGAGGCTGAAGCATTACAGCGGGCCCTTCCTGCGCTCTGCTCAGTGGGTGATACAGAGCTGTAAAGGCCAAACAAAGTTTCTTTTGATGTCCCCAAAATTGAGACCTTAAATTGGGTTGTTTAAAAGATTGCAATGTCTTATAAGTGATGCATTGGAGCAAAACTAGAGACTGCCTGTCTGACTTCAGGGATTTAACTGTGAGGCTGTGACCTCTAGAGGCTAAAAATAAGCAAACATCTTTCCATCATTTTCTGTTCCTGCAGAAATGTTTTCTTGTGGTGGCACATTTCCATGGTATCTAGTGAGCTCTCCCATCACACGGTGATTCCTCTAACTATGGAACTCAAACTCTGGTATGCTGTAATTTTTTCTGGTTTTGGCAAGATTATTAGCAATGGACAGTTTGTTCGCAGAGGTCATTTTTATAGCTGTTCTTAAACCGATACCTTGAGCAGGTAATGGACCTCTAGATTCAGTAATACTTGTGCTTAAAGTGCTATATTGATTTTTATTTTTAAGTGCGTGCATATTTAAGCGTATGTTGCATTAGATTTAACTTTAAGTAACCTCTGCTGTGGCAGTGGAGCCATTTCTGGGACGGAATATACAGCCACAATTTGTTGTCATTGGCACTGCACAACAGGGGAAGCGGAGAATAGCTTCTCTAGCCGAAAGTACCATGCCCAGCATTGCTTAGCTTATAAGCTCAGATGGAGTCGCAGATGGTGCGGCTGATATGGCCATGGGTCTTACTGCAACCAGCGAGCACTGGGGATGAATTCTTGTATACCCTAAATAAACCAGCAAAGTGCTCTTAATTCTTGTCTGTGGGGTTTCTGGCATAACATCGTGTTTTTTTCTCAAGTACTGTATAGTTTAATCTGAATCTTTCTGTTGTTTTATAACATGTTTTCAAGGTGTAAATGGGGTAGTCCCTATGCTCACCCAGCAGAAAACGGAAAAATTGCTAATTGGGATCAGACCCACAGTCTTTCAGCTCCAGGCTTTTCAGAAAAAAAGCGCAGATAGACTGCAACCTAAACCAAGGAGGATAAGTTATACACAAGGTCTAAAACTGTTCTTTGTTCCTAAGAATACTGGATTTTGTGGCAAGTTCAGGGATCTTGATGATGCCACAGGTGGCAGACCTCCTCCCCTGTGCCCTGCAGCATTGTGTTCCCCAGTTGCATTATATGTTGTAAGGGGAAAAGGTTTTTTATTTTTTTCCTTGCCATTTTAAAAGCGGGTATGTGGTGTCCTTGTGTATGGAGACTAAAAAATAATAAAAAAAAAACCTGCGGATTTGATTTCCCTGTTAATATTTGTTGTTTTCGAGCAGTCAGATTGTGTTTTCTCTTGTTGATACGGCTGCACGTCAAAGCAAGCTGTTCTGGAGGAGCTCGGCCCTGCAGAGGCCTGGCGCTCAGCATCTCCGGTGCATCAAGTGCTCCAAAACTCGTCTGTGAGGCTTTTCCCAGGGTCCTGATGTGGGAGCAAGAGAGCTGCTAGGGAACAGGGCTGGCTTCTCTTCTGCCCTGTGCTCCGCACTGCTCCCGCGGGTGAGGGCTGCGCCGGCAGCTGAGCTCTGGCTGTCTCACGGCAAGGAGCACTCTGGCCATGCCCTGCCAACCCCACCGTTCACACTTCCAGAGCCTTCCTGCCTCTACGGACTTCACTCTTTACACCCACGTGTGCCCAGCATTACTTCTGACTGTCAAATAAGGTGGGTGTTAGATTGCAGCACGGGTTTTCAGTGACAGCCCCGAGACAGGAAGATGATACAAGACGGTGAAGTCCCAGGTCCCGTTCCAAAAGCTCCTTCCCCTCTCCACTACCTGTGTTTTGTTTTCTTCTGTAATCCAAAACCAGGAAGGCTCCCAGGACCGTTCCGGATCAGGTATACCAGCAGCAGGTGATGATCTCTCCAGCCCATCGACACGTCAGATTTGCTTTCACATTTCCTCTCTCCAAACCTGTCAGGAAGTGCTTGCATCCAGTACCTTTTGCCTTCTCAAGTCCGTTGAGGTTTGCCTGTGTGAGCAGAAGCAGTGTTGCTGTTTCAGGGCTGCAGCTGCTCCCAGCTAACCTCATTGCTGCCATCACCCAAGGCTGCTGAGGATGGAGCGGGATGCCTGTGAAAGTACCCCCAGGGTGCTGCTTGTCAGGCCTTTTTGCAAGGGGGAGGTGAGAGAAGAGGGACTGGGGAAGGGACTTTGAGGCTCAGGGAACAGGAAGTTCGTTCTTAGTTGCTCTTCTGGTAAACTCGGTGTTGTGCAGCCCCTTTCCCAGCAGTGCTGGGGAAGGATGTGTCTGTTCCTGTTCGGTGTCCTCCCAGTTGGCCTACCCCTCGAGGGGAGGGAGGGAGGGAGGCTGGTGTAGGCGTTTTGTCTGCACTCCCTGATGATGGCAGAAGGAAGTTGCCCTGCGGGCTCAGGAAAGCTGGTCCAGGGCTTGGAACACCAATTTTTAAGTGCAGAAGGCATTAATAAGCATTACTTAAAACCATACATTCAGCTGACTTCCTGCAAGACCTGGGCCCTCATGTTGCAGCTCAAACAAAAACCTTTGGGTGCCCAGTTCCTATTTGTACTGAATTGTGCAAATGAACTAATTTGCATTTGCTTGCATTAAAATCAAGAGCTGTTGGCTACCTAGGGTGCCTTTGCGAAGACTTCTTTGTCTCTTAAAACCTGTGTTGGGTTTAATTTTGTAACTTTCAGTAGCTCCTATGCTTCTGAAAGGCATTGTGTATGTGGTAGGACTGCTCCTCTGGGGGATCTGGGGTTCATGAGGAGCCCCTGTTCAGGCAGCTGTGTCTCTGGGGTGATGTGGTGTCAGGGGCAGGACTTTGGTAACAGTGCATGCATTTTTTTTTTCTTGAAACAAAGGCTTACCTTGCATAAGCAGTGCTGTGTTTGCCCTGTTGCTTTGTGGGACCCCCGCTCTAGCAGATGGCTGTGCTCTATCTTCTGGCAATGTGGTGGTGGTGGTTTGGCAAGCATTTTTCTTGTGTTCTCTTGATTTTATACTTGTGAACCCTTCTACTGTCTTTTTATTTTTTATTTTTTGTTAACGATCTTAGCCTTTTGTTCTCAATCTATTTTCAGGCTAAATTGTTCTATGTGCCACGACTGGAGTTTCTCAGAGCATTGCAGAATGCCATTATCTTCTTGACTGCCTTAGCTGAGATAAAGAGCAAAATCTTGGACTGCAGCCCCTGCCACACCTGGAGTGAAGGTTCCCTCCCTGATGGGGCAGTCAAGTGGAGCTGTCTTGCAAAGCAAGGGTCTGCTGCACAGGTAGCCCAGATCACATAGGTGATCTTGGGAAAAATGAGAATTATGGACCAAGCAGATTCAGAATTAAAAAACCCTAATGAACATCCAAATAGCTTTGTAATATGGTGTTGCCATAGAAACATAGTTTCTACAGCACCTTGTAATCAGAGTTGTGCCAATACTCTATTGTACTTCACCCGGTTGTAGAGCTGTTGTAAACAGCTGAGAGCCCTTGGCTTGGAGTATCACGGGGTTTTCCATTGAAGTTAGCAATGATGAAACCCAGCTGGCCTGAAGTTAGCATCCAGCACAGGGAAGCGCTGCATGCTTGTGCTCTGCAGTGCTGGTGCTGGCAAGAGCTGAGCCCCCCAGGTGTCCACGGGACTGCTCTGGGCAAGGAGCACGGCTCCTCTGTCTTCAGCATCAGCACGGGCTGCTGACCAGCCAAACGCAGTTCCTCTGTCTGTTGCTCAGGCTGCGGGCATTATCACCTGTGCAAATAAATCTGGGCGTTTTCTGTGTCCGTATGCACCCACGGAGAGGTGCGCCCTTTTGTTTTACTTACAAAGTGTGCAGAAAGGTGTTGTTTTCCCCACACCCTTGCTATGTTTCTTGCTTCCCTTCAGGCTCTGGGTGAGCAATCGATGAAGGAAGCAGCGTGCAGACCCTTGACAAAAGGGAATGAAAGCATTTTGTGAACTGTGCTCCATGTGCAATATTCCGACTCCCAGAATAAGCCGTGAAGCAGCCCGATCAGGGTAGGCAGGGAGTACAACCCTGACTCCAAACATCCAAGAAAAATAAGGGATGGTGGTGGTGATGAAGCTGCCTGTTGAGTGTTGAGATCTGTGCTCTGTGGAGGGGCTCGGGGCACTGCAGGAGCAGTGCTGCAGGGAGCCGAACCCCCCGGGGTCTCTCTCTTAACGAAAAACAAAACAACCTCCCCACATACCCCTGTGCTACAGGGACTTAATTAAGCAACAGCATGTGGTTCTTTTGCTTCTTGATGATAACGGAGTGCCAGATGATAGGGTGTAGCGGAGCTTTTCTTATGTAAGTACCAGTATTGTGCTGTGAAAATGAGACAGGCATTAAAAAAAGTCCTCCCGATTAATATTGGAAGTTGAGTGCTCTGGGTTCTTATGTATGAAATTAAACGTTGTACGTCTGATGTAGAATGCTTGCAAGACAGGTAATTAATAACATTAGAAACTAATTAACTGGAAGTCCCGTGTACCTGATGCTGACTACGTGAGCGGACTTGATGTGCAAATCACTCTGGAAGTTGTGGAGAGGTCTGGGGTGTTTTCTTCTCTTTTGGGCACCTCTTTCTTGGCTGATGTGGGAACAGCCCCAAGCAGGGTCTTGGTGTCATTCTTGCATCTTTAGGTTCGACCCTCGTCAGCCTCATTTGGAAACACGCAGATGAACAAATGAGCAATGAGTAAGTGCTTCCACGTTTTCCCTTCCCAGTGACGAGAATCCTGTGGGAACTGAAAACAAAACCTGAGAGGGGGATGCACGGAGCTCGGACTTGTTCCGCACTAATGCAGTGGTGCCTGCCTCTGTGCGTGCTCCCCTGTGCCTGAACCTCACTCAGTGACGTCTGCCGGAGCAGCAGTGCAGAGCCCAGCAGAGCTGTGTTCTGTGTGTAATTAGCAGTGAGGCCTCCCCTGGTGCTGGCCGCAGGCCCTGTGTGCTGCTCAGCCGGCCGGCCTGGCCTGCTCCTGGGCCCCTCTCTCTGCACAGCCCTGGCTCCGCGGTCACATCACGGATTTCTTTCACTTTTCCTGTGTTCCTGCCTTGATCCGGCAGTAGCAGCGTGAGGGTGAACATGGATGCTCAGAGACAAGGGGTCCAGTGACGCCTCGTCCTCTGGTCTTACAGCACCCTGGGCTCCCCATGAACTCCTTCTGGAAAGCTATTGCCTTGTCTCTCCATTGGGTTCATTGGATAACTTGCACATTTTGGGGGGAGAATGAAGAAAAGGGTGAAAAAGTTAACATCTCTCTGGCCTGGCTGACCCATGTCCCTGGCCCCTTCTAGCTGGCAGCACGGTGCCAGCCCCAGACACGGGTCCTGCAGGTGATGGGGACGTGCAGGAGAGGGCAGCGTGCCCAGGCTGTAGCTGTGGGACTCGGGGCACCCTGTGGTGGGGTCACCTGGACTGTCCCTGCTGTCCCTGGCTGCAGGTCCTGCGTGTGGAGCATCTTTGTTCCCTTCTAATCTGTGCACGTGGAAACCGTGACATAAAAGGACTAGGGACCTCCGGCCAGCTAGGGCGTGGGTGAATGTTAAAGGAGAAAAAAGTTTGAGTTACATGTCTGGTTGCCTGGTTTGGGGTGTTCTCCCTCTATGTGAGGGTGTAGCAGGCATACCACCAGTGTGAAATGGCTGCTTAAAAGAGCTGAGAGTGAGTGAGACCCTTTGGTGCTTCTTTGTTGCCCTCCTGACAGGTAATAAACAGGGCTCTCCGCTTCATTATTACTAAATCAAAACTCTATTGATTCCTTGTGTGAAAATCCAATGTGACATAAAATGTTTTATTTATGCTTTTAATCAGGCCTCACTGTAAAAACGCTGTGGCTTTTTGTTGTTGTTGTTTTTAATAAATGAAATGAAATTCCTTGCCAAGCCCCAGGCTCTGAAACCAGCCCAGCTCTCCCTGGCGTCTCCCCGTCAGTGGGAGGCTCGGCTGTGCTGCATCGCTCCCGGCGGAGTCAGGGAGCTGTGGTGGGCCGCCTCCAGCCCTGCGCGGTGTCGAGCAGGATCTAGCCCTGCAGGCGGCGGCGGGACCAGCAGCGGGCCAAAAGTGCTGTAGCTGACGGACAGTAAGAGGGGAAGCGGCCCCCATGCAGGCTCGGACCCTGCGGCTGACCTGCAGCAGGGGTTGCCGCGCGGGGCACTGGGGATGGAGGCGTTGTGTGCAGCGTGGCACTTAGCTTGTCAGCACAGCATTAATTGTAGTTGTTTAATGTGGTGATTAGTGTTGTTTGTTCAGATGTCTAATGCAGCAATTAGCCTCGGCAGGGTGTTCAGTGATAGGTTACAAGTGCTTTCTTCCTGCCAAGAAGTACTCTGCATCTCCAGCCGCCCCTCTCCCCGTGCTCCTGGGTGCCGTAGCACTCCTGGCACTTGGTCTCGCAGACATGACAGGCGTGTGGCTATGTTTGTGCAAGGCTTGTTGTCCTGCCAGGGGAGGAATGCTGCTGGGTGCTGTTCAGTGAGAACCAAAGTTGTTGCTGGTGCTGCCTGCAGCTCAGCTCTGTTGTCCTTCTGGCAGTGCCCCATGTGGCTTTACCTGTGCTGGTACTTCCAATGCTGTGATGGTCAAACCTCAGCCTCTTAGCAGGAGTGAATTCTGACCCAGAGAAGTGGCCCGTGGATAAAACTGTGAAGTGCCAGATACCCATAGCTGCTGCAAAACCATCCCCGATGCGTTGTCTTTGATCGTGCCCCTTGATTAAGCCCCTGGGAGAGGAGATGAAATGCATCCCCTGGTGCTGGAAGAGAAAGCTATTGATTTTTCTTCTGCTGGGTGAGATCACTTTCTGGGTTTTGATGGACAACAAGTTGAAGTGTAGCATAATCCCTGAGCTGTGGGGGTCTGGCTCTCTCAGGGACCAGCGCCATCATATTCCCAAAGCTGTCAGCGCTGCCAGGCTGCTCGCGTTGCTTAATAGTGCTGCCCTGCTTCGGCAAGGGGGACACGAGGGGAAGGCATTGCAGCAGCAACTTTATAATAGATTGTTTAATTAGCAGAATGCTTAAATGCGAACGGCAGATTAAAAGGCTGGGGCCGAGAAGCGTTGCGGCTCTCAGGAGAGGGGAAAGCATATGAGATTTACGCAAATGGGCTGCAGAGTGCTAGCAGCTTGCTCTGGCGGTTTGCTGCCCCTCCATCGGAGGCTTGGGAGGAGAGGCCGTGGGGCTGGCGCTGCATGCCTGTGACACTGGCCTGTCCCAGCCGGTGGGGTCTAAAGGACCCCTGAACATCCTCAGGGGGTTCTGGAGAAGAAGGAACCAGGTTTGCTTCTAAGCCAGGTGAAATGCTCTGATGGGAACAATTTTCTTTGGTTCTTCGTCATTTGAAAATAATGGATCCTTTAGGCTAAGTTACTTCTCAGACTTCCCAATTTTTACCGGGAAGGCAAGCCCATATTTTCCTTTTTTTCCAGAGTAAGACTGGAAGGAGAATAAAGATAGCTGCTGGCAGCGAGCGCGTGTGATGGGAAAGCAAAAAGTAAAGGTGCAGAGAAGAAGCTGCAGCAGATGTGGGCCAGGCCTCCTAGAGCTTCAGGCAGCCCCCTCTGTGACACGCTGGGCCACCGGCTCTGCAGGCGCCTAACCAGGGAAAGGGTTGCAGCCTCCTCGCCTCCCAAAAAGCCTCTCCTTGAGGAGGGCAAAGCAATTCTGATGTGCGCAAAGCTAGCAGGGAAGACGCCGGTGCTGAGAAACACTGTCTGTTGACTGGGTGTTTACAGAGCAAGAGCAACTGCGTGTTGGTTGCTTCTTCCTACCCGGAGGCTGGGAACTTCAAAGCGAATTATACGAGTACTGCGTGTCCCCGCCAGGAGGGTGGCTGCTGGAAGGAGCCTTCTCCCACCCCCTCTCTGGCAGCCCTTCAGGCAAGAGCGAGCTGGCTGTAGAAGAAGCACTAATTCAGCCCTCAGGGCAGCAGTGCTATGGCCAATAACAACAGCTTGGCTGGACATGGTTGAGTGGAAATGCTAAAGCGCAAGAGAACAAGGGAAAATGTTGTACTGAAGATGTGTTTTCGCTGTGGAGTTAGGCTGTGTCTAACTGGGGGGGAGGGAATCGTGTTGCCTCCCATTGCTGCACGTGTACCTGCACGTGGGGACCTTCCACCCATCGGTGTGTCCTGCGTTGCTGAGGAGGCACCTTGCTGCGGGACACCTGAGCAGCAGCCTGAGCCTGCAGGTGAGCTGTCAGCCCCGAAGCCCGGGATCTGTGTGGGACCTAAAAACCAAGAGCAACAGGCATCCCAGGGAGGAATGCTGCAGTGAAACCGTGTCTGCTGCGATTCCCAGTGCGCTACGATAAGCTCTCGTGATTTCTCTGTGAATTATTTAAAATGCAGGAATTGCAAACGGAAGCCTGACTGTTTTTGTTGTGTGCACAAGCTGGATTAGAGCAGGAAGCTTCATTACAATAGTCTTAGATGTCTTCAAAGGCTTGGATGTATTTTCCCCTTCATTGATAAGCAATATTGATTTCAGCAGTGGTTGCCTGCTGTGCTTGGCCGCAGGATTGTGGTACTCTTTAGACCCAGAGTTGTGCATTAGCACAGAATAGTGCACTTGCTGTCGAGCAAACGAGTTCGTTGCCTGCAGACTGTTAATTCACTTTCAGAAAATACTTAAAGGTGAGATTTGTATTCCTGTGTGCCAGGTGAGACCATCTGAGCAGCTCACAATGTTGCTGCCCCTCGCGCTAGCTGCCAGAGTGCAGCTCAGCTCAGAGCAAAGCAGCTTAACTCAGACCTACTCTGTTCCTGTAGAAAGCCCTTTCCAGTGAAAGCCAGTGTCTACCAGTGGTATCTGTGCTGAAAAAGGTGCTGTAGGTAATGAGCTGCTTCAAATATGTCCTTCTTTCTAAAGCATAGCATTTTGTCATGTATTGTGATGCTGCAGGGGAAAAAAAAAAAAAAGCACTTTTGTCCTAATTAACTAACTAATTGAAGGAATGTGTTATTTGTAAAAATGGGTCAGGTATCCACCTATAGCAAGGCGCCAGTGACAGAGAAGAATATGAAGATTTTAAAGGGGTTAGAGGAGAGGGTGGAAGGAAGCACTTCCCTGACCCATGCTGGCTCTTGATGTGATTCAGGCAGCAGCTGGCGGTGCTGAGCAGTGGCTATAAACATTGCCATTATGCTGATTTACATGTAAAGATTTATCCTAATCAACTGCTCCTTGTATGGTGCATCAGTGATACTGTCCCAGATTTTGAGATACAGCCAGACAGCACGTGAGGCTGGGGTCTGTGTGCCCTGGAGATGAGAGATGTCTCCCGTGTTTCATGCACGTTGCCTCTATTTTTCCCCTGATTGCTCTTCTGATTTTTTTTTTTTTCAGAAGCAAAATAACAAGAAAAAAAGTTATTAAAAAAAAAAAAAGATGCCGTTTCTTTGCTATACAGTATGCTTCTCCACCCTTTGGTTGTGACCCAGAAGTTGACCAGAAAAATATGACCAAAGTAAAGTATACCCACTTGTGCACGTCTGGATCTGGAGTGTTTGCCACAATGTAGACGGCTGCTTGGGAGTTTTCCCCCTGTTCAGAGTTGAGATCTACCCCGTGCTGTGACTTCAGGGGCATGTCAGAGGTGCCTGAGGATCATCTGTTAATGGGCTTGGCCAAATTGATATTCAGCCTCTTAATTAAGTTCTTGGACAATTCTCAAAGAGATTTGAGTTCGGTGAGCATTTAAGCTCAAGTTGCATCACAGTTTGCACGACTAACGATGTGTGTGGTGCTCCATGAAGCAGCAGCCATGACTCGAGCTCACGTAGCAGCTTCTGCCCATGAACTATGTTTGACTGAAACATTAAAATCCCTGGATTGAGGCAGCAGCAACTTCTGGACTTTTTTTTCTTGGGTTGTGAACTTTGTGGTTGCATTTGGGTCACATTGAAGTTTTGGCTATTTTCTTATTATTTGCTTCCAGAATGACTAAGACCTAAATGTTTTTTAACTGAAAACTCAGATGCCAAAAGCTGAAGCTGTAGGAATATAAAATGTTGTGAGGTGTTTCATATAGTCATGTGAACGTCAATGCTGATTCCCTGGAGGCTTGATTTTCTTTTGATTTACACTCGCTTAAATCCAAATTAACCCAAGTTCAGCTGCTCTAAGCTGGCACAAGACCAGCCCCAACGTGGGCTATTTCAGCACCGAGCGGGTTCTCATGTTTGCAGAGGGGTCTTGAAAAGGCCATGCTCTTGGACGCTCTCATCTGAGCGTTGTTCAGCCTCTGCATCCTGGTTTCTTTGGCATCAGTCTTGCCCTTCTGCCACTCAGACATCCAGTTGTAGAGTTCCATCGCTTTTTTCTGCTTTGTTAAAAGTTGACCTCACCCATGCATGAACTGCAATGAAAATCACAGGCACTTCAGGCTGGGGTCTCTAAATCTTACTTTCATATTGTCCCTGGATTTTCTCAGTCTTTTGGGTTTATTCTTGCACTCTTGTAACTTAGCTATGTTTGTCGCAACTGAGAAGAACTCTTCCTTCTCTCTTTGGTTGGTTTGCTCTCTGGAGTAGAGTTGTTTTCCCCATTGAGTGAATATATTTTTTCTGCTAGTAAGCCTCAGTGAGAGGTGGTAATTAAATAAAACTATTGTTATTATAAGGGAAAAGTTGACAGGCAACACTGAA
Organism: Cygnus olor; assembly: GCF_009769625.2. Classification (NCBI taxonomy): domain Eukaryota; kingdom Metazoa; phylum Chordata; class Aves; order Anseriformes; family Anatidae; genus Cygnus; species Cygnus olor. The sequence goes on from NC_049181.1 coordinate 8,447,462, forward strand.
CATGATGACAGAGGAGTTCTATGGCAGGTGTTTTGCACCTGGAATATACTAAATCAAAAGAAATAATTAAGAGCAGTTGTCATTTAAAGGTGAACTAGCTGAAGCCAAGAAATACTGGAGTCCTTGCAGCCCTTCGCTGCTGTACAGGGAAGCTTGGAGAACGGAGATCCGTCCTCTGCAGGTATAGGTCAGGTCACAGGGAGCTGGGGGCCAATAACTCGTTACAGCTTTACTTTTAGAGAGCTTTGTATCCCGTTTTTGGCTGGTGTGTTCTGAGGCTGATGCTTCAAAGTCCACTTTATCTTTTATTCACAAATGCTGATGTGTTTAAATGAATGGTGCAGTGCAGTTGCTATAAATAAGCGAGTGTCAATACAAGGCTTTAGCACATGAAAGGCTCATTGATGGGAGCCGGCACTGATAATGGCTCTGCAGGTTCCTTCAGAAGTCTGCAGGACATGGGGGAAGAATCATTTTTGAGATCTGTTGCGATAACTTTTTGATCTTGGTGGTGGTACTTGCTCTGTGCAGGATGGGAAATAGGAAAATAATGGAGAAACCGTTTATTCTTGCAAAAAGATGGGGGATAGGGCAGGACCGGTGTAGGTGGCTATTATAAACTGTTATTTTATTGAAACATTTTTCTGTCTTAACCTCTCTCCTGCGTCTGCAGGAACCCATAGCTGCAGATCCAAATCGGTCCTCTCAGTTACCTGCGTGGCACCCTGCATCTGCAGTCCCTTCTCTTGTTTTATTTGCAAAAGTAAAATATCAGCAAGCTGTTCTGTCCTCGCGACCACATCTCTTGCCTGTGGCTCTTGAGGAGATACGTATGAGACACCTTGTACCAGAAGATAAATGTTCTAATAACGGATGCTGTGCGTTAGTTTAATGAAAGCAGTACAGTCTTCTGCCTGAACATGGCCCTGCTGAGCCCTTCCAGAGCGCAGGGGAAACCTGTGAGGTCTGGAAGGAGAGCGAAGGATTGCGTTGACTTTGGAGGACTGCTGCAGACGGCATCCCACTGGAAGATGCTTTTGGTGGGAGATCTTCTCTGCTATACCCTGGTGATTCTTCCGGGTCTCATTTGAGGGTGGCCATAGCCAAACATCGCTGCAGCGTCGGGCCTTCCTTGGATCTGCCCACTGCAGCCAGGCTCTGACGACTGGCTCAAACCCTGCGTGGGCACGTGGCGTTGAGGTGGCCTTTGCTCAGCCCTGTGCCTTGGGAAAGGGAGGTTTGGGCAAGGGAAAGGAGAAACGTGTGGCACGTGGACCAGTTGCACAACATGCTGTGGCCTAAGCTAGGGGCCAGCTTCCAACCCGGCCTCCTTTGGGGTTTGTTTATTTGGATATAAGGTTGTTGTGAGCAGGTCAGTGAGCTCCACTGAATTGCACAATGTGCTCAGGAAGGGATTTCTCCTTCAGAGACAATATTCCAGGTTTCTGTAGGGTTTCATCCATCTCCGGGCTGGCTGCTGGTCTGTCCCAGCACCTGCACCAAAGTCTGCTTAGATAAAGGAACAAAGAGCTAGTGCAAGGCATTGGCTTTAATTTAAAGGCTGTTTACTTTGGGGACAGTGAATCTCCTCCTACGTGCAGCATCAGTTGACGAGGATGTGTTTTATTTTCACTTCTGTCACCAGGCCAGACAGAAGGGTTGGCTCTGGTAGTGCTCAAGCACTCCAACTGGGATGTGGGGGATCTCATACTGTGGCATTTCCAAGGACATTTTCCTCCCTAAAAATGCTGTTGGCATAGAGATGGATTTTCTTAGCGAGGAGACTGATCCCTTCCCCAGGCCAGGTTGTGTTCCCAGTTATGTCAAAGCAATCTTTTGGCTTCAAATTGAGGAGAAATTGACTCGTTTTTGGCCCTTGGGTATGTGTAAGGCACCTCTCACCACTGTGCATCGGTGCTGTCCCAGAGCAACCTGGCTTGCCTTGCTCCGGTCCCCACACTGCTTTCTCTGCAGTGGCCGTTCTTTGTCCAGGCTCATGCCGGGCTGCTGCTGCACATCATGCCTCACTGCTGCTCTCGCTTGTTTTTCCCCTGGATTTTATTTTTAATGCCACTGGGGCTATGATGATGGCTGTTTTCTTTCCCCCTGCTGTAATAATTGGTACTTCAGAAGAACCGAAATAGACAGCCCTGCCTTCCTGCTGGATTGCTTAATGCATTTTAATTTAATTAATTAAATTGTCCATTTTGATTGCGTCACCAGCAAGGCACAGGAAGTCAGGACCTGCAGCCGAGCGGGCTGGCACGGCTCGCAGCACGCAGCCTTTTAGTGTTTCAGAAAGGCTTTTGTTAGAGGTATGGATTGCTGTTTTTCCCCTCTGTAGTGGCTCCATTAAGTCTGTCGCTCTGTGGCGAGGGAGGGTCAAGTGTTCCCATTCTGCACACGAACGCACACGTTGGGGTTCGTGCTACGTGGTGTCCTTTTTTCCAGACTCTCGAATGGAAAGCGATCCTGCAGCGGTGGTCTGCTCAGCTTTCAGAATATGACATTTGAGCTCAGCGTCCCCTGTGCTGCATTGCTGAGTCTTGCGGTCACACCAACCCTGTGCTTAACCCCGTGCACCCTGTCCCACTGCTGCGCCCCCGCTGAGGGTACCAGGAGGTAGCTCTGCTGTTGTGTTGGTGTTGCTCACCTTACCTCCTGGCCCAACTATCCCGCCTGAATCACTGGATGTTTGGTATCATGTCCAAAAAGTGCTCCCGGTGTGAGCCCCAGAGGTCTGGAAACCTGAACTGTGGTTAACACTTTAGAAAAGCGTCAGTTCAGCCTATCTGTTCAAGTATTCATGGCTGGAGATTTTAAAAATGCTGCCTGTAGTGGGGAAAACAGATGGACAAACAAACAAACAAAAAAAAAAAACCCACACCCTTTTGCTGATTTGGTCTTCCATCATTTGGCTAGAAACGAGCTGGTTGCAGTATGAAATGTTACAGCAAGCAATGTCATGACAGTTCATCCATCAAAATCCTTGTCCTGTTAATAGCTACAGCTGTTTTCTTGCTGACGATGCCACACAGGAGAGGATGGCCAGTTGCCCTGGGATCAGTTAGGCAGCCATCACCCTCCCAGGTTGGAAAAGCAGCACTGGGTCAGGACGAGACAACCCGGGCCGGGAACCTGAGCTGTGCTAAGCTGAGGATCAGATGTGAGGCTTGCTGACTTCAGCGCAGCAAAGATGTCTTGGAAAAGCCAGTGAAGCTGAGTGGAGGCCGAGGAAAACTGTTGCTCTTCTCTGCCAAGCAGCTTGCGGAGGTGCTCTGCAACAGCGCTGCTGAGGGGTGTTTTTCCCCTTTTCATGGTGCCAGTGAGGTTGAGCCGTCAGCAAGGCTGCTGCTTGCCAGCTAAGTGGGGGAAAAAAACAAACTGCTGATTTACCTGCCTGCAGCACAGGGAAGGGCGAGACTGAGAGGCCCTGGGATGTGTTTTGCTGGTGCTGCGCTTGTGTGGGAGGGCAGGATTGTGGTCATGAGAGCTTCCTGGGTCTCCCCTACGCTTGGGAAGGGGAGGGACGGAGCATCCCGGTCCCTTGGAGGGTGAATTGTGGCAAGGAGAGTGGTGCCTATGTAGCAGATGGCTGGCTTAGCTTATTAAAGCTTTGAGATAAAGGATCAAACTCCAATTTAACTTTAAAATGGGATTCTCAAGAACAGTTGGGGCTGGGCTTATCAAGTGATGCCGCATAATTCAGTGCTGATTTTTATCACATCATTTAAGCAAAACAAAACAAAAAGCTATCAAAGGGTCAGCCCGGGAGAGTCAGCTGCTGACAGCAACCTTCTCCTTCACTCACCCTCTTCCACACCAGACGTGCTAGCAATGTGCATCCCGCAGGCAGCGCAGGCTCCCAGGGTCTCCTAGGGCCCAGCAGAGCCGGGGGCGAAGCCTGGCCAGGCTGACCCCTTCCTTTGGGAGTGCACAGGGCTTCTGCCTGCCTTTGGGAGTCCTGCTCTTAACAAAGGACCGAGTAAAAGTCCCTTTTTTGTGAAGGCGTGCTCTGGGGGGTGTGGGTTGTTTGGCTGGCCGTGCCTCCTGGGAGCTGGGCTGGATTTTGGCACACGAGGCCGTGCTGGGCTTGCTGCCTGTCGCCGCAGTGCAAAGGCCGTTTGCAGAGACCCTCGCAGGGCACACTCCGAAATAGAGCAGCGCTGATAGCCAGTGCAGGTGGCTTGCAAAAGCCTTGGATAGGTATTCAAGCCTTTTTTTGCAGGTCCTGAGTGTAGCCTGTCTCTCGACCGGGTGTTTCTGGTGCTTCACAGCAGCACAAGCTGCGCTGGGGCTTGTCGCATCCTCGGACGAGGGGATGGCACCCGAACGGCCAGCCCTGTGCTGAGGCTGGGCTGTGGCAGGTGGCTCAGGGATTTTCTGATAATGCTGATGGAGAGAAATGCGAGGAGGTTCATTCATTTGCTCTATTAGACAAGGAGAGACTTGAAAATGACAGTATGCTTAATGTCAGCCTTACATCCTGCAGAGCAGCGGGCTGGGATTTTGCAGTGTTGTCCAGAGAAGTATAAAATATAGCTGGCATCAGCACATGATGGCGAAAACCTGGCCCTTCCCATTGGCCATCTGCCGCTTCTCGCAGGGCCTGTAACTGATGAAGACTTCTCTCAAGGAAGCTTCGTAAAAGCTGCGTTTTATTGGGTTGCTTTTAGGGCCCTTGGTACTTCAGTAGTTAGCATTTCTCCTCAGACCCACTGACGTTTAGATCGTGTTTTTCCTCCAGTGAAATGGCTTTCAGAGTGAATAATTCTTCAGTCCCCGGCTTGGCAATGGGTTATCTGAAGCATTTCCGAAGTGGTTCACAGTAATTGTTTGTTTTTCTTAAGCTCTGCTTATCCTTGGGAAATCCACCTGGAAGGTTGCTTTGTAACAAAGTCCGCGTGTTGTGCTGGTGCTGCTGCTTGTTGTCGGAGGTGAGGAGTGAGAGAGGGGAACGGAGGAAGTGTTGGAGCGCTTTATTAAGCGTTCGTTCCGACTACTTTAGTAGATGTTAATTCAGATTCACCACGATTTCACCTCAAAAAATAAATTGGCTCTGCTTGAGGTGTTAAAAATAAAATGCCTGATTTTGATAGCATCTGGCAAAAAGCCCTCATTTTGTAGGTAAAGGCAGACTGACTCTGCTGCCGTAGCTGAGGTGAGTCGTGGAGGTGACGGGTTTCTATCGGAGCCGAACGTACCTACCTATTCGTGTCTCTGTCAAGTCCCCCATGCTAAGGCCACGGGTAACATTGTCTTATATGAGGAGGGTCTAAAGAGATGGGTCAGGTCAGCTTTCGGAGCTCTGGGTAACAGCATGAGACTCGAATGTGGAAGCCAATGCTTGATAATGTACAGAGAGCCGCGTGTTACCAGCACTGTCAGGTTGCGTAGCCGTCACGCTGTTTCTGTTTGGATTTTAAGGCCTTAGTGTGTCGTGTCGTGGACGGGCTGGAGGTGGGAAGTTCTCCTGGTGTCCCTGTTGTGCTGAGGTTTCTCTTCTGATCTCATTAGCACTGTGCTGCGGGGCAGCGGCAACAGCGTGGGCAAGCCTGCGCTTCGCACAGGTTTTGTTTTCACTGCGGCCTTTCTGAAGATGAAGGGCCTTGGGCTGAAGGCGTCTGGCTCTGTAAGCCTGTGGAGTTGTTGCTGCACGTGAAGGAAACCTCTGCTGAGGAGCCTGCTTCGATATTTATGAAACTTTGTTTTCATAAACTGCTGGTTGTTCAATAGGGCATAAAACAGCCAGTATGAGATAGTTATTTGCTCTACAAAATCATTTTGCTCCCTAGCTCCAATTTTACACAGCACTTGCTGCATTTCATTTAGTTCTCTAAGAAATGTGACACAGTAGATTAACTATTGATAGCAAAATATGGTGCTTCTTGTACAACTGTCACTTCCCTTCCTCCATCCTCTCCTTTTTAACCCCAGATGATCCAGCAGTGGCAAACCCTGTTGCTCTTGCAAGGAAACGGGTGACGAGGAATTTTGCTGGGATGTTTTAGGCACTTCTGCTGTTTCTGAAGTCTTCTCCAAGTTAGCATCTGACCTCCTGAAGTGTTTAATGTGTGTGAAGCGTTCTGTTTGGAGTAGATGACGGCATCCCTCTTGGTGACTAGTCAGCACCTAGCACCTTCAGCACAGGGAAATATTGCCATCGTCAACATAAATTGCCATCTATTAAGTCAATAATGCATAATTAATGGCACGGCAAATAATTTATTGTGCAACCATTTGGGAAATACTTAAATAAATAAAGGTGAATAGGTTGAGGAGAAACCAACTGTTTTTGCACACAGCAAGCATGTCCCCTCTTGCCCTGAGCACACAGAGGAGCTCGAGGAGCTCCCCTCATGCTCAGCTCCGTGCGAGGGCGATGCGGAGCAGGGAGGCTGCGGGGCACCACGCTGTCCTATCACCCCTAGTACCGTGCCGCGGGGTGCCAGCATCCTGCAGCAGGCTTCGAGCTTGTCTTCAGATTACCCACAAAGGGGACTAACGTGGTGTGATCAGTGCACTGGTACCTTCCTACGAACACACAAAATCTGTTAAAGAGCTCTTTCATCTAGCGGAGGTTTTGTAGCGAGGCTACAGATATTTCTGCAGTGAGTGCGTGGTGCACGAGACAGGGAGGAGGGCAGCGAGCAAGCAGGTACAGAGTATTTGCAGCCAATGTGCAGTGAGCCCTTCCCTTTTCCATCTCATTTGAGGTTCAGAAGAAATGTTGATGCAAAATCACGGCTGCTAGGGTGCTCCCGACTTCCCCTCGGGATTTCCTTCGAGCGCTTTGAAATAGATAAAACTCAAAGGCTCCAGGGCAGCAAGAGGAGGGAGCTGGGGCGGGGGCGGTGTTTGCAGAGTGCGATTCAGCAGATGCTCAGAGGTGGCACAAAATCTTCTGGGTAGCAAGGAAGGGTGAACTTGTGAGCACAGGGAGAAAGAGTTACGAATGCTGTGTTATGTAAAGGGCAAAAATAGCATGCTCATTGTCAGGCTGGCGTGCGTAGGAAGCTGCCAGGATGCAGCAGGTAATGGCAGGAGCATCGCAGCCCTGCGAGTGAAAGGCAGGTCGGGGTTTGCTGCAACTCACGCTGTTTTTCAGACCAGGCTTGTTAGGGGTTGGTAGCAAAGAGGGCTTATCTTGAGGGACAGTGACACGGCAATAAAACTGCCTCCTTGCACAGCCCGTCTGCTTCTCCAGGTGAATCTTCATTCTCCAGTGCTCTTCATTTCTAGGGGGAACAACAAAGTTTTGCTGCTTTTTGTATCAGTCCTGTGGAAGCCTCAAAACTGCTGCAGTGATTGGGAAGGTGTGCTTTCACCCCAGCGCGTTCCCTGCTGTTTCTAGTGAGAGCAGTGTAACCCAGGTGCAGGAGACGTATCAGTGCAGACAAGGTGCCTACGTTGTCTCAGTGGAGGATTTGATAGGTAAAATGTGTTTCGAAGAGTGATGCAAAATAAATCAAGAAATGAGCCAGGTTTTCAAATGCTGCCAAACTGTATAAAAAATAAATGAATGAAATAAAATAAAAAGGGTAAAATCTCTTTACTTCGTAAGTTAAGCAAAAGCAGTAGCAGTTACTGAGAAGCAAGCGATTTTGGTGTCCTTCCAGTGCTCTTTTCAGGGGATTGAACAATGCTTTTAGAAGAGGATGTGTGCACAATGGATGTGTGAAACCTGGGTTTGGTAACTCAGTGTTTCTCGTGGGAGAAGCATTTCTTGTGCCTTTTGGCATGGTGAGAGGGAGGGCCCAGCCTGCCACTTGAAAGGCTGCCTCTGTGGATGATGGCAGCCCCACGCAGGAGAAGGGAGGTTCCCTAGGGAGCAGGAGGGTTCCCTCTGAAGTTTTGAGGCAAACTGTCCTGACTGCAACTCCATCAGGTCTAGCAGGAGCAACTTTAAAAGATACATTTAAGAAGTCCTGATGATCTCTGCCCCAAGCAGAGCTCAGTGGGAAGCCCCCACTCCCTGCTGAGAGTTGTCCCCATCAGTTTGTTTGTCACAAGTCCCCTGCTCCAGATTTCAATCCACTGTAATTTAGCAAACATTTATGGTGCAAAGAGGTTGAGAAGCATGGATTTTTATTTTACGGGCATTTTTACATCTGGTCTGGCAGTCTCTTCTATACTGTGGATCACCATCATCATCGATTTTTAAATGACTCTGGGGAGTGTAATTCCAAGGCCTTGCACAATTGCCCCGATAGATGTGCCTCTAACACATGAACTTTGTTAGCCTGCTGTCTGCAGCTTGCATTGACACGTGCCAGGGTAGGAGTATTTGAGATCATGCTAGCAAGTGGGGCGTTAGCTGGCCTGGAAAACTTGCACCTACTATGTTTTAAGTAGGAAGATTTAATTTATGTTTTTCAGCGGCTCTCGCTTCCTCCTTAGAGGACCAAGTGCTATTTCAGGTCTGCATAGCTTGACCTTTTAGCTTGGAGAAAGGCAACCTTTATACATGATGCATGAGCATAGTTCTTTGAAACCTGCAAGAAATGGTTTGTTCATTGAACATGCAAACAAATTACTTTCTCTGGCCTTGAATTTAAACTGACATTAAGCTCAGAGAACATCTATATTTAATTATGAATAAGGGCCAGAAAACAATTTGTAACCTTAAAATGGTATAATTAAAAGTGAAGTCCTTCCTATGGAAGGAATTTATCCTAATAAAACCCTTGCTTCTTGTTTTGCTCTTTGCAACAGCAAAGACGTGTTAGGTAAAGCCAAAAATTTTTAGATTGATTTGAAGCTTCAGCTTATCTGCTTTGAGCTTGATTTTCATTTCTGATGTGTTGTGAGCCGCTTCCAATGAAGCAGAAGCAAAGAAAGCTGCTGAGGAGTTTCTCTTTTTCCATCTTCCCCAAAAGACAGGGTTTATGCTGGTGGAGCAAAGCAGGTTGGGCTGCCTGCAGCCAGCATCACCTGCTGGGAGCGTGGCTGAAAGGGATGGTCCCTCCAGGCTTAGCGCTTTAAACCTAAACACTTGGGGTTTCCCAGGGGCTGAGACCTTCTCTGTGAGCACAGCACGGGAAGGAGAGGTTTTCCTGTTGCAACAGGGAAATTTATGAGTTGCAAAAGCTACGGCTGACTGAGGCGGCTTCTCCTCCCTCCCCACATCCAACCCATTTTTTTTCACCTGGAGCTTCTTCCTTCCTCTTTGCCAGAGCATCCCTGCAGCTGGGCGCTGCAGTGTTTGAATTCGCTGTGACCACCTGCAAGCTCTCCTTGGGGTGCAAAAGCAGTGCTCCCCTGACAGCCGCCCGCCCTGTGCCACGCTATGCAGCAGCCCTCCTGGGACAGGTCTCACCTCCTCCAGCTTCAGCTCCTGCTGCAGAGGAATGGTACAGGAGATGCGCTGTGAATGCCGGCCACCGGGTGCTTAATATTCTTTCCATCCTGCTTTTATTAGTGCAAATAATTTCAGGCTGGGATCGGCAGTGACCGAGGGAGGACTGGAGGGCTTTCTGTTATTTTGTGTTTTTGTCCTGTTGGAGGACTTTAAAGGGGATGGAGACCTCTGGAATAAGTATGAGTATGTACTTGGGTAATTAGCGGCCCTGGCTAAATGAAGTTCCTTTGCTTTTTTCGCATTTCTTCTTTTTGTGGCCACATTTTGTGTCCCCCCGTCCAAAAACATTACAATTTCAGGCAAGCCATTAAATTCAGTCTTGGCGGTTTGCCATCTGCTGTCTGAAGTGTCAGCATAAAAAATTATGGATGCAATCTAGTGGTAGCCCTTTGCAAAACTGATTGTAAAAAACTGAACTGTAAAACGCTTTCCTCCTTTCAGAGGGAAGGCCAGGGTTATTGAACACAAGTTATTGTACATTAAAATAGCATTAATCAGCTTGACTAAAAAAAAAAATCTCCTGAATTCTTACAAAACCCACATCAAAGACAAGATTTGTAGCTTTGTCCTTGACTTGTTTTATATTTACTGTGTGTGAGATTTCTTCATTTTCTTTGATTGCTGCAAGCACAGGCTCTTGTCAGAGAAAAACAGTCAGTTTGAAAAGGATTCAGGCTTTTAAAAATTTAGATGACAGTATTCAGTGAATAACTCTAAAATTTTTAATATTCAGATTTTCTTTTAATATTTTTTTCCTCCTACCTTGCCGTGTGCAAAGTTTATGCTTCTGGAGAAACTGATTTTTCAGAGGAAATGAGCAAGGTGCAAGCTCTGTCCAATGCCCGCAGCAGAAGTGGCAGCAGGAGCTCAGAGCCGTTTCAGCTCTGTTTCCATGTTGGGTGAATGGTAAAATAAACTCTGTCTGCCTCCAAAATGGGAACGGCATGCTTCCTACAATGCCAGAGCACTTTTAAGCCTGCCTGCCTTTTGGGTAGGACTTGTGGATGATGCTGTCCTGCTCCTAGGCACTGGATTACACATCTGCCTTCCCAGGCTGTGGGTTTTGTATGCTGCCATGGGCTGCCTGCAGGTAGATCTGGGTCAGCATGGAGTCGGGCTGGGTTAGGTTGGAAGGGGTCTCTGATCATCCCTTTCCAACCCTTTGCAGGGCCAACTTCAAAGTTGAATCGGATGGCCCGAAGAAAATGCAAGGTAGTTTCTGCTTCTTGGGGAAAAGCTATGCGCAGGCACACGAGCATACCGCACTTGGACAAATCATGCACTGACTGCTTAGCCTGCCATCAGAAAAGAAATCACCTAAACTCTTCTGCTTAGAAAGGTCGCTTTCTAAAGTAGTCTGGAAGCACTTTAGGAAAACCAACTTCAGCACGTAAGACTTCGTAATCTTTGCAAAGCTTCAGGCAGGAATGAATTTTACAGCAAAAGCGCGCTTGGATGAGCGTATGCAAGTCTGCGATGCAAATTGTGCTGGCCCCGAGCTGCGACAGCGCTGGAGGTGCAGGGGTAGCATGGAAATGGCAGGGCTTCGCTCAGCTGCTAATTCACAGTCCAGAGCCGGAGAGCTATACCTATAAATACAGGGAGCGAGTGCTTTAAGGACCTGTATATCAGCTGGCGTGGCATGGTTAACATTCGCATAGGCAATAAACACCATTTGCTGAAGATTTGTTCTGCAGTTCTCATCATCAAATCCACTTATTTTAAAAAATGTGATTGGTGCCTTGGTAAATACATTGCTGGGGGAATGCATCTTCGTTCTCAAAGTAAGTGGAAGGAATATCAGAGTCGCTGGTGTTTATCATTGCAATCCAGCAGTAAAAATAACATTTGGGGGGAAACATGAGAAACGAGCATTAGTAGAATGCGTGTTTATGGTTTAATAGCTTATGATAAAGCAATAATTCAAAATGTAGTTTGTTAATGGCTTTTAACTGTCTTCTCTATCCTGTTTTTGACTGCAAATAGTCAGGTTTACAAAAAGGGTATGGCAGAGGTTTAGTCTCCTTCATTACCAGCTGGAAAGTACTTTAGCTCCCTTTACAATATAGGATTTTTTGCTTGCTTGTTCTTCCTCTCTCCTTTGCTTCTGTGCAATCTGTTTTTTTCTTTTTTTTCTTTTTTTTTCTTTTTTTTTCCCTTAAACTGCATCAGCCTCCATTTGTCTCTGAGCTCTTTGGAAGAAGAGTGTGTTATGGTGCGATGGGCATTTTGGGTGGGAGAAGTGTTGCTTTTCCCTTTTGCTGTCCTCCTGTGACCACGGTGACTTTAAAAGCAGTTGGCTGTCATCAGACAATTGGCCCTGACTGACTAGTTCAGACTCATTAAAAGCCAGAAGTAATGGAAGAAGAAAGTGTTGTGTCATTGAATTTTCTATTGTCAGTATCTGCTTGATATGCCCCTTGGGGAGATGGTAAAATAGTGAATTCCCATCAGAAGCATGTCCGTGGTGATGAATGTAGGATTTGGTGGGGGGGAAGCGGTTTAAGTTAATTCAGAGATCTTAATAGTTGCTCCTTCTCGTTAGCTGGTAAGAATGCACACCTTGATTGAAGACTTACTGGGCCATTCAGTGCCTGGTAGACATTTGACTGAAATCTTAATTTATTTTTTTTTCTAAAGCTTCAAAATGTAGAGAGCTCCCGTTATTTTGATTTTTTTTTTCAAGGTTGTAACTGAGGTTGTAACGGTTTGGGGTGAAGTATAATAACAATCCTGTAGGATTTTTTTTTTCCATTTTAAGCCTAGGGGGATTGAAGTAGCACATGTATGGAAGTGATTTTTATGTTGAAGGTACTGGTAAGTGTTGTAATTAACACAGAGGCAATGGGGAACTGGGGAGTTTCTTTTACTTTTTTTTTTTTTTTGTGCTGCTGTCCTTCCAGACTCCCACCTGGGAAGACTGGAATTGTGATGGTCAGTAGCTGCCCTGTTAAGATCCCCTCACCTTCCGAATGTCTCAAAGGTTGTCCAGTAAATATTTGTTTTTATGCAAGCATATTAAGCTTAGTCCTCAGCATTTAAAATAAAAATCATGAGCCAGGCATCAGAGTATCTGAAGTACCATTAAGTTAAGGTTTAAGGCCATCATTTTTTTTCTCGTTTGATCCCACAAATCTCGTGTGCTTGGAATCCTCTAGAAGCTTACAAAGTCCCATTGATTTCACAAAGCTAAGCATGCGCTTAAGTGCTTTGCAGGATCACAGCCAAACTTGGGTTTTCTTCAGTTGCTTATAGCAAGTGTTTAGGGACCAAGCAAGCGTTTAGGTTTTCAAGCCTTTTCTAGTTATTAGGGAGGAGAAAATATTTTTTTTAATGGCAGTTCGGATTCCGATTTCACATGATTCCAGGAGCTGAGGCTGTCTGGCACGTAATGCGATGTAGAGTTAGCAACTCTAAGGAGCTACCTGTTTGTCCTATATTTTATCTCTTGAAATGTCAGTTCATATATTCTCCTTATTTTTTCTTTTTTCTTTTTTTTTTTTTTTGGTGGGGGGAACCCCAAAAACCTAACAAAATCCCAACAAATTCCCGGTAGAACTTCTGTGTACCAAAGAAAACAGCCCCCAGCCCACTCCTGCCTAATGCTGCGCTGCAAAGGTGGATGGCTCTCGCTGCTCGGACGGGATCTGCTCCCGTTCTGGGGCAGGTCAGTTAGAGCGAACTGCCCCGCGAGTTTCCATCCGGCCGCTGAGGACAAGTGCTGGTCACTGAGGAGCTGTGAAAGCCATCCCAGACTTGCTGTCTCTTGGAATAATGGGAAGCAGTACGCTCCATCGGGTTGGAGGAACTCCTCAGCTGTTTAAATGTGTGCTCTAGTATTATAAAACTATGGTTTACAGAGTTCTTTTTATTACAGTTATGTGAGGCTTGATCACATAAAGTTATATGGGCAGCAAACAGACTGGTGCTGAAATGAGGTTCTTATGGCTTTGTTTTGATTTCCACAAGGAAAAAAAAAATGAATTTGAAATGTACCTTCCAGCTGCACGTAGCAATCTTATTAGAAGCAGAGCAAACTCTGAATTGGAAGTTCTGCTTGCCACAGGGTATAAATTACAGCTGCCCCCTTACTGGATATTTTGGGGGGAATATTTTTTCTTGGCTGGGAGCACCCAGGCCTTTAGGCAAAGCTTTCCTTGTCTTGTCTGCATTTCTGTGGCTGTTGTGGGAGCTTTGTCTGAGTAAGAACTGCAAGATGGAGCCCAGCCTTCTGAAAAGTATATAAATGAATCTTAAGTGTAAACAAGTCCTGTAAAAGAAAGCTGGAATGAGAACTCTCGATTCTTAGTGGAATTATGACTGCAATTAAGAGTGATAAAAATGTGTGCTGCAGACAGTGTAGTTGTTATGCTAATCAGTATCTTTTTGTTCCTCTCCTAATGCGTTTCACCTGCGATGATCGGAAATGCTTGAAATTGCTGGATATTTGGCATTTTGCATTTTTTATCTCAACTCTTCTTATGGAAATTCCAACTCCCAGGTAAGCCCATTTTTATTAAAACTACTTGGATCTGTATCTTTTGTCTAGCCTAGGTTTTACGTTACAATTTTGGGAGGAAATTGCCAGCAATTGCAACTGATCAGCCTGTTGTATACTCCGTTTTGTCACCAAGGATTAGATACCAATGCTGCAAAATGCTTACCGGACAGACTACAATTCAATTTAGCATGCCATGTTAAAGAAAGAAACACAGCATAACGCATTCAGGAACCTGCCAAACATTTCTAGCACTTGGGATTTCATCATGTCTTGAAATTGTTGCGGGTATTTTTTGATGGTTCCTCTCTAGGAATTAAGGTTTACTTGCATCATTCTTCTGCCAGGAACAAATTAAGCTTCTAACCCTGTAGCTCCTAAGGACAGCTTGAAGACAAGACCCTTAAGTGCTCTGAGAGCAGAAGTCAAATACAAGTAACTGAGCATGGATGATTTTCTAGAGTTTTAGGATTCTTGGGGCTTTTCTCAGTTTTTGAAGGCTTGATCCTGAGTTGCCTTTGGATACCAGTCTTTAGTTGCTGTCTTACAGAGCATTCACTTTTGCAAAGATGCTGTTAGTTAGCCATGGTCTGTGCTTAGGCGCAGCTCTTCCCTGCTGTTGCCATATGCCCTCAGCAAGTCGGTGAGATCGTCCCTTGGGTACCAAGATGGTCAGTTGGGCGCCAGGATGACCTCAGATGGGTGACAGGAGGCAACGAGCCAAGACTGGCTCTGATGCACTGGGTCTGGTGTGTGCAGGCACGAGGCAGTGTTTGCAAGCACCACCATATTACGTGCAATGCCAGGCTTGCTGGCACAGTAGTCACGGGAACACAGCCCTGCACACATTTCTCCTTGCCTGGTTGCCTTCTGCCTGCAGACCTCCAAGTTGTCCTACACGGCCTGTCTACTTGAGGCTTAAGTCCTGACTGAGTGGATTAGCTGCATCCAGATGGCATCTAAGAAATTAATGTGTAAGTTGCTGCGAAAGACATAATTCGACTAGGTGCTTTGAGTATTACCCCAAGTCATGAAGATGCACCAAAGCTGCCAGCTCTCTGCATCACAGGGAGAGCTGCCTGGGAGGGGAGGGCGGTCCTCGTACCCTGCTACCAGTATCGAGGATCTGGTCCAAGATAGTTAGCCAATTTTTTTTTTTTTTTTTTTTTTTTTACTTCCTGAGGGCTAGCCGAAGCCCTGAAGTGCTTTTTGATCAGGAAAGGACAGAAGAGTATTGATCTACCCAACTGCTGCATTGGTAGCTGTCGGAGGAGACATTTTGAGGTGCTGGATGCAGTGTCCAGCTGCTCTTGCATCCCACAGCTTTTGTCACCCAGGTGCGTGTGTGTGGGCAGGTTGCTGCTGAGCAAAGGTGGGTGCGCACCCCAGACCCCATCTCATGGTGCTAGTTGCTCATCTAGCAGAGAGAACCAGCCTTGGGAAGTTGCTTTTTTTTCTTTCTTTCTTTCTCTGCACTTAATGTCTCACTGACAGGCCAGAGAATTCCTTGGCAATTCCTCCCAGGTCCACCTGATCGTTCTTTTCTGTTTCCATGATGCAGCAGGTTTTTTGTCAGGACACAGATTGCTGTTCTTATTTTGTGGAAGGAGATTTAATTACAGCGCAAGTAAGCCACATCCATCATTTCTAGTTCAGAGCCCATCAGGAGCTTCTCTTTGAGTTTTGGTTACATGAAGTCACAGGGTTGTTCTCACGGCATCTCCCTTGCCTTTGCCAAAGCAATAGCTGATTGGGGCAGGAGCTGACCATCCTCTGGGCCGTTGCCTTGCAGGATTTTTTTTGAGGCTATTGCCATGCACTTTCCCCAGTGGTGCAGCAGGTTGTGTTCACGCTTCTATTTCTTTACAGTAAGTGGTGGAAGCTTCTGAATTTGGAGCCTGAAGTGAAAATGATAATGCAATGTTGTTTTTTCTGAGCTGGAATAACTGGCCTGGGAAACAGGACAGAAGGAGCAAGGCAAGTGTCTGCTGGCTCAGAGCAAGTGAATAGAAGCTGCTCTAGACTGGGAAGTTTCGCATTTGTGTTGCAGTGTCATGGTTTTGTGGTGTTTTTCTTTTTTGTTTGTTTGGTTGGTTTTTTTTTGCCTCACTTATTTTTGTCAGTCTCCTTTGCTCAGTCTGAAGCAACAGGAGATCTCTGAAGCTGAAACTTTCTGTTAAATGAGGTTTGGGATAAGCATTGCAGCACAGGTTGTGTTTGTCTGCTTCATTAGCGTTAGGAGAATCGTGTTTTGGGGAAGCTCCGAGCCTTTTATCCCTTCACCCCAGGGAGTTCATCCCAGAAAATGGACCCTCTGGGACTGCCTACTGTCTCTTGCACTGTTGTCCCAAATGCTCATGGTCAGGATTTCAGGTTTTTTTTGGGGCAGGTGGGACTTGAACGGGTGGCCATGTCATGTCCTAAGAGCCTGGTTGAGCACCTGCGTGCACTGGAGTGCATCTGCATCTTCTCCAAGGACAATTTGAAAACTGTGGGGATGCTTTGACATGCACTGTCACGTTTGTTTCCTAGGGCTCCGTACCCAAAGTAGACCTTTGTGTTCCCGTGACTGTGATCTTTATGCTAAAGCTTCTGATATCTTGTGGCCCTTTTGCATGCCAGCACATGGCTGCTCCTGGGCTGCAGCAGTACCCGCTGCATCGCACTGTGACGCCTTGCAGTGAGCCAGCCCATCAGCATGGATTCAAAAAAATGCAGCGAGGACAAGAAGGCACCTATTGCTTTAGCTTTCCCTCTCGTACATGCGGTTGCATAAATGTGCTAGATTATGATTATCTCTGCCTCATAATTAGCAATTTGCATAACTGCTTGCTGTGAACAAGAAGTCCCATCAGTGTTATGAAGGATTTATTTAGCTGTCTGAATATATTTTTGTTATCCAGTGCAGAAAGAAAACAATCGAAATGGAAGCAGTCCCAAAAGCTTGGTGTTATTTCTAACCCACACGCATAATTAACAGGAGTACTAATTGTTCAGCACCAGAAACTCATTTGTTTCTCTGTAGGCTGGAAGAACATTAATTCTCAGAGTGTCTCTCTTTCTTTTTCCCCACAGCCAGCAGTATCATAAGGTCTGCAGTTGGTTGTAACCAGATTATATTTGTTGTGTTTGCAGTGTATCGTTCGCGATAGTCTTGTCTTTTCCCAAGCTTCTGTCTAAGCTGTGAAATGTATGTAAATGTATGTACTCAGGGCTACATTTCAGCTCCCAAACAATGGATTGTTGTATCTCTGGTGTCACATGAAGAGAAGGCTCAGCCGAGGGAACAGGTAGTGCCTTGGGTAGCTGCCCGTTGCCGAGTGTTCCTTCCGAGAGGTGGGACCTGCCTTCGCCTTCTGGCTTTGCGTGTTCATCTGCTCGCAAGTTTCGGGAGATTAAATGTACCCTGGGAGAAACTTTGCATATGTGGTCCTGCTTTTGGAAAATTCACCCGTGTGAAGGAGTAGACTGGTGCTGTACAAAATGAGTTCTGTATTTAAACTTGTGTGGCTTGGAAATGATGGGATCTGGGGAATGCGCCTCTCTGAGCAGTCAGAGGGATTGTGCTTATTAGGTTGCAGTTACCTTGAAAGCTGTTTAAATGTCATTCTCAGGTGACCCTTATTTTGTGGGGACACAGCCTGAGTCAGTAAGACACTAGAGTCTGTGCAAGCCTATCCTTAGCCAGTGCTGGGAATTTTCCAATTTTTGAATGTCTGCTGACTTGACTTCTCTTTAAGAGCGTTGTGTGCAGCCTATCTGGCTTTGCTTCTTAGCAGTTAGGACCCCAGAGCCCGTGGTCGAGCTCATGAAGAGGTAGAGGAAGGTGTGCATGACGTTACAGCTGTTGAGCAGTGCTTGGGTGAGAAGGTTCTTCTAAGTCTTTGGTAGCAATGAAACAGATCCTAACAGCCTGAAACAGATCCTCAAAAGGCCCTTTCCTGCACCAGGCTGTAGACCAAAAGTAGCGTTGCTGTTAAGGAAAGCACTGAAATGCATGCCATGTAAATCATGGGACCTTAGGTGCACGGTTGAGGGTGCTTCTAAATGGGGACCCTAATGCGTGCTCGCTAAAAGGGCAGAACAGAATCTGTTAGACAACTTGCTTGGAACAAGATGATATTGTGTAATCTAAGAGCCAAATGATTTAATATGCAATCAGCCCAAAATCTCATTTGAAGAAGTGAATGTGCAGGCTTGCACCATCATAATTTACTTATTTTTATGAGTATCTTCCATGCACTGCTAATAAATATGAACTATTAACGTGTTTTTAATCTGATTCGCATTTATTGCAGGTTGAGTGTGAGACTATAAATAATGCTTGCTTAGAGGCATGAAGTGTAAAGCTGTGCAAGTGGGGCTGCCATCCATTCCTGGAGCCAAGGCTGTGCAAGGCAGCACTTATTTGCAATGCTGATCAGCAACCAGCTCAGCAAGGCATTTAGTTAATTCACCAGGCGGGTTTTCTGTGTGGCTGTGAGGTGCTTTTCTGGCACCTTTGCACCACATTTCCTCTGAAACCAGATCTTGCTCTCAGCACGTGGGTTGAAACAGGTATTATGGGGCCGTAATCAGTGTTTCTGTGTTCAGTGGGAGCTTAGAAGTCACTGGAGCTACAACAAAACTGCTTGGAAGGGGTAATATTAGTAACATGCCCTCACAAGGAGGGGAAGGGCTTGGGCAGAAGTGATTGGAGGGAAATGGGAAGGCATTCTCAGGGCTCTTTCACAAGGCTGAATGTTTTAATCCTTCTTCTTTTTTCTATCCTGTCAAGGAGCCATTTTCTCCTGCAAGGTTGGGTCCCCAAACAAATGCCATTTCTGGAGGGGTGGCAGGGGTTGCAGATTGAATAAGAACAAAATGGAAGTTGCTTATTGGAGTGTTCCCTGTTTTCAGCTGGGAGTTTTCAGCTCAGCAAAGTAGAGAAATGAGCACCTCTACCATCTCAGGATAGCAATAACTAGGGCAGGTAAGAAATGATTGTGGTTTTCCTGCTGGAAATCTAGCTTTTATCAAGGAGAAATAACAGAATTGCAGAGAGGATTGGCATTCTCATTGCATTGCGTCAGGGGCATGGCTGGTACTGCACCGTGTGTCCTCTGTGTTCAGACCGCGTTCAGGTCCAGAACAGCTGTCCCATAGTGTGCTCCGGGTCCCCAGTTGCTCATCTGCTACTGTGGGTTGTGAGAGATGTAGCTTAAACTGGGTAAACTCGTCCAGAAAGAGGAAAATGCAGGGAAAAGGCAGCTCTAGGGCTGCCCAGTGAGATGGTGCAGCATAACTGCTCCTCTTGGCTGGAAGCTTTCTGATTGTTTTGTCTCAAATGTTTACCGTACTGATACTCTGAAGTTCCCCGAGGAAAAGGAACCCTTTGTGATAAATAGTTTTGTCAAAAACCCAATTTTCCTTCAAAAGCGTTCTGATGGCAACTTCTTAGTAACACGCATCCTTGGTCTTACTTCTCCCTTATTTGCACAAGCAGGCTTGATTTATTTTGCCCTTTGATGTATCTTGCAGCTCCCACTGAAAGCAACTGCAGTTGTGAATAAGTCGTGGGAGCGACTCTTTGATGGTACCCGAGACTGCATTAACGAGTGGGGTGACCCACGGTCCGAGGGACTGGCTGATGGAATTACAGCTGGCAGAAAGTAATTTTTAACCGTCAATCAGAAGTACAGAAGAATGTGGGCACGTTATAGGTCTAGGGGTAACTGTGCTTCTTGGTTCGTTACGATTTTCACAGTGTGGTTTCCATTCCATTATGTGGCTGTTAATTGCAGAGAGGAAAGGCTAACACCCTGGTCCAGTTGAAGAGCAGAGAAGGTGCATGTCCACTTTGCATCGGGTATCAAAGGACAGCTCTGATGTTTTTGTGATACTTACATTAACAGTTCATGGTTGCATTAAAGGAGATGTGGAATGTGATGAATATTTTATGGTGCTGTATGAGTGGAGGAAAAAAAATCTGAGATTCTTTGTGTGATCTGTGTAATGTCACCTTTGGTACAAGGGCAGGGAAGATGAGAGGCTATTCAAAACTTCCTTACAATGCCATCTTGACACCACTTAATGCTCTGTTTTCGCAGATCTTTCTGTGCATGTTCTTTGCCTTGTATAAAAATCAATAAATGAAACATCAAGATCTGAATCCCACAGCTTTCCAGGGCATGAAGGAGAGGAAGGGTTCCCAGCAAAGCTCTTGCAGCTGCGGTTGGTTCCCACTGAGGTTTGCAGAGATGTCCGAAAGCTCGACAACCTGTCTGGTGTCTGCAGGAAACGCAGCGCAGGAGGCTTTCATCCTGCGCTGTGAAACCTGGGGCTGCCTGGATGTGGTTTCCTCTTGGTGGCTGCACTACTTGAGTTTGGCAGCTTCATGTGGCTTCAAAATGCGTACTGAGTAACGCAGCAGGGGCTTTCTACAAGGCAGGACGCTGCCTTTTCACTTCTGCCTTCTAGTCAAGTCTTACGGATTGTATCAGTACGTGCAATTGTGTGGCTGTCCAGCGGCCGCTGGCTGGGTGTGAACTCTTCCAAGCGGGCTGCGGTGAATAGGGCAGGCATTCATCTCTGTCAGATAGTGCCTAAGCGCCCAACGTTTAGTATTCGTCCTGCTTCCTGCTGAAAGATAGGTGTCTATTGAATGCAGCCTGTAACAGACTAACTTTGCTGCCCAGACAATACTAAATGAAGTGAATTCGCAGCGCCTGCAATGTTGTTTGCTGCTTTGTTAGGTAGTCTAAAGTAAGACTGGGTCAATACGGCATTAGTTTGGGCTCGATGTGACCTATCTAAAGCCACCAAAGTAAATTCAATTTGTGTTTGTTTCTGTGCTGGAGTCTGTTCTTCGCAGGCTTGACAAGGAATTCATCTTACCTTGTTTTTACTTACTTTGAAAGGAAGAACAGTGGAAGGACTTAATCCAGGAAAGACTTTGTGCTAGCTTTCAAGTACTCTGTGTCTAATGTTTCTGTACAGCTTTGGCCTATTCATGCTCAGCTAATCCATCATATTGTAATTCTCACAAAGTCATTTGCAGTCCCTGCTCCCCCACCTCCAATTCCCAGGAAAGGTTTTTATAGCTGAGACAGCGCTGTAGCAAGAGTTGTTTATTTACACATGTAAATACTGCAGTTCTTATCTGTGATTTTTTTTTCCCTCCACAATTCATTGAGTGCAGTAATGTGCAGTGACTTCCCAGAGGAAGGGCAGTTACAGATTTCACTCTCTAGTGCCTGATCCATGACCCGTTGGAGTCAGCAAATGTCTTTCCACTGACCCCATCTGCTTCTGGATCAGGTGCTAGAGAGCATTTTGAGTGGAAGCTATCTGCGTCTTTCTAATGGTTGTATCATATTTCATAGGTTTTTCCTGGTTAGAAAAGGCTGTAAAAGCTGTAATGTTGGAAGCCATAATACTTTGTTAATTGGATTGCATTAAAGCACGTTAATCAAACCAAAAGGGAGCATAAACTGGATTGTCGTGTCTGCTACAGAAAAAAACATCCTCCTGCAAAGATGAGGGTGGTGTTTGGAGGCACAAGGATCAAACCAGTGTTTGCTTGCAAGGGGCTGCAGGGTGCCCCTCTGTCTTTGTGATTGGTGAAATACAGGATCAGGCCCCATGAACTGCAGTCCCCAGACACCTACGTTCAAACCTACCCAGCAGTTGCTTGGGCTCCTTAACACATGAGGTGCAACAAAATTTTCATGTAGAGGAAAAACTGGAGCCTCTCCATCAGCTTTCCTGGTTTTGAAAGCTGTTTCTCCTGAGCCTTTTCTGGTATGGATGACTTCTCCTTTCTTCCCAAGCTCACCGGGCAAAACCAGCAAAGGCGAGCATCCTCACAAATGTGCCAGTACTGCAGGTTTATGAAACAACACTGGTAGGTTTTATGTCCACATATGTAGAGATAAAGATGTTAACAATCCAATGTTTCTTGTAATATACAAAGGACCATAGATGAGATAATAAAGATATTTTTTTTGCCTACTAGGCATCTTTCGTACATCCCTCTGTTCTCTCTGAAGCCTGTTGACTACATAGCTGTCACCAGCTGCTTAAACACGGCAGCCCCCCCAGCATCCCCCAATAAATGATTTGCCATTTCAGTGGCAGATTTTCATTACACAGAAGGGGAGACGGCCAAGGCAAGTGTTTAAAACTACTTAAGAACTTGAACTGTGTCATCTGTATAATTAAAAAGCACTGTTTGGGTCATTGTTCTGTTGTAGCTTTGCCGCTGTTGCTTTGGCAGATGGTCAAAGATCATTCCTGACCACTAAATCTGTTGCAGGGTCTTGATGTGCAAAGGGACCTCCTGCTCCCCAGCACATGGAGCGCTTCCCTCAGAGCTGCAGCAGAGGGATGGGATGCAGCTTGATTTCCCCAGTGCAGCCATCCCCCAAGTAAACAAGCATTAATCATCCACCTCAATGAACTGCTCTTAAATTGAACGTGGTTGTTAAATTCCTGATAGCAGTTGTGACTTGCATTGTCAAGCAGGACCCAGGGTTTAAATAATCAATGTTTCATCTTTTTTTTTTTGTTCTATTTTATATGTGCTGGTTATCTCCCCGATGGGAGGTTTGGTCTGTTTGTTTGGTGCCTTTTGCTAACCTGGGCCCCCAATATTGCCTTTACAGCTAATTGTTAGTTTTTATTTTTTATTCCCAATCTGTCTTAAGTCGCATCTGGTTTGGAATTGCCATTCTAGAAAGTCACTTTTTTAGAATTTGGTGTTAACTGACTTACTGATAACAAAGTATTTCAAATGTGGTGTCTATATAGGAAAACTAGCAAGTTTTTTGAAATGTGCCTCTTTTATGTTCAGGATTGACTGTGAAAGGCAATGTTTTACTCACGGTTACAGTCAAACTCAGTGATATCTGATCTTCCAATCCTTCAAGATGAACTAGCAATTTCCATCTTCTTGCATCTTATTTTCATTTGTAAACTGACAGAAGAGCAAAAGGTGTCATCTTCTATCTCTTCTTGTTCTGCTTTTCAGCTCTGAATGATCTGGTCGTTAGTGGACCTACTTGAGTAAATAAATGAAGAAAATACCATAGTTTCTCAGCAGACGGTTCCTTGACTGTCCTCATTCTGCTCCGTATTGTCGTGCTGCATCCTGTCCTGTCCTGGCTGGAGAAGCTGTAGGATGATGGCAACATCATTCCCATCACCCAAAACTCTGGTCCAGGTCTGCTTGAGGGGTGCTTCCACGTGTCCCTATTTGGGGTACATGAGGAGAGGTGACCCCACATCCCTCTCTCTTGAGCAGTCGTTCCTCTGCTCCTTCACAGACCGTGTATGTTATCAATATAAATTGCATTGCTGTCTCTGCAAAATGTTTTAGCATGTTTCTGAGAAAGCCCCCCTCCCTCACCCAGTGCTGTTTACAGTGTTAAAATAACAACAAAGCAGTATGCTTTGTTGTTATCAAATAAGTATCAAAGCCAGGGTAAATCAACAATGCAGTGTTGATTGTAATTCATCAAATTAGTGAAATTGCTGTGTTAGGATTGATTAATTTGGGTACTAATTCGAAGCCTAAGAGGGTGACTGTGTGGTTCTGGTCGTCTTTCGGGATTTATAGCAAGTCAATCAAATCTATAATTGCAAGCTGGCTAAATCACGTGGAAAACAAATTGTCTGACACTTCAGGCAGTGCTGCAGAGCTAGTTGCATACACGTGGCGCAGGAGGGCTGGGAAGGGCTGTCAGATACCTCTTGGCTTGTCACCCAGTGTTTACTCTGTAGCGAGATGAAAAGTCGTCAGGGCGTGGGAGCTGAGGTTTGCAGAGCTTGGAACAAGGCTGAAGCTGTGATCTGTCCCTCGTCTGTAGGGGAGCACGGCTGCGGACGGCTCGCCGTCGCATTTCTGGGGACTGACGATCTGTTCGGTTTAATGAGAGGGAACTAAAAGGCTCGCTGCGTTTTTAGACAGCTGTGCGCGGTGTAAAGTGTTGGGTGGAAGAGAGCGGAGAAGAAACAAGATTAACTGCTGGTGTCTCGGGAGCGCGACGGCGGGGCAGCTGCAGGGGCTGTGGCTGGGGGTGGCTGGGCAAAGGCTGCCCACCCTATTTGTGGCAGCTCACCGGGGGTGCAGAGCCATGGACAGTGGCTGCACTCAGATTTCCACTGAGCTCCAGAGGCCAGCCCGCGCTGGCCGGCACGCGCCTCCCGCCACAGGGGGCTGGAAAGCTCCAGATGAAAAGCTGTGAGTTGCTTCCTCTCGTGGCTTTTTATCCAGCAAAATGGTTTGTTGCCTTATTTATGACTTCTTCTGTAATGCGGGAGCCTGGGATAAAAAGGCTGAAGGCTTCCTCTTATTTTTGTCTGCAAACTCCCTCTCGCTGCCACAGCTTTGCAAGTTCTTTAGCAGGATGAAAGTTGTGGCTGGGTCTGGCCTTCCCCTGAGTTGTTTCATTATGCTGTTGACATGAACACTAAATCCTGCTTTCCTTTGCTGCATGCTGAAGGTCACTGCTGCAGTACGATCGTAATGAGCCTCATAAGCCACTGTCTCATCTCAGCAGGGCTCTCCATGGATTGCCCAAAAAAACCCCGATCATTTATTTTTTAACGTTATCGGTCTACAGATGCTGAAGGCATCATGTGAGCTTAGAGTCTTGTAGCTTATCGATGTCAGATGATGCTTTGATCTTATAGGACTTGGGGGTAAAGAGAGGAATAAGGCAGTGGGATAAGTGGGCAGTGTTTCAAGTAGCAAATGCAATACGTAGAGTTGGAGTGACCGCGCTGGAAGCGCTTTCTTTTGTGCTGTGTGATAACAGCTGTGTGATAATAGCTGCGTCCTGGCAGGAAGCGGTGCTCGTGCAAGCCCACCTGCCTTTAGCTTAGGTGCAGCAGCAAAGGCACCCAGAGCATGTGCAGGACGCTTGGAGGAATATCCCAGCCCAGAGACCGTGGCTGCTCCTTCCTGCCCTTTTCAGCAGGATGAAGTTCCCAAAACAGTGCGAAGCTGGGAATGAGCCATCGGAGTAAATGCAGCTGCAGCTTCTCCACCCTCTGCCTGATCATGCTTTTCAAATTAACACCTGCACATTTAGAAATCGTTAAAATAATAATTTCATGCTCCACTGACTACTCTGGCTGTTCAAAATGTGGAGGGATAGCCTGGGACTACCCAAACAATATTCTTGTAGGGGGTTTGTCATGCACAGACTGACATCAAGAAGCACCCTTTTATAAACAATGTTCGTTACGCTGCCATTTCGATTATGTGAGTTTTATTTAATTAATCATGCAAAGAGAGGGAAGAGAAATTGCCCAGAATTTGGAATAAAACAGCTGACAAAATATTTATCAGAACCTCTCATATAGTTGTCGTCGTGATTGGAACATGTATCTGAGGGCATGGGGAAGTAAAACCAGGTCGTGGGCTGTGCCGTGTCCCCATGCACTGCCACCTGCCCCAAGGGATGAGGTCCCTAGTGGACAACCAGGGGCCTCTGTGGATGAGGGCAGAAGCATTGGTTTTCTATACACTTTATTGCTTGTGTCATGGCTGCGACACTTCTTCTTTGAAAATGATGCTCCAGGTGTGCAAAGGAAGAGCTTTCAAAGGCTCAAGGACTCAGTAGGCTCAGCAGCTCTGGGCATTTGCCTTTCCAGTCGCAGCTCCTCTTCCCGGCTTGCTGGCAGTGCCAGCAGAGACTGCATCTATTGCTTTGCCCTCCCCTTGCTTGCAGAATGAGGCTGAGCTGAAGGAACATGGATATCTTCACTTCCGTGCTTGCTGGTTTTCACAGGTGTCACAGTGTCTGCGTGCAGGTTCACTCTGCAGCACTCGTAAAACGTGATCCCTCCTGAGGCATTGTCAGGTCAGCAGGAGGGAACTCATCTCCACAACCCGTTAGATGTCTAAAAGTTGCTTGGAATTTAAAGCCTATGTGGACTAGTTTTCCTGTGCAGAAAAGGGAGGACGAGAGGACGTTTCTAAAGGCTAATTCCTTTCTCCTTCCCCCTCATCTTCCAGGAATAAGTCGAGATGATGACACTTGAGCTGCTAGCAGCGATAGTGGTAGGATGGGAGGGAAGGATCCTGCCCTGAGGTCCAGGGCAGAAGCTCCTGGAAGCTCCTGCTCTGCAGGACTGTTTGGAGCAGTCCCGGCCTCCAGGGCTGCTCTCGTGCTCTGCTCTGAAGTAGGACGATGGTCGAGCCGGCTTGGACATGCTGTGCTTGCAAAGCCGTGTTCTGTGTAGCCCCAGAAGAGTTTATTTGCTCCTGCTTAGCTGCCTGCAGGAGGGTGAATTGCACGAGCTGTCGTTAGAGTGTGGGAATTTTCCTTTGGATTTGTGAGCCAAGAAGAGGACCAGGGGACCTTTATGGGGCTGTATTTAGGGCGGTATTTGCTGCTCAGCATAGTGAAAAAGAGCTTGCTGTAAGAGATGAGGAAGGGCACTCATCTGTGATACAGACAGTGTATGACAGCTGATTCAGCCCTAATCGGGCAGCCGAGCATGCAGAGCGCAATAGGCTTGTATATCTTTTTCTGATCGCTGTTACAAATATTCCTGGGTAAGTGCTGCTTGCTGACGGTGCAGACACCCTGCTGGGGAGGGAGGCAGCTGCAGAGTTGGTGCTGTGCAGAAGCCAATTATCAGGACTTGCTTTTCAGCAGGAGGGTCTTTGCAAAGCACGTGGGTAAGGACATTTGCAAGCTAAAAGGCTGCCTTATGCCCAGGTTGTTCGTTATTTTAAAAACTTCACCTGCCTCACTGGAGACCTGAGTTTGTTCCTGTCCTATTCCCCTTTCCAAGGCAGGCTATCCTCTACCTTCGCCATCCTTGGCATGTTAAGAAATGTCTTAAAAAGTCTGAAGAGCAGAAGTTCCTTCTGTTCCCTCAGCAAGGTGCTGAAGCTGCACAAGCTGCTTTGGCCTACCGGGTATACAGCAAGGCCAACCTTTGCTGCAGCTTTCAGGCGTTACCAGGACGGAAACTGTAAGACAGGCAGAGGTGTAAAATCAGCTGAGGTTTAGTGCTGAGTTTTCACAGGCATCTACGTGGAATAAAGGGACTGACCATATCATTTGTTCTCCGGGAAAAGAATGGGCTGACACAAAACAGCAGGCAGTTTTTTGGCTGCATGCTGCTTAATAACACATTCGGTATTGATTAACTGTAGTTTTAAGCCCGTCTGGACAATTCAGCTGCTTGACTGAGGGGTTGAAACACAGTGGAAGAAGTGTTAATAAATGTAGTTCCCTGTTTGATCATGACTTTAAATTTTAAAAGTCCTTCGTTTATGAATCAAGTTATTGTGTTCCCAGGGGGAAGCCAGTTTGATTTATGACCTTTTAATGTTCCAAATACAATTAGCACTCCATCAGTATGCAGATACTATCATGGGGTCTGGTGACTTGAATGACTTCCAGTTACCCCTGGATCGGGAAGAGGTGTCACAGCTAATGAAATTCTCTCCAAAAAGTATTGATTCATTCGACAACACAATCCTTTGACTGTCCTTTGCCTAGGGAACTGCCAGGAAAAATGCATCTCAGGATGTCAGAACGTTCATCCTGTTCCTCATCATGCTTTTCTCCTCTCCGATGCTCTCCGGGATCACACACATCGTGCGGTGCTCGCACTTGCCCACCGGGGGCTTTTGCCCATCTGAGAAGCGTGGGTTCTGCTCTGGGGACCCAACCCCCTACCTCAGGCTGGGGCAGCACTGATCTGCCTGTCTGAACAGATGTGGTCTCCTCACACGACCAAATCCGGGCCAAAAAATAGCAAGCGCATCTTAGAGCGTGTGGGGAGAGGGCGAGGGTGTAGCGTGTGCGTTCGAGTCAGGCTGGATGTAAATAAGGGACGTTCAGGTTTTATTGCGGGCTTAACCAAAAATGAACGGCGGTCCTTCTCGTGCCATTACAGGCAAATAAGAGACGTGCTGTAGTGAAATCGGTTGCACCTGTGGGTTTGTTTGTGAGGCCAGGATCATCACCGGTCACCTTGTGAAGAAAGCTTTGTGGATGGCATGCAGAAAGGCTCGGGCGCCTCAGCAATGGTGACTGGTGTCCGTGGCTCCTGCTGGAGGAAGCCTGCCTGGTGTGCTCTGAAGGAAAATGCAAAGAGGGAGGTGGGGCAGCAGGCACGTTTATGGAGGCTGATAGGATTTGGGTGATGTTAAAAGAAATCTTTGGAGCAAAGCCATGCGTGGTGTGTGTTGTTATATTGAGGTTTGAATCCCCTTAGTATTGTTGCTGTTCTGAAGACACGCAAATTGATGGTCTTTGTTTAAGAATCATCTTATATATGATTTAAGTCTGAGCTTTGCTGAGAGCAACTGAGCTATTGTCTACAATGTGTTTGTACACCGTTTATTTCTTCACTCAGAGAGTGACGAGGCACTGGCACAGGTTGCCCAGAGAAGCTGTGGATGCCTCGTCCCCGGAGGTGTTCAAAGCCAGGTTGGATGGGAATGGGCCCTGGGCAACCTGATCTAGTGGGTGGCAGTCCTGCCTGTGGCAGGGGGGTTGGAACTGGATGGCCTTGAAGGTCCCTTCCAACCTGAGCCATTCTATGATTCTGTTCGTTCTGGTTTTGTTGTTCTGGAAAGGATTTGTCCACTCAATTTCATATTTTGAGGCAAAAAAAGGAAAAAGGAGGGTAGATTCAGTGATTTGCAGAAAAGCTGTTAACTCCTGGGTTTGACTCGGCACAGGTGGTATTCTTAACAGACTACTGACAGCCAGAACCCTATGCAAATACTTAAATAACAGTCTTCCCTGCATCTCTGTGGTGCATTAAGGCACTAACACTTTTTCACCATGTGAGTGAGGTGGAGAACTCAGGGCCCAATGGCTTGGCCAGCACCCCTGGGAGCAAAACTTGGGGTTTCTGGTTTCCTGTCTTCACGGATGCACTTTGGGCTGTTTTCCTTTCATTTAATTACCTCGATGATAGCTGCAGTGTTTCCAGATGCTTTTAAATTTATTTCCTCTCCCGAACAACCACTGGAATGGCAGGAAATGTTAAAATAGCAGCAGAGAAGCAGGGCGATGCAAGTCTGATGCCAGACTCACCGACAGATTGTGCTTGCTTGTGTAGTACGGAAGTCTTTACTCGTCTTGTATCCGGAGCAAATGAAATTTGATGAGCTTTGTGCCTTTTCTGAGGGGGAGCTGCTTGGTTGTTTTTTTTTTTGCCCTCTTCACATTGCCGGCTCTGTGCACCAATTAATCCATGCTAAAAGGACTTACAATGAGCTTGTTATTCTGTGGGCTTGTGAGGTGGCAGCTCGCCAGATTTGAGCTCCTTTCAGATGTTTAATAGATAGAAAGTTGATCACTTGGCAGCTGAACCGACACCCTGGAGATTCTTCCAAGGCTGTAAAACATGCTGGGATCCAGCAGCTTGGGAAAGGCCAGGTATTTATGAGATAGCATAACTTCTAGCCCAACTGAAAGCAAACACCTGGATACCTGCCTTTGCTTCAGATTATTTGAACTCTGGCATGGCTTTCCCTCTGCTAATGCAGTGCTGTCCTCTTTCATCTCCCTATCAATACAGACAGTGATAAGCAAATAGAAGGATAATCACTGGCAGATTAGTTGTTACTGTGGGAGATTATGGTTCAAAGTTATGCAAATTTTGCTTTCTTCATTGAACCCAATGTCCATGTAGACCTAAATTTTCTTGTTTTATTGGCCTTGGTTGTAATAAATAAGCTCAAGCTGAAAAATATATCTGGAGCCTATAAATATGGATTTGTTTGAGGCAAGATGTTTCCTGGGCAAACTCAGAAGCATCCTTGCCAGCAATTTCTGAGAACGGGCTGTGCGTGATCCTGGGAGAGTATTCTGCTGTCACCATCTGCTGACACCTTAAAGGACAGCGTGAAAGCTTAGCTAAGGGCAGTAGTAACCCAGGTCAGGAGGAGATTTTTTCCTTTTTCTACTTTGGGACTCTTTTTTTTTTTTATTTAATCAAATTAGGAAAATATGTAAGCATTCAAAGCCCTACTGTTTGTGAATAGGGTTAGAGATCATTTTGGAGTTACAGTCTGTAGGGACGGCATGAAAGCAGGCTTGCTACAAATGCTTTCTGTATAAAACTTAAGGGAGGGAGGGGGTGTTTGTCCAGGGGAAGGAATACAGGCAAGAAACTACACAAGTTTACAGACAGCAGTCTTGTGATAATGGCGGAAACCATGCAAAAGTCTCTTCCAGTGTCCTGAACGTTGTGCCAGAAAAACAGCAGGACAGCAGCAATTGTAATGAAAAGCTATAGTCTCAAGCCACAGAGGGAGAGCACTGTGTGCTGCGTGTATCTTTTTTGTTTCTCCCCAGATTTCTGTGTTTTGAGTCTTCTAGACTTCCACGTGCCTTGCTCATAGGTGGTTTCAGGATGGGCTAAGGTCAGGCTCTTGCAAACTTGGAAGGCAAAACTGCTTCTGGCTCGTCTGACTTTGCAGAGCCCAGGGAATGGGTGGAAGTCCTGTAAGTTCAGTGTTTTTAGCAGATTGCTACTTCCTAAATCCTTTCCCTGACTCCTGGAGGGTGTGAGCCCCACTCCCTTCACTTTGACTTGCCTTGGGGTGCCCTTAGACGGTGATGTCAGAACAACCCAGCAGAAATGTTAAAGGGCATTTGTTTGACAGCAAGGCTCACAGTTGTTGTTCCCCTTCGGCCCCAGGGATGCTCTGCTGTCCCCCAGCACAGTGACAGTGCGGAGCCCCCTTCAGTGCCCCTGTCTGCCACCACAGCACATGGAAAGCTGCCCAGGTCCAGCCATCATCAGATGAGCACATTGGTGCATAAATGCTCGTCTCGCACCTAGATGCTCAAATTAGCATCACAGCAGGGATCGAGAAGGTCCAGATGCCCTGCAGCATTAGCCAGGGCCAGACCGCTGTCTTTTTGCCAGCCTGGGCACACAGTAGGCTTTGTGTTACCTGTTGGAAATGCCTGCGTGTGCAACTCGGTTCCCTCTCCTGCCTTGACGGCCTATTTTGGGATGGCCTATTTTAGGATTGTGGCGCAGGTGACATGCCTTGGAAAAGCAGCGTTGCATCGCTAACAATTGCTGTGGCGCGCTGAGAAGATGACACCTTGCTGCTTCTCTGAAGTGAAGGGTTTAAATGAGTCGCTGCCTGTATGATTTATTGGGAAGTTCGGGTTGTCGTGCTGGTTCTGAGCAGCTGACAGGGAGAAGGGGAGCTGGCGGGGGGAGGGACCACACAACAAAACCTTGCTGTGAAGGAGGACTAAGCAGCATACTATCTCCGTTTCAGCCTTAGGTATAGAATGGGAGGATCAGTGTACTTGTCTAGATAAAAATATAATGATGTTATCGCTGTGGATATGTTGGCTTTTAAAAATGCTAATGATTAAGTAATTGTTCCTTTTCTCCCGTGAGCATCCTACCTATCGAGTGAGACGTAGCGATAGAGCATTTGATTGGTACCTTCAGCGCTCCGCTCAGTTAAATCTCCTGGTTGAGGGCTGTTCTTAAAAACACTTACAAATGGAAAGTTATGGGTTATTATAAATGATCCAAGGCCTGTTATTTAGCTGTGATTGGTATGTTTGTGTGCTGAACAGAATGTGCTTTGTTTATTGAGGCTTTTATTTCCCTACGAACACACCGCAACTAACGCACCACTTCCCACATCCTGCCCTGCTGAAGACTGGCATGTGTTTATTCAAATATTCTGTTTACCAGAGGTATCTTGGTGGCTTGTTAAAAGCAGAAACAAAGATGTTTCCAGTTGCATTCCCTCTAAGTTGTCACAAGCTAAGGGAAGCTTGCAAATTATGTGCTGGAATTAAATCCCAATTACGTTAATAAGGAGAAAGCGATCGCAAAGGTGCGTGTGCATCTGTGCTAGGGCACTGGGGATGTTGCTTGTCAGCAGTGGGCATGGCACATGGCAAAGGTCTGAGAGCACTTCTGTGCGCAAAGCTGCTCCCTTCAGTGCTTGCAAGAGAGTTTGTCCTTTTGCTTTATACCCAGACTTGAAATAAAATAGAAAAACAGCAGCTGTCCTGTTGCTGCCTTGACTGGTAGTGAAGAGAGTATCCCCAAGGTAGAGATGGCAACAAACTGTGTCTGGAGAAATCTTAGAAATAAGGGAATATTTGGAAACCAGTGCTTGGTGTGAATCAGGCATAGCCGCCACCGTGCTGTGACAAGGATGCGTGCTGGGTGCCAGGGGCCGTCTCCTCCCACGCCCGAAATCTGGAGCTACTGCAAGATGACTCAGATGACTCCATCAATGTGGCACGAGCTGTTTTGGCTGCAAGTCCAAAGCCTGGAGAGTGTGTGTTTCCTGGAGTAATTCAGAGAAACCATAATGTATAGTGTTCACCACAACTGGTCTCCAGTTGTGAATTTTTAATTATGCCAGATCATTTTCAGTAAATGGGACTTCAGGCTCAATTAGTACTGTCAGATCCAATTTTTCACTCACCTACTATTGAGCTCGTCCTGTGTTGTTTGCAATAATTGCCAAATCCACAGGAAAGATGAGACTTGCAGAAGATGAATGTCTGCAGCATTTCCCACTCTCAGAGCCTGCCTTTGGCAGAGTGGTAGGAGCACTGGGTATGGGGGAAAATAAGGTGCTCGGAGGAACATCTTGACTGCTGGGAAGAGAAATATTTTGCCTGAAGTGGCAAGAACGCAAAGTCTGTTCTTTGTGTACAACAAGGCAGCTCGGGATACCAGGCACTTGCATCTTAATTAAAACAGCGGAGCGTTTCTACCAGTGTGATCATAGCTTTCTTTGGGCGGGGGAGCACGAGAGGATAATTCAGCACAGAAACCAGCGCAGGACAGGGAACGGCCCCGGGCGGCCAGCTCTGCACCAAGGGGCTCGGCTGCTTGTGACCAGACTGCCCCCAAGCTCGTCGCCACGCTGCTTAGCTTTCTCTCTTGAATAATGAGAGCCTCTCAGCCAGACCTGCCGAAGAAATGCTTGAAGCACTGTCCCTGACAGATGCTAAACGGCGTGGTGATGTCCGTGGCATCCCTCAGCCAGAAGTAGCAGGGGGCCCGTCTGCTGCGAACCCGCTGCGAAGGGCAGAGGCTGCGGGCGTGTGCGTGTGGTGGCCGGCTGCCCTCGCTTCGCCCGCAAGGCGGGGATGGGCGTGGGATGAAAAGCAAAGCCGCTTCCCCAGGAGCCTCCCCTTGAATATCCAGCTTGGACAGGCAGGCGCTCGCCAGCCGGGAGTTTTAGCACTAAGCAGGGCGTTGGCGAAGCCTCGTGGAGAGCCAGTTGCACTGAAAGGAGAAGCCTGCTCTGGCGTTCGCCGCTACAGAGGACGGCGTCCACGTGAGTTGCCTTCCTGCGAGGGCAGAACCCGTCGGCGACAGGCTGGGCAGCAGCACGTTTGCCCAGCTGCTTACCCGGGCTCCAGCAGCAGGTATTGCTACCGCTTAGCCCTCTGCTGCCTGAAGTCTCTCCCCATCGTCACAGTAAGACACTCTGTGGTAACTGTGCAAAGGAAAACTCTGTCTCCCAGCCAACTGCTAGCACCTACATCTCCTTTCCTGGGAGCGGGCAGTGGGAGTTACAGTAAATCCCGGTGCCTGGCCTCGGCTGCTCCCTTACCATTCATGCACAGGCTCTGCGTGCTCTGAGTGTGGAATAATAGCTGGAGGTGACTTAGAAATTAAACTTATATTCACATTTTAAAGAAAAGGTACAGCATTAAAGAAGGCTCCAGGGTGGAGTGTAGCTGCATTCCCTATTGCTTGGTCCAAGAAATCTATTAAGCAACAATGCAAGTAAATAAACAGTGTTGCTCTGCAGAGCTGGCTTTTCCTAGTCATGTGTCTTTTTGCATCTTTGTCCCATTTTTATGCCTGATTTGAGGTGATGCATCAGCTCCTGTTGGCAAGGGCACAGTCCTTGTGGGATCTCTGTAAAACATCGCTGGTGCTCTTGGGACGTAGTAAACGCTGTTGATCAGCAACGCCATTGAGCAGTAGCTGCATCTGCCAGTTTTGTATGCTAAAAATTACTGCGCAGCTCCATTAAAGTTTGCAGCCAAAGGGCAGATAGTGTGGGGACAAGAAGGAATTGCCTTAGACTGAAAAAGTGCATGCTGCTCGTGCGGGTCACTGCTACCATTCCTACAGCTCTGCCGGTGACAACGGGTGCTGGCGTCTCAGTGGTAGCTGTAACTTCTACAAGTCTGTCGTGTTTTGCTGAACAGCTCAGATTCAGCCCTCAGAGTTTTCCAAGAATAGCAGATCAGGTAGGGAATGTGAAACGTAATATATGAGGGGAAGGATGGAAGATAGGGCTGGAGATGGCTCTCCATGGGGTACATGTGTTTAATTTCAAAGCAATAAGAAAAACCCTGTTTTCCTGTGGATTTCTGCGGTTCATCTCCCTTTCTGCTGCAGCATTCCCAGCTCCCTCTCCTGCCTCTTGCAGGCAGGGAAGGGCCAGCAGGTGAACTGGGAGGCAGCTGTGCTGGCGGGCTGGCTGCTCCCCAGTGGTGCCGGCTCCCCACTGCCAGCTGGGTGCTTCCCCCTGTGTCTCCTCTGGGCTCTTATTTATCCTCCATCCAAATTTAACAAGGGATTCTCAGATAAGGCAAATGATTAAAAAATTATTAGGAGGCTGGCGGGCGGTGGGGGGGGGGAGTGAGTAGGGAGATGGACAGACAGCGTGCTCATGAGAGGCTGATATCTTCAGGAAATGAGGCTAAAAATAAGTTTAATAACGTTTTACTGAGCTTTTGCTTCAAAGCAATCTGCTGAGTGTGTCTCACTCTTTCGTGCTCTGGGCATGTAACTGCTGTCATGTTCTTGGCTGTAATTTTCCTGCTGTGTGAGCCCCTGCTCTTTCAGGAAGGCTGAGAAATTTTTTGCTAATCACAGAGGGCAGACAAGACCTCGGCTTTAAAGGTCTCATAAGAAGGAAAAAAATAAAATAAAATTGAACAGGCATCCAGTAAATGGCACGGCGCTCCAGTGGATCTACCTTGGAATGATGAAAGCTTGTGCTCTGATTGCCAATATTTGAAGTGGCATCTCCAAAGTCTCTCACAGAGTATTAACCCACTGAGCCATCGCTGCTGGCGAGGGGCAGAGTGCGAGTCATTTATCTGATAACAATGAGCTTTTGTGTCTGATGTGTGATGCGGCAGCACGTTAGATAACCAGACGTAACCAGCGACCAGCTCTGCTAGTGCAGTAATGGTGAAAAGGACGCGCCTTTGATTTTCCTGCATGTGTGGTGGTAGATAAACCAGAAAATTAGCTGCCTAGTGCCGCCTGAGTCGTCTCCCCCCCAAGCCTTTCGGTGGAGATAAGGATCCAGATGAGCATGGAGTTGATTGCTCTGTACCGATTTTGAATGCTTGGGCACCCGTGCCCTTTACGGAGAGGAGCGCAGCCCGTGCAGGGCCAGGGTGCCCGTGTGTCTGGACATGCAGGGACGTGGCAACCTTTGCCGCCCCCAGCTGCCGTGGTGCTGTGTGCTTTTGTAGAGAGCATTCGGAAAG
Source organism: Cygnus olor (assembly GCF_009769625.2). Classification (NCBI taxonomy): domain Eukaryota; kingdom Metazoa; phylum Chordata; class Aves; order Anseriformes; family Anatidae; genus Cygnus; species Cygnus olor. Next base: position 8,482,815 of record NC_049181.1, read on the forward strand.
AGCTGTACTTGCCCCGTTCAGACTGACAGCCAGGGAGGCATTCAGGAGAACGCTCCAGTATTAATTAACTCGTCCTGCCAAGAGCAGATATTGATTTGCTTTTACAGGACTTTGATGAGTCTTGATTATGATTCTATGGAGGTAGGAAGGTTTCTTGCCCTCAGAAGACTAGAGCAGCCGTAATTATAAAATAATTGTGCTTGTTTTCTTCTAAAGTAGTATTTTATTATTTGATGAATCTCTTGTTTGTACTGAGTAGACAGTACAACTTCACAAATTACTTGTTTACTGTCATGCCTTGATTTATAATTCTCCCTTAAAATTTTGGAGGTTTTTTTTTTTTCAGATATGCATTCAAATTACTGTAAAAGTAGGTCACATCACATCCTTGCAGATGTTACCCTTCCCTTCTCACTCTAGCTCTCCACTGGTACATGGGTTGATAAGTTTGTGCTGATGACCCAAGGCAGCACTCGAGAAAGGTGAACCAATCTCATAAATCTTTCACTGCAATCCTGCTGTGTGTTAAAGGCTTACACGTAGTTTGGAATATTAATTAAAGACAGTTAAACTGCCTTTTCTTTTTTAATTGCGTTTTCGGTCTCTCCTGCCTGGTGGAGTTGCTTACTCTGCGTTTGCCTTCTGTGCATGGTCCCGTGGCAAGTGATGGGCTTTGGGCAGGGTGCAGGTCACCCTTTGCTGTGCCTGTGCCAGTCCTGTATCCCTGCGTGGCCGGTCCCCGAGCCCAGGGGACTCCTGTCCCTGCCTGCTGGGGCCTGGCGTGACGGGAGGCAGCAGCCAGCGACGGGGTCTGGTGGGCACAGGGGCTGTAAGGTAGCAGGTTGAGCAGCTGCAGGGAGTGCAGGGGGGTCAGATGTAATGATGAGCAGATTTACACCACTGCTGCTTCAGCACTGAATAAGAGATTTCCCTTAGGAGGTTTTTAGAGAGAGGTGCAAAGAGCTGTTAAGTCATTAGTGCAGTTTCCCATTGTGGCAGCGTTATTCCTTGTTATCTCCACTTTATAGCTTCTGTTCCTCACTAGTAACTACTGACCCAATAAATATTTGTCCTGAATATATTTTCTGCATCCCAAATGCTTACCGTAGCCTTTCACATGCAGCTTCCAAGATGCCACAGCCCCTTCTTCTGCCTGGTATGGGGAGTCTGTGCTTAATCACACAGCGATGCTGCAGGCTGCTGCCTGCCTGGGAAACAAATCCTGACCTCGGGCAACGACTGGGGAAGTCTTCCTCCACAAAAGCACTTCTCTTCCTTCTGCTTTGAAACCCACAACTTCCAAGATGTGTCCCCGACAAAGTAGTTTCTAAAGCAATCTCCCTGTTTCATAGCAGCAGCCTTTTACCACTTTTTTTTTTTTTCTGTTAACTCGGTGTTTTGCAGCCAACGCTCCTGTTAATCAGGTGCTAATTTATTGTCCTAACCAGCTGTTATTACTGTGTAACCCCAACACCACCCTACCCATCCCCAGTGTTCACCCCACCACTGGGGGTGAGCAGCTTCCCCCAGCAGCACTGGAGGGGGACCGAGCCTGAGAGCCCTGGTGGAGGTCTCCCCAGAGGCGAGGACTCTTGGGGCGATTCCCCAGGGTTTCTCTCCCCACCCTAGCCAAGTGCCAGCGTGCAGACCCCACTCCAGCACGGCTCTTCCCAAGCAGAGGTTTTAATGAGGTGTGAGCGCTAATTGAAGCATCCCCCATCCCTCTGCCACATGGACCATTGCGCCGAACAAAGCCTGGGCTCCCATGGCCGGGAGGACAAGAGGGGAACAGGACCAATTCGTGGCTCTTTGCTGAGGGTCTGCAACATGGCGGCAGCCCCACTGTGACCCGCGATGAGGCCGATGGACATTGTGACTAGTGGGAGGCTTGCCATCCCAAGGCTGGGGTATAAAAGCCCTATTTATACTTCCTAGGATCAATTCTGCATTCTTGGCAGGTAATTCCAGCAGGGCTATTTTTTAGGAAGGTTGGTTTACTGGCTCTTATGAGCTGGCCTGGTCTGTTAGACCTGCTTAATGTTAAAAACTGTTGTTCAAAAAAAAAAAATCAGTTTAAAACATTTCTGGCAGATAATTGTTTGGAAATGTTCCCCCTCCCCCCCAGTATTCTAAATTATTCTTAGAGTGGAAATGCAAAGTGCTTTATAGCTTTTCTTCTTTCTATTCTTATAATAATTCATTCTTTAAATATTCACTAGAGCTTTTCTGATTGAAAATCAAACTAGCAAGAACTCCCCATAGAGAGGAGTCATTTCCCAGCTGGCTCCTGTTAGTGCATTTCACAGCTATCAAAAATAATGTTCTCCTATCTCCCTGCCCTTGCTTTGATTCGTTAATTAGTGATATTAATTAGTTGTAATATATTAATTATGAACTGATATTGCTAACGTAAAGGGAGCTGAGTGCAAGAATGAGCTTCGTAACCTGTTTGCCCTGGCTCCGCCTAGGCCAGATCGGATAAAAAGCCTGCAACAGCCCCAGTTCCCTGCTCCAATGCCAGATGCAGACCTGCTCTTCCCCACCCTGGAGGTTCCCCAGCTCAGCCCCTGGCTTGTTAACTAGAGCAGCAGCCTGTGCATGCCGTGGCGGTGTCGAGCACGCGTTGTCTGGTGGCGTGAGTCGTGTGGCTCGAGGGCGTGAGCACAGCAGCATCCAGCCCTGGCGAGACTCAGCCTTTGCAACGTGGTCGAGGTCCTTTGCGCAACCAGATGTGCCGAGGCTTTGCAACAGGCTGGTGCTTGACGTGGAGGTAGGAGGATGTATTGCGTAGTTTAGGCCGTCCTTCAGGTCTTTTGCGTGCGCCACAGTCACAGCAGAGGATCTCTTTGGTCAATGGAAGCAAAGCGGTGCCATCGGGCTGGAGGGCTGGTCTCCGTGGAGGTGGGCGCAGGAGGAAGGTCGCAGCTTTGTGGCAGAGGAGGCTGGAGCTGGAGATTAATGAAAGATGGCTTGATAAAAGAATTGGGGATGCTGCAGCCAGTAATCCGGTTTGGTTGGGTTTACGCTGTGGCCAGTTGACTCCACTGTGATACTGTTAGCCTGACAGGAGCAGGTAAACATGCTTGGCAATTTATTTAGCAACAATTTCCAAGATGTGAGAGGAGTGCAGAGCCGTGGAATCAGGGAATTTTGGTGTAGCTCCTGCAGGCCGGTACTGGGGTGGGCAAATCTGCACAGCAAATGCTCCTGTGGGAAATATTGAAACTTCTTGGCCTTCATCCCGAGGATGCTTAGGGATCAGGTAGCATCCATGCAATTTAGTAATCTTTAGATTTAAGTTGTGTCAGTTATTGCCAACTCTAGCAAAATACCGGGCTGCTTGGTGATGTTTCCTTTCCCTTCTCCCTCTCTTTAGATCCAGAAACGTCACTAAATATTAATACAGTATTTTGGACTGTGTGAGCCGTCAAAACAGGATGACATGACCATTTTTCAGCGGCGGTGGGACAGTCCCAGTGGGAGCATGAGCTCTCCTATTACTGCTTCTCTGCCCGTTGTGGGAGACCTGTGACATTTATTGCTTTCCGTGACGTGCTGGTGCATGCTGTGAGTGATCCCAGGAGCTCGGTGCCGAAGCAGCCGAGGAGTCAGGGTGAGACGGCATCACTGCCAGGGCTGGAGCAACCTGGTGGCTGAATGGCGCAGCGCCGGGGAACCTGGAGGAGCACTTGTTCTTCTCGTGCTTCCTTCGTCTGTATGGATTAATGGCTCTCTACAATAGCTGGCAGTTACACCCACTTAGAGAATTTGGGGGCTACAGCTTTGGGGGGGTCGCTTCTGCAATGGATTGTAGGGCCAGGACTCAGCATACTTCTGCCCACGTTGTTGCCAGAGGGATGCTTGGCAGGAGCTGGGCTGCCCGGTGTTGCCACTGAGCCCTTCAGCTCCTGGGAAGATTTTCAGCCCCAGGTAGTGCAAAGTAAATATTTAGCTGACTCCTCTCGGTGTTGATCTGCAGGCAAAGGGTAGGTAGGTAGTTAACACTTCTCCCCCTGCTGTGTGCTGTGTGCTCTTGCAACTTGAGGTAATTTGGTGATTTGACAGCGTTTCTCCCTCGCACCGAATATAAATAGGCGTTGGCACACCTACTGCATAAATGCAGCATTGCTGGAGGTGGGGGGCAGAAGCAGCCGATACCTTTGTAGTTAAAGTGCAGCGTGCTGACGTAATCCTAAAAATTGAATTTCTGCAGTGTGCTAGCCGTGTTCGAGTTGTATTGCAGATAACCCCTCCTGCTGTCAGAAACCACCAAACTGCGGGCCGGTCGCCCAAACCCCTGCGGGCCTTGGACCTGAGTTGGGATGCTGCCTTCCCCTTCTCATTGCACGCCGCTGCCTCGGGTGCCCCATCTCCATCCTCGGGATGCCCTTGATGGCTCAGTGCAGGCTGGGGAGCCCAAGTCCTCCAGCAATTAACTGGGAGAACTGTGAATTCTGCAAGGCATCCGAATTCGTTGTTGTGTTGTGGTTTTTTTTCTTTAATGAATGCATGATATGTGTGCATGGAAATATTGTGGTGAGGGTTGGAGAGCCAAATTAAAGGAAAAAAAGGCTTTGATTTTGCACCAGCAGTTAGCTGATGAAATGTAAAGATGCAGTGAGCTGATTAGTGATTCTGGTAATGTAATTAATGCCTCTGTTCTTTCATACGTGCAGAACTGGAGGTTGAGTCGAGCGCTCAGTGAAAATTTGCCCTGAATGCACAGTTCAGTAAGCTCAGTTATCGTTCCCTAGTTAAGATTCCTTCAGTAATTCCAAATTAAAGTTGATATACTTGTAAACCTAAAACAGGGCATGCTTATGAATTACAAGGGCTGGAGAATTCGGTTATAAGATGTGAATGTTAATGCCACCAAACCACTGCTTACCCGGTATGGGAGGGAACAGCAGTAGAGCAGGGGCTGAGAAAACATCTTGGTGGTTGTTGCTTTTTCTAAAACGGGTGGTGGAAGGGCCTGAAGTCCTCATCTCCATTCCCCTGGCTCTTACAGGCAGCTGGCCTTGCATAGTTCTGCCATTGTTTCTTCTAACATCTCAAGCGTCATAAGCCATTAATGTAATTCCCAGTCTGAAACCAAACTTAGATGAGCTCATTTTTGCCTGCAACACGATGTTGGCATGCCTTACATGAACCCTTTCTCTTTTCGTCCTCCCGCCCCATTTTTAATAAACATCACATTATCAAAATATTAGTGACGCCGGATTTGCCGTCTTTGGTTTACCGTAGATAACAGCGTGGAGTGTTCTTTCCGTTTTGATTCAATAGTGCATGACAAGGGAATCCAATTTGTTCAGATTTAGATGACATGCCTCCAATTATGTAATTCCATTAGGAGGTGCCTGCAGCCAAGTCTGTGCTCACAGTCTCTGCAGACATAACTATAATGGGACGTGTTGCAATATTGCTGTGTGGTAAGCACAACTTTGATAGAGAGCATGACCTGTCTCTCCGAGTCGTGTTTGTGGGAACGGAGAAGATGAAAAACGGTCTAGCTATACTTAGGGCTCTAATCTGGCAATAAGTTATGTCACTACAAGAACAAAGCTTTGCAATGAGAGGTGAATTTGTAATGGCTATATATTTTATGTATTCAAAATCAGACAGTAAATGCAGCGCTTTGAATATGATCTTATATTCAATTCCATAAATGGAAGATATATTGGTTGCAGTTTTTCCTCTTGAATACCATTTCAGGTTCCTATATACTTGGGAATGTTGGATATTTATGAGAATATAAAGCAGTGATGAAAACGTAAGACTAAATCTTAGCACAGTTACAACTTGCTTTAAATTATTAATCTTTAAGAAGCGTGATAAAAATTCTGCTATGCAAATTCTGCAAGGCTGGGGTTGGTGTACAGACGCATTACCATGGAGCTATCTAAATAACATCTTTAAAATAATCATGTAATGTTGATGCAGACTTACAGTTTCTGCAGGCAGAAAAAGGCAATTCTAGTGGCAGATCTGTCTGCCCAGGAAGCGGGATGTAACACCACTCATAAATAAAGCTGTTTAGATGAATTTGGCATCACTTGCAATCCAGCAGATCTCTGCAATGCCTTTGGGTAACGTAGCTTAGGTGGGGCCTGGCTGTGGCTCAGCTCTGCTAGGGCTGGGAAGTGGTTGGATGGGGCACACGGGATGTGTTTTCGGTAGAGGATGCTCAGACCTGTGGAAGCTTCACAAGTCAAAAAGCATTTAATAGCTGTGAAAAGGTCAACGCTTTGACAAGCATGAGAGATCTCTTGCTCAGTCTTGCGCTCTTTGGGCTGCTGCTCTAGCACCTTGTACCGCAGGAGGAGGTTCAGCATGTGCTCCGTGCCTGCCCTGCGCCAGCAAAGCTGCTCCATCCCGCTCCTGCTCTTCTGGGCAGCCAGGTCCAACTCCTGGGCTGCAGGCAGGTCTGTGCCACAACACTGGGTTGTGAGCTGTGTGCCCCACAGGTGTTGGCTGGTACTAACTAGAGCTTGGATGGGCGTGTATTATTCAAACGTATAGCTTTTATTAGGAGAAAAACTCCCTAATCCTTACTGCGGGAAAGTATGAGTGATAGCATCTCTACTTCCACAATCTTTTGCAGTCCTCACATGAATATATGAAAGAATTTAATAATGTTCTAGGTTAGAGAATGGGCATGCATATGTATACATCTTTAAAATCAATCTTCTCTGACTTTCTTTCCTCTTATTTATGTTGAGAGAGGAAGCCAGCAAACGATTTCAATGTATGATGCATCCAATATCACCTTTCACATAAACAGAAAAAATATGCTTCCTCTGTTGATGCGATGAGACTGGGGCGCATTTAAGCGTCTAGAGAAAGTGTCATTTTGTTTAAAATAATGTGAAGAGAAGCCCAGTCTCAGTATGTTGAAAAGAGTTATGCAGGTGCTGCTGTTTTAATGACAGTGGGGCTGACATGTAGTTAAAGATGCTGCTGAGCCCTGGCACAAATCGCAGCTGCCGTGAGCAGGGGGGAGACCTTTTGCACCCCGCTGCTCGTGTCCACGTCCCTGCTTGGACGCTTCACCAGAAAACCTTGCTCAGGTGGCATTTGGCAGTGCATTAATCTGGCCTCTCAGCGGATGGCTCAGCCTGCGGATATAATGGAGTGTATCAACCTCAGGTTCAAAGCCCAGTGTAATTTCGTGGGAATGAATTGTTCAGATAAAGTCAGTAGAACACAGTTTCTTAATCTGCTAAATGGGAAAAGACACTGCTGCCTGGCGCTTATTGGATTTTGTGCAATTTGAGGAAGAAATTAGATTGGTTTAGATTAACCCCTCCAGGAATGGACACCTAGGAAGAGGCCATTGTCACTCAGAAGCAGTTGATTTTCAGGTTTATTTATCTGAGCAATCCAGCTGCCGGCGTGACTGAGCAGAACCCGCACTGTTGTGCTGCACTTCTTCATCCTCTGGAGCGCCCGTCTGCTGAGTTCAAACAAGACAGCATCGATCTGCTGCAAACCAGGCTGCACCCCGGTGTCGGTGGTGCCAGCCGGTGCTTTGCCTTCTCTCCCTGGTAACAAAGACCCGGGTGGGCTTCCCTGTTACTCAGGGGAGAAGCAATCGTGAGAGCACCTGTGCTCCAAGGCAAACTCTGCCCTTGGCTCCCTCCAGCTCTGCAAGCCTCCCTGTTTGCCTCCCTCTAAGGAAGAAGTCCCCAAGGTGGGCTTGGAAGAGCACCGCGGACCTCGCCATCTGCAGCTCTGGGTGCCAGCACGTTGTTGGATTAAGTGACAGCAAGCATGTCTGCGTGCAAAAGGCAAAGCCCTCACAGGAAGTGCTTTTCCAGCTAGCAGGGTGAACCAAGCATCACTGCCTGGCTGTGGAGCCTCCAAAACTCTGTTCCTGGATGCATTTCTAAGCCAAATTGGAAGAGCTTGGGGTCCCGAAGTGGCTGTGCCTTGGCCGTACAGTATCTTACCTTGCCACTTGCCTTTGCACAAGTACTTGCACGTCACAGGGAATGTCTGCAAGAAGGTGAAACGTGAGAAAAGAAAGAGGATTGTTCACCCTCTTGTTGAGAAGTGAGCTGTCAGGTGAGGGATGGCTGTGCTTTCGCATCTGTGAGCAGCCAGTGGGAACAGCTTTGCCCCGTGCCCATCCCTGGAGACTGGGCACTGCGGGGAGAGCGTGCCTGTCCTCCCAGAGGTGGCTGGAAGGCAGCCGAGCGCTGATGTTGGGAGAAGGGGTTATTACTCAGTATTGTGAGTGGCGAGAGGAAGTGTTCAGCATATTATATTCTGGGACACCTTCCCAGAAAATGTTTCCTCGTGGTAATTACAGCAGTGATGCCGTAAGCCCAGGCAGTGGCTCCCCTTTGGGTTTTAGGCTTGCAGTAGTGAAGATGAATGGAGCAGACTGTTAGGAAAGCTCTCAGAGATGAAGTTTTGCCACAGCCTGTTAAATCAGGAGCCCCTTCGGCGAGGGCAGTGCATGTTCCTCAGCCTGACAGGGGAAATAGCTTGGCTACAAAGACAGTGATAGCCGAAAACTCGTCCTATTTCTTACTGGAACTCCGAGGAAGCTGCTGCAGCTCCGTCCCCCCTGTCACTGGACACATGCTGTCTCCTCCTGCATTGCTTGAGCTGGGTTATGAGCTCCTGCTGTTTGCCACGGTGCTGTAAGCCCAGGAGCTCTTCGTTGTTTTCGGTAAGGGGTTACAGAAGATCTGTGAAAGCCACAGGACAGATCCAGCCTGACAAGGGTCTTCTATAGGCTATCCATCACGGATAACGTGCAGACACAGCTGAACATGCCCGGGGAGCTGTGGTCAGCTGAAGGGGACCCCAAGTCCTCCTTTCCCCTCTCCGTGTTGCGTGACACTGGTACTTATGTTCTCCTGCGACTCCTGTTTCTCCATTTATATAAACAGATAGGTTTTGGTAACAAAGGAGGAAAAGAAATGCATGACAGAAATGCGTGCTGCTCTCTGACCCCGTGGTGTTGCGGGACTCTGCATTGACAGGTCCTGAAGGGACACGCATCCACTTGTGTCCCTTCCCCTTCAAGAGGACTGCAGAACACACCGGAGGGGAAGAGGAGGAGATCTGGGGGCCGATAGCTGATACAGGCAGGATGCACTGAAGGAAGCACGGAGTTAAACACAGGAAGTCCTTCACTGAGATGGAAGTAGCGAGATCTCCTTCTTTGCTCCCCTGAGCAGGGCAATTGTTCTTTCATCTCTTTTATTCTTTTTCCAAGGCAACAGTACTCTCCCACTTCATGCGTGCCATGTTTTTGAGGTGTATAGATTTGTGCTCTGTTTTGGTTCCTCACTGGAAACAGACTGTGTGTTTACTTGGAGCAAGTTGACTTGTATCGTGGTTCTGCTCCCAAAGCTGCACTCCCAGCGTCTTTGGCTGCAGTGGTTCAGATGGTGAGGGGAAACGCAGTGAAGTCAGGACTTGAAGCTCCCTGATTGGTGAACTGTAAATTTGAGCCGGAAAATGTGGCTGTACTGTAAAATTCAGGACACCATCTGTTTCATTGCTTGCTTGCAGTAACATTTGTACTTGATAATTAAAATGTCACACACATTTTTAGCCAGCTTATAATCCATGCAGGAGTAGAACTGTGTCTTCTGAAAACCATTCGGGAGATGCTCACGGATAAGAATGATGCCATTTTGAACCATTTCCTGCTGCTTATAGGGGAGTGTTTTGCCATTTTTTCATATTTTGAGGAGTAGGGTGGAGGGATGGGAACAATTGCAGCTTCTTTTGGAAGGACCTGTGAACCTCACTGAATAACACTGGATTTTTGTGGTTTATTGGATGAAGTACGGTTTGTGCTGATTCAACGCACTCATTCAGTGCTTGGCCTCATTTGATGTTTAGAAAGTCCTCAAAGAGGAGAACTATAGTTCTCTAGCTAGATCTGTCTGCTTCCCTTTAGCATCAGTAGGAATGTGAGCAGCCTGGATAGAGACGCCAAAGCGGTGACTTTGCAGCCTTTTTCACACACGGATGCTTCTTGACCAGATGTTTATTTTGTGTTAGGCTGGTCGTGCTGGGGCTGGGCTGGTGGTGCCTCTCCTGGTTTTGGTCTGGCTGGTAGGTTTGCTTTGGCTTCAGCTGCAATCGGTTTGTTTTTAAGGTGTTTTTAAGGATATGCCGTCTGTCTTAAGCAAGACTTCTCCAGCTGGTCTGGCCAAGGGCTCAAAGCACCGTCTGTTTGGTTAGCTCTCTGCCTGGGAAGCTGAGGATGGTGAGCGCAGCAGGCTCAGGGCTTAAGAATCACAGCAAGAGGATGCTCAGGAAAAGGTCAGGTTTTGGTCCATCTTTGTGGTGTTCTCACTGCGAGAGAGGCAGAGCAAACAGTGTCGTTTGTGTGCTGTGCGTTCGAGTGGGTTTTGCCCAGCGATGCTGGTCATCACCCTTCCAGCTCGCGCAGAAGGGAGCTGGGCTCCTCTCCTCGGCTGGCCCAGGTTGCTGTGTCTCCTCTTTGCAGTGACCTCAGTGCAGCTGCCAGTTTGGCTGAAGTTTGCTCCGCGGCACTGAAAAAGATGCAAAAACAGAATTTGGTTTTGGCTGTCCTAAAATTGGATTCTGAACGTCTTAATGCTAGAGATTAATGAACAATGTAGGAGGCATCTGAAATCCGTAAAAACGCAATGTGTCTTAGCTGATATCTGTGCTGAATGTGCTTTCGCCGACCACCAGGAAAGCATTTGATTAGGTATTGCCAGCTCAGTCTCTGCTTCCCAGGCATGTCACACGCTTGGACCGTGTAGACGGTCCTCCTGTCAACACAACGTGATGGACATATCCCTGCATTGGTTCAGGGTTGTGTAAGAGGCAAAAGTGTCATTTTCCACAAAAGTGCCTCTCTAGGGGCATTGTTGTAACTAATTCAGACTAAGTAAAACATGCTTTTACTAAATGTATGCGGTGGAATGAGCAGACGTTGGAAACGGGATGTTCTGCTCCTCTTGTGATACCTGGAAATTCTTGATTGCTTAGCTGAAATAAAAATGTCTCCCAGCTGAGCTTTGGCACAACAGATACATCGGCAAAGTTTTATTAGAAATGCATTCTGCTATTCCATGAACATTTTAAATCCATTTATGTGAACTATGGGTGAGTGAGATTTTTTAAAATCCTGGTCTGCTGGGAGATATTTAAAGCTCACAGCTTTACGGTGCATTGGTGTGTGCTATCAGCAACTAGTCAAGATTAAAGATGAAGTCAGGAAAGGAGCTGCCGTGAGTACTTCAGGAGGGCTCACCAGCAAGTGAGCACATGAGGTGCTTTCTGGGCTGTCTCCTGGCTTAAATCAAACAGTTTGACGACACGCTGGCATTCATGCAGGCTTCTTCTATGTTGAGGCTCTGGACATTTCCTTGCAGGATTGGGTCCTGTGCTTTTGCCAGGAGACTCTATTGTAATGTGTGAGAGAAGGTTTAAAATATTCTAATTGTCTACCATGAAATTACAGTTTTGTTCCCTGGAGTAGAAAAGTGAGTTTAAATCATTAACACCACAAGTCTCAGTGATGATTACAGAAATGTTTGCAAGTGACTTAATCAGAATAGTTTGTCTGAGTGGCCCATTTTAATATTATTGCGCTGATTAAGTTTTCTTAGCTAATATGTGTTTCATTTCCAATTCAATTAAATGAGAATCCCCTTTCATTACGTGATATTACTGAAGTGCCCTAGTGGGGCAGGAGCACACTTGGTATTTTCAATTGATACAGATTTCTTCATTATACCGTCTCGTGGTGCTAAATGAAATCAATGAAAGCTGAAATTAAAATTGTAGCAAGCTGCAGCTATAAATACGTTGTCCATTCCTCAGCCCCTTTCAGCAATAGGAATGAGAATATATTAGTATCAGTTCATTAATTACATTTCAAATACATTTTCAATAGATGCCTTCCTTTGACAAAATTTTAGAAAGACTATGAAAGATTTTTCCTTGCGTTTCTGTATGTCCAATAATTATGACAAGCAAAATATAAGTGGCATTAATGTGCTTTTATTATACAGTGTATATGTTCGCTTTTGATTTTAAAAGCATTCTTGTGTAACCTATCATGAGCTATGTTAGCTGGCGTATGGGAGATTATCTGCAAATGGCTTGTGAAGGAATGAACATCAGCCTTACGTTTTCTCACATGAGCCAAACCTTGATCTTTTATGTATTATTGAAGAGAATTGATTTAGATCTGATATAGTAACAAATGATTTTATAAACACCTCTCTGGAGTTAATTCCCCATTGTGGGATATATGAAGTTCTCAAAGATAATGTGTATGATCTTGAAAGCTCCGAGATTTCTCAAGTGTTGGGGCAGGGCTATTGAACGGTACGTATTTTTATATAGGAAGCAGTTGGGAGGCATGTTACTGTGATTCAAGCAGTGATTAGGAAATTACAGTGAGTGCTGAGGAAATAGGATAGGTACAGCTTCTAAATACGCATTCATATGTTCACAAAAAGACAAATATATGTGTTGAGCTGAGACTGGGACCCTCTAAACCATCTTGTTCCTAGACGATATTAACAGCAGAGTTTACAAGTAAAGTGCGCAGGGTTCACTAATCTTTAGTTTCACGTGTCCTGTTTGTGTGGCCGTTTGGTGGCAGGTTCAGAGCAGCAGTCCCCATCCCACGTGCTGCTTTTGTGCCGCTCACCGTGGCAGCGTGCGCGGCTGTGCGCCACCTGCTTGAAAAGTCACCGCGAAGCAGAGACTATCTGAAGTATTGATTTCTGTTAAATTATTAAAGTATTTTCATCTGGTCAGAGAATATGTGGCTTAGCGCGTTTAAGGCGTATCTAAAATGTATATGAATATAAAGATGAAGCCTTTTTCTTTGATACTAAATATACACTTTTTATAAACAAGAATCTGGAATTTTTTAGAATATGATAAATATCTTAGCATAGTTATCCTGGCTCCATAAGTGCAATGAAAATGTTAGCCTTGGCATATCAATCGTGCTTTACAGATGACTGTAATTTCCTGAATGTCAAAACTCCAAATTTTTCTACTAAGCAAACTTTTCAGTGGCAAAATAGATTGCCTCCATAATATATCACTGTGGGCAGGAAAAAATGAAATCTTTATGTACTGTATTATGAATCAATGAGGCATTAAGATTTTTGGAAGGGTGAGCGGACTCTGGAAAATGAAAAACTGCCACTATTCCATCTCTGTAAACCGCTGCTTATGGAGCGTCGGCTTTGCAAACCTCTATCTTCCACGCCACAGAAATATCAGTTACAAGTTGAAACCAATTCCTGCAACAGCATTTAGATAGGGTAAATACTGTAGTAAATATCTGATTTATGGCAACATCCTGTGGTTATTCACCAGCTCTTTTGCAGTAGCCTAGCCTGCCTGCCTTTTCATTTTGGGAGGTCTGCCATGCTTTCTAATGAATCCATAGGAGAGAACGGGGAGGTGCCGGCTGCCGTGCGCCGGGGAGGTGCTGTGTGACACAGCTCCTGGGGACGGGGATGGTGCTGCAGCGTCTGCGTGGTTCCTTGCACGGGGAGTGGGAAGGTGTTCCTGGTACTATGTGGGTTTGAGATTGTTCCTGGTACTTATGTGGATTTCAGGTGGTGAATTTTCAAAAGACATCACCCACACCTGTATTTTTCCTAGCGTGCATTAAGGGCAGGATTGTGCTCTGCAACCTCTTTTAAGGAATAACTGACTTCGGCAAGAAAGGCACTTTAAAAAGCCAAGACCTTGCCTGACGCTGGAGGCAAACCCCACAAATTCAGCATCACTACAGCTCAGCACCTAGCAAGAGGGGCAGTGCGACGTGTTCTTAGCTGGGGCTCCTCTGCCAGCTCCTCTCTTTCCCTTGGGTTTTACCTCCCACATGCGGCTCCAGGGTCCCAGTAAGAGTGAGAGCGGGCTGCCTCAGCACCACTGCTGCCTTCCATCCAGACGCCTCTATCGTGTAACGAAGTTAATGAGGTGGGAAGCTTTGCTGCTCCGGGTAGGCGGTGGTGGGCGATGGGTGCTCCCAACAGGCGCTTCAGCCCCTTTCCCTGCAGCCCCTCGGCTGGGTGGATGGGTCTGGGCGCTGCCACATTTCCCCTGCGAGGCTTCTGGGTGGAGGCGGCGAGTTCGGGGACGGATCCAGCCGCTGAGTCACTCTTCTATTTGCCGAGTCTAAAAATGGAAGCTTGCTTCTCTTTTTATCCACCACTAAAAAAAAAAAAAAGTGAAAAAGGCTACTGTTCTTGCTGAATTGGTTGTGTGCAAGGGTATCCTGCAGAGATCTTAATAATACAGGCAATTATGAAATTAATACCACTCTGGCAAATCTGCAGGGCAGCTCTCCCCTGCGCAGGCAATGCTGTGGACAATTAGTTTGTGCGTGAGGGTAGCTGGGAGCATGTGTGTGTGTGAGGCTGCATATTTTTTACTTCTTTAAAACCTTATTTTCAGTATACTTGTGTTCCAGGTACCAGCTCCGCACATATATGAACAGGTACCTTGAGCTGAAAAAATCTTCAAATGCTGCCTTCCTCTGTGCCTAAAGTGCTGCTTTTTTGCAAATCTTTCCCATTTGATAATTTCATGGGCAACGATGGGCTGGTGTAATTGCCACTCTTGCAAAATCCAGCTCCTTTTTATGGGTTCCTCTGGCATTTTTCTCCTGCTGCAGTTACTGTGGGTAGGCTGCTGGCTTCCTACCCCCACCATTAGTGTTTCTAGACAAAACATCTCTGTGATTCATTGGGTGCTGATAGAAGTGAAAACATAATGATTACTTAGAGGAAATGTAAATTTACATTTGCTAAAGGCTTTAATTCACAGCTCTGAAATACTTATCTCCTTTCCTCCTAGGCCCTTGTTCTGGGCTAATGCATGTTATGATTCTCCTGTGCCATGCTGAGACCAGAGTAAAGGAATATAAGTCCATGTGTGTGTACTTTTGCAGACTGCTGCAGAGAAGAGCAGGTTTTTTTTTCTCCTCCTTCTCCCCTTTCCCATATTTTTTTATATTTGACCTTGTAAATGGCTGTAAAAGGGAATGCTGCTGTTCTGATGGCACCTCCGCCAGGTATTGCAACAGGTGGTGGCGTTAGCCACTGCTGTAGGAACTGCTTGTGGAGGAAGAAAAAAAAGTTTGCACTGCACTTTCAAGATGTACTTCTTTAATAGGGTGTCATTTATACAGCTAGATTTTGCTGTACTTTGAATTTTGGACGAGGCGGATCTGGGCATTCGGTTTGAAATGACGGAATGAAGAGATGTCTCACTTCGTAGCTAAAGCAATAGGACCGGCCCTGCTCCCGGCCCGCCTGGGCTGGGTCCCTGAGCAGGCACCCAGTGGACTCGGGGTGGGGGATGAGGTGGGGAGGTGATAGGTGAGGGCAGCAGACCGGCTGCAATGATCCTGCTCCATGCATACTGCCACCATGGGATGCTGGGCGTGAGAGTTTCCTCCTGAAGCTCCTGGGGAGCGCAGCAGCCCCGCTCCGTGCTGCCACGGCCAGCAGCGGGGCCCTTTCCCTCATCTGCTGGGCTGGGAGCACAGGGAAGCACTGGGGGAAGTGGGTGGGTGATGCTTTTCAGCTGCTGCTTCTGTTGTTATCCAAATCACTGATGTGAAGCATCTGGGACCAATCTGGAGTAGATGCAAGCATTTGATTCCCAGCAATGTGGGTGAGAGCTTGCCAAATATTTTGGCCTAGCCTCTGCAAACTGTCCTGCGTGAGCATCTCTCAGCCAGGAAGTGGTACTCTCATTTGGGGGGTTTACGAATGAAGGGGTTTTCCCAAGCATGCTTGGTCGGAGGAGGAAGGGCTGTCACCAGGATGTTCACCCCATCCTTTCAATTGTGTCCGTAGGTGACACGGTTTGTTAAGGATTAGAGTGAGTCACAGCATTAAATGAACATCTCGCTTCTCTCTGAGCGATCTCCAGACAGATGCCTGCCTCTAACAAATGAGGCAGCAGGGGTATTTCTCTTTGAGGGACAATTTGCAGTATTAGCAAATCAAATTCTCGGTGGGCCACTCTTTATGGGAATTAACCTCACCTACTGGGAGCCAGGCGCTCTGGGCACCCGGCCTGATGTAATTGAGTTTGACTTCTCCTGGAGACGTGGTGGGGATGATGGATGGGCAAGGGAGACCCACGCCACGCTGGCCTCGTGCCCCATCTACTGAAAGTTAAAATACATCAGCTGCAGGGTTTGGCAGCTTTGGAGTTGCACGTGGAGGATTTCTAACCTGTGGTGCTGCGAGACTTGCACCGCTGGTGTTTCTGACCTCCCGTAGCTACGCTGTAAAGTTATGCAGTGCACAAACCTTTTGCGCATGGTGCAGGGTAAGGGAAGAGTGTGGAGCCTGCTGCAGCGGTGTTTTGGAGTGGTGGTGGAGCAAAGACAGGGTCTGGACCCATGTGTAGGACCATCTTCCTCTCATCAGATGAACTACAGAAGAGGAAAAGTTGCTGTCTCAAAAAAAACAAAACCAAAACAACAGCTCAGCTTTTAAAGATGAAAAGAATATTCTTATAAATTAGTTCAGTTTATGGGGAGGGTGGTGAGGATGTTGCTCGTCCTTGTGCCATTAGTCAATTCTGGTTGATTGCACGTTGTTCCTGGTGCCGAGTCACCAACCATATGATTATTTTTCTTTTTTTCAGTAGCTCAGTTCTTTATCCTTAGTTTCATATGCAGAATCCCTGCTGCAGGGTTTTATTTCATTTTAGTTGCTTTTCTGTTGGACGTGATACAAATCTCATCTGTCCCTCTGCCCCTGCCCTTTCCATTCAAAGGAAACTTTCCTTTCAAAATGTCTGTCCTCACCTGTGGTGTAATGGGGTTTCGCACTGCCCTGTTAATATACGACAAAGTCTGTAAAAAAAAATCTCCTAGAATAGGAAACATTCCCAAATTTCCCTTTCTCCCCCGTCTTCAACCAAAGCGTTGGAGACACTTTTGCAAAACTGCCTCCCATTCATTGCACGAGCCCATCTGCATGTCCAAACCGTCTTAGCCAGGCTTACCACCTGGATGAGCTTGACCTAGATGCAAACTGATGTGCATGAGCAAGTTTAAAGGGTAGCCTTAGCTTTGCTGGGAGAATGGGACTGCCCCAGTATTTCCCCCTGCTAATCACAGCTCTGCTTCCTCAGCCGTGCACCAAAGCTCTGTTGTCCTGGTTTACCTTTCCCCCAGGCACAGTCTGAGTGGGATGTCAGGGCTGCAGTGCTCCCTGTGCAAGGGCTGTCGGTTTCTCCCCCTCTGTAGCCTTTGGGAGCCCCTCTTGCTACAACCTCATCTCTTAGGGGAAATGGGAGAAGGTCACTCGGTCCCACCCCTGCTTATCCGTACACTAATGGGTGTAATGTTGAGTAGGTGGTTAGCTTTCAGCTTCCATCTCGTGCTTCCTAGCTGACGGCTCCATCAAGCCAGGCTCAGGTTTCCAGGCTGAAGGCACGGCAGCTGCCAGCACCCGACCTCCAGTCTTCCTCTGCCTCAAAGAGCAATTAAACAGCCTCTGTCCTCTGACGGAGATCGATATTCCTCTGCCTTGGCACCAGCAGGACCTAAAAGGGTGGAGCCAACCCCCCCCAGTTGTTGTCCTTGTGGAATTAGTGTTCTCTTGGACCCCAGAGCAGTGGTTTGAAGCCTTTCCATTGGGGTTAAGGTGTCCTTCCCTGGGAGTAGGTGCAATAGGTAAGGCCCCTAGATGGGTGCTGTATTCAGACCCTGGGTTGCTCAGCTGTCAGTGGTTTTGCCAGGCCGCTCATGGTGGGGTGGCAAAGCAGGAGCGAGGGAGCTGCAAGCTCCCCACGTGCTCTGAAGTCTCTGACTTTACTCAGTGCTGTCATCCCCTAGGGGTTCACACCTCCTCAATTTGACTTCAATTTGCCTTTTTTTTTTTTCCTTTCATGTTGCTTTTAGAAGCTTGCTACAAGGATGCTTTTTAAAAAAATCATTAGATTGAAAAAATAAAAAAAAGATTCTCATTCAGCCCCTGTGCTAGGCAGAGGTGGGGAAGGTGGGGAACGGCATGGCACAGATGCACTATATGACCACAGAATTATCTTTCAAAGAGAGCAGATGGCTCCATCTCAATAAACCCCTCAGAGAGATTCACCGGAGGTCTTTGAGGTTTCAGTTTGCTTCTTATTTTCTCCGAGGTCTGTGCAGGAAAGAGAGGGGGCTGCTGTGGGCTGAGGAACTGGACAGCTGAAAGCAGGTTTGCGCACTGACTGCATGCTCTGCTTGGTCACTTTTAGCAAAAATCTTCCCACACGTGGTAGAAGTAACACAGACCAAAAATTTCCTATTTCTAGCCAGCACCAGGGCTGGTTTGGGAGCTGGTTTGTCTTTTGCTCTCTTAGGGCAGGTAAAGAGGCCCTCTGTGCCAGGGCTGCACATAAAGCTGAATCGGAGCCCAGGCAGAAGAGTGGTGTGGTGTGGGACCTGCTGGATCACGGCCTCCCTGGCTCAGCTTTCTCACCCTGGTGGAGGGGGTGTGAGCCATTAGCTGGGTGTTTATCTGAAGAGAGCCTCTGACCTTTTCCGAGCTCCTCTACAGAAATGGTTCATGTGCAAATAGTTCGTTGCTCCCCAAAATGCTCTCGCTTTAACCTTGCAATGATGTGATAAGCAGAGCAGTTGGTTTAGCACAGGGAGCAAACTCAACATCGTGAGACTGCTCGGTGCTCGCGGTCCTCAGGAAATAGCTGTGTGCAGGGAGCTACCAGGAACAAGTGACTGTCGTACCATCACAGACTCCTGGTGGCCCCAGGGTCAACCTACTTTCTAAGTTGCCTGCGAGCAACTTTTGTTCTCTGCTTCATAGGCATCCAACTAAACTTTATTAGGAAACCTGTATTTCTGAAGAGGGCAGTTCTTTAAGCTGGAGGGATGATTCACAGTGAAGTCTGAGCTCTACCTGCAAACATGTTGTCTCGGGCTCTGAAGCACAAGCTTCAAGGAATGGGCAGGAGCTCAACACCCCCTTGTTAAGACAGCAGAGGGAACAAGCTGTTACGTACGGAGCTAAAAATAATTGCAAAGCTTTGAATCTGCCTCCCAATTGCAGCAGAAGGGTGTTCTAAGCACTGATGGCCGAATCCGTCTCTGGCACAGCTCTCACTCGATGGTGCATTAAAGCGTTTGTGACTTTTTGAAGCTCAGTTCAGATAAACGCACAGCAGTGTGGCTGCTTTTTTGGAGCTGCCATGATTTCGAACTTTGATCAGTGTGGCTTGGGGCTAACCCAAAAGCTGGTGTTCCCAAAAGGAATGGTGCCTTTTCCAGTAGAATTTTAACAGGGAGACTGAAGAAGGGGAGAAATGCACAAGACAGCTGAGATGGGCCCAGCAGCTGACAAAGCAACGTATGACATGGCATAACTAAGAAGTACAGTGCTGGGCCTGTTTGTAGGGTACTGTGCTTCAGAGCAGGTGAGCTACAGGGTCTGCGTGGGGCGTCCCATAAGCCTGCCCACAGCCTGGTTTCCTGAGCACAAGGTGCTGGAGGGAGCCCGGCCACGTCCATCCTCACTGCAGAGCCGAGCAAGCGGCTTTGTTCAGCCTCCTTCACCTGGGCTCCTTCAACTTCCTGTGACAGGTACTGATGGAGGTATTTGCCTGGATGAGGCGATCGGCCACCTAGGGTGATGGTGATCCATTACGACAGTTTCTTCCACCAACATACACATTTTATTCATTCTTTTGCTTTTACAATAGCAGCAAAGAGAGGCACTTTGTCACTGCCTATGACCAAAGAGCACAAAAGGAGAGAGGCTGAAGAATTTGAGCTATGATAAAATGCTCACTGCATTGATCTTGGCTTGGGATTTGTTTTCCTTCTTGCATTAACTCCCCATCGATTGCTGTGATGACCTTAGAGCATGTGGGTTTGCTGGCCGTATCCCTCAGCAAGCAGCATCCCGCTCTGCTCCCGGCCTCCTCAAACCGCTGATGGTGCGAAAGCGGGGCCGGTTGGTACAAGAGGGGTAAGCAGGGCTTTGCTACGGCCTCTTTGGTCATACTATATGTTATATATAGGCATGCCACGGCTATGGTACTAACTTGTTATTGCTTGAGGGATCGGGTCATTATTTTAGCGCAGGATGGTAGTAAACTGGATCCAACTGCGAGGAGTTCTGGCAGCTGTTAAAGAAGGGGTTTGGGTTTGCCTTGGAGATGTTCTTTGTGCCCACGCTTTGCAATGACGCTTTGGGAAAAATTACCTTCCCCTGGACCATGGCAGGGGCCTTGGCTCATGGAACATATTTGCTTCTGTGTTCAAAGCCCTCGGAGCCCGGGGTGGCTGCAGCAGCGCCAGGGTGAGCCTGCAAACACGTGGCAGGGCTGATCGTGGCGTCCTGGCTCTCCAGACATGAGGTGCCGTTGTGTCGGCCACTGATGGCTTTATCAGGCTCCATGGCTGTATTTGGTTTTGCAAGTTTATAGTACTTTCCATTTATTTAATCATTTATAAGCTTGGATGCTCTAAAAGAGAAGGGAAATGGTGACTCTCCCTGTTTCCTGTCCCCCATGCTACTGGATGCTTTCAGAGCCTGTGATTCACTTTCGAGTTCACCCAGAGACAATTTTCTGTAAAACATTGACATCTAGTGGCTTTTCTGCTGAAGGAAACGATGGGGAACAAAGGCTTGGATGAGGGTGGCCAGCCACGATGTCTCCTGGAGAGCAAAGAAATACCCCGTCTCCTCCTCACGCAGCACCCAGGACATGGCGGTCCCAGCCTGGGGGCTCGGGGCTGCTGGGCACACGCTGCTCTGTGTCCTCATCCCGGGGGAGTGAGCTTCCCTGGCAGGACTATTTGCTTATTGAGCTGCCTCAATTCAGTTTACTTAAGCAGATTGCTCTTACCCTGACAGCACTGTGTGGCAGGGCATCCTGCTACCTCTGGGCACTGGGCAGGGACATTCCCCATGAGAAGTGCAGCCCGTAGCACTTCTGGTGCTGCCCTGGCGCGTGCTGTCATGTCACAGCCGTGCATGCAGCCTCCCTGTGTGTGCCACCATCCTGCTGCTCCAAACAAAAGCCTCCACTTCCCTTGGAATATCTTTTGTTAGAAAGCGCTGTAATGCACCGTTTAATTTCCTGTTATTTACTTCTCTATCCTCTCTCATCTTTGTATCAGGTGAAAGCAGGAGGATAAAATGGTGTTTGCCTGGGCTTTTCCGTGATCTTCGTTTCAGTTCAAGGAGGTTGGGTCTTCTGGGGACATCCCATTTATCTGGCCTGTGAAAGGAAATGTCTTCCAGGAAATGTTCTCCTTGCAGGCATAGCACTGTTGTAGGGCCTGTGCAGCTCAGACCCACGGCTGCTCACCGTGACAAGTCGTATAAGCAGCACTTTGCAGGCAACAGAAAGTTGTCAGCCCAGCTCGGTTGTGCACAAAACAACACTTTGCTCTCAAATGAAGCTCCCACGTGCCTGGGGAGCAGCCTGTGCTGCTCCTCTGGAAGGGGCTGTAAGTGGTGTGGCCATGGAAAAGCCAGAGCTACCGGTGCCTGCTTGGGCTCGGGCTTCCACCACAGGAGATGTTTTGATGATGCCATCGTGGGTCATGGGAGGGGATCTCTTAATGCCCAGCATGAGCATGTTACTACATGGGCAGCCCACCAGAGATGGAAGTTTGGGGTTCCCTTCAGCCTGTGTAGATGCAAACCCGTTAAGCAGAGCAACGTGTTCTGTTCAACCGTTTCTGTTCCCCCACAGCGACTTTGTTCAGTTATCCTTCACCTCGGAGAGGTGAGCGCACAGAGGAGCACTCTGCAGCAGGGTTTCTGAAAGCATCTTAAGTGCATCTCCAAGTTTCTATTGATTCTGATTGTTAATATGCCGTGCGCTCAAGACGCAGGAGACTAAACGCTCTGCCTCTCTCTCCCCTTTGCAGGAATTTCTACTATATCACCATCCTGCGTGACCCTGTCTCCCGATACCTGAGCGAATGGCGCCACGTGCAGCGAGGAGCCACGTGGAAAGCGTCCCTGCATGTCTGCGACGGGCGATCCCCGACCACCGAGGAGCTGCCCAGCTGCTACACGGGGGACGACTGGTCGGGCTGCTCCCTCCAGGAGTTCATGGATTGCCCCTACAACCTTGCCAATAACCGCCAGGTCCGCATGCTGTCCGATCTCAGCCTGGTGGGATGCTACAACCTGTCGGTCATGCCAGAGGAGCAGAGAAACAAGGTTCTGCTAGACAGTGCCAAGGAGAACCTGAAACGCATGGCCTTCTTCGGCCTTACTGAATTTCAAAGGAAGACTCAGTATCTCTTTGAGAAAACTTTTAACATGAACTTCATCTCGCCGTTCACGCAGTACAATAGCACAAGGGCCTCCAGCGTGGAGATAGACGAGCAGACTCAGCAGCGCATCGAGGCCCTCAATTTTTTAGACATGGAATTGTACGATTATGCAAAAGACCTTTTTTTGCAGCGGTACCAGTACATGCGGCAGAAGGAGCACCAGGAAGCACGGCGGAAACGCCAGGAGCAGCGCAAGATCCTGAGGGCGAAGCAGGCGCACCTGAAAGAGCAGGGCGAAAACAGCTCCAGCACTGACTACATAGGAAACGTGGAGCGGTGGCGGCGGTAGTGGGGGGAGCTTCTCAGGAGACTCGCTGGACACCGAAAGCAAAGCAGAACCCAACCCAACACCCAAATCGGAGCCGACAGAGTAGTCCAGACAAATTAAGCTTCTTAAATATTTGAAGCAAAAAGAGGTTAAAATGTTGCCTTTGCAGTTGCCTTTGCAGTAAATGTTGTACTGTACGTGGAACACTTAATCCTAGTGCGTAATTAAATTGTCCTTTTTAGGTTTGTTGGATTATTTATGAAACACAGGAGCCAAGTAAGCTCATCGGAAATGGTTGCTTGGACATTTATTTAAAAAAAAAAATCCTTAAATTAGTTATGAATACAAAATGGGATGCTGGAAAATGTTTATGATGCTCTGCTGAAACCTATCTGGGAAGCAAACTCATTTCCTAATAATGAGCATTTAACATACTCTCACAATACAGTATATGAGCAAAACCTTTTCCTTTTGATTTTATCTTAATTTTATTTAATTATGTGTTTTCAAAGGGCACCAACTGCTTATGATATTTACCAAGTTAATGAATGGACAATGAAGGGAACAGTAAAGGTCTAGAAAGAATATTGACTAGTTTTATGTATAATATTGGCTTTTAAAAGGAATAGAAGTAATTTCTCTAGTTATATAAATATTTAAAATTTTAAACTTTTTCTACCTACTGCTGTTTAGAGTTTTAAGCTTGGTCTAACTCATATTAAAAAAAAAAATAAATACATACATACTCAATGCCAACGTTAAAGGCATTATTTCCAGAAATTTTCAGGTCAATATGATTTTAACCATTCTGGAGAAGTTACAGCACATCTTCATGTTTCATAAAGCCTTTTACCAATTATAATCTTGTGACAGTATCTAATTTTAGGTCTTTCTTACCCATTAGAATACATAATGCTGAACTTATTATTCCTTAATAATTGGTGATATAAACTAGATGAAATTGTGTTGCGGATATTTGTATAGTGTCTTTAAAAAGTCATAAAAATCTCTAATCCCAGCAATATTATAAAGAGAATTGCTCAATTGAAGAAGTAGATTTACACTTGAATTAGGATTTACTTGCAGTAAATCTTTGCTACACAATATAAAAATAGGGCTGGTTTTTTACACTCTTGAGCCCTTCTTAGTGACGACCGACTAGCAACGACTAAAAATGATGGAAACAAGTATTACCATAGCCATAGTTACACTGTATGAGAAAGTTGCATGGTGAAACAGGATGCAGGCACTGCTGGAGCTGGAGCTGTTGCCCCATCGGCCCCAGCAGGACCAGGCTCACCAAGACCAACAGGGAGAGGAGATGGGGCTGTAGGTGAGGGGCTCCTATAATCTCTATGCAAAAAAAAAAAAAAAAAAAAAAAAAGCACTGTAAGGGTTTGGTTATAAATTCAGCGAGTTCAGAAATTTTGTACGTAGCCTGCAGCGCTCTTGAGCTTTGCACTGAACGGCGATCGCTGTCTGCGTGCTCGGTCGCGGTTGGTGCGCGCGTGTCTGCTTGGCTCCCCGCTCGGTGCTGGGTGACGGAGGCACCTGAGAACGGCATTCTTCGTCCCGGTATACACGATGCTTACAAGGCTCACTTGCACTATTTCCTTTTGCCTGTAATATTATATACACAAAGAGGGCAGGGGGCATGAAATGCAGAAGGAGGCTTTAAAAACGTCTCGAGGCTCCGCGCCTAAGTTAGCTGAAGGTTGTGTTACAGCTGACGTTGTGTTGCGACCTGGGTGGGCAGCAATCCTGCCTGGGGCAAAGGAAAAGCACGGCTGCAAACCAATACCCTGCATTAGCAACTCAGAAGAGAGAATAATGTCGTGTACAGCATTTTTTTTTTTTAAATGAGAACTGCAGTTGCCAATATGATGTCTCGGTTGTACTTTGTTTTTTATGAGGGAAAGTAATGCGCTCTTAAAACTGAAAGGCACTGCTGGAAACAGGACTTAACCATGAGCGAGCTGGAGGGCCTGTTGCTGAAGGTGCATTTTGTTTTTATGCTGTGGTGTGCATGGTTTACAGAGACTAGTTGCATTTTCTTTGTGTATACTGTTTATTGTATATAGGGGATGTACGAATATAAGGATACCGTTTTGTCATAATCATATCAAATTCTACTGATTTCCACTGTAGATGCTGTCTTATTGTGTAGATTTACAAGCCGATCCACTGACTTTGATTGTGTAATTTAACAATAGAACTGATAAATAAAATTTAACTACAGTCTTCTGATTTTCATGTGATTATTTCTTTATGTGAAGATGCATTGGCAGTTGTGCAGTTCAGAATGGTAATTTTGACTCAAATGAAATAGCTGTTGGCAGGCAAATATAGGAATTTAAAATCATGGCTTTTCTGAAGTGTATTTAAACTACAGCCTTCAAGAGCAAAGCCGCTTTGGACTTTCTCTTGTTCGGTAGTTACTGCACAGATTTTAGCTGCTTTTCTGAGCTTTTCTCAGTGGTGGTTTCTGCTGATTTTAAATATTATTGTCAATGGTCTGCATCACTGAGGGATTGTTCCTGTGTGTGTACATGTATGTGTGTTTGTATACATATGATTATTCTTTTCTTTTGTATGATACCCACCATTTTTGCATCAGAGCTGGCGCCAGGAGGTGCTGCCTTGCAGTTTCCAGTGCGCCCTGCTTTATTGCTTCCTGGGGTATTGTCAAGCACAAATAATAATAATAATAATAAAAATAAAGCAGAATTAGATGCAAAAGCAGATGAGATGAAAAGGAGCAGAATGACCAAAATCAACTAGAAAATATGTTGGTTTTTTTTATGATTTGGATGGAGGCCTTTCTTGGTGGTTACAAAATGTACCCTCAGATCAGCAGGACTAACACTGGGGCCGGTAGACTCAGAGGTGTCTGTAGAAGCCTATGCCTTGGCTTAATCCAATTCCCTGTAAGGATGGAGGTGTCCTTCCTTTTGTGAGTACCTGTGGGGCGTTTTCTCTGCAAGGCTTTTTGAAGCCTGAGTGTTGCGGATGGGGATATCGAGGGATCTGCCAGCGCACAAGCAGTTGACTGACATGGCTTTATATATTTGTATGCTGGAAGTGCTGCCAGTGGAGCTGCTAATGGCATGGAGGTCACAAAAGGTGCTTCCCTGCAATGAAAAAAGCACCAAATGGTGAAGTCCGGCATAAAAGCAAATGGTTTGGGGGTTGCCTTTTGAGAGGAGTACTTTGTCAGTTGGGAAAACTGCTGCAGGATGGAGAGGAAGGGGGATGTGTTTGGACAAGCTTAGAAGCGGAGGAGCTACATCCATGAACCAGGTAGCACTCAGGCCCTCTGGTACGTTTTGAAAAGCCTGGACACATGTTAAGACTCTTCTGAGCAATGAGATGTCTCTGAGTTTCCATCAGATGGGGATGAAGCAGAACTAGTGCTGCCAGCATCAGTGCAGGGGCAGCTGGCGTGAAACTGGGAGATGGAGATGGGTAGCACTGATCTGTAATGTTAAAAGGAATCTGTCATGTTAAAAGCCATCTTGGCTTCCGCAACAAAATTGATCTGCAATTTTGCTGGATTGTTCAGTTTGCCCTCCAACAGATTGGGAAGTTGATAGCTACAGTGGTCTTGCAAAGTGCTGTATTTGGGGCAAATATTTTACATTTACTAAAACTTACCTAGATGGTGTCTAGTACATAGGGGTTGTTGGAAGGGAATTGCTCAGCTAATTTTTGTCAATGAACTTTGCAACCTATTTGTATAACATAATTATATGTTTTAGTATAGCGTAATATATATTTGATTGCACTGTGTCATCTGTGAGTAAAAGTGAACTAACTGGATTTCTATTTCATGTAACTTATAAAAATTTCACAATATCAAAAACGATCAGAGACATGAATGAGACCTAATGGATGCAGTGCAACTGATGTTTCAGCTCATGAAAATCACCGAGGAGATGAGAAGAAAAACCAATACATCCCCTCTCAAATTTCAGCCAGAAACATCAGGTAATTGAGTGAACCTGCCAATCCAATGCACACCTTCAGCTGCAGACCCAGACTGCTGCGAAATGTTTTCCAAGGAGGTGATGGATTTAAATCTTTGACTTACAAAAAAAGTCCCTGTCTCCAAAACGTTTGAGTGGAGCTGGGAAAGCTTTGATTGTTGCCAGACCTCGGGGGGGGAGGGGGGGAAGCCCTTTGGCGGTGTGGTCCCCTCTGCTTTTAGTGCCCCTTCGAGACACTGGCTGTCCCAGGTGTCAGGTAAGGCTTCCCCAGAGTTAATATCCAGAAATGGCTCAACATGATTTTAAAATTGCAGTAACGAAAGACAGGACATGCTGCATGTTTCCTTGCATGCCTTTGCCATCAAGAGTGCCGAGGCGCTAAGGGACATGTTCCCCACCAGCCCCCGAGCTGGGACCCACAGCCTGTGAGCACAGCTCTCAAGGGGACAGGGGGACATTTGTCCCCTGTGGCTGGATCCGGCCCTCCTGAGCCATGCTGGGCATCCCAGCCCGCCGCTACCCGCGGCTCCAGCGTGCCCAGGAGGAGCAGCGTGCACGGCACCGTCGTGAGCACACAGCAAAACATCTGAACTCTTACCTATGAAATTCAATTCTGGATTTCCTGAAGCAATCTCCCCGTTCCACCAGCCTCATCAGGGAAGAGTGTAATTTCATTTAACCCATTTCTTGAGTTCAGAGTCAACTGTGTTGCCATAATGCTAATATCACTGTTCTGCTATCCCCAGAGACCTGAGTGACGAGTTTAGGCCCAAAATCAAATTTGGCTCGAAGCTTCAACAGGATCTATCAGCGAAATTACCTGTGGTCTCTACCCAGTAGCTTTGTCATGCAGTTCAGCTCTGAAAGGATGCATTAGGCCAGCCAGGTGAGGTTATATCACTTTTTGTGTTGGGAGCAATGAAATGCTGAAACAATATATATGCAAAGCAATCAAAACATTTAGAGCGAGGGCTGAGTGTTCATTTTCAGAATATGAAAACAGCTTTTTGGTATTCTCGGCTCTCTGAACTTGTATTTGCCTTTGTATGACTGCAAATAAGGTTTTCACTTGCAAGGATGTTTGCAAGAAGTTGTTGACATAAACCTCGGTATAAACTATAAACTGCGCAAACTGTATTTTCTACTGGACGTTCGTGGACAGAGGGCTGTGAATGACTCCTCGAAGGATGCATTCATCTGAGCCCCTGTTCTGCTGAAGAGTTCTCAGCCACCTGACCTTGATGAGGAGCCCCACAGCAGAAATTTGCTGTCTGGTGGCTCAGTGTTCCTTTTGTCAGCGAACAGTGAATTTTCTTGTAAAGGAAGTTCGAGAGTGATGAGAGCTAGAGTAAGGAAGGATGAGTTCAAGGGGTGTTTAGGCCAAACAAAAGGTCGGAAAAAAACAGCTATTTTGAGGTTCTCAAGTCACATTTCTGTTATTATCTTCGAAATGACGTTTTTCTTTTAAACATCCCCCTTAAAATTTGAAGGAAATCCGGAACGAGCCTGATCCAGGAGCCCAACCTGACCTTTTCTTTCAGGTCAAAGAATCCCGCTGCCCCGGGATGGCCATTTTCGCGACCTCAAGCTTTTTTAAAAAGCCACCCAGCCGAAGCTGCGGCTCCGCGGCCGCCAGAGGGAGCCGGGGGGAGCCGGAGCCGGGGCCGGGCGGGACCGGGCGGGCTGGCGGGGGCCGAGCCCCGGGGCCTCGGAGCCCTCCTCCCGGTGCTGCTCGGCCTCCGCTTCTCCCCGGGGGCCGGTCCCTCGCCGTGACACAGCCACAGCTCCGCGGAAAGCGGGGTTTCGTGCCCTGCCGGCGGGCGGGGGGCTCCCGGCGGCCCGGAGACGCGCGCTCCGCTGGGAGAAATCGGGAATTTCCCCTCCGGGCACGGCGAGCTGGGAAGCGTCGTAACAGACAGCATCACATCCGAATAATTGCTGCGGAATCGGCGAGCGCGGACGTAATCTTGAATGCCTGGGAAATCTCGCACAGTTTCAAAATAATTAAAAGTGGGATTAATCCAGATGCCAGACAACGCCTGCCTAATGACTGATGAATGGAGGCTACCTGAATGGTTGCAGCACCCTCCGCAGCATCGGCGAAACGGTGCAGAAAGCGGTTGCGTGGCTGGGAGGGACCCCAGCACCTCTGAGCAGCAGGACCCCTGGGAAAGTTCCCACCGGGGAGCCGATCTGTCCCCATGCTTGGAGCAGACCCGGTGTGTCTCTCTGGCAACCATTTTGCAGACCTGGCTTTCATAGGTCACCTTTTGACTCCTTTTAAAATGAAATCAGCAACACTGGGATGAGTCTGGAGCCCTGTGGAGCCCAAAGCCCCTCAACAGCTGTCCTCCTGCACAGACACAAATCAATGCGACTTCTGCTGTTGCAGGGTTGTGCCGAACTGCTACGGCCTTTCTGCTGCAGCGGGAGGCAACAACCCTTGCAACTGCTGTCACGCAGGACCGTGCACTGTCCCTGCAGCACACGTCACCGGGTCGCATCCCAGAGAGCAGCAGGGCAAAGCCCGGCTGCAGGGTGCTGCTTTCAGGAGCCCTGCAGCTGTCAACAGACACAGAACCAAAATCCTCTCTGCGGGGAAGGCGTTGCAAGGCATGTCCTGGCTGAGCCCTGGCCGTCCTGGGAACCCGCTGGCACAGCTGGATAATGCCAGACTCGTGTCGAGGTTGGGATGCCTGTGGCACTGGTGGCTGGAAGCTCTCTTGTGCCAGTTGTCCCCATGTGCCACTGCCTGTGGCCGGTACACACCAAGGCTGTGTCCCCTCGAGCTGTTTGCAGAGATCACTCACAGATTTACAGTCATTGCTGGCATTTTTGTGTTTTCCTGGGACCTGCCACACTCGTAATAATTTCTGCTGCTTTTGGTTGAAGGCCAACGTCAGGAACTCCCCTTTTCCCCAGCACTGTGGATGTAGTCACTCTGGGAGGATAAGTTGTGCTGCGACTGCTTCTGGGCAGTGCATTTGCTGCTGGCATTGCCCCATTTGTTGTCATCCTCAGAGGTGTTTTATGGGCATGTGTTTATTTTGATTCAGTAGAAAAATAAGTCTTCCGTTTTTGTGTTTTAAACAAATCCTCCCCACCAGATCAAGGTAGGCTAATTCCTTGTGTGGGAAGGTGAATGCAGTGAGCAGTTCCCTCCAACGTGGCTCCGTCTCCCCATCACCTAACCCACCATCTCCCTCTCTCCAGTGGCAGCTCCTTTGGTTTCTGAATACGTACAGACGAAAGAGAGAGAACCGACAAAACAAATTTCCCAGATCTCTCTTTACAAGCATCTATTCTCCCCCGGAGAGATCAGCGGTAGGTGTTGGAAAAGGGTGTTTTGTATCAAAATTGTTCACACGGGGGATTCACAAGCACGGGTGACCTCCCCATGCTGGAAACCACCTGGCGCACCGCACAGAGAGCTGCACGGGAGGAGGGAGGGAGAGGGAGTGCAGCTGGATTTGGGCTCTGGGGGGGCCAGGGCTGCAGCCAGAGCACCCGTCTGCCCAGCGCAGGCGTCAGTGCCAGGGCACCACTTGCTTGGCAAAATCCCCCATCCACCCTGGAGATGGGGAGCACGATGGGCTCATGGCATACACGCAGCTGTGGTCTGGTCAGAAACAAGCAGCAATGCTTTAAATCACGTGTCATGCCTCAAGCAGGGGGTTGTGCAGCACCTTCCTGCTGCTCTGCAGCTCAGGCTGATGGTGCTGGCCCCGGGATCTTTTCTTGCTGAGGAGCCGATGGGGGTGGAGGGAAGAGGGGGTCTGGAGTGGGGCTGAAAGCAGTTCATCCTCTCCAGGAGTGAGGAGATGGGGAGGCTGCACAAGCTGCTATTTCACCTTTAATTAAAAATCGTAGAACTGAATGTGATGCTGTGCAAAATTAATGGGGCTGCGTTGTTTATTTACATACAAAAAAATATGGGTGCTTATTGGGAGTAATGAATTGTGAATAAACGCAGCCGTACGCTGAATTCTTAAAATACAGAAAAATGTATTCTGTATAAATGTATGAGAATAACGAGAAGGCTATCACAGAGCCATTTCCCTCAGGCCCTGCATGCCCCACTCCGAATTTCCACACGGAGGACCCACAGGCGGAGGTGACCCAGGCGGTGCCGCATGCTGCCAGGCGTCCCTGCGTCCAGGTAGGGTGTTTGTGCTGCCCTCGGTGGGTGTCTAAGCTGGGACACCGCACCTGGGTGCTCGTTGCTGAGACAAACAGTGGAGAGCTGGGGCACAGCCGTGGCTCAGCCCGTGCTGAGATCCTACCCGGGGCGGCCACACCGCACTGGGCTCTGCCAAAAGAATAAGCCGGCTGCCAGGCCCTATTCGGCACGCACCTAGCCTCCCGTTGCCGGACCGGGCAGGAGAAGCACGGTTTGCCAAAGCAGTTTCTCAAACGGTCAGAGATTTTTTTGCAGCAGCAGCAAGAACAGGGCTGCTCCCTCCCACCGCGCCCTAGAGCTCGGTCAGGGAGAGAGCACGAATTAAAACGAACGCTGGCTGGCTGCCTCGGTGCCCTTCAGAGTGCAGCGGCTGTGCTGGAGGCACGCGCTTGCAGGGCTGGCTCCGTGCAGAGCCTGCAGCTCGCCGGGCCCGCGGCCGCTGCTGACTCACGCACCGTGGTGCACGCTTCCCCGCACCGCCCGGTCACGCCATTGCAATGCACTTTTTTTTTTTTTCTTCCCTTTTTTTTTTTTTTTTTGTGGATGACAGAATGCTGCATCGGCTGCCGTGCGTGCAAAGTGCTGCCTGCAGAATTTTAACTCCCTCCCAAGGCCTTTCAGGATGTCACTGCCCATCTGGAGGGAGTCGTGCTGGCTCTTTATCAAGCATCACATTGATTTTAAAATTACTTTGATGGCTCTTTAAGGCAGTGCACTTTTTGTGGCCCTCTGCATTTGTCAAAGATGATCTCTTTTCCTCATTGCGGGGCAGAGGGGTGGCATTATCTGCTTTTGCTGCATTGATTTTCTGTAAACAGAGGGTCATATTTTGGATGGGGATAGGAAAATCTGAAATGAAGCAGCTGACTCTCACGTTTCCCCCAGAAACATTCAGCTGTTGAGCAGAATGTCACTTGCTAAATGCGCTCTTAGGGCAGCGTTTTCCTTCCCAAGCCATCTGAGAGGTGGATGAGATGTTGCTGCAGTCTTGGTGCTGTGCAACCCGCAAACTGTAAAAAAGGGGGATCGGGGCCCCCACATCACTGCCTTCTCGTTCTTTGCTAAACCTGGCAAACCGTGCCCTGAGTCCTAACCCCCGGATGAGCCTGTTTGACCTGGCTGCTTTTCTGTCACTTCTGTACCAAGCTGAAGCACAAACCAAAAACTGCAGAGGCAACATCTGAAATTAAGATCTAAAGGCGACTCATTCTGTCACCTTCTGCAGACTGCAGAACAGCATTTCCTTAAGGACAAATAAAATCTCTGTGTCTGTACACTCAGCTGTTAGTACTGTAAACGAAGTACAATGTTTTTCAGATTATTGAATCATTACTGTCAGCAGAACAAGCAGCTCAAGCAGGCTGCCAAGGAGGAAGATGAAAGAAATCATTAATTTCACGTTACTGGTTCATGCACAGATTTCTAAGTGGGGGTGATTAACTACTGGATCAAGCCACCGAGGGGAGCGGGGGCTTCTCAGTTTCGTATTGTCTCCAGAAGAAGCTTGGCTGCCTTTCTGCAAGAGCTGCTTCTGCCAGACGGAGTTGTTGGCCTCAGTGTTAGTGCGACTGGATGAACCATAGCAGGAGCCCACGACGTGCAAGAGGCCAGTGGAGACAACCTAATCGTCTCATCCACCCAGAAGGTTTGTCACAGGCTCTTAAAAAAGGTCTGGGTGTTAATGCACATTCTGAATATGCATAGGTCAGTTCATTCAGTTCCCTTTAAATAAATACCTTTCAGCTGGTACCAGCCACTGGGCTGGTGATTCTGTTCCCTGCAAATGTGGGTGCAGAGGGGTGCAGCACCTTTCCTTGGCGTCTGAAAGGTGGGAGGGGGGCAGCAAGGTGAATCTACTTTTCATTAGGGTCAGCTGTTAAAATGAGCTTTCACCCTGCAGCAGTGGGTGGAGGACACACTGGCACTGCTATTTGCATCCCCAGCACTGGTGATTCCTGCAAGCAACTGAGAAGGAGCAGTGTTAGCACCTCTCCCATCTCTCTGGACGGCTTTGTGGGCTGTGTGATGCCGTGGTGAGCCATTTCACATGATGTCGTGCCATGTCGTGCTCTGGGACTTGCTTCAGTGGTGTCAGGGAGGGCTCAGTGGGGTGATCAGGCCTTCTGAGGCTGCCCCTCAAAGGGCCCAAGCACCCACCAGTTACCCCAGTACGTTGCTTGTGGCTAATGGGGTGGGTTCTCCTTGCACTGGGCCTTTTCCGTTGGCTTTCTAATGAGATGAGAGGTTTCTGCATCAGCCGGTGTTACTGTCTCTCCCTGGGATCCAGCCCTGGAGCAATGGCTTTCGCTGTCCTGGGGAGAAAAGCAAGGGTTTTCTCCCGGAAATATCCCTGTAGGTGCTTGGCTACCAGCAGTTCCCAGCCAGGGTAAGGGATTGCAGTTGAATCTTCCCCATCTCCACCACAGCCCTACACAAAAAGGAATACCCAGTTCTTTAAAATTAGGCAGGCAGATGCTCTGCACCTCCTGTGGCTCCCATTGCCACAGTAACAGTGTGTTTCACACTCCCTTTGGCGTGGCCACCTTTATTTTAGAGAGAGCAAGCTGCTCCCAGAGGGCAGTGAGCCCCGGCTGCCTTTCATCACCATCTCTCACCCTGGGACGCGCGTCTTCCTCGCGGACCTCACACAGGGGCTTGGCCATCCCCTGTGCTTGCACGCTGCTCCAGAGCTCAAAGCTTGGGAAATGTCTCTGATTAATTGATTAATTCTCAGGACTGCTAATTAAGCAGGATGTACCTCGGATTTGCTCAACAAAAGGATTTGGTTACAAGCCTTTTTTTTTTTTTTTTTTTCTTTTCTGCGAGATTTTGATTTGCTCAGCGGGGGCCTCGCTCATCAGTTGGCAGCCAGCTATGAAACCCTCAAACGCACGGCGGCTGGAGACACAGATCACACCGGTGGGGTGGCTCTTTCTCAGCTCAGATGCCCGCAGTGAGGTGCTGAGTGGCTCCCTCGGGGTGGGAGGAGGAAGGTGGAAGACGGAGCAGTCCTCGCCGCAGAGGGCTCGTGGCATTTCTGCCTTTGAGAGGGGTGATGGACAAGGTGTTGTTTTTTTTTTTTAGAACAAAATGCTTCTTGATGCATTTCTAGATCAAATCCCAGTGGGTCTGATATCGTGACATTAAATATAGGTGTTGAGATTCTCCCCTCACACGCCAAGCAGCAGAGACACGCAGACATCTCATCACATCCCAGCTCGCTCGCTGCCCTCAGGGGATGAAATCTGCTCCCCTGCCCCATCTGGTCCCCGGGGAAGAAGGCTGGGCTGGGACGTGCAGAGCACAGGACACGGGGTCCTCCAGCCAATTGCTGGCATGGAGTGCAGAGGGTGAGTTGTTCCTTGCACATTATTTACCTGAAGCTGTAGCGGATCTGCTCTTTCCAGTATAGTCACGCCTTTGGCCTCAGAATAAATGCAAAGATTAAAGAAAAAATTAGAGGGGGGAAAAAAAAAACATTTATGGAAGGGATATATTATATGTGCTGGCCAAGATCTGCTTGGTATTCAGAACTGGAGGAAAGTAGGAACCTTAATGTTTACATTCGTACCAATTGAGGCTTTAATTTAGGCAATATAATGCAATCTATCTTTCTCTGGATTTTAATAGCTTTTCTATTATTTTGCTCCACGGATACTTGGAAATGGGAGCTCCTTTACTATGTGACTACTTAGACCAATAAAAGAGCTGTTTACTTAACACATTAGTTTGCAGGCACCCTTCTATGAGTCTGCGTGTGGAGGCTGCCTGCCGTCCATGGCTGTGTGTATGAATATGCATAATTAATAAATGTTATTTGCTGGACGAATATTCCTGAGTGTCTCGGCTCTCCTTGACCGAGAAATGCTGTCTCTCTTAGATCTAATGGAAGGTTTGGACTTTTTAATTTATTTTCTTAGATTAGACTCAGAAAATAACCTTATTATTCTAATAGGTAGATTAGTCCCTGAGGAAGATATGAATAAATGGAAAAGTGATAGGTGAAAAATAGGCCAGAGCTGCTATTACAGAAGAGTCTTTCTGACCTTTTAATTTTTGGTTCAAAACCATGGGAAATCAGACTCTGTGAGCATGCAAAATGCAGCCAGTCAGCCGTGCTGACCCAGTAGCTGTTTTTCGGTGCGAAATGATAGAGTTTCTACCAGAGCAAACATTTTCTCTGAAAATACACGTTAACTGCCTGTATTTTTAAATCTATTTCAGATTGCATCCAGTCCTTCAGTTCAGTGCAAGGCTCTCACCACGTTCCGGGCTGTACACGCTAGATGGAGCCACGGAAAAACCAATGCTGCGAGTGCTGCCCTGCTCCCCAGCCGCTCCCACGCTCTTCCCTTGGAAAACTGGGGGTCTTTCAGCAGCAAAGCCCCAGTGTGGCTGTTTGGGGCTGCTGCAGGAGCAGTTTTGTTGGAAGCGAAGCGTGCCATTTGACTATGCTGATGTTTGTCAGAGTTTTAGCTGGGGAAAAAAGCCTTCTGTTTCCTCAGCATCAAAATGTTGCATTTTGAGCGCGTCCAAGCTCCCTGCTCCTTTTCGATGTTACCTGTGCTCCTGCTCCACACCAGCATGCCGTGTGCACACGGGAAGTGCTTTGACGCACCATAGCACCCTCAGCAAGACAATCTGAAGGCACCCAGAGCCCTATTAAAATGTTCGAGTCTGATATTAAAATGCTGGGACTGATATTTTCAGCCTTCCAACCACCTCCCATGCCCAGAGTTTCCTTGGCTGGACGGTGCTTGTGCGTAAAGGCCAAGGTATGATGGCAGCAATGCAGTCTCCTTTCCCTACTCGCAGGGCGAATGTGAGGAAGCGGTGATAAAATCTCAATGCACTGATGGAGCCTTGGGGAGGTTAAACCCTCAGTGCGCTGTGCCATGTCACATGGCTGCTCTGAGGGCCCTATTTCTGTAATGACTGCTTTCACCAATGGCTTTGTGGGAAAAGAGCGGGGCTACTACTAGAGCAAGGCTGAAATCTGTGTAGAGGTATGAGAACTTAGCCCATTCTGTTATTAATGGTCATTGCAGTGCCGCATATGTGAGGCCTGAATGATAACGTTAGCAGGCTGTTTGCTTAGCCGTGTTACGGTACAACGGCATCTTTGTTGCAGCTTTGATGAGCTGTCTGTACTGCAGCTCTGTTAAGGGCTGCTTTTTTGTCTGTAAGGAAGCATCACTTCTGTTAAGGCAGAAATATTTCCCTCTGCACGGCAAGAAAAGAAAAGCCGAGCAGTGGTCTTGTCAAGTGCTGTTCCACTGATAAAACAAAAAATAGGACAAAAGTTTTCTCCCGTCAAACACAATTATTTTCAGAAAAGAGTAGACATCTCCAATTTATTTCCACTTGCCTCCGTGCTTTTTTTTTGTGTGTATGCCCCCAGCTGTGTAAATTTTCAGAGGGGCTCCAGGTCTGCCAATGCGACTCCCCGAAAGACATGTCACTGGGGATAAGGAGCTCTAGCAACAGCCTGGGAGAGCAAAGCTGACACCCAGCATTTTATTAGTTAAATAGTGGGGAAGGGTTTCCAGCTTTTCAGCTGCATGGAGACACAGCAGCTCATGCTGGGCTCACCTAGCTGGGTAAGCACTGGGCTACATTTTGGGGACGGAAGTTTGGAGCCCTGACGGTGTGAGCGGTGGCCCTGCTGGAATGTGTGGCATTTCGCAGTCTTTCTCACCTCTCCTGTTCTCCCACAGTCATTTGCAATTTGCACACCTTTTGTAAATCAGAAAAAAAAAATAATAATGGCTGACTAATACTTAAACAAAGCATTTCTGTATTCTGATACAGTGGGGACTATACAGGCTGGACTGACCAGCCTGGCTCAGGATCAAATTTAGAGCAGCCTTTAGTTTCTGACGAAGTGCTTGGACAGGTGATGCTGGAGGAAGAAACAGAGACCTGTTTGGAAAAGGATTTCCCTTCAGCATCAGCCACATCTTGAGTCCACCAGAGAGCCAGGGAGGTTTATTTAAGTCAGAGATGGAGACGATTCCAACAGGAATGGATATGCACACCAACCACAGCGCCTCCCGGTGCCCTGATCTGCAGGGAGAGGTTTCCAGGGCAGACAGAGCCAGTTGTGTTCAGAGGCGGTGCTGTGGTTTGGAGGGGCACACCGGGGCTGGTGTTTGTTAGAGATTCCCTGCACACTGGGCACCATCGGGAAACAATTTTTCTCCTCCTTGGATGTAATTCAGGCTCTCCAAAGCCCCAACTCAGTGCTGAGAGCCAGAGTTGTTTCCTGTGTTTTGTTCCCCACTACTACAGTGAGTTTAGTTAGAAAAAAAAGGCAGCAGGGCTGGCAGAAGCTGCTTGTTGCAGGAAGACACAGCAACTGAAAGTAGAAACTCTGCTTTTTATGGCTCTCGTACCAACGTTTCCTGTTCAGCCTAGGAGTAGCAGCTGTTCTCCCAGTTTACAACACACAAACAGACCGCATTGTTTTCTGATTTGCCTTTTTTATTACGGCAGATATTGGATGGGTAGCTATTGAAAAAAAAAAAAGGCAAGGAAAAACCAGCCCAGCTGGTTCGCTTTCAGGAATCCGGGCACCGTCGGCACTCAGCACATGCTCTGGTAGGCAAACCCCCCAAGGTGCACCCGCAGCCAGCGCCACTCCGCGGGTGCGCGGGAAGGGGGCTGCGCATGGCCGGGCTGGTGGCAGAGCCAGCCTTTGGGACAGGGTGTGCCCGCGGGTGGCTGCCTGGGCTGGCGGTCCCTGGGGAGCCCAGAGATGCCCCCTGAGCCAGGCTGAGGATCAGCTCGGTGTGGCTCGATGGGAACACAGCAATCGAAAGGGACTTTGCAGTTGTCAGATATGGCTGCATTAATGCGAGGGAGCAGAGAGCTGAGTAGGCAGGGGCCATTTTAGCAAAGTGGTAACGCCTTTGTCTTTTTTTTTTTTTTTTTAGCCAAGATCACACCTGCAAATGGCTGAACTGATTTCTTCGCCTCTGTGTCAGGTGCTTAGAGGGCAATTGCTTCTTCGACTGATCCTCCTGCAGTAAACAGAGGATTTTTTAAGAGCTTTCTCAAGCCCATCTATCCTCTCATCTGGTCTCACGGCATAGCAAAGCAAAGGGGCTTCTGCCACAGCTTGCCAGGTAGGCTGCTCTCCAGGGCTCTCCTCTGCCTTCTGGTGACTTGAGCGCTTGTGAATTCAAGGCAGGTTATTAGTCCTTGCTGGAGGCAGAGGCTGTGTCAACATGCTGGTTCATTCAGCACATAGCTCTGGTGATTACAGCTCAATCCAGCCTTGCAACACTGCTGCTGTTCCCATCCGAACCTCCCCTGGGACCAGGAGGTCACAGCAGGTGCTTCTCAGGTGGAAATTAGCGTCACTTTGGGAGCAGGGATTCAGTCGCCGCAACCGTCTTGTGTGCACCCAAACTGGCTGCAGACTGTGGCCATCGGGGGAGAGCAGTGAGTGCCAGCAGGCAGTGAGTCATCTCGCTCCCTTGGTATTTGCCAGGCCTGGGTGGGGTTCTTTAGAAATGCCAGTTCACTTCCAGAGGCTCGTAAATCACTGCACTTATACGAGCTTCAGTTCTGCAGATCCGTGTTTCACAGCCACGATGGGGTTCACAGTTAATTAAAGAAAGAAAGTAAAAAAAAAAAAAAAAAAAAAGAGGGCATGTGAAAGCAAAACCCAAGTGTCTGTAGTAATTACCCAAAGAGCAAAAACTTTCACTCGTCCTTCAGACGACAAGGAGCAGAGCAGAGCAGCTGCCCCCGGAAGCTCCTGCCCCTCCTGCCTCCCTCCCTTTACAGCCTGGTTTCCTTCCCCTCGGCAGCGTGGCGACGTGACTCTGGACAGCATGTTCCTCACGTGCTGGCACTCTCGCTCGGCTGCTTTCACAGCCCGTGCCCTCCCTGCAGAGCGGCTCCTCCAGGGCTGGGTAGGAGAGGAGGGAAGGTTCAAGACGGCCTGTTTGAAAGCCGAAATAGGTGACGCTTGGGGTCCTGTCTGCTGCGTGCACCTGGTGCTCCCAGACACCCATTGCCTCTCCTGTGAGCCCTCGTTCCCCTCCAGTGTTTCTGCCTTCACCGCTATGTTCCTTCCCTTGCAAGTCCAAAGAATAAAGCTGTCCTCCCCACGCACTCAGGCGTTTCTTCTTTTCCTGAGCTCTGCAGTGCAGAGTTATTAATAAAAAATCACAACGTCATGTACAGCCCGCACCATCACATCTGTCAATGTCACCACAATGCAAGATTGTGTGTTTTTTTCCCACCTTTTAGTGTCTCTTTGCTGCAGCAGTTGTTTAAAAGGAGGGGGAAGCTGAGAAGTCTGGCCCCACCTGCCAGAAGCGATTTCGGTTCAGGGTGTGGCACTTTGACATCACTTGTGGTTATTAAAAACTGTTAATTGCCAAAATGCAGCTGCTAAAAATAAAATATTTCTAATACTTTAACAGTGTGTATCTTAATGAGATGGCAAACTGATCCTGATGTGCAGAGCTTTTACGTAAAATGTCATTTTCTGAGCTGCTCAGAAAACTGGCCTTACCACTCGTAAGACCAGCAATATTCAGCAGTGACCATTTAAAACAATATCTGCTTGAGTGGAATTAGGTTTTAGAGAGTTTGGCAATATTCCTCTCGGTCAGTACTGTCACAGAGCGATACAGGAATTCGGTGCAGGACCCTCTCACCAGAAAGCTGGATTTCATCACCCAGGACACGAGTGCTGGGCAGGGTAATGGTGGACCTGGAGCCCCTCTGCCCTGGACAAAAACCTTCTGAAGAAAATTTTGCAGCAAGAAAATGCAACACGAGAGCATGTTAAAGACCAGGGGATAGGGAAGGAGACTGAGCAGGACTTTACGGTGGTGTAAGGGTGAATCCTCTGCACACATTTTCTTTCCCTGTTTTCCTTAGGGCTTATCACAGTACTGATGGGAGCTGCAATGAATTTCCTCCCAGATGCTCCCCATAACAGTGCTTGACTCGCACTGTTGTTAGTCTTGCAGCCTTTAACAGCAAGAACAAGAATTGGTTGTAGCTCTCTAGCACCTCAGAGGATTCCCTGTGCCACGAGATGGTGTCGGGGAGGGGTTGCAGCATCGTCCCCAAGCACCAGGTCCCTCAGCAGGGGATGCAGAGGAGTCCCGGGTCTGCAAGTGGTGCAAAGGTGAGACTGGCCCAGAGAACGACCGCAGTGTTAATTATCCCTCTCGGTCCTGGCACTAGAGACCCAAATGCTTTTGAAACACAGCCTCCTTCTGTGCATATATATATATATATTGTCACCGGGGCACAGCTCTACAGCCTTGTTTCTGCTCAGCACACAGATTTGCTCCTGCTACAAAGCTGCGGGTAGTCGCGTGCACGCTGGCGGTGCTTCTGCAGAAGGCAGGCAGGGCTGTTGCCATGGCTGGTCCCCAAGGGGATGTTAGGGACCGGCGGGAGCCAGCAGCAGCCTGCATTTCGGGGAGCCCAGCCGCCCGCACGGGTGATGTTGCGGGTGCCCTTCTGCGCAGCCGCTGCCGGTGGCAGCTGTGCTGTGGGCACAGGCTCGCGGCGCTCCCAAAATGGGACCCAAATGGATTTGCTGGGAGCGAGCCAATGTTGAAATTAGAGCGTGACTGTTGTGTCAATGGTGAGGGTAATGACAGCCCTGGACCAACTAACTGTTCGGGCAAACAGCTGTTGGGGAAGGTTTGGTGGAGTCGGTGCTGCTGGCAGTAGAGAAGGGGCTGTGGTGGGACTGGAGGCTCCTTTCAGTCCTCGGTCACTGGTACATGAGGCTACCTGGGAAACTCAGCACTTAAAGGGGTTTAAAACCTGCTGCTCTTTAGATGGACCCTGGGAAAGAAAGGGGAAATTGGTCTGGACAGGAGGCAGGATTTAAAGGGGCTGAAAGGTCTCTTCTGAATGAGAAAATCTCTATTTTCCTCGTGCTGGCCTCTGTGAGCGGTCATTTATTTCCCAGCTGGAGGGCTGCACAACAAGTGCAGCAGCATGAACTCATGCTCCGTGCTGGAGTCGCTCCTGGTCACGGTGTTTGCAGATGCCCTTTTCTCCTGGGGTGGGACAGATACGTCCCCCTGGAGCCACCAGTCCTGCCCTCCTGCAGGTGTATGTTTGGCAGCCCTGTGCAGTGTGGGGTAGCAGAGGTATTTCTTCCTCCACCTTACAACCCTCTTGCACCACGTGATATTTTCTACTGTTTTATTTAGTAGTAAAGAGCAAAAGGACTCTTACTGTCCAGAGCCTGATGGGATGAGTGTGCTGTGGTTCATAGTGAGTTTAATAGGAAGAACAACAAATCTACCTGCTCCCTCACAAAAAACACATTGATATCCCTTCCCTCCGGACTCGTGCCAAAGACACAAACCTCTCCTGCTCTGTAATTGCTGCCCAGGAGGTTTTGGGACACAAATGAGAAGCTGTAGACTGGGTGGGTGCTGTCTGGTCCTCTCTGCTCCCCTCCCCTTCCCCGGGGCAGCCAGAAGCATGGAGGCCCATTATATTCCTTTCTCTTCTCCCTGCAGCAGGATCGAAGGTGCACCCAGATGGTCCTCTGCTTGTCCCCGGGATACACAACCCAGCTGCATATCCAGTCTCCAATACGGGCTCTCCACTACCACCAGCTAAGCAACCTGCTGGAGTGCTGCAGTTTTGTGCAAACCCCAGACCGAGTTACCTGAGAATGGGCATTGCCAGGCTGCTTCAAACG
The DNA here is from genome assembly GCF_009769625.2 of Cygnus olor. Taxonomy (NCBI): domain Eukaryota; kingdom Metazoa; phylum Chordata; class Aves; order Anseriformes; family Anatidae; genus Cygnus; species Cygnus olor. The sequence goes on from NC_049181.1 coordinate 8,524,263, forward strand.
GATGCTCGGAGCAGATCACACATTTCTAAGGCATACAAGAAGCTGGGATGTAAAGCAACTACACAGCCACCCACAGAGAGAAGCCTGCCTCTCAGCCTGCTCCACTCCAAATACGGGCTCCAGCGTGAGTCAAAATGAGGGACACCAGAAAATAATAGACTTCACATGAAGAAGAACAATAATTTGCAGCTGTAAATCACCTTTCATCTACAGATCACAGAGGCGTCTCAAGCACTCATTAAAGCCGCCTTGCAGCATCCCTGCCCCATAACTAGCGCGGGGCGATGGTTATTCTATCCACTGGCATGCAGCCACATGTCCTTGCAGGCACCTGCAAGAGGGAACTGGCTTGCAAGGTTGGTCCTGTTCCACCTCTCACAGCCACACCGGAGGTGCCCGGCATGGGCGTCACCAACCTGTGCCAAGGTGCAGGCGTGTGTCCCCGGCACGCGGAGGGGGCTTAACGTCCGCTTGCACAGCAGGCAGGTGAAGGCGAGCCAGGGTTTTGCACCAGTGAATGGACAGCGGGAACAGAACTCACTCAGGATCTAATCCGCCAATGCCTTGGTTTCTTTTTTCTGTGGGGCAATCAATGTTTAGCTGGAAGAAAATCTGAGCGAGAAAGGTAAGTCCCGCCAGAAACAAGGAGCCACAGCAGGGTTGTAATAAAGTACGGCAGAAAACTTTCAAACCTAAAGTTTTCATAAACTTACGTGTGTGTATGTATATATATATAACGTATACCTATAAATATATACATATATATTTATTTATTTACAAAATATTTTCAAAAGTGCTAGAGTTCATTAACCTTACTATTTATCTATATAAAGGTGGAGAGACACCCGAAGTGCTTGTTAACCGGGGCATGCCTTGGAGTACAGAAGGTTCCAAAAAAACAGTATGTGGGGCTGTTCACACTCTTCGGGCAGTGTGTGGAGGGCTCAACACAGTCCCAGCCACAGTCCCCCACTTCCCCGAGTTGATACATCTTTCCCAGTGGAAATTAAATATGTTTTTCTGTGAAGAATGTAAGTTCTTGAGAGAGCGATAAGAAGTGGCATCACCAGGAAATCTTGCAGTCAGCCGCAGGGGTACCAGACTTCCCTCCCCATGGGCTGGTATCTTACAACAAACACCCTACAGCACTCGGGTGCCTGAAGGATGTAACATGAGACTCTGGGCTACAGAACTTGTATATTTTGAGCTTTCAGGGAGTAAAATGAAGCACAAATCACTGGGCTCCATGTGGGAAATGAAACAGAAGAGCCTGTGAAATATGGGAGGGGGGAATCAGACTGAGCAGTCTCTCTCCGCATTCAAAGCGTCTATGAACATTGTTGAAGCACCATGTGACTGCGTGATTGTTTTGCATTTCTGGAAATTGCTCTGCAAGGTGCTGGGCGATAGCGAAAGCCAGCCCCTGGCGTTGCATGGCTCCCAGCACTGCTGCACTGTCACACCAGGAGCTTTGTCGTACAAAGAAAGCACAACTGGAGTCTGCTGCTTTGTCCCTGTTATAAGCAGGTAAATTAAAGGTTAGAGAGACTGTAATTTGCTTCAGGATATGGGGAGTATTGGGGTAGGACTGGGACCTGAGAGCCCTAGCTGGCAGCCCCTTGCTCCGACTTCTGCATGCCAGCTTCATTTGCTTTGTTAAAAATAACCTTGTTTATAACCTCCGTTTCATGATTCAGCTTTTCTGCAATCAACAACCGATCACCATCAGAGCAGGGTAGCATCAGATTTCGGGAGGAAGATGCAATAGGATGGTGCGGCTCAGGGATGCTCCTTGCAAAAGGGCAGTTCAATTAAGGAAATGAGGGATACCTTGTCAAAAGGCTGCTCTTTTTGGAGAGGAGTTCTCCTCTCCGAGATCCCTGTGCCAAATCTAAAACTGCCCGGAGCTTCTGTTGTGCAAATCCCCACCCATCCTTCTGCCCAGCCAGAAACACCGGTGCCTCATCATTGTGAATGTGGCCCTGTGCAGGCCCAAAGGTACAGGCAAGCTTGGTTTTCCCGGTTTTCCTCACCTCCTTCTTGCCTGTAGGTCAGAACATCAGACATGCGTTGCTCTACAGACTGCAACCTGGAGCCCTACCGGCAGCACAGCTACTGGTTTTACATCTAACGCAAGACTCATTGCCAAGAAAAATCTCCTAGAAAGTCCTGCGTGCCCGCTTTTATTCCTCACACTGCTGGGTGATGTGTCCCGTGAGCAGCTCAGCCCTCCCTGCTTTTAATGACCGTGCTGCCAGGGCTTGCTCCCCACTGTAGTCTCTTGCTGGCAAAAATCTGGCAGGGATTTTTTTACTACCGCTTGGATGGTGCTGAGGTGAATAAAAGTGTAGCTGCTGGTGCTACCATGCTCCTCTGGGCACAGAAGTCGGAACAGTTGCCGTGTGTGTGGGGGCAACGGGGTGATGGCACTGGCTGTCCAAGGGCTTGTCCCTGCTTCCTGGATTTGAGCACGGCCCGGCTCTGGGCTGAGCAGGCCACGGCAATTTTCACCCCGTTTATCAGGCAGGGAAACTAAGGCACAAAATGCTCAGGATGGGCATTTTCCAAAAGCATCAGGTGATTTTGGGTTAGCTGTGGATTAACCTGCCATTTTCTCTCAGGTGGGTCACCCCACCGGCTGCTTCAGAAAAAGCTGGCCCCATCGATATGCCCGCAGCCGCCCAGATAACCGGCAGCAGACATAAACAGAAGCCAGACCCCAGAGGCACAGTCCTGTGATGCAAACCTGAGATCGTCCTTCCTTTTTTAGGAGCTAATCCTTTGTCCTTGCAGCAAGAGGCATAAATGCAATTTTTTTACACATCATTGTGCGTTTAATGTTTAACAGTGGGATCGTTACAGTTTTATTAGCAGTATGTAATGCTTTTTCATCTTCAACTGACTTTGCAAACATTAACTAATTGATTTCAACTATGAATTGGCATGGTGGTAACTAAGAGAAGTGATCTGCTCCTGGCCGCAGAGGAAGTCGTTCTCAGAACAGGGTGCAGAAAGCAGGGCTCCCGGTGTGCTGCTCAGACCGCCAACACCGGCGCGTTTATTACAGTCATTTCCATCGGTGCTGTTTTCAGGGAGGGCCATTCCGCATGCGATAAGCAACCCTCGTCTGCCACTTTCAGCTTCTGGTTGAGCTTGACAAAATGTAGTATATGTCGCTGAACCCCGTAAAACGCTGGTTTAAAAACAAAAAAAAAGAAAAGAAAAAGGTGATCGACTCAGTTTTCTTATGTGATCCAACGGTTGCTGGTTGTTTTCAGCTCGCCCTGACAAAACGCGCAATTAAAGTGTAAGTATTCGTGGGAATGAGACGCCAAAGTCAGAAATTACCGGGGTTGCTTGTAATCAAACAGCGATATCTTTAAGGGCCGCTCTGGAGAGGTCTGACTTGAGGCATCCTGAAGACGTCTACCAGGAAATTAGCTCCTCGTCCGCAGCATGCAGAGCGCGCACGGCGGCTTTACGATTTACTCCCTCGTCCGCCTCACGCTGCGCCTCTTCTCCCTCGCGGCTGTCCTGGCGCAGGGCGATTTTCTGTTGTAAAACACGAGCGAAAATGAGCACTGCGGTGCGGACGAGCCGCGCCGCTGCCGAGGTAAGGGCGGCCCGGGCTGGCGGGGACACAGCCCCCTCCTCTGCCCGAGGGGGTGAAGTGACGGTAGTGCTGGGGACCGGGGGGGGGGGGGGGGGGGGGGGGGTGACGGTGGCTTTGGGGACAGCGGGGCTGCAGCCCCTCGGCGGGGCGACACGGCCCGCGGCTTTGGCGATCGGGACGCGACAGGGCGAGGGGGTCTACGGGGGCAGAGGGGATGCCCGGGACGACTCCGGGGACAGCGGGGGCGGCGTGCCGGCGACTGGGCCGCTGCCCCTCGGCGGCAGGACGCGAGGCCGCTTTTGCGGGGACGGCTGCGGGGAGGGAGGCGGCGGGGGCTCGGCTGGGCCGCGCTGCCCCCCCCCCCCCCGGTGAGCGGGGCCGGGCCGGGCCGGGCCGGGCCGGGTCGGGTCGGGGCTGCCGGCGGGTTGCCATGGCAGCAGCCAGGCGGCGCGGCGGCGCGCGCGGCCGGCGGGGCGCGGCGCGGCGCGGCCCCGGAGCGTACCATGTGCGCCCGGCGGCGGGAGGCGGCGGAGGGGCCGCGACGACGACGACGGCGACGGCGGCGGCTGCTGCTGCTGCTGCTGCCGCCCTGCTAGCTCCGCCGCGGCGGGCACGGCGACCGGGAGCCGCTGCGTCAATGTAACGGCGGCGGCGGCGGCGGTGGAGGGGAGGGGAGCGGGGAGCAGCGGGGAGGGGGCGCCGCTGAGTGACATTTCCACGCCGCGCGTGGCCGGCCGCCGCGGGGAGGCGGGGGGGGGGGGGGGGGGAGGGCGGGGAGGGAGGCGTTAAAATGGCGGCGCGCAGCCGGCCCCCGTGCTAAACCGGCCCCCGTGGCTCGCCGCCGCCGCGCGTGGCACGGAGCGGCCGCCCGCTGCCCGCCCGCCCGCCCGCTTAGCGCCGCCGCCGCCGCCGCCAAGGTAAGGCCGCTCTCCCCCCCCCCCCACCTCCCCCCCCCGCAGCGGCCCCGGGGAAGCCCCCCCCCGGGGGAACGGGGAAGGGGGGGGGGGGCACGGAGACGGCGGCGGAGCGGGGGCCGGCTGCGTGCGGGGCGGCGCCGGGGGGAGCCGCGGGGCCGGGGTACGGGCTGGGCCCCGGGGGGGGGGGTTGGGGCGCTCCGGGTCTTTGTCTGAGCCGAGGCTCGGCGCTGCTCCCCCCCCCCGAAACACGCCCGGCTGCTGGCGCAGGCTGGCGGAAAGCATCCGCAAAAGCTCGCCCCTGGCTGCTGTTCGGTTCTGGGCTTTTATTTAAACAAACGAGCAAACAAACAAGAAATAAAATTAAAAAAAAAAAAAAAAAACCAACCCAAGCAACAAACTAACTAACTCGTTTCTGCAGCCGTCGTGGCTGCTGAAAGTGTGCCGGGCGGCTTTCCGCGCTAATAGCGCGTGGCGTAGCGAAATTTGCCTTCAGAACGAGGCCGAAGCGGAGTTTCAGTTCTGAAAAAGCAGCACAAACTGTTTGGTGGGCTCCCCTCCTGCTACAGGAACGAGTGGGGGCTTTGGAGGGGGGATTTTTTTTTTTTTTTTTTGGACTCTTATTAAGACATGCGCATTTGTTCGTTCTTGCCACTGCACTGGAGTCTGCCTAGAAACAAAGAACACAGCCTGGCGAAGTTGATGCTGGCTCTGAAAGTGTCTGGCTTTTTTTTTTTTTTTTTTTTTTTCTCCTTCATCATTCACTTGTGCCGTAGTTAAAAGGCTCTAGATATTTCCATGAGTTACCTCCATGTGCCTGCAGATAGATTTCCCCCCCCCCCCCGCCCCTGCCCCCCTCGACCCTGCCAGGCCAGGTCTACGCATTTCAGAAAGTGCAGCCATGATAGAGAGAGCAACTTCTCCCATTTTCACCCAGCCCTGTGGTATGACAGTTCGTGGTAGGTGTGCCTTCCGACCGGGAGCCACCCCCTTGCTGAATCATTGCGGAGCGATGGCCGGACAGCTCGTCTGCTCGGGGAGCAAAATATTCCCCTGTGGAGCATGAGGTGATGGCGAGGCAAGAAGAAAGTAAGAGACCTGTTAGCGTTCGGTTCGGGCTCGGCCGTGCGGTCGCAGGGAGCGAACCGTCCCCTCCCGCGGCAGCGGGAGCTGTAGGTGCAGTTTGGAGCTCAAAGGCGAAATGCGCGCCGCTGCCTCTGAGGTAGCGAAACTCTGAGGGCCTGATCCTGCTGTGGAGGCTCCGTGTGTATCGGGACTCGGTGCGAGATCGACACCGGCTTTCGGGAGCGGCGTGGGAATTGGGGGGTGTTGTGCAGCTACGGTTATAAGCAGTAATCCTGGGACGTGTTTGTGTAGATAAGCGTTTGAGCAGCGCCGTGTCCGTGCTGTTTGCCTGAAACTGGGTACTTGTTTATTCTGCACTGGTGAAAGTCGTCAGCTTCATTACTGTGAAGAAATAATGACTTTAGGGGGCTTGGGGCGTGTGCACGTCAATTAGTAAAGGGCTGCTTGGTGTTTCTGCCTTTATTCAAAGGATGCCAGAAAGTATAGAAGTGAGAGGTGGGATGAGCAATTTTGAGCTGGGGTGTATCAAGCAAGACTAAATTGCAGTGGTTGTTGGACATGTAATGTGATCCTGTAATTAGAGCGAGGTAATAGTCTATATACCATGTTGAAACTATCGAGTGTCTGAGTTGGAGCAGTCTGAATTAAGCAAGTTCTGCTGGGATTATGCAGTAGCAGAAGTAATGCAGTTAAAGTTTCCATAAGCAGCTTCAATGGGGTTGCAGAGATGTTTTCCCCCTATGGGTCCTCCTTGCGGGTATTTCGCTTTTAAGGTAGCGCGTAGAGGCTGCAGCGGTGCTGCTCTCCAGGTTGGAGAAATACCTTATGTGGCACAGTCCTGCTCCTTGGAGCTTTATTTACAAGTGAGCGCCTGAATTGCACATCTCGTTCCTAGGGGGAAGAAATAACCTCCCGAAGGAAAGGGCTCGTGGGTTCAGCTTTGTGCAGTTCGCACAACTGAGGGGGATTTTAAGGGCTCTGTAATTTGGTCTTAAATCTTCCCTGCCCCCACCACTCTATACCCCAAAAAGATCTGCGTTACCAAGAGGTCTGGTCTGGAGCCCGCGGGCCGTGGTCTTTCCAGCGCTCCCTGCCAGCGGGTGGGAGCTGGGGGGGCTGTCGGACAGGGCCTGCCTTGCTCCGGGGCTGCGCGGCTCCCGGGCACACGCAGTGCGAGTGCAGAGTTCCCGTGTGTGGGCACTAGCCCTTCTTACAAATGCTGATTTCCCCTGGTGTGTGTGTGAGCGCATAAATATGGTACATATTTAAATTAAGTCATTTCCAAGTAGCGATGGCCCAGAAAAGTTTGAGAGCTATTTTGGCATTTGAGTGTTTCTATTTGAAAGACAGTGGACTGTACAGAAGCTTCTAGCTATTATGGGATGCATCTATAGCGAGAGAAGGTGCAGCCTGTTCTCATACGCAGTCAGTCTTCCCGGAGCAGCTGCGTCTTACGTACCTGTTCAGTCTGGATGCATCTATAACAGGTCTGGTACTATCTTCCAGGAGGTTTGTGATAGACCCACTGGGGTCCGGAGCAGCCCTGATGGTTAGGGAGGAAACTAACCCATAGGTGCTGTGATGCTCAGCCTCCCGCAATGTCTGGCCGAGTCGGGAGAAGTTGGGGTGCGACATCCTCTTCCCCACTAAGGGGGAGCGAGGGCCCTCCAAGGAGGGTGAGGAAGTACATCTAGTGACTGGCCTCTTCCCTTAGCTGCCATGGGGAGGTTACCGAAAAGCAGGGGTGCTGGGGTGTCAGTGCTGCAGTAACGGATGCAGTTTGGCATCCACGTAGATGATTTTCTAGTGGTTTTCATGCACAATTCCACTTCATAAGCAACAGTGGCCTGCTCTGCCTCCTTTTTTGATGAAGAACGTCTGGCAAGAGGCTTAAGTGTTTTTCTTACATTTTACAGGTCTAGAAGTTTTGTTCTGTGTGTTTAAGGGAACATCAAAGTGGGACTTAAACTTGCGACCCCGAACTGGGGGGCTCTGGCTTTCTTACCTCTTGCAGTGTAGTTTGGAAATCAGTTTTGAAGCTGGTGCTGCAGTGGAAAAAGTGGTTCTGCTTCCAGCCTTTTGCTCTCATGCCTTTGCCATCCTTGCTGCTTAAAAATAATCTTTCAGAGTAACAACAAAGAAAGTGACGCTCTTTCAACAGTCACGGCTTCCCCGGTTTGTTTTTCCCCGTAGCCACACAAACAGTTGTGCTAGCACACGGACCTGGGGTATACAAGCAGGACAGGATGAGGCCGGACTGCCGCTTTTGTTAGCGGCACTGACTTATGCCAAGTTAAACTGATGGCAAAACTGCACGGCTGGTGTCTTGTAAATGGCCCTTTCTTCATGAACAAGTCAAACCACGGCTTTCCTAGGCACCAGTGTCTGCAGCTTAGTCAGGAGCCTGAAAGCAAATCAAGATTTTTTTTTTTGTGTGGATGATGCAGGCACAGGTGATGATTATGAATCTGCAGTCAGAATTTGGTTACTGATGCCTGCAGCAGGACACCCTTGCCATACCAGTGGTAAGAGCTTGGCTTTGGCAGTGGAGCAAACCATTGTGTGACTCAGACATGTTGGGAAAGAATATGCAGCCTTTATAGGAGCAGGCTTTTCTGACCATGAGTGTACTAGAAGTCACGTGTGGAAACCGAGTACTAGAAACACGATGCTGCTCATTCAGAGGGAGGCTGTGCGCTGAAAAGCAGAGTTTGCCGGGGTCTCACCTTCCAGATGTAGTTATAAGAGCTGCGGCTCTTTCACTGTGCTGTGAAAACAAAGTCCAAATGTCCAACCAAAGATCTGCCGTCTCAGACAGACACGGCATTGCACATTTGGGTTACCCAGGTCCAGCCTCCTGGCTGGACCCAAAGCACAAAATGTGAGAAAAAATCTTTTGAAACATGATAGAAACGTTTGGCTGGAGGGTGATCATAGCCTGGAAGGCAGAGGATGTCTTTCTTTGTTGAACAGTGTGTGTTTGCTCTTAAAATCCCTTAAAAGCTCTGAAGCTCAAACTTGCTTGATTTGCTGTGTTTGCCACATGTAATATCTCAGTGAGAAGTTTCAGTTCTGCGTGGCTGAGTTAGTGCAGGAACTGTTCCCTTTTAGGTGATAGGGAACTGGTTTACTCACGTAATGCGCTGGTTTGCTTGTTGGGTTATTTTCCAACTGTCTTTTCAATCAGTATATTTCAGACCTCTGGGCAGTGCATGTGTCCTTCCCTAGGGCGTTGCTCAGGTCCCACTTTGGCATATGTTTCAAGCACAGACGCGTCTCTCTTTGCTGAAGTGCGGTCTTTGAGCTGGAGCCTTTATAATACTGAAACATTTTGTAATTCTCTGTTCACCTTTAATGCAGCATCACGGGTACTCCAGACTTTGTACGTGTGTCTTCTCCTGGAACAGACTTCCTCATTGTGTCCACTGAATGTAGAAATGGTATAAACCGTTCCTTTTAGTTTGCTTTCTCTAGGCTCATGTAGGCATGCAAATTGCTGCTCCTGGGTAGGTTGTTTGCCTGAATCAGTGCTTGTGACATTTCTGCAACTGCGTGCCTTTTGCCTGCGAAGCTGTGGTAGTGCGTGTTCTCTTAAAAGGTGTGTATCCTCCCATTTTTCCATGCCATCTTCCAGGAAGGATAGTCTACCCAGAGCGATGTTATCTTCCCCCATTTTAAGTGGTGTCAGCAGATATTTTTTTTCCTTTCTCCCGTCCTGATGCTAAGTACCCACCGCTGGGATGAGTCGTCTTGTATTACTCACTTGGAGCAAATCTGTGGCTTGGCCTCCAAATTACATGGCCCTGCTCAATAAGGGTGAGGTCCTCGGGAGCCCAAGTCAGGGTGCCAGGATCTGCTCATACGCCGTTTGTAAAAGCACGTATGGTAATAGCAAGCCAGAAAACCAGTGGCCTTCAGAGCTCAGTATTTTATGTCTGAGGGCTTCTGAATGCATAAAATCAGAGAGAATGTGTCTGTGTAATCCGATCTGTTCTTGAAAGCCTTGCAGAGGGCTGCATGCTGCAGACATAAGCTGTGTCAATAAGAACTCTATTCACTCTCTGAAAACAGCCTCGTGATCGGGTTTGACTGGCAGGCTTCCTAAGGGAGGGCCTTTTTTGAGAAAGAGCTTGGATTTTGGCGGCAGTTCTGACTGCCTTTTCGGACTCCCACTTATTGTTCTTTCCTTGGCGTGATAAACTTGGATTTTGCTGGGAGGCTTCTTGGGTACAGTGAGAATTTCATGCAGCGTGATAACGGGAGTGCGGCGAGAGTTTCCTTCCTCACAATGCAACCCCTCTGCCGAAGCAGCATTTAGGAACACGAAAGTGACAGATTTAAAAGAGTATGAGGTAGGACTGGAAATTGCTGTGTGGGGGAGATCGTACTTGCGTGCACGCTCAGGGTACTTTATTGCAAAACAAAGGCACAAAATGCACGTCCATGTAAAACTTGTGGATTGTAATGGACAAAATGTATGCTTGTGCACATTTATGTGCCTTTTTTCTTCGTTTCTGCAGATGCCTGTATGGCCCAGAAGTGTTAGAGGGTGAAATTCTGCTTTCACTTATGCTGGCATAAATCTGCTGCAAAGCCAGTGTGGTATTAATGACCGTAATTTGGCTGGTTGTGATTATTTAAAAAAAGAATTTAAAAACAGACAAATACAAAACAATATTCTTATTCTACTTCATGAAGTTTTCTAGACCTGTCATGTAGTCTTTTAAAATCTTGTAGTAAAAATCTGCTTGATACAAGCAGTGTTTATAAGATTTCTTCGGAAAGCTGAATTTTAATCAAAATATTAGACTGAGCTGCAGTTTAGTATGTAATGTATGTGTAAATGGCTTTTTTGTTGCATTGCATGAGTGCTATTCAACATTTCTTCTGCTTAAGTCAATGTCTTTGGCATTTAGTTACCATTTTTAACAAAAGAGGTGCTGGACTATCAGTTTTGTATATATAGATATATATATATTTTTTTTTTCTTGAAGATCCCTTGGTATATCTGGCATTTCTTTAAAGCTTCAGCTCCTTGACTCAAGTTATGATTTTAAAATTAGCTCATCTGTATGTCTTTCTGGGTTATTCTTGTACCTGCAGAGGAAAACTTGAAAACATAATTAGGATGTAATATACATAAGCTCAAAAAAAAAAAAAAGTAACACAGAACTATTGTTTAAAAGAAATGCAATTATCCTTTAAGCCGTTTGAGGCTTGACTTAATTTCTCAGGGTTTGCTGGTGACAACGCAGTAAAACCAAAGTTGACTCCTGATAAATGCCTGTACTGAGTCAGGAGTTTCACTGCCGAAAATGGAGACGGGGCCGTGGGACAGCGGAAGCCCCTCGATGCCTGGAACCAGGCGCTGGCCCCGTGAGGTTCACACCCCAATTCCTGTCCGATAAAGGCCCGATCTTCTCTGTGAGAGCTGTAGAACAAACTGGTAGCGGTTCAGGTGGGATTAGGACCAGGCCCTAGGAAAACAGCGAGCAGACGCGGGCAGTGGTGGGTTGTGACAGGCACTGACAGGAAATGCTGGTTTCTCTGCTGCTGCTCAGAACTCGGGGAGGCCGCAGCTGGGTAATTTGTTTTTACTTCCTGTTCCCAATCTGTTTGGGTCAAAAGTAGCGGTGTTTTTCCATATTATGATGTTTGGCTTCATTCCACGAGGCAGCAATAAATTTCACACCGTGCACAACGTGTTTCTTATATTTCGGGGGCTCTTTATTGCTGCCCTGACTTTTAATTTGGATGGTGAAATCTTTATTGGTACCTCTCTAATTGCATGGACCTGCTTTTCAGGGAAAGCAGAAAGCTTTTTTTTTTTTTTTTTTCCTTTTTCCTTGCCGTGTTTTGGAAAGCCTTCGCAGCCACGGGAAGGCCGCGCTCCGGAGCTGGCGGTGGGGAGGGAGGCAGGCAGCAGGCCTGGCGGCCATCGTTGGCCTCTCCGCAGCCTCGCGGGGACAGCTCAGCCCAGTCCCGCACTCCCTGCTTGCCAGGGGATACGCTGCCAGGGCTAATTGGGACTGAACTCGTTAATATCTGTGAAATGTTCTTCCCGGAGGAAGGTTCTCGGGGCGCAGGGCTGCGGTGCCTCTAGCGGGGTGCGTGCGCCTCGCGAAGGGCAGGCGGATCTCGTTCTTGTGGTGGCAGAGGTGCCGAGCTGCTACGTGTGCGTGGCTTCCCGGCGGGGAAACCTGTCCCCAAAAGAAAACCCCTGAGAGCAGGAGTGTGGCACGTGCTGTGGCGCTGCTGCTGGGCATTGCGCTCCAGAGCGCTGGGTCCAGGATCACCCTGCGGGGTGCGAGGCGCTACCGCGGGCCTCCAAGCCCAAAACTGGTGGGGAAGGGAAGGGAAGCGGCGTCCTTTTGCACACATTCTTAAACAAATGAAAATAAGCAGCTCCCCTTACATTTTTAGATACCCTTTGGTAAAGTTATTTTTGTACAAAAAAGAAACAGTAGCATGGAGCTGTTAGCAGGGTTACACGGTAGCACTAAGAGGTAACTGTCTGTCCTCTTTCCCCCAAAGTTTGCAGATGCCTGCACCATACCCGCTGAGGAACCCAGAGCGTGCAGGTGCCTTCCTGCCCTCGGACAGGCTTCCCGGGTTATGGCACTGCCCCCCTGCCTTGTAGTTGCTGCATTTGATTCTGGGGTCCGGAACCAAACACCTCAGTCCTAGGTCCTCGCTCGACCTCGGTTTGTTCCCCAGACCAAGTCCTCCACCTGCAAATTTGGCGTGGCTAATTGCTGAGTAAAGTGCTTTGTGCAAGAGCCCCTGCGCCCTTCCTTGTGCATGGCCGTGGTAACAGCTCCCGTGGGCTCTGACGTGCTCTGGCTGATGCAGCAGCACCTTTCATGTGGGGCTTGAGGAAGCAACGCTGCAGGCCATGTAAATGAAGCTGACCAGAACTGGGCTGGGGACTTTCCAGCTCTGGTGGCTGTGTCATAATGTGACACATTTGATAGCTGATGCTTGGACATCAAGGTTGGAATGCTGCTGCTGAAAGTCAAATTCATCATGTGTCCTACATTAGGTGGAAGGTTATACTTCTGAAAAGACCCTGAGATCAATCCATAACATACAGGGAAGTTTCTGGTGTATCTGACAATAGATTTACTTATTTACTGTATGGTGCCACCATCTCATCCCTATAGTGATACCAGATTTATAAATTCAGCACAGCTGTAGAGTCTGTTCCAGATTCCCTTGGGTGGGTGACTACACTATTTTGCATACCAGCTTACATTAGAAGCAGTTTCTCCCCCAGGTCTTGGAGCATCTCCACCTGCTCAGCCAACCTGGGGGACGCAGTATCTGGCAACAGAGCATTTGGTTGCAAAATGCTGTGGGATTTATCCTTATCATAGGGTCTACAGCCAATTCCTCTTGTGTCTCTGATATAGATGACTTCCAGGTGCAGGTAAAGAGAGAATCAAACTTGTGTGGAACTTGTGTATGTGGGGGAATTGTGAAAGCTGCGTGAGAGAAGCATTGCCAAGGCTGCTTGAGTACCCATGGGCTCCACATGGAATGGAACCTGCTGTTTCATGCCCTTCAGAGGGGTTTTGGCACTGAAAGGTACAGTCTCTTTCCTCTCTTGCAGTCCTCATTCCTCTGCCTTGTGCTTGGTCTCATAAATGTTTGTCCTGGCCAGGAGGGAGGGCAGGAATGAGTCCTGAGGCCCCGTGGGAGGGCACAACTGCCCAGGCTGATGGCAGCCTGTGCTTGGGTCAGCTGGAAGTGGTGGTGAAATCTGAGCTGGAGGCTGCCCAGGCCTGCAGGAGAGCGTCTGCACAGGTGGGGCCGAGCTGCTCAGTGACAGCCTTTTGCAAGGTGCTGTTTTTTTTTTTTTAATTCAATAAAATGCTAACTGTTGTAGTTACATACCAATTATTAAGAGTAGTGCTTAATACAGCTGTTGCACGAGCCTGTGAGCGAAGGCAGGTGCCTTTTACCAGTGGCAACTCCCTTTTTGAAACAAAAGGACTGGACAGTTGAGTTGGACTGATCGCGTGCTACTGGAATTCGCCACAAAAAAAAATAACTGCACACAGGTGCCTGCACTGAAGGCTTGGAAATGTGTTGCCACTGTGGGGACCGGGTGAGCAAACGTGGGGGCTGAATCACGGAGACTGGCCCTGCAGGCAGCAGCCGCGGCCCCGCCAAGTGCTCCTGCTTTGGGGCTGGCAGGCAGGGACTGGCAGCTTGGCTGCCACGGAGTTGCCTTTCCTACAGTGAAACAGAGATGTAAGCACATGCGGGAAGCCTTTCGTTTAGAAGGGCGGCACGGAGAGGCGTCCTTAGGTTGAATGTGAACGCTCATGGAAGCCACCCGAGTTCGAAACCTCGGTGTGGTCACCGGTAGCAGACGCTTTGTTGGTGCCCTTTGTCTCTGGTGCCTGTGGATGGTGCCGAGTGCTGCTGGCTCCCCCTCCCCGGCAGAGCCCTGGGCTGGACCGTGGCTGTGGCGCTGGCACTCGCTCGTTCTGCCTGAGTAACGCCGTGCTGGTGAGACTTTCCCATTGCCTGGTGAGAGGGAAGAAAGCCGTTAGAACTGCAGAACTTATTCACAGAGTTATGCAGCAATTACCAAAAAAAAAAAAAAAAAAAAAAGAAAGATAGGATGCTTGTTAAACTAACACTACAAATGCTTTTTTTTAAGACTCCTAGTACGACAAAACTGCTGAGGGGGAGAAGTCCATTACAGTGATTGTAGTCCAAACATAACATCTTTGTGATAGGCAGAAAGCAAAGCTGACTACAGATAGGAGCAAGACTGGGAGGAAGGTTTAAAAAGGAAAAAAACAACAAACACTAATATTCTGAATGGTAGAAGAATGCATTTAAATTCATTTGATGTCAATAATCTTTGTTATTAGCTGTAATCTGCTGGTGGGAAGCGCGCAGTCTTGACTGTCCCCACCCCGCTGCTTCCCCAGAACTGCGTTAATAAGAACAGAGTTTCTCCTGACCTCTGCCTTAAGACTATGAGCTCCCAAGAGCACAAATTACTCTTCTGTATTTTTGGACAGTATCTGCAGGTAGTGAAAGCTGCCACACACACACACACACACACACACACACACAAAAGATAGCAGTGCAGCTAGGAATGTGCTACTGCAGTCCCAGATCACTTAGGAAGGGCCTGGTCCTGCGTGATGCCTACAGGAGGATGGAACTGGGGCTGTGACTGGATCTCAGGTACGTGGCTGCTTTTAGTCTCATCCTAAACCTGTCTGTTTCCAGAGTGGTTCTCAGCAGGGTGATCTCGGGAGGAGGCTTGCTGAGCTTGGAGAGCAAGAGGGGATACAATCTGCTGTGTTTGCTGGTGTACACCTTCCTGGGAGATGTACCGAGGGAGAAATATAAATGCAACGCTGCTGATGTACCTGATGCAGTAATGTTAGGTAGATTGTGGTGACAAAGAGGTGAGATTGGCTTTAAGATTGTTGTTTGCAAAGATTGAGCTTTTAGTGTTGGGAGAGCGGAGCAGCAGCACCTAATACCTTTGGGTGGGAGGTTATCACGCTTGTCTTCACGCATCCCTCTTTTCTGAGGGAGAGACTGGCAGTCATCCCTGTGCACGCAAGTTTGCGTAGATTTCTGCGGTAATGTGATGTTGCTCATCTTGGAGATTCAGGCAAGTGAGAGAATTAAAGTGTGAGATCTGCTTGCTCATGACCTGAATCCCCTAATCACAGCCTCATGTAAGTGAAGGTCTTAGGCTGGATTGAGTAGAGGGCGTCTCCATGCAAGAAAATGTACATCTGTTCTCTGCCTTCCAGAAGTAGAGCTTATTCGTGATGAGATGGAGTGGTCTCCTTGCCTTAAACCAGACCTGCTGTGTGGGCATTGCTTCCCCCGTGGTGAGTGCTCCACAGGAGCCTTGGCGAAGGTGGGTATGTGCCACCTGAGCTTCCCTTAGTGGGGGAGCCTCACCCGGGTGCCAGAAATGCCTCTGGGGTGAGTCTGTGCCTTTTGGAGCTGTGCCTTAATAGGATGGACTCAGATTAGAGCCTTAATTTTATTTAATTTGAGCTTTGTGCTGCTGGTTTTTGTTCTTTAGTCTGGGAAGGAACATTAGCGTGGTTCATACAATAGTGTGGCCGCTTTCACTGACCCTGTAATTTGCTTTTGACTGTCTCTGCTTTCTGTGGATGTTTTTCATAGGGTGCTTCACTAATGCCAAGCCGGTGGTAATCCCACACTTTGAACTTTGTGTTCAGCTAATTCCAGGTTGTAAGACTGCAGCCAGAAATGTAAGACTAGCTGTTTTTTTTCAAGTAGGTGGCTAAACTGAAAATTCAATTAAAAAAGAAAAGGATTTTATTCCACTTTAGGTAAACTGGTAAAGAGTCTTTGGCTTCAGTGATGAGCTGAAAAAACAATCCCATTTTCTGGCATAGAGGCATAGGGAAGAGCATTTTTGTTGAGAAATATATAGTTTGTTTATTTGTTAGATGAAAGGTAGAGATACTTGGCCTTGAAGCATAGTTTCAGCTGAGGTAGAGGAGGAAAAAAAAAAAAACAAGTGAGAAAAACCTAACGCTGCTTGCCTTTTGTGAAGAAATGCTCCGATTTTTCTTTCGAAATGATCTGAAAATTCAGGTTAGTCGCTAAAGCTGAATAAATAATTTCCCTGAAAAAACACTACCTAGCTTGCAATCATTGCAGACATAAAGGCGGGTTAAAATATTTTGTGAAAGGACTTAAAAAGCACATTCGGCTGGAATCTGTCGTTGTGTAAACAGAGGGAGCATCTCTGATTCTTGTTTTCTGAGGATCTGGCCCGCATCTTGTTTTTAATCTATTTTTCTCTCCCTCCCCCACCTACTCCTGTGATATGAAAGGTGAGGCTGTGTGGAGGCTTTCTTGCAGCACGTGTTTGAGGAATGCTGTAGAGCTCAGAATTTGATCGGGAGGCTCCTCCTAGCCCCAGTGGGGTTTTGTTTACAGCTCCTGTGCACCGAACATTAGCTCAGTATCAGGCCAGACACTAATATTTGGGGTTTTGATCATCCCCCCACAAACTTTGTAGGAAACACCATGCAAATGTCTCTGAGAACCAAGAAACACCTGTGGTGTTGCCTGAAGGTTGGTGTGAGGGTTTTTTTTTTTTTTGTCGTTGTTAGCTGGCTGCCTCCTCAAATAAGCTGATAAGAGATTAGTTGCTAATATCTCATTCACAGGTTGATATTTCCACTGCTGCTGTTGATATGCCGCTGGGGCCGAGGTTTTCTGGTCACGAGGTGGATGGAGCACAAAACCAGGCCAGAGGCATGGGGGTCCCAGCAAGTTGGAGACTCAGAGCCACACAGGCTGTCAGAGGTGTGTGGTAAAGGAGATTTTGCAGGTCTCTGCAGGTGAAGGCTCCCAAGGCGCAAGACACGAGACTTTTGATGGCAAACTGAAAAAGTAGGGAGATGAGGTGGGTGGGAGTCAGGATTTTGAGGGGGGGGGATAGTTAGCTTTGAGAGTGAAGACGGGGAGCTTGTGTGAAGGGATAGATGGAGGAGAGGGGTAGGAGGGAGAGGCAGGGCTGGGGCCCAAACCAGAAGAAAGGTGTTTGGACGGATGGCAGCATGGCAGGGGGGAGTGTCAGGGGTGTCAGCAGGGGCCTCTGTGTGCTGGGCTTGGAGCGTGACTTAGTGCCGTGCAGCTGGGTCTGTGCCCGTGCTCCCATTGTTCCCCACAGGATCCGAGGCAAATACCCTGCTTGTATGATGTGTCTGGGCGAGACAGGACAAGCTACTGTCCGTCTGCCCCTGGCCTGCAACTCCTGCGTGTCGGCTGTGTGGTGTGGGGACAGAAAGGAACGTGCCGAATGCGAGGTGGCGTAAGAGCCATGAGCTAGCTCTTAATTTGTAAGTACTGTTGCAGCGAGTAGCTGGGCTGGGCTCGGTGAGGTACTGTTACAGGGTGACATGGTAGCTGGCTGAAGTCCTTTGTGCTAAATGAATGTACTGTGTTGATGTCTCTTTGCTGAAGGATGAAAAACCTTTAGACGAAGCTGGATGTAGCAGATCCTTCGGTGTGAGGCCAGGGCTGCATTTGAGGTAACTTTTTTGGGGCTGTTAATTGAAGGTTCGTGTCCTGTCGTGCAAGTGCTAGGATGGGGACTTACCTTGCAGAATGTAAAGCCCGTGTTTCCCATTTGCTTTCTGTCTCCTGAATGCATGTGTGCTTTTAAAGAACGTGAGGTTCTAAGGGAGCCTTTTGTCAATAAACATCAGCATTTGTGCAGCGTGATCAAGAGTCTCGTGGCTCTGCAGGCTGAAGGGGAGACTGAGCAGAGACAGGCCCGTGTTGGAGTCCCTGTGTGTTCGCTGTGCCCTTAAGGTAAAGGATTAGGCTTGCAGAAAAGGAACGGGGTCAGGTCTAGACCAAGAAGTAGACTCTGGAATCCGGCCAAAAGCGTAAGTAAGGTTTTTCCTGTAACAGCATCCTAGATGTGGCAGTTGTGTTGACTTAGCCGAAATGAGGCTGACATCTGTAGGTCAGGCCTGATTAAAAGCAAAGGAGGGTGGAGAATAGCTCCACAGAGTAAAGAGGATTTAAAGATAACGGCGGGGGGAGATGCATAGCCCTTACTTGCAGAATTTGGCTTGGCCTTGGGACCTTGGGACTCTTGCCCTGTCTGAGAGCTGGGAGCTCCTGGTCGCCTGGTTTCTTTGTGAGCCTCCAGAGTGCTGTGGCTGCTGCTCCCTTCTTCCCTGGTTCACAAATGTTTTCTGCTTCATCCCTTCCCTCCAAGTCTGTGAGTCTGTGGATAGAAGTCTGACTCGAGCTTTCTCCCTCTCCTGTTCAAGGAAAGCCTTCCTCGCAAACCTCTGGCTTGCTCTAAAACCCCATGGCGAAGGCAGCACCCACCCCTTGCTTTGTTCTGCTAAAGGGTTAAACGTCTGGGCCTTTTGCTGGGTGCAGATGAAAGGTGCTGTATTGCTGAGCCGGGCTGCGTTGCTGAGCGTTATGTGCCAGAGGCTGCTTCAGAAAATATTTCTGTGTTCCTTTTGACCTCTGTTGCATCTTCCTGCCCACCCTCAGTTGTGCTGGCTGCTGAGGATGCTGGAGACTGTTTCTTTGCTAAGAGGGGAGGAAAGAAGGCAATAGCACTTCTGGAGCAATAACGCTTGTGCTTTAATAGGGCATCGTGTTGTTTCCAAACTGTGGTTCACTGTCACTAGCTGCTTCTTAACTTATGTTTTGAACATGCTGCTTTCCGAAGGGTTTAACGCAGAGGATCGGGATCGCCATCATTTGGGGTAGGTGAACTGAAGCATGGAGAGGTGACATGACATACTGCAAACTCAGTGAAGGAGCTTGGTGCTGCCGCCACAGTCAGTAGCGCAGTTAATCGGTCTTTTCAGCGCTTTCCTAGGAGGGGACAGTGAGCCAGGAGGGAACCGGGGCTCAAGCAGGCTTTGAGTGTGTTTAGGGAGGTCTGCAGTCTGCTGCCAGCCTTGTGAAAGAGGTGTCCGGCTGCCCTCAGCTTCCCAGCTCCAGTGGCTGTGTCTGAGCTGCCTGGGCTGGCCTCTAGCCTGACTCCATAGGAGGGCTCGGATTTTCTTGCTGGGGACACCGGTGCGGTCTGACCGCAGCTCCCCGGGTATTCACGTTTATTTGATTGGAAGCATTCAGGGACTGGTCCAGTGTTCGGACTCTTCCACTGAAAGAAATCGTCATGGAAAAATGGCTTATTTGATTAGATGAAAATTTATGTAGTAAGAATCTGAGAGGAAAAGGGTTCTTGGTTTCTCCCTGAAGCAGGGGTTTCTAAAGTTTCTAAATGAAGTTTCTAAATGAAAACCGTTCTTAGCAAGATAAAAATAGAGAATTACTTGATGGGGAAAGTACTGACTTCCCTACCAACTCCGAGTGGCCTTTGGCTGGGAGGAAGTGGGGAAATTAGATCAGACCTGGTGGTTTTCCAGTGAAGTAGCTAGAGTTACACCAGGGCCGTGTTTTGCCCCCCTTAATTTAAGGGGTATATGAATTGGTATGAAAATTTAATATAAAGTCCTGCCAAATAATACTCTCTATAGAACTTGCCATCTGCACAGCATTGCACCGTGAAGTGTCCACAGCGCTGCATGGCAGTGCTCTTCCCGTTCAGGCGCTCAGTCCAGCTAAATGGCACCGATAGCTGCGGTAACTGTTCACGTCAGCCCGTTAATAACTTTTATACTTGGGGAAGTAACAGCACAAGCCCTAATACCCTTGCATAGAGTTCTGGGCCTCTCTGTCAGGAGAGTGGCAATTGTTTGATGATTTTGTGGAAAATAAATGATCTCAGCTCTCATTGTAGTCCCTAAATTCATTTTCAGCTGTGACAAGAGCCAGGATTTAAGCCTGGGTCCCCAAAAGTAAAATGCAGTTAATTAGTCCACTCTATCATGTAGCTGTTCTCAGTTTACCAAAGGCAGTACATTCAGCCAGGCAGTTCTTGCTCGTAAGTGACGCTAACCTTTTGAGCTGCACGTATGGCAGTGTGCTTGCTCAGAGCCTAAAGTCCATATGTTTGCATCCCTTTTCAGCCGTGCTTCTTAACCCCTCTCTACAGCCTCATTATGATGCTGCTGATCTCCGGTTGAGAAACTGCTGGCACCAGTGTGTGTGTGTGTGTGTGTGTGTTAAGCTTGGGTGATGATTCGTGTTACGGCGGTGGCTGTGGGTTCGTACCATGATCAGTCTGCTGCAGAATAAAAGGGGAGAGGGTTTTTACCCTGAGGAGCACGTAGCCCTCAGCGTGGACATACAGCGCGTGGTTTCTGGGCTGGAGGAGGGATGTGTGGGCGCTCATCCTGAGCCCTGGCTTCGTGTTGTTACTGGACCAGATCTCCTCTCAGCCTGGAAACCTGTTTGCATCAGATGCTGGTAAGCAAGAGCTCCGCACTGAATGCTGCCGTGGGACATCAGGTGTGGTGAGGTGCAACCTGCAGTAAGCCAGCAGAGTGAAGAAGTGCTGTCACTGGGCGCTGTGCTGCACTTCTCCTGGCAGGTCGGGGGATGTAGGGGACGATTTTGCTTGCCATCTCCCCGTTGATACGGGTCTAGCCCATAGAGAGGATGGGGCAGGGCAGCGTGCTTCCTGAACAGGACAGGCCGTTGGGAAGTTTTCCTACGCAACCACTGACCTCAGGCGGGGCACTTATCTCTCTTCTGCAAAGGGACTAAAGCTTGGATTAAAGTTTCTTGATGTTCGAGTCCTTCATAATACCACAAGGGTATACAAGCTCAAAATATTATTTTTCTTCGTGTAAATATGAAAGTTTGTCCGTTGCCCCTGTAGTGTCAGAGCATTTAGTAAACTGGGGCCGGGGGAAGGGTCCTTAGTCTGGGTATAACTGCTGGCGGTTTTCCAGGGGAAAAAAACAAAAAAACAAAACAGTGCTTGCACTTTAAAAAGCATGGGGCCTTATTTTCAGACCCTGGCATCTTTTTGATAGAATCGTCATAGGATGGCTCGGCTTGGAAGCGACCTTAAAGCCCGTTCAGTTCCGACCCCCTGCCGTGGGCAGGGATGCCACCCACTAGGTCAGGTTGCCCAGGGCCTCTTCCAGCGTTGAACACCTCCGGGCGTGGGGCGTCCACAGCTTCTCTGGGCAGCCTGTGCCAGTGTCTTGCCACCCTCTGAATATTTAGATTCAGGCTGCTCGGTAAGTGCACGTAGTTGGCTGCTTACAGAAATGTGCACTCGCTGGCGTCGTAATCCAGAGCTTGTGTTTGCAGGCAGTGCCTCTTGGTTGAATGCAATCCCTGCACAAAAAATCGTCTGTATGTAGATGCTAGAATGCGAACAGTGCTGGCTGTGTGACTGGATAACGGGTCAAGACCCCCTGAAAATAGAAGCATATTGATGTTGTTAGCAAAAGCTGTGGAGCATGTTTTCCTTGAAAATTGTTATTCAATATTGTCCTTGGTGTCTTTGAATTAAACATACCGTACGAAATGGTTTGCTGGAATTTTGACTGTACTGGAGGATTGGATATTGGGTAGTCATTAGCAGCAGCCAGGGATGGTAGCATGGCCTACTGAACAGACAGCAAGATGCATAGGTGCTAGCAGCAGGGAAGTCTAAGATGAGAAGGCATGGAAATATATGTACAAGGTAAAACTTGCGCAGCCAGCCCTTATGCAGCAAATAAAGCAAGGTCTTACTGACCTTGGCAGCTGTACAGGGCAGCCTTTGCATAAGAATGACTTGTGCTTAATATGCTGGAGAAATTATTCACGGACAAATATTCTTGTTTCCTGCAGCACTGGGGATGCGATCTTCTTACTCCACCTCCGTTTGCAACGTAGAAACACGAGTGCATTGTGGACAGGGTAAAAAGAGCACCCGACTCCCCGCAAGCTCTTTGAGTTTTTTTTTTCTGTGGTCTGGAGAAGAAATCTGGTACCATCCTGCCTGAGCTGAGCTTTTCCAGTGCCTTATAGCAGCCACCTTCTCTTGGAGACCTGGCAGTGGCTGGATATAAAGGCAGCGTGGGGGGTGTCTCCCTTAATTAGTCCAAGCGGTTTGTGTCTTCTAACAAGAGCTCTGCTCTGTTGCAGGCACGCAAAGTAGTAACAAGGAAGATTGATAGGAAAATGCTAGTGTGGAGGAGGGTGGCGTTATTGCTCTGTGAAAATGAGGTTTTTCTTTTTACTCACAAATCTAGGTGTCTGCTTCTCTGGAGCTGGGTCAGGGCTGGGACTGTCCAGCCCCCTGGTAAGCCCCTGCAGAAAGATTGTGTTCGTGGATCCCTGGGGGCAGAGCTCGGGGGCAGGACGGCACGGCGCCTCAGAGGAGCGCCTTGCACTCCACGTTGTGCTGCGGTGAGGCAAGCAGAGGGACCTCGACCTGCAGGCTGGCACGGTGCACGCTACGTGCCGGGAGATCCTGAGCTGGCAAAGCTTTGTTTTCCCCGACTTCCCTGTCAGCATCTCCCGTGCTCCAGTTCTTGCGTGCGGCTCCGAAGCCGGCCAAGGACAGCTCACCCGCTGTTCCGTGTGGGCAGGAGTCGCCACGGAGCCTATAAACGGTGGCTCCCCGCATCAGAGCCTGGTCCCTCTCCAGCTGAGACGGGGGTGGGACAGATGGACCCTGAGCTGGCTGGAGCCTCCGCTCGGCATGTCCTGGGGCCTGGCCAGTCCCCGCGCCGCCGCCGGATTGGGGTCTGCGCCTGCTCAGCTCCGCGTGGGCTGGCAGTCGCTTCCCCTGCTGAACCAAGTCGGCGTTTCGCCCAGCTCCGCGGCTATCTGCTAGTGCAGATTCTCGCTACTTACTCGGCGCCGTGGGTTTTTCTTTCTCGTCCTCGCCCACTGAAGAGATCAGTGCCGTAAGTGCCCGCGTTCAAGAACAAATCCCTCTCGCGAGTTTTGTTGGAGCGAGGTCTGCCAGGGCTGTTCCTGAGGGATATCGGGAGAGGGTCAGAGATGGTGTTTGTTAATAGTGATCGTGGGGAGTGTAATTAATGTGGGTATAAAGTGTTAAATGTTAAATTAAAATGGGAGATTTGAAAGCAGTCAATAGATCAATTCTGAGGCTGGGATGAAATGCTCAGACTTTCAAAGAATAATCAGATTTCCAATAAAATCTCCATTGTGTATAATTAAAGGGGTTGCAACATTAAATCAGGTGTTAAGGGAATGATATTTAGAGGATGCTGACAGAACAAAGATCCAGACAAAAAGAGCCCTCCTATCTGCAAGCAGAGCCCCTGACTGGGCAGAAATGGTGTGGAGAGTGGGGAATGCACTAAGCCAGCAACTAAAATCACAAAAAGAGGAGAGCGATGGGAAAGCTGCCAAGTCCCTGCTGCAGTGCTCAACATCAGGCCGGCTTTGTCCTGGTAGGTCCCTTGTACTCGATCCGTCCGTGTGCGTGCACATGTGCCTGAGGTCCTCGTGTTGGCAGGCCAGCCTTCAGAGAAGCGAGGACAGCATGTCAAAACCCACCCCAGCAGGGACTATCCCACGCAAAAGTCTTCCCAGGAGAGAGGGGAAGAAAAATATTAAGTTACCAACCACCACGATGTTTCAGTGATATCCCAGCTAGTCGATAAGAGCAGAGGCGTATGATCAGTGCTTTGGGAGCTCGCAGAGTAGCAGTTAAGGAGAGGTAAAGTTAGGCTCAGCTCTACATCCAGCGGGATGTATGGGGTGTCCGAGGGCACGTGGTATTTCCAGGACGCGTCTTTGAAACTTGTGTTTTTTTTCCCCTTGCCCTATAATTGGTTCAGTCGCCATCCCTGGAGGTCTTTAAAAGACATTTAGATGTAGTCCTTAGTGATACGGTTTAGTGGAGGTCTTGTTAGTGTTAGGACAGAGGTTGGACTAGATGATCTTGGAGGTCTCTTCCAACCTAGACGATTCTGTGATAATCTGTAAATATGTAGGAAAGGGTGTGGAGTAGCAACTTCATAGTTTAACTGGCCTGTGAGTAATGGTACCAAACAAGCCCTGCTTTGTGGGGCAGCATCAGGCTTTGCTCTTCCAGTCAGCTTAATTTTCCGATGCCGCAAGCCACGCGGGAGGCCGTAGGAAGCACCACAGTACCCATTCCCCAAATATGTATCTTTGCTCTAATCCCTAAAGGGATAATTCAGAATATAGGACAGACGCAGAATTTGCTCTGGGCTCTGTACCTGTCAAGGTAACATTACCATGAGATGGAGGGGGAAAACACTTCTGTGCTAGGTAAGATGAATGAACTTGCTCATTAGCCCTGGGCATTTATTTCCTAACCTTGTCCTGTACCTGTGATGTGATTATCTGTGAAGACGTAGCTGTAAGGCTCTCCAAAGCCTTGAAAGACGCGTGTTTCAAGAGTATGTTCTCATTTTGTTTTTATAATCCCGGTGGCAGCCTCTGCTGTGTAGTTGTGGAGGTTTAAATGCTGATCAGGTTAATGGATTGTAATGTAACCCCACCCAGCCGGTCATCAGCCCCTTGGAAATGCCTTGTGACTGTGATCATTATTGCTTAATTGCAAGCCCTGCCTTACCCGTGGACTTGGCGAGGCTGGAGCTTACCCTGCTCCTTGAAGAGTGGGCAGGGAGGTGTCTGCAGGGGAACGCTCTCCCGGTGCCTTTGTGTAAAGGTCCCTAAAATTTCCGCTATGGCCTAACTGGGCAGAGGTAACGTGATCGTTGGAAAAAGTGCCCTTGTGCTGTAGCCCACAGAAGAGCTTCTTGATCAACAAATCCTGAAGGAGGGTTAGTTATATTGTAGGCCTTGTTTTCAAGGTCACTCCTAATTATTTTTTTTTAATTGCAAGTTTGCTCCCAGATCTGACATTGCAAATGAGACTTGCTGCAGTGAGCGTCCCCAAATGGTTGGGAACTGTGACATTTCATCTCGAGATTGCTGTGTCACCCTGCCACTCCTCTTTATCTACGAGAAAAATAAGCTTTACAAACTGCCATACGCAGACTTTAACTGGAAGCTCCTAAAAAGAGATGTCTCCGAGAAGAGACTGGTGCTCAGCCTGCAGCATATCATAAAAGTACGGGGCGGGCAGGGAGATCAAAGCGTGACTGTGGCCAAAGGCTCCCGAGGAGCTTCATCTTCCTCCTTCACAGAGGAGCTCTTGAGGTCCTTGCCGAGAGAGGCCATGGGTGTACAAAGCTTGCACAAGTGTTGGGGAGGCCAGACAAGCGCTAAGTGGGGAGCTGGCTGGGGAATACCGAGCGGGCCAACCACAGCAGGCTCAGGAAATCCTCCGAGTTAAAAAATAGCGGGTGGCTGGGTGAGCATCACGCTGGGAGATCGCGCGTGAGTGCCTTGTAACTCTTGGGCGGCTGCTGGGCTCCAGGGGGAAGGAGGGCCGTTCCTCCAGCCCTGTCTGCCCCCGTCCTCGGGTGCTCTGAGCTGCGCTGTCCCGTGCTGTCGCTGCCGCGGTGAGGACTGGAGTTTGGGGCCAAAGGTTCTGCTCCGAGGAAAAGAGCAACCTGCTCTGTGGGAGGGTGGGGAGGTGCTGCGGTCCTTGGCGGGGCAGCAAGGAGCTGGGGTTAAGCGGAGCCTTGGTGTGGACCTGGGGTGTTTTTCTTGCGGTCTGTGCTGTACGTGCAACGCTGCCGCTCGTATACGTGTCCTGCCACCGACCCGACTGTGCCCTTTGTAGTGCTAGAGGGGCTCCCCAGATTCAGCTGGGCAGTGTGCTGCTCAGGGGGATGTTCCCTCTCTGCCTGCGCCTGCTCGCAGGCAGGAGCAGAAAGACTTGCAGGCAACGTACCGCTCAGAGACGTCGTGTTGGAGGGCTTGTGTGCTGGAAGACGAGTGCAGCCTCCCGTGACCACCCATCAAAGAGCAGTTTCTTGCCCTCCCCGGGTTGTTCCTGTGATTCTGGTCCCAGCCTGCTGGATTCCTCCACCTACGTCTTTCTTCGGTACGAGCAGGAGACCTGGGCGGCACAGGAGGGGTGAGGGGGTGCTTTGCCCCAGTTCTCCCAAAACCGTACCCCTACCAGACAGCCCCCCGGGTTAGCCCTGTCTGTGCTCGTTTGAGGGTGAGGACCCTCAGAGCGCTGTTCCTGGTGGGCAGAGCTCCTCCGCTTGGGCTCCGCTGATCCTGG
Organism: Cygnus olor; assembly: GCF_009769625.2. Lineage (NCBI taxonomy): Eukaryota > Metazoa > Chordata > Aves > Anseriformes > Anatidae > Cygnus > Cygnus olor. The sequence continues at coordinate 8,550,442 of NC_049181.1, forward strand.
CAGGGCAGCAGCAATGCGTGCGCTGTGCCCGTGTCGAGTCCCAGTCCTGTTTTTCCTGACCTGAGCGCGTGGAACAGCTTGTTCTCTATTGTCTGTTAACCCTTACAAAGACGCTTAATCTTGTTCTCCTTTGTTCTGCATTGGTTGTGCTCGGCAGGGTCAGGTCCCTGCTTTGGGTTTAGGGGCAGAGCCGCGCTGAATAACTCCGTGCTCCGTGGGGCAGAGCCTGTGACGGAGTTAATTGCCGAGTGATGACGGCCCTCCCCTGCTGAAGATCTGCTCCCATGAGCTATTTAAGCCTCTGTTTCTTGTATCTCCGTGCCAATCAGATTAGCCAGTGCCAGGAAACAGACCGTGGCCTGCTTGCTCTTGAATGCACCCTTTTTCCTCCTTACCTGTTTATCCCAGTCAAGCCACTTCCCGCTCCACCTTGGTTCTTTTATTTAGTTTTGTTTCTTCCTTTTCATTTTCAGTCTCATTCTGGCTCGTCTCTCCCTGAGGCTGTCTCGCTGCGTTTTGACACCCAGCCTTAACGCTTAACAATAGACTAAATTCCGTTCCCTGCCCTGGTGCGGGATGCTCTGTTGGCGGCGTGTTGGTGCACCGTGCCCCTCTGCTCTGCCATGTCGTGCTTTTCTTGCTCTTGCTTTTCTCCGCAATGCTCGTCCTGCTGTAACTCGGATTCCCCTTAACGTGCAGAAGTAGAGATCTCAAGTTCACTGGAGCTACTGGAGGTACTCGTCTTTGCAGCAAAGAAAAGGGAACGTGGCCAGGAGGGGAGAGCGTTCTCTGCTCATGTGGCTAAGAGCTGCTCAGCTGCGATCGATCCCCGTGGCTGTTGCTGCCCAAGCATCCAGGCATCGCGCTGCTCGTCTCCGCGTCGGACTCTCCTGCTCTCTTGCTGCTGATTTCAGTAAAAGCTTTGCTGTTGCAAAAACAAGCTCAACGCCCCCCAACCTCACAGGACCAAGCGTTCCAGCCTGGCCGTGTGCCCTAAAACGGGCCCATCCCCTGTCTCTTGCAAAGCCCCACCTTTACCCTTATTCTAAAAATAAAACGCAAGGACATTCCTTCCCAGTTACCCTGTTCTGTTGGTGTGACCTCATTAGACTTTCCCAATAGAAAATTTCATTGAACTCCTCTGAGTGGTGAAAACAAACAAGACCATTAGACTTCCTCTGGAAAAAATGCAACTGTATCACAGGGAATTGCAGGGAGCCAAATTTCCACAGCTGAGTTTGTGCTGTATGCATATGTTCCCTTGTATGCATTTTGTAAACAAAGTTATCTTCACACTTAGAAGAATTTAAAACAATTTTTGTCCTTTAGATCTGAACTGATTCGCCTCCCCGGTTTGAAATAAATAGCTTCTGTAACGTTATAAGGAGCAGAGTGGCTGCTACCTGGGGTTGCAAGAAGAGAGGCTTTTTTTTCTCCAGACCCCCAAGCTAAGTATATGTTTGAGGCTTATGTATGTGCACGTACGTAGGATTGATAGCCGGGTGATGGATTGCTAAGCCACATCATAAATTCAGTTTGTCGGACACCTTTGATTACCTCCTCTGCACTATGCCCGTAATCATTCTCCTTCAAGCACCCTTCTAATGTTCTTAACAGCAGCCAATTAAAACAAAGACTCCTCTTGCCATCTATCCCCTCTTCCCTCTGCCATCGCCCAAGCTCCTTCTCTTAGGGGAAGGAAATAAATGCGCTGATGGAGGTTCTGAGTGTGTGCTCAGGGCTTGGGGGAATATATCCCTGTTTAGTTTTCGTCTGCTGCTTTTAAAGTCAGCTGACAGGCACCAAACGAAGCGGGGGTGGGTGCTTGTATGTCTACATTGCTGCTGACCCGAAGCAGCTGGGGGCTGCAGGGTGCCGGCAGGAAGGACAGGGCAGGCAGAAGGCGCCGCTCATCTGGACACAGACCCTGGCTAGCCGCAGCCCACCTCCTGGTTCTGGTTCAGTGGTTTCGTATTAAGTCAGATGTTTTCTGGAAGAAAAGAATGCCGCAGGTGCTACGTGGGAAACTGGAGGTAATTCAGGTCCCCGAGACTTCCATGGGGGAGAAGTTGGAGGCCATCACGGTGTGGATGCGGGAAGGTGAGATAACTGAGGATTTGAGGACTTCAGCTGAAGTCCGTGACTCAGGCATCTTAGAGACAAGGGAGGGTGTTCAGTCACTGGGAAGCTGATTCATCTACCTGGCAATGAGATGAAGAGCAACGAATAATAGATTTTGGGGTGTGTGGAAGGCAAGAGAGGCCAACGCGCTAATTCGAAACAGCTTGGAAAGTGCCTCAAGGGTGACTTTGACTTCTCCTTGCCTTTTTTCAGGGCTTAGCTCTGTTGGCTCCTCTCGGTGCAGATCCCCAACCGTTCCCTGTCCCACGGGAACACCAGGCGGGCAGCCCCTGGGGCCTAGCCGAGCAGGTGGCACTGGATGCCAGAAGTACACTTCCAAAACTGGCACCTAAACCTTCCACGTGCCTCTCGGCTTGGCTCTTCCCCCCACGTGTGCTGCAGCAGTGCTTCCCTGCCATGCCAGCGGGGTGTTTATTGCTGTGCAAGCAAGACTGGAGCTGTTGGACATGCCTTTCATCCTGTTGCAGCCTGCTGGATTAATGGGGCAGGTGTGTGTGCGTGCTTCCCCTCCTCCCTTTCTATATCCTGTTTCACGCTGTAATGGCCATGGGGTCCGAGAGATCGCTTCATCTTGTACTTGCACAGCCTTTTCCGTAGGCATTTCTTAATGCCCAGTTGCTGTTCCTGGGTTTCACGTGCCAGGCGTCGTGGCGGGGATAAGGAAGTAACAGCCTCCATTTGCAGAGAGATTGAGCAACTTGTCCGGTGTCCCTGCTGGCGCCCGTGGCTGAGGTGGGGTTTGGGGCTCTGTCTCCGGAGTCTGGCACTTGCAGACTAGAGCACCTTTCCTGTGACAACAGGTGTGAAAATAACGCCTCTGGGGCTTTGGGACGAGGCTGCTCCAGATTTTCGCTAGCACTTGGAAGTGGAAAGTAAGCCCTTAGCTGTTGGTATGTTTGCTTTTCCTGATCTCCTCTATGTTTTTTTCAATCCTGAAAGAAATTATCCTAATTATCTTGGATGCTTTTGTTGCCTCTCTTTCCATTTCCTTCTGTCATTGCATATTTGATTTGCTACCTGAAGATGCTGTTACAGGTTTGAGCTGAGGAATAATTCAAGGCTTTCCTTTTCCTGGGTCCCGAATCATTTCACAAATGATTCTTCAGTACCTTTCTATGCTTTGTGCCCTTCCGTGTAGCTCAGAAGTGACAGGTACGGTCATCATTGCGCATGGCTCCTCATTTTATAACGCGTCGTGTAATTCGGATGGACTTGAATGTAGTAGCATAAAGACTTTGGAGGCCTGCCCTGTGCGAAGGGGAAAATTACTGTCTGGCCCAGAGCAATGGCTTTGTGATGACTGCATTGTGTTCTGGTGCTCTGTGTTTGTACCAAACTGGTTCGCTGCCAGGTTACTTACGGCTTATCCAAGCGCTCAGTACAAAGAATGCCAAAAGAAAAACTATTTTTTGTTTTCTGCGAATTCCTCCAGCTGGGAGCATTCAAACCGCTGTCCAAGTGGCTGTGTCCTCTCTCTGCAGACCTGTTTTCACCAGGTCGGGCACAGCTAACGTGTTACTGTGTGAATCTACGTGGGGGGGGAGTGCGTGTGAGAGCACATTTTACTTTGAGGAGGTGCAGCACGAGACCTGAAAGGGAGATGCCTCCCTGTTATTCCCCTGGAGGCAGTGGTTTGCCTCTTGGAGAAAATCCGTCTCCTGGAGCACCAGGCTCGGCATAATTGGCAAGTCCGGAGCGGGCTAGCCGTAGCCACGACTGTGCTGACCCTGCAGCATTTTTCCTCAGCTCTTTCTTGTGAGGAGGCTTCGCCTCCCTCCTGCAAGACCCGCCGCCCCTCGGTGTCGCAGGTGTGCAAGTCGTCGTTCCCCGTGGCCGTCCCGTGCAGTGGGCCGTCAGCGCTGAGCCTGGGGAGGAGACCCGGCGGCTGTGCCGGGGAGCACGGTGCTGGCACCCAGCAGGCCGTCCCCTGGGTCAGAGGGGAGCAGCGGGGCTGCGCAGTGGGAATGTTTTAGGCGCGGGGCCGTGCACGTGGGCAGAGGCACCCGTGGGGCACCAGACCTGCCGAGCCCGCCCCGTGCGGTAGGGCTGCTGCCTTCCTGAAGCTCGAGGCCTTCTGTGCAGCGCTCCGAACGACCGAACCGGCCTCGTATTTCAGTACTTCTGCTCTTTCGTGGCATGCATTGTCTGGCTGAGGGGCTACGGCCGTGCTCGAAGCTTAGGAAGGGCTCGTAGGTTGCTGTTGCCAGCAGAATCCCACAAAGGGCAATTCAGTAAAGGGATTCCTTCCCGTCAGCCGTGTCCCTGTCGGCCTGCCCAAACACGCGCGGACACTTAGCTGATTGGCAAGGACCTTGGGGGTTTCTTGAGCACTGAGCAGGATAATCAGATAGATTGTGGGATACATCTGCTTGATCCTATTTCTTATGATTACGTGGTGGGGAACAAGCCTTAATGAGCCTTGGCCTTTCCCGTCTCCTCTGTAAATCTGTTTGACTCAATTGAGCTCTCTTTGTGTGCGACATCTCTCTTTGTGCTTGGAGATGGAAGCATCTACCTCTGAAGCTGGCTGTGCTTTGAGCTGGGGTGTGGATTAGCTGACCTCCAGAGATCCCTGCCAACTTTTTTTTTTTTCCCTTTCTTTTTTTTGCGTTTGCAGATGGTGTAATTGTGGTCCTAACCCCTTCCTAGCGGTGCTGGCAGTGGAGGGGATTTTAGCACCAGCTCACAGCAGCATGCCGGCTGTTTTCTGTGCAACAGAGGAAATGCTGCTTTTGGGTTAAGCACCTTGCTCTAACGTGCTCCCTGGCCCTTGGTCCCAGGAAGCTGCCTCCCGTGTGCTGGAACGATGCTTGAGCAACGCTCCCGGTTCACTGCCTGCACAGCAGAGCATCCCTGGGGAACACCCGTATCTCACCTCGGGGCGCAGGCAGTCTCCATCACTCGTAGCAGAGAGCACCACAGTCCTGTCCTCCACCTGGTCCCAAATAAGCTGATAGGAGGAAAGCAAAAGCCCGCAAGAACAAAGATGACTGTGGTGGTGGGGTTGCTATTTCTAACAGTAAACCTATTCAGCAAAGCAGGGAGAAGTTTCCTTTGAACCACTGTACCGCATGTGGCCCCGAAACACCCTGTGGAAAGGCATTTGTTCTGCTAGGCACGCGTGCGGGTCCAGCACGGTAGCTTCTCTCGCTTTGTTCAGAGGCAAACAAATAAACAAAAAAGATCCTTAAACTGCAATGCGTTTGTAATACCTTTTTGTCTTAGAATTTCCCGGCAGATAGCGGCAAATAGCTGTAAGCCTTTTGCCTGTGGAAGCATTTTGGAGAAGAGCTAGTCCTGCAGGAGCGAAGGGGAGAGGTGTTCTTTGGACTTGAACTGGACAGGAGGTGGTGGAGGTTGGTGATGAAGAAAAATGGATTATGAGGATTTCAGGTGGCTGAGGGAGTAGGAGCACCACAGGGAAGAATGATAGATTTCAGAAACAATTTTTTTCCCCCAGATGTTTCATTAGATTTGGCAATTATTTTGCCTGTGATTGTTTGCTGCAGGTTTTAAATGCGAAGAATTGCATGTGTGTCATGGAGGGTAAAGTTCCCAAAGTTTATTTATATTTTTCTCTGCACTGAAGCACTTCCCTCCCTCACAGAGCTTTATTTTATCTGATGTTTTTTTTGTCCTTCTCCCAGTAAGAGAAGTGCCTAGGTCAGCCTAGGTCGTGCCAGAGCCGTTATGAGCAGCGTGTAGCATCCAGAGGCCAGCGATGGATGATCCATTTTCCCGAGGACACCAGCACAAAGCACTGTTGTCCCTGCAGAGCACCACGTCTGTCTTCTGGGGTGCCATAAATCCTTTAGCAAGGTGCTTCCTGGCAAGCTTTCCAAGGTGCGATTTGTGCAACTGCAGCCGCTGAGGAACGGGAGGATTTTCCTCATGCTGCTCTTTCCGTAGAGGTCGTGACTTGGTAACCCACACCCTGTAAGGTTGCTCCAAGCCATAGACGTGAGTGAGTGTGGGGCAACAGGGCTGAGTTGTTGGTGGCTCTTTGAGCGTGGTATTTACACGCCCAAGCATCCGGCTGTCGTGCACAGCCACTTCTGTCGTTGGTTTGTGTCCTGTCAGTGAGGCTTTTGCGTTGCAGCAGCGTTGGGGGGCGTTTTATTTGTGTGTGTGGTTTCTGGGTTTGTCTGTCCTTTTCTGAACAGACAGCAATGAGGGCTGAAGCTGGCTCTTGGGCACACAGTGTGATCCTTGGTGATTCGTGGCCCCCAGCGTCTGCCATTAGGCCTTGAACGGAAACTTTCCATGCGTGGCCACAGTAGAGAATCTGCTCTTTCTGTTTAACTGGTAGAAGGAAAAAAAGTCTTTTTTTTTTTTTTTTCTCTTTTTTACTAGCTACGAAGGTCTACCGTAAATTAAGTAAACTGTTCCCTGAGGGAGAAAGTGTCCAGGTACAGACTGTTCACAAAGGAAATATTCAAAGTGTCTACTGAGCTCCTAAAGTGTTTGCTTTAAAGTATAAGAGCCAGAGCGATAAACAGAATATTTTCTTATTTGAAAGCAAAAAATACCTCTTGCAGGTGGCAGAAAATACATGGACCTTCTTCAGACTGTATCCTGCAGCCCGTGAAGTGCAGAGGCAAGGAGCAGGAGCTGTTGGGAAGCCGATCCCTCTGTTCCTAGCACACGGGGTGTGCGGGCCCGGGGGTGGCACCCGGCCCGCTGCCTACACGCTGCTGGCACTGGCACAGGAATTTGAGTCTACAGCAGCTTGAATGCTGCTGATTTTTATGGGGTGTAGGGTAAGAGCCCTGCTAATCTGGACTTCAGTAGTGGAGGATCCGTGCCTTGTTCTTACGGGGCTTATTTTTGTGGTACAGCCTTGCCAGTTCCACTTGTGAACCACTCCCAAGAGAAGCAGAGCTGCTCTGTGATCCGGTCATGGCAATGCCTCACTTGCCATGGGCTCTTGTGAGGCTCAAACTGAATTTCTTTGATGTCAGACAACTGAACTAATGTCATCGTGTTCCTGGCTTGGTAGGCCCTGAATGAAGATACATGATTTTTTGTTTTTCCCCTCACCGACTGTGAAAGCTCCCTGCAAACGATGTGGCTTACCTTTTGTCATGCATGACTGCCATTAAATGTGCCAGTGCGGCACTCCCCAGCAAAATCTTGTCTTTGGCTGTGCCCTTTTGGTTCCCCTGAAGAACAAGATGCAGCTTCCCATGTCCTTCTTTATTCCTGCTGTGAAAGTGGAGGAGAAAGAAAGCACTGGGGAAGATGCTCAGGCTTGGTTTTCTATGGGTATGCGAAAATCCTGTTGGATGGTAGCAGTGTTCTGAAGGCCTTTGTTTCTCTTTCAGAACAAAATAGTTCAACGTGCTATTTTTATTGTTCCTGTTTCTCTTTGCCATGCAGTATTTCCAGGAACACGTCGTTTATTTGGAAGATATGTTTTTGTCGCTGAAATCATGCCGCTTCAGCCTGTGAAGGAGGGGTTTCACCATCCCGGCTTACCCAAGGAGGCGGGAGTGGTGCCCTAAGCTTCTCTGCACCCGTCAGAGTGCAGTGAAACGCCAAGGTTCCAGAATCATCTACAGGTGCAAGGGCTGAAGAGTGACGGTGTCACTTGTGCTGTCAGATGAATTTAGTTCTTTGAGGAAAAAGCCATAGGAAAAAAAAAACAAACAGAGTTTTGCTGGCTGAAGAGCAAGGTTTGTTGCTGCAGTGAAACAAGGTATTTACCCATCCAGGCTGGCTTGGTCTGAGCTTTCAGGGACAGCAAGTCGCAGAACTGCGGAAAGTGTGCTGCTGTCTGGCGGCACAGAGCCGAGCTCAGGCTCATGGGAACGTGTCCTTCGTTCCTCTGGTAAGTGCTGGTGGCTCATGTTGAGGAAAGGAGCATGGAGAGTGCTGGCTGCAGCAAAGAAAACACCGCTGGAGCTTGGCTTTGAGAAAGCTCCAGTGCCCCCTCACTGTCTGCCCTGGCTCCTTTCAGCTGAAGGGAGATAGCTGCCGTTCTCCCTCACCAGGGCTGTCAGCTTGGATGAAAGCACTTCTGCTTCTCAGCTGAGCAGTCATGACCTGGAAATCGTTGAGGGACAATTAATATGGAACCCCACCTTGCTGCTTTTCCTGAGTCACTTTTGTATTTCTGCAGGAGAAAACAAACAAACAAAAAAACACAGAAAAAAGGGGGGGCGGTGTGGGGGAGACCGCCCCAGCTCCTTAAATAGCATCATTTATACATGGAAGCTGCTTGAATCCACCCTGTCGCATAAATAACCATCTCCGAACCCGGCTGTCAGGAAGCATGCTCATGAGCTGACGTCCACGGGGGGTGGCAGTGGAAGGGGATCGGTTTCGTGGAAAGCAGGAGGAGTTCAACCGTTGAGTGAATACGCTTGTCCTCACGTTACCTCAAGCGGCGAGGGCATCTCGGTCCTGCCAGAGGCAAGCTCCGGTGTGACCTTCGCTCATCGCACTGCCCTTGTCCTGTTCCCTTCGGTAGCCGCAGGACTGGGTCTGACGTCTGGAGCAAGCCCCTGGCCTGCTGCATTTCAGGCAATTAGCGCCTGGCCCAGCAAGAGGCCCTGGAGCAGGGGCGCTAGGGTTATTGTTTCCTTAAAGGGATAAAAAAAACACTGGCCTGTCTCTCTTTTGCTGCTTTTTTTTCTCCAGCTTTGCTGCTGCTGCAGTTGCAACGGGGTCGGTCCGTCTGGTAGTGGAGGAGCTGAGCTCTGCCAGACAAATCTGGCTTGCTGAGCAGCAGCGCTGGGAAGGGTTCAAAAGGCAGCACCTACCCTTTGTTGTATTTCCTGCAAGCTAACGAAACCAGTGTTTTGTGGAGCTACTTTGTAACCTTGTTATGTTGGTTTTGGCATGGATGCTTTTATTCCTCCTGTTTGAAGTGAGTGGGAGAACAAAGTGACTGAAATGCCAATTCCAAAAAAAAGGGTAATACAGCGTTGTAAAGATGTATCGCGGTGAGAATGGTTGCAATTGTTTGCTGCCAGGAGTTGAAACGCAGGGAAGTGAAACTCCGTAGCGTCAGGGGTGGGTTTCTGTCAGATGTTTTTATCTTCTGGCTGCCTGCACGGAGTCTCACTGCAGTGTTACGAAGGCTCTGTGCGATGTCAGCCTAGAAAGCACACGTTTTAGGCTTTTCCCATGGCCACATGGAGAGGGAATTTGCAATAATCCAAACATTGACAGAACCGTATTTGTTGACTTGCGGAAAATCCTAGCTCGTGCTCCTCTGGGCCGCGAGCGCGTAAGCCTGAACACGATGACTTCTGTCTGCGCTTGCTGCTCTCCCGGCCTCAATAAACCTGGGAACCAGATTCATTTATTTAGGCCCCGATTCAGCAGAGCACTTAGGTACAGGCTTCAGCTCTCTCCTTCCCAGCCAGCCTGTCGGTGTGCTCGGAGTGAAGCGTGTGCGCTCTCCTGAGCGCGTAACAAGCGAGCGAGCCGGGGCAGCGTGCGCCTCGCCTGTGCTTTCCCCTTCGTCAAGCAGGCAGCAGAACCGATGTCCTGGTATTAACGTGATTTATTTAGCTCCCCCAGTACAGGAGCCCTCGTGCTAGGGTCTGAGATGGCGGTCTGCCCGCCTGCAGAGCTGGGTGGTTCCCGTGGCACCGAGTATTCCTTGTGTCCTGCTCTTGCCTGTTGAGCAGACCGTTGTGCTCTTCTGCAGGGCGTGGGGCAGGGGTCCCCTTTCTGTTTCCATCAGCAGAACATCAACAAGTGTTTCTTCGTAGTGTGTTTTTTTTTTTCCGTAACGGTTGGAAGAGAAAACATCAGTCGTGTCACGTGTATCTGAGTGTTTTGGTCTCCGTAGCTTAGCGTTTCCTAGGATTCACGTGACTTACCTTCCATTAACGCGCTTCTCCTCATTGCGAGGATTCTCAGAGCAGCTTACTGCACGCGTGTACCCGTGTGCCTGTAAAGCCCGTGCGTGCACACGTGTGTTCCTGAGTTACGCGGGCGACGGCAAGGTGAACGTTTCCTTTGTTGTGGCCGTAGGGATTTCTCAGGGCGAAGGTGCTAGGAAGTGGCAGTTGCAGTGCTGCCTGTACACCTGGCCGTAGCTGCGTGAAGTTCAGAGCCTCGCTTCCCCAGGAGTGTGAGGCTGCGGAACAGGCAGCTCATCCACAAGATTTCAGTCTGCTCGGAACAGCTCCTGAGAGCATTCCTTCTAATCCCCACCCATATTTGACCTGTTCTGGCTCGTTTTGAAGAGCTGCACCCAGCCTGTCCCTAGCTCTCCGCACAAAGCTTTAGCACAGCTTTTCCTGTGTGCTGAGCTCATTTGGACTGGGAGCCCAGAGATCAGCGAGGGGGATTCATGTATAGATTTGCCCCACTCGCAAAATCAGAATCGATTGAGAGCATCTCTGTTTCTTACGAAACCCAGAAGACGTGAGCGTGGCTAGATACGCTTTTTTCCTTTGCTTTGAAGTTTAAAACATGCCTAGCAAATCTGATCTTTGCAGTCTGTTCCCCACCTGATGTGCAAAAATGCAGAGGTCTTTCCAGAAGCATGGGTTCGCTGAATCGTTGTGCTGAGGGTGCCGTCCTGAACGCAGAGGTCTGGGCAGTTTCTGTTATGAACTTGACTCTAATTAGCCTAGACAATACTTGTAGCGTAGGTTTAGCCAATGTTGTTTTTAATGTGAAATAATTCAATCCATGAATCAAACAGCCTCCCTGCCCCACCCCCTACAGCTGATGACAGCATCTTCCCACACTCCTTCCTCGGTAGCATTGTTTGACTGTTCCAGCTCCAGTAGGTTTCAGTTACCAATCAGCGTAATTGCAACAACACACCAATAATAAGAGGAATTTAAGCTTCCTTTTCTTGTAGTTGAAGGCTCCTCTGCAGAAGTTTGAAGTCTTAATAGCGGTCACACGAGCAACACGCTGCACCCGTTAAGTGGCTGCAAGGGGGAACGGCAGCGCTTCAGGAGGATGAAGGGCTGGATTTGGGGGACTCAGAAGCAGCCCGGTCCTATCAGATGGTGGTGGTACCTCAAATATGAGAGCGGAAAACTCTTACGGATGGCTTAACGTTTCGGTGGATGCCAAGGACACCTTGAACAGGGACGTTCTGGGAATTGCTTGCTGTATAACGCAAGTTGCTGGGATGGGAGCAATCAGAGCTGTCTTTAGTCTCGCAGAGAAGTACGGCTGTGAACAGCGAGTTAATGTTTTCCCCTTGCGCGTGGCTCAAGTTTCCCCGTCAGGTTTGCTTTTTGTTCTGCAGGTTCCGAATTTACAGAAGGCACGTGAACTGGTAGTTTGTGCTCAGGGGGCGTCCCGGCCCGCTGCTGGGGCAGCGCCGCCGCCAGCAACGGGTTAAACGCAGCACCTCAGAGCAGTCGGCGGGCTGAGCTGTAGCAGCTCCTTCTGCTTTGTATACAAGAGAGCCACCGGCTGCTCTTCCTGCCAGCACGCTTCCTACAGAAGGGGGAAGGAGGGGGGAAGACAAATGGAAAAAATACACATATCGAGAAAGACCGAGCGGCGAAATATTCCTCCTTTGTCTGGGAGGGCTGCCCGCTGGTGCCGCTCCCGGCCGGCCTCCTCTTGGCGGAGGCGCGCAGGCAGTCGGGGGGTCGCAGCCACGGGTGTCGGGGCGTGGGGTGCCCACCGGGGTCGCTGGGTGGGTGGGTGCGTGGGCGGGCGGGCGGTGGCCCAGCGGGGCTGGCAGCAGCCAGCGGTGCCCGGTGCCCAGTGCCCGACGCCGAGCCGTGTCCTGGTGGTGCCGGCGGCGTCGGGCTAAGGCATTTTCTGTGCAGCGGGCACAAAAATGAACGTCTGCCAGAAGAGATCGATGTGAAACCTTCCCTTTTATTGGGTGGCCGCCCAGACCTTCTGCTGCAACAGTAAATGTAATTGGTTGCTTCCTCCTCCCATGCGCAGCTTCATGTGGGAAATGCCCTTTTCATCTACAATGGCTGACTGCGCGGTGCCGCACTGCCAGTGCCTGGGGAGCCCCTCGCCAGCGAGTACGGCTGCTGCTTACGGCTCGAGTTCGGAAAGGGGGCGATTGTCTTGTTGTAGCTGATTCTATTTCTCTTTTTCCTGCAGGTTGCTGAAAAGTGCCTTTCCTGAAGCCACCGCTGCTTGGATTTCTGTCTAGGGCTGCCTCTCTCTTCCCCCTTCGCCCCCCTTTCTTTTTAATTTGGCGTTGCTTGCAGTTCATACCCTGACGGCAACTCATCCATCCTCTTCCTTTTTTTTTTTTTTTTTTTTGCTCCCCATTTACACACAGTTTGCTCAGCCATTTTTCTTCCCCGAGTATGTAGCAAATATTTTAAAAAAGGAGAAAAAAAAAATCTAACATCCTTCTGCTTGTTTTGATGCTCGTGAACCGTAATTTTTAGAAGCAAGAAAAAGAAGGAAAAAAAAAAGTTTTCCCCCTAAGGACCGAGACCATTCCACAAACTGAAGTGCTGCCAGCAGCATATGCTTTTTGCAAGAATAATTGAAACCATTAACTGGAGAGCACAGAATTCTTTTGAAAGTCTGCCAGTTATTTTCAAGTAACTTAGGCAGTGGCACAAAATATAACACTTATATTTTAACTTCTACAATTGCACTTTTAGGAGCTGGCCTCTAATTTGATTTTCAGTTGTTCTGATAAGATTTCTATTTTATGATTGGCTTTATGTTTAATTCTTGTTTAAACAAACACGATTTGACTTAAATGAAAACCTAAGTGCTGATGAATAGGAGTTCTACCAAAGCAACAAGTTAGTTATTTCTTCACGTTTAACTTGAATTCACTTTTTTACCCTTTTTTTAAAAAAAAAAAGAAAAAAAAGATCAGCAGTAAATATTGCCCTAAAGAAGGGTGTGATTGCTTGCATTTTAATTTTTGTTTTTAATATGGCTGTAAACGTCTCCCTGGTTCGTGATACAAAATGGCTGACATTAGAAGTGTGTCGAGAGTTTCAGAGAGGTACTTGTTCTCGGTCTGATGCAGAGTGCAAGTTCGCCCACCCGTCACGGAGTTGCCATGTGGAAAATGGTCGAGTTATTGCCTGCTTTGACTCCCTAAAGGTGAGGACTGTCTAACACATGCATTACCTAAGCTCACTTGCTTTCCTTCTCTTCTGAATCACTCGGCGTGCTGGGATATGGGATGTATAGAACAACTGGGTTTTGTTCCGTTTCTGCGGAGAGGTTGCTGTTGGTGTGGGATGTAACTCCCGAAATCTAGGTTAGCCAGGAGTCTGCTTTTCCTTTGTTCAGTCTCATTCAAAAACTGGAAGTTTCAGACAGCTTTTTGTTTAGAAATCGTAGTGATAGTAGAAATAAGTGATGGGGGGGAGACTCTGCAGCAGTTCTGTTTTGATTGAGTCTGACATCAGGTGCAATTGCATGAAGTGTCAGAGATCACAGGGGGAGAGAGAAGGAAAAAGAGGATTTCATCCAGAGCATTTTCTGATTTGTACCTCAGGTCTGATACAGTTCTCCTTGAAATGGAGAATTCGTGTGGGCAGCAAATGAAACTGAAATGAGAAAAGTAGAGAACTGAAACCCAGTGCTTTAATTTGTGTCCAGAGCACATTGGCTATGTATTCAGTGCAGGGATCTGAAATGTGCTTTTAATGAGCAGAAATAAAAGCAGCATTTCAAGATAATGAATCAGCGTTATGTGTATTTCCTGGAGACGGAGTTGCAATTGCACTCTACCACTGTCCTGTAGATGAGGAACAGGCAAAATATTTGGAGAGTGGTGCTCACAGGGAAAAAATGGTTGTTGGGAAAATGCATTCTGCAAAGGATATTAAAACATGATTGTTCTGCTAGTATTGTCTAAGTTAGAGCTGAGCCTTTTTGCTAGTGATCATCTTTGTAAAGTCAATTTTGCAGGGAGTAAATGGTTCTTGGTTGCTTGTCACTGTCGCAGTTCCAGGGGTAACTTTCAAAACTTCTGAAATAGTCAGATTGTGAGTCAGGGCGGGTTGACAGGGGACACTCTCTGGGGCACTTCACTGGAGGTCTCTGGAAAGGAACTTTTTTTTTTTCCCTCTCCCCTGAAAGTGGGGCCCCTCAAAGGTGTTTTAACTAGGATGATAAAAACCTTGAGATGTCACGGATAAGTGATTGCTTTTGAGAACTCTTGACATTGTGTTTAATGTTTTGATTTGAGTAATTAACCTGTTTGAATATCTAAAAGGAATCTGGTAAATTTTATCAGCTTAAAAATTTTCCCTTGAACTTCAACTGTTGCTTGAAAAGCTTTGGGTTTATTTTTACGAGCACAATGACTAACAGAACTGGTGGAATTATGTATGTGCAGGTTCAGACCAGGACTGGATCTGGTCTAACATGGGCTTACCCATTTTATTACTGTTTGTGGCTTCTTCATAGCTTCACTTCTCTTCCCTTTTACCAAGAAGTTCAAGCTTCCTATTTGCATTTGGTTTTGCTCTTTTTAATCTGAGTGTATACAATGACTTAGTTGTACAGTGACTTTCAAATGTTCATTTACATTGTTGGCCTGCTGACAGTAAGAGACAGAAATATTCTTTATCAGAGGGGGGAAAAAGTAATGTTCTTTATGCCCTTGAAACTTCTTGAATTGTGGCCAGTGGCAGCGCAGATATTTTGAATGAGGAGATTAATATGTTTACGTTTTATAGCATTCATTTGTGAACTGAAAGGAGTGCTGGAATGCCATGTACGATGTTACCACGTCCTTTGCAGCACCTGCCCAATGCTTGCAGCTTTCTGAGGGGGGCATCCGCTGCGTAGCCACCCCTCTCGGTTTGGCACTGAACTACCCTGAAAGCAGTGCCCAGCGCACGGCGATTCCCCGCGTGCACTGGTTGCAGCACGGTGTTTGTAACGCGCCCAGGCTCTCTGTGCTGCGCCTTCCTCTTCCTCTGCGCAGCTCAGGCTGCGGGATGTGCAGGACACGGGTATTCACAGCTCAGGTTCAAGTCCCTGCTGCTGGCAAGAGCGTGCACTTCTCCCGCATCAGCACTGAGGAATGCGATGGGGAACACCGTGTTGAAAAGGGGGAAAAAGAGGAAAAAAAAATCTGTCGTCTCTATTGGTATGGTCTTCTACAGCTCAGCTTGTTTCCTCTGTAACCGGCTGTTAATAATGTTCTCATTGCAGTTCTCTCCTGACACAGTAGCAGATGCCCAATGTGCGCTAGTTATGGGGCCTGAATTTTCATGGGAACAGGTTCTCCAGATTTTTCAGGCTTACGATAGCCCTGCGGAGGGCCAGCAGCTCTGCCTCCCAGGAATTACAGCTGGCAGAGAGCAGACCGTTCAGCACATGGCCAGGGGTTGGGGGGGGGGGGGCTAGTTCTGCACCTCCTCTTCCCCCCCGCAGCCCTTCCTTCCTCTACCCCACAGCCCCTCTGTGTAGCCCCGTGGGTCCAGGTGCTCTCGTTGGGCAGAGCCGGGTTCTGCCATCCCGCTGAAGGGTGCAGCTCCCAGCCCTGCTTTCCCGGCCGTCGTGGCAGGCTAACAAGGGTGGCTAGGTGGATGTGTGAACGCGCACCGCCCGTTTCCCAGCGGAGATAACCGCCCTGGTGACTAAACGCCCGAACAATAGTCTTTCTGTTCTTGGCCCTTGCAAGCCCGGCTCCAGCCCTGTTTGCAATGGTATCGAGGGGCTTGTGGTCATAACAGCGGCCTCCCTTACCGGCGGCCAGGGCAGCGTTACGCGCATGTCCAGAGCTGTAACCGCCTCCGCTGCCTGGGCGCGTAACTATTCCCTGATAGTGGCTGCGATGCGTAGAAGTTCGTCTTTGTCTCTCACCATGCTGCTGCCTGCCGGGGCGGGGAGGATTGTCAGTCCTCAGGCCCACCCCAGGGTTGGCCCAGCGTTGTGCTGAGGCCCCCCCGTTAACGCTGCTGCATTCTCAGACCTGTTACAGGGAGGTTTTCCCTGCCCGTCCTGTGCACATCTTTGTGCGCACAATTGCTCTTCCCCTCCGACAGCTGTTGAACACCAACCCTCTCCTCTCCTGCGGAGGGCTTTATGACTGCTTAGTGCTCTTTTCATCTTTTCACGCCCTGCATTAGCCGAACATCTGTGTTGCTTTATTGGAGACAGGATATAGGATGCTTGCCGCTAATAAGTTTTCCCGTTGTCTTGCAGTCGCCCAGGGCTTTGTTCAGAGGTTGCTTATCTGCATCCATTGTGTAGTGCTGCCGCTTGTTTTTTCTCACAGACCTCTCAAGCCCGAACAATGCGTTCATACAGGAACTCCTGATAACCCAGCATACAATGGTTTCACCTCACTGGTAGGTCACGCACAGCATCTATACGCTTACTGCATCTCTTTTGTTTTTTCCTTCCCCAGTCTCACACAGCAGTTCTGCTTCTGTCGCAGTGGTAAGAGCAGCAGCGCTTCCAGAAGTAGTCAGAACGCTTTGCTGTGTGTTGGCTCACGTGTGAGGGTGTGCTACCTGTAAGCATTTAAAAAAAAACCAAAACAGGACTCGCGGTGAGGTAATGCAGGGGCTTCGTTGATGCACCGCTGGGATTCACCAGCACGCGCTCTGCAGGAGCCATGTGCAGTTGTGAAGAGCTTTGGTCGTGAAATATTTGGGTCTTGATTAGGTTGTAAGTGCAGGGCTTGGATCTTGTTGTCCTGGAACTGTGGTTCTTCGAAGGGGGAGTTTGCACATTTGTAGGCAACAGAAGGAACCTTTCTCAAGCAGATTGATACGAAATTTAAAAATAGTTCCTGTGAGAAGCTGTTCACAGATTTGAATGAGATGCCAAGAGATCTCTCACTCACGCTTCCCCCCCCCCCCCCATTAGTCTTTAGGAACAGTGTTATTTGAATTAATTTGCCTGAATGGAAGGGCAAGTCTGCCCTGCTCGGTGAAGGGCAGCTCAGGGGTACCCAGTCCAGCTGCAGCCGTGCCGGCCCCGTTCCAGAAGGGAGCACAGAGGCAGCTGGGCAGTGGCCAGTGCCCTGCAGTACCCCCTGGGCAGGTCCCGCGAGGACACTTGGGCATTACTTAACAGTGCCATTGAAGAAGAAAGGTGTGGTCTTCGTGAGGTGCCCTTCACATGCAGGGACGTCGGTACAGGCAACAGCAGACTCATTTCACAACAACACCATGGGCTCATCCTTTTCCAGAGGGAAGACCTTGCCGCCACCTCCCCCCCCCAACCCCAGCTGCTAGTTGGTGAGGTGGCGTGAAGTCTGTTATGTTTCGCTAAGGAACATTTGTTTAAGAAGCTCTAAAGTAGAAAATAACATTTGAGCAAAGGAGAAGACTGTACTGTCGTCGCTGTAAACTGAGATGCCCTTTGTGTTCATTCATCAGCTTTTCTCCCAGGCTCGGTATGCCCTGGCCCATGCATAGCTGGTGGTTTTTATAAGGGTCAGGACATGGTTTGCTGGCTCATGGCAGTTCCTACAAAGGCTCGTCATGGCACTGTGGTGGGCTGTCTGCAAGTGCTCATGGAGTCATTAACCTTCCTATTCAGATGGGATCAGGCAGCCGCAGTATGAGCCTGTCTGCTTCTTAGTTCACTGGCCAGCAAATCGTTAGTTGTGTTCTTCGGCCTCTAAGGATGGCAGGAAGAAAAAGGAAAAAAAAAAAAAAAAAAGGTTTGCTTGAAACACAAATTGATAAGCAGTAAGCTGATAGAAAGAGCATTAGTAGATAGTGAGGTGGTATTTAAAGAATATGTGGGTGATACACACCAGGTGGTCAAAGAAGCTTGAATCTGTATTGCTCGTAGTTTGGGCATCTGCATCGTGGCCTCGTGGTTTAAAAAAAATACAAGCCTAGCTTTGTGGTTTTTTTATTTTGTTCGAATTTGCTTTATAAATAGGTGTTTCCATATGCAGATTAAAGTTTTGAAGAGCGCTTTTGAAGGAAAAAAGATCGTGTGGTGAAAGTTTTAGGGTTATGAATTTTGACTTGAGGAGATCAACTTTAAAAATACTCATAAAGCCGCTAGGTGTTTCAATGAAATTCTAAAGAAAAGTTGTCTGTGAACATGCATGAAATCAGTAATACGGTTTTGTTTAAATCCTCTGCTCTCTAAAAGAGGTCACTATCTGGTAATAGTATTCAAAGTCCCACAGCAACCTGAAAAGCTGACTGTGTCTAGGCCTGACGCTGGAGTACCTGCGGTTGTTCCTTCCAGTTTTCATGCTAATTTGTACTTGTTTTATGCTGACTTCATTAGAACTATTTCTGATTGTTACTGATTTGCAATCAAATCTTTTCAACTGAAATAAACTACAAACTGGCAAACAACTGAAAACGCCCACCAAACTTAGCATATGGTTACACTCTTACAGAGGAAGAAAGCAAACGAAGCCATAGAGATATTTCTGGGGAGACCCTGACTGTGTATCTCAGCTCAACATGATGAAGGTGCAAATAAGTCAGGTGAACAACTTTAAGCCAAGTTACCTTTGTGAGAAACCTTTACTTCCCGTCAGTTAAGTCACTTACCTGTGTAGTGGCAGCTTTTGATGATAAGACAGATTTGCAGCAGCATGCTGTTGACACTCGGTGTCTCGTCTGGATGCTTGCAAGTCTTACGGCACGCTTTAAGTGCCTTTTTTTTTCTAGTGAATCAAATATCTGGAAGAGGGAGAAATGTATTTAGACTAAGTTTTTATTTATAGGAGCTGTTGTTAATGTATTTCTCTCAAAATAGTCACTTCTGCTTGAAGCACCGCTCTGGTTTTGACAGCGGAAGCTGGCATCACACACCTGTGTGTGCTGGTGAATCTTGCTCTGATGGTTTAAAAGGATGCTGTCCTGAGCTGTCCTCTTGCTACTCTGCCATAGGTTTGTACCTCTACAGCAGGGTTAGCTGGAGGACAGTGTGCCTTAGGTGCTGAATAGCAAGTTGAACATCTGAGCTGAAATCCCCGTGGTCCTGGCTTTTTGTTAAGGTGCTGGACGGGGAACTTAAAGCAACTGGAAACAGACCTGTGTTACCTGCTGACTCTGCAGAACAGTGACGGACAGCAAGGGGCAGGAAGGCATTATTCATTGCAGCTATTTGCAAAGATGTAAGGCAGAGCCTTTGGCAGGAATCTCTTGTCTGTGCTTTATAGCAAGCAGGTGATTTTGAGGCACGCTATGGAGGGAGAAGGGGTTAGCCCTGTCCTTATCTCCACTGGGTCCTTCTGCAGCTGAGCAGCCTCAGCAGGGAATGCTTTATCTTGGCCTTGATGTTTCCAAGGATATGTGGCTTGTAAAAAGCTGGTGTTGTCCAAGGATAACATGACAAGAAAGACAAGATGTCCATAGATTTCCTTGTACATAGTCTAGTTTTGGTGCTACGCTGGGGGGGTGCTCCCTTCTTAGTTCATTGCTAGAAGAGCAGAGGAAATATTGAGAGTATCAAGTAGCTCTGGTGGAAACTGAGAAGCGAGACCCCATCCTAGCGTAGAGGGCTTCTTGGGGATTCCCGGAGATTCACACTTTCTTAACTGATTAGGTTTGGGCGACTTCTTCCTGAAAGCGTTGGTCCTGGTATGCCAACTTGGCCTGAATGGCCCCAGACTCTTATACCTGTGGAGGGTGGATTTTGGGTGCTTGCTTTCCCAGGAGTTCACGTGCTTTGCAGCGGGTGCTTGGCAAGCTTGGTGCTTGCTGTTACGCCGGGATTTAACTCGTCAGGGAGATGCCGAGCAGATCTGTGTATGGCAGTGTACAGTTGCCTGAATTTGGGGTGCCGCTCTCACATGTGGTGTCCTTGGGTCAGGTTCAGAGGCTGGCAGAGGTGTGGGTGCAGACTTGCACTTGAGGGCTAGGCCCCTGAGGCGGTCTTGGTGCAAGGAGCCACACAGGACCTCCGTGGTTTTCTTTTGTCATTTAGGTACATGATTATTTTTTTTATAACTTTTCCTTGGGAGAGTTTCTCAGGTGTGTTTGCATTTTCCCTTGAACATGTCGGAAGGCAGAGCCGTGGCAACAAACTTGTCCTGAGACCACACTTTGGAGGCCAGCCTCTTAGGGGAGACAGGCCAAGCAAATTCAACAGTGGGATTTTCCTGCTGACCTCTCCTCTCCTCATCAGCCAGCCCTGGCAATGCGGGGCCTCTGCTCCTGTCTGCAGTTCAAAATGTCCTGATCTTGTCCCCGTGGCGTGAGCAAACCACTATCCCAAAAGGATAAAGCCAGCAGCATTTACATTATTAATATCAGCCAAGAGTAACCTTGGTTTTCTGGTTGGGAAGATGATGGTAAAGTGCTGACTGCTGCTCACAGTTGCCTAAAAAAGCAGGAGAGAAATTCTTTTGGGATGTGACTCTAAACCCTTCTGAGTTACGGCGTCCGCTTAAGCACATACATTTTGAAACCTTTTATGGGCATATTGCAGTGTTGCATGGGCCATGGCATGCCATCTCCTGCTCCTGAGTCTTCCTTCCCTTTTGTAAGGGCAAAGCCCTCCAGACCGACGTTCCAGTTACGTGAAATACTTAAGTCTGACTTTAAGCGGTTCAGAATTACTGTGGTAGGCGATGAAGTCCTTGTGCTGAAGTGAGCTGTTGAATCAGGTTTTGAGAGAGGGAAATGGTCCTCTCAGCCCTTATGCAAGGGGAGGAACCGCCTGTAGTTTCCTCTCTTACCTTTGGCTTCCCAGTTCAGGAGAGCTTTCTTCACACATGCTCTTGGAGCTCACAGTCCTGCCAGCTCTGCTCGGATGTGCAAGTACAAGCTCAGTGCCTGTGACCCAGCGCAAATGCAACGCTGTGCTCGGCAGGCCCCAGGGGTTGTCTCTGCACGGAAAGGAGAGAGATGGGGCTCTAAGACCCAGCTGGCAAGCTCTAGGAGCTTTTACATTTACCCTCGTGTGTCTGTGAGTCAGAGGCAGGAGCTGGCCAAGGGAGTGCAGAGGGGTTGGTTGTGCCTAAAGTGAGCTCTGGCACCTCAGTGTGCACTGTAATGTAACCTGCAGCGTCGCCAGATCCACGTGGGGAAGGAGGTTCAAGCCTTCCTTCTTCTAGCCCTGATCCGTAACAGTGGCTGACGCTGGGATTCAAATCGATGCCCCAAACCTGCAAGTCCCTGTCCCCAGGGGGGGTTGGGGCAAATAGGATCCTTGTAAATGTGGAGCCACACTTGGGCATGGTGTCCCGCCTTGCTGCTTCGTCAGCAAATCTACCCAGCTATTTCTCTTGATTGCATTAGCCTGATGAAGTTGGCTGCAGGGAAGAGGGTGGAAGATTCCTTCAAGGAGAATGACACCGAACGAGCACATGGAGTTGGTGGATTTCTTCAGCAGTGTAGCATCGGTTTGATGTAATCCCTTTGCTGACGATAGCATTCTGCTGCTTGGTTCACTCATCTGAAAGAGGGTGCAGTAATGTGTGTTTATGTAATTGAGCTGTTTGGAAGCTTTGAAACAAATACAAACAAGATGTGCCAGGTTTTCTGGAGAGCCCATAGTCTGACATCTCCCACAGAACATTTAAATAAGTGGTTAGATTTCCAAGTGAGGAGCTGAGCTCTTTGAAAACCTGCCCCTATAAATATTGTTAAGCTGGTATTAAAATAAATGAATTTGAGGCACTTGGGTGAGTGTTGCCCCCATACAAGCACAGTTTTATTTATGGCTTATTAATGTTGTTTTATTGCTGTTTTTAAAACCGCAGAGAACCGTGCAGTGACCACTTCTTGTCCCATTTACTCTCTCCTACTGTGTCAAACGATGGCCTTTTGATTAAAGGAAAAGCCAAGGATTTGGAAAAACAGCATTCGAAGCCTTGCAGCCTGCTTTAAAGTGTTGCAATGCCGGTCTCCGTGCCTAATTGCACTTCTTGACCTCTCAGAAGCCACACAAAGAAAATGCCTTAGAAGACCGAGTGGAGTTGAGCTACTGTAGGAACGAGACTCTGGGTGTCTTAGATGTCCTGACTGAGTAAGCATTTCAAAACCTGACTCTGTCTAAATGAATAGCTATCAAATGTGGTTAGTTCTGCAAACAAGACTGCGTGTTATTGAAAGCCCTCTCTCCTGCAACAGAAGGGAAAATATTCTGCTTAACTCTAGCTAACGTGTTAAGGGGGTAAAATATTTCTACTGTCCGTGCGCTATAAAGTACGTGGCACAAAAGGAGTGGTGATCTGTGCTCTCAGGAGCCTTGGCACTTCTGACATCTGACTCTCTGAACATCTGCTCAGTGTCTGGCCTTGGTGTTGGCTTTCAGTGACTTGGTTACTCTGTCCCCACCGCCAGAAGAGTTGGAGGCTGTGATTCTGGGCTGGTGGATTTTAACCTCGAAGTGCATTTTCACTTCTGTCTGAAGCTGGCACCTTGGTGTGGCTCTGTGCTGTTTCCTGTATTATGCTTGAGCTCCAAGCTGGAAAGCTGGGATCTAGAAGTGCCTTTCTGTAACGCTTAGTTTAAAACCGTGGGGGAAGGTACCTACTCCTGGGGGAGAAAATGGGCTTGCTGAGAAATGAGTGTACTCAAACCAAGCACACTTGCAATTCCCAAAGTTTGTAGCGAAATGTTATAGCAGATGGCCCGCTTACAACGTGGGATATTATTAGAACCATGATCAGTGCTAATAAGGTCATTGACAGTGGGGGAGGAGGTCGGTGTCTGACCTTGTTTGCAAGGTGGCAGCCTGCGCTCTAGGGGACAAGTTTTTCTCTTGCAGGAGTAGAACGTGAATGCACAAAACAAGCTACTTCTGCACGCATTAATATGGCTGCAGAGGAGACAAACACCCGCTGCCCAGCCCTGCACATCTGCTGCAGGGACACTGCTTGCTGTGACCCTTGGCTGAGGTAAGCTCACGAAGCACCCTTAAAAAGTGGAGACAAATTCTGCTGACAGTAACAGCCCCAAGAATGGGAGCCCAGGATCAGTTTAGCTGGTCCTACAGAATTAGTATGCCATCAAAGGCATTGCCTGGTTCCCTGCTAACTGGTTAGTGGTGTGCACTGAGTTATGTCTTGCCTCTGCTCTCAGCGCTCCCTCTGGGTGGGTCTGCTGGAACAAGCCTTTCTTTTCCAGGCACAGCCTCTCCGTGTCAGCGAGTTCTGGTCCTCAGTGCATGGGGGAATTGGATCATCTCATAGCAGAGAGATTGGAAAAGTAGCTCAGGTTTAGAAAAATTAAGACTTGGGCCTCCTGAACCTTCTCTGAGCCCAGCTGGAGAGTCCCCATTTGGGGTTAGCAAGGCTTAGCTGCCACTGGGATGGCTGGAGAGGGCTGGTGTGCATCACTGCTAGGCAGGAAGGTTTGAGGGAAAAGGCAGCTCTCATCCTCCCAGCTCCTCAGTGAAGCAGTGTCTTTTAAATGGATCAACTTGAGGCAGGCTTATCTGAACACTACGTTAACACAGCGTTTGCTTCTAGCTGGTCTCTTCTAAACGGGGTGTCAGAGCAAACCACGACAGACAGGAGTTTGGGGATCAGCTGGGTTGTGTTAGTGGTGCCCTTGTCCCTGCCCAGCAGTACCTACACCGGGCTCTGATGAGGGTTTAAGCCCTTAGCCCAGATGGTGATGCTTTAACTCTGTCTCCTTGCTTCTGCTTTGGATGGGCGGGTAGCTGCTCTGGAGTGCTGTGGTCAGATCCGTGCGCTTATGGAGAGAAAACAGCTCTGCCCTGCCTGCGTGGCCCCGCCGCGTTGAGGGGCTGCAGGGAGAGCACGTGAGGTACCTGTCTGCTTTTGCTGGGGTCAGGATTCGGCCAGGGCAGTGCAGCCACAGGACGGTTGCAGCTAGCCTGCCTGAGAGCGCAGCCTTTATGTGACGGTGGTTCCTAAGTCCTTGTTATCCGCAGGGGCACGGCTGGCGCTGGGAACAATCACATGGAGATTAGCTCCTTAAAGAGCCCCCGCCACAACCGAGCAAAGTTTGAAAACAAAACCTCAGCGTGTAATCTCAACTGCACCGGCTGATCCTGCTGGCCGGCATGTCTTCCTATTGCTGTTAGTTACCGCAGGATCAGAGCGTGAGCTGAGCTTTCTTTCTGACCATTAAGTTCGACTCAATCGTGCATGCTCCCTTTGCGCAGCGCTGTGCCACGTGCAGTGCTGGGGCTCTGCTCCTGGGGGTCCCTTCTGCGTGGCACTGCGGATACGGGGTGCTGGCTGGGCTGGGTGAGTTTGGCAGGAGGAAGCGGGAGCCTTGCTGGGTTAGGCAATTCAGCCTATGCAGAAATGCCCGAGTAGCCCGGACGGCAGGGAACTGAAAGCAGGAAATGGAGACGAACCTTCAAGGAGGGCTTGGAAAGTCACGCAGATATGGCAGAGGTGACTCTCAGAGGTTTGAGGCCAACTGTGGGAAGTAGAGAGCTTTACTCCCTGTGAGGGAATCTTGTTTCATAAAACAGTGGATTTCTGAGGCGCAGGCTTGTCTTCCGCTGCGGTGTTGCTTCTTCCCAACCTCTGGAGCGGCAGGTGTTAAAAATGCAGCTGGCACTTTTTGCAGGAGTCCTCCCAAATCTCGCTCCCATGTCACAAGACTTGCAGCCTTATTCCAATGCCCAGCGTCTCCTCCTTTCTGCTCCGTATCCTCCTCCCCTCTGGTTTTATTCGTCCCCAAGTCTTCCTGCGGCTCCGCTGCCCTCTCCACCCCTGTCATTAGGTGGTGGTGTCTGTGGGGACTGAACGAGGCAACCTGGGGAAGTCTCTGCCTCTCCCTCCTCCTGTTGCATCTGTGGTCACTTTTTAGTTCCCAGTGCATCTGGTACACTCGCAGATAAGCAGTAATCATCACGGTTACCTCCCCGCAGACTTTGGCTCCCTGCTGCGTCAATCGTGTCGCCTGCAAAGCCCCCGTAGCGTTCTGAGGTGTAGGAGCTGGAACAAGGCAAGCAGGCTGAGTGACTCAGAGGTGCTCAGAGCTGGGGAGCTGTCAGGTTGACGAAAGTAGGCCAGAGATGCCTGAAATGTTCACGGGGCTGGGAGAGGTGGGTGGCAGGTGGTGGGGGCCACTGCAGGCAGGAGGGGAGTAGCTCCGGGGGGCTCCCAGGGCTGGCACATGGGGTGGGGAGGCTGGGCACGGGCACGCCAGCCTGAGCGGCATGGGCTGCCTGCCCACCGCGCTGTAGCAGGGGGGCGGATTATCCAGCACTGCCTCCCCGCCAGCTCTGTGTCACAACTCTGTCACCGGAGCCCACTCAAAGGGTTTGTGAGCCACGGTTCGGAGCGTTTAGGAGAAAAGTGCCTCGGGGGCGCTGAGAGGCGCATGGCCGGGGTTGCTTTCAGCTGGCGATGCGGAGGTGGGGAGAGCGCCCTGTCTGCTGCTGGGAGGTAGGAGCTCAGCACCGAGGGCCACGTGGCTGCAGCCGCAGCGGTCCGGCGAGGAGAGGCTCATCTGGAGGCTCGCTTCCAAGTGAATTGTCTGCCTGAGTTAGCAAGTCTTTGAGGAGGGAGCGCAGAAGCGGTCTCCTGCAGAGCCTGTGCGTGCAACTTGCAGACTGAATTCAATTGCCTGTATGTAAAATGCAACGGAGTCAGTCCTCCTGCAAGTCTCAGCAGAATCATAGCTGGATGCTTTCCCCCCATGCTGCCACACGGCCTCATGGTTATGGAGGATCGGTAATTTGGAGATGATTCATAAAGAATGGTAGCAAGCAGTTCTATATTGTAGCTCCCTGCAGTGCAGAGAGGCCTGGCAGAGAAGGGGACTCTTCACGTGGCAGATCTGTGGTGTGACTGAGGCTTCTCCCAGCAATAGTGTTGTTTTTTCCACCAAGTCTTGTGTATTGAGACTGTGAAAACTCTTCAGGCAAAGACCGTCTTGTTCTATGTTTGGGTAGTGTTCGGAGCAGGACCCAGAGCTGTCTCATCGATGAGTATTTGTGTTCCTACAGACAAAAAGCCCCCGTTGTGGCCTTGTGTGATGTAGCGCAGAGTGGATTAAAAGGATTTTTTATTGCTGCTGTTTGTGTGTTTCTCTGTGTGGGTTTTTTGAGGAGCCCAAGGTAATGTAAAATCTTTAGAAGCATTTACACAGAATAGAGCTTACGTTAGCTAGGATGAAAACACCAATGTAAATGATTTTTGGTGTCTTCATTTGTGCCGCCTCTAGGAAAACGACTTTAAGCGTCCTCTGAGTGTAACCCTGTCAGGAGTAGCCCAGCAAGATAAAAAGTTTTAGTGCTATTCTTTAAATGTTCCTCCTTTGTATCAGAGGTACTTAGAGAAAAGTTTGCATGGGATTTCTGCCCAGGCTCCATCGTAAGTCCATCTATCAGTTTAAACGAGTGAGAGCGTTTTTTCCAGCCGGGTGTTCACTGACGTAGGCACCGGTCGTGCTGCATTCCAGCCTCGCTAATGACACTGGAGCTTCTTTGCAGCAGCTACTCCTCTCACGTGGCCAGAGAGGCTGCAGATGTCCTCAGGAAAGGTCACGCTGCCTTGCAGAAAAATCTTTCCTCACCCCATGCGCTATGGGCCCCGTCTTGCTTAAACGCAAATTAACGTTTGCATCGCAGCTGACTCTCATCCTGGCTCTACCTGATCAGGGCAGTGGAAGGTCTTTTTCTTGCTGTCCTTTTAAGACAGGATTGTGCTGGCTCTGAAGGTCTCTCTTGTTGGTGGCAGCGGCAGAATACACGAGGTCGGGTGTCTGCCAGCTTATGTAAGGAAGTCATATTGTCAAGATAGCTTTTAAAGGCTGTTTTCTATTAGAAAGCAAATCTTTGCATTCCTTTGTGTCTGCAAAAGGTTGAATGGCAGGCAGGCTGCATTGTACGGGTGACTGGGACAAGGATAAGCAGCTCAGAGTGGAAGTTGAGGGCAGGAGTTTGGAAAGTAGAGTGGTAATATGGAAAGGACAGAAAAAAACCACAGTAATTTGATCAGTTTGCTTTTTGCGACTGAAGCCTGAATAAACAAGTGTGTGCACATGGATGTGCTTTAGTTCCTTCCACCTCCCTCAGCTTTTATGCTGTTGAACCCAAATAGATGAATCTGGCAGTTATTAAAAACAAACTCCAAAAAACCAAGCGAATGAAACGAAAGCTCTGGTCAGTTCCATTTCCGTCGGTCTGCTGAGATGGACAGACAGACACACACACACACACGTCACGTTCCCCTCTTTGCTGTTCTGTTACTGAGCAGTGTTATTCTGGGCTTGTACTAGTGCCGCTCAGAAGAGAATTTAGGTCAGGATTTCTGGCAGGGCAGAAGTTGCATCCTGCAGGAGAAAGTGGACACATCCACCAAATAAGGCTGTACAACCTTTTTTCAGCGTCCTGTCCTACAGCTCTTGTTACATGAGAGGGAACAGATCTAATCAGCAGCTACATGAAATTAACCTTTCAGCGTCTGAAATTGTTTTCCAGAAAACACGTTATTAGTTAATCCCCATTGCTGGCATTGTTTGGAGAAAACAAATGTTACTAGATTTTGGGGTCTTTGGGCGGTACGTTGCCATAGCTGCTCTGATTTCCGGGCCTGTAGGTCAGCGTGGAATAGAGGATGAGCAAAAAGCCTCCTTGAGCAAGCTGCCTTGCAGCCTCCTTTTGGCTTCTGTCCTGGGAAGGGTTTATTGTCTGACTGTGCTCTGTTAGGAGCAAGACTGTGGATCTGCTTCGGCTGAGCAAGGTAGGGAGCCTGAATTTGCACAGACCCTCAAGAGACTCTGGATAGCAGACTGGGAGGAAGAAGGGTCTACAAGGAGCTTTGTAACGAGGACAGATCATCAGAAGTTTTTTTCTGTGGCTGAGGCTGCTCTAATAAATCCATCATAAATTAACAGATTTTCAGATGCTGGCACAGAATTAGGCATGCTGTCCCTTAAGACTAGCTGCCCCTGTGGTACTTGTGACGAGCACACATGACCTGCAGTTAAATACGTCCCATAGTTTGCAGTGTGTTATTGACCAAATTCTCTTTGCCCACAGAGATGGCATTGCGTTGTCTTAATGTCTGTGGACAAATTACCGTCTGTAAAAGACTCGTCCCCTTGCTGCTGCAGCCCATGTGCTCCACTGCTGCTGTGGTGGAGTCACTGCCTTTACCTTCCTTTCACTTGGGATTGCAGCAAAGATTGGTCACAAATCCGCTTTCTAGTGCTAGGCATTTCTTAAAGAACACATCTGAGGGAATTTTCTTAAATGAAAAATCCTCCGTGACTTAAATGTGCATACGTTACTGGCTGTAATAAAGTGTAAAGAACACAATCCAATCTCCAAAAGCTAACCAAGGTGAAATATTTGCCTGGGGCAAGGCAGGTTTTATTTTTCTTTTCCTTTATTATTATTTTTTTTCCCCAGTTCATTTCTTTTCAAGCCTTGCTGCCTCGTAGATAGAGGAGGCCTGTGCTTCAATGTCACTTGGCCTGGATGCCCCCCTTGGAAGCTCAGACCTGTTTAAGGTGTGCGGTCCTTCCCATTGTGCTTAGCAGGCTGGAGGAGCTCTCCTGAAGGTGCTTTAGGTATCAGCAGCTTTAGTCCTCTGACTAGCAGCAAGTCCCTTAAATCACAGGTGTGAAATCTGAGGCTCGGCGTGCTTTATTTGCACCAGTCTCAAAGGCCTGTGGGAGGTGGTGGATGGTCTCCAGCTGTAGCTGACACCCGGGAGTGTAGCTGCCAGCAAACCTGAGCTCATCAGCTGTGAAGTGAATGCTAAGCGAGTATCTGGGAGCAGATCTTACGGTGGCAGCAGCTGAGGACATCACCCTCTGCTGTGTCTGCCTGTAGTCACCTTCTTCAGTGGGTTAAGGTGATGGACGGAGGGGCCATCCTGTGCTGTGCTGACATCTGTTGGTGTCACCAGCAGAAGGGTGGAAAGCTGGGGTTGGCACTTCTGTGGTGTGCCCCCCTCTGATAGCCGCAGCTATCCGAGCCCAGCCAGCATCTTTCCCTGCCCAGAGAGCTGCTGGCACAACGGTGCAGCTGTGTTACTCCATGGCAGCCCCTCGGTAGCTGAGGCTGAAAAACATCCTGCCAAGTTATTTTTCCAGACTGAGGATTCTCCCTGTGAATTGTCAGCCCAGATGGAATTAATTTTTTAAAACGTTTTCATTATTTTTTGAAAAACAGGAATCTGCTCATGCCCATTAAGCTGTTGCTTTCAGAGTGAAGCAACGACACAAACAAAAAAAAATTGGGCTAATTCTCAGATGGTAAGATGTTATTTCCTGCCAAGTTCTAAAAAGGAGATGGGGGAGAGAGGTTTTTATTTGCAGGTTCATTTTCTGTGTTTTTTGTTTTGTTTTTAATTATCTCCAAAGCACAGGGAGGATGAGGCTTTCTGAGCATCACTTTGCCCTCCATAGGACAGGAGAGAGGCTTTGGGGGTTGGACTCTCAGTTAACAGTCTGTACTTCCTTGTTTGTCTTTTCCCTTGTGTAAACTCAAGGAGTGAGGCAGCCAGAGGTGGCCACATGTCTGATATTTGTATTCATGAACACAGTGCTTTAACATTTATTCTCCTGGGCTTTAATGTACTTCGCTTGGTTCTGTCTACGTGTGGTTTGCCTGCTTCAATTGTAATATTCAACAGACTGTAGGTAGAGGAAGGTCAGAAGCATCAACTTTCCATATGACCTTGGCAGATTCAATCAGCCAGTGAAAGTTGTGGAATTGGATTATGGGATTTGCGATGAAAAAATGGTTTAAGGGGCAAGAGAAACTACACTTCTCGTTTTCAAAAGCTGGCCTGGTGTAATAGCAATCTGGAGCAACATTGACAAAAGGTGTAAAACATATTAAAGAATATTTTTGTGGTTTTTTTGTTGTTGTTGATTTTAATACTGTAGTTGTGCAATATTGTTCGAGACTGGCATATTTTTTGTAAATTATTACAGAAAAAAAATCAATGAAATGCCAGCATTTGTATCTTCCAGGTAGAATCGATTTCTTTACTTACAAATATCTCCACACAGAAACGTTCACCCCTAGGAATATTAACATTGGAGGATGTCACCTGCTTCATGTCCTGCTCTAAATACATGCAGTGATCCTAGGGCTAAACATGCTTTTAAACTTGCTCTCTTTACGGGGCACTAGATGCATTCTTTCATAATTGTTATTGATCAGTTGCTTGAACAGTTCCAGGGCTAAGGATGTCTATAAAAGCTTGTTGCACTTGGAGAAAACCTGCATTTGATACTGTATTAAAGAAATATTTCACTATGCTTTTAACATTCCTGAACCTAGGAGCAGAGCAGAATACTTTGAAGACATCAGATATGATCAAATGATCAGTTCAGAACTCCAAACTTGATGACACTTCGGTTCCGTTTTAACCTCATTTCAAGTATGTGGTGTTAACAGATTGTGAACAAAACATAACCTGATCAAGATGTATTGCTGGAGAAATGTTAAAAAAATATATATATCTTTTTTCCTCTTTTGTGGAGTGAGATTGCTGTTCAACACAAGTAGTAATCTCTCACATAAACATGTTTTCCTGCTCTTTGGCTCTGCAGTTCATAAAAAAATATGCTTTGACAGTGCTGTACTCTTTCAATATATATTTCTTGGACTTGGTAAACACTGTCCATGGCTTGGAGCAAGCAAAAATGTTCCACAAAACAAAAAACGTAAAATCAATACACGTTTTTCATTGAGCATAGCAGAGCATGCCATTGGCCTGAATGAAGAGAGCTTGGCAGGAGAACAGAGCTGGAAAGAGTTGTCAAGTTGTAAAAATATAATGAAGGAGCTACAGGGCTTTTCCCCAACAAAATAACTGGTCTGAGTTTGTAAGAACTTCAAGTATAACAAACAGCTTGGAATGAAAATCCTGCATGAAAGCAGGACAGCCATGACCTCTTTGTGCTGTCCTGGGGAAATTCGGCAGAACATTGCTGTATTCAGCACTGTGCAGAAGTAAATTTCACCCACGGCAGCTCTCAGCTTTCCTAATTGCCAGGTGAATGAGGAGTTGGGAGACTAAGCTGGTGCCCGTGGCTACTTGGAGTCTACCAGAATACAGCAGAGGCATGTCACCCTTGTTTCTAATTAAAATTTTTAAAAAATGGCCAGGGCGATGGTACTTGTTTAAATACACGAGCTCCCTGCTAACAAGCCATCCCGTCTGTGTGGAGCAGGATTTGCCTGCAGAGTTCCGTGGTTTGGAGTGCTTGGTAGCAGTTAGGGCTGTCACTGGTTAGGGTGATACCAAAAAGGGTACAGCGATGTAGAAATGTTGCTGTGGTGGCGTTGTTTTTCTCTTGTGTTCTGTTATGAGCTATGTGACAAAACACAAACATTTTTAGGCTGCAGACTTTTTAAGGGAGTCCTAGATAAGCGTGTTTGTATCCCAGCAGAATGCCTCTGATCTTGAGAAACCCCTGGCCCAAGTGCTTTGTAGTTTTGTACACACCGTTTTGAAAGGACCAGTGTCTGCAATAGAATTTGTCCACACTGTGCATCTGTCTCCAGCCTTTTGCTTCCGATGACTACTTCTTAACAATATTTCACTCACAAAAAAGTTGTGCTTAGCTTCAAAAGTACTGGTGAAATTGTTTAGTAGCTGAACTGTTCCTGTCCCATGATGGGAAGCATGTCCCCTGTTTGAGCAAAGTGCTGCTGTTTGTCACACAAAGCCTGTTGATGAAGGCCTGTCAAGCTGTAGGACAGGTGCACGACCAAAGGCCCGTCAGCTTGGGCCTGTGTCAGGTTGGAAGGGCGGCTTGCTTCCCTGTCCTGGGGTGGAGAAGGGGTTGCAGTGTCAGGTCCCCGGAGCTTGCCTGGGGTGCTGCGTGGCCTGAAAAAGCCACAAAGGGGGAAATAATGTGTTTGCTTAGGTGAAAACTCCTTCCTGGGTCATCAGCGCAGCTGTTGTTTAGTACCTTGTCTCAGCTTCTGAATACCCTGCTTGTCTGTCTTCAGCCCAAGGCTGATGTTGGGCTCCAGCACAGCACGTTCCCCCGAGGCAGGGGTGTGCAGGGACATGGTCTCTTCAGCTTTGGTGTGGGCTTTCGTGGACAAAGGCCTGAATGGCAGAGAGATGGAGGTACAGGTCTGCAGCACTGTTAGTTCAGCAGTCCCCTCAGCGGGCTGTTGATGGCTTTTGTCTGGACTCAAATGTACTTGCAAAAATGATGCTGACGTTTTGCTTCCCCCGGCCTTCCTTCCATCTCCCTGCAAAGCAAAAATATTCTAGCAGAGCAGTCACAAGGGTCAGACGGGGAGGCTGATGAATGGTGCCAATGTGCTAGAGCCAGGGATTTTTGTCTCAGCTTCCCATTCCTTCTGCATTTTTCTAATTTACTGGATGTAAAGAGCCTCACTAGACTGAAGTGATTATATTTGCCCAATCTGCCTTTTTAAAAGCTGCAGAGGAACAGAATATTTTTGAAGCCCAAATCCTTGCTTACCTCCTGGTTGGCCTCCCAGAGCTCTGCCCACAGCTGTGGGGAGAGAACAGGGCAGAGCAGGACTGGAGAATGTACCAGCATCGTTTCCCTGGGGTGAGCACGATGTGGCTCCTTGGTTCGCTGTGAGAGCTTGCTAGCTCCCCTATGCTTGCACCTACCGCTGGGCTTTGCTTTGAGCTTTCAGTTCTAAAAGACCCAAAACTCTTCGGAGCTGCCAGATGTCACCTGCTTTCATTTGAAATCATGAAAAACATCAGGGTTCACTCGCTTCAGTCAAAATCACATCTAGGCTTGCTCAGAAAGGGCTTGACCTGGCGCTCATTGAAGCCAATGGAAATTCCGTTGCTATTTCAGTGACAAGCCTTGGTAGCTCCGGGAGCTTGTGGCAGAGGCACAGTTTTTCCCCTGAAGTCTGTGGATGTCTGAGGCAACTTGAGAATTTCTACTCCTCTATGGGAAGCACCTCTTCAAACAGTACGTAGGAGATGGCAGCGTTTCTCTTTCTGCCAGGAAATAAGATGGGGGGTAGGGTGAAAGGGAGGTCTGACTTGCCCTCTGTTCCCTGACGAAAGACATGACCTTCTTCATTTGAGCAGCCTGCGTCTGAACTGACAAGCTGCTGCTGCAGCAGAGAGCATCGTTTCATCGGAGCACAAGCTGCAGCGTGGTTAGACGCCTCGGCACCAGCCCTGAGAGGGGGGGATTGCTTTTGTCCCTGACGTGAGGCCAATTTAAGTGAATTGCCCGGTGACGTGTGGAATCATTTTTCTTGTTTGTAGCACTCTTCTGAGTTATATGATAGCAGGAACTTGAAAAGCATTTGGCTTTGTTCTGTTTGCTCCCAACAAAATCTGAAGAGGTTTGTCTAGCTACTGCAGGGGGAGCTGACTTAGGACAAAAGAGCACTTGGGGTGTTTCCAGCACTTTTCTTCTAATCTGTCTGCACAGGCTCGGGGAGGTGGCTCTTTGGATCCAGAAGGTGAGAAGTTCAAAGAAGTGAGGCAAAGCTCATCCTATAGACATTGCAAAGCTGTGGCTTTGTGATTTTTATGGATTGTTTGAACTGTATTTCCAGCAAATTACATATTCATGAACTGTACTCATTCTTAGCTAGACCATGCATTTCACAAAAGCTGTATTATCTGTGACTGGAAGTTACCAGATCAGCTGTAACTCTAGCATTTTTATGCATATAGGTTGATACTTCTGAACAG
This sequence comes from Cygnus olor, assembly GCF_009769625.2. Classification (NCBI taxonomy): domain Eukaryota; kingdom Metazoa; phylum Chordata; class Aves; order Anseriformes; family Anatidae; genus Cygnus; species Cygnus olor. The sequence goes on from NC_049181.1 coordinate 8,584,028, forward strand.
TAGGAAATGTGTGTTGCTCCCCCTCTGTTCAAGGCTGATCAGCCATCTGGTAATTCTCACTAGAAGATACGTTATGCTTTTTCAGCTATGAACTGTTCTCAGCAGGGCTCTACATCTTAACAGGAGTCTTTGGGCTACTGAGAGGTAAGTGGGTGTTACGCCTGCATTTGAAAAATGTCAGGTTAAACCAGCACCTGAAGAAAAAAACAAACAACCAAAAAAACAACCCACAGATTTGCTGTAGTGTTTTATTACACCGTTGCAAGTAACTTCAGACCAATAGTTCCGTTGTACGAAACATTATGTACAAATGCATGCTTGATTGCAAATAGGAGTCCTGTCCCAGGACGGGTGCAGACCACTAGCTCTCTAGCATCCCTACAAGGATGGCGAGAGAGGAGCGGAGGAAGCAGTAGAATTTGAAAGCCTTTGGGGTGGGTTATTTTAGAGACATGGAGTTGGAGCACTGGCATTTGGTTTGGGAGTCTTTGTGATATGGCACAAATCAGTTTCCAAGCAAGACAGGGAATAAAGCATAGGAGAAACTTCTGTGTGACAACCTGTAACTGCTTGGAAGACTGCTAAGAGTTCAGTAGCAGCCTGGAAGGATGTGATTGGCAAAACTGATCTTTTTTTTTTCTTTTTTTTCTTTTTTTTTTTTTTCTGATGACTTGAATGATGGAATAGAGATTGTGTTTGTTAAATTTGTAGGGTGTTCTGAGCTGGGAGGAACTACAGGCACTTCAGAGAACCAGGTCTAGAGTTGCAGATAATCTCGATAAGTTGGGAAAATGATCTAGAAAAAAGGTATAAGTACAATAAATCAGCATGAAATGAGAAGTAAATAATCAGCTGCCTGATGGAGGCTTGTTGAGAGTCAACCAAAAATGTTATGCTGCTACAAGCAAAGAAAATGTCATACCGGGATGTATAAACAGCAGCATCATCTACAAGGCAGGTAGGGGAAAAAAAGTCAAATCTCCACAGCAATGGTAAAGGGTTTTCTGGAGCTCTGTACCCCGTGCACACACACATCAGCAGGGGTGCAGGGTGACTGGAGAAAGCTGCTCCTAATAATGGAAGGTTTAGAGACCACGTTCAGAGTTGAAAGAGTGTGGTTTGCATAGTCTAGAGAGGTTTGAGGAGGGAGATAGATGTGACTGCAGTCATTAAGTATGGGCACTTTCTCCAACAGGAAAGGAATGATTGCTGTTCTGGCCCTCTGGGGTGAAACAAGGAGTTTGGGACTTCAGTTACAGGAGGAGCAAAACTGCATTTGGGAATCAGGAGTAGCTTTGTAGCTGCAGGGAGAGTGGTGTCTTGGAGTCCCTTGCCTGGGAAATACTAAACAGGGGGAAAATAGGTGGAGTTGATCTGTGTTGGCCTAAGGATGGTCTCTCACTTATCCAGGTCCTTCTAGGCTTGCTTGTTAAGATCCTTGTAAGTGGGCCAACAGCCACTGAGAACAATGAGAACACATTTGTGAGGAGCAGGGCTTTGTACATAATCATATTCTAAAACCTCTTTCTGAAAGTCAGCTGCTCTAACGCTACAAGGAAAAAAGCATTGCAATTAAGGAGAAGTTATCTGATGTACTGTGCTTTGGTCAATGTTCAAGGGAGGCTACAAGATTGTACTTCCCACTGACTCGGTTGGCAGCGTAACTTCAACATTTCATTAGTCCGTAGAAAGGAATTGCAGATAAGGTATGTACAGAACTAGTCTTTGAACTGCAGCGAGTGACAGCTTGGCTGCATGAACACCAATCCGTGAGACAGCACTTGCTAATGATCAGGCTGACTTGTCTGCCCCAGCTTCCTTTGTTTTCCAGTTGCACTGGAAAACATGCCATTTCCATGCTATTTGATGTTTGCTAGGCGTTTCGCTCCCGCAGTGAGATGGCCAGCCTTCGTCCTCCAGCACAACCCTGTACCTGTGCGGGAAGAGGAATGTGGCACCGCACTGGAGACAGCAACACGAGCCACACGGTGCAGTAAGCATGCTAGTTGTTCATCCGTGGAACAAGTTGCTTAGGGACAAACTGCAGGGAGCATGAAACACTTGAGTTAGGGGAGTGGGTGGGCAGTATTCCCAACTCCCCGGACATTTGCATTCCTGGGAAGGTAGCTTTGAAGCTGCAAGTCCCCACAGGGTTGCCAAAAGACTTGGAGCTTGGACCAGGTGCCAAGTCTGCCTGCCAGTGTCTCTGTCATCTTAAAGAGCAGCTAGCAATAGGGTTAGACCTGGGGCAGCACACGCGGCTCCGTACATGCTCATAGCATGGGCACAGGGGATGAAGCCCGGAGCTCCCCTGTTGCTGGCTCCCACCATCACGTGATAATTCATGCATTGTGGCTACGTCTGCTGCCTGGTCTGTGTCTGCCCTCCAGATGCAGTTGCAAAAACCACGGTGGCCGAGGTTGTGTTGCACATCACGCACGTGAATGCTGTGCTGGGCTCTGGCAGGAGCGAGGATCCCCCCGGCTAGGAGAAGGCCTCCGTGCATGTGCTGAGTGGGTGAAAGCAGAGCGCTTCGTGCCGCAGAGCTGGAGCAAGAGGCACTGAGTAAGCAGGGCCAACGCATCTATGACTCTGCCTCCCCACGGAGTTCCTCTGAGGGGGGAAAATCTGCTGTTTCATGCGAGGAAAAGTTGTGTAGACAAGCTGTGTTTCGGTGCCTGGTTTTGTGCAAAACATGGAAATCCTTTCCTGCCTGGTCTCTTTTCATTCCTTTTCCTGCCAGTCATTGCACGTGTCACCAGTGTCTGTGGAAAAGACAGCACAGCCAGGGCCCAAGACTACTGCAGCCTCTAGTGTGTGAAAAGCAACATTAGCTTAAAGATTTTCACATGAGAACTGCTGGTGATTGACAGGACGTAAAGCACAGTCATTAAAACCAGAAATGTGTCTGCTCTGGAACCCCTCACTGGCATCCTGAATTAAAGTGTATAACAAACTTCCTAGCAGCGTGGTGCAAATGTGAGCACAGCCTTGGGTTTATACTGAAAGTTTTTTGTTTTGGTAGCATGGTTTGGCTCACTTCGGCAGCCAGTAAGGGGAGAATTTGTGCAGCATGCTTGGGGTTGGCTCCCCCAGCCGTGTGCGGGTGTGCAGTGTGCTCGTAGCCGCATCTAGCCCCGCTAGGGTGCAGACGACCAGATGCAGCCCAGCAGACTCCAATGAGGCAGGTGTAATACAGGTATTCTGACTGGATTTAAGTGCGTTGCCATCAGTGCTACACTCAAAACAGCTGGCTTTGTTACCTACACTGCAAGCTGCTGTCACGTTAGCTCATGTCAGATGCCAGCCATTTACAGCATGCGCCATCACAGCATGACTTCAGTTGGCAACACAGAGTCAATCACATGCCAGCAGCCTCCTGTAAGGGTGGGGGAGTATGTGGGAAGAAGGGGGAGAAGATACTCTCATAAAATGCTTTAATGATTTATTTTTAATATCCATTTTTTAAGCCTGGGGAATTGCAGTCCATATGCTTTTCCCTCCTGGCTCTAGTTGGCAAGGAAGCTGATGAATATGGTCCTTCATACTCCTTCCATTTCGTGAGGAGCCAGAAAATATGGCTATATTTAGCACGTTTCCAAGGCCAGCAGCAGAGTCTGTTGCTGGGTGGTGATTCCCTGGCTGGAGGCTCATGTGCCACCCTGGGAAAGGGTGGGAATGTGTGTTGCCTGGAATCGGTACTCGGGCTGAAATAACAGCACCAAAACAAACTCCACCAGTTCCGGCGCAATGGATGCAGTGGTTACAGCAGGCTCAGCACGCTGCTCACTGACGTGGGTCAGTCTCTCGCCGTGCCTTTCCTAATGCACACAGCCGTCCAGTTCAGGTGCTTGGTGGGCGCTTTCCTGTGTGGTGCTCAGTGCTTCTGTGTAGGGCTCTGAGACCATCTCGTGCCCTTGTGCTGAACATCGATATGCTGGAGCCGCAGCTACTCACTGCATCAAAACAGTCGGTGCCTTTTAGTGGTAAAAAAATGTTCGTCTGAAGCTTAGGAGCCTGACTCCTGTTTTATTTTCGCTTCCCATTTTCCTAGGCCAACCCAGGTGTAAAATGGAGCTGTCCTTATTTGTCCCCATCCCACTATCCACGCAGCAGATTTGCTACCAGTTCCCTGTTGTTTTCCCCGCTGTGTTTCAGCTGGTACTGAGAAGTGAATAATGTCAGTTCCTCCTTCCTTCTGGCTGCTTTCGTAGAGCCGAAATCAGTCTTGGAAAGCTTTTGTGTTGCTGAGAAGTACTGGGAACTGTGGACTTCGTGATAGAAGTGTAGAAGAAGAGATTAGCCCTACCAGCGTGGATGTTCAGTAGTGCCCATTGCTTTAGAGCGATTTTGAAAGTTTTTTTCATAGCTGGATGTCTGAACCGGGGTTGCCGAGAACAGGAATGTTTTGTCTCTGTCACACCATCAGTTCCTAACATTCATCGTCAGATGAAGAATCGACAGTGGAGTTGGAGAGTGAAACTCTTCTCGATTGTGGCTTTTAAGCAGTCATGGTGAAATGCAGCAGTTAACGATGCTCGGGACCAAAATGATGACAAGTGGGAGCGAGGTTGAAGGTGTGATTTTGAATTTGCATGCCATGGTGATTCATTTAGTCTTCCTGGAGCCGCAGAAGGCCTGAACGACAGCAGTGCTTGCACTTTGCAGCCTTTGCTCTGCAGTAGCATCTCTGCGCACCTCCGCAGCTCTTAGTTCCTTGCAAACGAGTATCACAAATCCTCACTGAAACCGGTAGCCCTCCTTTTGGGCACTGATTTCTGCTCACGGCTCTGTCTGCAGACAAGGCCTCATGTCCTGTGTTGTTTTCTTGGTAACAAAAACATTTTGTTTTCAGAACCCCCCAACCGGAATCAAATAAACTCTGTTTTGAAGGGGGAAAAAAAGAGTCAAAGCTTGACACCAAGCTGGGGCGCCTGCTATCAATGACATGCAAAATTTCAGTTAGAATAGCAAAGTCCTTTTCTAGCTGAAGTAGACCCTATAAGTATTACAAAAACGGTAGCTGTTTTATCTTCTCCATTCCTGCAGTGTGGAAGCAACTTCCCAGATTTATTCCAAATTTGGTAGAAATTTAGTGTTTTCCCAACACAAGGTACTCGTGCCAAGTTTCGACCAGGAAGAATTTCTAGGATTAACGTGTAAGCCCTTGAAGGCTGTAGCTTAGACGGCACGCGGCTCTGAGTGGGTCTGCATCCCTGCAGAAGCTGTGGCGGTGGGATGCTGCAGACGTGCTCTGAGCCTGAACGCTGGGCTCCTGTTTGGTTCCAGGTGATGGGAAGGGCTGCGGAGGGACCTGGTCCTATGGAGCCGGACAGACGCCACCTTCTTTGTGAGCTCCTCGGTGCACACGGGTTGGGGAGGGGAAGGCCGTAAACAGATCACAGAAACAGCTTGGTTTGGAAAAATAAATTCAAGATGGTGTCTAACGTCACCTTGAGGCAACGCGGTTGCTTTTGCTGGTCCTCCTGTCTGCAGGCAAGGTGAGCAGGGTCAGTCTGGGAAGCAGGAAGGGCAACCCAGGCCAACCTCATTCCAAAGGAGTCTCCTTCTCCTCCTGGTTTAACGCAGTTATTTACCTTTTAGTAGTGCTGTCTTATCTGGGCACCAGCGAGCTGCGTGGTGCCATTTTACCCTCACTTCAAGCAGATGTAAGAAAGTGTCTGGCGATGAGGATTCATGTACTCAGGGCCTGTGAGCAATTAGCTCGCTGCTAGGGATCTGGTGCTGTTGGATTGCAGAGAAGCCAAAAGGAGAGCGTTAAAAAGCCTCCTCTTTTCCAGTTTGGTTGTCAGGAGACACTTAGCACCTCCTCTAGGAGCAAGGCACGATCAGAAGCCTGCCTTTGCAGAGCGAGAAGTTTGCGAGCGTTTTTTTTCCTGTCCCAGCAGGTTTAGCACATCACTCCCTGCGTTTAATTATTTGCCTCTAAATAACAGTGGTGAGCCAGGAGTTTTGTTTAACTGTGCTTGATCGCCTCAGAGCAGGTAAGAGGAGTCTGTCTCCGGTCTGACACTCCGTTGTACAGCCCCTTCCACGCTGCAGACCAGCTCTGCAGCCCTCTTCTCCGCAAAGTCCTTGTCCCTACCAGGAAAGGGGCGGCAGAAAGCACACCTAAAGCTTGCAGCTCCAGCAGCCTGCCTCTCCTGGTGTGCTGAGAGGGTTAAAACCCATCCTCTCCAGTGTGTCACTGGCTTTGTGCAGTGATTCCACCTGTACTTTTGTACTGGCAGAGACAGGCCTTAAAAATCCCCAGGGGAGCACCCTCAGTTCAGGCAGGGGACGTCGCAGAGAGGTTTCCACGAGCCTGAGGAGCCCTGTGTCCGGTGACATGTAACGGGGTACGGACGTGGATCTGGTTATGGGGTTATGGTTATGCTGTGTGTGATCCTGCCAACAGGCAGGGACAGGAGATCACCTCGTTTGCCCTTTTGTTTTTTCGAAAGCACACTTAATTATACTGAGGCTGAGAACTCGGTGTCCAGCCCTCGGAGAGAATGCCCGGGACACAGGCTGGGTAATGGATGGTCCTATTCCTTTGCTGTCTGCAGTCACAATTCTTAGTTATTCGTCATGTAACAGCTCTGCGTCCCTCAGGTCTGGCCCTGTTCTGTTAGGCTCTGAACAGCCACAAGGAATTAATGCCCCCTGCTCTTCCCTCCTCCTCCCCCTCCAAAAAAAGGCACAAAACCCAAAACCACACAAACGTTTTTGCATAAAAGTTACTTATAAAACTTGTGCATGAGTTGTACAAAATGTCTCTGTTATTCTGTGTGCCTCTTTTCGAGGAGGAAAAACATAGAGAAAGGGAAAAAAAAACCACGTTATTTTTAAAGAATTATTTATTCTTAATGTTAAAATTTGTCACTAGTTTTGTGTGCTTAGTGGACTATTGGCATTTATTTTTTATTTATTTATTTTATTTTTAAAATTTTTGTTTTATTTATTTGAAGATTCATATGACTGCTTGCAAACACTATTAAAGCAAGGTACTGTTTACAGATGGTTTTTGAAAGTGATTCTTTCAGTTTATTTCAGGTAATTTGTGTCATTCGTGATACTCTGCTTTTTTGGGAGCCACAGGTTTCACTTGTACTTTTGTTTATTTAGGGGGGAAAAGTAATCAGTGACGCAAAGTACTGTGGCTTTTAATGAATGAAAGCACAAAGGGGAAATTGTTTTAGTTATTATTCCTGTTACTGCTAATCTTCAGTATCTCAGGCTACATGTATGCTGAAGATCAGAGGTACTTTTTACAGAGAAGTTGTCTGACGTTTTACCCAAAGCAGCTGGGGAAGTAAGTGGTAGAGACAGTTTTGTTTCTCGCTGTCTGGTTGTCAGGGCCAATTAAGTGGCCTGGGGTTGGAAGGGAGGGGAAAAAAAGAATCACAAGAAAATGGGGAATTTTTGACGTTGCTTCTGGAACTGTTGTTGCTGGCTTCTCAGAATAACGGTGTTTGTGTTTTATTTTTTATTTTTACAACAATTATGTTAAGGTCAGGAAGCTTCACTTTTGGATTTAGCTTGATAGCGTTCAGTTAGTGTTACAGCAGCAGAAGTCATGTTGCCCTTTTCTTCACCTAAGTATTGCGTTGCTACAGGAAAATCACAAAAGTAGCACAGTAGGTACCAAAATGCCTCTGCCCGGATGACTGTGTTGTTACAGTAACCCAAACAATCCGTAATTAAATTTCTCTGGCTGCCATGAGTGTTACATGCGCTGAGATGCTGTTTCATTATGTTTTTCAGGGCCGGTGTACCCGAGAGAACTGCAAATATCTCCACCCTCCCCCACACTTAAAAACGCAACTGGAAATAAATGGACGCAACAACCTGATCCAGCAAAAGACAGCCGCAGCCATGTTTGCTCAGCAAATGCAGTTCATGCTACCGGGCGCGCAGCTACAGCCAATTGTAAGTTACAGCAGTGGATTGGGTTCACGCTGCTCCAGATTTGTTTCCTGTTTGCTTCTGGAGGCCTCAGCCCTGCGCTTGAGCTCAAACAGGCAGATCTTCCTTCTGCACCGACTCCGGCAGCATCTGGGTGGGTGCTGAATACTGCCTGAGGGCATCCAAGTGTGGGACTGAAGAGCTACAGCAAGTCTGGCCTTCGGGTTGGTCTCATCCAGTCTCTGTTGTCACACGCTGTAAGCAGAGGGCTCTGTGATGCTGCCTCTGCATATTCTTGCAAGGTGTGGCGCTCCTTTCCTCTGATAACTATGTGCCTGTGAGATTCAGGGCATCAAGTGGAAGCATCTTAGCGCTAGCCGGGTTTTTGACCAGTTAATTCATGTACATCGCAGAAATTGAGTGTCTTGATTCCAATGTGTCATGTTTTGGATATCTGTTTTGCACTGGGATGAGGATGCTGGAATTCTTCTCTTCTGTGGCAAGAAGCCAGCTGAGTCCCTTGGACCAGGCACATTGCACTCGAGGGCTAAAACCAGGGAAGATGAATCGCACCCAGACTGTAAGGTATTTATGGCTGGGAGTGAGATGAATTTCATTGCAGTTGCCCCTACTGCACGGTTTTTCACAGTAATGCTGCTTTATACCTACAGCAGGAAAGTTTTACTTCTCTTCAGGTAGGGAGGGAAGCCTGTGGGAGATAGGTGTTTGCAGAGCAGGTGGTTTGATGAAGCCTTCATTAGCTGTCCCTGCTGTGGACTATCAGTTAAAGCAGGTTTTCAGGCTGGAGAACCCTGTTAATGCCAGGGAGAGAATGGCTTGTGCCTGCTGGCTGGTGTATCTGGGAAGAGGCAACAATCGTCTGGTGAGTTTGAGTCTGTCACTGCGTATATCTTTAAGAAAACGTCAGAGGTTTTGAAGTAGCTCTTCAGTGCTGACATAAATAAGCTGCACATTTTTAACCGTGAGCCTAATTAGGAATTTTCCATTTAAAGTCATGGCTGGATGTCTTTCCTGGGGCGGTGTGCACTTGATGTGCAGTTGCTGGGTGAGGCTCCTTGGGCTGTGCCACACAGGAGGTCTGACTAGATCCCTAGGACAAACTCTTCTAGCCTGAAGACATACGAGTCTGTAATCCAGCCTGCACTTGGCCTCGTGGCGTCCCATCTACAGCGCCTGACTTCTCTGCACAGATGGGGCTTCAGACTCAGCATCCATCACCCCACTTTTGACAAGTTTGGGTATCACTGGTTTATCTTTATAAGACGTTGAGGGAGTGTTTTTCCTGCTTGGAGGCTGTTGTGCTGTTTGCTATAAGAGTTTGTGGTGATGCTGTGCTTCACTGTGCCACTGGACTGAGGCATTTCTGCAGTTTGGCACGTTCTTTCTTTCTTGTGAAGGCTATTCCATGATCATCCTGCATGTGCTAGCAGCTTTATCTTCACCCTGCCATGTAAGATAGGGAAATGCTGTTAATTCTTCCAATTTCAAAGGTGGGAAAGTAAAGCAGAAAAGAAAATGGGCCACAAGAAGTCATTAGTTGCTCTGGATCTTAAACTCAAATCTGCTGCAATCTTTGCACCTCTTTTTGTGGAGTTTGCTTTTCACCGAAGTGCATGTACATGAGAAGGAAATCCTGGATTCCCACAAAATGGTAGCACTGGTTTCCTAGCCCTGTGTCGAAAGCAAACCTTTCCCATTTGGGGTTTTCCTCTGTGGGGAATTCACAGTGGATGCTCTTTGGCTGGCTGTTCAAAATATCTTTGGGATTTCCTCTTTGGAAAGTTCCCATCTTCCCACTTCGCAATCTTGCAGGTCCAGTTCACTTCTACCACAATTTCTCTGCTGCCTTTTAAATTGCCTCTGAGACCGTATCTGTTGCTTTGTCTAGTTAGTGCTCTCATTTCAGAGGTAACCTTATCTGATGAGAAAGGTCCCTGCTTTCTAAATTGTGCCATGAGGGAGACATGGGCAAAGAAGAAAAATAAAAATTTGTTCTGCGACAACTGTTCATTTCCTGCTTTCCCACACGTTGCTCAGAGTAAACGAGCTCTTGTTGTAATTCCTGCTGCCCAACTTGTTCCACACCAGTTTCAGGACAAACAAGAGACTGCTCTTTCACCTGCCTTTGATTTTCCAAAGATGCTGCCAGTGGAAGCAGGCTTTGAGAACTTTTTTTTCTCTCTTTCTAAATGAGAAGGGTGGGGCCTCCTTCTGGCTACACATGAAATTCTTCAAAGCAAAAAGCATTATATCAGATGCAGCAGCAGAACAGATCCCATGTGATCAGAAAGCTGATCAACGGTATGCCTGCTTAATTGGGATGCTTGCCAGAGACGAGATTTGAAGCAGTATATTTGATAGCTCCGAACAATAGCTGAATGCCTAGACGTTTTAAAGTGCATTTTCACCAGAAGAGCTACTGTGTAAAAACAGTACTTAATTTAGCAGCTTTGCATCGCAATTCCTGAAATGGCATTGGATGTGTCTGTGTATGAGCTTGCATCTGAACATTCACCATCAGATCTTCTTGCACCACTGCTGATTAGCAAGAGCTAATCTTCCCGTTGAGCCAACAGTCAGGACCCTCATGATGCCTGTTTAATGAAGCCACTGCTTGGAGAACTGTGTCCCAGGTGGGTTGCCTGCTGCACACAGCTCACAGAAGCCTACTAGGTGCGAATTAATGGTTGCTAGCGTGAGCCTATTTCTCTGAAGTCTCTGGTTGCTCTCTGATGTTGCTGTTAACCATCCATGCAAAGCTGAGAATCACATGAATGTTTGATGCCCATGATGCAGTTTTAAACAGAAGGCTTCATGCAGCACTTAAAAACAAGTCAGGCAAGGACACAGAGGAGAGTGTTTACTCTGTATGTTATACTCCTCTTAGAGGAACCGTGGGGAGATCACACAGGTGCCAAGTAGGAAGGCTTTGTAGTAAAATTTCAACTTTTAGAAGTCCGAATTCGCCTTAACTGCTGGCTTTGGCTGAACTGTGCTGGAAGCTCTCTGGGATGGTTTTGCCTATGTCTCTGTTGAAGACCAAGTAGAAGTCAGCTTGAAGGTGGATAGAGCTGGGTTCTGGCATTGACACGGAGAGCCGTTTCAGTCAGTGCTCAGATGCGGTTACTTTGAGACGTGTGTGCAGAAGTAAGGACACCAAAAGGTGATGCGCTCTGGGCCTGATCCACACCCTTTTCATTCTGTTTTATCCCTTTGCAGCGGTATGAGGCAGACTTCTGGAGCTGGCCATGGAGGTGCTTCAGCACTGACTCCTGAACTGACCCAGCGGTGCCTGGTTGTGGCTTGCGAAGTGCTGCCCTGTTAGTGCTGTCTGAACGGATGGCTGCATAGAGCACTGCAGTGTTGGTACAGCTGCCTCTGCTGCCTTGCAGCTGCTTCTACTGCTGCCCTGGGAAGTTGTTTCCCCTCTCTGCACTCTTTGCTTTCAAGCCCTACATTTTTTCTTCCTGTCACGCTCTTTGTAGACTGAACTGTCTCTCCAGGTGTCTTGACGTCACTCCGTCACATGCACCCCCAATGACAACCTGATCCAGGCTTTAACCCAGCCCTGTGTCTCTCTCCTGGTGCAGCAGGTCTCTGCCACCGCCCTGTGGTACTGATCGAGGGGATAAAGCACAGGGTGACCAACTTCCTTGGCCGGTAGCATGGAGTAAGTGCAGCAGATTTGAACTGGTATTTTGGGCACATGCTTGCTCCGTGCAGCAAAAAGCTGGTCCTCTGGACCTGTAGTCAAAAGCATAGTAAGAATGGATAAGCACAAGTACCTTCGCCTGCCTGGGAGCTGGTATCTGCCAGCAGCCGGTGTCATGGGGCATTTACACCGGACTTTTATGCAACAGCAGCCCAGTCTTTGAGCTAGGAGTGCGTCTTTGTGGTCTGACTGGGGAAAGAAGCATCTGTGGTAACAGGCAGCTGGACACTTTGTCCAGCTGGGTTCACTCCAGCATGCTCAGCCTTCATGCTAAAGCAATTGTCTTGCAGCAAGTCTCATGCAGTTGCATTGCATGGGAACACAAGTGTTTGCTTTTTCTAAACAGTACCACTTGTGTCTTCAATATCAGGGTCTTCAGCCTTGTCAGTACAAGATCCTTATCTTTTATATTTCCATCACCAGACTGTAATAAAAGCTGCCTTTTTTTTTTTTTTACTGGGTCTCTCATTTTCAGGCTTTCCCTTTTTAGGGGCTGAGGTAACTCAGAATCAACACTTCCCGCCTGAGGCAGCGCTTGTGCTGTGCTCAACAAAACACCAACCGCTCCACTGCCTTCCTCTTCACACCCACTCTGTGTTTCTGCTGTAGCTTTAGCACAATTTCTGTTAGGCAAATTGAATGCAACTTCTAGTTTGTTAACAAAATCAGCTGTTCCAGGTCATATGTCATTCTGGTGACACACGCTCCTCCCTTGGACAGTCCCTTCTCAGTGCTCACACCTTCAACCAAACACCTCCTGTGCTCTGCATCTGGGAGGAGCTCAGAGCTGGGCAGTCAAACGGTTGCTGTGGACAGAGCCGCCTGAGTCTTTGGCAGGTGTTCCTCTGCGAGATAGTCTCTCAACACCCATTTCAGCTGTTTTCATTCTTGCAAGCATTTTAATACTTAGTAAACGAGTCTTGTGAGCTGCTACTGGTTTGAACCCCTCTGCTACTACACGGTAACCTGTTTTCCTCTGCTCAGGAGTTACTGGTAGTGTTTGCATATGCTAAGCTTAATAAAAGGCAGTCTGCGAGGAAACCTGTCCCTGTATTTGCTGAACTTGCAAGAGCTCTAAGGGGGGATAACAAGGGAAAGTGGTGATGTTTTCCATTAGGCTGTTTTACCCCAGAGCATACCAGTACTTGTGCAGATAGCAGGCTCCTAAGTCTGACATACATGAAGTCTTCAGGGAAGAGTCATTTCAGTTTCTTCAGACACACCTGGTGGAGTTGATCCCTAATTCTACTGCAGCCGGGCTGCCTGCTCCCAGGGGCTTCCCTCTGTCCTCAGTCGGCATGGGGACCTGCGGGCTGCATGCCCTGGTGTCCTGCAGCTCTGAAGGTGATCATCTGTGCTCCCAGTCGTTAAAAGGAGCCTATTACGCAGGTCTGTCATTGAACCTTCTTAATACTGTCCGAGCTGGCTGTTGCCTGTGTCGTAGCAACCTGTGTCAGACCTCACGCTGCTCAGGCAGCAGGCAGAGCTGATGGCCGTGCTGATGCCTGGCAGCTCGAGGTGGTGTTGGGACTGTCCCATGGTGTCTCCAGTGTCAGCGACTTCACCCAGCCCACCGGGCGCTTCCCTTGCATGTGTTTGTCACAGCCTGTACCGCCACGGGTGCTCCAGGTGATCGCCTCAAGTTACAGTGGCAGTCGTTTGGAATTTCTGATAATCTTCAGGGCAAGCTAAAGCATTTCACCATTCCCACAGAGACGGTGCTTTCAGCCTGCTATTCAAAAGCTTCGTCATGATGCTTCATTAGTGTTGTTCCTTCATCAGTGATTTGGAGTTGCATTGTTGGGTTTTGCACTGAAACCACCTTAGCAGCCCTCTATCAGGGGCTCACAGCGTGTGTGCCTGTCCACTGATTGTAAGACTTTTTTTTTCATAGCGTGCAGTCAAAATATTGATCTGTCAGGCAAGTCTTCTGCCCAGATGCAATCACAAGAGATGGATGGGAGGTACGTTAAGGGGAAGAGTGCTGTTTGGAGTAGAAATTACAGTTGGGTTCTGGCTGCAAGGAGGAAATTTGCTTCTATTCCCTCGGGACAGGCCTGGCACAGGGGACCTGCACAGACGTAAAGGGAAGAAAGATTTGGCTGGCAACATCTTTATTACTGGTACTGATGCATAAGCCAGACTGGATTTCCCAATCCAAGACAGGCAGCCGGGGCTGGCAGTGAGCACAGCCCATCTTTTCCCCTCATCAGCCACAATAAATACAGAGCTCCCTGATGCCAGCTTACAAAGGAGCAGTTTTCAGTGCATTTAGCACACATCAGACTTAGACACCCAGTGTTTTTAGGTTTAATGCATTGAGTGAGGTCTGTTCATTCTCTGGCTGTGCATCTGGATTTTAATACAGCCTTCCCCCAGCTAGGCTTTGCCTCTGCTCTCCTGGGTTTCCTGGAAGGAGGAGCCCTGGGTTGGCTTCAGGCTCTTGTTCACATATGGGGTTTTCCGGGAAGATCTGCTGACAGGTGTGGCCTGAGGAGGGCTGGGGAGCTGCATCAGCGTCCAGCAGGGCAGGAGGGGAACGTGCGGGTCTCCCGGCGACAGTGCCCGCACGGCTCCTGAGTTTCAGTCCCCTGCCCTCGGGCAGGGTGTGGAGCAGAGCTGTAGCTTTCAGTCAGCAGCATCAGGTGCACGGTTCGGGCAGGCAGAATAAACAGCTATAAAACCTTGGGAATGCTGGAGCAGATGCCAGGCAGGGCATGGAAACGGGTGAATAACTAGTAGCAGGAATAAAATAAAAACCGTCCTGATCCTTCGTGCACCCCTCTGTAGGCCCCAGAACCGGGAATAAATAAATAGCGCTCCTTAATTGCTCTTCATGGACGTTTCTTTCACTTGCTTCACATCAGGTTCAGGTCCATTAGCTTGTGTTTTGTGTTGCTTGCTCCCAGTGAAGAAAGGAGATGCCCATGAGAGTACGGCCTCGTAGATGGGGACTGTGTTTCAGGGAGCAAAACCTGCCTCCCAGCTGTAGTGGTTTTTGTGGAGAGGCTGCAATATAATCTCTTTGGGAACATTTCAAACATCCTCCTACATGTTTCTGGTGAGTTCATCCACTGTGAGGCATTGCAAGCCCCCAGCCTTACTCCCTGGCTCCACAAATGCCCCAGCATCTTCCCCTTGAGCAGTGGGAGAAGTGCTTCTCCCTGCATCCACGCTGCTCTCTCAGGATACCTGGGTTTCCTGCTGTATTAGGTGCTGGAAAAACATGAAGTAGATTTGCCCACGTTTGTGAAAGCCACGTGTACTGCAAGGTTCAAGCTACTATGGATGCCTAAAATAAGTGCTGACAAAGTGTGTCAGGCTCTAGCATAATCCTGTGCAGACTGGCCAGGCTGAAGAAGCGCCTTAAAATAGAATTAACAGCGTGCATTGTGACAGAAGTACAGCAAATGCCGTTGTAATTACTAGTGCTCGTAGGAAAGAAAGTAGTCCAGTGGATACTGCCTTCTCACTAAAGTGTTCAGGGAGTCACGGTGTTTGAAGATCCTTAAAGAGCTTTTCTAGCAGCAAAAGGTGTAATATGTCTGGGAGCCACTGAGAAGTGAAAGAGAGAAGAAAATGATTTAATGAAGGGCTGTGGACTGGAGGATCTCTGGGTTTAATAGTTAGTCTCCCATCAGCTGAAGCAGGGCTTGGATCAGGCTCAAAAGAAGGAACATTGGAGATCCCTCTTAGAGCATTATTTGGTTCGCTACACTTAAAACACCAAGGCCCCCTGATTCAGGAGGCTGTGTCTTGTCATTGTGGAGGAGAAAGTGGGATGTATGCTGGAGGTGACCTTTCCTATCAGCACGGGGGCTGTTGCTATCACTCTGACCCTGAGAAGAGGCCATCATTAAGCTAAAGATAGGTTAGGTCAGCTTAGCTGGTGTTACTGTGGGTTACGTTATTCCAGACCACAGCAAGCAATGTGTTTTCTAGTATGTCAAAGTACTGGGATGAGTGTGCTTTCAGGAAACAAACTGTTCACATACATTTTCTTTTAGAAACCCATAGGACTGGACATACAAATACAAAGGCAAGGAAGGGGTGATGCGAGTGGCCAAAGACACGCCTAAGGCCTTTTTGTAAGCACACTTGTGTTTATCACTAAGCAGAGGCTCTTGCTACTGAGGACAGTGTCACGTATGCCAGCAAATGTGATCAGGCTTTAACTGTAAGCCAGAGTTTCCCATGGAACAGGTGACAGAAGGAAAAATTAAAATAGTTGCAAGTCACAGGCTGTTTCCCCTGGGCTTTGTTGAGCCACTGTTAGGAGAGTAGAAATGCTTCCTTGCAGGCTCTTGCCATCTGGGTGGTCGGGGGTTACTTTACGTCAACTGGAATTGGGTCCATTCCCAAACGCACCTCAGATCTGGCGCTTTAAAGTTTCACAAACTCCCTGACTATAGGGGCTACTCACAGACTTAACCTTCAATACCTGCTTAGGAGTTTAGTATGATCTTGCCTACCTAGGAGAATGGAAATTCTTCGAACAGACTGGAATTGCTGGAGAAGTTCAGGCAAGGGAAGCTGGTCTGGCCACCTGCGCTCTCCTCTGCTCTTCTTGCAGGGCTGCCTAGGGCACTTAAGGATTCAGGAACAGTCAAGGTCTTTATGGCCTGATGTTCTATCTCCTCATGGGAACATCGCTTCTCGCAGCAAAGGTGGGGTCCTGAACTTGTTAATGGCCCACCTGAACGAGCCATCTCACCTGGCACGCTCTGACCACGTCGCTTCCAAGCCAGCTACCCATCTGCTCTTGCAAATCGATGAGGTCTGGCATGTTGTGTCACTGATGATGTTGGTGTCCTCTTGTAGCCATTCCCATGGAGTGTAGGCGCGGGATGTTCCTGTAAAATGGCTTTTGCCTGGAGGATGTTGACAGTCTGAAACCTATCAATGTGCAGAATGGTAGACCTTGAAGGGTACCGGAGCAGAGATGCCTCATGACTCTAAACGATCCAGTTTGTCTACGTGAGCCAGACTGTCCATGGTAACATGAAACTCAGTGCAGGTTTATAGTAAATTCAACCGTGTAAGTAATTGGGTTACCTGCTTCTAGGTCCTGAAGCTTCAGTTTACCTTGAGGTCCCTCTACAGCGTTGTGTAGACATACAGAAGCTGAGATATTTATTTGGAAATGAGAAGTCTGTTTTATTTGGGCCTGCCCTAATTGCTGGCATGAAATCCTTAATTGTGTCATTAGACTATAAAGATCATCAATATGCTTTGATCTGACAAATAAAGATGCCTTGTGTTCAGCATGAGTCACGAACTTGTGAGTCAGGAGAAACGGATAGATCACAAGTAAATGGCGATAAATGAATAGATTGAAGAGCACAGCATTTTGATGTTGCTAATAGAATTGTTTAAAAGGATTGAAGTGCTTCAAGGCTTTGACTGGATAATCCAAGACAGAGCTCTTTAACTAACATTTTGTTTTTCCTTTTTCTATACACAGACGACGTTTCCTGTGACTCCATCGCTTGCAACAAGCCCCACGATGGCTTTTAGTCCCTACCTGAGTCATGTCTCTCCTGGGATGGGCTTAGTTCCTGCAGAGCTTTTACCAAATACTCCTGTCCTGGTTTCTGGAAATCCTACTGTTACAGTACCAGGAGGCTCTGCTGGGCAGAAACTGATGCGTACGGATAAACTGGAGGTATTTGGATGTCTGATTTGATACTGCTAAAGGGAGTGAACAGGGCATGTGGGTCTAACTGTTGCACTCTGCTAGAGTGACCTCATGCAGTGCAGCGCAAAGTTAAACTTAGACCTCTCCTAAAACCGGGCTGCTGCACTCTGCTTGGGCAGACTTATTTGGGGACTGATCCCAAAATCTTACGAAGTTACTGGAAAATTGGGAGTGCTCACTCTTCTGATTTCAGTAGGCATTAGAGCAGGCATGGGATTGTTGTTTTCTGTGTGTTATCTGCCACGCTTACAAAAAAAAAAAGGCAAGTAGATAGTCTGCCCTTTAACTGAGTTGAGTGGGAGATGTTTTGGAATGAGAACAAGAGGGTGGAAGTAACAGACACTTCCCTTGTCTTGAGACAAGCTTACTAAGTTTTTACAGAAAATATCAAGCATTATGCTGTTGGGATTGCTGAGTACGGGGCATTGGAAAGACATTTCCCCTGGCAAGCTTGCCCTGACAGTTGGCTGGGCATGCTGGGACTTAGTGTTGGAGGAGTTGTGTATGTCTTTCAGACCCTGAGCAGAGGCTCTGTGGGAAATAAGGGCTGAGGACTTCAATGCAGAGGCTCCCGCAGGTGTAAATTAGAACACAGGAAGGTAGTGGAAAAGGGTGTCATTTCAAAACATATTGTTTTGTGTTATGTGCTTTGTATTGCATTGCTGATTGCTTCCTTTCTCACGTGACGTCTCACCTTTCCCTGCACAGCGTACTGGTATGTGATTTATGCCACTAGCTATAGGCCTTCTTTCATACCTTCAGACAAGGAAGCCTTGAAGATCCATTTTGTGAAACCTTTTTCTCTACCTTTGCTGCTTCAGTGCTCATAACTTATGGGGAGCTGCACGATCTTTTTAAGGCTAGCAGTTTTGGCAACTCCTTATGAACACACTGCAGTGCAATCAAATGCGCTGTCATGTAACCCCAAGGTCAGAGTTTTATTATTGAGGGCAGTGAGACTATTTACATGGAAGAGGTTCTTTGTATTTAAGAATAAGTACCTATTGCAAATACTACAGCTTGCAACATTTAGAATTAGAAGTCCTACCCAGGAGTATGCTCCATAAATATATATATATATATATATATATATATGTAAAATCCACCTGAGACACAAATGGCAGAGTTATTAAAATCTTTATTAAAAGCTTTAGAGGCTGGGGAGGAATACTGAGCTCCTCGAGTTTTGGCAAAACACCATTGACTTTCCAGGTTCAGGATTCAGGTCACTTTCCATTTTGTACAAATTCTGTATTTCACTTACATTTGGTAGTTGGCATTGGTAACAATGAGTTTTCCTCATACTGTGAACCAGTTATGAGTAGCACCAGTTGCCCCTGTGACCGTCTAAGTGGTACCCAAGAGCATGGATTTAGAATATACCCATAATTTAATTCAGCCAATGAACTGATATTCTGTGTTGAAAATTCTAAATGAAGAGTAACATGATGTCCTTCTCAACACTGTGACTTTCTTTTAAGGTTTGTCGAGAGTTTCAGCGTGGAAATTGCACACGTGGTGAGAATGATTGCCGTTATGCTCACCCTATAGATATTGCAATGATAGACACAAATGAAAATACTGTTACAGTTTGCATGGATTACATCAAAGGTCGATGCTCTAGGGAGAAATGCAAGTACTTTCATCCCCCTGCACACCTGCAAGCCAAAATCAAGGCAGCTCAACACCAGGTGAACCAGACAGCTGCAGCTGCAATGGTAAGTAGAGCTCTTATCAAGCTATATTTCTATTGCTGAGAGATTTCATTTGTGTTATATGTGTCATTTGCGGAAGAGAAGAGTATTTTGTAAATTGCTGAATAGAGAGCTGAGAGCATGTGCAGCGTGAATCCCATCTTTCCATCCTTTGTATGTGCTTGCTGTAGCATGAAGCACTGAGTGAGGCAGTGCCATCTCGCCAGTTAGGGACGCAGTGTTGAACCCTGTGATTTTCTGACAAGACATCATGAGGTGACGTGCATCAGGCCTGAAAGCAAGTTCAGCAGTACACGAAGCAAACACCTTCCTGCTGAGACGCAGGTGTCAGGTTAGCTTCCTCTGTACACAATGAAAGGAAAAAATGTTCATGTTATAATAAACCCTTTGCAGGGGAATCTTGGCCTGTCGAAGTCAGTAGCAAAATTTCCACTTACTTCAAAGCAGACAACATATCAATTGTTCCAGCCTAGCAAACAGAGGAGGCTTGTGCCTATTACTTTTGCCAAGGCTTAGTGAAATGGCAAGTCTCATATCAAGGATGACTTCCTGATCTGTTTGATACTTAGAACCTGGTAAGGATGGTCCCACCTACATTTTAATTTGAGTTGTGACTTCTAATACCTAGAATTATAAAAAGTCAAAGAAAACTTACCAGTGTGGATCAAATTCCTAGGTGGAGTGAATGTTTGCCATTCTGTTGACTTCCATTTAACGACACCTTTGTTCTAGCTGGAAACTTGTCTTCTAACAGCGCAATAGAAAAATCTAGTTGCACTGTTGAAATTGTCCAGAGTGGGGACAGTACTGCTGTTATGAATTTTTCTTGTGCCCTCATGGCAAACAGGGCCAACAGCATCCTGGGCTGCACTAGGAAGAATAATGTCTGCAGATCAAGGGAGGTGATCCTTCTCGTCTCATTCCTGGTGAGGCCATAACTGGAAGGCTGTAGCCAGTGCTGGGCTCCCCAGTGCAAGAGAGACATGGACATCCTGGAGTGAGTCCAGCAAAGGATTCACTCAGATCAGTAGATGAGTAGTTCAGATGATGAAGAACTTGGAGCATCTGACACACCGGGAAAGGCTGAGAGAGCTACAACTGTTGGAGAGAGGGATGGGAGAGGGTAAAGAAGACAGAGGCTTACTCTTCTCTGCAGTGCTCAGTGAAAGGACAAGAGGCAGTGGGTGCAAACTGAAATACAGGAAATTCCATGTGAATGTAGGAAAAAAACTTCTTTACTGTGAGGGTTGCCAAACACCAGAACAGGTTGTTCCATCCTTGGAGATACTCAAAACCTGCCTGGATGCAGTCCTTAGCAAGGTACTTCAGCTGACATTGCTTTGAGCAGTAGGTTGGGCCCTTCCAGACTCATCAGTTTTGTGATTACATGAATAACTAACATTAAAAAGGTTCTTGCCTCCTTTTTGATTTAGAAGTAAGGATACTAAAATTTTTCTAAATACCTTTTTTTAAGACAGTAAGAAGGTTGCTTATCATTCATGGTGAAACATAGTACAAAAAAGGGGAGGATTCACAAATGTTTTTCTGTTAACATCAACATTACCTGGAATGTAATTTGAAGAACCAATTTATAATGCAGTATTTATCTCTCCTGAACAGTTTATTTGTTATATCTCTTATTGTTTTTATTATTATTGAAACAGCAGCCAAGTCTGTTGAAAAAGACCCTTCTGAAATTAAACTCTTGTGTTTTTTACAATTGATGCTTTACTTTTTCACTAATTGTCTAGGACACTGCTACTTAACTAAAGCCAATGCATGTTTTATTCATGCTGTTGGCTTCTCTTAAAAATGTAATTAACCTTATTTGTATGCTGTTAACTAGAACCTTTAAAATATTTATTGATGGCTTGTTGCATCACCCTTGCCACCAAAACAGCTTACATTATTCATTGACTTCTCAAGGTTTGATGCACTTACTGTACCTGTTGAGGAATAAGACTTTATTAAAGCGAAGACTGGTGCCCAGTCTTCTTGGATCAAAAATCACATGCCAGACAAATGGGTGTAATAAGCCCTTCTAAAATAGATTTGGAATGATTTCAAATCTAAATTCAGAAGACATTTCTGAGGGACACAATCCTGCAGTTACTTGTCACACGCGAGTAGTAGCTCTACTCTCTGCAACTTGGCTCAGGTCTGTGCAGCACAGCCAGGTGAATTGGGTCAGGCTCACTCCCTGGTTCAGGATCGCACTTAAGCAGTGCCTGAACCTTCCTTCTTTACCAGTGGTCCTTTTCCTGCCACGAGCCCTCCTGCTGACCTCCGCATGTAGCTGCAGAATTAGGGCTGGAGCCCAGTGCGAGTCCACGTGCAGGCGCTAATCCCCAAGCTCTCCTCACCCGCTGTGCCAGCTGCAGTGAAAATGCTCTAGGGCACACGCCCATGATGTTATTTCTTTAGTTTTTGAATTTTACTGAGGCAAAAGAGCTGACTAGCCACTGGGCCAGGTAATTACTCAGAAATCCCATGTTGTGCATGCCTCGTCTTTTTAATATATTGTATAATGCATTCATTTTTATTTTTTTCTCTTCACCTCCCCCAAAATATGGCTCTCTTGACACACCTCTGCTTGCTGTTTTTTGTTACTGTGCTTGACCCCCCTCCCTGGCCCATTGCCATCATGTGCTCGCTGCCTGCTAATTAAGACTCAGCCAGCTGTCAGATCACTGAAGCGACCGCTCGAGGCAACCTTTGACCTGGTACTTGGACCTTTCACCTTCTCGCTTTGCACGTAACCATCTGCATGAAAGCCTTCCTCGCTTGGTCTGTTGTGTTAGTGCCTGGGGAGACTGCCCATCCGGGTCAGAAATGTTGCAGTGTCCTTTCAGACATGCCGATCCTGCACCCACCCACCACCCATTAACCACGTGAGCTTTTCCTCCCAAAGCCCAGGTATGTTTTGGGGGCACGGAATAATCCTGGGGGCCTTTGTGGTGGCAGGCAGCTCAGGGTTTTGAGCTTTTTTTTTCCAAACGGCAGCAGCAGAGTTGTGAAACACGGTGTGTTGGTGAGGATTTAACTCGGTAGGTCTGCACTGTGCTGGATATGCCAGAGGACTGGGTGGTGCAGGATGGATCCTGTTCCTGCCACTGAAGACAGAGAGGCTTTTTGTGGTATGCCCAACGACACGGCCTTGCCCGGCAGTGTCATGCTGGTACTGCCCTTGGCAGGGTGTTCTGTTCAATGGGCACAGACCAAATTTAGGACTTCTCCAATCCTGGCTGTTCCCAGTGTTGAGAGAAGCAGAGAGAGAGCTAAGCAGCATCACAGAGATTTGTGCTGGGAGCTGAAGGAGGTGTAAGGCAGGACTTTGATGGTGCGTTGGGTAAGCTGGGGAGGCCATGGCTACTGCAGCTGGCTCTGGCTCTGGTTCCTCCCCCCGTATCAGCAAAAGCCCTGGCTCTGGGTGCCCGTTTGTTTCTGCCTCAGGCATGGGATCTGCTTTGCAGCCTTCTGCCTGCAAATTGCTTTCATGTAAGCTAATTTTGATAATTTTCTAAGCCCCAGATATGTTTACCCATCTTTGTGATCCTCATAGTAAGGCAAAAGCCATCCTCCCAGCCTGCTGTCAGTCCTGGCTCTGTACAAGACAATTCCTTCTCAGTCACCCCAACGTGAGGGATTTAATGCATCCTAAAAAAAATCTAGTCCCAGAGCTGTAGGGGGAAAGGGAAGAGTGGACACAGAGGAGTCCTGAAACCTCCAAGCCACTGTTGCTCGCCGTTCCCAGCACTGGGAAGCACAGCTGATCTGCTCCCCTTCCCCTCTGGCTGGGCAGATTCCTTGTACGAGCAGGGGCTCCCCCACCTTTCTCACTGCCTGTGTCTGGTTGTTCCTCACCCCCAGTCTGAGCAGGTCGTCTTCCCAGGGGTCTCAGTGGGATGAATATTCCCTCCAATGCCAGTGAATATTAGCTCAGGCAGGGAGGCTGTTTTTCCCAGAACGGGAATGTTAGCGTGTTTCTTTAAGCTCTGTTTGGGGAAAATTTAAATGAAAAGAGGTTGTGTTGAGTTTGGCCAGAGGCAAAGCCCCTTTGGCAACTTTGCAAGACTTGTGTTGTTTTTGTTGGTGGTTGTGGTGGTTTTTGTGTGTGTGTGGTGTGTTTTTATGTGTGTTTGTTTTTTTTTTTTTCTTTTTGATAGTCAGCAGGCTTCCCTGTTGTAGCTTTAGACAGCAGCACGAGGAAATCTTGTTAGGGGCCAGCTTCCGCCAGCAGGCTGGAATTACACTGTGACTGACACAACAGCCTCTCGGTGCTCACTGCTGGCACAGGCACAGCCCCAAAGCCAGCTTAGACAGTGACCTCCGTAGTGCCTCGCTGCCCTTGCCGAGAGCCACCTCGCTTAGCAGACAGTCCGGCTGAGAATGGGAAAGCCCTGTAACTCCCCTACCCTCCTGACCTTCCCCGCTGAACAAAACCTGATCAGATAAGGGACTTTTAATAGTCTTCCTGCCTTGGAACATCTGAACGTTTTCAGCTGTAATGTTGGAATATGTCACCTCCTCTGAACCCTTTGTGAAGGCTGCACCAGAGAATGATTTACAGTGCCGATAAGAACACACACAATCTTCAGAGGAAACTGCTCAGATTGGTTCCCCTGCTTGCCAGGGAATGGGTGCAACCTCTGCCCTCTTTCAGATCGTTCTATCTGTTGTGACTTGGACTGAAGCAGCAAGTCAGATACGGAGCCAACCCCTCTAAGCTAAGTGCAAAGGAGTGAAAGTGTGATCTGCTCCCAGGAGATACGGATCTGAGGGGAACTTTGAGGCGCAATTAAATTGTTTGTTGCAAAGATTTAATCCAGTTCCTGTCTTGCAAAAAAATAACAAGAGAGAGTTATTAACCTGCACGTGGGAAATCTTGATTTAGGCATGCATTGCATTTTTGTCTGTCATTCAGGCTGATTTATTTCTGTGCCATGCAGAGAAGTGACAGATCTTTTTGTTCAGATACTCATATTCCAGCAGGAATGTGGCTTTCCCAGCCCCAAAATGGGAGACTGCCTGGCATTTTTGTAGTGGGAATTGTTCACTAGGATCAGTTCGGGCTATCAAATGGATACTGAACAGGGGAAAAAAAATTAACCCCTTCGTTAGTGCAAATGGCCTGATCATGTTACAAAAGTTGCATACCTGTGTGCACGTGGAGACGGTAAGAATCAGAAAAGGTTACTGTCAGCTATCAAAGGTTACTGCTACATCTGTGTTGACTGAGGCTTGTCCAGAGGGCAATGACAAGCAGCATTGTGTACCAAACAGCAGGGCAAATTGCAGAGCCGTCACTTGTCCACTCTCAGTAGCTGCAGTGGTGACTAACTCAAGAGTTAGATAGGTTGGCAAGAAGAGGGGTTCTGCAGGGCGTGCTCCGGTACGGATGCTTCCCCCAGCAGCTGGCGTGGGAGCAGGACGCCCAGAAGGCTGTCAGAACAGGAGCAGGCCAAGATGGGCTCTGACTCTCGTGCCCACGGAGCTCAAATGGCAGAGCTGGCCTCCGGGCTGCACAGCGTGAAGCCGGTGTGCTTGCTTCTTTAGAAGACTGTAGAAATGTTACATTTATTTGGGCTTCTCCACCCCAGCTGCTGTGTAGGCATTTCCCAAAGGTGCTGTTCAGGCAACAGAAGTGGAATTGCTGTAGCTGCATTCTCTCCCATGCCCCCAAGGGGCTGAAGCTGGGTAGGAGGAAGCACAGTGTTAGAGAGACAGTAGGGCAGGCTGTTGTGCCTTGACACCCCTGTGGCTTGTTCATGTTTATACGCCACCTCTGACTCCAGTGCTGGGCTCAGGAATTGTCCCGCGTGTAAAGAGACAGCACTTCACAGTGAGGTCTCAAAGCCTTCAGCCATTCTGCTTTTGGCACTGACAGTAGGGATAATGAACTTTTTGGGGTGGTGACAGCCTTTGGCCAAGAAGCAAGGAGTCAAAAGTCCATTACGTGCTTGGCACAGTTGCTTTGCTATAATTAGTAATTTCTTTTTTCTGAGGCAGATTTTGGAAAAAGCATGTTTTGCAATCAGGCGCAGTAAGGAATATGGATTTAAGCAGCACGTTCTTCAGTTACTGTAAATCTGTAAAGCGCCTCTGATGTCGGTGGAGTTACTACAGTCTCTACAAGCTGCAAATCTGTTTTGTGCCTGAAGGAACATTCATGGAACCATCATTAAATAGACATGATGTGTATAAAGACAGATTTAGTGTAGATACCAGTGGGGGCTCCCCTAAAAATGGAAACACTTAGATCTTTACCTAGAAGATCTCATCCTGAAATACAGATCTTAAGCAAGAGACTTTGGGTTCTGTCTGAGAATGTTGGCTCATGTTTGACTGCTGTCTCTTGATACTAGCCAGAAGAAATCTAGAAAGATATCATTAAGTCGTAATGCTGGCACTGGATGTCTGCTAGCATTAGCAGAGGATGTGTGCATGTCTGAGGGCAGTTTTGCAAATGCAATGTCTTCTACTTATTTATTTTTTTAATATTAAAGCTACCCAAAAGCCACCATGTGAATAGCAATAGGTTGGAGTAATGTTTTGCCTGGAAGTATCTTGCTTAACGTTTCTCAGATGAGCAGTCTCCTGTAGCAAATTAAAGTGAAAGCTGTTTCTAGATGGTGACAAACCGTTGCAAGCTTTTGGTTATATTCTGTTGTGTGTTGATCTTCAAGATATTTTAGAATATCTCTTTCCTTGTGTCCTTTCTTACAAGTGCTATGTGTTTGTAGCCTTAACTCTTCATTAGCTAAACCTCCTCTAATACCCACCCTTCACTGTCATTTACTCAAACAAAAACAAAAAAAAAAAGGAGTGATAACCCTGTGGTTCAGCCATTGCTTTGCTACATGATATAAAACACAACTAGGCAGAAAGGACCTGATTCTGCATGACTTCCACGTGCGTAAATCTCATTGACGTCAATGGGAGTGTTACGTGCAAAAGGACTGCAGGGCATAATTAAGAAGGACCCTTTTCTATCACAATGTGGAAAAAAATGTGTTTTTTTGCTTGGGTACAATGAAAAGCTGTAAATCATTAGACACGTTTCTGTCTCCTAAGAACCTGACATACTACTTTGCTGTTGAGACATGCTTTTTGAATGATGAGTACCTTACTGAGAAGAGTTCCTGAGTTGGGTTAATGCTTTTTACCAAGTCTGATCATGAAACAGGTTTGACGGGCTGGAAGAGGCACTGTGGTGTGATAGAACAAAAAGAAAGGATTTGCCTGATAGCAAGACCCACCCAAATCTTGTTCGAACAGCAGATTTGTCAATGGCTTTTTCCACTGTTAATAATGAGCAAGCGGTATTTAACTGTTGGAGGCCTTCTTCTAGTGCTGCGCTACTAGAAATTGGGAGCAAGTCCAAATCTGCTGTTTGTGAGCTGTGCAGCTGTTGCAGGCAGCAGAGAATCAGGCCTATTCTTGGCTATGTTGCTCAGCCTCGCTAATAACAAGTGGAAATGCATTTTACTATGAATGTGACATTATATGTGTAATTGGCAACAGCTTTCACTTTACCACCTGAACACACAAGTCATCTGCATACAAGAGTGCACACTCCCACAAATGTACACATCCATGCAGGCAGGTATTGGAATAAGCAGAGGCAAGCATCCCTAATTTTTCCATGGCACTTATTACTTATGCTAATCTTTTTGTTTTTAAATAGTCATCTACTGTGTTTCTCTTAGCTGGTACGTTTTTTAAATGCTTGTTGCCTGCAATTGTGCTTTGTGGTATCCTGTCCAGATGATCACCTCTTCCCTTCTTCCCCCTCATGCTTTTTTTCCAAGTCGGTCCTACTGAAAATCTTCCTTAGTGTTTCCTCATCCTGGACTCTTCCCCTGTCTCCTGGTGCATTTACTAACTGCTTACCTAGTGAAGCTGTGGTTACACCTACCACTTTTACTGTGATTTAGCTGCTCTTCTGTTTCCTGTCTGCTAAGTTGATACAGTTGCAGGTGATTTGCAGCCAAGACCCCCTATTATTTATTGCATGCTCTGTCTGCTTTTGGGTCGCTTTTATATTCCACTTGTCTTTAATGACTCCGTTATCCACAGGCCCTGCCGCCTGGTGCACTTCAACCTTTACCAAAGAGGCCAGCACTTGAAAAAAACAATGGTGCCACCACAGTCTTTAACCCAAGCGTTTTCCACTACCAACAGGCTCTAGCCAACATGCAGTTGCAACAGCCTACGTTCATCCCTACAGGTAAGTGTTTCCTTGCTTTCCCTATCATCATTGCTTTCTTTTTATGGCCTAGACATTGAGCTAATAAGCAGATTTATAAGAGTCCTTCGCAAAGGAGTATTAGTGTTTAAAGTTTCATGTTAAAAATCAGTGGAAAGTTAATGTATGTTTGACTTTTTTCCTTCACCTAATACAATTTAGAGCTTTTCACTTGTAAAGATCCCTTCTTAGCCTTTTCTTTTTTTTTTTTTTAAGCAGTCAAACTAAGAAAAATGTCTGCATGTTTCTGAATTCACACTTCCTGTTTCTCCTCCTTATGGTTCAACTAGTTAATCCCAAATTAATTCTTTGACTCTTGTGTAGCTATATTATGGACTCATGTTAAAATGTTTGGCGGACCTCTATGTAGAGCCGTCCGCTCACTTCAAGCTGCAGGTATCTTTCTAACCTTCTATCTCAGTGACCTACATATTCCAGCAGCTGTGGTGTTTATGGAGGGAATGGCTCATCTTTAGTAAATACAAATTACATAATCCTCTTTAAAGTCATATATTTTCCTCTTGCTTGTCTTTTGACCAGTATGATAACCTAAGATTTTTAAAAGCAATTTAACTCCCAGCTTTTATTGTACCTTTAAGGTCTCAAAGTAAAATTGAAAGATGCAGTTCAGTAATTCATACAGAAGCTGAAATATTGACATGGCAGATGTGACAGCTGACGAGCCAATTAACCTTTTCGCTGCAGCCAAATTAAAACCAAAACCTGCTTAGAGTAGTAAGTTCTGAAAGTGGCTGAAAAAGGAAATATTCCAGAGTCGATAGCTCGTTTTCAGTATCATTGTTTTCATCGCAGAGCATCATATGAAAACGACTGCCTGAAGTTTTTAATGTCTAATGCTGTATTCATATGCCAAATTTTATATTTACAAAAACATACAAAACCTTTCTCTGGGCTGGCCATGCAGTGAACATGCAGTGGACCTGGACCTTGGCCTTGCCATTCCCTGAGGTCAGGGGAAAAGCTTTAAGAGATACCCCAGTATCGAGACCAAACTGCATTTTAGGTGTGAGCGTGGATCCAGAGAGCTGAGACCTAAACATTGGATTCATGTGGCCTGTATGTTATGAGAGTACTTGGAAATATTCAGAATTCAGTAGACGCCAGAATGTTTTTCCAGGGCAATGGGGTCTTGTATGAAGAGATGGAGGGAGGGACTAAGCCGGAGCCTTGTGCTCTGCAAAGTGCTCTTGGAGTGGATTGGCTCTACCAACCTTACCACAGCTTTTTCAGATGCCAACTAAAATACAACTTCAGAAAACACTGACACTTTCTAGAAAGCGAAATCTATGAGCTGGCTACGTGCTTCCTTCCCTTGAGGTCGCAGTCTCCAAAGCTGACATAAAGACCTACATTTCTGATGCAAGCACTATAAATTAGCTTTTACCCAGAACTCTTGTAGTGCTGTTGTGCCCTGTCTCTTGGGAATAGAATTACACACAGGCAGATGTGTAACAAGTCTATTTACTGGCATCTGCTCTCATCTGAGGATATTAACACTGGTCAGAGGAGTGAATTTCCAGTCACAGAGTGAATCTCTGATGAATTTACACATCCACATTTTCCCTTCCTGATGCATCAGGCTGCAAATCTGGTCTAAGCCTTTGCAGCACTCTTGAAAGCAAAGCAGAGAGGTGGCATTTAACAACTCACATGGCTGGGAGTGGAAGTGAGTGGTTGTTTTTGTTAATTTCACCTCTTCAGTTATTGAGAGATCAGCATCATGGTTTCCCACGGAGCCAGGAGGAGTCAGAGTAGTGAATATTGAAAGTGGTGTCAGAACTGCAACTGTTTCAAATCTAAAAGCAACTGCCTCTTTCAGCTTAAACTAGAGACTTTGAATCCCAATCCCTGCTTTCAGGAGTAAATTGTTTTTAGAAAATTGGTTTTAACATGAGCGTGTTTTTTCTATAAAGCAAACTTGTCTGTTGACATCATCAGAAAAAAACCAACACACTTGATAGCAAAAAAACAAAAACCACCAAACAGCCCTGATTTGTCGGATAGATCACATCATCTAATACCAGGGTTGGAGAAGAAATACTTTTTCTACTACCCAAGAATTCAAGAATTAATTTGGTTTGCTATGTTCTCTTAAAACTGAGTTTAAACTATCTGTGTATCAATATGCAGAATCTGTTTTGCATGTGCTTAAATATTGAATGCTGCAAAGAGAATACCTGCTTTTTAGTTAAAGTGATTTCTAACACTGAAGCTTCACTAATGAAATATCCCTTTTGTTCATCTTTCCACGCTTCAATGCATGGTGTGCAGGGTCAGTTCTGTGCATGACACCCACTGCAAGCGTTGGTAGGTTTTTCTACACAAACTTCTCAACTTTTCCTAATCTGAAAGAGACAGCAAATTAGTATGCATCAGTGAGAACCTGGGTGGCTGAGTGGTGTGATTGTCTATCCGCTGTCTTCTTTGAGGCTTAAATGGTTGTATCCCTTTTAATTTCTGTGCAGTGCAGTGTTTCGTGTGACTAATATGAGAATCCAAGGCGATGCATTCCCACCCCTATTTAGTTCTGCTGCAGAGACAAAAATCTGTCAACCTAAATGTCTTTATAACCCATTTAAGTCATCCAACAAAAGAAATATCAATGAGAGGTTACTGATGGTTTATTATTTTTGCATCAGGTGTATTAGCATTCAGATTTTTGGTTGTCCTTCCGAGGACATTTTAAGAGACTGTTTTAGTAAAGGCTTTAAGAAGGAATGCATCCAAGGTCAGCCCCTTTACCAGAGCAGGGTGCTGCTTGTACAGCGAGTGAAGAAGAGCTTAAACTGTGGACCAGCTGAAGATTCATCTCTTTAGTAAATTGTCAGCTGTGCAGGTGCAAGTTGCTGTGAGGAGGTACCAGGGATGCAGTGAGGCTGAGAACACGCTCTCTGCTGCTAACTTACAGTCTCAGGATCCGGCATATGCTAGGAACCTGTGTGGGTCTTTGAGGGACCCTCCCCTCTCTCTACGGCTGCTGGGTACAGCAGGATGGGTGAAAGCTGAGATTTCATCCTCCAGCCAAGGTTATGCAAGACTGCAACCATCCAGGAGCGCACCTGCTTCAGCCAGAGTGAGAAAGAGGGGAGCAGGAGCTTTGGGGAGAGAAGAGAGCAGGGCCTCCAGGGAACCATTTGGGGTAGCCTGAAAGCCAGCAGCTTTGGCAGAAATGGCTGAGCACTCTGCTCTTGAACCTCCCCCACCCCTCCAGGCTGCTTTATCCACCTGAGGGTGATCCTGCGGGGCAGGAGGCCCTGTGGGCACAGGGTTATCCCGCTGCTGAACCCTGTGATCGCTCCTGCAGGCCCCAGCTCCCAGTCCCGGCGGACTTTGCTGAATCCCATGTCTGTGCTGAGATGGGCTGGGTGGGAGCACACATAGCAAGCTATGGCTGTGGATATACCTGGGTGACTGCAGTGTCTGAGCTGTCCCCATGGAAGGCCAGGTGTGTCTCCTGGGTTTTGGTGCCAACAAGTTCACTGCTGTCTGCTGCTCCGCGCCCAGCTCTTTCCTGGCCAGGAGGAGAAATCAGTGGCTGCAGGTTGGAGTGATCCAGGGCAGCATCCTCCCCATCCTTCCGTGGGTTTGGGGGGTGGCTCTGTGCACCCCAAGAGCATCCCCTCCAGCTCCGCGCTCCATGGGAAGTGCAGCTTCGAAAGGCTGCCGAGCTCCCTGCTGCTGCGTTGTCCTTTCAGATGCTCTTCCTGCGAGTTGTGACTGTTGGAATGCATTCGGGAATTTCTCCCTCTCGGCCTCCTCCCCTTTCTATTCCCTCCTACCTCGCGAGGGGGGAATTTTGCCAAATCCTCTAGAATTAGAGTGGAAAGGAAGCACGCTGGATTTGTGCGGAGAGAGCTCGGGCTGCTAGCCGCTCGTCTGCAGTGCCTTCACCCCTGTACCGTGCCGAAACGTCCCCGCTAGAGAGAGGCGAGAAAACCCGGTTGGAGAGCCGATACGCGGCTGCTGGCCCGGCGAGATCGTAGCCGTGAAATGGGCCCTGCCAGCGGCTCGCTGCAAAGTGCATCATGTACCTCTGGTTCCTGGCGGGGACGGGGAGGGGAGGGAAGGGGACGAGCTTTCCAAGGTGGGTGGGAGGGTGCGCTTGCCAAAATGTCCCCACCCAAAGGAACGTGCACTGGCTGTGTCTAACTCCCCACGGGTGCGAGCTGACGTGGGCTTTTGCTAGCACACCCGCCCTCCCCCCCTTTGGAAATTCGGCCCTCGGAGTCTAATACATCATTGTTCTGCTTATAAATGTACTAAGTGTTGAGAATGTTTTGGTTTTTTCCTTAATTATAATTGTAATTGGCTTTTCCCCTTCTCTCTTGTTTATTTTTTTTCCCAACGCTGTCTTGCTTTGCACTGTGATTGCATGCTGCGCCCCGATGTGTCCTTCATGACGATGTCACATGGCTTGTTGCTGTGATTCCTGCCACGCCCCCAAATCCACCACATGTTGCCATGGTTACATTAAAAAAAACAAAAAAAAAAAAACCAAAAAAAAAAAAAAACAAAACCGCTCCACCCTCCCGTATGTCGCTTCCATGGTTCCCTTCCGAAAGTGCCCATGATGCACGGTGCTACGCCCACCACTGTGTCTGCAGCAACAACTCCTGCCACCAGCGTCCCCTTCGCTGCAACAGCTACCGCCAATCAGGTTTGGCCCTTTCAATGGCTTTCTTTCACGTGTTCAGATCTCGAGGACCGGGCGAGGGCCGGATCCTGCGCGGCGCCGAGCGGCTCCCGGTGCTGCTCGGCTCGGCGCAGGCTCGGGCGCGCAGAGGCAGCGTGCGTGTGTGTGTGTGTGTGTGTGTGTGCGCGCGTGCGTGTGTGTGTGTCTGGGGATCGGTGAGGGGGCACCCGGGGTGCTGGTCCTGCCGCGGCGGCTAGCCCAGCTGGAGCGTAGGGATGGGCGATCCGCAGGGGTGTGCAGGCTCCCGGAGGTCTGGGCGCTTCTCTGGCAGCGTGTCCGGCTTCTCCAAATCCCCCCCCCCGCCCCGGGTCCTGAAAAAAACAGGCTGTAAAACTCCCGACGATACTGTCTCACTAGACCTGCAGCACTTCTGCTTTCAGTCTCAAGCAGAAATACCACCCCGAGCATCCTTCCCTGTGGTATTTTGGCATGTCCTCTCCTGGCTGGAAAGTGGAAGTGGGAACACGAGGAGGCCTACCCCAGTGCAAGATTGGACTCTGAAAACAATCCCCCCACTCCCCTCCCAGAAAAAGAAAAACGGGAGTGAGGCGATGAAGTCTGAAGCTTATTTACATCAGTAACATGTCACCCATCCCTACAGAAATTACTCTGGATGTGCAGTACGTGCCGTTGTAGCACTGCCATAAGTGTACAGGACTTCATGCATGTCTGCCAAGCCATAATTCTCTCCAAAACTTTCCTCTGAAGATACTGAGTTGTGATGGCTGCTTCCGCACCAGTCCTGACCTGTATATGCACAATCTGTCCTAGTGATGCTTCCTGATAATTTGGTGTGCCACAACTTTTTCCAGTTAGACCAGAGAAATTTCGAGTGCTTTCCCCACCACTCCCCAATACCACTTGTAGCATTTTTTAGTTCTTTGTCCTGCTCTCAGGTTTAGAGCTGTAGCAAAGAAAAATGGGGTATCACTTATTGAATAGGATGCTATTAGGCATGCTGAACGCCAGCGTTATCTCAGGGGATATCCTGTAGTCTTTTGCTAGTGCAAGGTCATAAAGCTTTCAGAAGAAGTTTTGCCTGCATAAGTCCTCAGCAGTTTTTTACTGCTTGCAGTAGGTATTGCTATTCTTTTTCTGTGCTTTGTTGTAATTTTCAGGTAGAGAAGGTCTTACTCATACTTGTATCGGTCATGAGAAGAAAGCAGAGATTTCTGTGCAGTGTTGCTCTGTGGCTATATGAGTCTGGACAAAGTTATGCTCCTTATGTTTCAGCCAGCTAGCTTCAGGGCATTTTGTCTTACTTGTAGTCCATGGAGTTAAAGTCCCAGTACAATTAACCACCACTCCATGAGGCATCAGTAGTGATGCAACCGTGTTGTACTTAATGTGTGGCAAAATGAATACAAGTTGGGAATGGATCATGTTTTATAAGACACTGATGTACTTACTAACCTGAAACTGAAGACAGAATGAAGAGACTTTTCTCGAGACAATGTTTTAATGTGTTGTGTTCTTTGTTTGTTTTGCTGTAGATATCCCAGTTATCAGTAGATGAACTGAGTAGCAGCATGTTTGTTTCACAGATGTAGAAGTTCCCGATAGAACAGTAAGTTGCTTTTTGGTATTTCTCTTTACAGCGGAGTACTTTGTACAAGGGCACTGCGTCCCCCAAAAGGGGATGGTTTGGGCAGAGGGACTGAGCCTGCAGGACCACGGTGGCTTTGCTCTCTGCCAAGTCGACAGAAAATTCAGCAGCTGAAGCACAGATATGGACCAGCCTTGTGGCTTACAACAAGCCGTGTTTCGTTGTGTCTAAAATACCTGTTTCGTGGTATTCATAGCCGCCTGTCTTGCATCCCCCTGAGCCTGGCAGTTGTGTTTACAAGTTACTCTTGCTCCGCACAGCTCCCAGCTGCCTGCAGGTGCCTCAGGGGGTTGTGCTATTGATGGTAAAGACTGCTCTGGTAATGAGTCAGCTGAAAAGGGGAAACTTCTGTTTTGCTGTTAGTGGCATATTCCGTTTCCTGGGGTAAGCAGGACTGGGTCATCAGCAGCTGCTGTGCATCAGCAGGACTGGCTTGGTATGGGCACGGATCTGCTGTTAACTGCAGTAGGGGCCTGGCCCATGACAGTTTGCTTTAGGGGTCCTCGTACGTCTTTAAGATGAATGCCACAAGCAGCATCCTTCACACTATATGGAGATCCTGGGCTTCCCTAGGCTGCTGGGTTTCTCTGAATGGGAATAACAAAGTTGTTTGTCCTTTTCCTTGACTTACAGAGTGTTTTAAGGCCTTAGCAGCAGTCATTTTTCCATTGCTTTTATTTGTAAACATTAGCTAATGTTCATAAGAAAAAGATCCCTTGGGACTTTTAGTTCACTGCTGTATTTTTCACCCCAAGGCATGAAAGAGTAGTTCAGCCACTTCAACAAGAAATCACCAGATTTTCCCAATGCAGGCCGTTTAGTGTACACAGATAGGCAACCTATTTCTTCCATAGGTCACATTTACAGGCAAGTACTTAAAAGCTGGAAATTAATTTGGCAAGCAATTCTCTAGTTATATCTTCAGCAAATGACAGAAGTTACTCATGTTGGTGGTGGCCTTTATCTCTGGTGACCTAAATAAGCTGTTTTGTGTATAAATGGCCTGCTAACTGTGGCCGTGGACCCGTGTTAGTCTAGGGGTGAACACTGAGGTATCCCTGTCAGTTGAAAATGTTGTGCGTTATACAACGTACTGCTCTCCTAAACAGCAGACAGGTGTGCCACCTGACATGTTACACTATTTCCATAACACGTGCGAAACAGTCTGTTCCACCCAATAAGGAAATCATTTGCACTGGAAGAACCTAGTTCTTGAACTCTGATTTCATTATTTCAGGAAACTTATTTTTTCTGAATTATTTTCATTTCCATGTGAGTGTGTTCTTAAATTCACACTGTCAATAGCTAGTGATTTCAGAGAAGGAAAGGAAACTCCATGAAATATATTTAGCAAACAGGGAGCATGGTACAGTCTGTCCGAACAAAGCATCAGCCGTGCTTTTAAGGGCAGTGAAAAATACTTACCTGAAAGAAGTATGGTCAGCATTTCAAATGTGATGGGTTCTCTTGGGGATCAGTCTACTGGGCATGGAAAGCATCTGTGTAAGAAGACAAGCCCGTTCTTCATGAGGGAGCTGTGACCATGTGTATGACCCACCAGTCTGCCAGAAGCTCTTGGCCTCTCAACACCTCACAGCTGCAGGGTGTAAACCCCCTTCATAGACTGGTAGAAAAGGGCTATTTCCCCCACTGTCAGGAGCCCTTGTGTTTTGATCCCATTTCTGTGTTGTTTCCCACCATATCCATGTGTAAACTAAAGGCCAGCAGATCTCTCAAGCACACATCATTTCATGCTGCCACCCAAGCATGTGAAGTTGTGCGTGTGCTCAAGTTTTTTGCCAGATAAGGATCTTCATTGACATTTCTCAGTGCCAAGGGGTGAATTCCCAAAGCTGCTGTGAGTGGGAGTTTTGTTATAGAAATACTTGCTGCTCTGGCAGATGTTGTTCTTTTTCTCCATGGTTGACAAGGTCCTGGTAGCCAGGCTGGCTAGCCTAGCTCTTTACAGGGAGGATTTTCAGAAGTATATCCGAGGAGAGGAGATTTGCTCCCAGAAGAGGGTAACCTGAGCACAGGGTTTGTATGTTCCTATTTTGTCTCTGAGCCTGATTCATATTTGGCTCCCTAGGATTAGATTTTAATGTGAATATCTATGGCTGCCTTCAAAGGAAACAGGAGCCAACGGTGGTCAGGGATTCCTCCGGTCCTCTCATTAGTCACTCTCCACCTGCCTTCTTGTCTCACAAATGAGACTGTTATTCTCTCACCTCCCTATTTCATAAATTGTTTTTTCAGCACGTGTGAAGCACACTGGAAATGGAAAGCCCCAAGTGCAGATTAAAGAGGATGCCAAATGTGTTATTAGTAGTTTCATCCTACATCAGAAAATTAAGGGAATAATACATTGTCTCTCCGCAACATACAAATGGCAACCTGTTGGGCAATGCAGTGGGGATGTAGATATATCTTAGTAGAATGACTTTATTGAAGAAAATATATAGCTAGCTTCACATTCTTTCTTCGTTCTTTTTTTGTTTCCCCTGCAGCAGACCATGTTGAAATTCTGAACCGTAAAATTATGGAGCACCAGGACTTCTTGGTGGGAAGCTGCGCATGGCCTTTCTGTATATATTCCCTCTTCCCTTCTATCGTTCTCTACCACCTCTACAGTAAGCCTGTTGCAGCCTACATGTTAACCAAAAACTGATCAATGGGAATGTCAAAAAAAAAAAAGGAAAAAAAGAAAAAAAAAAGAAAAAAAAAGCACTATAGAAACAATTAACAAACAGCGCTCTGTTATATGAGATATACAAGTAGAAAATTATAATAGACTTTTATAACACATTACTTTAACACACTTAATCATTTTATGACTACCATCCTGATAAGTGCATCTGCACAGCGGACTGTTGGTTTACTGTATACTATCGATGGATAAATGTTTGTCTTGTTTTTAAAGTGTTATCTTACTGTTTTGTTTACATCATAGTCTATTGATTTGTTTTAAAGTGTACATCATTATCAAGTATACTCAATACCATTTTTTCATTATTGTTATGTCTTAAGTTTTCATATACTGTAGGTTTTATGGGGTTTTGTTTGTTTTTTACTAAAAATGTTATTGTGGGAAACAGGAATTATGTGCTTGAAAAACACGACGCAGGAATGTTCTGCCCTTTTCTGGATTTTGCAGTTAATGTCAGCTAGAGTTGCTTGTGTTAAATGCTCCTTTTATCATGGAAAATTTGCCTTCAAGCAGAGTCTCCAAATTTTTAGTACAAACAATATGAAAGGACAGCTGTCATTTTAGTCCAGTTCAGGGTATTTCTTTAAATACAGTGAGCTCATTCTGGAAACTGAAGAAAAAAGAAAAACACAAAAACCCAATCTCAGTGAGGGGATAGGAAAGATTTGCTCAGATTATGGTAGGCATCAAGGAATTTCTGCAGTTCTGTTGTACGTTGAAGTGCATTCTCAGCTGCAAACGGCGCACAATCTTTCTTGCTGTTTTCATGGTGCAGTAAAAAAAAAAACAACACGTGGATAAGTGAGATGGCTTCAGTTGGGCAAAGATGCATTTGCATTGGAGAGCAACAAATGCCAACTGTTAGCTATAAAACATGTAGCTGGAGCAGGCCCATAATCATGACATAGCCCAAGCTGGGTAATACCGTGAAGACTGGGCTTGTCTTCCCTAAGCATGCTGAAACATTTCCGCCTGAAATCCTCTGTGGCTCTTTGAAATTTTGTCAGCATGCACCAATTTTTTAATCACCATTGTTCATGATTCGGTGATTTTTCCCAAGATCTCTGGCCCTTTAAAGCAAACACAGCAGTAACAAACCAGAAAAAATCGAAGCATAAGCTTTCTACCATACATAAACGTTCTTTTTAATGGGGTTCTTGTAGGTCAGGGGATGTATTTTGGCACCTTCAACTTGATCAAGACCAACGTTTGTCACAACCAAGGGCTAGTTTTCAATACCTCCTCATCAAGCGCATGAATAAAACAGCTACCAGCTGAGCATGCTGGGCAGCACGGCCTGGTGTTGTGCTGCCTTGCTGAACAATCTGGCTACACAGAATGCATTTTAGTTCAACAATGCAGCTAAATTCATCCCTGTCATAGCTTCATAGTATCACTGGCATTATGGAAGAGATGGATTTGCTCCTGTAAATCCACGAACTCCATAAACGTACCAAGTGCTAGGAGAAAGTCATTATTAAATACAAGCAAGAGACAAGTTCCTAGTGTCCTGCCTCCCTGAATTCACAGTGGTCTTGCAGAGTGCCAAACTCTGACAAACAGGTTATATTTTCTTTTCCAAGTTCCTTGGCCTTGGTTAGAGAATTTCCTTGTCCCCCTCTCCTCCAGTGCGGGCACAGATACATTGATAGGCACGTACCTACATGGACCACAAGTGATAAAGGGGCGTGTGGAGCACAACAGGTTTGCCCCTGATGAGGCTCTGACCAGCTGCTTGTGGCAATTTATTCACAGCAAGAACCTTTGAAGAGTCCAGCTCAAAAAGGCCTTGAGCCAGAAGGGATCTTTCTATTCATTTCAGCAGGCTTTGAACCAAACCCTGAAAGACGGGAAAAAAACACACACCCCTAACCCTCAATCATGAACCTCGTGTTTTGACAGTCACTTGTGTCTGTAGCTGTTTCCCAGCCATCACCATTCAAAAGCAAGATGGTGTTGCCTGAAATTAGTGACTCTCATTTATATTGGCTACCACATACCTGTTCTTTTAACCACTGAGTTTCTGTTTCCCAAAACCATAACATTGTTAGTGGAAAAAGTGGATTTGAGTACTTCCTGTTTGAAATTATTTGTGTATCAAAATGGGTTTTGCACAACCTGTGCCAGTGCCTCAACAAAGAACAGAGCTGATCTTCTTAAGCCAGAAAGGATGCATTCAAGCTTGTATGGCTTTATGAGTTAAAGGAGGTTGGAACTTTTTCAGTGCTAAATGGATTTTTGTATATCTTGACACTTTGATGTAACCTCCTATTTTATTTATCTACTTAAACATCTGGCATAGATGTGCATAGAATGTAAACCTAGAATACAGCTGTTTTCACGTCACATTTAAAGCACTGAAAAAAAAAAACGTTTAAGGATTATTTTTTATTAAAGAGGTCCAATGAGGGATGTTCAGGGTAGTTATATTAGGTGCCACAACAGTTTTTATATTGCTGGCAAATTTAGAGTTAATTTGTAAATGAGTTTAAGGAAAGAAAAGCTTGAAGCACTAAACTTCACCAAATTCAAAACAATCTCGGCAAAATGCCATTTTGAGGTAGCACTATTTAAACTAGTTGTGCAATGACTTGCTCTAATTTTCTTTGTTCAAGAAAGAAAAAAAAAAACAGTCGACAGACTATAAATTTCCTAAATAGACTATTACAAAGTCACCAAGGTAGTTAGTGACTCTAAACAAATGTCATAAAAGCATGAATATCATCCTTTATTTGACAAGAGATGTATGTAAGTTTGTTTAAATCAATATAATTTTAGTGACATTTTTATAAGCTTCCCACTTTCCATGAACCTATATTTTTTATTTATCCAAAGTTATTTCTCTTTGTCCATTTCTCTCAGCCTTATGCAAACAATATGCAAGAAATGCTGAAACTTGGATAAAACGGGTCATGCAGAGGGAAAATGAAAGCTGAGATTGATCATTTTCACGAAAAGGTTGTTAGTAGTTTCAATAATAAGTACTACTACTAAACTGTAACATAAGCAGACAATAAAAGAGGGATTTAAAATAAAATGGATTCATAAAACTATTAAGATTATTTTTGTTAAATACAGTGTTTTTAGTAGTTTGGAACATGATTTCACAATCAGCCATGTTTTTTAGTTGGAAGTTTCTAGCTGATGATTTTTGACTTTGTATTTTTGCATCGTGATGTTCTAGAAACCATTACCTCCCTGGCCAGCCCGCGCCGGCCCCGTTCCTGAACACTCTGAAGCACTTTCCTCTCTGCCATACGTGTCATTTCGCACTGCACTCGGAGTGTTCACGAACAGCGGCGCGGGCGGGCTGGCCGCGCGCTCTGCAAACCACAAGCGCCGTGCTCCTGCCGCGGCTCCGGCAGCGGCTGCGGAGCTCCGGATTCCTGCGGTGGGGTCCTCCCAGCGTGCAGTCGGCTGCGGACCACGGCGAAAGTCCCGCCCGAGCGGCTGGAGCTGTGCAAACCGTACAGGCAGCGATGGAGATGGGTATGTGTCTCTTGTAAGGTGCATCGGGTCGGATAAGGAGACGTGTGTGTCTGATGAGATGTCTTCTCCACCTTGCAGACTCCTTGCTAACGCAGTAGAGTAGCTCTAGGACATGCTAGTACACAATGATTGAGAAACTGGAGTCCTCATTTTTTTTTTATCCCTTGTACATTTCACATACATGAAAATTGAAAAAGGTGAAATTTATGAGGAAAATCTAATTTCCCATTCCTGTTGAATGGATTTAGTTTGATATTGACCTGATTTTACCATGTGCCTGTTGAAGGCCTTAGAGTATATACTGTATGTTAAAGACTGTAATAACATTAAAAAAAAATAGTTGATAGCCTAATCCAAATGTAAATATAGCTACAACACATTGTTACTAGGCTACAACGCATTAATTCATGTCATATATTTTCATTTCTTTACCATTAGTTTTTAAGGTTTTCATTATTGCTTTTTTGATATCTTTAGTAACTAATGAATTTAATTTTGAAGGAGAGTTAGAGAAAGTTTAAAATTTTTACTACATGTATTCAACCCATTTAGTTATATTCTAAACCAACACTGAAGCATGGTAAGGTATAGAATACAGTCCATAACTAGTTTGTATAGTTTACAGTTTAAGAACAAAATTAACTTTGTATGTAACTCCTACAATGATAGATTCATTGTTAACTAATTATATTAAGTTGTTGTTGCTATGGCAACAAAACTACAACATGGCTACCTTTGTATACATTATTTGTGAAATTTTCACATGTAAATTAAAAGTGATGTGTAACAGTATGAGCTTGTTAAAGGTACAGTTCGATACTGTCAGATAAAGATATGATTGAATATTTTTAAAATCCCAAAGTCCCATGTGAACGCTGAATTTGTGTCTTTATGTCACTTTTTCAGTCAAGAAGTTTACAACACATGGATTTAGAGTCAGGTTTTATAGCTTGTAGAAATTGTTGTGTGGCAAGGGTTATTCCACAGTATTTTAACTTTGAAAACACGACAGCCTGTATTTACGACATAGTGACTGGTCTTTCTTTCATTTCACGTTCACTTGCATTGTGGGAATTCAGAATTAATCCGTTTCAGTACTGTAGCTCTGCTTGCAATTTTGGTTTGTTTTGTTTTCCTGAAATTGAACACTCACATGATTATGTTACGATCAGGGCTAAATAATTAAACGTGTAACTATTTTAATACTAATTTATATTAGCAAAAACTGTACATAAGAAAAAATATTGTGGAATGACCCCGTAACAGTGTTGAAGATACAAATATGCTGCAGTTAAACTGATTCAGTTAGTGTACGAATGTGTGAGACACACCTTTTTTGCACTTATGTACATAGTCCACGAAAGAAATCCTTGGAACTTATTTTGAATATAAAAAGTCTGTAATAATACAGGAAAAGTTTGTAAAAGAGATAGGTATTACTAAGGCTTTGAAAAGGAGGAGTTTTTTGCTATAAAACTTATCTGAAAGCATGATGTTGCTTTGCTGTTGTAAAAGCTTTGTAGTTTGCCATAGCTTATTATACAGCAGACTGATAACAGGTCAGCTCCAACCTGCAGCACAGAGAAATGGGAAACAGTGCTTAATTAATTAGTAAGGTCACTAGCAAAGATTTTTGTAATCAACCTACATTTTCAAACACACCCTAGGTCATGTTTCTGATGCTCTGTATTCTCGGTGAATCCTATTAGGACTGATAAGTCAGTGACAGCATACACACGTTTTTCCTGGCACCTAATCCTATTTCTAGCTGGAAGTGCTTATCTGTTATAGGTGGCTGTCATTGCGGCAAGTGTTTTAAATCCCAGAGGGAGTTTGAACTGGTGCAGCATGCTGGTTTGTTGTTTGTTGTGGTTGTTTTGTTTTTGCTGATTTTTTTTTCTTCTTTTCTTTTTTTAAACCTTTTGGGGCAAGCTAACAAAACTGAAGTGACCAATGAGCAGT
This sequence comes from Cygnus olor, assembly GCF_009769625.2. NCBI lineage: Eukaryota > Metazoa > Chordata > Aves > Anseriformes > Anatidae > Cygnus > Cygnus olor. The sequence goes on from NC_049181.1 coordinate 8,625,808, forward strand.
GGAGGGACAGGAGCTGTTTCATATTGTCTTGGGACGGTTTTCTCCTGCTGTGCCCCCTGCCTTAGCGTTCATCTGAGAGAGCCAAAGGTCCTGGTCAGACGGCAGTGCTGCACAGCGCTGCCTGCCGTGAGGAAGCTGTTGGATGGATGCCGGGCAGGGAAGTGAACGCTAATCGTGGCAGCGTGGCCAGCTTGGTGCTTCTGGCTGGATTTAACAGTCCCTGTTGACTTGCCATCAAAAGGGAGTGCAACCATCCCGCCCAGCCTGCTGAGCAGCAGCACGGTGCTCCTCAAGCATCTTCTGGGTAGAAAGGGGCTGCCCGGGGCCTGAGGGGCGCGTGGCTCTGCCGCTTCTCTCCCTGCAGTCGGTCACAGTTTAACAGAGAGAACTGGCGCTTCCAGGAGGACCTGGCTGTGCCTTCCCCGTCCAGCCGAGGCTGCCCCTGGTTCTTCGGAGCTGTCAGGCTGCCCTCTGTACAGCGCGAAGCAGCCCACAGCCAAGTGTCAGGAATCCCAGGCAAAGCCCTGTGCCCTTACTAGCCAGGAGATGCTCTCATATGCGGAGCTGGTTGTCCTTTTGTTCGCTGCTAAGCAAGGTGCTTTCCCTAACGAAATGTTAGTTGTAACAGAGAAAACAGAAGATTAATGGTGTAAAATATCCTTCCCCTGCAGCAGATTCCTAATTCCCAGCAGCCCTGGGTCCCTGGGCTCTCTTGATTCCCTTCCCACTGCTGCTCTGTTGGTTGTACTGGCAACTCTCTGCAGTACTGGGTGGTTTTTGGAAAAGCTGGAGGGCCTGTATTGACCCACTTAGGTTTCGGTTGGAACCAGTTGTGGGGTTTTGTTTGTTTTTGTTTGTTTGTTTGTTTTTCAAAATGCAAACCTCAGATTTGCTTGGGTAAGGTTGCTGGTTTTGCCACAAGGCTGGTCCCAGCTCAAGCTGCTGAGCTCTGAACACCCCAGAACAGTGCCAGTGGGTGGTGGCACCCGGTGTCCCTGGCTGCCTTTCCTGCCCATCCCAGGGCTGGGGGCTGTTGTGTCGCTGCCAAGTGACTGCTCTTCAGCCACCGCTGCCGGTGGCTGTCTCAGAGATTGCTCTCTTGACATCGCTGACAAACGTCCCCTACCCAGACTGTGTTTCACCACGTGGTTTGTTTAAGCAGGTGGTTTGATGAATCAGAACCTTAGCATCATGTGGTCCCAGTGTCTTTAAAACAGCGGGAAAAAAATCAGATGTCTCTTTGTGGGCGTTACAATAACCTAGATTTTAATATGAAATAATCGGCAAATTCTAGCCACCGTGCTATTAAGGCTTCCCTTTGCTGTAATCAATTTTATAATCAAGCTCTTACTCATTTCTAAGATTGAGAGAAAAATATTTTGCACTGTGCGAAATGAATCGTAGCTGGTAAAACTTCCTTGGGATATGAGGATGATCATGACAACACTGCTAAAATCTTTGCTAGTGATCTTTACTGACATCTCTATCATCAAAAATAACTCTATATGCCTCTCAAATGGGATATTTAAACATGCAAAATAACACAACTATTAAATAAAATGAAGTTATTTTTTCCAAACACACAACAGAGAGAATTACCTGACACCGAATTACAAGGTTCCAGTTCTTTATTACTGTACACAGATGCTATTTGATAGTGGTGGAAGCCAAATGATTTTGTTGCCATGGCTTTTGTATCCTAGCAGATGAGGGGATGATAAGACCATTCTTAGATTGGATTATGGGATTTTTTTCTTTACAATTAGCTTTCTTTCAATTATATTTATATTTTAAATCATGAAAATGAAACTAAACTCCCCATGCTCCTTATTATATCACCTGACAACAGATCACTTTTTTTTTTTAAATAGAGAATTGTATTTTAGGCAATCAAATCAAACAGAGAATGTTCTAAATTGTCAATTTTTAATTTAAATATATAAAAACACTTATACTGTACTGTGTAAAGTAGATATTTGAAGCACATTCTTCTTTTCATAGGCATTTCTGGTAAAACAAAGTAAGGGAAACATTAGGAATCAATTTAATGGTATAGTTTAGAATATATACAAACAATTACAGTTAGCCCTGTGGAATTGTAAGAAATTAAAATATCATCAGATTCAGACAGGCATAGGCTAATGCAGTATTTCAGTTCCATAACACAATAGTTCATTCCCTCAACTGCTACCAACAGGGTGTACGCTTTGAATTTATTTTTCTTTTTGCCACGTTATATTGCTGTAGTGCTTGTACGTGCTTTAGAAATGTGCATAATGCTACTCATTTTAGTATGTTACTTCTATATTGTTATTGTTTATTTTTTGATCTTTTAATAAAGTGTATAAAATTCTTGGTTATGTTTTTTATGGATCCATATCTACACATTAATAGGAGTTTACTTAAGAACTTTTCAAGTTCCAGTTTATTAGTCCCAATCTTTAAAGGTTCTGATGTAAAAATAATAACTAATGAATTTGATTCAATGTTATCTCTAAAGTGTAGAAGAACAGAATAAATTTCTTTCCAGAAAATACTTTCAGTATTTTGAATTCTGTAGCCAGTGCCTCCTCTTTATTGGATGCATTAGGCCTATCATATTAAAGTTACTAACATAAGAAAGAAATTTGTATTTTAGAAAAATAAAAGTAAAACTTTCCAGATGCTGCCTTTTGGTTTCTCTTGTGCCTTAGACCTTCTGAGACACATGTGATGTGTTATGTTTGTTTTGTATTTTTCCATGCTTCCTTTCTGACCCTATCTATGATGTGATTAGAGAGGAGATCAGAGCTGTGCATTTGAAGATAACCATGAAGAATAAATTGAATATAATTCAAAGGCCTGCAGCTTTTTGTAGCACAGTGATGTGTGTATTAATTTTTCTCTTTCAGCATTTGTGTCAGATACTGTTTTGAACGTCCCAGTGCAGTAATACAACAGTAATCTCCCTTTGGCAGAGTCATGGATTCCCAAACTCTCCTCCAAGTGCCCGGCTCTTCCCCTGGGCTGCCCGGCCGAGCCCCGCGCCCCCGGCTGCAGGCGGCCAGCGGGGCTGAGGTGCCTCTCACTGCACCTGGGGCGACTGCAGCGGCGCTTGGTCTGATCTTCCTCATGGGAAACCTGCTTCTTGCTGAGACACGGAGGTTTTGTTCCTTCTGTAGCACTGAGTAGATGTAGAGATGAGAACATCGTTCCGCAGCGTCTTCCCTCCTTGGTTGCCACCTGTGTGCCAGCAGCATTGCTGTAAAGGGGACTTTTGCCCCTAAACTGTCCTGAGGTCACCACTTACTCCCTAAAAGCATTAGCCTCCATTTTCCTGAGCCCCAGGGGATTCAGGTCTGAAAGCGAAGCAGAAATCATCTTTCCTTGTGATGCTGATCCTGACGTGCCTGGGGTCCCCTCTGTGAGCTTGATGACAGCATCAGGGCCGCGTCCTCCTACAGTGATCAGAGGGAGCTGCACCGGAGCCATTGGAGGTGCCTCTCCCTCAACCACACCGAAATGCAGAATCTGCCTTGGCCAAGGGACGGCCAGGGTTGCCTGTGATGGCACAAGGGAGGGGACGGGGTGTGCAGGGGCTCCTGATGTTCACTGCGAGCTCTCCTCTGGTACCAGCTGCTTTCGCGCTCACGTGTTGGGTCCAGACGGAGGCGCCAAGCCCTGCGGCATGGCTTTGGCAGGAAAGGCTCTCAGCAGCTGGAAAGGACACCTGGAAGCCCCTGGAGATGTGGAAAGCTCTCATCTTTGTTGAAGTCTTGAGTCGTATTTTGGCCTTGGCACCCAGGCTGCTGCAACACAGGTGATGCAAGACGACAAGCGGGTCAAGACCTGTGCAACAGGAGGTGTTTAATGCCAACACGAGGAAGGGGACTGCAGCATGGGCATGGGCGTTGTTGGCCATTTTTGCTACAGGTTCCTTGGTTGATTTAACTAGATCCGAGGCAGGTTCTTTGCAGCTCCTGGGCAGCATATATGTGTGCATGCCCAGCCAGGGATGGCATCTGACCTGGAGTCCTGCCTCATAGCCCAGAAAAACAGGGTGGGAGACCAGGTGAACTGTTCTGCATTTCACATCTTGGTGCAAGCCGCGTGGATAGTAAGGATCTTGGTTCCCAAATGTGTTCAAGAATCTGATACCAGGGAAAAATAGGAGTTTTAAAATAAATATGTCAGGCTCCTGGTCTACTAGAGCTGCCTGGTGGTGAGCAGAAGCAGGAGCAATGCTCCCAGGCACGCACTGCTGTTCCCCATTGGCTTTTGTAGGACACACTGTTGACTTTGAGAAAAGACAGACCAAGTCTAGGACAAAATTATATAACTGTTTCTTTTTCATCAGCCTGTTTCCCTGTCTTCTCCTTGCAGGTTAATTGACTCTATTTATGTGTCAAGGCCACTTAGATTTTTTTTTTCTATAAATGACTCCTGCCTAGTCTGATGGCGTAATTAAATGTCTGTATTTTTTTCTGAAACAAAAAAAAGAACAGGGGAAACTGAAACTTTTCTAAGCAATGGGTGCTTTGGTGTTCCACTAATGGTGTGGGACCATTCCTGAATGGTTACTCAGTTTTCATTACCAGCTTTCCTCTGCTTCACTTTCCCTGCTTCTAACGCTGTGCTGTGGGTCAGTTGGAGAAACCCAAAGCTTTGGAGCTGAGAAACGTTGATGGGTTTAATTTTATGGCCCTGTGTATCAGAGAGGGTGATGCAGCCACGGCTCTTAAATGAGTTCATACCGAGCTCATCTTTTGACCAGCAGCAGCAGGCAGGGTTTTGCTGGGCTGGCAGTGCCGTGGGTGGCTGCGGGCAGCGCTGGGCTGCAGGCAGGCTCCCAGCCCTGCAGGATGGAGCCACTCTGCTGCAAAGCTGAAGCCTGCTCAGGAGAGGCAGAATCCACCTCTCAGCTGACACGAGCCCAAGGCAGCCAGTCCACCCCTGCCAGCTCGGGTACGACCGTGCTGAGATTGAGGTTGGGCATGAGGGAAAATGAGGCCAGAAGAAGAGAGCTGCCAGCGTTTTTTTGCCGGCAAGCCAAGCACTCCTGACTGCTCAGGTGCAATTACTTGTCTTGAGCCAGGACTAGTGCTTTATAGATGAGGTTGGATTAAAGAACCTGAGCACACCATACATGATGCCGTATTTATGGCAAGTGTCATCTGGAAATATTGCAGCACCCGGCCTATCTATCTTCCTGTCTGCTGGGGCATGTTTGTGCAGGAAAGCCAAGTTTAATAAAAATCTCCATTTAGCTCTTTGGCTATTGAAACTTCAGCAGGAAACCCAGGGAAAATATCTATTTTTCAAAGCTTGCTCCATATTAAGATGGGCCTCTGTGGTCCAAAGCCAGACAGTTTTTACCCAGTCTGGACTTAGTGCTGGATAAATAGATCACTTTGATCTATTTATTATGAGGAAAAGGAGGATGGAGAAAGACGTGTTTGGCTAATCCCCCGTGAGTTGTGGATTTAAAATATTTTCGCCAACAAAAGCAGCCAGTTAACCCTTCCTGGAGGAGGGAGCATGCTCAGAGCAAGCTGTGTCCCAGGGAACAGCCCGTGTGTTCTTGCTTGTACGATAACTGTGATTGCTGTCAATGCACCAATTAGCCCTTTTCAGCCAAGGTGGGTCCCTCCCTCAAGTACATTTCCCCAAAAAGCAACACCTGTGAAGGGCCCAGAAAGTTCCTGCGGCCTCTGTGGGCAGAGGGACCTGTGTGAAGGAGAAAAACCGCAGCCCAAAGGCCATGCAGATGGGCTTGGAGGAGCAGATGCTCCTCCAGGTTTGGCTTGGCTGGGCTACAAGACCTTTGCTGTAAATGCCTTTGCCCTTTCCTCCCCATTTTGCCTTTTTCAGGGTGTTTCTGCCAGTCAGTGCAGCAGCAGCAGCGCGCTGTCCTGTCCCCGCTGTTCCTGCTGTCCTTGCCTTGGATCTGGAGGTGTAAATCCAGCCCAGGGCGATGGGACGTGTGCGGCAGCTGCCACAGCAAGGAGCAACACAGCCAGGCAGGAGGCTGCGGTATGATGCTGCACCGTGGATTTCTTTGGAGCTGCACCTGGGTCACACAGAGGTATTTCTGCTTCCCTCCGCAGCGCATGCAAATTATTTGCTTGTAAATGTTATCTGCACCATCCCAAAGGAGCTGCTGCTGCCTTCCTCCCCTCTGTAGCCATCACGTTCTCAAAGCCTGTGTTTATAATCGATGTAGCTTCTGCTTTAACGCTCTGCCACCATAATTCAGCTGATCTCAGTGGTGTGGTTTCTGCTGCAGCTTCTGTGCACAAGCAGCGGCTCCAGACAGTGTGGGCTCTCCAGCGTGCACTGTGTCCCCGCTGACAGCCCCATTTCTGCCCCCACACCTGCAGTGTGGCTGCTGTCTGGAAGGGCCCTGGCTTGTGAGCGGCTCCTGGCAAAAGGTGCAGAGGGGTGTTTTGGGGTGCATGCCTGTGTGTGTCCCATAGTAACAGTACTCACAGCTACTCTGCAAGGCTTCTGGAAAATGCCTGTCAAAGAAAAATACTGTTTGACTTCCACTGCAGAAACCCAGGCCGGAACGGCAGCCGCCGTCCTTCTGTCCCTGCAGCGCGACCCTGCCAGAGGGACGTGGTGGTGAGGAGACGTGTGAGGAGATGTGTGACGCACCGCCGGCGCTCAAGGGCACTGCTGAACTGCCAGGCAGGTTACGGCACGAGAGGCCCAGACCGTGCCACTCCAGCGCCCCAGTGAGCCCCGCGCTGGGCTCGGTGTTTGTCCCCCACTGGAGCAGGGGAAGCGGCAATGGGACCCTTCCCAGGGCTCAGGGGTGTGCTCTGTGGCAGGGGATGTGCCACTGCCATGCTAGCCCCAGGCCTCACCCTGTCATTTTTTTTTTTTTTTTTTTAAATCTTTCTTCCCTCAATTTGCTAGGAAACGTCTTTGAATTTGGTGACCTCGGGCTGAAATAATCCCCTGCCCTCTGTGCCAAATGCTAAAGGGGCACAGCTCCCCTCAGATCTCAGTGGGGCAGTCTGGGGGACTTGGAGGGGCCAAGGGATGACAGACGTGGGACCTGGGGCTCGTGCCCAGGAGCCTTGGCACAGGTCTGCCCACGCCATGTTAGCACATCCCGGCTGCAAAGGGCACTCCCGCTCCACGCAGCTACAGAGGCTGCTGTATTTAATTGATTGCATCGTTCAAACGGGGTCGCCTGGCTTATGCTAAAGCCTGGAGCGAGGAATTTAAGGGCCCAGCACTGCCTAGAGCAGGGCAGCTAATTGCAGGGGGTGACCCCTCATAAAGCAGTTGTCCTCGCTGGCCCTGGGCGCGTTACTCTGCGTCCCTCACTGCAGCCCTGCTGAGCCGAACAAGAGGAGGCAGCACCCACCTGGCCATGCCTTGGGCTGTCCCTCCCGGTGGGGACACTGCCCTGCAGACGCCGCTGGGCTCTGTGGAGCCCTGGGGGTGAAATGCTGTGCTAGGGCAGGCGCGGGGCAGGTGTTGGGGAGCCCAGCCAGAGTTTTAGAGCAGATCTGACCCCTCAGTTCAGGGAGCCAGAGGGACAGCTGGGATGTACCAGGCACTGCCCCTGACGCAGGGTGACAGTGGGAGCCTGAGGCTTGGGACTGGGCAGGATGAGGCCTTGGAAGTCTTTTTAATTCCTAGTCTGAGGGTGGGGCTGTGGCTGGATTTGGACCAGCAGGGACAGGCAGAGCGTGGCCCGTGCTGGGTGGGGAGGTGGGCTGCAGTTCCCCCTCCCAGGCTCTCACCCCTCTGCCAGCTTTGCTCAATTATGGGAAATCCTTTAAGCTTTTGCATTAGTGCTGTATGTAGGTCTGCACTGTATTAGGACTTGGCACAGGAAGCGGAGTCAGATTTCTCACTTAATAAAGACCGTTTTAAAGGCATTTGTTGCCATGGCCCCGGCACTGCCAGCCCGGTGGCTGGGGCATGACGGGTGCTGCAGGAGGGGAGGGTGCTGGCGCTGCTGGAGGGCTCCTCACCAGCCACGCCTGGCCCTGGCAGAGCCAGCCCTCTTCCCTGCCTCGCTCCCGTGAGGCTGCTGGGCTGGCAGGAGGCCGGTCCTGCTGGCAATAAATGTTTCATCAGGATGCGAGCAGGGATAACGAGTCACGGACGCCCACCGCCAGCCAGCCTGGTCCTGGCACAGGGCTGCAGGGCAGGAGCAGAGAGAGTAGGGATGCTCCAGCCCACGCTGCTGCCCTCCTTCCCTGCCCCTCCCAGCCTCTGCGCTGGAGCTATCAGGCAGGGGTTGTCCTGTTTGCGGCATTACTGACCTATGTCTTTCCCAGGACACAAAACGAGGGAGCATCCTTCCTGCCTGGTCCTGCTGTGAGGTTTCTGGCAGTGCTGACCTGGGGCTGGGGTGGCAGCACGGGGACACAGCGGTACCCCAGTGTCCCCGCCCGCAGGTGCCTGGAACCGCCACAGCTCTGCCTGCTGCTGATGAACAGCTGGGCAAGGATGGGACCGTGTGTGTCCCCTGGCCTGCAAGTGGCTGGGCCAGCTGGGGTGCGCTGGCAGGAGCGGGAGAATCCTCCAGACTCCCATTTTGGGTATGCACACGGCTGTGGTTTTCACGAAGAAGTCAGGAGACAAATTGTGGCTGTCGTTTGAGCAACGTCCCCTGGGCGAGCCTGGCACAAGTGTGTGCTTCCCATCCAGCCCTGCAGCACCAAGCAAGGAAATCCAAGGTGAGACGGATCCTCGCAGATCCAGTGCTCGTGGCACCTGTGTCTGGACCAGCCCCAGCACATTCTCTCCCCAAACTTCCCCAAACTCCAAGGGGATGGAACTAACCTATGGGGCATGCAGGGACAAATTCCCTTCACCCCATCCCAGAGACCATCAGCATCAGCTGGGCTGCACAAGCCGGGCCACAAGGCGTCAGCAGATACTGAAACAGAACTTAAAAGGCTGCTAATTGCCTTTTATCCACCTCTAATCCTTAACTGAGCTGCTGCCGCTCTTCTTGGTGCGATGTCCATTCCTATTCATTGTAAAGCACTGGATAATGGAGGATAATTTTCTTTCTAGGCAACATGCAAGAATTTGTGTCAAGCAGGCATAATATGCAAAGAGCTCATGTTTAAATGATCAGAACATAGTGGTGGTGCAAGGTATGAAGTCTAAATGCAGAGGGATTCGAAACACTTCACAGTGGGGAAGAAAAAAGTAAGAGACTTGCAGAATTTTAAGAGGATGAGGAAGAATTTGGCATGGGATTACTTATTGGGGAAAAAAATAGAAAAGTGAGAATCAGGAGATGAGAAAAGCCCTGGGGATGAGGCAGTTGCACCAGATCAAGGAGAGCTGCCAGCCCATGGATGAGGATGAGACCACAGATGAGCCTCAGCACTCTCCCCCCAGCATCCCAAATCCGCATCCCCCAACTTCCTGGGCCACTGAGCCGGGCTGGCAGATGCGTCCCCTGTCCTCCACCACAGGGACAAGGGAATTGCGGATGGGCTGGGGCGGGAGCAGGGCTCAGCTCAGGCAGGGACAGGGACAAAGGTTTAATATTTGCACCGGCCTCCGGGTCCACTGCGGTACAAGGCAGAGGCGAGAGCATCCTCCCCCTGCTGCTGGGGCAGCTGGGCTCGCCCAGCGCCTGCTGATACTGAGGTGCCCGTGGGCCCTTGGCTGCAGCTTTTTTTGTGCAGGGCTCTGTCTCTTTGTCCATCTGCAGGGCCGGTGAGGCAGCTGGCTGCACTGAAGGCCGGGAGGGAGTGCTGGCCCTGCCGGAGCCACGCTCACTTTCATCAGCCCGCGGTTTGATCCTCTCCAGACTGAGCGAATTAGGAAATTCTTTGAAACGTCGAAGCGCTGCTCTGCAAAACTGGAAGAGCCAGCAGCCCTTCACTGCTGAGGGCAGGGAGACAGCTGGGGTTTGGATTGCTAGCTTTTGTCCACAAAATGAACTCAAGCAAGTTCATAAACTGCAGAACAGAACACTAACGGCTGCGGGCAACTACTGCAGAGACCTGGTGAGTCCTCAGCAGCGCGGAGAGCCCCATTCAGCCTGCTGACGGCCCCTGCTGCTCCTGTTCCTGACTGGCAAATATTAGCTCTGTTTTTCAAGTCAAGAAAGTAACTGCTTTGCAACCCTGTCCAATTTGAATGCTCCAGTGAGGCCTCAAGGAGTTTCCCCATCCAAGTGCTTCAAGTCCTCGGCTCCTGCGCCGGGCTCCCGGAGCAGTGGGGCTCTGAGTTGTGCTGCTCCAGCTCCCCTGGTGCCGGACGCCACGTGTTCTCCAGGCCGTAGCTTTCGGGGGTGCCACGGAGCTTCTCGCCGTCACCTGGATTGCCTCCAAGCAGCCAGGTGCTGTTTCCAGGGGAGCTGACAGGTTCTGGCAAGGAGGAGGCGCAGCTCGGCGCCATCGTCCTCCCTTGCCAGGAAAGCTGATAAAGTGTCTCCTAATGAGATTGCTGTGTTCTCGCTTCGCAGACAGCTTTGTTAGCTTTCACAAATGCAGTCTGGGGAGAATCTCTGGCTGTCTGGACACTACTCACAGCTCTGCCATTACACTTGTCTGGGAAGTCTTTTCCTCTGGCCTCAGGTTGATCTTCTGCAGAAGCATCTCGGCCCGGTACCTGCCTCCTCCCTCCAGCGACAGCTGCATGCAGCGCGGTGACCTGGGGACACGCACACGAGTTCTCCTCCAGCTTTGCCGTGTGTGCGCACCCTCAGCTGCCACAGGAAAAAAGTGATGGGTGTGAAGGAGAGTGCACAGGGATGGGGCACGCTGCACAGCTTTCCTCAGACCTAGAGCCAGCCCTGGCCACATCTCCCACCCGGGGCTGCACAGAGATCTTAAGAGCCTTGGTCAGCGTGCGCTGCACAGGAGCACAGCCTTGCACCCAGCACGTGTTAACGGAGTCTGCATGGAGGAATCAGCATCTAGGGGTAGTGCTTGTCACCTTGCTACAAGGAAACTGTCAAGTGCAATTATTATAAAGAATATACAAATGTTTTTGCCAATGAAGATCAACATAATATTAACGTTTTTTCACAAAACCCCATTTGGGTTGAATTTTACATTTTATCTCTCCCTTCAATGGGAATAAAGCAGAGAGTTTCACTCTAACTGTTAGCTGCTTGAGTCTTTTATTCCATTTCATGCGCAAGTTCGCACGTTTCTGTAGCATTTGAATTGTAAGTGCCGCAGGAATATGATCTAAAAAAAAAAAAAAATCCATGGAATTTTAAAAGAACTCTTCTGTTTGGTGTCAGTTTAAAATTGCTTTATTTCCACAAATCCTAAATACATCCTGATGGTATATTAAGCTTTCCCCACCTTTCTTTTCAGTTCAGGTTTAAAACAACATGTTTGGTTTATTTGTTCACTGCTGCCTTCTGGCTTTTGAGACTTAAAGAGACATATTTTCAGCTTCACTCCAGGACAGCATTGTCTGGAAACCTTTCTATGTATTTGTACAGAGGGAGGCTGTCACACACATTGGTGATTTGCCAAGGTAAAGTTTGAGGCCATCCCTGGCCCCTCAGCTTTGCAGGAACCAGAGGAAGCTGGTGCCTGGGGAGAGCGTGCCATGCGGGCATCGCACGGTGCGCGGGATGGGGAAGGCGAGCGGTGTGGATTATTTCGGCGTGGACCATGAGAGGCTATAAGGAGACAGCAGATCTCTGTGGCTGGGCGCAGGGCTGGGGATGAGCACGTGTTGAAAACCAGAAAGAGCAATGAAGCCCATTGCTGGGGACAGCCCTGCAGCTGTGTTGTCCTTGGGGTTCCCCTAGACCTGGCCAGGGCGGCAGCAGCAGGAGGAGCGGGGCTGTGTCCATGGCTGCCCCCAGGAGCCAGCTTCAACCTCAAGTTGAAGCAATGACTAATGCCTGGGCCGAGCTTTTCTAAACTGCTTGTGGTCTGGTACCATGCCTGGGAAACAGAGAGCGATGCTTCTCCTGCCCAGAAATCATGGTCACCTCCTTGTATCAACTGTAATTCAGTGCATCCCCAAAATCAGTAATTGCTTTGGAAAAAGAAATCCATAACTTTTTTTACTTGCCAGCATGCCTTTTGGTGCTACTAAAATAATGGCTGAAAGCTGCATGGCAGAAATACGAAATTTCAGAGAAAAGTCCTCAGAATTTGCTTCTAGTCATCTCTACGTTGGCAGGAGAAGCTGGCAAAGAAGAAAGTATCTCTGCAGGTAATACTGACTGTAACGGCCCAGGATTAGGAGTCTCGGCCAGGTGAACACGTCCAGCCCCCAAGACATGTCTCACTGTACTCCGAAGGAGCTGAAATAGAAAGCCATCTTTATGGTTATGTGATCAGTACAAAGGGAACACCTTGAAAAAGCCGTATATGAAATCAAACCCAACACCTCGACAGCCCTCTGGCCCCGAGGGTCCTGTCCCTGCACTGCATGAACACCATAAGGCACAAGTGGATTAGCAAAAAAACGCTGAAAGAGGTGAAAAAAAAATGACACAGGGTCTTAAGCTGTTTTTGTGTGTATTCATGCAAATTATGTGCTCAGCTAGAGGGTAACAGGTGAAATCTTGGTGTCCGCCCTGCTGCCTTCACTCAGCTGCCTGCTGTATGCCTGCTGGCAGAGCCTGGTGCAGAGCTTGGGCAGCGGCAGTGAGTCACAGCAGCCGGCCGGGCAGTAATTACAGCCTGCAAGAGGCACCAGCAGCAGCCAGGCAGCGTTCGTGCTTTGTCTGGTGAGGAGGATGCTGCAGTATCCCCTCCAGGAAAGATGCTCCAGGCACTATCCCTCCTTCCAGAGGCCGGGATGCTGCTCTCTGAACTTCAGGGCAGGGCAGGATGCTGCCCTCCGTCCATACCTACCTCACTGCAGGACACGGCACTGTGCAGGAGCTGTCTCTCACGTTCGTGAGATGGGGATTGCAATTATTTCTGGCCCTTGCTTGTGCCATCTGTCCATTCCCCGAACATCCCTGCAGGATCTGTGTCTTAGCAGGTTAATTTAATAAGAGCCTGCTTTATTGTTGCTGGCTGCGGGCATGGCACAGAGCAGCTGAGTCCATCAACAGCACAGAGCAGCTCGGGCAGGAATCAAATCCTGCCCAGATGCTCATTTGGGAGGTTTCTTTTGCTGAGGGAGCACAAGCCCTCCCAGGAGCCGAGCCTTGCGTTTTTCTCCTTGGCAGGAGCTGGGGAAAGTACAGCAGCAGAGATTAAATCAGGTCTTTGACCCAGGAAGTGCTGCACCTCACGGGTATGGCGAGACAGCGCCAGTGAGGGAGCAGCAGAAAGGCATCACTGGCTGGAGGTGGCCGCGTGGCTCACGCAGGGCTTGGCCATTTACGGGGGCAGCAGCTATTCCCATCTGGAGCTTCAAAGCCTTTACATCACCAGCAATTTTCGTGGCTCCAGTGCGTGGTAGCATACAGCCCAGTGAGATAACCCAGTGAACTGATGAAGGAATTACTTGCTTTAAGGATAGTGAGCAATCGTGTGCGCTTTGAGCTCTACCTTTTTTTTCAGACGTAAGCTATGTAGGGGAAAGTATTGAGTGCTGTATGCTGGAACATACATCCCAGGAACTCCAAACTGATATCAATTATACACCAAGGACCTGGAGGAAAAATCCAAGCTCCCAATCCCACACCACCCCCTTGGGCTGCCCACTCTGCCCACAAGCAAGGCGCTGCTGGTTAAGTCGAATCATCTTGAGACATAAGGGTTTTTTCTTTGGCTTGCCCCACCGTTGTGCTCTTTGCCCCAGTCCCTCTTCCTTAGTCATTCCTCCACCCATCCCACACATAGAGGACCAGCAGCACCACAAAGACGTGCACACAATGGACCTAAGTGACCGTGTAATCTTATTATTGTAACCCTCATCCTTCCTTTCCCCTTTTCCCCTTTTCTTCCCCCCCCCCCCCCCCCCCGTTTGTCACCATTGCTGACTGTGTCACGGTTAAAATCAGGCAGAAGCTCCTCAGACGCTGAGGGTACCTTTCTCCTCTTTATCCCGAGCACCTTGAATGCATCAGGTAGTTTGCACCGGCTCATGATTTATAATGGAGCAGAGGCAGGGGGCAGACGGTTTTAATGTTCACCTTTTTACAGTTTCGAGCTGATTCACCAGCCACATGAGTATCTCCCATCCTTGCACATCTACCTCGCGCCAGCAATTCACCTGACAAAACGACGTCGGAGGCAGCGGCAGAGGAAGGAGAGGAGTTATTACTTAGGTGTAATAAAGAGTGACTCAAATCACGTCCCCTACCGACACCTGGCGCCGGCTGCCGGCCCGGCACCCAGCGGCCTGCCCGGCTCCCCCACGGGCTGCGCCGCGGGGAAGGACTCGGATAAAGCGTAAAGAAACGAGGAGGGCGTTTATTTTCTCACAGGTTTTATTTTATTACCGCACAGACCCGCGCGCCCAAGCCGAAAAGCGCACGGCGCTGCCTCCCCTCCCCACCCCCCTTGGTTTTCCCTCCGGGGGGGGGGGGGGGTGCAGCTCCAGGACGGAGCCCCCAGCCCGGCAACGATCTCCCACGGCCCCCGGGGCTGCGCGAGCCCCGGCGCAAGGCCCGCGATCGCCCCCCGTGAGGGACCGGGTCCCGCTCCGGGGCGGGCCGGGCGGCAGCCGCCATTTTAGGGCGGGCCCCTCGCACAGGGCGGGGCGGCGGCGCGGTGCCACACGCAACCCCTTCCCCCGCGGCGGAAGCGAGCCGGGGAGGGGCGCGCCGCGGGTGCCGCAGCGTAACCCTTCCGGGCGGGGCGGCCGCTGCCGGGCGGGTCCCGCGGCGCGATGGAGTGAGGCGAGGCGCGGCGGTAAGGAGCGGAGCGGGGCGGCGGCGGCGGGGCCGGGCCGGGCCGGGCCGAGCCGGGCGGCCCCTAACGGCTGTGTCTCCCCTGCAGGCCGTCGCGGGAGCAGCGGGGCCTCGCCCTTCTCCGCAGGCGGGCCGGGGCTATGCGAGGGCCGCGCTGCCGCCTGCCCTAGGCCCGGGCCCGGCGGGGGGGAGCGGCTGAGCGGCTGCGGGGCCCGATGCGGGAGTACAAGGTGGTGGTGCTGGGCAGCGGGGGGGTGGGGAAGTCCGCCCTGACGGTGCAGTTCGTCACCGGGACCTTCATCGAGAAGTACGACCCCACCATCGAGGACTTCTACCGCAAGGAGATCGAGGTGGACTCGTCCCCCTCGGTGCTGGAGATCCTGGACACGGCGGGCACCGAGCAGTTCGCCTCCATGCGCGACCTCTACATCAAGAACGGGCAGGGCTTCATCCTCGTCTACAGCCTGGTCAATCAGCAGTCCTTCCAGGTAACCTCGCCGGGCCCGGGGAGGGAAGGCGAGGGAAGGGAAGGGGAGAGGAGGCGGCCGGCCCCACGCAGCCCGGCCCTGCTGAAGGCGCGGGGCCGAGGAGGAAGTTTTTGGGTTGGCCGTCCGTGTCCACAGCCTTCCTCCAACAGGCAGCGAGTTAAAATGTAACACCCCCCCCCCCCCCCCTTGAAAGTGCCTTTAGGAGCCCTGCTTCCCGATGGAAAACTGCTTGCCTTGCAGGTACTTATCGGGGTGCCACCATTGTTAAATCCCACGCAGTGCTGGAGAACAATGACCTGCTCCTACTTCCCTAATAGAAATGTTTTGGCAATCCCCTTCTATGAAGAAACCACTCGGTATTAAAATCGAGACTTCCGCCCTTTTTTTTTTCCCCCCTTCTTGAAAGGCATCTGTCTTCAGTTGCTTTTGAAGAGAGAATTATTGTTCTTCAGTTACGACTTGTTAAATAAGCTGTTATTTTCCGCCCCCTCCCCCCCAAACATATTCCTGTCCAGCATAAGCTCGATGCTTTCACAGCGTAGGTGGTGTACTGAAGAAGAGAAGCAAGCCATATGTGATAATCTGTGGGTCTGGATTTCATTTCTACTGTTAAAACTCTTGAAAAAATTGAAATGTTTTGGCCGGTAACCGGTCTAAGCTGCCTCTCGAAATGAGGCTTTATTTGAGGGGAACACATGGATTTAGCAGCACTGCATGCAGCGCAGGGATTTGCAACTACTGCGTTGGCTTCAGTTTCTGAGTTGGGTGTATTCCAGCTGCTTGGCAGAACCTTGCACACCCCCACTGAAGCAGAATGTTTGCTTCTGCTGAAGGCTAAACTTTATCTTAGCAGAGACCTTGATGCAGCTCAAGTGCAAGCTGAAGACATTCTTTAGAAAGCAACAGCAATGACATTAGCATGCTTCTCCTCTCGTTTTCACACATTTTTGGGACCAATGAGACCTCCTTATTTAAGGAACGGGCGTACAGTTAGTAATCCACTCTGTTAATATTTAGTTATTCTTGTCTGTCTATAGCATGTTTACTCCAAACCTGTAGGCGTAAACCACTCTCTATGGTTCTTTTCCACAGTAGTAACTTCAAAGCTTAATTGCTTTGTCTCAGAACTATGCCAGAATTTGTAGAACTTAGTGACACTGATAGTAACACAAAACATGCAGGGGGCAGAGGAGGCTGACTCAGACTTTCAAATGTAAACTCCTAATGTTAGCTCGGGCTTGAATAAATGCATCTCTAGGTAATACAGTATTCTTACAGCATCTAATTTGGTTGCTTACATGTGATTAAATGTGTTCACAATGAATTATTTTAAGCATTCCAGAAGTGAGAAGTCTCTATTTAAAGTACAAACTTTCTCAAGCTGTAAACTCAATACAGGTTTCCTAAACGATTGTGTAAGGGTATGATGTTGCTGATGTTACAGGTTTGCTGTCATTAGACTTGAGACAAATTTTTCAGAAAACTGATAATCAACTTTTTCAAAACAGCTGTACTGTGTCTTCCTCTGGCTGAACCAAAAATCTCTCTGAGTGCAGTAGTAGTTTTCTGTTTATGTATAATGTGTGTTCATTTTATACAATGTAATTCTTACTTTATATACATGCGTATAGCTTACTAAAAGTGGGTAATGAACTGTCTCTGATTTCTAGATCCACGTGGATATGAATTTAATAAACCTCCTGGAATATTTTCAATTTTCAGTAGCGTGTGAGGGTTGATTAAAATGTGCTTTTGTAGTGTTTATATGGCAATTTCATATGATTGCTTGCACGTACTAACCGCTTGGATTGTTTGATCAGGACATCAAGCCAATGAGGGACCAGATTGTCCGGGTGAAGAGATACGAGAAAGTTCCTCTGATCCTAGTGGGAAATAAAGTGGATCTGGAGTCGGAGAGGGAGGTCTTGTCTGCAGAAGGCAGAGCTCTGGCTCAGGAGTGGGGCTGTCCCTTCATGGAGACGTCAGCCAAGAGCAAAACAATGGTGGATGAACTGTTTGCTGAGATCGTCAGGCAAATGAACTATGCCTCCCTGCCTGAAAAACAAGATCAGTGTTGTACAACTTGCATCGTCCAGTGAGAGAAATTAAGAAAAACCTCAGTCATGGCCATACAGAGCAGGTTGGTTGAACAGTCATAACTAATTGAGGTGCATGAGCATGCTGTTGAAGTAAGCAGATAAAATGTGACAAGGAGTCTGAAATTAAGTAGCCTAACTTGGAGGTAGCTTTCCTCTGGAAGAGACGGAAGCTTGTGGATTCAGTGGCACATAAGTACTTGAGTCAATGGACGTCTTGCATTACTGCATTAGGGTTAGTCAGGGAACACTGCCTTTACTTGCAGCAATTCTGCAGCGAGACAAAGTGTATGATCTCATCCTCACCTATTTTGACTGTCACTGCTGTATTTGACATTACTGTGTCCTTAATAATGTTTTGTGCTGTTGCAGTGGGATTCTTCGTTGGTTCCACTTGCTATACTGAAGTATTTGCAAGTTAATGTGAATTACTTTGGACCTATACAGGAGTATTGTGATCAAGTTTTCCACTAATTATTCTGAGAAGACTTTTTTTTTTTTTTAAAGGGAGTGGGTTTAAAAACAAAACAAAACAAAAACTGTGGTACAGAAACTGAGTGTACTTAGAGTACACTTCTGCCTTATCAGCAGACTAAGTTTAAAAGAAAACTACCCCGGGCTGTAAGGAGTGGCTTGAAGCCCACACGTAGTAGTCAAGGACATGTGCAAAGTGCTCTTCATCTAAAAACTCCAGAGCAGAGAACACGTGATAATGGCTTCCCAATGCAGGACTCTTTCCTTTCCCAGTGACTCATAAAAGGTGTTGCAAGAGTGCAGTGTTCAGAGGGGACCCTGAAGTAAAGCTTCGCTAGTCTTGGGTATTGCTTCGATTCTTCTGCAAGGATAGCTGCTCTTGGCCCTTCACATGCGTGGTCATCTTTCTGTGCCATTCCTTGCCTCTCACGTGACTGTGTAAATGGATCAGCTCCTCCCGTGCGAGCTGCAGCGCTGGCATGCCTGTGCGAGGTGGTACTGTTACCCTTGCTCTGTATTCCTTGTAGTCGTTGCAGGTGCAGTTTCACCATCAGCTTGAACCCGTGCTGCTGCAAGGGGCTCCTCTACATCATCGGCACGCTTTTTGCGTGGGCTCTCAGTGCAGCCAGGTGGTCCGTTAGACCTGCAGTTGTCTGTTGGATCTGTCTCGGCAAACAACTTGATGTAATCTATAAGGGCAAGTGCAGGGATGAGGGAGGACATGAAAATTCAGGGGAAAGAACCGCTTGTCTTGACAGCTACACTGATTAAAGCTTAGGCTCTGACTGCCGTGGTAGTAACTCGAGTCAAAGGAGCTTTTTGTGTCTGAGTGACAAGAGCGAAAATAGGTTATTACTGGAAGCTTTGGACTATGTATCCTCTTTAATCTGGAGTGTGAGGTCAGAGAGTGAAGTCTCAGAGCTTGTCTCTGAGATTGTTATCAAGTGCTTTGTGAATATAAAATTTTAGGTACTCATGACCCTGGTACTGTCATGCTGAAGATAATAGACAATATTTTTATCTCTAATTCTGTGAAATAAGGAAAGACTGCTGTCAGCATGTAAGAGGTGTGGACAGGTTCAAGGCTTTCTTGCTGAAAGGCGAGCAAACTGCTTGTATTGGAGGAGAGCAAAGTACAAATAAAGTGGTACGGGGTTAATATCTTGGACCACCTACGGTAATGTGGTTTCAGCGAGTTCTAAGGCAGATTCACAAATCAGAGCATCTGAACTTAAGGTATCGCGCTAGAAGTTCTGGCAATTTTTTGGGTTACTAGTGGTTTGTTTTGTGCGGGTTGCGATTTTCAACTCTGACAAAATCAGGTCATTTATCCGTGGAATTTATACTTCCAGAGTTGATTACTGCTAAGGGAAGCTTCCATGTAACCAGACCAGTTCTGGACTTAACATTAAATACCAAGTTTAATCTTCAAGTTGAAATTAAGGGGGAACGGAGCAATGTGTTACTCCTTTGAGTCCTTCTAAGTTATGCCTAGATTTGATGAGCTTCCAAAGCAGAGCATGCTCTTGCTTTGCAAGAAACATCTGTATTTTTATGTCTGTGATCTCTTGAGATAGAGGATACTAAGCTTCTGGTATATGGATTTCTTCTTCATTCTGCTTTGCTCATGTCACACAAAACCTCTAGAAGCGAAATACTTCCATGGTTCCAGGAAACGCTGCTTCTGCCCAATACCTTGCTTCAGCTTCACGCTTTTGGGATATTTTCTTCTTCCTGGCTCCCACTCTGTCCTTGTTCTTTGAGTAGGTGTAGGATCTCATTAACTTTATGATAAGCCTTTGCTGCCTGGTAATATCTGTCTAATGTGCTCTAGTGTAGGAGAGCTGCTGATGGTGTCTTCTGATAGCTGTAATCTTCTCTGCAGGGATAAGTGTTCTTCTTATCTGTGATCCAAGGGACAATTGCTGCTTCTCAAACATCTGCTGTAGCAGTGACCCCTCCTAGGTATAGTGAAAACAGCTGTCTAAAAACCTGTGTGTAAGAAACAGGCTTGAACGGTAGCTCTGTCCCAACATCATCACATCTGAATTCTGCAACCTGTCTGTCTAGGGGCAGTCTTTGGTCTGAACCAGTAAGTCACCTCAGGATGAGGTATATACAAACAGTTTTTCTACAGTTCTGGTGGAGAAACTAGTGGGTGTGGAGGAGGAGGGGTGTGTGCTGGGCCTAGACTCGTCTAAGGCTGTTTCAGTATCGGTTTTAACTAGCAGTTATCACTTCTTTTTAGTACGGGTACCTCAATCTGTATGTGAAGTAGGATGTTGTGTAGGTTCTTTTTTGAGTAGGTATTTTTGAGCTTAGATTGCTGTTTCAGTCCTTCCGGTGAAAGGGAGGATGGAACGTAACTACATAATCAGAATAACCCATAGTTCCTTTTAAAATGCGTGTTGTTCTTGCATCCTGTTTCCCCCTCCTTCCCTTTCCTGCTTCTGCAGTGGTCTTCTGTCATCTCGTTGTTGCATTCAGAGATGTGAGATTCCCAGTAGCTGCCCTCTGTTGCTTGCTCAGCATTTCTCGAATTTTCAGTATGATAGTGTCTTTTTATTTTGCATCATATTTAAAATACAGTACCTGTTCCAGCGTTGGTGTTAAAGGTATTCTGTAAGAGGTACTGAGCAGATGGAGAACATTTGATATTAGGGTGAAAGATTGATCCTGATTAATGATTTCTGCCCCTTCCATTCATGAGTAACTGAAATTAGCAAGTGGTGAAGGAATAGTTCTCTCTAGGGAGAAAACCGAAAGTATGCTGGCTTCTGGTTTGTGTGGCTGTGCAACACAGGCAAATTTATCCTACTAGTCTACTACCTCCCACCCCTTCCTGCCTGCTTGCAGAAGAGAATAGAGAATAGTATAGGAATGTCATGGGCAAGTAAGGCCAGATAGGTACAAGTCAAGAGTTGAAAAGAAACAGTATTGTAGGAAAAGTAGAGTCCTGACTTCTCTATACTTGAAGTAATTTCTCAGTAGACTCATCAAAATTCCCTCAAAAGTCAAGCATCAAACTAATGAAATGTATGCACGTGAATATGGAGGACTGGTTTCAACACTTTGAGCTTCTGCTGAGCTGTTTAGGATCTCTGCCAATAAATCGTGTGAAATGCAAGCAAATTATCAGAAATACAAAGATTTATTGGTCAAAGCTGGTAGAACTTTGTGTGCTTGATTAAGAAAAGCAGCGTACAATTCTCCCAGCTGAAGCTGTCTGATAAATGCTAAGGGTTTTTTGGTAGTAATTTAGGGCATCTGAATGCTGAGGACTCAGATGTCGAAACTGAATTAGTTGGGATCACTGCCTGTTCCCAGAAGTTGTGTAAAATACCATTGCTTCATGTTGCTGAGTGATGTAGTGCCTCCTTACCACCAATGCAAAGCCCAGTCTATACATCACTGTACAGGAGAACTTAAATTTCCTAGCGGTTTCAGGTCTTTAGAAGCAGTTTAGTATCCCTTAGGGCGGCTGTTATGAAGTTAATGGTTGTTGTTACCTGCTTGCCTTTTACGTTACCAGAATTAGATGAAAAGAAGTTCAAGAATGCCACTGTAAAGCAGCGCTTTCAAGCCCAGTGTGGACAACGAGTTGTTTCGATCTATGGGAGAAGCTGAGTTCACTTTCAATATGTATTGAATGTGGCTTTCATTGGTTATTTTGTTTAAATTTCAGATAAAACTCAGAGGAAACTTGCACAGATGCTGCTTTGGAGAACTTTCAGCCCAGGTTGCAGAGCTGAGCCTTGGTAAACCTGTCTCTATTACAGCACATTGCCATACATCTAAGTGCGTAAGGTTGGTGGCCTCCAGGATCCACACACCTTAATCAGAATGCTTAGCATGTTTACCATAAGTTTAAAATCTGTTCTTTATCTATCAGTCCTTTTATAGCTTTCTAAGTTCATATAATGGCTAATATGCAAGAGTTCATTTTTAATATTTTAATTGATTTCTTTAATCAATTTCTGAACTTGTATTTATTAAATACTTAAACTCAGTATTACCTACTCAATGCCTTTTAAAAGAGAGTTTTAATGGAGAATAAATTGAGCCTTAAACAAATGGTTACTTCTGTATATTACCTCGCATCAGTGCTTATTTCTATTTGCAAAGTTTTCTCCTACAATGTAGTTGGTCATTCTTTGAGACTTTTTGTTTACGTGTGACAGTGTCATGAAAAGATACTGAGGGCACCTCTGTATGGATGTAGTATCCCTTTTCTTGGCAAATGCAGCTGTGATATTGTTTGTTAACTGCTCTGATTTGACAATAGGGATCACTTGGAACGGGATGTAAAGTCTCCGGCTGATGTTTCTTTTCATGCGATCATGGGTTTCTTAGACTCATTTAATCAAAAAAATGACAATTGTAGCATTGCAAAATGGCAGCACACTTTTCCTCCTACTGAGTTTCTAAACTTGCTTGTTTACAAGTAGCTTCTTCATGCCTTTGAAAAGGGATAATGTATCCTTCAAAATGGGCTGTATGCCTAGTCAGAGTCAGCTCAGCTTTGCCTGGCACATTGAGACATCTTGTAGACCTCTGCACATGTAAATCTAATGCAAATAAGATCACTTTACATTTTATAGTTCCTAATATTGTCTTTCTGAATAATATTTTAAAGCAATATTTGTTAAAGTTTTTCTTGCACTGTCACAAATTGCTTTTTAGTTTTTTTTCCCAATAAGCAAGTTTAATATTAGAGACAAGTTGGTGTAACAAGGGGAAAAGCACCAGGTTTCAGTGATACTAACTGCAAGCGTGCTTTAAACAGCCATTGCCTTCCATATTGTTTACCTGATCAACATTTTCTCTGAATACTTGAAAATTTTAACAATAACACAGGTATAAAGAGCAGAATGAAAATGTACAAAGAACAGATGAAATCTTTTTGTTCGGTTTTATTAACATGTTGCATACATGAGAGCTTTTTCTAGCGGTGGTTTAAAATGTGTAATTTTTTTTTTTGCAGAAGTTTAATAACTGCAGCTCACCTACTGCACCAAAGTTCTAGGTTTTTAGGAGCCCAGCTTTAGTCATTTGAACATGCTTCTAGAAATGTACATTCTTTCCCTGTAATAGCTAAATAACTTTGAGAAAAGCTCCAGTAAAAGCAGTGATGGATATATGAGGTTAAGCAGTTTAAATCTCACAAAATGTATTGTGGATGATGGCATTTGAAACAATAAAAGATCACCGGTACAGTATCTCAACATTAATGTGTTTTATTGGTAATAATGCAGGCTGACTTTACAGTGTTTAGCAGAAATAAAGGTTCTGAGTCTACATCCAGTGTTGAATTTGAATCCTGAAAAGAAGAGAATATCAGGTTTTCTGCTTGGGTATCAAAACACCTGATCTTTTCCTGTGGGGTTACTTGAATTTTTTTCCCCCCTGTTTGTACAAACTTTATAAACAGGCTGAGGCTAATATTTAGGTTTGCACTTTAATATCAGAATTAAACCAAACCTTGTATTCAAAGTAGACTTTTAAGTGGTGGTTGTTGAACTTTTTTTGTAGGTTGTAAGGAAGTAATAGGAAATAAAAGTAATTCATAAAGATCTTAGTTTTGCTTTGTCTAAGGGGGGAAAAGTTGGTTAATATTAATCAGTGGTTCATTCCTATGGGTAGCTATCAAGCCAGTGTTCATTTTCATCGACCTCAGCAAAAAAAAAAAAAGAGGAAAAAAAAAAAAGCTTGAACTAGCTTAGAGTGACAGGACTGGGAAAACGAGAGATGGTTTCTTCAGCACACTTTGGGGGGGAAAAAGGGACCAAAAGTTATTTTAGGCTTCCTCAATAGATTGCATGTGAAGTTGCTTATTAGAGTAAGAGGCTAATAATAAATGAAATATGTATTGTCTTTACTATGGCATCTGTTTAGGAGTTGTTCAAATCACTGCAGTAGGGCTCTGCAAATAAAAATGTAACCTAACATCATGTATCTAATGTACTGTATCTTTATCAGTGATAGGTGAAATCTGGAATAACAAGTGCAAAAATGGAACAATTACCTATAATGCTTTGTAAAAAGTTTTTTCCAGTAGAAATCATTCTTGTCATTTTGTAAGACAACCCTACAGTCCACCTGTTTGTAACTTTTTTAATAAAATAGATACCTGTATTACCAAACTGGGGTGACTAGTCTGTGTTCAATTTCTTCTGAAGTGGGCTGAATAAACAAGCCTCTTATTCAGTAACTTTTTTTTTTTGAGGTACTGGTTATTCCAAACACAGTAGCTACACCTGAATTGTCATGGATTACAACTTCTAGCTCAGGGAAACCGTGCAGACACCCCTGCTGGGATGGCATAAAGCGCTATCTCATGCGGTGAATAGAGAAGATGGGGTCCAAGAGCTGCAGTGGTGCTTCCGCTCGCAGGCTGGTATGGTGAGGCTTTGTTCAAAAGTATCCATGTTTGTCTTGTCCAAATCTGTAATGTCCTTATTTTTCATACAGGCTTCTGCGTTCATAAAGGTGACAATGGGTAGGGGTCCTGACGTCATCTTACGGTGTACCTGTAGCTACTCTCCCTCACAGTAACCCTGAACTGGCATCTTTCCACCACACCATCCAATAAGCACACTTGGAGCTCTGCCTCAAGAGAGGTGGAATATTTGTCTACACAACCTTTCAGCTGAGAGTGCTATTTGATAGCCATTATCTTAAATGCTCAGTAAAAGCCTTGAATTTGCTAAGTCAGTGATTGAATCATCTAGACTCTATAACAAAAAGTGCATCTTCCTCAGAACTTAATGTCTTGGTACTGACCCTTTATATTGCTTTTGTAACTAAAGCCATGTATTAATGTGAAATGTGTTTTAAACTTCAAAAAAAATAACAACAACAACAAAAACTTGCTACTTTAGCAGCACCTTTGGTTGTCTGCATTGTGTCGGCAGGCAAAATCACCTAGCACACTTAATGCTTCTCTTCCTGGTAAAAAGTGTTAGCCTTATCTTGTTGGTAGGCATCCATACTGTTCCTTCCTGCTCCTCAGACTTCCTCACTGAGACAGGGAAATAATTTCCATCTCAAGGGAAAATGATAGAGAGGAAAGGTAGGCTCCCGTTCTAAATGATCTTGGAGTAAATGTATGCTTCCCCTAACCTCCTCCTCTCAAGGAGTGTTGCTCTGACTAGCACTGATGCGTCAGCGAGTGTGTTAGCTGACAAAGGCTGATGTGCATTCAGATGTAACTAGCTGATTGCTCGTTGTCTATGTCTGTTTTCTCATGCAGTTTAAAAAAGGCGTAGTTGGGTGATAATATTCCTGATTCTCATGGCACTCCAGTGTAACTAAGCTGCTTCCTCTTCTCACTCAGGCCAGGAACTGACGACAAGTGCAACCAGTAAGTCCCTGGGACTTCACAGCACTGGTTTGTTTCAAGGTGACAGTAGAATCATTGGGGCTGGGGTTTTAAGGAAGTGTGGAAGATTTATGTTTAAGGCCATTATATTTCAAAAGTCTTGGTGCTGAGAGTCAACTCAGCTACTGCTGTACAATTGTTGAGTAGTGTCCTTCATAAAACAGGTGTGAGGGCTTCGTGTTGTTTTAAACCTGGGCTAGCTGGTTTAGAGGGCTGTATAGATGGGACTTCATAGGCAAAGCTTTATTTTTGGTGGAACAGTTCCTGCTATAAAAGCGCCCGTGCCATGCAGAAAGCTGCCCGGTGTCCCACTTCTCCTGTGTGGCCAGGACGGGTATGGCCCCCAGTGTATTTGGAAGGCACTGGCTAACCACAGCACAGGCTAGAGGACTCTCCCACCCCGCTCCCATGTAGCAGGGTGACACGTAAACGAATTGCTAACGAGGGCAGAGCTGGCCTTGCAGCCTGGCTGGCTGCACTGGGCTGTGAACCAACAACCGCATGAACCCTGCAGTGGAGACGGCCCTAGGAGGAAGTACACACAGGGTACCCGGAGTGGGTGGGGTGCGAGCCGGCCGCCACACCTCGTGTCGGGTAGCAAGCTGTTATCTGCCCTAATAGGCTTTACTGTAATTACAGTTCTGAGCTAGGTGGAAGTGTCTAGCCTTAATTAAAATGAGATACGGGTTCTAAAACAGTGTCTATTGACCTGTTTGAGTTATCTCTGCTGAAAAGTCAGCAGTCCTGCTAGCTCGGCTTGCTGGTAGGCGCTTCAGTCGTTTGTTGGTTGAGTCACTGCTCGCTTAGCAGCTGGAGGAAGTGTGCGCACAGCTATGCGGCTGCGGGCAAGTTCAGTCAAGGGATGAGGTGGCTGTGGCCCTGTGCTCTGCACAGTGTGAAAGTGAAATAATAAAGGGTGCTTCACTTTTAGCTCTGCCTGGTCAGTACAGCTGTGAGGAGCAGAGAAGATGGACTTTCAGCTGTAAATCAGCAACTGTGTTTTTCAATTCAAAGGTCAAATCCTACCTGTAATTATTTCTTGGCTCTGTTGAGGGCAGCATTGAGCTTACAATAGCTTTGCTGGCAGCACTGATGCAGTTCAACTACAAGATTGTGGGGGATAATTTTTTTCTTTATGGAGCCAGTATATTTAGCATGGAATCAATCTTAAAAGATCACCCCTCGAAGCTGTGGTTCTCCTCATGTCCCTTCAAAAAGTCCAGAGTTAACTGCAGAAACTGATGGGGAAGAGTCTCTTGTGTTGCAGGAACCAAAAACTACTCAATGAAGGGAAGCATTTGCTGTTTATGTTTGTTTTCTGATGTGTCTGTGCTCTTTGGTGTTCTGCAGGTTCTGTTTGAATGTGCTTTCTAACAGTGACTTACTTCCTCCAAATCATATTTTCAGTGATGAAGCTTACATGGCATTTGAGGCTCTGAGACATTGCTGGCTACTGGGTAACCTCAGTTCTTCATTAGAAGAAAAATGTTAATTTGGGGGGCATAAAGTGAAGACTGCATTAAGGCTCCGAGGTGCTCAGGCTTACCTGGAATCAGATGCACTGGCGTAGTAGAATAATTTTCATATTGCATAGTAGAATAATTTTGACGTTTCATTCTTGAATGTAAATAAAAAAGTGGGCTAGATCTAAAAATAAAAATGATTTTTTTTCAGATTTATGAGAAGTCTTTCATACTTTTGTAATACCACGATAGAAGTGATTTAGACTTCTTATGCTTATGCGAAATAGAGTAATAACAATTGACAAAATAAATAAGTGAACACAGTAATTCAGATAGTCAGCTTTCTGGGAAATTTCTGGCTCTTCAAGTTTCTTTTTTTTTTTCTTCTGCCTCTAGGCTGACTATTTTCTCCATTTTTATGTCCTTAGAAGATCTGCCTTGACATTAGATTTAAATTATCTGGTCAGCCCAGAAAAGAGAAAACATATTTGCTGTTTGTAACATTCCTTAAGGGCTACTTGTCCCTTTGGGAACTGGCAGATAGGATCGTTAATTGTCAGCCTGGGATTCATCCTACCACTGTAAAAGAACTTAGACAATTAAAAGCAAATTAGGAATGTCCATGTAATCATCCGTAGCATGACCACTCTGGGAAAGCAAGAAGAAATAAACAGAATTTTCAGCAAAGCTGATTTATGTTGGAAATCAGAGAAAACCTCTCACTGGATGGCTGACGTGCTGGAGCAAGCTGCATTTGGAGGTGATGGAGAATTTTTGAAGTCAACACTGGATAACCATTTGCTGAAGGAAGGAGCGTGTGTGGTATGTGTGGCTCCTGCCTCAGTATGCTGGGTTGTCATGTGGGATCTCCTGAAGTCCCTTGCAGCCCTGTATTTCTATGACCTCAGTCCCATTACTGATCCTGGCACTGTTTTCCATTTGATGTTCCAGGAATTAGCACAGACTTGCCAAATGCCTTATGTTTAATCTCAGTAATGCAAATGTATTTTCTAATAGGTTTGAATAAAGATTTTAGCTTCAGGGCCTGTCCTAGGGTCAAGCTGTGGTTGGAAGTACTTTGGAGTCTGGCTGTGAGTGGTTTCTTTTGGGGAAAATCTGCTAGTTACCTCTCTGAACAAACATTTTAACTATGTAGGCCATTTCTCTATTAACTGTCAGCACGCTATCTCGGGCCATCTGAATTGTTTTATCTTGTGGCCAAAATTAATGATTTAGAAAGATTTTATGAATGTACCCCTGAAACTTTTTGCCAGTCATGGTGTAGGAATGTTTCCTGTTCTTTGAAACACGTCTGTCTTTCAGCTTCCACCCTCTGCCAGAAGGCCCTGGAAGAGGAACTGTAAAACAGGGATTGCCTTTGATCACTACAAAATTACCAAGTTCCCAGCTTCAGATGGATGCTGCTCTATTGTCCTCTGCTTCCTGCTGTGAAGAATGGCTTTGACTCAACTTCAGCTCTGCTTTGAGCTATATACTTGGAATTTGGTGGGCCTTAATAGGACTGAAGTGTGATAAGGGTTTTTAAAGGAAGAACAAAAGCAAAGGAAGTGAGTGGGAGAAGAGAGACTACCTGGGAGGGAAACATGTTAACAAAATGCAGGATCAAGATCTATATGGTGAGATGGGTCTGATCCATTAGCCTGGAGGCACCTTGAGAACACGTGCGTTTCTTTGCCTAGATGTAATCAGGGCTTACTCAACCAGAGTTAGTTGTCTCCAGCCAAGAGGGAAACCACATCTGTCATGAAAATAAGCAATATAGTTCCTTAGAAGTCCATCCTTTTCTCTAGGGTTCAGTGTCTTCATCTGGTACTGCAGACTTAATTTGGCAGCTTCCTCAGAGTCAGCCTTTAGCTGTAGGATCCTTCCTGATGATGATCAGCAAAGGAAGCTGCCTTTATTACCTTATCACCTTTCATTCCCTTCTGAAGAGTTGCTGCTGTTTATAGTCTCCTAACTCTCGATCGCCAGAGCTGCGTGAGCAGAAGAGCAGACACTACCCACCTGTTATTCAGGTTTCTGCAGAGTAGTGCGTGTATGTTGAAATCGATATTCATTCCTAGCTGGGGTCTGATGTTTTCTCCCTTTGGGGCGTAAGTTGGGAAAGATCTGCATGCTACCCTTGGAGAGCCCGAGGGGGAGGATTGCTTGGTTTGTCTTCCTGACAACACTCACAAGGACAGAGAGCCTAGGCGTCCTGAGACCTTGTCACAGGACCGCTGCATTACAGGTAAATTTACCTTTACCTTGTTGACGTGGAGACATGCAAGTGGACCGTGAAGTATTCATGCTTGAAGCACATTAAGGATAGTATATCCTTGGCCGACTTTTTGTACTACTACATAGATGTAGGGAGATGCATCTCCCCAGCCAGAAATGACTGAAAGCTGAAACACTGAGTCTATGGAGGAATCAGTGCTCCTTTGACTTGATATGTTCACGAGGCTTTCTTTTTCTGTATAAATTGCTTCCTTGTGTCTTGGAAGCGATCTGTTAGAATTAAACATCACTGAGTGCTTTTTATCTAGCTGTGCCAACAATGGAGCACAACGGCGCATTAAAATGAGGTAACGTCGTATTCTGGATAATACCAGAGTTGTACCATTATTTAAGTTTCTTACATAGCATTAGCATAAAGCAAGCTGCCTTCTTCACTGCCTGATAATAGTTTTACATAGCATCTGAAAAACGAAGAAAAGCTAGCAGTATACATCAATGCATGGTAGGTAGTGTTATCACTGCGCTGAATCGCTCATCTGTGCACACCGAGTTGTCACCTGTGCTGTCTGGTTGTTGGGCACAACAACCACGAGGGGGAGCTTGGAAGCGAGGATCGGTTTCCTCCTGGCAATGGTCTTCATAGCGCGGGGCTGTGCTCTGTCCCCGGAGAGCAAACGCGGTTGTGTACAGGTTGAGAACAGAAGAATAACTGAGATAAATTTAGATTCAGGACTTTGGTAGCATGGTCAGAGTATCTTAATAAGACTTCCAAGAAAGTTTTGCACTTAAAGTTAATTTGTCTATTGGGTGTCTGGAATTGCAGATCACACTCGGAGACTTTTTGTGCGTGATTAAGGGTTAATTTTCTTTTCCTACTCTATTATTACGTCTTGGTAAAAAGAGTTATTTACCTCAGCTGCTGAGACAGAAGCAAAAATGTCATCAGGAGAATAAGATCTGATATGACTGCTTCCTTGGGTATCAGAAATTGTAAGTGGAAAAAAAAAAAAAAACAAAAGCAGGAGGAGCAGGGTGATTGACTCTTAATTTGACTTAGTGCTTAAATAAAGCTGAACCTACTTTTTCTGGTTCTGTTTGTTTGGTTTTTTTAATTGCAACCTGGTCCAACAGCTGAAACGTCAACATGCTTCTTACCACGTCACGGTCACCCTCTGCTCCCACACAGACAGACGCCTGCAGGTTGTGATGAACAGGGTCTGCTGGTTTGGCTGGGATGCCTGCTGCAGGAGAGCTGCCTCCACAGAAGCTGGACCACTCCGAAAAGTCCCATCCCTTGTTTATCTTGCAATACTTCCCAGCTGAACACTGATGCAAATAATTCATACAGCTAGTGCGTAATTGTGTCATCACCTGCCCTGGCACCGCCTGGTGAGAGACTGGCAGACGGCACAATTCTTCCTTATATTGTCTCATTTCCAGCCTAACGCAGGGGTGTGTTGAACGTCAGTCCTCTCGTCAGAGTTCAGGCATCGAGGCTGGTCCCTCCTGCAGCCTCATCAAGTTTTGCAGACAGAATTATTAACGTTGATGAACACCGGGGTGTCTGTGGAGCTTCTTTCAGTGAGTAATTTGTGATGTTGCGTTGCCATAAGTACAGCTCTCAGTGGGAATTTTAGCAAGAAGAGCAGTCACCAAGCATCTGAAATACTACACAACCTTTTCTTGGGTAGGACTGGGGCAAACCGGGGGCAAATTACGCTGCTGCATAATGTCACCTTCTGGTGTCAAAGCAAAGCGTGGCCTGATCCTGCTGTTGGAAGCTAATGGGCAAAACCTACCTAAAACGCAAAATTAAAAATGCAACCGTTTCTACTTTCCCAGCAATTACTTCTGAGTAATAAGTTACAGCAGAGTGATGTCAGACTGTTTAACTGATGTTTGGCAAGAAAATTTGATGGAAATGCAAATGTATCATTGTTTATTATATTCAATAAATAGAATGGTTCTGGTGCAGAAGTTTCTGGAAGGGCGGGACTTGGCTGGTCAATTGTAACTGTTGAGATATGCTCAAAATATAATGACTTGTGAAATCAGTGAAAAATAATAGTCATTGTTAAAACTTTAGGGAACTTTTTTTGTTTTGGACCAATCACTGATATATTTCTGAGAATAGTCCTATTTGAGAAATGTCAATGAATACCGCTTTGGCAGTTGTCCTTACGATCTTTTCTCAACAACAAATTAACGAAGTATTTATGTACAACCTTCTTAATCCAGGGATGGGCCTGTACTTTGACAGTGTGAGGTTGCAGAGTGGCGGTGCGCTTGCTGGCAGCCTCCCACTGAACTAGCAACATAAACGCTTTCCTTTTCCTTCCAGTTGCTTCCCCTGCCCACACAGGTCTCCAGTTGTCATCAACAGCAACAGGCATTCCAGGAATGATTGCATCAATTGGGAAGTCTCCTTACTAATGCAAGACTGCAAGCAGGAGGCATCTGTGCTCATGCATGGAGTCAGAGACGAGGCTGGCTGAAAGGACGCAGCTCATCCTTTCCTCGGACCCGTGGCAGGGCCCAGTTTGCTTGGACTGTCTGCTCTAGTATTTCTCCTGCCTCACAGTTTACAGGTCTTTCTTAGCACCTAACTCAGATCTTTTCTGCAGTTTCAAATTATTTCTTTGTTTCCCTCATAGCTCAGGAGCCCAGCCGGCTGGTCATCCTGGCATGGTTCCGCATATATCAAGAAATAGACCATTGCTGTTTCCTCTCTCTTCTCTTTTTATTTTTTATTTTTTAAAAACAAGTTTAGTTCTTTCAGACTTTAGTTTTTGAAGTTACTTTTTTTTTTTTTTTTTGGGGTGGGGGTGGGGGTGGCGAGGTAAGACATTAAAATAAATAAATAAAGCAGCTCGTACCTAAGCCAAGACCCCAGCATAGAGAGCAGGAACACTGCAGGAATCCTGTTCCAGAAAGAAACTTAACTGTTTTGCAGTATCAGTGCCCTACCTCAGGCTTTTTAACCAGCTGGTTAATGAACTGTGCTCCTTGTGCCTCACGCTGTTCAGCCAAGACTTCAGCTTCACCTGAGCCTGTGGCCAGAGGCAGCAGCCAAGCCACTGTGCTGCTTCCTCAAGGAGCTCCCTGCCTGGGTGGAAGGTCTCCGGCAGCTCCGTCTGGCACGGTCATGCTGAGGAAGAGGCGATCGGTCCTCTTTGGGAGGTCTGCACGTGACACTGCCCCCTTCCAGTGACACAACGAGCATGAATCCTGGGCCGAGGCAAGCACTAGACATTCAGTCCCACAAGGCAGTGACCAGACACTTGGCACAGCCAGCCCCTTTCCCTCGCCACTGGCAGAAGATTACTTCACCTGCTTTGCAGAGCAGATTCACATGGAAAAGCAGATTAACGTCAATTTACATATATTTATTTATTTATTTATTTTGTCCCAGTCAGTAGAATACTAACAAGAAGTTGGGTCTGTAGGTTTTTCCTCTCTGCAGCCCAGAGAGCAAGCTGAGCATGTGCCCTGACAGGCTCCGTCCCACCATTGCCAGGAATATTTGGGAAGTGTAAGAGGGACCACAGCAAATGGCTCAGCTGCCTGGAGTCACTGACAGTGGATATTTCAGTGGAAATTGAGAAGAAAGCAACAAGCAAAATCTCAGCAGCACTTACTGTGGCTTTTTTCTTTGCTTTGAGTCCCCCAGCACTGGGAGTGGTTGTGGCTTTTTCCGGGAGCAGCAATAGTGATCCCCTGTGACAGACCAGTGGCTGCCTTTTGGTGCATTCATGTACTCACTGCCTCTTCTTTCTGTGAGCGGGGGCTCCCATGCTGCCGTCATCCAAGCACTCAGGGAGGGGGACAAGGGGCAGTCAGAGGAACAGGGCAGAGAATGGGGTGGAGGAGGGCACGCCCCAGGCCCTCCTCTGCCTCCCCAAGAAGGGCTCCCACGGCATTTTGGTTCAGCAGGAAACATTTTCGGGGTCTCTGGTGAAGTCCATCAGCCCTCCTGCCAGGTTCACATGCATCTGCTGGGCGGATAGGACCTGACCTACCAAGAGGCTCGCCACACCAGCCAAACACAAGACTGCTGGCGAGCAAATGTTTCAATGCACCTTAACCAGAGCAAAGCGCAGGTGATGCTCGCTGCTCCGTGACTTCTGCAGGAGAGCTGCTCCCTGACCCTGCTGTGTAAAACCTGGGCTCGCTTTGCCCTCACATTTCTCACCAGGAGCTGTAAAACTGCATGTTTATCCGACACTGTCTCTTCCCCATCGTTGCGACGCTTGCAAAGCTGGTGCACAGCCTTCTCCCCTAGCGACAGAAGCATCATTCACAGGGGGCAAGTATCCTGCAGTGTAGTGGTGATGTTCAGACCAGGGGAGGCATCAGTAATTTTTTGACTTGGTTTTAGACATTCCTTTCCTTTGCTGCAACCTCCACTCCACATCCGTGACTGCAGCCTTCTGCATCCAGCTGAGAAGGAAATTATTTATGAGCGAGGAGTCAGGGCTCCCTGCTCACAGCACTAGGACTCCGCGCCTGCTGCACACTCAGCCACATGCTTGAGGATGCTGCATCTGAAAGTCCAGTTCCTGGATGACTCCCAGAAGATCTTTGTAGTTGATGTAAGTGGGTATGATATTATTGGTTTTGTGCTAATTAATGAAGTCATTTCTACTCTGCAGGATTGCATAGCTCTCTAATGTTCTCTGCTAGCTTCTGGTTTTCAGCTTTGCAAAGCAAAAAGACAAAACAAGCAAAACAAACAACAAACAAAAAGCTTAAAAAAAGCTCACAGTGCTGATTGCTAAGTGTCTTTCAGCACCAACACACTCCCACTCTCTCCTCTTATTGGAATTACTTATAAAGAAGGAGGAATGGCTTTTATTTATCTGGTGTTATCTTTTGGAAATCAGCTAATATGAAGTGATGTTCTTGACAAGTGCGGAGTTCTCTTATTTGTCTGGCTGCCAGCATGAGCGTTCAACAAGGAAGAAAAATCTGAGAACAGAATAAAAATAGCAGTAGTTAAATAAACTACACTACCCATGGTGAGAAACATCTGTATGCTCTCTTCTTGGGCATTCTGTTGAAAAAGAAAACTGGTTTGGGGGATAACTGAGGGAAAAAACTCACTGTGTCTTGTTTTCTGTTTGACAGTGTCCCAAAACACACTGTCATTAATAATTCTTATTTAACAAATACTAGCTTTGAATATTGACTGCTGGGATGTATTTTAAATGTCAGGCATCAATATCTATGGTATTAGATTTATATATATGTGTGTGTGTGTATAGATAACTAAAACTAAATGTAATGGATGTCCTGTCTATGTGTTAGAATTACAAGTGTCATCGAGCACTTGCTGTTGGTTAGGATTTGATAATCACAGTAGCTGAACAAATTAGATAACTCAGGTAGATCAGTTCTAGTCCTTACCTACATATCTTATGGGACCAGTGTGTTTTACAGATAACCATTTTTTTTCAAGTTCTTTTACATTTCTTAGACATTCCTGTCCTTTTTTATAGCATAGCCTAAGAACTACTTGGTCTCAACACACTGTTCAGTTTCTTTGCAACGGCAATTTTGCACAAAAGAGGATTGCAAAGGAATTTCATCTCTTGGACTGGTATGGAAGTTGTCTGATTTAGTTTAATTAATGTATCATAGACCTGGAGTCTGCTTAAAAATGAGATTAGTCTTATTTTTATTATTATTATTATTATTATTATTATTATTATTACTATTATTATTATTATTATTTGTATCAATTAGATCAGGGCACAGTAAAAGACAATCTGAAAGATGCTGCTGTTACAACATTGCTGCATTTTATCCATCTCTGCTTTCTTATTTCCCAAAACACTTACAGTCCTACAGCTCAACACAACATGTTATTGCAGCAAATGGCTTCCATTAGAGGGACTCGGAGCTGATTCCTTTTTTAGCAAGGAAGGGTCGTGGAAACCCCTTTTAGGCATTCTATGCATTTCATGCTGCGTGGTTGCGATAAATGAGTAGCTGAATTAGTGAGGTCTCCATTATAACAGGACCGCTTTGGGCTAAGTCTTGAGCATACATTTCAAGCAACTCTTCCTAAACCTGACTTTGGAAAGCTCTTTTCAATGGCTAGTACTTCAGTATAACGGCTGGGAGAAAGACAGCAGGGAGAAAACACGGTGGGCCTGATGCCTTACGCTCACCGTGTGCATTTGTACCTGCCTTGCATGGGTATGGCAGCTGCCAGCACGTGTGGCCAGACTTTTGCAGGTGGCCAGGACTGGTACCCTCCCTGCGGCCACACAGCAGGGCCAGCTCTGCAAGAGGGCACTGCGGCTGCACTCCCCAGCTGGCAAGTTAAAATCTGCTGGGGGGGTGTAACGAGGTGATCCCAAGGCAGGGGAAGGCATTAGCCTGGTGCCGGCACATCCCTGCATGCTCCAGTGGGCCCAGCACCTTGCACTTGGGAGGACACTGGGATGCCCTGCCCCAGTGCCCTGGCACCCAGACAGCCCCGCGTCCGCATTCACTGGCCTCTGGCACTGAGAAGAGACCTTGCAAAGCTGCCTCCCTACTTCTCTCCCCAGCCCCAGATATCTAAAGCTGTGAACTGGCGCGTGCTCTTGCTTATAAAGCCACTCTTCTCTCTGGAAAGGGTTTAAACAAAGCAGCCCTGAGCCCCTGGAGCCTTGAGAGAAGCACAGAAAGAGCATGATCCACTTCGCAGCTTCACAAAGGCTGGGTGTTCGCAGGGTTCGCGTCTTTGCAAGTAGACTTTGCTACAGGGCAAGATTCATTGGGAAGGAAAAAAAAGAAAAGAAAGAAAAGGGAAACCAAACAAGCCAGGGAAACTAATTGCTGGAACTGAGCGAAGGACAAGGTCTCCCTTGGTCTCATGTCCCTTCTAATGAGAAAAGACCGGAATTTTTGAAAGGAGGTGCATAGAGCTGGCTGCACGCAAGCTGGTTCAGCAAGGGGGGTGGGGAGCACCGGGGCTTGGCTTTTGGTCGATGGTGTTGCACACCAACTGCAGCCACACAGAAGACACCAGCATGGCCAGCGTGGGGGGGGGGGGGGGGGGGGGGGGGGGGGGGGGGGGGGGGGGGGGGGGTGGGGGGGGGGGGGGGGGGGGGGGGGGGGGGGGGGGGGGGGGGGGGGGGGGCATCTCCCAAGGTGGTGGGGTATGGTCACAGCAATTCACCCCCCCCAAAACACATTGCTGGGTGCAGC
This sequence comes from Cygnus olor, assembly GCF_009769625.2. Lineage (NCBI taxonomy): Eukaryota > Metazoa > Chordata > Aves > Anseriformes > Anatidae > Cygnus > Cygnus olor. The sequence continues at coordinate 8,661,912 of NC_049181.1, forward strand.
GACAGGAAAACCACTGAAATGTGGCTTTGCCCTTGGAGCACGTGTGCTGCCAGGAGGTCCTTTGGAGAAGGCTGCGCATGTCCCTGTGCATCACACGTGCAGCTGTCTGTTTCTGGACAGCCACTCCATTTCATACCCTGCTTACAGCCCCATCTGCTCCCAACATGTAGAGGAAGGGTGCGTGCAGCCCCTCCTTTCTATCGGCCTCACTCCTGAGGTTTCTGCCTGTGGGTGCTGCCCTGGCCCTGCCATCATTGTACGCACCACCAGTGGCACATTTAGGCTGGGACGTAGGTTCCAGTCCCGCACGTCGCACGCCTGCTTTGCAGTGCAGCACTGCCCCGTCTGCACGCGCCAAGGATAGCGGCTCGCTGCCCGCAGACGTGGTGGCTAATAACCTGGTAGGAAATGCTTGTCTTCCCTGGATGCCTGACAAAGGCCAAGGCCTTTCATGCTGGAAAATTCTAGCTTGGAAATCAACAATTATAATTGTTTTTAATTACCTCTGTGATCTAGTAATTTTGAGGAGAACCGGGAGTGCTGCGGAGCGAATGCTGTTATTACGCTATCACTTTCAGCAGCCTTACAGCACGGAGCTAGCAATTTCACCCAGGGGAGAAGCTGTGAAGGCGGTCATTAGCATGCAGCCCCCGCCAGCACCCTGGTCCCCTCCCACCCCTGCGCAGGCCGTGCAGCACGACTCCCCTACCCCACTCCTAGCCCAGCTGGCCTTTGCACTGGCCACTGCTCATTTCTGGGCTGCTTTTCCTGGGTTAATGATTTAGGAACATGGATTTTTGCTGGGTTTGGTCTTTTCCGTGGTCATCTTTGGGGTTTTTCTGGCCTGCCAGGTCATTCCCCAGCTGAGTCAGGCAGTGTGGTGACAACGCCAAATGCCCTCCAAGTGTTTCTGTTTCCTGGGTGTACATAAACCTGGCCTCCCTTATCAGTGTGTAGTGCCACTTAATTAACATCGCTGAAGTTCACAGATGACCCAGGGCCCAATGCACAGGATCTCTGCAAGGTCCAGTTGCTGTTAATTACCATTAATGGCAGCTCATCCTGGCCATCGCCTGCGGGGCTGGCCGCACTGGTGGCGTGCCCGGTTTGCAGTTACCTGTGCACCTTTGCCTGCCTGTCCCTGGTCCAGGCAGTGTGTCTGTCCACAGGGCTCCAGCCAGGGACAGAGCTGTCCAACGGCTGCAACAGGCAAGGTGAGACTGAGATTCTTTCCTCTTCCTTCCCTCCTGATTATTAAGTTCCTTATAAAGGTGAGAAGTGGTGGGGAGGAATCTGACTTCCAAGAGCTGAGGGTAAATGTCATACAGCTGCTATTCATCCTGCCCGCATACAAAGCCATCAGCATACTGAGTAAGGTTTTGCTGTGGCACAATTTGGAAAAATCCCACAGCCTATCTCAGCTGAAGGGAGGGGCTAAATCGTCTTCCCAATCTCCCTGAAATCCTCTCACCACTGCTTCAGCATTGCCTAACCTGCTGCTTCCTGGTGTGTTTGCTCACTAGCAAAAATCCTGTGGAAAAGGGCTGTTTAACCTCACCTGCAGCCACCTCAACCTGGCGGAGAAGGAGTACTTCGGGCTGGAGTTTCGCAGCCAGGCCGGGAACCACGTGAGTGCAGTTGCAGCACGGCCCCATTGCAGTGCCCACAGCCAGGCAGAGACAGCCCGCACTGCTGCAGGTGCTGGAACTCCACGAATACTGGGTGGAAAATCAAATTGGAAAGGCTTGCCATAATGCTAAAAAAAAAATTGGAAATGGGAGTCGCAAGCCATGACCTGGTCGGCAAAAACCTGGCGACAGCCACAGCCATAGGGTTTATTCCGTAACTGTCTGTGGCAAGCAGCGCAGCCCCAGCGGACAGTTTGTGGCAGTCCCCAAGTAGCCAGTGTTCCTTTGTGGTGTTCCAGCACGATGCTCTGCTTTTATTCCCACTGCCTTGTGCTGTTCATTCACCCAGTTCATTGCCTTATTTCAGTCTGGCTGGAAGCCACTAAACCCATAACAAGCAAGTCAAAAGTAAGTATTTCAAAAATAAAATTCATCTCAGTCGCTACCAGTGGGGGCACATTTGTGTAGTTTCTTGTGCTTGAGGACGGGAGCTTGGGTTTTCGGCATTTACCTGAGCTATCCGTATGGTGTGAAGCTGGGCAGAATTGTTTGCAAAAACAGCATTGTCCACATAGAATCCTGCAGAAACGCCACTGCCTTTGCAATCTGCTTTTTGCACCATTTTAGGCCTGAGCTGTTAATACCCTGACAGCTTGGCGGAGGGGCAGGGGCGGCTGTGTGCATGCGCGCGTGCATGTGTGTGGATGTTGCTGTGCTGGCAGAGCAGTAGGAATTGCTCTCTGAGTGTCCTCCTTTCCCCTTTGCAGCTCTTAGCAGCCCAGATGCCCACACAGCGCGAGCCCTGTGTAGAGCAGTGTTAACCGTGTGCCTCGCAGGCCTGCGGCGACCCCGCTCCCCTGCAGCCTCCAGACCCCCACGCCGCTGCACAGTGATGCAGCGCAGCCTTACCTGAATCCATGGCCCGTGTTAACACAGCACCTCTATCAGCCCATTTCCACCCCCATAATGAACCAAACAGTATTTTCCCCAAATACATGATGACTAGCAAGTGGTCAAGAGCACGAGGCCATGACCCGTGTGTTTACAAGGGGGAGTCCCGGAGCCATCCCGCGGTGGCCTGGGATGGTTGATGCCTACACAATCGCCTCCCTGCACTTTGCCTGGGGTTTGGCTGCTTGCTCTCGCCCATCCCACAAACCAGCTTTGCCCAAATGGCCTCCCCTGAAGCTGTTGCATCCCAAGTGCTTGCAGGGCTGGGTAAAGCCCAGGGCTTTTGCTGAGGGTTTAACGTACAGCTTCTGATGGCTGCTACAGTGGGGCTCTAGTCACACTTCAGAGCAGCACCCAAAGCACTGCTCCAGTGGGGACCCATGTGGCAATCCCGCTCCTGGCGGGGGCCTTTACAATTTAAAGAAATGCTGGGGCATTTTTTCTGGAATAATTTTGAGGTGTCCGACTCCCTGTTTGCTTCCATCCTGGATGCCAGGGGTTGGGGCATGCTGGTCCTTCCAGGCAGGATGGAGATCCTGACGCTCAGGGCTTCCAGCCCTGGTTTGTAAGTGACCAGGGTAATTTGCTCTGTAAGGAGACAGCATGTGTGAAAAGAGTTGTAAATGTTCTCAATAGGCACATAAAAGAAAACTTATGTAGATGTTGTGTTTTAAGATCCTAAGGAGGTTCTTTTCAAATTTATGGTGAAATTTTTCCCAGTGGACCCTGGACATCTGAGAGAAGAGCTGACCAGGTACTGTGTTTGTTCTGGTCCTTCCTTATTGCACAGTCCTATGTTTTTGCAGTTGCAATGCATGTGTATAAAAATCCTTATCTTCATCCAACCAAACCTGTCTGTTAGCAATGGTAATTCTAAGTATTGCCAGAGCTCTGTGCTTTACAAAACAAAACTGCAAATAGTATCTTGGTGCTCTATTTTTATATAAAACCCACTTGAAAATCAGCCATCTTAAGAGGCTGCAGTGTGTTTACTGCCAAACGTTTTAGCAGTTGAGCACCAAGTCTGACTTTGCTCAGTCTAGCTCCTGCCTCAAGCTGTGTTCTGAAAGAAAAACCTTAATTTTATTTTTAAAAATGACATTGCTAGCTCTTACATTTCAGAGAACGCATTGCAAACAGGAACTAAGAATAAAACCAATACAGTGCTTCTGCAGAACATTAGCCCTGAGAGGAGACATAAATGCCCTCTGAAGCATAAAGGAATGTTAGCTCTGAAACCTATTAATGGCCTTTTAAACGGCAGGGGCATGCTGCTCATGGTGGTGCCCAGCTGTACCCTCGTGGAGGGGCCGCACACTCCTTCTATGACCCCCCCCAGACCTGCATCCCTTGTTTTGGGGCACAGGCGAGCACTGGGACGGGCATGGGGACAGCCTGGCTGTGCTGAGCTGGGGCCTGAGAAGAGTCCCCTCTCAGGACAGCTCCTGTCCCCTGCACAGGTATCTCTTCACGCTTCAGATCAAGAAGGACCTGGCGCTGGGGCGGCTGCCCTGCAGTGACAAGAGCGCGGCGCTGCTCGTCTCCCACCTGCTGCAGTTGTAAGGGCAGGCACATGCCTGCAGCAGGGGGCACCAGGGCTTGCTTTGACTGCATGGCAAGGGCTGCTCCTAACCCCACTCTCCCTGTGCCCCCCACAGCTGAGCTGGGTGACTTCCACGAGGAGACAGACCAGCAGCACCTGGCCACCCACAGGTACCTGCCCAACCAGGAGTACCTGGACAACAAGATCAAGCACTACCACCGAAGGCACGGGTAAGGGCTGCTGTGCACGGGTTCCTTTCCATCAGCACACAGGGCCAGCAGCGGCATGGGTGCTCAGCACCCTGGCATGCACACATCCAAAATGGTGTCTTTTCAGCCCGTTTCAGCAGTTGCTTTTTCATTCTTGTCACTTCCCAGTGTGTTTGTGTCTCCAGGGGGAAGACGCCAGCTGAGTCGGACGTCCAGCTGCTGGACGTGGCCAGGAAATTGGAGATGTATGGGATTCGCCCGCACCCTGCCAGCGACGGCGAGGGGACGCAGATCAACCTGGCCGTGACACACATGGGGGTGCTGGTCCTGCGGGTAAGCTGGGGGCTCAGGGTGGGCTCTGCAAGGACATAACCTCACGTTCTCAGCCTTCTCCCCTCACCTGTTCTAACCCCTCCCTAATCCCTCGGAGCAAGTGCACCCTAGCAAACCTCGGGCAGGGAGGTGATGCTTTGGGATATCACCCTGGGCTCAGCCCCAGCACCTCTGCCAGCACTGGCTGCACACTGCTGTGCCTGCCCGGGCTCTGGCAGAGCCCTGCTGGCCCTTGTCATTGCAGGCACAGCCGTGTAAGCACCACAGGTTACATGGCTGCGTCACATGCATTCACCGTATAATCTTCCAGCAAAAATAGCCACCTAATGTCTGTGCAATTACATAACGTTGTAATCACAGCATAGCTGAGGAATAAATACAGACTTCCTCGCAGCCGGCGTGAAACAGTGCTTGCCTCCCACACTGACTAATTTCAACCTGGGAACATCTTGCCAGAGCAGAAAAAAATCCTAACTGTGGGTCTGCTGTTCATAATTAGTGCTGCCAGACCCAGTTATTTATTCAGAGCCATAAACACCCCTCGTGTGCATGCATGATTAGAGCATCTGTGAGCCCATGGAAATCTGGGCTCTCCCAGAGAGCTGAGAGGGTCTCAGTGCCATAGCACAGGGTAGCACAATTTTATCTGTTCCTGCTGTGATACGAGTGTTGCATGGCTGCATCCAAATTGATGCATAGCAGTAATGAAGGTAAGGTATGCTTGCAGTCTGCTTAAGATGGCGTTAAAAGGTGTGGAAATGAGCTGAGCTCTGCTGCGCTTCCCATCTCACTTCTTTTGGGAGGCAGATTCTGCATTAACACCTCACCTGCCCTGTGAGCTGGGAAGGATGGGACACTCTGCCTTGACCTCTGAGAGTTTTCTCTTGGACTACTGCTGTTTTACAGTTAGCTTCATTAGGCAGAGTTCAGCCCTGAGCCTTAGTTCCTGCTCTTGGGATCAACTGATAGCGAACTGAGGGTTAAATGCTAAATCCCCATTGCCTCTTCCCCAGGCCCAGGGGCAGTGAGAGCTGTAGAAATGGCTCACGTGGTGTCCTGAGAGCCCAGGTCTCGGCCAGTCATATTTCTGCATCTTGCCCCATCCCAGTATAACTGCTGTGTCCGTCCTTGCAGGGCAATACAAAGATCAACACATTCAACTGGTCCAAAATTCGCAAACTGAGTTTCAAGAGGAAGCATTTTCTCATCAAGCTCCATGCAAACATTTCTGTAAGTAGGTCTCTGTAAGCTGCTAAGGCAGCTGCCCAGCTCAGGACTGCGAGGGCACATGGCAGAGCCTGGCCCAGCGTGCCCCTGACACCCGCGTGCTTGTCCCTGGCCACACAGGCACTGTGCAAGGACACGCTGGAGTTCACCATGGCGAGCAGGGATGCCTGCAAGGCTTTCTGGAAGACGTGTGTGGAGTACCACGCATTCTTCCGGCTGTCTGAAGAGCCCAAGTCAAAGCCCAAAGCCCTTCTGTGCAGCAAGGGCTCGAGTTTCCGCTACAGGTAAAGTCCCAGAGGAAAAGCCCTGGTGTGCAGAGGCTCTGAGCCTCCCCTTCACATCTGTCCTGGCTGGGTGCGACAGGCTGACACCTGACAGCTGCTTCCCTGGTCCTGCTGATGCCACCCCAGTCCTGTCGCGTCCCCTCACCTCCCCCAGGGTGCGGGGCCGCCCAGGGCTGGGCTGATGGTGCTGCTCACACCTTTTCCTCCTTGCTGCTGCAGTGGGAGGACACAGAGACAGCTGCTGGAGCACGGGAGGAAGGCGAAGATGAAGAGCCTGCCCTTTGAGAGGTACTGATGGCAGGGAGGGGGGCAGGACTGAGGGGTGTGTGTGGGGGGCATCCTAGCCCTGCATCCACCCATGCACTCGGCCTTGCAGGAAGCACCACGCATCCCGCTATGACGAGAGGCAGTGCCGCTCTTCCCCGGACCTCCTGACAGATGTGTCCAAGCAGGTACGTCCCCGCAATGCGCACAAGAGGCAGCCAGAGTCCAAGCCACAACCCTGGCTCTTCATCCTGCTGCCGGCCCTGCTCTGCTCCCCCTGCCCGCCTGGGGCTGAGCAGGATGCCCACACACCCTTTTTTTCCGCCAGGTGGAGGAGCTGCGCCTGGCCTATGGCAGCCGGGGCTCCTTCCGCACTGCCAACGGGGTGCACACCTCGGAGCCCACGCTGGACAGCCGCTGCTGCAGCTCCACCACGGAGGTGACATTCGCCGCCGAGCTGGAGCGCTCCAAGCCTGAAGCAGCCCCCGTCTTCCTGCCCCACTCCAAGAGCAGCTCCGCCTTCCCCCTGCTCTACGCGGAGCTGGAGCTGGAGCGGGCGTGGGAGCCCGCCGACCTCTTCGGCTCCAGGAACCCCTTGACATCCTTTCGGCCCCACCACAAGTTTGCTGGGAACAGTAAGAGCACCTCGGTGGGCAACATGCGGGAGGTCAGCACGAGGCCGCTGGTGTACACAGACGTGCCATGCCCCCAGCCACTGGCCACCCTGGCCCCGCAGGTCCTCTTTTACGTAGACAGACCACCACAGCCCCTGTGCCACGTGCAAACGCCCAGCCAGGAGGCAGCAGGAGCAGCCGGTGGTTGCATCCCCACGGCCACAAAAACACCCAAGTGGAGCCCAAGCACTGCCTGGACGGGGGAATTACAGCACGAGGCTTCGCACAGGGCTGTGGGCACCAGCGCAGCCCCAGAAGGGGGGAGCAGGTCGCTGGCTCGCTCCTTTGATTATGGCCTTCAAGAGCAGCCTCCCAAACGGTCCTGGAGCCAGTCGGACATGAAAACCATCCGCTTCCCCCACGGCTCGGAGTTCAGGCCCCTGGGCCCACGCCCTGCCCTGAGCAGCCGGAAGGCAGGAATCCTACGGCACGCGCTGGCCCAGCAAGGGCTCACGCCACGGCCGCGGCACCCTGCCGAGCGCTACGTGGGCAGCAGCACTGAGTCCAGCGACTCCGACTCCGACCTCCTGGCCGCTGAATACTGCTCCCTGTACGGCCGGGTGCTGCGGTCGCCCATGGCTCGGGTGCGGCTGTCCTCTGGCAGCCTCCAGCTGGAAGAAGAGGATGAAGAGGTGTCCTGCGCGACCGGCGCTGCTGAAGAGAGGACTTCCAGGGGGGCCTCCAGGTATTTCACTTAGGTGCCTCACACCAGCTGAAAGGAGCCACAGGTGGCCAGAACTGATCCGGACCCACAGAATGGTCACAGTCCTGCTTGCAGGGCTGCTTACTGCTTGCGAAACGTTGTGATGGACTCATGTTGTGTGAGTGCTCTTAGCTGTAGAGGAAGTGTTAAGGGACAGCTGGGGAATGTTCAGAGGTACCCATCTCCTGCATCACACCTCGAAACTGGTGCATCTCTGCCACCAGGCTTTTCACATGCAGGGGTCCAGCTTTAGCCAGATGGGCAGGGACTCTCTCTTAAGCCCTGCACAGACACTGCATCCAGTCCAAGCAGGCCACGCTCAGAGCTCAGCCACTCATCAGTGAGGTGGAAGAAAAGAAAAGAAAAAAAAAAAAAACATTTTATGGAAGATCTTAAACATTAGTTTTTCACAACTCCAGGGAAGCCTGATGGTGGGAAGAGTGTTTGACGCCCATTGGGAGAGGAGCAGGATGGTCAGGGGAGGCTGAGCAGAGATGTCTGCTCTTGGAGCTGTCAATGGCCCAGCACAGAGCCTCCTACCTCTCCTTGCGCCAATGCTGCAGGAACACCCAGTCCTCAGGACAGGGTGCCACACATGGGGTGCTCTTTGTGCTGCTTGGAGCCATGTAGGAAGTAAGCAGCTCTGTCTTGTCCCTGGCCAGTTTAGGGCATTATCCTTCCCAGGAAATATATCAGCACTCGTAAATCATTAAGCAGCATCTCACTCTGAGCTGTAGTAAGTGGGTTAATGAATGATGATGTATAGCTCCGCTCTTCTTAGGCCTGTTAGCTGTTATTTTCTGTCAACAGCCCCACAGCCCAGGCACCTCAGTGTCCTGCTTAAATTTGGGGGGAGTGAGGCATGCAGAAGATGGTCTTGCTCCCCCAAATCAGGCCTCCACCAAGCAGCATGGGGAAAAAGCTCTCAGGAGGGGGGCAGGAAAGAGAGGCAGCTGGTGCTTACCCTTTTGGCATTAGGAAGGCTGCTGTAACCATGGTGCTTCTAAACGTTCCTGTTTGCTACATGAATGCAATGTTATTTTTACCAGGGCCGTTTCTAGTTATAGAAGAGCAGGAGAGGGAGCTTCTCACCATCCATAGGGCAGCAGGAGGGAGATTACTTATTTATGCATTGCTCCCTGAAGTGAAAAGGCATAGATACTTCCTAGACGTGTTTTTATTACAAAGAACTTATTACCCTAAAAACACAGGGAATCTACTCTGGAAACAGGAGAATGATGCTACTTCTGTAAGATGTTTAGAGAAGTTCTTATTACTTTTCTTTAAGAACAACTCTCTAAAACTGCAGGACATGACTATGAGGAGAGGAACAGCTCCGTAATACCTATGGTTGAGAAAGCAGTGCAAACCACTTGAAGGGATTTCAGGAACAAGGAAGCTGGGGCAGGGATGGAAAATAAGTGCGAAAAAAACTAGGTTCATGGTTACTGCCTCACTCTGTGCGTTGCTGTCTTTTGTTTTAGAAGCTGGACAATAAAATAATAATAAAAAAACAGTTGTTCACACTAGAGTTTTCGTTTCCTCCATTTGGATAGGGCCCAAGCTGCTGCAGCTAAGGCAATCTGCACCTCAACCCACCTTCCCCTACAGCTCACAGCCCCCAGGCAGCCCTCATTGCTCCACAGAGCTGCCAGGCTGCTTTCCCTCTGTGCGTTCATTGTCTTAGAGGCAGCTGAGACTCACTGAATGCTGCTGAAAACAACCACATTCTTGGTCAGCTGCCCAAAGAAATGTGTTAGATCAACAAGAGAGCACAGTTTGCTTTCGCTCCAGGTTATTCTGGGCTGAAGAAGCTGTGAACTACCTGGACCCCACATGCTGCTCTGGGACTGGCACATGTTCTGGTGAATGAAAAAAAGGAAAAACAAACTCTGCATAAATAGAAAGTTTACTTTCTCCATGCTCTGTATCTTGGAAACAGCAAGAACTGCCATTCAATGCAGCATTTAAGTATGGCAATCTACATGCATGGTGTGGTAAGGGGAAAAAATAGCTGTAGTGATTCAACTACAGAATTTACACGTAGTCCCCAGAGAACATCCCTTAAAGGGTTATTATACCTTAAGCACACAGGCAAACCTACAATCACTGTTAGGTCCTGAAATCATGTGGAGACATGGAAGGCTGGCCCAGGTCAGCTTTACCTTGAGCATAGCCCAGAACAGACAAGCAGCCTTACTGGGAGGGATCAACGTAAAACTACAGTGCACAAACCTCCAGGAGTTCCTAACTCCGACATTCGAGACTGCTGGGGACACTGCAATGAGATGGAGAAACAAGGACTTGGGAACTATTTTTGGATTTTTCCATTGACTAGAGAGTACTGGGGCACAGCATGTACGCTGTGACTTAGCGCATCATACATAATGGTCAACAATAGCAGAGGAACAAAGCAGTCCTGAGTAAGCAACAGAAATTAAGCTAAAATCATTGCATAAGCCAGCTTTGCTGGGACTGACTAGAATAAAGGAACAATCTCAGTAAGCAGCGGCACACATGCAAAGGAACAAACAAAATAACCCTTGCATCAGTCCTTCCCTGTGGTACCTGTATAGTTCCTTCTCAGCCCTGTTCACCAAGAGGCAAGAATATTGAGTGTGTTTCACTAGTAAAACGAACAAAAAATACTGACGATAGAGAGATGACATGGACTGCTGATGGTGAAAGACATCAGTACCTGGGAAAATGCAAACTTACATCCCTGAAGCAAGCAAGCAGTATTAATTGGGTGGGGGCACAGAAGCATTATAGCATCAAAACATTAAGCTACTCAATGCATTTGGACTGATGTAGCTGGGGCTCATAAAATGCATCACTTATAGATAAAGCTAACCTCGAGATTTACATGCAAGATATTCAGTTGTTTCTTTAACATATAGGTGTATGTATTAAGTTACAAAAGCATCAAAATGTACGCAGTATATAAAGAACATTAGTTTGGAGCAGTTCTAAGGTTCCAGCAAATTTAACTAATTTCTATATTAAGTGTAACTTCATTTATTGGAAAGATGTGAAATAAGGCAAGCCGACATACATACCATTAAAACTTTGTAAAGAATAAAATAATTTTATTCCAGTGTTAAGTCATAAAACAGTGTTATAAAAATGAGACCTTTAACAATTGCTAAGCCTTGTGCAAACACATCAAGAATCTATGTACTTTCCTATTCAACTAGAGACATTCAATTGAATGCAAGAACAGGTTTTTACAATACTACAATGCTTACTGTACAGAAGTGTGCTAGAGGAATCAAGAGACCAGGGGTTTTAAGAATGATTACATTGATAAAGGACTCATCTACCCAAGAACAAATACATTTCTCTACTCTGTGATTCAGACTACTTTGATAAGACTACTTCAATATCAATTCTTCTCCATCTACGGTGGGAAACCTAACAAACCAAACACACAAGAAGATGATTCCTAAATGAATATCTTGATATCTCTTCCCATTATCTATCTGCCAGCAACAGAATACTGCTGATTAAGTTACACAGTTCATCAATATCTAACAAGTCATGGGGAAAAAGAAACTGTTCTCTGGAAACCAGTAATACAGACATCCATTCTTAAGAGTTACAGTCATACAATGCACAGAGACCTTAGGTGCAAAAATGCCACGTGCAGTACAATAAAGCAGTCTTTAAATGGACTGTTCTTACAAGAGAATGAAGCTGTTTGATGCATACATGGACGATTTTTTCCCCCCATACTGTCCTGTGAGGTAGGCATACGACCCACCCATTTCACAGGAAGAGGCACCATAGTTCAGTAACTTGCTACAGTCTTACCACATAAATAGGACAGATTAATTAATTCACTAACCCTGGCTACCCAGAACAGGATATGGAGTTGCATAGATTAAAGACTCTGTCAACAGGGTATAACCACCAATTACAAAATTCAGGAGAAATTCTTATCACCTCTCCCCTTGGTCTCATTAAAAAACAAAAACAAACAAAAACCATACCACACGTTAAAGGAAGTGACATAGAAGTAAAAACATGATTTAATTCTGAGAAATGAATACGGAGGTCTTTACAATAAGATTTGGGATGAGACTGGTGAACTAAAAGCTGAGGTAACTGTGGCCCTGGCCTTTTTGTACCTTCACTTTACAATGCCAAGTTCACAATTAAGTCCGTAGAGATATTAGGCCACGCTACGTTGTCACAGGCCATGCACATTCGTTTGAGCACATAGATCCTGAACACTCCTCTATGGGACTGAAACCAAAACTGAGCCCTGGAGTTGCTCTGTCTCTCTAGCATTCCCTGTTGCATAGCAGCTGGTAGGTATCTTCCAGACAAGAACAGCATGGGGGGGGAGGGGAGAACGACCCAAAACCTTTTCAAAACAACCATGCAACTCTGTGCAAGGAACACCTTTGCTAAACCATAACACAAGATAGGAGGTATATGCACGCCTCTGCACATTTATTAAAATCCAGAATAAAATGCACAACAGAAAGAGCTCATGAAAGTTTACAGAACTTAAATATTTATTTTTAAACCATTTAAAACCCCCCAAAACATTGAAATAAGCTTCATCTATAAACAGATTTACAAGACTAACAACTACAGAAGCTAGAGAAGCACTACAATTTGTTTGTGATGCAGTTATTTTGTAAAGCTTCAGATCAACTGTATTTACAACTTTTGCTGCTTTTACATTTATAAAAATATTTATTTAATCCATAACATTATTGTTTTCAAAAACTATTTCCAGACTTTTTCTCAGATATAAATTCTAATCGAATTTCAGTTATATAGCAGATGAAAGTTTTAAACAGAAACACTTCTTTAAAATTAAAACAAAGGTTTTTTTTCTTTTTTTTTTTTTCCTTTTTTAAATTTTTTTACAGTGTAGGCACCATTGAAAATAATTGTCCTTGGCATATCTAACCACCATCTCTCACAAGTGTCCTTTATATAAAAACGATGTAATGGCAACATTTGACTAAAAATGCAGTATTTACTTGCACACCATTACTTTTTTAATATTTGGCAGATATATTTCAGATTTTTAAAATGACTTTTGTGCAAAAACAAAATGTGCAGGTCTGAACCATAAAATAAACACACCCAACCTTTATCAAAAATAAATTTACACCAACAGTTCCACAGCTAAGTACTGAAAAAAAAATCCCAGTTCAAAATTTCAGCATAATATACATACTGGGTTGAAAAAGAAAGAAAAACAAATAATAACAAAAAAATAATATAAAACCAGAAGAGATTACCCAGTTAGCAGTACCATAAATATATAACTGAAAGCAACTTTATAATCTTACCTACTTTTTATGAAAAAAATCACTCCATACTGCACAGTACTACCTTTTTGTGAAAGAATATCTATAACTCAGTTATTTGCATATTAACTGGTAAATACATATTTAAAATACACTTTCAGAAAATTATAAACAAATTATGTTGATGTACTGTATTTAATGTATTTAAGAACAAAAATGTGTATAAATATCTTACAGGAGAAACAACACCACCACAAAGAACGCTGGTGTTACACTTATACCTGCTTGTGAGGTATGTATCATGCGACGCTCGGCTTCTCTGGCTCCCTTCCACCCAGGTATGTATACTCAGAGGAAAAAAATTAAGTTAAATAAAATTGGACTTCAGTTTTTGTCCATTATTGCCAAAAGCCCCACCCCCTCAACTGTATTGCTTTAATTTTCCTACCATGATGATGTAAGATTGAATTACTACTTGTTCTAAAAGGTAATACATATACTGTACATCAGGATATACCTGTTGCTACATACCACCTGCAAACTATTGACATATTGCTCTCAAATATATTTAATCATAGAGCTGCCTAAAATACTGTACCAATTTAGAATTATAATAGATACTGTTGCAGGTTTATTCTTCAGGGCACGATAACTATATGCTGGTTGAAGCAGGTGCTACAGCAATACCCTTGCCACTACAATACATGTTTTGAATATGCTTGTGAAAAAGCAATTTTCTCTGAAGCTTGTTAGTGATTTACAAAAGTTTAACTCATGAATACAAAAGACCTGTACATCCCTGGGTACAGGAACAAAATAGCATCAAAACATACTGTACTTGCACTTTCTATCAACTAAAGTAATGGTTATTTCTAAAAGCAAAACTGCACCTCAACATTTATCAGATTAAACTGGTGAAACTACAATATTAAAAGTTGTTTTTTACAAAATAATTTCCTGAAAATATAAAACCATGTGCACTGCCACAAAATAGTTGAGTAGGTTCTTTCAAATCCTCAAATCACCATCAATATGTTGCAAAGATCCAAAAGGCACAAGGAGCTCATGAGCTAAGCACTGCCAAGCTTGAAGTAGTTTTGGTGGGTTTCACTGGGTCCATATGAAACAGCAGTCAATTATGTGAAGTTTCTTAGGATGAGTCATTAACAGAAAATCTACGGATAAAAAGTAAGTAAAGTTTTTGTTAATTATTGTGTCTCATCCTGGCAGACAGCAAGTAACTATCTACACATCATTAAACTAGTAAGAATTCTCCTGCTCCCTTCCTTGCTATAAATATGCTTGAGATAAAACTGCAGGTTAAATTAAAGGAAGCAAAATATAACAACTACAGTAAAATTGCAGAGTGTAAAGACCAAGCAAAAAAAGTTACTGTTAGCTTTAGTTTTTCTTTCAATAACCAGAAGTGTTATATATAACTACTGAAGCTAAGAATGTAGAGCCCTGGATGTAACAGATCTATCACTTATCAAAATACTGTACTCAAACTTCCCTAGCATATGAAATGCTTGAAATCAACTAGCTTTTCCTTAATGGAAGTACTTCATTTTTTTTTTCCCCATAAAAACATATATATTTTTTTAAATGCATGCAAAACTTTCTTCACTTACTTCTGAAATTTCTCCATAAGTTTCTTCACCATCTTATCTGTGATCCCTGGACATGTTGCTTCTGCCATATTGATGCTTTTCTCAAGTTCCTCAATTGCTTTCTTTCTGCTAGCATTATTTGTGTCCTGCTGTTTGAGCTGAGTAGCAAACCGAAGCAGATAAAGCTTACAGAATTCATCAGGTGCTTGGGCAGTAACTTAAAAAGTTCTTTGAAGGTAAAACTTACCTCAGCAAAGACAGGGGTGATTATCATAGTTAAACAACTCAGGGTTTTAACAAGATCTTGATCCTAAAAATTAACAAATAAGGATATCAGTATATTCCTATACCATACGTATGCCGTGTTAAATGCAGCTTACAAGATTTTGAAAGTTCAGCTGAATTCAGCACAGCCCTTGTAACATATCACAAAACAATGAAGGTACAGTACATCAAAAAATGTTAGGAAATATGGAAATAGATGCCTGATGACAAGTCATTGTCACACTTCAATTTCTCTTCTCTAATATTATATAACAGTTTAAAATTCATATATCTTTGAACAGATACTGTTCTATTAGTATGTGGTATCTTTTGCAATTAATGCTGACACAGGCATAGGAAATGTCACTAACAAGCATTATCTGTTGAACTACAAAAAAGTAGTCAGTTCTTAAGAAAACTGAATAAATACAAAGTTTTAACACTACCTTACGATGGCTTCAAAACCGGCTCTTAAAGAAGAACTCTTTAGACTACATACCGTCCCATTCTGTAGCTTCTTTGCATCTGGTTTCTTTCGAACTGTAGTAAAGCTCCACTCAGGATGAGAGTTGTTTTCTTTGTTACTTGACTCCCTAAGAAAAAGGATATGATGTACATAATACTAGCCACGGCATAATGCTAGCAACCATAGGTAATCCATATAGATTTACTATGTATTTGGGTTATTTCTGTATGCCTTAAAACATGGGAAAAAAACATATGTTGAAACGTTAAATGAACTTCAGAAAAACAACTTCAGAGACCATCTTGAAATACAATCAAAGCAACCAGAAGATGCCTACTTATAAAGCTTACCTTCTCCTATGACATCCCATTTAAAAGTTATCTGACATCCAGAAAAGCAAGACACTTACAGAAGGCATGTTGTTCCACCCACATTGTGCAAACCTCTTTGTACACCTCAGCCTTGCTCTGTGGTATTTCTAATTGTAATTCATTGTTTTTGGTATAACCACTAGCCCCAAACTAGGAGATACACAGCACTTAAACAGCACTGAAACCGAGTTTAGATTTAAAAAAAATTAAAGAGAATGAGTGCATAGCTTGATTTATACATTAGTCTTCAGTTTCAAACAGAGGATTTCCTTGAAAGAAGCCAATGCAAAACAGAAAAAGTCAGATAGAGACTAAATTGTGAAAATTAACTTACGAATCAGAACCATCGGAATCAGTTTCATCGCTACTATGTCCCTCTGCTTTCCATCTCTTAAACCTATCAATTAGTTCTGTCAGGTATGAAGTCTTCTTGGCATTTTTCATAATGAATTTGTGCTTCAGAAGTTCTTTTGCTGTAGGGCGCTATAAGAAACACTTAAGTATTTAATGTTATGCTAACATTTTGTGACTTTAAATGTTAGTAAGGGAGATTTAGTATGACAACTGACTTAGCTCATACAGCATCAGGAAATTAGTAGAAACAGGAAGTTGAGAAAAGCCAGTAATCCACATTTACAAGCACTCTAAAAATATGATCAAGTAACACACAGACTATTGCTTACCCTTCTATGCTAGAAAGTACACACCCAGGAAAATGACTAATCAAATTTCTCCACTGCAACATTTCCTTGTAAGCAGAATTCAGGCAGACAACAAAAGTTCTGCTAGGGAAGAGATCTAGGATTCCCTCCTCTTTCAAAGCTTCTCTTCTGACCTTAACCTAGGTTCACATGCGTTGTAGGAAGTTGCCTCTGCCATCATCAATTCTTCTGCCCGCCCCCCCCCCCATAATTTTAAACAAAAGAGGCTGGGGTGAAGAGACATCTGTTAAGAAGTACCATTAATATTTACAGTCAAAAGTATAGTCTCCAAAATTATTAAAATCAACTAGGATGTACCGTACCAGCAGAATACTTCACAAACATGTATTAAAAAATATAATTATACATCTCTACACACACACTTATCTACTCACAAATGTTGGATCCTTATTCAGACATGCATCGATGAATTCTTTAAAAGGTTTACTGAATTCTCCTAACAAAGTTGGAGGATTGTTTTTTGGAATGAGAAACAGAACTCTCATTGGATGCATATCAGAGTTGGGTGGCTCCCCTTTGGCTAGTTCAATAGCAGTGATTCCCAATGACCAGATGTCAGCCTGAGAAAGGAAAAAGTTACTTATAGCATAAAGTTAAATGATATCACAACAAAGCATTTAATAACTGAAATCTGCATCCATATAATAAAGTTAACTTTGGTCTCAGTAGAAAACGCATAAAGATTCTTTTTTAATACTCAAAGGCTATAATTTCCAAAGACCTAAGTGATTTAATCAGTCTTGAATAACTTTGACCGATGTATACAACATCGGTATTGTTGCATTGTCTATTTCTTTCCTAACAGACAGCTTTATGAAGTTTGCTGGAAAATGATCAACAACTCTGGTTAGATATGAGACACCAAGTTGGCAGTAAAAGTTTCTGAAGAATCAAGTGATACTGTTTTTACCTAGAAATAAGCCTTATTGATACAGAGACAAATTTTATTCGTGAAACTATGAAATCTTCCAACTTAGAGATTTCTCCCAAGTGAAATATTTCTCAAGTGAAATATACATCATTTACATCTTTTTAGATTAGTTACAAGAGCCATTCAAGTCACTATAGGTGTTTCTCATTAAAAATGGGAATGATTGACTACACTTGGCAAATTAGTCATAACCCAAAGCTGCCCATATAGTAAAGAAGGGTTACAAGTTGTATCACTCCAATACTCCTTTCCTATTCATAAGAAGAACTAAAATATCTGTAATTTAATATTGAAGAAATAAGCTAGCTCGTAACTGGAACAAAACATTTTGAAAGAGGTGGGGCTTGTAAGTCTGTTACTATAAAAGTGTATTAATTTATTTCATTTTCTACTATTCTGCAGAAGGGAACAGAGAAAAGTTAAAATTCAGTCCAGATGCCAAAATGCTTTTCAGTATTAGACTAGAAATCAGTGTATCCTGTCCAAAACCTTTTCATCTGTCCTACCCAAAGGCCTGCCTCTTTCATACTTTCCCACTAGACTTCTGGCTAAGAAAGAAAGGAGAAAGGGCATTGCTCTCGCAACAATAGTGAGGAGATACGAAAAGCAGGAGATTAGGTTGCTGGCAGAATGTAAATGAAGGGGTGGTACAGCTGATTTACACACAGGGCAAACAGAAGAGGAATTATTTTCACTTGGACAGGACAACATGCATTTTTAAAACAAGCTAGAGAAAAAAGCCCTAGAAAGAGTATTACAGTTGTACCACTGGAACTCTACACATGAAAATTACAAGTGAATGTATATGCTCCTTATTATCAGCAAGAACCCCTGATATGTACAAAATTTCTTCAAACTTGAATGATTCTGGGAAAATCCGTGGATTTTTAGTACATCTCAGATACTCAAAAGGCTTTTATGTTAAGTAAAACTGCACATTACAAGTATGGTTAAATGCTTACTATTTGAGAAAAACATATGAAAGTTACTTTGCACTACCAAGACTTTTAGATTTCTTGCTCCTACTTGAGGATGTATCTAAACAGTGTAGAAAATCCAGTGCCAGCACCAAAATATACTGTCATTTCACTAACCACACGCTCTAGACCATTTTGTGGGTATAGACACAGGAGTAAAGGGGATTGTTCCTTCCTTATAGTGATTTTTAGCAGCAGCTCCAAACCCGCAGAAAACATGGCAGGGATACAGTGTCTGCTTTTCTACTGTTTGTTCACATTGAGAAACTCTCCCTTCTAATTCGTCTGCAATTAGTTGAAATCTTCAGAATTACACAGAAATACCTGACAGTGAGTTGTAGAAATGCAATCACGTATTAAGAGTCCAATGTTTACTGACAAAACACAGATGAATACTAAAGCTAAACTTGGTCTCACACAAGTCACCCTTCTGTAGATAATGGAAAGACAGGCAACCCATTCAATTCCTTTTCCTTTGACAGTAAGAGGAAGCCTAGAGACCAACTTAAATACCTGCATCTAAAGAGATTAAGTTCAAATGGTAAGATTCATGTCATATAAAAGAGTGAGAATAGAGTAAAATTTCAGCCCTGATCTCAGGTTTAAAATAAGGTGATAAATTCTGGTAGTATTCTGATTTGAAAGCTTTATTACTGCTTGAATAAAATGGGAAATGCTGAATTTAAATTAAACAAAAATAAACCCACAACACAAAGTATCCAGGGAGTTTCTCTAAAAGAATGTTAACATGAAAGCATCAAGTTTACTTGCTGAGTTTTCATGGATCTTGCATGGGAGTACAGTGACATCCAATTACTGTAATAACAGTTTAATTGTTCTTTTGTTACTTAAAATCCCGTAATTTGAAATAAACTTTTTTTCAGTATTGATACAGCTAGAAAGACAAAAAAAACAGTGCCTTCTGTTAGATCTGCAGATACAAAAAAAAGATATTTTACTCTCATACTTACTTTTGAATCATACGCTGACTGCTGAATAACTTCAGGGGCCATCCAAAATGGAGTTCCAACAAAGGTATTCCTCTTAATTTGCGTGTCTGTCAGCTGCCCAGCAACTCCAAAATCAGCAAGCTTAACATCACCTTGCTCTGATAACAAGACATTGGCAGCTGCCAAATGGAAATAATATAACACCTAATTTAGAACGCTGCTCCCATGATTTTTAAGGGCTTTAACAAAGTTACATTTTAAATGCACCTTTTATATCCCTGTGAATTTTTTTCTCTGAATGTAGGTAGTCAAGACCTTTCAAGATTTCCTTTAGCATGGTAGCGATCTGGAACTCATCAAATGGGCCAGCACGCAGCTTTAGAGAAAAGACACAGTAAAATGGTTTTATTCTTGTATATAATTTCTGCCTTGTTATTGATTTAATTAAATATTAACTTGAAACATTTTTAATGTAAAGAGCTAAAAGAATTCATAAAATGAAGAATATTGAGTTACTTAATCAAATCTATCAGAAACAGGTGCCATTAGAACGATCATCTTCACATCTCCTCTACTGATAATACATGCAAAGTGCTGCTACTTTTCTTTTATGCACAGTACAGTCCCCTCAGCATGCAACACACACGAAAAGCTAGAACTTCCTAAGAAGTTTTAGTTTTCTATCAAACACAGTAGACTGAATTTTGCATTTTAAAATGTGTATGAAGAAACAGTTTATTTCAGAATAAATGTCTATTGAATGCTGTTTTTAAAGTTAACGATACTTTTTTCCTTGTTCCAATATTTTTGATTCCATGCTTGCCTTTGCAACAACAACATAATGCACTATCATAAAGCTGCTTGTATGGGGTAAGTTTTGCACATTGGAAAGCTATGTAACTAAAACAGAAGTATTAAGGTGTGTGATTCTACTACAAAAACAAGAATCAAAAAACCCACACAAAACTGTAGTGAAAGAGAAAACTGTAACATTACAAAAAATTGAAGCAAAATGAAATAAGCCAAAAATTAAGGTTTTATCCTTCTAAAGAACAAGTGAAACCACTGAACACTACTAAAAAAACCTACTTCATTATTTCCTGACAATCCACAAAAGACTATAAATTATGTGAAAGTGTTAAAGAAGAATTATCTCAGTCTCTCTCTCAAAAAGACTAAGTTCCAAAGCTACAAAGCACTATACACTATACATAATTACTATGCTTTTGCGTTCCTAGACTTGAGCTGATGTGATGTAATTCCATAAAGTTTAAACAGATCTGTAAAGTTAAGCACAGACTTAAACCTTTGCAGAAAGGAGAACTGGTAGCAAATATATAATTAACACCATGTTGTAATACTGAAGACATGATATCTTTCCCTTCAGAATCACACAAAGACTGAGTTATATTATCTTGCAGGAAAGGGTGGGTCTTGAAGCTTTACAGTTGAGGCGGAGCTGTACTGAAAGTATGGGGAAACCACATCCACATGAAGTGGACTGTGCACTTGTTCTGTCTAAGCTACATCCTTCATGAATGCTACACAATCTTAAATAAAAGGTACTTCCATGTTTAACAGAAAATGGAAAAATTAACACCTTCTAACCAGTTAAAATTAATTATACTCTGTAGGCACACACAATATTAATTCCTGAGACCTGATCGTAAAGGAAACATTTTGTATGCAACTGTAATGAATACCCTGATTTGGGGGGGACTAGACACCAACACAAAAAACTCCACACTCAAGACAAGTCACCCACCCTCCTACCCCCTCTATGGGGCAAACAGTACTTCTCATACTAAAAAAGAAAGACACCACAATTTGCCTTCTATTTGACTGAGAACAAGAGTTTCCTAATGCTTAGAGACAAACAGTAAAACAAACAAACAAAAAAATTAACACCAACATGTAACAGAACTACCATGCAAATCAACAATTTTGGAGCACTGTAATGTAGCAGTGATGCAACATTAACAGCCTCCAGGGAATTGATTTCATTAAGTGATATGAAAACACAATTAAGTAGGTTTTACTCATAATGCAAATATTATATACTTACAAGATCCAAAGCTGACCCTCCACCCAAG
The DNA here is from genome assembly GCF_009769625.2 of Cygnus olor. Lineage (NCBI taxonomy): Eukaryota > Metazoa > Chordata > Aves > Anseriformes > Anatidae > Cygnus > Cygnus olor. The sequence continues at coordinate 8,683,385 of NC_049181.1, forward strand.
TATTCCATTATTATCCATAGTTTTGTGCCCTGTAAAAGAATGCATGAGCTGTTAGAAGTTCAAGGGTGCCACAAAAAAAGTCCTTCAATGGACTACCAGTATACTGTTAGGAGAATACAAATATAGAAACCCATTAATCATTAAGATGCATCTAATTACTTCCTGCAGAATGATCACATAGCTCCTGTGCAAGATGCCTACATATCAATTAAAGTTTGACTTCCATATAAGAACAAAAACAACACCAGAAGTGATACACATCACCACCTTCCTCCTCCCCCCAAATCACTTTCCTCTAAGCTGATCTAAAATAATTCCACCTAAAGAAACGGAACTTAAGAGGAAAAAAAAAGATTTTGGTGGGTGTTTAAGTCTAAAGCCAGCATTTTAATTTAAGTCTTCTGCAAGAACTACAATCTATCTTTGCACTGAAGTTATTACTTCCAGCTATTTGCTGTACAAAATCAATAACATTTTAACAAAAAACTTGTAACATCACCACAATTCTCATCTGAGGAAAATACTCAGAACTTAGAACTGCTTTTGGGCAAGTGCGAGAACACAAACCTCTCTTCAGACAACAGAAATTTAAAGACTAAATGGACATAGATGCTAGCTGTCCCTCCATCCACATGTTAATCGTGCAAGTGCGTATCTATCATGTCTACAAGTTCCAACTTAAGTTGTGGGAAACAAATAAATGAAAATTCACAGCTCTTGTATCTATCATGAAACATGCCTGCTATCAGATAGGCAGCTCCAATTTTGAGATAGTAAGCAGCACTGTAAGCACCAACCAGGAGAAACTGCACTGTTAGACCTGGAAGCCTACAAAAACATTCATTATTTCCTAGTTTTTTAGACCAGACATTCTAAATCAACCACTAAAAAAGGTTGGTAAGACCAATATAATATGACTTAAGGAACCTAACTTATAGTTTGTTTTTAAGTTGCTAGTAACACTGCAAAGTTCACGTATTCCTTCACTATGTACCATTTGAATCTTCACTTCTGTGAGCTGCTGTACTTTCTTTGTTGAGATGTCTCAGCTACAGTACTAGATTTGACATTCTTCTAACGATTTTATAGGTGCTGAGTTCATCCTTAGCATGCAATTGCAAGGAGCAGCTGATTCATACAAACAAAAAATTGAGAGATTTGTTATGAGATCTACAGAGCGTATATTTCAAAACTGGGATCTGCTACTTGCCACAGCCCCCTCAGAAGAAGAAACAGATATGAACCTACGGGCTACGACTTTAAGGAATTCTGGGAGTAAAAACATTTCATTGAAATCAATACCACAGCTATTAAAAAAATACTAAAATAGAGCAGAAACGATGAAGTACCATGCACAGTGTTTAAGCAGCAAGTATTTACTAGCACTAGTTCCTTATAGCAGAACACAAGCTTATAGCTGAAGTACTTTTTAAAGCCTCTTGCTAGGTTGTATTCTGTCCTACCCTGTTTCCTGACTAGTGACAGAAATCTAAAGGATACAACAAGCAAATAAAGGTGCAGTTTCTGAAAGTAACACATCCAATTATGTTAACAAAGTGTACTCTGTTAGATTTATCCTGAATTTAAGAAACACGCCATTTATGAGAGTCTATTCCAATATTATGAGATCAGCAGGGAAGGGCTGGCTAATTTTAGCAGTTTTTATAAAGCCCTACTTTGTCAGTTGAGAAGACCTGCAAGGAACTCCAGTTTAAGGCAAACATTGTGGTTACCAGACATGTTTGGAGGGTTTGACTATTAGCTGAAAACACTAAGGTGAAAATGAATAAGTACTGTGTTTCTGAAATAATGTCTCAAAGAAACTGCTACTATCCAGCCTAACCGGGTGTGGATATTTTCTAGCCAAGCATGTACAACCTTTTTCCTAGCTATTTTAGGTCGACCAAGTATAAATAGACAATGTAGAACAAACAATATCTTTAGACGGACTCAAAACTTTGCTGCACTAACTTCTGTACAGCTTTGATGGAAGTCTCTGGATGCTAGTATGAGTTTTCCATACTGAAATCCAAAGAACTAAGTAACTTCAGGTTTGTTTAATTGCAAAAGAAAAGAACAATTCTAGGCAGCTATGCTAGTTACAAGGACAGATACTTAATTCCCTACTCCAAAGGCTACATAGCACAAATACAGAAAACAATCATGGTATTTCAGTCATCAAGAGAAGATTGCTCTCTATTAGATCAAGCAAAAAAGACAGTACAATTATTTTATTAAGCTTCACAATTTGACATAACCAAAACATACGAGAAGTGGAGTAACCTTTAATACCTTTAATCTTTTTTTTTCCATAAGGTAGTAATACCAACATTTTGGCAAGCCATAGAGTTGAAGAAGATACTCACTTTAGCAGTCTCGCTTATCTTACACTGCTACATTGCTATGTTTTATCACTTTGAAGGGTACTTAACATAACCTGTTTCATTTACTGAGGTATGATGTTAAATGCAATACTGGATGACAAGAGGAATTTAGACCTTTACCTACCACAGACATTAACATCTACAAACAGATACATCAGGATTTCAGTTATCTTACCTACAAAAGTTCCATTAATACAGCTGTACGCTTGCACAATACTACACACATTTGTGAAAGGCATTATACAAAAGGTGAATGCTTTTCCTACCTACACGAGTGTTTACTGTGGTGCATTCTTTGACTATATACTTGTACTTCACCTACCAATGTTTAGAAAATACTGGTGATCTTGCCAGACACCCAAAGAAAAACTAAGAAAAAATAGTAACAATAGCAAAACTCTAAAATTAAATCAGTGGGAAACTCCCGTTTGAACTCCAAAATTCAAGATACACAGGTGTCCCAAATTACAAAGATGTGTCTTGTTTTGTGGGGTAGGTTTTTTTTTTTGCACCTTTTTTGCATCACAATAATGGAAAACTGGCATCAGCTTTATCTCAAGAAGCTCTAAAAAAGCAAGCCTTACTATCTTTTATCAATGATAAGTTTTTTGAAGTGTCTAATAACAGATAAATAACTTCACATTGTTAGGTAAAAATATTCAAGGACTGTCCATATTTTTAAAACCACATTTAAAAGTCAGATGTAAATATTGTAGCTAAAGAGCAGCTAGGCTGCAGAGCATTAGAGTATCTTAATGGCATCTGCTGAGCTGACTAAGTTACAAATTAGTTAAGTCAAGCAATCAAGATAAAAACACTCTTTCCTCCCCACTTCCAGATGCTCCTCCAGCTAAAGCAGAAACTGGAAGAGCCTGCATGTTGCTGACAAGTCCCAAGGCCCAAGATTGGGTCAGTCCATTCCTGTCAGTCACAAAGCTGCTTCTGCATCAGGAACTGTAGGAAACTAAACAAACTGTAAAGCTACAGAATACTTAAAATAGACCACACAAAACAAAAATCACTCATCTGAAAAGCTTGCCATTAGAAACCCTCACAGTTAACATCTCTAATTTCAAGTTTTAATCATAAATAACATTCAATTATCAGCTATGGTATCTTACAGAAGAAAAGTTGAGACTGACTAAACCTCGATGACAGTAATCATCCGCTTGTTCAAAGTTTACTTAAAAATCAGTCAATTAACGGGAGTAAGTTACAACAGAAGATGTTCAGTTACAGTTCAATTGGATGAACAGACAAGAAAAATCTGAAGTCAAGACATGGTTTCAAGTGTAGTTTCTTCAAAGTAAAACCCATCAAATCGTGTAGGCTTCATTAACAGCAGCTTGCAAACAGTATTTTAAAAGTGATCCGGATTATTCAACTAAAATATATTAATAAGCACTGAAAGCAATTTGACCATCTGCACTGATGGTTTGCTTTGGTACAGACAGGAAAAGTCTCTTTAAGCAGTGCAAAACTGCAAAAACATTTCTAACACCATTCCTAGAGCTTCAGAGAAAGCTACACACATAATTATTATATTTCAGTAAACTATTTATATTCCATAAGCATTATCTAGAAGAGGTCAATCGAGCTCAACCCGTTTGTTTTCTGGCAAATAAAAGATGCAAACAGAAGAAGAGTATTATCTTTTATGTTTTGAAATGTCTTCTATTTAGTGTATACTAATGCTCTTTTAGCCACTACCTTAAAGTATTTCTAGGAGTTAGTTATATATATATAAAAATCAGTGAAAATAAGTATTCACCAACAAACCTATTTGACTGCTTTGAATGTGATCGTGGTACCAGTCATATCCATAGCAAACTGCTATTACTCTCAACAGCCTAGGACTTTGCTTTCTAAGAAATAACGTCTTAATTTTCAGAATTTAGCCTCAGTGTTCTTTAACCCTTAATTATAAAGTCATTTGGAACAAAATTGCACATACTTCTGTTTCCAAAAGAAGTCTACAGTGTATGTAGAAATTAAATCCAGAATTAAATACTACAGAGTTGAATACTTAGGCTGACAGCCATTCTCAGAATAATAGTTAACAGAAAGTTAAAAGTTATAGCAATTAAATTCTAAAAAGTAGACAGATACTACTCTCAAAATACCTGTTATTACCAAAATTAAAGTCAGCATAAAAGATTCTTTGCACATTTATAGCAAAGCTAATACACTCTTTCCACTGAGGAATCTCAAGTTGAAAGCTCTAGTATTAGCAACCAAGAATAAACCTAACCTTAGAAAAATTTGGAGCCAAGATACTACTTAAGCAGGGAACAGCAAGCAATAGAATTACCTACCAGGCTAGTCTGGGATGAAAAACATTCCTGTGGACTTTTTTTTTAAATGAATTTCTTAAAGGAATGGAAGAGTAACCAAAATTCCACAAACACCTCCCTAAACTTCACAGAAGTTTTCCTTCCTCAAAAATATTAGAAGTGCGAAAAGTAAGCAGGAGATCAGCATTAATCTTTCAAAATTTATCCATCTAGAACAGAAATGGAAAGAACTCAAACAGTGGTGAGGAAAGTAACGAAGCATTAATATACGCCCATATTTGCCAGGAAATTTTAAAGAGTAAAAAGCCCTAACCAAGAGTTGAAAGTTTCATAGCACTGACAAAATAGCTACATATATGTATTTGAGAAAAGGGGAAAAAAAGAAGACTTGCACAAGAATGGCAAAGACACTATTGTTAAGCACAGGTACTTATTTAGATTTGGAATACGCTTTTAGCACCTATGTTACTGTAATAATAAAACGACAATTTTCTTTCCCTGTTCAACTCATGGCTTACGAAGCTTCCTCCATCCACTACCCCTCAAACAATGTCTCCTCCCCCCCACTAACCAAGTCAAGGTTTCATTTCCCCATTTACAACTGTTGAAATCCCTGTCTAATTCTGAACTAATTCCAAGCAAAAACACTTCCAAGACATACCTTGACACATTTGTACTTCAGGGCAAACATTTAGGTTTTATAACTCAAAGTAAAAATGATGAACAACCAGGAGGATAACATTTAGGACCTAACTCAGAGAACACTATTATATAGATTCTGCAAATAATTCTATAGTATCACTCTCAAGTGTGACAACTTATCAGAAATATCTTTGGAATAACATCAAAAACAGTATACCTTAACCCTCAAAAAACAAACCCCACACCAAACATTTTAAATACCAACTACGGTTAATGCTTTTAGCTTTTTTAGAATGGTTTTAGTTTTAAAAAGTCACCTAAAGCATATGCACTGCAGATACTTTAAGGGATATTTTAGATGATTACACCTGGACAGTTTCAGAAATTGAAAAGACTTTCTCAACATTTTGGATTTCTGTAGGGTTGTGGTGTTTGTGTTTTTTTTTTTTTATGTTGTAGGTTTTTTTTAAAAAAACATTTTTACAAATATAACATTTTACAAAGTGGTTACATAACGCTGATGTCAGTTCTACTGTCTCAGGCCTACTATATTTCATAATCACAAAGGTATCTCTACAAGGTGCACGATTTCTTTCCATATCAGAGAAAGGTTTTTGTTAGTATAGCTATGAATGTATTTTTCCTTCCCCAGAAAGGCCACAAAATTGTGCTAGAGATTGTAGGGGAAGAAAGAAAACTATGGTCCAAAAGCAATAGCAATGGCAATCCCCTATCCGCAGGACATGTAGCCATTTTATGCAAATTCTAGACTCAAAGAATATGCAGCAAAAGAAGCAAAACAAAGTGAAAAGAACTGTTCAAAGAAAAACTAAAAAACAACTAAAAAAGTAAAAGTTGGCATAACAACATATCCTCAAATTCAGATTTTTTTTCCCTAGCAGCATTTGAAACTGGGTGACATACTGCCAGCAAATATCTGTGCAATACTATATACTACCTTTAAATATGATCCATAGTATTTCGTTACATAAGGACTATCACACTGACTTAAAACAGTTATCTCTTGCTGTATATCTTCTATTTCATCTTCTGCTTCCTCAAGGTCTATGATTTTTATAGCAACCACTTGCTGCGTCCGATTATCAATTCCTTTAAAGACTTCACCAAAGGAGCCTTTCCCAATGCGTTCCAGTTTTGTGAATAGCTCTTCTGGGTCTGCTCTATGGTTCTGGAAAAAGAAAGAAAAAAAGGGGAAAAAAGATATGAGTTATCTTAATTTACTTCCAATTTATTAGCCCTTATTACTTTCCAAAAAGCACATCATCCAGATTTATTATTAGAAAGATCATATCAGATAAATTTGTCTCCCATACACTAACTTCTAATTCAACTGTTAGTTACAGAATATACATTACACAATTATATTAAAGGTACATGAGTCTCACCAAGGAGAGAGTCAGGTACAAATCTCATTTCATTTCCCCACGTAACACTTTAAAAGGAAAGAACAGAGCCATCCTTAATATTAATCCTACCCGTGCATAACTCAGAAGACTGGGGAACGCAATTACTGGCACAGAAGCACAAACATCATTACTCGGGCAAAAAAAGGCTGGGCTTCCTACCTGGCCAACAGCCTGGGGCAGACAAAGCACTACATCAAACAACACAGTATAGAGTTAGTTGTGAGAGGACCGCAATACCAGTGTTCACCAGCAGCCTCCAACAAGCACACCGGGCTTCTGGTAAGGTTGTACATGTTCAGGTTAGCTGAAAGTGCTGACAGGTAGTTGAGCAAAAGGGATCGAGAGAAGTTTGAAGGAATAAGAATGCTGAAGTGAAACTGAAGCACTGATCTGAACTTGCTGATAGCACCCAAGCATGCCTTAGAAGGGGGAGCAGAGCACCAGACAGCAAAGCACTGCTGAGGACATCTGATCTAGTCCCTGGAGGTTAACTGCTCTAACATCAGCAAAGAGTGATATCATATAAAGATTTTTTTTTTAAGACTTCTCAGCTTCGTTCAAGTAGACAGGAGGGAAAACAAACAAACACCCAGCAAATTCTCATTTTTCTTTCAAGACAAAGCATAACACAACTGCTGAGAGAACCTTGCTTACCCAAAAGCTGCAGCAGTGACTTAGGAAGGATATGGATAATTTGACCCACGGTTTAAGTACATAAAACTTCAGAACACAAAGTTTTCAGAAAGGTGTTTTGAAGAGGTAAAACAGACATGTTAACACAACAGCCCATGCTTTGCAGAGTAAGCAAGTTAAATATATTACCGTCTACTGAAAAATACAACAGGATTTTGAGAACGACGACCCCTAACACTTCACCGCAACTTTGCTACTGTTCATTTGCTAATGCTGTCAGAACTGGGCAATTCATTGCACAGATCAAGCCTCAAACAAGAGGACTTTGCCAAAAAGCCCTCTGATTCAAAAATCAGCTTTTGAAAATACAAAACGAAGATAATTTGAGATCTTTCTCATACCCCTAAACTTCTTGCTCACTGGTCAGAACAAGTGAGCTGTCATGAAAGAACCTATCTAGCAAAAGCAGATATTTAAGCCAGTGCACAGATTACCTTGCATAACAAAATACTCCAATACCAACATGAAACTCCAGAAAACATCTTCACATCAATCCTTTTGCAAACAGATGCAAAACCTTTACCAGGAAAACAAAAACATTGCTATTTTGTTCCTTTTGGACTGAACTAATCTCATTTCCTTACTGGCCCCTTATTATTGTTCCGTTCCTTCGATCAAGACCAGAATTTATTCCACAATATGGTGAGATGAATCCGAACAGATTACCAAGGATTTAACCATATGATTTGTCAGGTTTATTTTCAGCAGAATCAATTCACTGCTCATATATACCAAGCTGTCATTTGTGCTATCACAAGAGGAGGGAACATGTAGTAGTATGGCAGGTTCATGCTGATCTGTGTAGCTAGATTTTAGATTTTGCAAATATACAGGACACGTTGTTCCTGGGTAGCACATTAAAGCGAAAAGAATAAGGAATTTCTCCTTTGTCTACAAAGAGCCCTTTACTACTTTGCTCCATTAAAACACCACGAAACAACAACAACAACAGCACAAAACACACCTTCAGAGAAATAATTAAGCAAAAAAATGTGTATTTTCATCTGTTGATAGATCTGAAGGACTTGAAAGATAAGCAAATACACAATCAAAGCAAGTGGAAAAAAAGATAAGTACTATTGTGACCTGAAATCGGAGATAATTAACATTGTTTTAAAAGGAAAGAAAATGACTGTAGGCCTCAGACGCTTGGAAAGTTTTCAGTTAGATGAAAGAACGGTAAATCTTCAAATTACCCAAAGACAGTCACAATGATGGCAGGAGTTTATGCAGTAGTGTATGGCATTTTATTATTAAGACTATAAAAATAATCTGAATTCAAAGTTCATTTTTAGAGCTGTTTCAAAAAATATTTTGGGGACAAGTATGGCAAAAGCAGCAGCAACTGCCACCCGGCCTTCTCCTGCTGCTAGTTAAGCTGCAGAACTGTTACTTAGCTAGCAAACTAATGTGTTTCTGAACTACGACCCCAGTTGGGATAAGAATGATTAACCAATAGTTCTCTGTTGACATAAGCAAAAATCCCCCAGAAAGAGTGAAGAGAGAGGATTGGCAAAACTTTCCATTAACCCCTAAACAGTCATCTTCAGAAATACCAGCTTCACTTTGAGATGCTTAAGAGCCTGGGATGCCCATTCGAGTTAATTAGTGCTGTTGGATTGGATAGAAAACCTGCTGAACTCTTCCATATAGGTAAAACAAAAGGGACCTAATCCCACACACAGGCAGCTGATCTAACCTTTACAAGCATTTGATGAACTCAAAGAGCTGCTCTTGGATTTTGCTTGGGGAGAAACCTTACGTAGAAGATTCCTCTGGGATCCTCATGGGAAATGCACACCACTCAGCCTTATACAACCAATTAACGGTTGGTCATCAACAAAACGAGACAGGCCTCACAATTCCCCCAAGCTACTTCAGGTGAATCACAGCTTTAAAAGCTATTTTAACTTCCGGCAATTCCTAATGCCATCACGTGGGAGTGCTGGAGTACAGGCAAAAGATGGCACCACAGAACTGTGCACACCCAGGGGAGAGAGAGGTGGAACAAAGGCAGCTCAGAGCCGAACAAATAGTGCGGAATTACTAAAGGGAGAAGCTGAATCTTTGTTCTGAGCAAATCCCTTTACCGCAAGCAAAGTCAGTTTTACAGCTTCTGTTACGGCTTCCGAGGCTGACAAGCATCTGTAGGATGCTCCAGGACGAAAACAAGTATTTCTGAACAACTATGGCTAATGTTGAGATAATTTCTTTTGGAAAGGCTTCAACCTAAGAACCCTTACATTACTTAAAACACAGGCTTAGAACAAAGACTGCATCTTGAAACATATTTGCTTTTACCTTTCTTTAATTACCTTGTCTTTAAGGTTGTTCTACATGAGTATTTCTTTACATCTGATAAAAACAAACAAAAACTAAAGACTACTACTTTCTAATCAAAGGCAAAATTAAAAGATGCAGCAATGCCTATTCTCTTCCTCCTAGTACAGAGAAGGGTGGAGATTTATGTAAATAAAAGTGTGTGTATATACACCCCCAATATAGATCACCGAAATTTTGCAGTAGAGATGCCAGCTAAGCTTCTAATATGGTAGAAATTGAAATGCAACACTATTAATACTCCTGACCAAAACTGTTATTCTATATTCTTTCACAGATATTTCATTGAATAGCAAAAAGGATTAGAAGCTTTGCAAGTTGCCAGCATGAATAACAGCACTTTTTTTTTTTAATAGGTTCCTATGGAGAGCCATATCTGCTGAAGAGCAGGTGGTATCAATAGGCAGTGTGTGAACTCCATCATCACCTCTGGTAAGATAACACCTCTAAGTGGACAGGTCAGGAAGAGAATTTATGGCTCTTCTACTCCCTAAATCTGTTACCACAGACAAAAGCAGCAACAAATATGACAAGCACAGGCATATATACATGCCAACTTCAATCTATCCAGCATGAGTAACAATAGCACCAGCACGAGCATGACGATACAAGCCCTCTGCATAGCTTAGGAAGTCCACCATTTCACCAGTGCAGCACAACTACACTGCTTGCGCTAGTGTTTAGCGAAATCTCTGCCGTCCTCGTATCCAAATATGTGCCATTACTGAGTTCATACACATATGCATCTACACACATGGAGTCACGGGATCATACCACATTTTGTCTTGGAAGAGACCTCAAGAGGTCACCTAGTCCAGCCTGTAAGACCTGAATTGGGTCTTCCTGTAAGAAGGTTCATTAATGTATTTCATTAACGGGTACTGAGTACAACTGGATGAAAAAAGAGAAGCTTCCAAGTACCTCGGACAGAAACTGAATTAATGCCTTGCATCTAACTAAATCAAAAGCAGCATCCTCCAGGTCTCCCAAAGCAAATAATTTAACAGTCACATTAGATTCCTATGTAGTCCATCCATGTGAGAACATAAAGACTGTTGTCTTAACAGTATTTCTAAAACCTCACCCATAAATGGTGTTACATTAGCTGGATTTTTCAAGCATCTCCCAGGCTTTATTTGGAACGGAAGTTCTCTTAAAATTGTAGGAATAATACAGAATAGTTCACCTACATTGTGAAACATTGCAGAAATACACAGTTAAAAGATCATTTATAAAAATATAATTAGCTCAGATTTTCTAAGAGGCTAGTATGAGAAGACTTGAGTATCTACTGTCATATTTTTCACGTATCTGCTTCAATGACACCCTAACATATAGTGGTATCTTTGGAAGTCATCAGATTAGCCATGTGTTTAAAAGACATTTCAAACAACTGCTACAATAAAGGCCTGACCTTTAGTCAGGTACAAGTCAAAGGCAAACTTTAAGGAAAAGAGTCATCTTAAAGAAAGCTTCCAGAAAAGATTACGTTATGGCAAAACATTAAAAGCAAACCAAACCAAACAAAAAACATCCCTGTAATTAATTTGCTGGGCAGCCCCACAGCCATGTTAGCATTAAAATGCCAGATCAAGAACATGTGCCAACTTTGTTGCTGAAGCCCGCAGATACTGCACTAGGATTTCTCTGAATTCCCAATACCTGAGTTATTGCTGACAATAAGATTAAGCTAGGCTTAATAATTACTGTTATCTGTAAAATCTCCAAGATACCACTTATTGTCTTAAGAATTCATACCTGAAATACAATGAAAAGACACTTGAAAGTCAGTAAAAAGAAAACCAGATTAAAAATTAAGTCACTTAATCTAGTCTCAGCATTTATCAGGCTCTTACAAAACACTGAATCTGGGTCAAGCACATTGAAATCATAGGCTATCCATCCACTCATAGATATTTATCTATTCTCAGAGAAAAAGTTACCTCTACATTTTTATTCTATTCAAATTCCAAATAAAAATGAAATTAAGAGGGGAATAGGCATGGTGAAACTAACAGGGTACAGGACAACTTTAGAATAATGTTTTACTCAATAGATATAGTAAAAATATCTTGACTGAATTTCTTTTCATACATTATCTACATGCAGTTTCAGATATGAAATTAAGTGTACACTATGCGTATTCTAACATATACGTGGATATATATAGAGAGAGATAAGTTTCTGTATTTCATCTGCACAGGGAATATTCTACTTCTTTACAATAAAGCCACCACAGGTAGAGAGAGTTTTTTTTATACTTCCTAGAGTTCCTCCCCCCTCCACCCCTTCCATTTTCCTTTAAAATCCTATTACGATTAAAGTTACTCATACACACAGTGCCATATGCTTGTATATATATATTAAAATACCTTGAAGTCAATAAAAGCACAGGTGCAAATCCATTATCACTTACAAAGAGTCAAAAAAATTAACCTGCAGACATTCAATACAAGGGCGGAACCCGTAGCCATGTTTTTTCCTCCATCTTGTACATACTCTGGCTTCTCACTGACTTTTGCATGGACCTGAACTCTGATGTTACCCCACAGTCCTTTCTCAGACTCAATCATCAAGATAATAGATACTTTATTATATTTACCATAACTGATAATTGCTGAAGGAAAAAGTGCTTTTGACAACAAAATTATTTCATTATATAAAGTATCAAACCTTTACACTAACTTTTCTGTACCACAGGTAATAAAAACTAGATCTGAGCTCTATCTCCTTAGATGGGACCTGACCTGTTACACCCTTTACAAAGCATCTCCCTTATCTGACAAGGGCAAGACTCATTGCCATTTTCAGTAAAAACCTGAGAACATTATTATAATACAATGTTCTTTAAAAAGCAAGCAGAGAAAAACCCATATGGCTTTGTTTTCATCACGTTAGCTATACGGCCAGCTGCTTAAAAATTCTTATGACTATCAAATTTTAAAGTCTGCTTTCATTCTCGCCCATTCTCAGATTTTTAAGGAAGGAATCACCTCCATCCTCCAACCCACCCTCTGACCCATGGCAGATGCATGCTGTCAATTGCACACTGCACTGAAAACGGAAACAAACAAACTCACTTCCTCTGTTCTTAGCTATTCTTCCACTTTGGTAACACAGCACAAGAAGCTTAAGGAATAGGATAAATAAGCCAAAAGCAAGAATTACAACACGTTTTTCCAAAGATTAGCTCTTTGACACTGGCAATTAAAAAATTACACCAATTGTTTATGTTGAGTATTCTGCATAGTGGAAAAAGACAAAAAGAAAGTCCTCATGCCAGTGAGCTTCTCTGTAACTGAAAATCCTTACAGATACATTTTAACTATCCAGTATTGTAAAATATTTAAATAAAAAGTCCTCAAACCTCCGCATACTGCTTCATATCTTTCTGTTTGCTTTCATCAGTGAGCATGGCCTAGCAAGTCAGGGGAATGTAAAGGGGAGGAAAGCCACAAATAACGGTGACTAGATCCTTACTGTGATTTGGAAAAGAAAAAAGCCTCAAGTGACAGCACTCCATAGCTAAGATGGATGGGTGTGCTTTGATGGAGACAGAAGTCAGTCAGAATTCAACAGATTCCTGTATCCCAAAATGTTCAAATTCCATTCTGCATTTATTATGGAGTTCAACAAGCTGATCTTTCAAAACAAATTTAATCTCCTTTGTTGAACAGCGCAGGACAAATGACTGTTGAATGGGTAATTAACCCACCTCAATGAACTGCCTGTACATCTGAATTACAAGTCAGAAGACTACTACAGCTTCTTGTTGCTGAAGAATATTTGTATTCGCCTAATTTTACAAACTGCTTTGAAATACCCAATATGCAGAGAGATTACAAAAGCCACGTCTAACAGGAACACGGAAAAATAGCCATTTATGGGCTGCAGTCTGCTTTTAGCACTATGCCTTTCCTTTCAGCTAGCAGCCTGCTTATCAGTACATAAACAATTTTTTTTTCAATTTTTGCCACACCCATTTAAAGGAACATCTACGTCAGCACTCTACCAGCAGTAAATTATATCGTTTCGGCATTTGGGCTATTTTCCCAATATTTGGAGGTTTAGTACCTGCAACAAGATACAAGATGGCACCTGCTACACAAATTTCAAAGGCCTCTTACTGCTCTTAGAAGCCATTTTAGGACTCCTCCTGTGCAAGTTGGAACCTGGTAACACTGATTTCCCTCCTGTAAAGTAAGGCTAAACTCATACAATAATCCAGATAGGACAAAAACAACAAACTCCACCTTTTTAACATGCTAGTTCCTAAACTAGAAAGCAGCAACAAGACCGAGTTTAATGCACATATAAGTATCCTTGTTAAATCTCTCTAGAGAAGCAGTCACTACTTACTTTTGGGCTAAACAACATTAAAACACGGCAGGAAAACACTGGCTGGAAAAAAAAAAAAGATGGCTCCAAAACATGACACGGGGGGAAGACCAGGCCACAACTTTATTTACCACTGATAGCTCTCTAGGAATAACCACTGCCTGCAATAACCCCAAATGGGAACCCACAGTTCAAGGATATCATACTATTCCTTTAGTTTTGGAGGGGACCGTTTTGAGAAAGGACAAATAATACACCAGTCTACTGGATTCCTAGATTCCTGTCCTCTCTCCAAGGCTACGTGACCACTGGCCCAAAAGCTGTGGTCTGCTCTTGGACGCTGGCCCTTGATCCTATCAATCACACTGGACCTGAAGCTACCAGACACATGGAATCATGGAATATCCCGAGTTGGAAGGCATCCACAAGGATCATCGAGTCCAACTCCTGATACCACACAGGTGCCCATTTACCACAACCCTTTGAGCCCTGCCCGTCAGCCAATTGCTCACCCACCATATGATGGTTTTGTTTAGCTGCATGCTGGACGTTTTGTCCAGTAGAATCCTATGGGAAACTGTGTCAAAAGCTTTGCTGAAATCCAAAAAGATCACATCAGCTGGTTTCCCTTGACACACACAACGGAGGAGGGGAGAAAAAAAATAAAAAAGAGAACTCCAAAATGAGCTACAAAGGAAGTGAAAAACCTACCCTACCAGAACCAACCTGGCCATTTCAGGAAACTCCTTTTTCCAATTACTCTGCAGCTCATTCATAGCAATGGCAAAGCATCTTGTTACATAAAAGGCAAAGGGAGGTGGAGGGGAGGAAGAGAAACACCCTCCCCCCGCTCCCCCCAAAAAAAAGATTCTTCTTGACATCTATGCTGGAATAAAGCTGAGCAGGAATGTAAAAATGTTCTTGTTGTGACCGGTTGCCAGATAACACCTTCCTAGGTGAGAGATCAATGGCAATGATCTCCCTGCCAGTCTGCCCCACCACACCCAACCTCTGCTGGAGGGCAGGTCCAGCCAGCAGAAGTCTCTGCCGACAATGGCAATGCACTTACACCCCTCCTCCCCTCCCAGTTTCTCTATATGCTTTTAAGTCAATTTACATCAGTGGAATTTCAACCTTTTTCGCTCAGCACTTTACATTCAGGCACTTTACAATAATATTAGTCATTCTGAGGTACGCAGTATTTTTGGTTTTGATTTTTTATTATTTACTCTGTGTTCAGCTCCTGAAGCTGAAGCCTGCACTGAAATACAACTTGACATCTAGCAAGCATATAGCCTCTGACAGCCCCCCAGTAAACATTATTCCAACATTCAGGACCTAACAGTATCCAGTTGAATGAAACGCCCGCAGAAGATGAGGAGGGAGGGAATACTAACATTGAACTGAACAGATGGTTCTTGACTTCTGGTCCATGAAAAGGGGAAGCCACCCTGGGCTCTCAGATTCCCATAGCTCAAGAGTTACACCTGCAGATAACATTTCTCATTCAAGAGAGCATATAGAATTCATGCAGATCTGAGCTACAACACTCCATGAAGCTTCTCCAGATACACTGCCTCAACCAAGACCATTCAAATCCAGACTTTAGTAAGATAAACTTTGCTTCACACTTCTAACACTGAACTATGAATAAAGCTTTCAAGAACTGCAATCAAGAAAGATCTACGCTGAAACTCCTTCCTGAGCTACGGACCTAATCACACACACAGTATATAGCATCTCCCTGCAAAACCACATGCACAAGGTATGATGAAGAACAAGACCAGCAAGCTACTGTTACCTTGTCAGACCCTTTATTAATAGCTTAGCTTCTCTGATGGAGGTTCTTTCGCCCTATTTATTTAGGTAGCAATCCCTCTGGGAGAATAGTTTTCAGTGACTATCACTAGATGGGCACCCTTCTCATGAGATTTAAGTCTCCTTCAGAACTGAGTGTGCTCAGTGATCCTCACCTAATCAGCAGAACAGACTTATTCTAGAAGAACTGCCGAAAGTTTAAAGAACAAATGACAGTTCTTTAAATAGAGTTTAAAAACACCAAGAAACTTGGTGAGACAATATTAGGAAGGGATGTGATTTTCAGCAATTTTAAGTTAGAAAGAAATAGCAGGACTTGCAACAGCAGCTCACCTCATCTACTCTTTATTTCTGCAAAGAGAGCATACATGTAGCCACTAATTACAGCGTGCAAGAAAATTATTTGTTTCACAACCAATCTTGTGCTGTTTATCCCCCAACCCATCCTCCCCCAAAACCCACCCCTGAACTCCGAGTGCCCGGCAATTATTAAACTCAGTTCCTAAGGCTGGAAAAAAGAAAAACAAATGATAGCCTCTTATCACTTTTCACAGTTGGTGACCCTTTCTTAAATCTGAAGTTAATCACCAAAGAGTTAATGAGTGATGCAACCACTAACGGGTTTAAATTCATCCTTTCACTTTTGGAGAAGATCGAAAACCGTATTTTCGGGGCACTAAAACCAATGAAAACTGAGGATAATATGCTTGCCCATCCTTACTAAGATGTTTCACAGGCCTCACGTTACAAACATCACTGCAGTGGCACAAGTAGCCATATACTCTCAACGGCATGCCACGAAGTAACCATGCATCTTCACGGAGAGGGTGGTCAGGCGTTCCCTGGGGAAGTGGGAATGGCACCGAGCCTGCCAAAGTTCAAGGAGCACTTGGACAACGCTATCAGACACAGGGTTTGGTTTTGCGGTGGTCCTGCGTGGAGCCAGGAGTTGGACTCGATGATCTTTGTTGGTCCCTTCCAACTCGGGATATTTTATCATATAAAGAATCTTCCCCTCAAAGTAAACATCTAAATGAGATTTATTTTTTTAAACAAAGTGCAATACAGCACTGAGCTACGAATGTATTTTCTCCTTCTTGAGAAAAGGAAGAAAAAACAACCTTTCATCAGGACTTGTAAAACCATAACAGCAAGCTGTTGGAGTTCAAAAAACAGCCCATATGAATCTTTTCAATGTTAAATTCAATAGAATAACCACTACCGAATAAAATAAGAATTATGTATTTTTAAGTTGAATTACCCTCTGCTCAAAACTGATAGCATCAGATGGTGCAGAAAAGCAAAGCAATTAAGGTGAGAAGAGTTGAGTTTGTTTTATGTATTCTCTGCAGCTTCAGCAGATTTGCTGAATTCCAGGTCAGTGCACTTAACAAGTGTATAAAACTGTAAAATCTGCACAAAAAAAATAACAGGAAAAGACTGTTGAGGATTTTTTTCTCCTGACTGATAAAAGCATCTGCTGAATTCCAGTTGGTTATACCTAATATAACTTCCATGCAGCAAACACTTTCCAAAGCTCACTCTATCCTCCTCTGATAACACTACGACAGTTCAAGTATGACTGAGCCCTACTTTTCTTTGTCATCAGAATAACTTATCACAGTGCACGAGACAGAAGGACCAAGCTCAGCTAATGAAGCCTGACCAGAGTTAGCAGACTGTTACATTCAATGCAGCTTGTACATCAAGTACAACCAGGAAAAGAACAACTGCAGTGCTGAATTCCACAAATACTTTTATGTGAATCTACTACAAGTAGCAAAGAGGCATGCTCTCCACAAGTCATAAATGCTATCTTCCTGCAGTCTGACTGCACTGTGGGTCAAAGCACAAATCAAGGAACTGAAACAGCACCAAGGTATTTATCAGAGTCCATTCGTGATCAATCACAAGGAATGCCAGTTTTTTAGGCACTGTGTAAGTTTTCCGGTGACCTTCAAGTGCTAGACTTTCCACTTTCCTCTAGGTAAGTCACATTTCTGAGTGTAAAAGCCTTTTCAAACTCGCTGTGGCACTATCTGGATGCCAATTCAGATCTGTGGACAGTAATATATTAACAGATCCTTGAACGGATCCTTTTTCAAAGGTTTAAGTTCCTCTAGTGCACACCCTCTAAACATGTAAGTACCTGACAGTAACAAATTACTTGCTCTTAGCATAAGTCTCACCCTTGTAACCATAATAAATAAGGTTTACTAGCAATCTGACACACCTCCAGCGCTTATCTTTAGGCACTGCGCATAAAGAGTCTGTTTCTACAAATGCACCAGTTTAAGAGAAAGTGTATTTTTCTCCCCCCTCAGTCTATGAAGTCTACCACTTCCAAGTCTAAGCACTACTACTCCTGTCATCTTCCTATATCCATCCAACAACTAGATTGTAACTGATCTGCCCCTGAGCATCCCGCAGGGATAGAATCTCCAGCTGCCAAGCTCAGGTTGTTCAGCGAGCAGCACCTTACAGTCAGTCTGTTCACTGGCAGCACAGAGAGCAAAGCTCACCTGTACATCTGAGTTTGCATTTAATCAAGCAATCCCTCAACTATGAATCAGAGTACACTGGCTGACAGGTCACATGTTTCTAGCTGCTCTGCTTTTAGAGGAAGGTAGGTTCCTTATTGCAAGATAATCTGGATGCCAAGGAAAGCAGATCAGGTCTAAATAACCTTGCTGGCTGCCCTGAAGACTACTGCCACACAGCATCAGGAGATGAAGCCATTAGAAAAAAAGAAAAAAGCGTTTAGAAGGATAGCATAGCATAGATACAGAGGTAACAAAGCCCCAAAGCAAGTTCCAGAGACGTGCATACTGACAGGAAGAATAGAGCAAAGAATCAACATTTCCATGAGTTAATGGATGAGTATTTCAGACTTATTTTGCAGAGCAAGTTAGAATAGGAAACGTTTATACATAAAAAACTGTAACAACTAAAAGTATTACTTGAGTGAAGTTCCATTGTTGAAGTCTACGAACTAGTTTGGAAATTCAGGATGCTAATAGCAAAGTTTCCTCACTGTCCGCCTTAGAAAGGTTAACCGTCACTTATTTGTAAGCTTACAAGAGAGGCTGGAGGTTTTCGAGTAATTTATAAGATGCTGTCAATAACATAAGCTCATCAGAAGATACATCAATCTGAAGTGACTAACATACTTTAAACTTTCTGATCATTTGAAACAAACATAATCCTTTGAACTATGCATCTTGCCAGCTGGAAAGGAGAAATGCCAAAGCGTATGGCTAGCAATAAAGGGTCCAACACCCTCACTCCAGCAACACTGTCATTTTCAGTATAATCCCCGGGTTGGTAGAAATACACAGGTAGGCTCAGCTCTAATATCTCATCTGTCTTGCATGCCCTGTCCAAAAACGCTCTGTATCAGTTCAATTGGATTCCTCCAAGACACTGCCACAGTCAACAAGATGCTCACTTCACTGTGAGATTTCTAAGTATTTCAGCCTAAAAAATATTTTGAGTATTTTATCTCATTAGAAAGAGGACCCAACTTACAATGGCATCACTGAATAAAAACTCCAACCTGACTTTCATAGCAAAGTGTACCTTGTGTAATCAGGGCACATTGGTTGTGCTCACATAGATCCATCAACCTTGTTTTTCCTTTTAATCTTGCATTCTGTATAAAATACCATAACCTGGAGTATCACGCTCAGCTTCAAAGCACTCATTTTGTACATTCACTAAGCACTCTGACTATATTAAACAGTCTTAGAAGTTTGATAGCTGGGTTAAGTTAACATCATACAAGTGGTCCAAATGGAGCCTTTCCAAAAAGCTGAGGGGGGAGAAAAACATCTTTAGGAAGTTGTTTGCGCAGGCATGAATTGTTAGGTATAATACTTGGTTTTGTTAGGGACACAAGACAGGATAAACGGAATGCCACTACTATATAAACAAATGATTCTGTAACTACTCACAAGGGCAACAGACAATACTACCTCTGGGTCTTCCACCGTTCTCATGGCACTCAAAGTCAGACTCCAACTTCACCAGAATAACCCTATGTGACCTTCAGTAATTTTTCTATGTTTGGATTTATTTTTTTAAAGGAAATCTGACACTTTATTAGATGAAAGATCTTAGAACAGTCAAAAGAGTTTCTGTAAAACTCCAAAAAGAAGAGTCTGACAGTTTATCACCAGTCTGAGTTTTGTTTTTTAAATAATGAAATGGGATATAAATCATAGGATTACCATAAAATAGAAGGGTTCGCACCTGTAACACATTCTCTGGCAAATTCAGTTTCCAGCTGTTATATTCAGTAAGTTATTTCCCTCAACACAGACTACAAAATAAGGGGTTTGACATCACATGCGCTTTCACACAGTGCTAGTTTTAAGGCAACTAATAGATTTTCCTCCATCACAGATGAACCTATTTATTCCTTCTTCAGTCACCATGCACTCATTTTAATGTTGGGCAGAAGCAGGGATGCTTTTATAATCCCTTAGATGATCCTGACTGAATATTTCAAATAAGTTTAAAAAAAAAAAGCAGTCCTTATACTTCAGACTACCACCCTCTTCCAGAGCTTTTTTTTTCCCCATAAACTACT
This sequence comes from Cygnus olor, assembly GCF_009769625.2. Classification (NCBI taxonomy): domain Eukaryota; kingdom Metazoa; phylum Chordata; class Aves; order Anseriformes; family Anatidae; genus Cygnus; species Cygnus olor. The sequence continues at coordinate 8,703,912 of NC_049181.1, forward strand.
CTTCTTTAAGAGCAGCGAACAGAGTAATTTTGCACCAAAGCCTATCCCTTTTTTACTTTAGACTGTCAGAACTTGTGTATAGTTTCATTAAAAAAAAGTCACCTTGATAAAGATTTCTTAATTCTATGCAGCTGTACATACCTAACAGTTAAAAAAGGTTTTGCTTTAAACCTACAGATATAGGTTAAGAAACTTGGGTTAAGCTAAAAACACTCGTGGAACTAAGTGCAGTATTACATAAAGTTTATTTGTTTAACAATGGAAAACAGGACCTTAAATAATTTCAAGGTCCTTTTGTGATGACAGGGCAGCTACGGGAAATTGGACAGCGATACATTAAGCAAATACAAAAATAAAGAATTGACAAACTTGGATTTTGAAATACAAGTCTCCCAAATATGAAAATACTAACAAAGGCAGAGGATATAAATAAAGAAGCTCAGGCTAAAGCTTGTAAATCTTATCACAAAGTTTCTTTAGCTTCCCATTGTTGAGGATGTACCAACCCAACAGTAACCTTGACATATCAATAGAACAGGGAGGCTGAGTGTAGTTTATGTCCTTTTATATAAACAAAAAGTCAGTGGATGACCAAAATTTAACTGATTTTAAAAGGCCTGCAAGCTATTTGAAATCAAAAAAATTAAAGCAAAACCTTGGTATTGTAACCGACATAAATTAATACATAAATACTCTTTATAACCTCATTCTACACTTTCTAAAGACATGGAAGATACTTGACCAAAAGAAGTTTTAAATATCTGTTCTGAAACCTCCTAAATTATTAACTGTACATCTCACATATATAGAGATGTATCATAAAGGCTTCTGTGTTACTGGAACAAACAACAAAAAATTAAAAAAAAACTTGGCTGTTATACAGGCAATGACTATCCTAACAAGCTGAGAGAAAGCTGGAAACGCTGACTGGGCTGCCAGTCTTTGACAAGCAAAGCCCAATGCTGAAATGAGCATAGCTTCTCTTTGCTTGATAAGATCTTTGACCAAACTTGTATTAGATTGTCCAATAGAGTAAGAATGAAGAATCAGAGGTATTCCCACCTTCCTATGAAAAATCAGCTATATACTAGCTCATTTTTTAAGCAAGTGCCACAAACATATAAATGACACAAAGCCTCATTCCCAGCCACAGAGAGGTGGAAGTTTCTCACAGGATGATGGCTCCCAACAGCAAGGTGGCTGCTACGCTGCGTGAACACCGGACCCTCACTTTTCCACGAGCGCAAGGTCCTCTGAGACTCTGCACTACAGGCCCCAGCGCCAAGTGCACGTCGGTGGGGAAGTCCTGCAGGAGGTACGCCTGCCAGCGAGGCCGATATGTCATTTACAGCGCACCCGCACGCCCTGCGATTAACTTCACTGCGCCTTTAATCAGTTTTAGAAGCTCTTTACGTGCTCCTGGATGCCTGAACAAAGGGGGGAGGAGAGAAACCCTTCGCCCGCCAGGGGCCGGCTGCCGGGACGCGGCCGCCGCAGCGCTCCCTCCCCCAAGCGGCTCGCCGAGGCGCGGCCCCCCCCCGGCCTCCCGTTACCCTCGCGGCACCCCGTCCCGCGGGGCCAGGGCTCCGGCCCGCCGCCTTCCCCCGCTCCTCCACAGGCCGGCGCGGCCTTTCCGCGGCCAGGCCGCTTCGCCCACCCCGCTTCGCCCGCCCGCGGTCCCCCGCACCCGGCGCCCCAGCGGCGGCCTCCGCCGGCGGGGCCGCGGAGCGCCGCTTCCGGAGCCGGGGGCCGAGCCCGGGCCCGGCGCCTCCATTTTGGGGCCGGCGCTGCGCGGAGCTCACCTGCATGCCGGGCACTTGCACCGCCACGGGCGGAGTGGGCCATGGCGGGCTGCGGCGGCCGGGCGCCGCCGGCTGCTCCCCTCTCTCGGCCTCCCTGCTCCTGGGCGGCGGCGGCGGGGCCTGGAAGGAACAAAGCGGCGGGGAGCGGCTTCAGCGGCGGGCCGTGCTCCCTCCTTCCCCTCCCCGCGCGGCCCGCCCTGCCCGGACGCCCCCGCCCGCTCGCCCGCCGCCGACTCACCTCGCGGCCGCGGGGCTGGGGCCGAGCTGCGAGGCGGGCGGGACGGCGACCCTAGCGCCGCTCTCCTCCCATGCCTGCCGGGCTCCTAGCAGCGGCCCTGCCCATGCCCCAGCTTCCCGGTGCCGGCGCGGGGGCGGCTGCTCGGAGCCCCCCGGAGAGGCGCGCGGGTGGCGGCTCTCGGCGCGGCCGGGCTGGGCTCAGAGCGCCATGTCGGGCTCCGGCAGGAGGTGGCGGCTGCTGCGCGGCGGCGGCGGCGGCTTCTTCCGTCTCGGCTCCGGCCTCGCGGGGCGGAGCCGCCGCCGCGCCGCCGCCACGGGCCCCGGCGTCAGCTGCCCCGCCTCTGCCGCCGCCCGGGCCGGGCGGGCAGAGAGTGGCGGTCGGGCTGCGGCGGGGCCCCTCAGCCCCGCTGTCACGCCGACGAGGCCGCCCGCGACGTCGCGCTGCGCCCTGGGCCCCTCGGGCTCTGTCGCACTGCCCTGGGCCCCCGGGCACGCTGTCACACCGGCCTGGACCCCTCAGGCGCTGTCACCGTGCCCCGTCCCCCTCAGGCGCGCTGTCACAGTGCCCTGTCCCCTCAAGCACACTGCCACAGGGCCGTGTCCCCCTCAAGCACACTGTCAGAGGGCCATGTCCCCTGCAGGCACGATGTCGCTGGGCCCTGTCCTACCAAACAGCGTCTGTACCTCTGGGCAAACAGTCGCTGCGCCCCGTACCCACAAACACACTGTCACAGCACCTGTACCTCGGGCTCCCGTGCCCCAGAGACACACTGGTGGTGTAAGTAATCCAGTGGACGTTTTATGGGGTTTTGGCTTTTGTGACACACAGAGGTGGCATCTTCTTGTCTTGGGGGCACTCCTGGCAGCCAGCCTCTCTAAAGGTAGTGTGGGCAAGTCCAATATGCTGTGGAGGTGCAGCATACAGTTTGGGGTGGGTTTTGTGTCAGCAGAAGGATTTCCCACCGAGGCCAGCCCTCTGCCAGCCTGGCCCAAGCTGCTACTGGACCATCCAATGACCACTTCTGCCTCTCACTACCATCTTCCACATCTACCCCAGATTCTGCAAGGGCCTGGAGAGGAAAATTACAGTGTTTTAAGGCGACATTTTTCTCATTCATGTGTGAGTCACCTATTTGTGTTGCATGATTCACATTCCTATACATTAAAGTTTTGCCAGTTACTCAAGCGAAGCTAAAAATGACATCCTTTATGCCGCTGGTCTTCCCCTTACCCTCTGCAGAGATATAGAAATCACATGGGGCGGTCACACTCATGCTAACTACAAATATCTCATGGGTTCTTGAGTACTTTCCTCAAATTCACAGATCTATGGGTCTGAAAACTAAGGAAAGTGTAAAGTAAACCGGAGACTTAGGATTGTTGCCCATGCTGCACCTACCCTGTTCAAAGGGTGGTTCTCTTCAGAAAGGATGTGACTGGAGGGCAGTCTCCCTTGTTACGACATGGAAAATGTTGCACTGTGGCAAGGAACACAAAACACCCTGTTTAAGGTGAGGTTTTGCTAAAACAGGCTAAAGCCAAGAATTTCAATGTTAGGCAGTCTTTCCATCCTCAACTCACTGTGGTTTGAATCAGAAAACAACTCACAGTGACATTAGTTAAGGACAGACTTGTGGCTCATGCTGGAATTACTTTATTTCTGACTTGCCATTTTGTTAAGTCTTTACTGTTATTAAAATATTTAGATTATTCTGCACCTTTTAAAAATATATAGCAGTAAAAGGTTTTTAAGTGACAGTTATACATCTAAGTTACTTAAGAGCCTGTAAAGAGGTCAGTTTAATGGGTGGAATAACTAAGGTATGTATTTTCTGAAAGTTTGTGTTGTAAACTTAAATTCAAAAATATTTTTATTTAATAAAATTGAGGAAGAAAGAGGGCTTTCTATTAATGAAAAGCTTTCTAAATTGTATACAGTGGCTCAATGAATAAATGAATGAATATCCACTCATAGAACCTCTGAATCCTGCCTGGTTCATTCTACCCAGACATACTTAAATCACTTCTCATCTTACATTTTAATGACCTGTAGAACTTAATTCCTAAAAAATCCTGACAAAGGACATTGGAGGGTTTTTGTTTCAGCTGCTAATGCATTACCATTTTGGTTTCCTCTGTTCCTCCTCTGACTCTGAGGCTCTGCTTTTCTTTTTCAATCCATTGGTTACCTTGATTTTTCTCCCTAGAATCCTCCTGACTAGTTATCTCAGCCTTGCCTGGATTTTATATTCTCTCTCTTGATTGTACCTGTTTACTTTATATCAGAGAGAGTACTGGTTCCAATCCATGCTTCCTGTTTGGGGACCATACACTGAGACTTTTGGCCTTTTATGCATTTCTGGCTTGCACACAACTGAATATAAAATGACCAGGACTAAAAAAATATTTAATAGAGTAAGAAGAGGATAATTGATATGCATGGTACAATGTTTTCTCCCCAATAATTGTATCTGTAGTTAAAACCCACCCGCGGCAGACTGGCTGGGAGAACTGCAGTGACAAGAACATAAGCAAAACGTTCTGCAAAAAGGCCACTCTTGTTTATGCCACACTTGCTCAGAAAGCCCTGGGATGATACGGTGAGCAAAGCCAGGAAAGAAAATCTGTCAGGGAATCTTAAGTAATCAGTCAGTCACGTAACGACTGAATCATCAAGCCAGGCTGTGAAGTAAGGTAGGCTAGCACCATAACATCTTAGAAAAGGGTTGTAATATTGTATGCCACTCTGTAATTAGCAAGATCTAATTTGTTCATTAAGAAAGTCAGATGGTCAGTTGCTGATACTGCTGTATGAAAGGCCTTCCCTGCCCTCTCCCAGCCCACTCTGTAAATACCTGTTGCTGCTGTTTTCCAAGACTTAAAATATGTCTATAATTCACATAGGACATCTCTCAGGGCCTCACAGTAGCAATGTGACCCAATTCAGACCTTCTACTGTTTTGTGCATTTAGGTACTATTTTGATGTTGCTGGTGTGAAAATACAGTTATTTTTACACCAGAAAAAGTAGCAGGGAGATAGTAAAAACACTAGGCTCTTTGCGAGTGCCTGTACCATGTTAGCTAGTTTAAACTCACCACAAACAGTTGGGATTTCTCTCAAACTTCCAAACATAAAGTGTCATTACACTGGTAAGTAGGAAAATATTGTATTTTAGAGCTGCGGACTCCAGGGACTCCTCCAAGTGATTTTCTGGGATGAGGGAGGGAGTGGATGTCTGATCTCATTCCAGTAGAGCTGATGCAAACTCGCTATTAGCAAAGACCGCATCAGACTCACATGTCTGTCTAGGAAATGGAATGCCCGGTTTCTACGTATAAGCGGTGGGTCTGGGTATTTAAAACTCCTTAGTGCCTTTGCAAAGTTCAGCTGGCCAGTGCAGTACTGTCCTGGGCTCATGATGATCATCCTATGTGATGAACTTACAGGTCACTCCACAATTTTCTTCCTTACACCGTTCTCATAATACAAGCAGTATATCTAAAGGGTCATCAAGTAAAAGTGGAAGACCGCATCCCAAACTTGTAAAGTCCAATGCCTTTCATGTTTTTCCATTTGAAACACCTGCCAAAGATGTTTTGGAGCTTAAAAGTTGACTGAGATGGTAAAAATGGGCTGCATATTTATTATTAATGAGAACACCAGAGATGTTAAAGGAAGAATGAAAATGTTTTTGTAAGGGTATAATTTCTCCATTCTTCGACGTATATCATTCTCTGACTCATGGGCACTAGGAGTCACTTTGTCTTAGAGGCAAGTTATTCAGCAGCTGCAGAATTTCCAGCACTGCTGCTGGAAATTGCGGGTACTTACTAGTGTAGAAGACAGATGTAGCTCTCATCAATCCCATATTACAACTTTGATATTTCTACAACTAGTTAATCATTTAAAATGACAAAACCTTGCCGCTGGTCTAGAAACAGTACCATAGTACATCCACTTCTGCCCAGGACTTTCCTTTCCTTTCCATGCCCTGTATCCAACCTCCCTGCCTCCCCTCATTCTCCAGCTCCTGCAGCTTCTGCCCTTCTTTGTTTCCTCTCTGACCTGGCATGGTAGCTTCTAGCCTCCCGCTGTCTGCATGCACATAGGTGAGTGCCAGGACATAAAGTACAGGTTCCCCTTATTCCCAGCACGGTGATAGCAGCTCAATGCCAACAGGAGAACTGGCTGTCAAAAGCCTTCTCCAGGTCTGGGTTCCCCTGATCAGCAGGTGCACAGAGCTCCTTCAGCACAAATGAATTGTTCAGAGAATTCAGCTGCCAAAGTCTGCCAGTGTCAACTGAGTGTTCAGAAATGGAATTTTTCATGTAATATGGCCAAATTGTGTGCTTTATCCTGGAGACAACAATGGCACATCCTCAACACAAAGGTGATTGCTATACCGCATTCCACATCCTCCCTTAAAAGCAATGGGGCACATTTATTCTTTTTCTTAACAGGGCAAAGTGATACATCTTCCTGCAATCTTCTTAGAAACGGCTGAACTATTTTTTAATTGTCACTTCCTGCAGTTTTAAGGAAAATAATCAGGCTGAGGTAAATGATCAGGATGGAAAAGGTGGGTGAGGGATGCTTGTTCACCATCTCCTTCAATGCAAAGACTAACGATCATTAAATCAAACAAGCAGGTGCCAAGTTTAAAACAAACAAAAGTAGATACTTCTTTGCAGAGGTAATAGTTAAACTGGGGAACTCCTTGCTACAGGCCAAAAGTGACTGGACAATTTAATGGAAGAAAAAAGCATTGGGAAATACTATTTATAAAACTAGCACCTCCGGTTGAGGAAGTATGTGAGCTGCAAATCCCTGCAGGCATGTGCAAGCATTACCCATCCTTACGCTGTTCTCACGCGCTTCCCTAAATCACTGCCACTGGCTCCAGTCAGAGATGAGCTACCCTGGTAGACAGACTCCCATTCTGGCATAATCTGCCTGTTCCTGTGTTGAACTTTCAACCTGGAGGGTTAGCATTGGGCCAAAGAGTACACAGCTGAAATGAAAGGAACGATCTTGCAATCAAGGCAAAGCTGCTTGCTAACAGAACAAATAGACCTGGTACCCATGGTACCAAATGAGTCTGTAGCACAGTTTTGCTGTTTCTTTCCTGGGAGTTTTTCCTTGACATTATAAAAAGATCAGTAAGTTCTCTTTACACAGGTACTAAGCTAACAGTGAATGTGTATTGTACCTATGTGGCGAATGGTGAGTCACTACGTGATTAAGGATTATGATAAATTGAATGGCCTGTTTGCAGGTTCAAGGACAAGCTTTACACCTTTGTCATAAAAAGATCCTTGTCCTGGTGAACTTCATATTTCAATATAGTATTTGGCTTAAACAAGCCAGTCTTCTGTAGGATAGTCCTGTCCTTCCAAGGTTGCAACAGAATTGAGATAGTGTTAATATTGTGTTTCTGACCTCTTCATTACAAATACACCCTACTTATACTTCCATTTGTAAAATTAACAATATGCTCATACATATATATGTAATTATAACCAGTTCAGTAGTTTAACATCACAGAACATTGATCTTCTCAAAAGAATGTTCTCTCATATTATCCTCCCTACCTGAAAATATGTTTTATTCTCTTAAACAACTTCCCTGCTCTAACTTCACCTTAGCATGAAAACAAAATTTCAGCAAAGCTTGCACTCTTGGAATACCAAAAATAGTTTGGCCACAACAGTGGAAGGGGTGAAGGAAGTGAGAGGCCCTGCCTGTGGGCAAACAAAATGCCAGCCCAATCAGCACAGTGTCTTTGCAAAGCTGGTCCAGCCATATATATATATATATATTTAGTAAAATACATACAATATTTATAGAATTAAAAACATTTCTATATAAGGAAATGGCAACAGGAAGCTGGGTCTGGTAGAATTCCTATACTAAAAAAGCAGCTGCTCCACAAGGGCTGATAGCCCCGGGCAGGGAGCTCAGGGGTGAGCTGGAGAAAAAAGAGAAAGACAGGATGGTTCAAAGGAGAAAGACAAAAGAGAAATAAAGAAATTTTTTAGGAAAGAAAAGGAAATGGAAGGGAAGGGAAGGGAAGGGAACTGGTACCTCTACTCAGTAATTCTCACCTGGAATTGTCCTTAAAAAAATGGATCTGCTCACCTTTTCTACCACATCTTTGGTCTTTTTCGGTGTTTGGTTTCTCTTGCTCTCCAGAAGAGGATGGTCTCATCAGCTCAGGCCCCAGGCATACTGGTCCAGGCCTACAGGAAGGCTGCAATGATTTGATGACGGCAACTGGGATGAAAAAAATAGAAAACTTAAGTTCTAGGAGCACTAGCTAGAAGTGGGAGACTGCTTTTCCCTAGCCTTGCCAGACTGTTAGCATCAACACAAGGACATGCAAGCACATGTACATGCACACACGTGTTTGCAAGCAGACATGAACACAGAAGCACACCCATTTTCAAACAGTCTCCCTGTCTCTCCTGAGAGGCTTAAAGATCTGCCAGGGCCATCAGTTAGCTTTGTACCACTCCGCCACATGCCTTGTGAGCCCGTTTCCCTCCGTGCTGGCCGCAGCAACAGTGCCTGCCTGTTGGGCCCTGACAGTGCTTGGCTCCTGGGAAGAAGTATTCACACATGATGGCAGCTCAAAAGAAAAGTTGAAAAGGAATCAAAGCCATCTCTGTTGAAATAAACATGCTCTGCGTTCAGTATCGTGGCAACAGGGCTCACAAAATGCACAGGCAGCCCTCCAAGGGCTCCTGGCACATCACAGCTATCAGTACCTGCTGAAAACAGGCTGGCGGAGTGGTCACAGCCCGGTGGGGAGCGCAGATGGGGATGTTCGGAAGAAAAAAACTTGGGTCAAAGCTAGAAATAACTTCACAGTTCCCTTGGAGGAATACAGCTTAGAAATTCACCACCCCTGCAGCAACGCTGGCAGATAGGAAGAGACTGCGGCAACATGTTTTCTTCGACAGGGCTGGGGCATGTGCTCATTACCCTGATCTGTGACCGGTTTCTTCTCCACTGCCCCAAAGTAGCGAGAGGAAAAAAGCAGTGGGATGCGGCTGTGGAAGAGCACTTATTCCTAGAGCCCACGCGGCAAGCATTTGGTAGCTCTCAGTTAACAGCACCGTGCAGTTCCCCAGGGAGCAGTCAGGGTGGGAGAGACCCATCGCTTTTGTCTCTGCCTACAGCTTCTGCAAGGCCAAAGCAGGACATTAAATGCAAAACCCTATTCCCCTTGTTGCTGTCTTTGAATTCCTGTATCCCTGCAGAGGCAGGGCTGTGACACAACAGCAAGCCGAGCCCAAGTGGCACGGTGAGCTTGAACAGTTGGGACTCTGTTACTGTCACAGCCAGTGGACCCGAGTGCTGTATTTGTCTTCTATACCTTTGTTATTAATGATGATGGCCTAGTAGGGGTAAGACCACAGCTTGGCTCATGGAGACCCACCTGAGCCTCCAGACGGAACTTAGTAATGTTGGCAACAAGTCTTTTTAATAAGTGAATTGGATGTGTTTGAGCCAGGAATCAATCTGAAGAGACAACCTGATAATACCCCTGTTACTGAGCTCCTTCCCAGAGCAGAAATGCACATTAAGCAAAGGAACACGATACCTTCCTGGGAGAGGGAACAGAGAGATTTTTGTCTCTGGTCTGATTTACCCAAATTCCTCACAGAGCACTGAAGTGACAAACATGGCCTCTGCTGAGAGCTTCAAAAGGAAATTGCTGTTTGCATAAAAGACATGCTAAGTTGAGTTGGTTGTTAAAAGGGGACTTGAGCAAGAGGAGAGAGTGGAACAAATCTCTTGGAAAAATGTCCAAAAGCCACTGGATTGTGGGAAACAAAGCTCAACATCTGTGTCCCAGTTGGGCTGTCACTTGATGAGAACAGCAAGTGCCCGGCTTTGGGCGTGCTGTTAGACACCACAGATGGTGGCTCCTGTGTAGGGAAAATCAGGAGATACTCAAGACTTCAGCAAGGCCAGAAAGGGGAGGGGGGGGGGAAGAGGGCACTAAGAAGCTGAGAGGGTGAGGACAGTTCAGGGTTTTGCTAGTTTTACAGCAAAAGGGAGTGAAAAGATAACAGAAATGAAAAAACACAGGGCTACCAGAAATTCCTGCTAGCTTTTCATCTCAATTTGAATATGTAAGTAGGGTGATCTGGAAACTTTCCTGCCTTCACAATTCTTGTTTCCAGGAAATGAAGCCTCAAGCAATGCTGCAAACCAGCCCAGCTGCCCGCACAGCAGCGACTAGTTAAGGGTGCAAACGGGCTGACAATGGTACTAACAACTCTCAGTCTCAGTTCTGTAATCAGACTTTTACAGGCAGTCTTGTAGGTAAAATATAACCCCACGCAAGGGTCTCTCTGTGTGAATGGATGAGGCCAAGGCACCAACATTGTCATATGGTCTTAGTGGGTTCAAAAGTAGACTGACTGCAGTGAGGAAGGGAAAATTCCAGTACAGCCCTGTTCGTAGGGAGTCATTTTTCTGCCAACTAGGAGCAACCAAGAGCAGATGACTCATAAGTACACTTCTTTCCCGACTGCTTTGGAAGCTCTCCTCTATCTGGTCCAACTGCTAGTACATTTATCCCTTGTGCTGACGAGGAAGTCAGACGTAAATACGTGGATCAAGGCCAACAAGGCTACTGGTAAGACTGTAAATGGCATGAGAATGGCAGTGTGACTTATGTGGTAGAAGACTGCATCCACAAAGGGCACGGTAGTTGATGTATCCGCTGTGTGTGCTAGTGTTTGACCAGGTTTGCATCCATGAAAGGGGGCATGCTTTTAAATAAAATGTAAATAATAGTGAGACTTAGGTAAGTACCTTCTTCTACAAGCAGATGTTGAACAGCACATTCAGTCCAGGAAACTGCCACTACAAAGGTTAAAGTACATGGAGGATATGAGTGAGAAAGGGAAGAGGAAGCCTTGCAGACCCTATTACCATTCACTGCTAACGAGCTGCTGAATACATGGGCCATTGGTTCCCTCTTAATGTGTGAATGAGGAACGACAGCAGAATAACCTACCAGCAAGTACGAAAGGATCCCCAGGAGACGTGTCAAGAGTGCACTCCAGAGCCTGATCTTCCTGCTATGTTTGGAGAGGCTGCCACAGGGCGAAATGTTTACTAGACTGACTCAGATACTAATGGGAGTCAGGGGATAAGTGGGAGAAGAGAGAAACAAAGAAGTCAGTGCAGCAGAGGAGAGCTGAACTTTCATAAGAGGGAAGTGAGGAAAGCTTGTTTATGAGCTGCTTTGTCAGGAAGTCCTGTGACTAACCTTATTTCACTTACTGATTTTATGTACCAAAATTGTATTTATTGCAGGCAGGAAAAAGAGTACACCACAGTGAAAAGGTATGCTCACCTTCCCTTTGCAAGATAGAGCCAACTCCCTGGAAGCTCTCTTGCTGTGAGCATGGCCCACCAGACAACGGCTTTACCTTTGCAGCTGTGACTGTTGTGGAGGGGCCTGGAAGCAGATTTTGTAATCCCAGGGAGGAAACAAACACGGTTAAGAGCTGTGTCCTCTTGCAGAACTGTGGGTTGGTTTTGTTTTGTTGTTTGTTTTGTTTGTTTGTTTTTTAATTTAAAATAAGAAAATGTGATGTGCTGCAGCTTTGTGTTGTGCCAGTCTGACTGCTCCCATGCAGCATAACGTGGCATCTCTTCTCTTTCCATTCTCCCTCTCCTGCATCTGTTCTCTCTATTCTCTGAACTCAAAGGAAAGGAAAACTGTCATTCTGTGGTTTCAATGGCAACTTATGATCACATAGGAAATGTATAGAACTGCATAGGAGCCTTCTCTCGCAGAGCTTTCCACTTTCTGTTCATACCATGGAGTGAACAGAAGGCCCAGCAACAATCTGGGAGTTTGTGCAAGCCAGACAGGATGAACATGAAGCACAGCATCACCTTGAAAAGCGTGTGTTAATGGCATGGCAAGTCAAGGAAGATGCTGACAGACTGAAAAATTCAAGGGAGGAGAATAGGGAAGGCTCAAGGGCAACAGGGCTAACACACAAAGATTATAGCAAAATACGCTTAACTTGGTTAAACATCAACTCACAGATAAGAGGAACAAGCCAGCCTCCTGAAAGGGTTTGCACAAGCCAAAACAATGAACAGTAGGGCCAAGGCCCTATATGCATGTACAACAAAAACAAACAAACAAACAAACAAAGCAATTTTTGGAAACAGGATAAATAACAAGAAAAATGTTATGGTGGCAGGAGGTACTAGCCTGGATGGCAGCACCCAGTGAGCGGCATCTCAGCTCTGTCACTGCTGTCTTTTGCTCACGCTGCACGCTTCCATGGCTCTGACTTGGGCCGCGTGGGGACGAAGGACTGGTACAGGTACTGGCAGGTGAGGTGAGCAGGCGCCTTCAAATGGCCTTCCTGCCCCACATCCTGCTGCCATGGAGGGGAAACCCTACAAGGCTCTCTCCTCCCCTGCCAGCTCCCCAAGGGAAGATGGGTCACCGATCTGCAATTGTAAGGTCAGAAAGGACAAGTCACATACCCGGCCTGGCCCAACACGGTGTCCTTGCTCGGAGGTTTATGCTTCAGCTGCCTGCCACAGCCCTCCTGCAGCCTGTGAGCTGCCTGGTGGCGGCACTGAGTCCTGAGAGACAGGCCCTGCAGTGAGTTACCTAGTCTAATACTCTCGTGGATTAGGTAGGTCCAACCTGGCCACCTTATCTGCCTACATGTCTTCTCTGACACATCTTCCCATGCTGTCGTTTGGTGGTTTATGGCTGCTGTGATGGGCGCATTGCGGCTGCTGGCTGGCTTATCCCTTGGAAAACACCAACCTAACTAGCCGGTTTTGAATGGCGTGCTGTTGGCACGATAGCATGGGAGGGAAGACCATGCTGTTTAATGGGCCCATGTCTTAAGTTGTAGTGCTTTGCTTTCATTTCTTGCAGGAGCGGGCCAAGTGAGTGGAAACCTCCTCTGCAGTGGAGGGGTACAGAGAGAGATGGGACTGGACTTGGCTAGCAGCAGCAGGTGACATCAGAGAGAGAAACACTCACTGGGGTGCAGGGACTCCTCATGCTTGGTCCTGGTGGTCCCCCTGCCCGCACCCCTCTTGCCCCTCTTTCATGGTTGATGCCAGGGCAAGAGCTCAGCATTCCCTACCTCCCTCCAAATTTCTGCTGTGCCTCCAGCCTGGGAAAGGAAAACACAGCATGTCTGGCCCCGCACTCTGCAGGGTGGAGGAGGACAAGGGTTAGAGTCAAGCAGAGCAAAAACAGGAACCCACCCACCTCTGTACCAGCTCCCAACCAGGGGACCATTCCCATGGGTAGCTGCCCATTAAAAAAGCTGCTCTGAGAATAGTTCTGTGTCCCTGCAAAGGTCCCATTTCCCAGAAGGCCACTCCACACCAGCCCATTCCATCCAAAAGTCCCTACCTGCCTCTGCTTTGGGGAATAAAGGGAGAGAGGAAAGGCAAGCAGCAACCAAAATCCTGCCAGGTGTCAATCCTCACTGTGGTTAGCTGGGAGAGGCAGCAAAACTACAAACACGCTTCTCAAAGAGGCAGTGAGCACCTGGTGAAGCTAGGCCTCTCCCCCAGTTATTTCAGAGATATTTATCACATAGCACTGACACCTGCACGGCACCGGCTTTGAAGCTGATTTGTTTAGGAACCAAAATTGAGAGAAAATAGCCAAGTCACCTGAGGTGTCTGAGCACGAAAAGAAGCTCAATAGTCAATTAGCTCTACTCTGATGCCTGAAGTGGATGAGATTTGGGGGCGGAGGAGAGATATAAGACAGCAGATTACACCGACTTTCATTCATTTGCAGGTTAGGCCGGTTTTAGCAGGATTTCTGGCTGCTGACATCAGAGTGCTCCGTGAGCAGAAGCAAGGCAAAGCCAACATATTAAATTTTAAGGAAACGCCAAAGAGACTGTCATTAGTGGCTATTAATAAAATATCACTCTTCTCTGTCATCTCAGGCTTGCGAACAGGGCCTGGGCACCCCATTCTGCCCCTCTGCCCTTAAGGCCAAGTGTACTTTACTAATTTGGGCTTTTCTGGCTGAGCAACCCCAGGTGCTTTCCCATTTAGGCCAGAACAGGGGCAGTTTGTACAATTGCACCAGTGCTAGGGAAAAGGAAATCATGTTCGAGCTCAATCCCCCGGGACACCTGTGGTGCTGGGGCACCCGCCGAGGGCGGAGAGAGGCGCAGTGGCGGCTGGGTCGGTTGCTGAGTGGTGTGCGACCGCAGCACCCATATTCTGGTACTGGAAGCCCTGAAACAGGATGCAGCACATCACCAAACCACAACCTCCCAGAGTGGCTGGCCAAAGGTCACAGGCTGCTTAGTCCCACTTGTTAGAAAACATGGATTCACTTAAAGCAAGGAAAATGGGTTTTATTAAAGTATCAGAGACTGGCTGCAGGAACCCTCTCTGCAAAAGGAAATGTGAGAACCTGCTGCCGACACTGGGTAACTCTTGGGTAGTGCAGCACATTTCTCAAAAAAAAATAAAATAGTTGGAGCTGGATTTGTAAACTGCCTCCCAGCAGCTGCACACAGTGAGCGGCCATCCATCTCTCTGCTCCCCTCTCACCGTTTCCCGTGCTTTGCACCTTCACCGAAGCCGTTTCCTGTCTCACCAGGTGCTGCACAGAGCTGGGACAAGGCAGAAAAAGAGGAAGAGCAGGAGGAGCTCACCACGAGGTGTAGACCAGGTGCATTCCCTGCACTCTGAGAAGTTATTCAGAGCTGTTAATTACTCACCAGCCACATGGCCTGGTCTACCCGAACAGCAGGAGGGATGTGCATCCTCCATTTACCTTCACCTAGCCCCAGCCTAGTCCATGCCCTGGAGCACACGGGCACGCCTTGGAGCAACACCTGCACGCCCCTGAGCACGCCCGCACACCCAGCCCTGGCAGCGTGGCCAGCTGCGAGGTGTGCGGGCTGCCAGGGCATGTTTGGGGTGGGGGGGGGCCAAGGCAGGCCAGGGGGGTGCCAGGGCATGCTAGGGTGGGGGGGTGGGGGTGGGGATAAGCATGCAAGGGGGGGGTGCCAGGGCTTGGGGCAGCTAGGCATGCACTGGGGGCTCCTGGACGTGCACAGGGGGTGCTTGGGCATGCATCGGGTGGCCGGGCGCACAGCACAGCCCGTGCTGGAGGCGGCGGGCTGGGAAGGGACAGGGCAGCACCGTGGGCACCGTTCGCGGGAGGCTCATGCCCCCCAGCGCCGGCTGCGGGCCAGTGCCGCGCTGCCACGGCCGGCAGGCCGTGCTGGGCGCTGCTGGTTTTGCAGAAGCAGGGGTTTACATCGGTTCGACAAGCAAACAACCACCACAACACAGCTGTCAAAGAAGCATCCCAAAACCGTGCACGAAAGGGACAACTCCCTGTGGGTGATGTCCCCCTGCGCTGGCCGTGCCAGCCGGCCTCACGGCTCCGTGCCGCTCTCTGCTCATATAGTCATCTTGCAATGAAATGTTGGACTGCACTCAAATTTTACATTCCCATTTCTTTCGAAAACCTGACTTTTCAGAGGTGCAGAGAGAGCTGAACATTTCCATCTTCTCCATCATCACTTTGGGACTTTGGTCCGCCTTTCACCTGACTGGGAGGGTTCCTCCACCCGTGGATTTACTCCTACCAGCTTGTGAAGACAGGAGATGGATGAGGCCCATGAATGCATCCCAGGACAGGAGGGAGAGCACATACCCTACCTGCCAAGTGGCTGTCAGGGAGCACAAGGCATAAATCTGCAGGAATCAAGGCTTCATTTGGTTCAGTGCTCACAGCCTCTCTCTTTGGCATGAAAAGCATGACACCTTTCTCCCTGTCCCCCCTTCAAGCTAAGAAAAGAAAATGTAACAGGAGCCTAGGCTCTCACTAGGAGCTAGTTATCCTGCAGCATTAATAACTACAGACATGTTCAAGCTGCAGCTGGCAAGAGCATTGCCTCAGAATATCTGTAAACTAGGTGCAAGTAACACCAGGGCCTGACATGAATCTTGCAGTGTTTGACATTTTCCCAGAGCTCTGTGTCCCAGAGATAAATGGCTACAGCTTCCACTAGAAAGCTTTTACCTTCGTTATTGTTAAGGGAGAGCCAAGAACTGACTTGATTACACCAAAAAGGCAAAGATCCAAGGGAGGGGAAAAAAATTGCAATGGTGTGACCCATCTGTATCTGTTTTATATCAATCCTAACCAGTCAGCTTGGTTTCTGAGAAGTTTAACATAGTGCATCTCCAGAAGCACCATGTTATTTGGATTTAGCCTTTAAAACAGAGGCTTTTACTTTTTTTTCCCCTGGCAAAGTGGGAGGTTTTACTCCTGCTACTCAGGAGTCAAAACATACTACGAAAAGGTGTATAGTTTTAGCTTAAACACAACAGCAACCTTCCTTCTTAATTCTTTCTGTATCACTCACTCAGAGGCTTCACATAACAGTTAAGCAGCATAAAAACATCAATTGTGTGCCAGTTCCTGTAGAGGCCGCACACAACTCATTATAAGGGTGGCAGGAGCCTCTGTTGAGAATCTGCTAACAAGACTATCCTTGGTACGATGAGCTCTGTGTGCTGAAGGAAAATGCTGCAGGAAATGCTGCTTTTGCAAGCTTATTTGCTATCTGACCAGCATGGTTTTTGGCTGGGATAGAGTAAACTATCTTCGCAGAGGTTTGTATGATGCTGTGTTTTAGATTAAAAGAGTGGTGATGGGACACCAATGTCTGAGTTGTTGCAGAGCAGTGCTCACACAGAGCCAAGAACTTTTCAGCTTCTCGTGCAGCTCTGCCAGCAGGGAGGCTGAGGGTTTGCACCAGGAGCTGTGAGGGGACACACCCAGGACAGGTGACCCAGGCTGACCAAAGGATGTCCCACACCATGTGGTGTAACGCTCAGCAATAACAGATGGAGGTGGAGGGCGGAGGGGGGGAACACTTGGAGTAATGGCATTTGCCTTCCCAAGAAACCCATTACATGCGATGAGCCCTGCTTTCCTGGAAGTGGCTGAACACCTGCCTGCTGACAGGAAGTGGCAAATGAATTCCTTGTTTTGCTTTGCTTGCACACGCAGCTTTGCTTTATCTGCCTTTATCTCAACGCATGAGTTCTCACACTTTTACCTTTCCGATTCTCTCCCCCATCCCACCTATGGAAAGTGAGTGAGCACTGCCTGTGTGGTACTGAGCTGCCTGCCGGGGTTTAAACCAAAACAATCACCTAGAGAGGGAGAAAAGCAGAAAACAATTAACAAGTCAGGAGATAAATGTAATAGAACAGCAGTATAAGCAGCAGCACACTTACAAAACCTTTAGAAAACACCCTTGCTTATCATGTCTATAATTACATATGAAGAATCATGGTCCTAGTCCAGATGATTCAGGAAGACACTTCGTGCCATTGCACGAGCAAAGTTTCTCCTTTGTACACTGATGCTCAGGAAGAAAAATCAAAGGCTGGGAACGGCCATGCCCCAGGGCAGAGCACACTGGGTGCTGGCAGGAGATGCTCAGAAGAATCGCACGCAGAGACCGGCTGCCTCCCGCACCCCTGCCTGGGTGCTCTGCTGTGGACACATGGAGCAGAGCCCATGCTGGCTCCTTGGCCGCTTCTCAGCTGCCATGGCTGGGGACACGCTGGAGCTTCTGCTCTGAACCAGCCGGCATGGTGTCCCTTGGGGCTGTGGGAGGGAAAATAGCTCAGAGGTCTGCTCTGCACTAGGACAAAGTTCTCAGATACTTCCCCTTCCTAGTTGCTTAAAAAAATAAAGAAATTACATTTCCCAACCCCAGACAGGGTGTTACATTTCCTCAAGAGGAAGAAAAGCTGTACAACGGCTGAGTCAGCTCTGGGTTGTGTAAGCTGTACCTCAGTCACCCTGGGAGAGACATTCACTCTAATCCCGCTATTATTGGCATCCATAATCTGCATGTGTCACACACATTGTAGAAAATTAGAAACTCTGGAAGACTTTGCTTAAAGGGGACAAAAACACTACCAAGCCCATGTGCATTAAGAAGATGCTATACAACGTCCCAACATACAGATAAAATAAAGATGGTAGCTATAAATAAGAACATTTAAAGACCAGCATCACAAAGTTGGGCACTGGCAAGTTGAAATCTCCTGTTATTTATGTAGTTACTTGATAGGAAAGTAACAGAGCCCTGAGCTCTGTGGCTGCTGTTTTTTTTACAGTACGCTTCCCATTTTGCTCTACTTCTAGAACACAACAGAGCAAAAATCCACATTGCATCCACTTCCACATATTTTTTTAAAGCTACAATTGACAAACACGCAAAAATACGTGGCATGTTAAGAAGACAAGCTAGTGAGTGACTCAGGAGAGATGTCGAAACACCTTTGGGAGCACCGGGAGCAGGGGAGAGCTGCATGAGACCTGGTTTAAGTCTCAGGGCCACTGCGCGCTGCCGCCAGACCTTGTCCTCCGACCATATTTGGTAGAGCAATGAGGATACAAGGCAAGAACAAAAAGCCTGGCTTGGCAGGCAGTTGGCAATAGAGGCTGTTTTGTGTATGCTGTAATTTGTGGTCACTATCTCAGGGAGATCTGATGCGTTTTGCTCCCTCTGAGCTTTCCCTGCCTCTGCCCTCCAGCCTTCACCTCACCACGCTCTGTACTGCAGCGGCCAGCATGACAGCCCAAGGCTAAAAGGCATCCTGATTAACAAAGGCAAAGCAGACAAGGAAAGAACCTGCGCATACCCCACAAGCTAAAGGAAGATGAAATGCAGGCTTATGGCCCAATGAGAAGGGTCAGAACGAGCTGGCTGCAGTGAATCTTGGTGCATTTGATTTTCCTTTTGTTTTAGTCCTCACAAAAACTATTATCTATAATCAGAGTGCGTTAACTTTAACAAGCAAATAAACATACATCCAGAGGAACAGGCTGGAGAACACTGAGATAAAGTGCATATCTTCAGATGGGCAGGGCCATATTAATCCCTGAGTGCAGGATGACGTAAATACTGAGGCCACCTGAAATGCTGGCAGTTTTCTATGAACCCTGCGGCAAACAGGAGAAGACTCTAAAACTGAAGAACAAACATTATATTTGTTTTCAGAAAGGAAGCCTCCAAGCAGTTATTCATCCAGTTATCCAACTTTTATCCCGAGAGAAATCCTGGAACAAAGTAAACATTTTTGTATTCCTTCTTTGCTTTGTTTACGAGCCCTTAACAACAGTTTGTGCCAAACCATCTTGCTTTTTTCTTTCTTTTTTTTTTTTTGATAACCCAAATATATGGGGCAACATCCTTATAATCAACTCAAAGAAATACAACAGTTAATCACTGAGATAGCCACACAGCCAGCTAAAAAAAAAAAAACAAAAAAAAAACCACACCAACAGAAAAACTCTTAAAGAGCACTTGACCACCCAGCAGGATAGCAAATGCTGCTATTTCACAGGAATCTGCCAGGTTAGCAGCTTTATTCAGCATTTTAAACATTTTAATCATGTGAAAGATGACACTCCATGGATTATATTGAATGAGAAATGGTTAGAAAGATGTCCAGGGACACAGAGTATAAAAGTTTGCAACAGATTCCAAATGGCACAGAAAGACAAGTGACAAAAATGCAATTCAATAAAATTGTTAAAAGCATTCCTCTTAGGCAGGAGAAGTCAATTTTGCAGTAAAAAGTGACTAACAGGGTAAGTAGCATCGCTAAAATGATCAAAACTTGTAGAAAGCCACAAACCGACTGTATAACAATCCATTGCCACAAAAAGAAGGAAAAACTACTCATTCTGGACGTACTTGGGGAAAGGACTGACGGACAAATAAGGGTAATTGTTCTGCTGTTCTGGGGATGATGCAGTTTTTGCTTAGAAGCAATACACACAGCTATAGAGAAGACCAGTAAGAATGACAAAATGTTTAGAAACATAATTTAGGAGATGAGTTTGAAAGATTTGGGCTGTTTCAAAGAAAAGAGAAAGCAGAGACTGAAGTCAAGGCAGTATATCAGAGTGCAAAAAACAGCTGCTAAACAGCCATGGCCCCCGGCAACGGCAGGAAGAAGAACAAGAATCAACTTAGTTTGCAGCAAATTCAATTTAGGTCAGTTACTAGGGGAGTTTTCTAATTAAGGCAAATAAGTAGAACAGAATATTTGGGAGCCTCCTTCATGAGATTTTTATTTTTGTTTATTAAAAAAAACCAAACAACAAAACAACAACAACAACAAAAAACAAGCTTAGCAAACAGACACTATGAGTGCTCAGTTCTGGCACAGAAGAACACAGCAGGTGTTGTCCTGAGACCTCCTCCAGCTGTACCTAAGCTTTAATAAATGGGTTATCAATATCATTTTACATAGCTCCTATAAACAAAAAAATACCCCACACATATTACACACCTAATAAAATGATCCAGTTTTTCCAAGGATGCAGGTTTTTGCTCCAAGCTAAGCTTAAACACAGTCCCTGAAGTCCAGCATGCAGATAGGCAGACTCCTTTCTCTTTGATGGGTGTGTTATCAGCTTTTCTGCCTTGTATTCCACCTAGGAAAACAAGTCAAAGTCTTGTGTACAATGTAATAGCTATATGAAAATCAGCTCTTGAAAAATGTCAGCTAATGGTTCTGCCTTAGTAGTTGCCAATCTAGTCAGGGTTATCTACATTTGAATATTCTCCCGGAAAATGATAGGATGTAAATTAAAAACCAAATAGCCATACCATGAATAACGTTCCCTGTAGCTGACACCTTGACATTTGAAGGGCTGAACAGTTTCATACCTTTTCAAAAAGTACCTAGCTGGCATTTTCAAAGTTTCTACGCTGACATTTTGTGTAAAGGAAGGAAACTAGTGAGGCTAAGAGGCTTTGACGTGTAGGAGCGAGAAAGGTTCCAACAGGCAAAATAGATAAATACGAATTAATTTCAGTGCTTCCACTGTCATTGCCAAAAATCAATGGTATTTGTTTGAACTTGCTTCATTAAAACAGGTCAAAGAGAAGTGGTAATGACATATTAAGTGCGTTAAGGAAGCACTGGCTTTTTATAATTCAGACGTTACAGAATTGCTCTGTATACAGGCAATGAGCTCCGAGACAGCAATAGCTGATAGCATGTGATCTAATTGGTCTTTGATTAGATCAATAGGAAAAGATGTCCATTGCACACATCAGTTAGTTTTTTTTAGGATGAAGCACATATTCAGGTGTTTGTTGTGTTGTTTTTATATCACAGAAGATGTAGGGCCAGCACTACTTTCAATACGAGACATTAGTTTAACTCTGGGTTCAAGTTGCCCCTAACTTTCAATTTAGCTTGTTAAACTCTGTGTTCCAAAAAGTGATACTGTCTGAGTTTAATGAGTTTTTTGTGTCTACTTTCCATCTCATGCTTTTAGCCAAGACCATTTTAGAATGTAATGCAAGTTAAACAAAACGTCAACGTAATAAGCTAAGAGTATGATTACTTGAAATACTTGTTAGCTGGAAAGCATCTTTTTGTAGATGCTTTGTGCAAGAGTCATCACAATAATTCCAGTACTTTGGCAAAAGCAAAACAGGGAGCCGGGAGTATTACTAGAATACACTGGCTGGCTTACAGCTCTGCAGTGACAGCAGTGATCAGCTTTCACTGCTGAGTTATTACCTTAAGAGCACTACTTGGAAATAACTACATCAGAGCTGTAGTTGGGATACTTTAATGATAAATATGCAAGGTTTACAAGCAAAGAGAAATTATTTCATTAGCCTAACAACATAAGTGGAGAAAAGAGAAAAGACCCAGAAGGCATCAACAAGCTTTCAAGCTCTCACACGCTGCAAACCTGAGGCACCGTTTCCGGACCCAAAAGAAAGTTTTTCTCTCCCCTGTCCCTCCCACCCAAACTGATATTGCTTTGCTGTGGTGAGAGTGTGGATTTATTTACATCAAAGTGATCTTAAGTCACTTACTTTTCACCATGATTCAACATAGCTAGTAGCAAACTCGTCCAAATAGAGTGATCTTAATCTGGTTTTGCATTTGGATTTTAATTTTTATCTAGAAGCCACATTTCTACAGCTGGCAGCACAACCACTGGGGGTTGTTCCAATAGAATAGTTTCAGCATAAAGCAAGCGAGCAAAACCAAAGTATTTGGGGATCACCAAGATGAATCTTCAATAACCCTGGCAGACCTCTTGTTCCTACCAGCCTCACTCTGCCAGTTCCTGGAGCTCAGGCACTCAGCAGCTGCCTGAGCACAGTGCGGGGGGGGGAGCAGGAGGGAGGTTTTTGCTGTGCCCTGACCGTACCTGGGCTTCAAGTCACCTACCTCCTCCTCTTTCTTGGGGTGAGGGGAAAATCCCTCTAAAACTGATTTTTTTTTTAAATGAAAAATAAATCAACATTTCCCTTCCAATGGAAATTCTGAACATTTGAAGTGCCAATTCAGAACTAAATTTATTGAAGACTTTCCAGAGAATGGAAATACCCAAACTGTGAATAGTTCTTTCTACCTACTAAACACTGAAACACCTTGGTGTACAACTCAGTGTCCATCTACTGATTACTTTAAAGTTATTCAACTATGTCATACCTTAATTGAAATTAATTAAAAATATCACAGACAAATCAAGTGTTTAATCTTTCTAGACATTCCAAATACAGAAAACTTCAATTATTTTTTATTTAACATGATGTATTAAAATAGGGAAAGGTTATTGAAGGGAAATGTTTAAAATTAGTGGCCATTACTGCCATAAAAATTGTAGAAATAAAAAACCAGATTGTTCAAAATTAAAGAATAAACTGTGAAGTTAAATAGCAAAAGTGTCTGCTCACTGAACTGAAGGGAACAAAATGTACTTTCACTGAATCTATCAAATAATCCATCACTAATGTGTTTATTTGGCACTTGAACACATTTTGGTCTAAGCAACTAAGCAATGGCTATCATCAGGTTAGCAACCTAACATTTTCAATTACTTCAGCAGCTAACAGGCACATTAAATATTTGAACTACTCTGAAGGTTACAGAACACTCAGTCAAATTTCAGTTTGAGAATTTATTACTACAGCATTATGAAAAAAACATGCCAATATAAGAAAATAGTGTTGCAATGAGCATGCACAGGGCAAGACCACCCCCCTAGTGCACAGCCCTATCTCCGTTTCATTACTCCAGCCAAAAAATGGCAGCCCCAACATTCCCCACTGATTGTGCAGGCTGAGTTCACAGAAAGAGAAGAGGACAAAGCAACGCTTTTTTCTCCCTCTGTGTTTTGCATGCCTTAAACACTTTCTTATTAAACCATTGGCATCTTTTCTGTCTCAATTTACTTTCTCAACCAAAGAAGAGTATGCCATGCATCCATATTGAAAAACATTCAAACATATTTATTCATTCCTTAAACAAACTTACAAATCAAGTAACTGCAACAAAGAGCAAACATATGATAGCAAAACTTAGAAAAAACTAACCATAAACAAGACAAGATTAAAATAAACTTGAACAGTTACTTTGTATGCCGAAACACAGGCTCAAGAAATCCATCCTTAGGAAGTGTGTCAATTACTATTATTCAGAAAACAAAGTATTACCCAAACATTTCTATTCTGATTAAACCATCCTTTGCATTTAAGCCTTCCTCTTGGCCTAGTACTTCACCTGTTTTTCCCTCTTTTTGCTTTATGAAGTTTTTTTTTTTTTAAAAAAAAAAAAAAAAGCTTTGGCTTTACTATAAACATCAAAACAAAGTCAAATGAACTTAGGGTAAAGTACCAAGGATCATCTTCCTAGACTGCTGTACTGAAAGCCACAAAACTTTAAGCTGTTATGCTTACTGATATTGAAATCATACATTTCTGTTTGTCTCGTGATCTACAATGAGCAACATTCAAGATGAGGTAGATTTGAGAAATAGTTATCTCTCCATAGTGATGTGAATGTTGCGGTGGAGTGGGAGTGAAGTTGTTAAAGAAATGAATAACCCTTTCCCCCACACTGTTCCTTTACCTCTGGAATATCAAATAGTGCTGCTAGCTGACTTTATATAACCTGAGTTTCATTATATCTCACTGAAATCCCTGAGACTTCTTGTTTTGTCTCATTAACCAATTTTTATAGTGTCTTTTCTTTTAGCCTGCTTGTAAAAGATTTAAGCTCTTATGTGGTCTGCTAGTTCTGCTACATTTCTTCTCCCCTTTCTACCACCAGAAACCAGAGGTAGATAAGAGATGTGGAAGAAACTGCATATTTGAGAGGTTCAGTGGGGACTGAGGAAAGAACTGGATTTATTGAGGGAGGAAATACATAGAAGGGTAAAGAATGTAAATTTGTAGCTAAAAAAAAAAAAAAAAACAAAACAAACTCCATTAGTTCTACTTCCCACTGAACAACATGTTCTAAAAATTAGTATTTCATTTCAGGATTTTGATTGAATTGAGTTTGAGGAGAGGGCTGAATTTTACAACACTCAGTGGCTACAGAATTTGTTTCCAAATGAACCTCTGAGGAGATCTTTTCCCAGTCTACTAAGAATCTGTGTCTTAATGACTAACTAGCACTTAGCTATTGAGGGAGCTAGGAGGAACAAGTTCCTCAACAGTAAACATCTGCATGGATCCCTTTCTCCCCATTACTTTCTGCCTCCAGTACGATCAAGGTACTTCTGTTAACACCCTTGCAGCACAAGTTAGAAACCAATGCTCAGAACTCAGAGCAGAGAAGTGTCACAGTTGTATCAAAAAACTTCTGTTGGACTCTGCTGGGTAAAGAAACCTCAAAACAAAACCATTACATGAAAACAAGTCAATTCATGATTTAAAAAAAAGAAGTCATCAAGCTGCAGCAGCAAATATCCAAGAAATTTTTTTAGAAGTCCAATAAGCACCTTTTTTTTTTTTCAATTGCTAATTCCCTAGAGAAGAAGCTAAAATTAAAGCATCATCACTACAGAAACAATAAAATTTGTCCCCGAGAAAGCAGGCCAAGTTTGTCATATTGTCTTTCCACAAATCCATCGGCGTAGCAGTAAGGATGAATCTTAAAGTCGTTGAATTCATCAGTTGCTGTGGTTTAGCATCTTACTAAGCGATTTGTACACAGCTCCTTGGACATATGCATCCATCCTGGTAATTTTGCTGGACAGACTCAGGATGACTCAGCTTCTAAAAATCAGATACTTTCAGGCCAATATGGCCAAAGCGGAATCAGTCCGGTGACAGTCAATATAGAGGTATCAGCCACTGCGCAACAGAGGTAAAGAATTCTTTTTATAATTTTAAAGTGTGATTAACCCAAGAAGCTCATGAAGGCCTCAAATCTGAAAACAGGCACTTGAAAGAATAAAAAAAATAAAAGCCTTTTCGATGAATAGTCCGAATACCAGCTGTAAGGTGAGGAGGCTTTTCACATGTGTTTTTAAAGAAAAAGCAATCCTCTTATTGGGTTTGATCAGCCCACAGCTGAAACACATCAACTAAAAGCTTATGAATGTCAGTCCATTAATGTCCTCTGGAAAAAAAATTGCCCTGGAGCACTCAAAATAAGCCATTCACAAATGGTCCATTGCTCTGGCATCCTATCTGGCAACAGTTCTGTGTATTAACAGAGACAGCTCACCTACTGCAAGCAAGTCTTGTCTCACCTGCTGCAAAACAGAGCCAAATACTTCAAAGTCACAGTGCCTGCTCCAAAAACATAACAAAGCAAAGCAAAACCCTAAAAACAATGAAACCAAGAAAAGCCAACATTTACAGCCTAATGTGGGGCTCAAACACAAGTGCAAGTGACAAGTAAAAAGGCAGAGCTGGTTGGAGCTAGAACAAGAGATGCTGCAATGCAGTTAGATGAAATTTATGTACATATTCATCTCAAATGATCCAAGATGAATTTTTCTAGCAGAGATGGAGGGACGGCCAACATTAGCAACTCATCTTCTGAGCATCAAAGTAATAAGGCTCAGAAAGGACTCCGTAAGGTAGAAGTTGGTGGTGAATGTCTTGCAGGCCTCTTCACATCTACATTGTCACCTGAGGTAAAGTAGCAAGAATGAAAGTCTTTCCTTATCTATCATTGGGAAAGCAGAGTTTATCGGTTTTCTTTTTCAGAATTAGAGGATTCTGGAGTTTCTGTTAAAATTAAAGAATGAATTTCTTCTTCCTTGATTAACCTGTCATAAGCATTCATAGAATCATTCTTTGCACAGCTCTGAAAGAGAAGAACAACATTTTAAACATAATTTCTTCATAGTAAGTATAGTTTTTTTTCAACCCCCCAAAAGTAAGACCAGTTTCACAACATACAGTATGTATTGTGGTGAAAAAGCAAAGATAGCTGGGCAAGAAATCATTTCTCAGGGGCATAACTTAGTCCCAGCTGACAGAAGAGTTATGCTTTCTGGTGACAAGGAAGAACTGAAGGTTGGCCTCTACCTTAACAGAGTAATCCCAACTACAGCTAATGTGTGAAGGCCAGGCAGGAAGGCAGATGAGTGAAAACGTATGCACTTAGCCCAGTTTTCAGAGACCCTGAACATATAGAGAAGGTCAAGATAACACTCTGAGGCAAGAACTTGTGGCAAAGCACTTGTAAGACAAAGTGCAACAACTACAGCAGTTATGATCCGATGGCCAAGAGCTCCATCTGAGTCCCACAACGATCAACACATGCTGCAACATTTATCCAAAAAAGTAGTAAACTAGGAGGCCAGACCCATGTTTTCCACACAGTTCTAGCTTTCTATTAGGGGAACTCTGTATACCCCTATAGAAGAAAGGACTACTGTATTTGGACTCCACTTCAATTGAAAACATCCACTACACATGCAGTGCCATAAGCCCAGATGGCCACTATCCTCTACAAAGGTTTCACAGGTAGCATCAATTTTGAGATGCCACGGTAAGTCAAAAGGTCCTTTCCATACAAGGATTGTGTTCAGAGAACAACATACATTGCCTCATGCCCAGGTTTGAATTAGGGCTTGTCAGTGCACTTCCCTTAGGATTTTTTAAATCTGCTGAGTTAGTTCTGTTTAGAAACCCAGACACAAAAACTGCAGAAGAATTTCTATAATCAGTATTATGTTTCCTGAAATAAGGATTCACAACAAGACTTCCATCAACCAAAGCTAGAAGCAGCTATATTATACCTATAGTTTTGTTCTTTTGCCAGTGAAAAATTACATGTCTTTATTTACCTCATAGCTAACTGATGGCGATAAAAGTAGAAGTGCTAAAAGTGGAAGTTTCTGGAAGTCAAATATGAGTAGCTTTATTCAGCATCATAAATATGAGGAATGAGCAAAGACCTGAATGTTCATGAAAAGTTTAGTGCAGTTGCAAAAGACCCAAACCAAACTTGAGGGCCTAGCAGGCTGTGAAATAGCAGAATAATGAAATTCTATTAATATATCTAGAAAATATAAGCAATTTAAGGAAAAAATCTCTCTGATTTGGGTAATTGTTTCAGTACAACTCTTTCCATTGTAAATACTTAGTCTGAATATGATATACTTACATATATTAAGTTATTTTTTAGTATGAAAAAGAAAACTGGAAGCTTACAGATTCCAGCTCAACAGACAAGGTGTCCAAACAGCTTTGTACTAACCTGGGGATTGTCATTCTGCTCTCCAAACATGCGCTTAAGTATTTCTCTAGGGTCCGGGATTGGTGGAAGAATTAATATCTTAAGCCTTTAGAAAATTAAAAAGAAAAGCTTTAGAAGAAAGATATATTAATTTAAAAATCACTATTTCAAAGTAATACCTGAGTGCAGTCTAGAAAATGTGTGGAATCAGCTTTGATACCACTGGCTAGCCTTTATCCTCCGTGCAACTGTAGCCCATTTTTTTAATCCCATAAAATATATATATTTGCTTAATTTTGTATTTGGATTTCATTGCTTAAAGGGGGGGATGCAATGTCCACGCTACGAGAATCTAACTGTAAGCAAATATAAGCAATGTTACCAAAGTGGAAACAGAGCATGTATTTGGTCTATAACCCTAATGACTAAGTTATGATTGCGTTGCCATTTTTCTTATTCAATGCATGTTACTCAGAAAACAGCCACTGTTGAAACATGTAACATCATGGGCAGTTATCTAGAAGAGATGCATTACAATGGAAGTCAAAAAATTAATCAGAAATAATGTATTGACAATAAAGAAATATAATTACCTACCTTTTAAGGTAAACTAGTAGGACTATTGTAGATACTGCTACTATTAATGGAATGGTGACTATTAAAACAAAATAGAACGTAGAATCTGGATTCTGACCTGGAAGACAAAAATTGTTGAAGTTTAGGGATGTCTTGGGAGGCTTTCTGGGAATAAAGACAATAAATCAAGTCTCTAACTAATTCAGAGACAACGTTTTTCAAATACACTAACTTTTGTAGGCAAGAACTCATTTTTCAAAATATGATGTTATAATGTAGATACAGTTGATAAGACAATGAAAAACAGAGTTGGGTCTGAAAAATCAACAGCTCTAGAAAGAACTTATTGCACAGTTAAATGGATGGCAACCCCATCAACATATGTAGTAATGCATGTAGTAACAGAAATCCCTTGCTCGTACATAGGAAGATGATCTTGGACTCCCATTTACTTAGCAGACAAAAGTATGAGATTACTAACAGATGAAAAATGAAGTTCAAATTCAAGGAACAACTGTTCTCACCAATACTCTTTTCTTCACTCCATTCACTGCAGAGCTTGCTGCTGTAACACTCAGGCTTTGGTTGTGCTCTTACTTGGAAGGTATACTTGCTATTAAGATCAACACTAGGAATTGACGTACGATTAGATGTAACCTAGGATACAAAGAAAAGGTTATTGACGTTGTTCGATTACTAACATATTCTCAGTCATTTACAAGCCCATTTTCATCATGTAGTTAATGCATTCTTAATGTTTAGATAGAAGATCTATTTGTAAATACCAAACTTCTTAAAAAAAAGAAAAAAAAAAAGGATATAATAGCATTTAACCAGCAAAGACTGCCTAAATAGAGATTCCAAAGCTAAGATTTGAACTGACTCAGTGCTATACCTATTATACATCATTTGGCATAAATGATTAAAGTAAGACTATGTCTGGAGCAGAGCTTTTTGTTTTGTTTTTGAGAAACATCTGTGATTTACACTGCCTTCCCCTCCCTCAGTCAGGGTAACAATGTTGATCTAATTCTGACCATACAAAAGTTTTCTGTGATGCCTCTACAGACGGCTAAGATGGAACTTCACTTATTTTTGATCCAAGAGGCCAGTTTTCTGAATGTTGATATAATTCAGGTTTGCTAAATTTTAGGTAGTACACACAACTAGAAGCTCTGCAGGAGAAGACTGACACTTTTCTTTTAAATTTACCATATTGTTTACCATTCTGATCAGACAGCAGTCAGGCTGATTACGCATATTCAGGCATGAGTACATCCAGACACTAAAGCCAATGTTTTTTATATGTATGTCAAAATTGGCATATCTAAGAGTACACACTTTTTTTTTTTTCCCACCCCTGCCTCCTACCCTCAGTCTTTTCATCCCCTTGACTTTCTGTATCACTTTCTGTGCATCAGCAACTAATTTTGCTTTATGGTATTCGAGTCATGTCATCCAAGGACAAGTCAGTCATCTGACAGAGAGCAGACCAATAGCATGCAAATAAAACAAGAACAGACCAAAGTTCCATACCAAAGAGAAGTAAACAGGTTATACACACGGCAGTATATTCCCAGGTAAGTGCTATTTGGTTTAATAAATACTTCTTTATCAGAGACTCTTTACATGTTATTGCTTTGCCACAATAGATGGTAAAGATTTGGAAGACAAACACGGATTAGGTTGGATAGATATTACTACCAGAAAACTATCATATGGAAAAAAACCTATTCAATCCACACAACACTTTCAGCTAGTACAACAGACAGACACATTCACATGCAGCATATGCAATCATTCATTTTCAAACAGCACATTTACTATGAACATCAATACAAATTATAGAAGATGCACAAGAAAAAAAAAATGTTAACTGTAAGTAATGAAAACTTACTCGAATTGTCTGAGCAATGGTCAGATCACCATTGTGATATCTCAATTCATAATAGAGACAGTTTGCTGGAAAGGTGTCTGATTCACTCCACTGTAGATATATTCCACCATTGACATATGATACTTCAACTATTTTTGGTGTAGCAGGTTTTACTGAAATATAAAATAGAAATAATTGAAAATTATATTTCACTGGTTACAAATGTGGTTAGAAGTCCTGTATTGCATATTATGCATACACAGTTTAGCAACAGAAAGAGGAAAAAAGCTAGCACCAAAAAAATAAAAAAAATAAAGAAGGAATAAAAACAATGGAACAGTAGGAGTAGAAAAGAGCTAAAAACAAATGACATCAACAAAACACCCACCTCCCAAAAAACCCTATAGATTACCTACATAATTTCTAAATCAAAAGGTCAGTAGAAGAGAACATACCATGTTGTCTGATCCACAACTTGCAAGTGGCAAGCTTCTCAAGCACATTGATATACCAGCAAGCTTCATTCCCCACCCCCACTTTTTTTTTTTGCGCTATGTAGCATTAAACTTACCAAGGGTGGTAGGATTTTTACTTGCACACACAGGCCTAATTTCTTCTGAATCATCTCTAATCAAAATACTGATAGCTGGGTAAGTATTGGTAAACCTTGGGAAGGTAAGACTGAATGTGCATTCAAAGCTGCCTTGGCTCATAGAATAGTTTTTGCATTTCTTAGGATTTTTCAAACCATCAAACCTATAGGAATAAAAATATATATATTTTTAAAGAACTTCAAAAAATAGGATGGTAGGGAGTAAGCTTATTTTTAAACCTGTTATGAATTCTAAAGACTGATCTTATATTGTACTATAACATTTATAAAACTAAAGCTAAACAAAGTAAGATGCTTCTCGTTTACATCAAGCTTTAGGAAGAATATTATTTTCATAAAGTGTCCAATATCAGAAAGAGAGACAGGTTACAGTGTTTATATATCCAAGCAAAGATAACGGTTGCTTTCAGCTTTAGTTCACATTTTCCCTGTGGGAAAACAACTTCAAGGAAAAAAAATAAAAATCAAACCAATCTGGATCACTTCCCATCAACAGAATTTCACTTGTGACAGGATGAATTCACCAACATCCTTTAGCAATGCCTTAGGTATTGCTGCTCTTGCTTCAGATGGTCGAATTTCACCTGCTGCATTCATTTGCTTTTCAAAATGTCAGTATTCACTTACAATAACAGAGAAGCTATGTCTACCTTCTTCCTTGTTTCTGTCTTCCCTAAGTTCCACTGTAAATATTCCAGTAGCTTTTCCTCTGTAGAAAATTAGGGAATCAATCTCTCAAACCAGTAACCAAGGCTCCATTTAGGAGCACAATAGGAGTAAAGTTCCCCTATTTCACATCGCTCTATATAGGGGATGCCAAAGCCAAAACTGCCTATTTTTAAGCCCCCTTTTCTATCTGTCCTTCTCATCTCTCTAATCCAGGTCTGATGAAGACGAGAGGCATTCAGAGCAGACAGCACTATGTAGGGACATCAACCTGCTCTAGTAAGTCTCCTTTTCAGCAATTATTCCTATGCACTGTCAGGATTTGTTAGTTCTATGCGAGTGTTATAATCACATTCACTTCGGATGAAGAGATACATTTTAGAAGAAAATGTTAAAGAAAAATAACATAAAATAAAACAAAACTAAGCAGTATTTTTTCAGGTCATTTTTCAGTCATTTCTTAGTAAAAAACAAACAAACAAAAAAACCCCTGACCTCTCCAAAAATCAGTGTCCAAAAAGTCCAAAAATCAAGTGTTTCCTTAGTTTTCAGCCTTAAAATTTTAAAGTATCTTTTTCTTTTTGTTAAGCAAAACGTTGGACTGAAATGGAGAAAAGGTGTTTGACTTTCAATTATTTTTGCCATAAATTCAGTTAAGCAGCAGTAATCAAATCACTCTGATGTCGCTGCAGCTACATCTTTTATATTAAGGGGTAAGACTGAAGCATTTAGTTCTCATCTAAAGCATTATTCCAGTAAGTATCCATCTACCTACAAATTCAGGTCTTCAACTCCTCATTTTTACTGAACAAAAAAGCCTCCTGTGAGTAACAGATTAGACCATTAGAGAACAGTCCTCCAAGCATTTAACTAACACAGGAAGTTTTCTGCTGTTTGCTGTCAAATTGCATTAAATAGAACAGTCTGTGAGACTGACACTGAAGAGGGAAAGACTTATTTAGTCCATTCAGATAAGACACAAAACTGATTTAAAAACTACAAGGGACTTACAAAAATAAAATTTCAATATTTCTACAGAAACTAATACAACCTGGCATTTCACAAGCCCCATCAACATGCAGAAGTATGCATAGATTAGTGCGCACAGATCTTGCTGCCAAGTTTTTGCTCACACCACAACTCTGTTCCTTTGGAACAAGAGTCTATTTATGGCAGTCAGCTTGCAAGCATGGATGATGATAAAAAGATGTTCATTACTTTCATTGCAAATCAGTTATTTATGACATAGAATATACAAACAAAACTACTAGATGTTAATGCTTCCATGCCATTTTCCAATGATTTAAGAGATGATATATGCATTAGTGAGTGATTCTGACTTAAATGGCCCATGCTTATTGGGCTTTAAAGAAAGGAATGAATATACTGTTCTAGTGCAGTTCTTCTTTTTCCTTGTTTGAATCCACAATTAGAAAAAAATAGAAAAGAAATAGCAGTTATTTTTAAAATAACTACAGAAGCAGCAAATCCTTCACATAATAAACATATCAGCTTCCCAAACAGACTCAGTAGTGGCAACTTCTTCAGTTGCTAAATTTTCTGTTGGACAGTACCCAACACTAACTTGTATGCAGTGCTTTTGGAATCTTTCAAAGCAACAGGAAATAAAGTAGTAAAACAAAAGTAATGTAAAACTACAGATTAACACTAACAGGGTTGGCAACAAAAACTAAATACTAACCAGTAGAATAAAGTATAATTGGTATCACTACTTGCATTCTCTCCAGGATGCCACTTACAAACCATGTACTCCAAATTGTGCCAAACACAGTTCAAACCAACAGCAGCAGTCCCTGGAATACCTACAAAAGAAAATTGAAAGATGTCAACATTTATTTTGCCAGCAAATTCTTATCTCAGTTTCCAAAAGTAAAACATCCCTTTTTATGTAACTAAAGATGCTCGAAAGGCAAAGATGGGTTACCTCTCAAGCCTGCAGTCTCAGCGCTATAAATCCAGTTGTTTATTGAAATCTCACCAGGACAGCTTCTAAATGTCAGCTTAATGTAACACTGAATCTCAAAGTTTCCACAATGTCTGAATTACTACTCAGTTATCTGACACTAAGCCCAAGGGGTGAGTCAGAAACAATATTTTGTTTCTATTAAACTACTGATACTTTAAAAAGAATTAAAGTAATTACCACTTATAGGGACAGTGCTAAGCTTTGTTATAGTTATTACGGACATCTCCATAAAAATAGTATTTAATTATAGTTATCTTCTCCAGACAAAGTATTAGCTTCTCAGTATTCTAAATACAGAAATACCTGTAGCTCTTAAATAAGGACAAAAGCAACACTGTGGTTAAGTTGAATTTTTAATTGACACCCATATACCTCTAGACATTTGACTTCTTCAACATATTGAAAACACAAGTTATAGAACATAAAATCAAAACACAATTTTGCTTAGTGCCTGCTTCATAACTTTTGCTATGTAGCCTTCATTCCTGGACAACAAGAAACAGAAAATATTTTTCTCTACTCATTTTACTATTCACTCAGCTACCTTTCGAAAAAGAGAGAACCTTACTGTAATTAAGTGCCTTTTTTATTCACAGACTTGTAAAATTTGCTAGATTCATCCCTCCAACGTTTACAAATGTAGTTTAAGTAGTCTTGCTTGTATAGAGAAATCATAGAAAATATATTTAGATTTTAGTGATAAGTCAGCAGGCTTAATCAACATAAGTTCTCTCATCTCACAACCACGGGATGGCAGAAAGAAGATTAGTGATGGGAATCAGGATGTCTTGGAAGTGCACTGAGATTTTAAAAGCTTGCCAGTAACATTTTAAGTGTCAGAAGAATACTTTGGTTTAAACGTACCAAAGTCATTTTACAAAGCTTTGTCAACTGACCTTTCCATTGCCTCTGGTATCTCTCAGACATTTTGCTCTGATATAGTTCTAAGATATTTTGTTAAAATAGCACAGATAAAACTACATCTCCTCAGTCCAAGAGAGGCATGTCTGTCTCAAGTCTTGCCTTTTTGCACGTTACCTTTTGGTAGAACAGAAGTCTCCACCCATCGGCTTGGTTCACTGGCATTATCATGCTTACATTCACTTCTCACTTTGAAACGCATTTCCTCATTCAGGAACGTATCCGTCACGCGAAAGAGACTCTTACTCCACTGCTAGGTTTAGATGGGGAAAAAGAAAACCATAGCATTTGGTATATTGTATCAAATACATGGAAATTACTGTTAAAATAAAAATACATTAGAGTCCATCAAAAAAGCTGCAATTCAAAGGCAAACGAAATGAACGTCTGATAACATGGAAGTCTCAGTGTCACTTAACTTTTCTTTTTCCTTATCAGGCATGCTCAGAAGTCACCAAAGGAAAACCTCTCTTTGTGGCTATTGGTCGTATTTATTACTAACTGGAGTGAGAGACCAAGGAACTAGTATAAGGTGGAGGAAAATGGTCCTAGAGTAAGTCTGCATGGGTAATGCAAAATACACCTGGTTATACTACAGTTATACAGAAAGAAGCTTACAGATTTAACCTTCACACTGCACATTCACATGTGCACACATACAGAAAGAACATCTGAAATAATAAAAAGAGTCTACAAGGATATAGAAGCAAAGAAAAAAAAATCCTCAAATGGTTATTAAGTACAGTGACATCACAGCAGGACCAAGAAGTCCACGAGCTTCTATTTTTGCAAAAAAGTATGTGTTTGTGCAAACAAAAGGCTAAACCTTTTCTCATGCACTTTCTTGATCATTTTTGGCTAGGGTGATGCCTTTTACTTGACTGGAAACAAGATAGAAAAAAAATGTTATGATTAAAGAATGGTATAACCACTCTTATGCATTGTGTGTATAGAAATAATAATATTGGCACTAATGAAAGTGCAAGGAAATCTAACAGCTATTAACAAACTACATTCTACCAACTGTAATGCAAGACAACAACAAGACAAAACACACTCTCGTTTATCCTGTTACATGAAACTGTCTAACAGCTCTTTCACTGCTGCTGACCTTAACATTTGGTAAACCTTTCTACAAATTAATTCCACTTATAAACCAAGCAGACTTTCAACTTGTTAATGAACCTATTAAAGAGGTAAACAGGTTTCTGCTGAGTTGGCAAGTTCAACTGGCTCATATAAAGGTCTGATGAAGATCATTAGAGGAGGGGATGTCAAAAATGAAATATCACCCTTTTAGCAGCGTCCAGCCATTAAATCTGCTCAACTGTTTGTGAAACTGCAGTCTTACTTCAAGTCCAGCATATCCCGTAGCTATCAGAAAGAATACAGCAGTCACAGTGAAGAGGCCATTATATCGGGCCATAAAACTACAAGAAGTGCTCAACAACAAAGGACTATTTCAGGAGGCATCCTTAGAGGCACAGTTTCTTTTTCAGGAAAAAAAATTTGTTCCATGTCGTATTCCTAACACAACACCCAGGAATAAATGTAAGCACAGGTGCTGGGATAGAGCAAACGTGGGAATACGTTAATACTTGGCATTACTTCCAAAAGCCTCTAAACAGTCAAATCACAATTGGACCAAGATTAACGTGCAAACCTCTTTCTTGAATTGAGCTCATAGTGAAGCAGGTTGGCCTTTGCAAATTCACATTTACATCTTATACATGTAGGCTGCTCTGTGTGTGTATATTGTGTATTTTCCTGAAAGGCTGTAAAAAACAAAAGATGGAAACAATTCTTTTCACATTATTATTATTGTACTTCTGCGTTATCAGTCGTAGCTCGATTATCAGAGAGCGGCAGAGAGATTTTTCTAGTCTCCATATTCCACATGCTGGTATGACTCATTTTTGAGGTTTTGATCCCATGACGAGAATTAAGGGTTATATTAAAACTATATTTATATATATATATATATATATAAATATATATAATATGTATATAAACATATACGCACACAGTTTTATCACAATATTATATTCACTGGAGCACAGCACAGCTTCAAGACATGAGGAACTTACTCTTTGGTCCTGAGGGACCTCATCAATCACTATGTCACTGGAATATTCCAGGTCACAGCTACCGCTGATGTTCTCTGGGGGATTCCACGTCCAGTTCAATGTACAGATTTGGATAAATGAATAATTTAAGTTGGATGGAGGTGGAAGAACTTTTGCTCCTAAAAGAAAGGAGAAATTGTCAGTATAACAATCCTGTTGGTCCACATTTCATCACTGATAGATTTTTTTTTTTTTTAACTCTCCAAATGGAAAGAACACAAATGAATTCTCAACTCTGTCTGTTCCTACTTGCTATCAGATAAGTTACTGTCCAAAGTGTTTGTACTCTTCCAACTAATAGAGTCCATTAATTATTTAAATAATTATAAGAAACACACCCAAAAAACATGTTTTAACATTTTATAGGAAATTGCAGCATGCAACAATATAGTGCTTGTGGTAATGAAATTTATGTTGGCAGAGGGAAGATGAATCTAAATGCCCTTGTTTTTCAGTTCTTTCTTGCTGTGAGTTTGCATCATTCATGCCAATTTTTAGTAAATACATTTTTTTAGTAAATACATTTAAATTATGAGAAGCAGTTAATGCTTTATTCTACTAGTAATTAGCCTTCGATACAGTTTTAGAAAGCACTTTACAAAAGACAAACAACAAAACTCACAAGTAGCAGTTGTAAGTTACAACCGCGATTTAGCCCAATATAAGCAAAAACGAGAATATTAGAAAAACAACCAAAAAACCACAACACTTTTTCAATTACTCACCTATTAAACTTTTAATGCTATGCTCATGCACAGTGAGCAAAATCAGCGTGAGAAAAAACAGTAATTTACTGCTGGCACACTTCACTGGTAATTTTTTTCACCTCCCCAAAAACAAGACAGAAGCCGAGGAAGAGCCGTGACTCAGAAATACTTGCTGGGATAAATCCATTTGTGCCTTGAACCTTCCTCACATTTGTGCACTGAGTCACAGTCTACTCAATATCCAGTCACACAGCTTGAAGGTCAGATTAGAAAAGGAAGAATAGAAATGAGACAGAAAGTAGAAAATTGCCATGAAAGATTAAAGTATGAGTCTAAGTCAAATTCTAGAGAAAGTTCGCAATTGGTAATTCCCTAAGAAATTGAAAGTGATTAAGCTTCCCCCCTCCCTCCTCTCTGTGTACTATTAAAAGATATTAATTAAGAGGTCAAATGAGACTGCTTCTCGACCGCATTTACAAGTATCACCACTGAAGCACCACCACCCACTTGTCTGTGGAAAGAGAGTATCCCTGTAATGCAGCAATTTCATAAACACTCCCAATTGATATCAACAGCACTGCAGGTCTTGCTCATCCCAGGAAACCTGTCTCAAAACCCCTCCAACTTTTGGGAAAGTGTGTATGGAAACAGCAAATAGTTACACCGAGATGCAATCTCCCATCCAGTTCACTGTGCAACCACATTGGCTTCTGCTAGCACAAGGAAGAAGATGGATGAAAAGGCGAAAAAGGTTCTTTCAGCAAGATTTTTTCCTAAGTGTCTGTGACACAATTATCTTGCATTCCCTGGAGCCAGAGCTGCTAAAACTTGAAGAAAATCCATGAAACACTTGGAGGTTTCATAGACATAGCTAAAGAACAGGCAATAGCAGAGATCAGACGCTATCACCATTTGTGTGTCCGTGTATGCGTGTGACTATGTTCACAAACAAACGAGAATAGTTATTAGGATTTGCTCATTTAGTCTTACTATTCCTAGCTTTTCTGAATGCTTGAAACTTACAGGATTTTTTGTTTTTAAATGCTGACCACAGAAGCAAAGAAGAGAACATGTAGCTCTTCAGAGCCAGTGAACTTACAAAAATAGCCTCCTCTTTGAAAACTAAACCTAGCCAGCTAGCCAGAACATCTTTACCTAATATCTGTTCCACTAGCAAACTCTCTAGTGAACAGCATCAGGGCCTGACTTTGCAAGTACTGAGTGTTTCTTGCCCAAGTCCTTTAAAACATGTAAACAAACAAACAAACAAACAAAAAAAAAACAAACAAAACAGCACATATTTATTCATAATAACTACATAGCTCCAAACATTCTCTTCTCATGATCAACTTTTTTGTTACTACCTACAAAAGCCACGAATCATTAAAAAATATATAGTTTTCTCTCTGACTGACATTCTGAAGTTCTGCACATTTCCTTTTAACGTGTCTGATGAGAAGTAATGATTTCTAACTGCCCAAAGTAAGAACTGTGAATATTCAAGATTTATAAATAAATGAATAAATCACATTAGCATAAAAAGTATAAATCTGAAAAGTTTTAGGTTAAAGGACAAGTTTAAGAATTCTGTAGATTAATGTTATATTCAGATGAAAGTTTTCTTTTATTCATAGGCTTGGCCAATCCCATTTTTTTAAAATATGAAGATATACATACAGTCTAATACTTTTGCTATTAAAATCTCATTGGTACAGCACTTCAGGAAAATATCTCAAAGACAAATTACAAAACATATGAAGGACATTAGTATTTCACTCTTAAAAAAAACAACAACACGGTAATGGTTTCTGAAAAAGCATGGCAGTAACTGTAGCAGAGATTAGCAGAAACAATCCCGCATTTAAAAAAAAAAAGAAATGAAACGTCTTATTTTAAAGAGCAATAAGATGGAAACATCAATGAATGGTTTGTACGAAGTACTGTAAAATATCATAAAATACTTTCTACTTGCATTTTGTCCTCCTATGTTTTCTTAAGATTGATTTCACCCTATAAAATTGAATGACAGCCAGTTAAAAAAAATAGCAATTCTTTAACGTTTGTTACTGTGGTGGTGCATTAACAGCGGCTAAGATAGAGCAAGGCTTCATCCCCCATTTCCTATTAAACCCTCTCACGCATTCACTCTTCTTTTCCTACTACTAAATCGTCGTGCTTCCAAAAGCGAGGAAACCAAAACTAATGGCAAACTCAAGGTACAAGGCGTACAGTAAGGGAAACTGTTTGTGCACAGAGCTCCAGTAAACAACAAACCCAGCTCCTTCAGTGCTGTCAGCGACAGCCTTCCTGATTTCCAGGAATCTGCCTCAAGACACACGCACGGAGAAGGCGGTGGGCTTCTGCTTGGATATTTAAGACAGAGACAGCCCCGGGAACCGAAGACAGAGTTTAAAAGGTATTCGCCGCCCCTGTCAAACGCTGCCTTACAGAGCAAGAAGAGCGGAGTTGTACGCATCCCCTTTGCCCTGTCTCGTAAGACGCCGAGGACGCTCCGAGTACTGATCTCGCCAAAGCTTAGGCGATCTCCACCACGAAACGAAAGCACTGGGCTTCGGTACGTGGACACGAACGTCTCCGGGCCGACCCGGCCGCCCGCGCCAGCCCCGCAGCCGCTCGGCAGGGGCAGATCCCCGCACGGCGCTGCCGGCACCGCCGCTTCGCCGCCGGGCGCTTCGCCCCGCGGGGCCCCCGAGCCGGTTACGGGCTGGGGCCGGCAGCGAGGCCACCTCGGCCCCGGCCCCGCGGGCGAAGCGCCCGGCTGCGAAGCGGCGGTGCCGGCAGCAGAGCCGGCAGCGGAGCGGAGCGAGCCCGGCGGGCTGCTCGCAGCCGGCCGGGGGTCCCACCGCCACCCACCCACCCGCCCCAGCCCGGCCCGCTCCTCACCTGCCGCCGCCACCGCTGCCACCGCCCAGCAGACGGCGAGGAGCAGCCGGCCCCGCAGCAAAGCTCCGAAGGGACCGGCGGGATCCATGGCTCCGCCGTCCCGGCCGTCCGAGCGCTCCCCTGACTCCCACTTCCCGTAGCGGGGGCCGGGCCAGACGGGAAGAGCCGCGGCGCGGCCCGCCCAGGTAACCCGAGCCGAGCGGGGAGCGGCCTCGGCAGGGCGGTGGCGGCCGCCCCGCCCCTGCTACCTGGGCCGCCCCCGGCCCGGCTCTGCTGCCCCGCACCTGAGGGTGCGGGCTGTGTCTGCCCCGCCGGGGGGGGGCATCCCCTGCGGGGCCGGGCCCTAGCCCTTCCACTGCCCCCCACCTCCCTCCGTTGCCGCCTCTTGAGTCCCCCCCGCGCACCGCCTGCCCGTGCCGGCGGTCTTTGCTGCCCATCGCTTCCTCAAGCAGCCCCGCCACCGAGCCACTTTTCTCGTCCCCGGCGCCTTTTGTGCTTCCCAGGGGCCTTCCCCAAGTCCCGCTACAGCCTTGCCACCAAACCAGAACTTCGTCCGCGCTCCAGGCTCCCGACGCTGTCTGTGCATCGCTGTCTGGGGACCACAGGCACCCTGAGGCTCCAGGCTGTTTCCCCCGCTCCAGTGGCACCCCACCGTATGTCGACTGCACTCTCCCCCAACACCCTGCCACTTGCCCTCATGCCGTGCTCAAGGAGAAGTCCCCTGGAGCAGTATGGCCATAAACTCTGCAAGATCTTGTTTTGAGGGTCAGAGTAATTTTCCTTTTAAGACCAGATCTATACTTGTCACCTACTACTATTGAAATGTGCCCAAGACATTAATATCCTCTCACCAGGAAAATGTTAGCAAGTCCCCTAGTAGTTCTCTTGATGTTACACCTAGTTATTCAATTCCCTGCCCAGCAGAACTCCCTTCTTCCCAATCCCTCCTGCAAATTCATGCCATTGCTAGAGTTCTCATCTGTACTAAACACACATATTGTTCATTGTCTGATCTACTACCACTGAATCTTCCTTCTACAAACATCCCCAAACTTCCTCCGCTTCAGCTCTTTTGCAAGCATGATATGGTCGCTTGCACTATTGCTCTCATTTCTACTAGTGTAATATGGCAGCAGTTTTCCCAGATTTCCACAGAGGTGGAATATCACACAAGTGATCTTTTGATATATTCCCGGATAAGAAAAAAATTGGGATAAGATGTTTTCTTCTGAACCTAGATTTTTGTGGTAGCTAGCAAGCTTGCTCCTAGTTGTCACCCAAATACAGATATAAAAAAGCACAGAAGAAGCAGAAAGGAAACTTTGGCTAAATTTCAGGGCAAACTGAAATGAATTAGTGAAAATCACTTATTCCTAAGTCAACTGCACTGTTTGGTATTTATTCAGCTCTTCAAGGAGTTTTGCAAGAGTTCATCTGCTTTTTAGAGACTCATTTTAGAAAAAGGGAAGCAGATCTTTTTATAATAGGGTGGGGAATATCCTGTGTTAATGCTGTAAATTTTCTTTTCTGCC
Organism: Cygnus olor; assembly: GCF_009769625.2. NCBI lineage: Eukaryota > Metazoa > Chordata > Aves > Anseriformes > Anatidae > Cygnus > Cygnus olor. The sequence continues at coordinate 8,745,421 of NC_049181.1, forward strand.
TGCTTGTTTTTGTACTCCTGGGAAAACAAGAGGATTTAGCAAATTTCCTAGTTGCTGCTAGAAAGCACCCAAAGACCTGCAATTATAAACAAATGGAAAGTGTGACTTAAAGTTCCAGGACATGAATTTACATGTCAGGCTGTATAACTGCACATAGCTGGTGTGGACTGTGGTTGCTACAGATGACCTTCGTAGACTAAAATTGATCTGAGACCCAGTGGCCTCTCCCTTGCTTTCAGTTTCCTTGTTAATGCTTTCTTTCCTTCCTTCTTTCTGTTTTGTCCACTCCTGCTCTTGGGGGACACAGTGCCAAGCCCACATCCAATGCTTAGCATGCTTTTGGCTGCCTGCCCGTAGTTGGAGGCAGTTGAAATGTTTTTCACCGGCAGCCTTCTCCCTCCCCCCTCACTCAGCCTGTCGTCACTTTCCCCTCCCATGTCCCAGTGCACGGCAATCAGAGCTCTTGCCAAACCCTTTGATCCTTACCACCTCCCCAAGACTTCACGTTTCTCAACCTCAGTGAGTCCTGTCCTGCATCTTTCTGTTGCAAATCTCATGCTTCTTGATGTTCTTAGATAATACATCCATGACGCAGTGACAAACTCATGACAGACACACCTGAGATATTTCTAAAAGACTACTAAATAACTACTTGGCACATGGCATCATATTAGGTGTAAACTGGTTTAAGATCATAGTGGTGATCTGCCCATGGCTGTGTGTTCTTGCCATTTCCACCCATGTTAAGATAGAGATCATGGGCTGTGTAGCAAGTCTGCTGATGCATTAAACAAACAAACAAACAAACAAACAAACAAAACATATATTTCTCTACATGTTCTCTAAATCAGATTAATAAATGAGTCTAATGTGTATGACTGCATGATTACTAGGTGCAAGAAGAGGCAGCAGTAATTAGCAGTGGGAGGGGAGGGGGAGTATGGGGTATGGGATTGTCCCTTCTGGGAGCAGAAGTCTTCAGTTGCCCCCACACTGACCATGAAATTCCTCCTCTATCATTTCTGATTTTGCAGCAACTTCTGTGAATACTTTAGATCTCACCTGACATAATTAAAGGCTCTTCAAAAGATGGCTGCGGTCAATCAAAAAAAGAGCTCAGTCAATTAGAGTACAGTTGGATCAGAAGCATAAAAATCCAAAAATGTGAGCTGAAAAAATACGGTCTGACTCACTGGGCCTCTCCATTTTTGACCTCAGTATTCTTTGGGGGATGTCGAGAGTTTTGGAGTACGTGTGCTCAAAACAGCCATGAACTCTGCAAGTTCTCTCCAAGCTGCTAACCAAGCATCACTGGAATCCAGGAATTATGTTGAATAAAAACCAATTCCCTTGAAGAGCCCTTTGGGATAGATTTAGAACCAACTATGCTTGTGCAAAAATTGTATCCCTCTCCAAGAAAGAGCTACTGTAAATGCATGCATCAACTTTTCTGCTCAGTTCCCCGAATATCAAGGTCTGCTTAACTTGTCTATTTATTTGGCAAGGGAGTAAATCCTTTGCCTCTTATAACTCACAAACGGAGGCCAGGAATATACTTTATTCTGCAGCTGTTTTGACAAGACTTGCAAGAACCCTGTACAGAAAGCCTTGAAGGTAGAAGAGAGCAGTAGAAAAAGCAATTTGTCCTTTATCAGATGGTGTGAGGTAAATAGCAATGGTATTACTGACTTCCGTTACATAATGTAATAGCCTGTGCTTGGAATATTTATTAGTATACTGGCAACTGAATCTAGCCATCTAAGCCGAGTTAGTTGGAGTAGAGCAACCATAAACATATTCCCAATGAGCAGAAGTGTGGGTTTGAAAATTGGAACTACAAAACACAGCAAAAACATGATCATGAACTTACTGAACTTACTTTATAGGAAATTAGGCTGATTTGCCGTGACATTTCTTCACGGGTGAATCATACTTTATTTCTATTTATAAATTTGTATACATTCCTGTGTCTCAGTTGTTGGTTTCCTGAAGAATCGTATTTCCAGGATGCTCAGAGAAGGATGTGTGGCATTCATGCTCCTTTGGTATTTTTGAATCAACATCTTCTATTTGACAATGAAAAATTCAGTGTTAATGATTACATTTGGTGTACTTATGTATTTGAAGTTTTTTTTTCCTTTATTTTTTCCCTGTTTTTTTGGAAACAGTGTATGCAATAACACATTTGGCTAGGTTCCATGAATCTTAGCATGGTATTATCTTCAGATAAGTCATTCTGTTGCTCAGTGAAGGGAAAAAAAAGGAAGCCTATGCAAAGTGTACTGACTGCAACACTTATTTTTCCTGACTTTGGGGTCTTTTTGTGTGCCCTAGAACAAATTGTCCCTTCTTTTATCAACCAAAATATGAATTTGTCCTTGCTTCTCGTCAAAATTATTGATTCTTCAAGAAAAAGAAAACAATAACAAAAAGAGCAATATAGGATCACTGGTGTCAGAATTCTCCGGAGTAGCTTTGTGTATTACTCAGTGCCAAAGTTACACCAGTTAATAACCAAGTCAAACAGTATGTACCATTCTGTCATCACAAACAGAAAGTTAAAGAGAGCTTGTACAACACACATATAGGCAACATGCACGATAAAAACACTTCTGCTATGACTATGTGCTAGCAGATGTTATTTACATGAAGAGAGAGTAGATTATATTAGGTGTATATCATAATTGGTTCACCATTGCTTGACAGAAGCATATTATCTAAAGGGTATGTACTACAGTATGTGGTTGCATAATAATTAGTTGCATACGGTATTCCCAAATCCAGTAAGATTGCTTTGTTTAATTAGGAGAACTTAGCTCAATGAGTATCAAAAGAAACTCCCCAGACACATGCTACTCTCCTAAAGTGCGCAAATTAAGTAAGATGGGGTTTAATTTGTATGATACTTTGAGCCTATGATTTCCACGTGTTTTCCTCTTTTTTTTTTTTATATGTTATGTGAAGTTGGAGAGGGAGAGTCTCTTTCTCCCCTTTATTCTGAAGCCTGCTGCAAAGTCAATGGGATGCTGTCTCTACAAGAAGGGAAAACAAACATACTTTAAGATAAAACGCATTATGCCTATGTAAACTCTTACTCTGTATCAAAATACCATGTGGTATATGTTCAAAAGGCTTCTGAAGCAAGATGTTCACGTTCACACACTACAGATATTCTCACACCAATGATTTCCCATTTATTACCCTATCTCAAGAAAACGTCAGTTCTCAGAAGAAATTTAGAACATCAGGTAGCATGTAGAAATATATCCTTGGCTGTAGTAAATTCTGGGTTCCAGACTATTTTATTTTATTTTTTGGAAAGAAACATACCTCTGAAGTCTGAAAATACTCCTTACTAATCTCTCTGCAGAGAGAAAAGCAGCATGTCAGAGATGACAGTAAATGTGTATGCTTTCTCACTCTATCCCACACAGGTATATAAATCTCTAAAAGCACTTCTTGAATATAAAGTGCTGGCAGACCCTGTGTTGCTCTTTATGTCCTATCTGCAAACGATTTGGCTCTAACACATACTATTATCCAAAACAATCCTGATACTGACAGTAGTCAAGTGCCTCATTGCCAGGCATTTTACCCTTTTTCTTCTCCCTTTATGCAAACAAACAATTAATTGCTAAATTACCAATGCATCTGTTCTAAAGACTTGATAGAGAGCAGTTTTGTAGCAGAAATTATAAGAAGTCTTATATAAAAAAAGTCTTATATATAAAATATGTATGTGCAGATACACTGGTATTAGAAAGTGTGCATGCCATTTGTAATTTAAAATATGTCTAGTAATTATTATAGACCAAATGACTCCCACTGTTCCTTAGTTAGGCAGTATAAGAAAAACTGAAGTGCTAATAAACAATAAATATTTATGTTCTTCCAAAGAAGGAAGGACTTGTATTAAATATTTTTTTTTTGGCTGAATTACTGAGACAGGTTTCCATATTGATATTAAAATGAAATGATAGGATAACTCCAATACCAACATTAGGTTTAGAAATTCAGACAAAATTTCATCTTGGAACATTAAAGACATCCAGACACACGTACAAGAACTTCACTAGAATTTCACCAAAAATAAGGAATAACAATTGAAAATCAATCCATAATTTTGGAACATTACGGACATCCAAGAATTTCACTGCAATTCCAGGAAAATTGCTACAGAAAAATGTAACTGATAAGAGAGTGATAGTTCATGAACTTTAGTGAATTCTCGTTATTGCTTCTTGTATTCAGAATAGGTCTTTAGTACTGATGTTTAAAGTATTACTAGCTCCAAAAACAAGCTTTTAATGTATCCACTATTAAGCAGCTTCATCACCTTTTAGAAAAGTAATTTGGGAAACTCTCACTATCTGCCTTTAAACATTCTTTGCTGAAAGATGAAAATCAGTAAGGTAGTAACCATATTTAAACATTCAAACTCTCTTCCTCTTTCTGTTAAACTAAATTTAGGGCTTGCCTAGCATAAAAGCACATAGAAGCAGAAATGTGAGCTATCTGTTACACTGGCATATCTATAAGTTGCTTGCAACTGCTAGTGGGTGAATGTATGGATCACAACA